>NC_087514.1:129732478-131039978 GCF_963921805.1 Phalacrocorax carbo | reverse complement strand
GCAGACAGACAGAAGGCAATCCGGGAATGTTTTCAAGGACTTCCCATATTTCAGAATTATAATGGTGAAATGCCTACATCAAAATCTTAAACTCAAGCATTAATCAACAAAATGAAAGACTAATTTTATAAGAAAAATGTAATAAAACTCATTTTAAGAAGTTTTCCCTTCATTATTTTTTCCTTTAAAGGAACCAATTCTCTCCTAATGGTAATTATGCTGCTTTGGAGTAATGATAATACTCAGGCAGCTCCGTTTTAGGCTGCTGTTTTTAAAGTGAAGCTGAAGTACTTCAATCACTTTCAAGTTGAAGAGTAACTTTCATAAACTTTTCCACCAGTTTATATAAGTCAGCTGTGATCCTTCAGATAGAAAGCATTACACTACTGCCTCCAGAATATACCTTACTAATTTTGCTATTGTCTACATACCAGCCTTTAATTGTACCACCACCTTTTTCATAGAAGAAAAAAAAAAAAAAAAGGCAACACCCTCAAATGAACCAGTAAGGGAAAACTCATAGTTTTAGCGTCTGTACTGCTTTAACTCCTGAGGGGGGCCGGGTTGGGGTCCTATACCTTCTATTATCCAAATGATTTTTCTGATATTGAAAAAAAATCAGAGCAGAATATGCTATTTTTTTAAACAATGAAAGGAACACCAACATTTTCATATTAAAATAATACTAAAACTAAGACATTATACAAAACTAAAAATACCTCTTGTACTTCAGAAGGCGGCACCAGTTTAAACCCAATCAAAGAGAGTCTTTTTACCATTTACAATAACACTCAAACCCATGGAAGTTGTATACACGTTAGGACAACATCTGTTAATAAATGATGTGGTTCTAAGGACAAGGGGGAAAAAGTTTACCCTACATCCCTTTAATATCCATTTCAAATTGTCAAAAAGTTCAGAAAGCTGGAAAGTGTGAGACATAACGGAGAGATCTTGCCATGTAAGCAGGAGCTAGAAAACATAGAACCAGTCCTGGCTCTTAACCAGATTCCTTCTGCAATCTTGGACAAGTCAGAGCTACTTTGCCTCCTCCACTGCTCCATAACAGGGAAGCAGAATTAACATCTTTCTAGAAATGCTGTGAAATTTTGTTGGTTTCATTAGGGTTTGCTTTTTGTTTTGTTTTGGGTTTTGTTTGGTTGGTTGGTTTTTTTGGTTTGGTTTGGTTTTAATAAATACAGGGAAAAACATTTCATTTTCAGGCCTGCTGCTCCACTTTACTGTTTCTCCCCCGCCTCACCCACCCACCCACGCACTTTTTCAAAGAAATGTAAGCAGTTGGAGGGAGGGAGAGAGAAGGGGTGGAGGGAAGGTTACAGCATGTGTAAGACTGGGCTGTCACATATGTACTAATCCAAGCATTTCACAGAAAACTGCATACTTTCTTCTGTGACTGCTATAGCACACATGAGATTGACAAACCGAGGAAAATACTGTGAAAGAGGATCCTTAAGGTAAACAGTAAGGTTACTCTGATTATCTAAAGAAAATTATTTTCCAAGAAAAACAATTTTTGATCTTAATAAAAAGGAGGCAGGACAAGGCAACGTTAAATATAAAATCAGGACAGGTACAAATGCTGTTACCTAACACATACATATAGCTCATTGAAAATGGTGGTAGTACAGGACATATGCCAATATCAAAGCCAAAATTTTCCCTCAGTTTGAACACACATTTTTTCAATTCTCATTGTCACTCCAAAAACAAATTATCAACTGTAAAAAGTGGTTTTAGTTTAAGGATTTAACTGAGCTTTTGTCACTCTACCTCCTTTGCCGCATCAGGAACATGGATATCCTGCAGTGGTCAACAAGTAGCACAACAAAAGAACGCTGACTATTAAAGCCTGAATATAGTTAATATGGAAATAATAATAAGTCAGTGGCAATGCACAGAATAATACCAATGCATTCCTAACCACCTTGTTTTTTTAATTAGTTGACAGTTACATTTCTAGTAAAGGAGGAAGAGATTTCTACGGACTTCAACTGACATGACAGATTTAATTCCAGTCCCTGCTACACACCTTCTGTACCACCTAGGTCCTCCACTAGCATATTTGCATATCTGTTTCCAAACCTTTCCTCCAACTTTTTGTTTTTATTCCTATTAGGTTTTTGGAAGCATGGACTCGTTCAAGTTAAGGGCACATACCTATAATGGAGGATTCCAAAACTGCCTTGATCCAATGAAAATAAGATGATGCATGAAAAATATATTACACACATTTATTGGCACTTGGCCCATTTTCATAGCTTTTTCATTTTTTCACCCCAAAAGCTAAATCACAGCTTCAGTTTCTATATAAACCGAATCAAGCAGCCAATGCATCTATCACTAGCAACAAAACTGTATAAAAATGAAAATCTAATCATTATAAAGGTTCCTTTTTATATTGGTTCCCACAAAAGTATTAGTGTAACTGTTTTAGATACAAAATGCACTGTCAGATTTCCTCACTTGCAATCCTCTATAAATAATATACTTTGACAACAAATTCTTGAAAAACACTTGACAAAATTGTGCTAGAGAACACTATATGGAAGCCAGTCAGTGACACGTAAGTACTAAAGGACTAGACTCCGGGACTAACTTCTTTATGCATTATCTTTACCAGTATGTGTCTTATATCACTACCAAATCCCATTCCTGTGCAAGATTAGAGGCATACTGAATGAACAAAATGACTAATCACTGTTCTATTTGTTCTTATTTCATGAACATCATTTTACTCAATAGTATATGTATTAGCCAATACAACATATTGGCAAAAGAAGTTACTTCTGGGTATGGAAGGGAAATACAACACACAGAGATAACTTTGTTCAAAATATTTACACATTACTAGTATATTACTTAGAACAATCTTAGAGATTCAGAAAGTAGCATGAAAAAATCATCAGAGTTAGACAACTGATTCTCAGTCCCAAAGGATCTATGAAGAACTACAGGAGGATCGTCCATGTAAGTATCAAAACAAAAGGACAAATTACGGCCTCATCTGTACAGCAGTGGGAACCAGAATAACTAGTTATGTTGTAAACACAGATGTCTCTGTTATAATGCTACCTTAGAATACCATTGTTCTCTTTTAATTGTTAAAAGGCAGGGGGAGCCCAAACAACAGCTTAAACTACTCCAGTTCTGAGCTACTCAATTTATTTCTCAGTTTTAAGGTGATTATCATTGTTTTAGCTTGTTCAGTTTCACACACATTATTTTGGTGGCTTTAAACATTTTGACTCAGTAGATTTGCTTCTTGTACAGTATTTTCACCTTCTTGGTTTATATTTGTAATGTTCCTCATTGGAGGCTATTTCTAATTTAAGACCTGAATCATCACTAACTGCAGATACAGTAAAGAAATTCTCTACCTCACATTCCTGAGAAGACACTAATCATAGAACTTGGAAAAGAAGTCAGCTGCAAAAAGCCTGGCCTAGGGATTTAATTAAAGTACAGACACTCAAGACCCTTTCCAAATCATAGCAAGCAGCTATTTGGTACCAACATAGTATGGTATGAATCACTACACCTCATAATTACTCCCTAAAAAGGAAGACAAAACCAAACACAAACTCCCTCAAAACGTCTGTTTCCAAAAGACAAAGGCAATTAACGGGGGAGGGGGGGGATCCAATGACAGTGTTTAGAGTAGCAAGGGAATTTAAAGATGCCATGTGCATTAAGTTATATTTCCTAAATTAGGGTTTAAGACAGCAAAAATTTTAGATTCCTCAGAACTGTTTAAAGCTAAATTTACCCCAGGTTGAAAACATCCTGGGAGCACAACAAAGCTGGATTAATTTCCCTTCTCAACATAAGCATTTGTAAAGCCAGAAATCCTTCTAGATTCTATCTTGCAAAAGAAAAGTAAAATGCCAGTAATATAAACATGGCAGTGCCTTAGGTAGACTGTGTGTCACAACCCAAAGTAAGCATAGCCGTGCTACCTTCGGTCTTGGTACATTTGGTGTTCTGCACACCATAAAGCGTTCCTTTATTTCTACCTATCTTGAGCTATACAACCAAAAATTATCCATAATAATTTTGTACAGATTTTTTAACATAATCCAAGAGATGCTTCTAAAGAATAATTTAAAAAGTAAAGATTCTTTATATGTATTATCGTTATGTTCATACACAAGTCAGTCACCCAATATCTCAACGACTGTTAATGAAACTGAAAGCCTAATTAGCAAGATGAGGGGAATAACCCCAGCATTCTGGCCCACCTCCAATATGAATAATTACATCCACCTATGCAAAATCCCCCTTGTCATTTCAATTAGGTGAGATATTCCTCATATCCTGCTCTTAAATTGCTGGGTATTGTTTACAGTGCCATTGTAAAAGCTACTACATTCTACCCTAGATATTGTTGCATTTTGATAGTAGCAATGTGGCAATTCCTACATATTTTAGTTACCCTGTTCAAAAACTCTAGTGTTTGCATAAGGCTCTCTTATCAAAATAAATTAATTAACAAACACACACCATAAAAACCCACGACCAAAAAAAAGAACCCAGTAATTCACTGTGCATATATTACTGAAAGAAGTGTAATATCCATGCAGAACACTGGTAACAGGTATCGAGGTACAAAAATAAGTCAAGCCAGGCATACACACCTCTCTGGCAATTCAGCAGCATAACAAGCAGCCACCTTATTCAGAGTTGTGATAATGTGATGTCTCAGAAATTAAGCCAAAGCTAACCCCTCTCCCTAATGAAATCCTACCAGTATGTTAGAACACCCTTCTAAAAATGTATATATACACACATCTAATTTAACAAGGAAGAGAAGTCAGTCACCAATCAGCCCCTCCAAAAGAACAGTTGCACCTCTTTCTACACCTTGCTTCCTGCTCAGCAGTATGCACACACCAAATACCTGCTCCCCAGAACAGCCACTGATTCCCCCCTCATCACTTTAATTTTGTCTCACTCCCCCACCATCCCCAAAATTTTCTAAAAAGTCTAAATTAGATTGCGATTTATTGAAAACTGTTCCATCTGACTAGAAAAGAATTCCTACATGAAAAAGGATTTAAAACTTTGGTAAGTTTAATGTTGACTTAAAGAGGGATATCTGGTGTTTACTATTGCCACACCGTATCAGAGAGCTTTCTTCCTCTCCTCTTCTGGCTCCGAATTGCCACTGAAGTTGTTATTAGTAAGTAAAGTTCTAGATGCTTAAATTAGCCATGCTATGGCCCACAGTCCTTTTATTTTGCTCTCCTGCTTCAACTCTCCCTATCCCTTAAAAGATACAGTTTTAACAGACTGTAAAACCCACTTTAAAAGTACTCATTTTTAGTGAGTTTTAGTTACCAAATAAAAAGGTATCTTTTATTTACTAAAATATTCAAGAAGATATGTGCATCAAAAATGCACATTGACATTAACTGTGCTTAACTATTTCATGCAACATTTCAGTAACCACATCCCCGATCTATTGCTCCACTATGGCAATATGGAAACTTCCACAATAAAATACAGGCAAGGAGTGAAAAGAGCTGTAAAACCATAAAAAAAAAAGTTTGCTTTTTTCTTGCCCTGGCCTCCTAGGACTGTAAATCTCAAGCTTTCTGTTTCCTAAATTGTCTTTTTTTCAAGGATTACCAGTGTTATAAATACCTTTGCCTTCTACTGACTAGACACATTTTCTTCTGTAGACTCACTTCCTGTGGCAAATGTTACATCAAAAATTACACACACGCTATTAGAATCGCGATCATTGCTGCACTTCTGTTCATATATTAACAAAAGCACTAAGAATAGAACAGGTTTCACTTTATCATTTCCTTCTACAAAAGGAATATCACTCTTGCACGGGAGACAGTAATATACGTATTAAAATTTATTTCAAAATACAGTAGAAATTAATTTCCATTAAGTAGACCTGCTGGGAAAAAAGCTGCACACACCAATGATTAAGCATAAGCATGCATCTGTCCTTTAAATACGCATAGCAGTAGTCGCTTAGATGTAGGAGTTCAAATCATGGCCATTCTTGCCGCATATATATAAATTTGCATCAGGCAATCCTAAATTAAGAAGCACCTCTGATGATAAGTTTACAAAAGACAAAGAAAAAATTGGTTGTAAACTCTTCTGCATTGCAAAGATCTCTTTTGTCTGTCAATCAACAGAAAAGTATTATTCCACCATCACAAAAGGCAAACCTTTGGAGGCAGTATAGGTCTGTGTGTTGTGCAAATGTGCAGTTGCTAAGAAGCAAATATGCTTCTCTTCTAATCAAATAGCCCAGCTCAGCAATGCTGCTGGCTTGGGGCAAGAAGCAAATTCCACCAGCCACAAACTTAGAAACAGTCTTGAATTATTTGTTGCTGACCGCTGGCTGAACCCTGTCCTGATGAGCACCATCACCATTAGCCACTTCTCAGTGTATTCCATCAACCAATGGCAATAGCAGCATGCTACAGCTCAGGCTGCAAGGAATTGATCAAACAGGGTAATGAGACTATTTCTTCATGGAGGTTATTTTAAATGAATATAAATATTTTCTTTCTACATAATTTGCCACAAAAGGTCACTGAACTCCCCGCGATTCTAAAGAAAAATGCTGTGGTATCCCCTTTATATATTTGAGTTAGAATATAGCCAACAAACAATTCTGGGCATTTTTGATGATCGCCTAAATCTTAATGAGGTGGCATCCCAGACAATTGATTAGCGGCAACATTTTATCTTCACATTTAGTTACGAACAAAAAGAAGATTTGGCGCTATTTTAGAAAATCATGATACACCTACGCCCTTAAAATCTTTCATGAGAGAATATATTCTGTGATCCTAAAGACTTTCACTTTTACTATTACAATAGATCATGCATACTTTGCCATACTTTGATATTATAGCCCCTTCTATAGATTCTTTCAACTGAACTCATATGTTAAAAATACCCACTTCGTATCAGAGTCAAGTTACTGATAAGGAAACCCGTATTCAGACACCCTGTCTGTCGTCATCTTCTTTAAAAGACTACTATAAAGAGACACCAAGAGATCCCTGAAATTTAATTCAAACCAACTGCTACAAAAACCTCATCAAGGCTTTCCTTGCCCCATGTAAGATTTTTTAGTCCTATGATTTCCACTACTGGACAATTTCTCCAGTGCTGGGAAGGCACAAGACTGGTTTAAATACCAGTTCAATAGTATTTTATTAACAAAGGCATTACACTAGGGTAGTACTAAGACTATGATAATTAAATAGTGCTTATTATTTTCTACTTTTAGGAATAATAATATAAAAAATATTCCAATAGGCCAACTAAACACAACTGTTCATGTCTGAGAGTTCACAAGGTTACTCTGAACAACTTTAAGAAAATACTTTCAAAACAGAAGAAAATTTAGCTTTATACTCAGGGAATGAGTATAATTCATTTGTCTGAGACAGCGCTTGAAAATGGTGGTTAAAATAAAAATTTAAAAAACATGTATATAGGATTAAATTAGCTAGCCTTTTCCTGATTAATAGGAGATCACTTACATAATAATAGAAATGGCCTTGGATATTTTTTATTCACCCAAAATATTGAAAGCAATTTTTTTTAAAGCAGAATAAAAGTTTGTTACCTGAAACTCTGTTCTTTGTATTTTGTTGGGATCCTCAGATCCTCAAGATTTTTCTTTTTGTCCCTAAATGAATATTTCTGACCAGTAGAGGAAATAAAAATTTTAAAAAAATAAGAAATTAGTAAGAATAATAATTACAAAAAGAGTTTAGATCAAGAGGATTCTCCTCCCGTCTACCATCCCCACTAAAATACTATTTAGAGAACAGTCTCTTCTCTTTATCAATACCATCATTATATCTTATATGGAAGTGAAATGCATCTAAGACTTGAATAGAATAAAGTAACACAGATGTGTTTGTCCTACAGAGACACCATTTCTAGAATTTTTTTTTTTTTTTTAGAAAAGTTTACAACAAAAATTAAACTGTAGTTCTCTGATGAAAAAGATAGCTCAGTTGGCTGGTTATTACACAGCATAAAGATTGTTACATCTGTTAGACAGACCCTACAAATTCTTATTGTTTATCCATAATTTCTTTAAAAAGTGAAAGTTCCAAAAAATACAAAGTAGACATTTCTACATTAATGTTGAAGATCTATAAAAATCTATGAGACGACATGATGCTAGTACTATTCAAAAAGTACAAAAATCCTCAGAAACAGTATTTTAAACATAGGTGGAAGAAACCAATTGATACATGAAGCCTAATTTTTCCTCAAAGAGATCCCATATTAAGTCCTAAATTCCTTAAAAAAGAGAACAAAAACAAAAAAAAACCAACCAACCCCAAACCAACCAACAATATAAGCTTACAACACTAATAAAAACCAATATTCACTTGTGGGGGGGTGGGGGGGCTGTGTGTGGAAATCAGCACCCACTAGCAGAAGATCTCATCAGTGGACTAACATTTGACAAAAATCAGTGGAAACTGCAAAGAAGCCAATACAACTTCCAGTGCCAAGGAGCCAGATGGCACTGCTGGAAAAATTATATCTACAGACTGGCAGCTTGATCCCATGATTATTGCCCAAGGGAGGAGGAAGAGGAAAACAAGAGGTATTTCAGTGTGATGGAGTAAATCAATTATCACCAGCTCACTACAGCATTTTCACATTATTTTTATACCACGTTCTAAATATCACCCAAATGAACGAGAGCACTGGAAGATGCCAGCGATCTGGGACAGAAAAAAAAGAAAAGGTATACCATATATTAAAAAAGCAACAGTACTTTAAAGCAACTCTATCAACTGCATCACATAGTCCATATTTCCAAATCAAATTTGCAGATACATTGTGGTTAACGGGTAAAACAAAGTTTTTATTTTGCGGGTTTTATTTTCCACCTAAAATTACAAACATTATCTATACAGATTACAGAAAAAAAAAAAACCAACTCTGCACCTCTCAATGTTATGACTACATTCTTTTGTGTATTTTCAACTCTTAACTTGCAATTATTTTACACACACAATTACAGAACAACCATTTTGCTAAAATATTCCAAGCAGCTTTAATCAAAAAAGTTTGTGGTAGTCTCACCAATTATTTTTCTGTTAAAATTCACTATTAAAGCTAGCTTCTGAAGAAGCTGTTAAAGGGAGAAAAATTACTCCACTTCTACTTTCATATAAGAAAAGCCATTCTAGAAATCAAAAAGACAAACTTCTTCCCCCGCCACCTTACATGCATACATATTCAAATAACTAAACACAAAATAGATAGAAATATAAGAATGTGTGAGAGACTCCACCTGAAAACAGGCAAGGTTATTTTTTTTTTTTAATTGGAAGTCAATGACAACACTTCCACTAACTTCTTTTCCAGGCAACAGTAATAATAAGGCCCATTTCCTGTATCCACGCTTGCAAAAAGAGTAATTTATCGGTTAGCTACCAAGAAGACTTGGACCACTTCACTTCGCTTGTCTCCATCCTGTTTTCATCTTACAGCGCAGCCATGTACTCAGTCCAAACACTCTTCTGCCCCCAAACACAGTCTTTTGACACTAATCCTTTCCCCTTACATATTCAATGCAAAGTGGTGATGCACAAGTGCAGATACATGAAGCACATAATAAACTAACTACATCTTTCAGTATGCATTGTGAATATTTATACATCGCCTGTGTCCATATACAGAAATACAAAATCCGACTGTTGAGGAACAAGCATAAAGATGTTTTATACAAAGACCAGGATATGTCTGGAAAGTTATTATCAGGCTGTGATGTACTTTCCATTAAGGAAATCGTGTTCAGGTAGAAATAGTAAAGATTCAGAAGGCAGCCAGGAAAATCTTGTTTGGACCAGAAGACATTTTCCTCCATTTTATAGTACAGGATTATTCATAACTCCTTGCACAAAATGGGGCCAAAACTATTTCTGACTACCAGCAGTAGAGAAGACAGAGCGAAGATCCTCATAGGATACTACCTGTCACTATTGTGGTAGTTAGTGGTGAATAGGCTCTGATCAATATTAGTTAAGAAACTGTAGCAATAAATTTAGTTTGGAGAAACTATGGCATTCAGCGTTTTTAGTCTGCTACACTAAAGTCCTACTCTTGTAAGTAATCCAAGTAAACATCTATGAAAAATTACTGAGGAAACTATCAATCAGACTAATACTGCCTAGTGACAGATGTCGAAAGGAAGTATGGTTCCTGCTGCAAATTTTTAAGCAGTGAACAATACCTGCAACATTTTCTTGATAAGGGCAATAATGAGCTTGCCCATATAGTGAATATCATAAAGATTTAATTTACATTTCTTTTCCTTTGCAAAACACTTTGATAAACCTTTTCATGACATAGTTTTTACTTTTCTATTCAACATTTTTATTTTTCCATTCAAATTTAATCTCAAAATTTACAAATATTAATCCACTGCAGCCTTACTTTTATTTAAAAGGAAACAAACCCAAATCCACTAAATGAATGCCTGGACTGCATGACGCCTGACAGAAAACAGGCCCATTTTGTAGTTTCTTAAGCTCTACAGATACACTTTACACCTCTGCAGAAAGTAGTAATCAGTTAAAGCACAAAAACGGGAACACGGGAAAAAATCTTTTTCGGTTCATTAGTGTTGACACACACTTCAGTGCATGCAATAAATTAAATACGGGCAAAATTCCTAATTGCCAATTCAGAGAAAGAAAAGCCTACACCAAATTTAATTTTAATTCTGACTTTTACTACAAGGCTACTTTTTTTTTCCCAGTTGGTTCCTATATCCGGGCTCTCTAAGGCCTTATCCTTGACATATAAAACATGAAGCACCACACAGACCATTGTTTTACATATTTCTGATCTAGCCTACAACAAACCATTATGTTTTGGTAGAGTTTCTTCTCCCCTGAGATGTTTGGCACTACTGCATAGTATATGCTGAAGGCATACCTATTTTCCTGTCGTACTTGGTAGGTATCAGGAAGGAAAAGATGCCTCTTGCCTCAAATGCTGAGCAGCAACAATCTGTTGGACTTGTTCACCTCTGGAAAGGTACCAGAAGAGTACCCACCTTAAGGTGCCACTGAAGTAGCATGAAGCAGTGCTATCATCTGTGATTGATGCATCTTCCTGTTTCTTGGAGGGAAGGAGTAAGGAGCAGAATGGAAGCTGACTTGCCACTACTGCTTGGCAGGAAGAAAGAGGAATTACAGGGAAATATGAAGGTAGAAATTCACTCAGCCGAGTAAAGCACTAATAAGTTCCTAAATCCCTAATTAACAGCCTCCAAAGCACACTTGAAAAGCTTATCACATATCAGAGAGGCTGAAGAAAAACCTTCCTTCTTCCTTTTTATTTCAGCTATTTGTGATGGATAAGAACAAATCTAGAAAAACATTAGGCCAACAAGAAAAAAAGTAAGTAGAAAAATCTATTGCACTTCAGCTTTCTGGGTTGTTGGTTGTTTTTGTTTTTACCATAATATTGTTAGATATTTTGAATAAAATTATTATCAAATATGAAAAATAAATGGGTTAAGCAGATCATTATTCGGGTTTTTTTTATTGTGGATATTGTCCTGTGTAGTGGTGAAGCATACATGGCTGTTCTGTTATTGCTCAGTCACTGAAGCAACATAGATGAAATAAAATGAGCAACAAACCATGTCATCTCCCCCATGGGAGAAAGGTAAATGTTAAAAGAACACAGGGGTTTATTGTTTAATAGGAAGTTTTTCATCATGATAATTAGAAGTTCAAACGTTTTAGTATCATCAATTTGTACACACTATTAACCTAGAGGATGCCATTTTTAACTTTACTGTTGACTTTAATAGGGCCA
Organism: Phalacrocorax carbo; assembly: GCF_963921805.1. Classification (NCBI taxonomy): domain Eukaryota; kingdom Metazoa; phylum Chordata; class Aves; order Suliformes; family Phalacrocoracidae; genus Phalacrocorax; species Phalacrocorax carbo. Next base: position 131,028,110 of record NC_087514.1, on the reverse strand, counting down.
AAATTTCACTTAAAACTTCTGCTCCCTACCAGAAATTGATCCCTTCTGTTCTGTGCAAATGGTTTAAATCAAAATTAATTAGATTAGCTTTGCATATTTCTCACGCTTTTTTTTTTTTAAAAAATTCTTGCTTCTCCAAAATAACTCATTGCTGCTATATTCACTGCTATGGATCCTACACAAGCACTACAGCTGCTTGTTCTTTTCATAAGGTTTCAACAGCAGTTACATGTGGAGAGTTATAAAGACTCTTCTCAGTCTTCAAATACACTCATGACAGAAGGGGAGGGGAGGAGGAAAGGAAATACACCATCATCAAATCCTTTATGGGCAAAGCAGAGTCAAATGTCAACAGACTGGCAAGAGCAGCTCAGGGTATGTATCCTCTGCCAGTAAGTACAGTGCAGCACTGGGACATGCTGCCTCGGGAAGACTGAAGCTCACCATTAGAGATTTTTAGGAAAGATGAGACAAGTACCTGCCAATAAATGTCTCAGACATGGTAAAGGTCATACACTGACTTTACTCTTAAGGTCCCTCCTATCCAACAAGGAGTTGCTCATCTTTACAGCTTTTGACAATTTCAACAAAGTTAGCAGCACACTCCTCATTTGTTAAGCAAACTGATTTGGATCTGGGAGTTTACGCACACGTGGTCCCATGTGCACCAATATCCTCATAAACACATAAACTGAATTTTTAAAATACGCTTCACATTTTAAGTTCCTCTTTAGTACGTTTTACTTTTCATTGTGTTCCATCAGCTTGTAAAAGACTATTCTGGGTGACATCTAAACTGTCCACAAGTGTGTCAGCCTAATTCCCTAGTGATGCATCCTGCCTCTCACAGCCTCAGCGTACCACATGGGAAATTCTAGACTTCAGTCGTCCTGCTTGAGATTGAGTTGCTAATTATGACTTCTTAGAATTCTGAAAGCAATATTTCTGATCAGTTGTATTACCTTTTCAGCCAGAAATGTCCCAGAAATGCAGAATCATAACACATTGTAATACATAGTATTTCCTCTGCCATACAACATCTGTTCAGACACAGCAGAAGAATCTACTAAACTGTTGATGAAAATATAAAATTACCTACATATATCAAAATATTATTCCCCAGTTACAATTTTGACATTAACTAGCATCTCTCAAAACAAAGTTGGCATGCCAAAGTCCAATCTTTACCCACTTCCCATGGCATTGATGCTATTGCCCTCCTGCCAGCTCCTAAGAGCATAAAGTAGAAGTCACCTTTTCTCACCAAAGATTGTGTCCTAGTAAACCTGGATCTTACCTCCCTTCAACATGACCTTTTTTTAATTAAGCTTGAACATATAGATAAATGTAAGGAATAAGAAAGGACATGTTTTTCTGCCTCAATGAAATCTACCCATGACAAAAAGACAATGAATAAAGAAGTTTCTCACTTCTTTAGTCATGCACTTAGTTTGGAACTCTCTCCAGTACTGCAAAGCAAATAGCTAATCTTCTAGAATAACTCAGGTAAACCTCCAATGCTGTCATCCCTAAAGACAATCAAACATCCTCTTCATGTGCATGATTATGCTACCAAAATAGTGGTAAACCAATACAAGACTGGGGGGATATGAAGGGCAAACGGAGAGAGGACAGAAAAATCCTAGCTACATTTTCCATTCTCCAACCTTTGCTAACTTAGTTGCTAATACTCCTTAACTGGCTCAGTGATGGAGCACAGTTTTTGCTTCAATATAGTGCCTCAAAAATAAACTCAGTAGGAATGTAATTGAAGAAAGTGGGAAAATACTTGTATATGCATTGTACATAAAGATAAGGTCTTAATGTGAACCATTCTATCCTTCAGTGACAGTATTCAAACCCTTATGACTACAAAATAGGGAAAACAAGAAAAAAAATAATCAGTACTTGTATTTGAGACTTAAAATGTCAAAAGAAGCAGCATGCAAAATTTAGTCACACAATTTTTCATTCTCACTTGATCATTCAAAATGCAAAAATGTCATGTTCATGCAAAGGAAATACTATAGATCATGTAAAATAGTTAACTTAAGCCTGCAAAGTCTTGTACAGGACTTTTCCAGAGGAACTGCATGAAAAAAAAAAGTGAAAATCTGTTGTTTCATCCAAAAACTATATCAAGAAAAGCATGTTGCAGGGAGCAACAAATTCTGCTCGTTTTCAAGACTGCACTCTGATGGCACAACCCCTTCATTTATTCTGATTCCCCAAGTTCTACAAATGTCTTATTTTGCTTGCTTATGCCCTACTTTCCTCCACTTCACCTATGGGGAATTTTTAGTATGAGATTCTCACCCTATTTAACAATTTTCTACTAAAAAGCATATTTTATTCATAAGCTATAGCCAAATATGATAATTTGAAGAGCATACAAGTCCCCAGACACAGTTTTAGTACTTCTTTCATCCTTAAATGCTCAAGGCAATGTTTCTGGACCTTCCACAGAAATGATGATGATCTAAATTATTTTATTGCAGCATTCACTGTGATCTTTTTAGATCCAGTAATTACTCAATGAGGTACTCCCTACAGAGCTAAACAGACATATCTTCTTCAGAAGTGGTCAGTTCACTCACAGTACTTACGAAGTCAGAAAGTTTGTTCCTTTAATATTAATGGCATTTCCTACAATGGAATCAAGTACCATGCCATAAAACAAAAAATTTTACTGTTAAAAAAAATCCCCTGAGATTGTAAAACAAGATTACACTGCTAAATAGGAAAGTTTCAGCATGGCATTGAACCTGGATTTAATACCATCCTAAGAAACCTGAAAATTAAACAAAAAACAGTAACTTTTTCCCCATTAATGACTCAACCAAAAATAAGTTTGTTAGCAACTTTAAAGAAAGTCTTACTATTTCAATTTTTAAGTGTTTTGGTATGCTTTGGGTTTCAACTGATCAAGACTTATATTTTCCACTATACACATTCTCCAAAATACAGATGGAAAGGGAGTAAGAATTTACAAGACATAACATTGTTATACAATGTACTATACAAATACCTGTCATTTAAGTTGCAAGAAACCTAGTCATCAATAAGTGAAAAAAAAATACCCCGCTCAAAAATCAATTATGTTGAGTCTTTTGTATAGAGAAGTAGTACACCTTTCAGGCAACTGGTATTAATGAGCAGACATGGCTATAGAATCTCCATCTGTTTTTCTGACAAAGCTGTGACTACTCCAGTCTCTCATTGAAATTCCATTAATCTGGTGCACCAAGGACCAATGCGAAAATCAAAACTCCATCTAACCCTTTATCAGCTCACAATAACCTACAAGTGAACTCTGCCTGTTAGCATACAGCAAGTTATGATTTTGCTATCAATCAGGCTGTTAGCCAATAAAAAAAAAAATCAAGTTAAGAAAGGAGTGCCTGGCAGTGCTGTTTTGTTTTGTCTGTCTTGTTTTTGGGTTTGTTATTTTATTTGGGGGTTTTGTTGTGTTTTATCCCTTTTCCAATTTCTATAGGGTGTCTGGACATGTAAGCCTATGCATCATTCTCCTTCGTTGTGATTTAATTGCTGCCAGCAATCAAGTCAAAGCATCACTGAAGTGTGCTTGAATTTCATTAGAAGATATAACTTATGCTACTTTCCTACAGTACCTAATAAACCATAAAGAAACCAAAACACATATGGCTTGAGGGAATAACTGGAAAATTAGGTGGCCATTTGGGAACTGAATGAACTTTTGAACCAGAGGAACAGAGAAAAAGAAATATTAAAAGGAAAGACAGACTTAGAATGCACACAGAGATGTGGGGGTTTGACCTTTTCAGTACCTAGAAAATTACATTAGCATTATGAAAAATACATATCATGTTTAGAGTTTATAATCCATCAAAGTTTAGATACTTTGTTAGTGCCTACCATAAGGTAAAAGTCAAAAGGACAACATAACAATCAGATTTGACAAAAGGCCTTTAGGTGACCTGTGCTAATTTAGTTATCCCATACTTATTGTTAAATGGATTATCTCTCTTGTAATTAATACACCATTAGACAAAGGTCACACAAAAACTCCAGGATTTTACAATGACTGTAATGTACACGTAATACACTAATTCTTTATCTGTTCCCAAGCGGGTGCCTTCACAAATTATATTTTGACAGTAACACTGCGAAGTCCAATAGTGACACTTTCAGAAGTCGTACAAACCTTGCAGTCTAACTCAAGTATATAAAGGTAAATGCCTGTTTTGTTTATTTTTTTAAGCAGAAAATTCATATAAAATGTTTTACATAAAAATATGAACTCAAATATAAATAAACACCACCTCAGTTTGGTTTCCTACAGTTAGGCGCCTTTATTAATGCTGAGAGCCTTAATCCTACACAAATGAGGTTTTACTCCTGCACAGAGCCCTGCTGAACTAAACTGGTAGCCATGTAAGATCAAACATCTACCTTACAGATCCAGCTTCTTCAGCAGGATTTAAATATCGAACATTAACAGACTGCTGAAAAACAAAAATACAGTATTAAGCTTCACAAACTCCTTCAGGCCTATGAGAAATGAAACAAATGGCACCTCCAAGGATCAATCCACCTCTTACAAGACTCTCACAACATATATTTTCGTACATAGTCTAGGTGCCTTGACTTGAAGGATGGACTACATACACTAAAATCAAAATGGTCCTAGAATGATACACTGGACATTCAAAGAGGAGAACAGAAACCCTCCTCCATCTACCACCTTTTCTCAGCTTCTCCTCATGCTGCACTCCCACTAGATCATTAAAGAGGATTTATCATAAAACATGGGAAGACCAGTGAGGTACAATCATCTTAAATATAACACAATCACACCCACTCTATTTCTACCTAAACTGGAGTGAATTAACCAAGATATTGTTGGGCAGCTATTATACCTACTCTCATAATTATAACTTCCAAAGTAGGCTAAAAATTAATCACCCATCTGTACAAACTCATATCATATTTCATATACTCTTGCATCAGCATTCTTCAGCCATTCATTATTTAGGTTTATGAACATTATCACTTTTTTCTTGATTAACTGTTTTGAAACAAATCTATAATTGTATCTCCTATTAAATAGTCATACAGTTTTGTCACATACCCTTTATGCAATTAGTACCATGTTATTAAGTCACAATTAGAAATACGATTATGTTTGTAAGCAAAAATAAATACATGGAAAGTTGCATTCATCTCTAGTTTGGAAAATTAGCCTGGGTTTTCTAAAAGCCATATTCAATTTGACTGATAATTACATGTTTTTATTTTTGTAATAGAAGGTCACATTGCCAAAATGCAACAAGCTCAATTAAAAAAACAAAAAAAAAGTGTGATTATTATTGTTACACATTTCAGAGTACTGGATATAAAAAAATGTGTTACTCTGAATCAGTGGTTAGAAGGTTTATCACTTATGCATGTACTTGACTTATCCCTGTTCTGCAATAGACATAATTTTATACCTCATAAAAGCAATTTATGTTTCCAAAGGGAATAATCTGGATAACATAAAATGTGGAGTGCTATGTTGCAGGAAGCATATTTTCATTCAGCAATTGTATTTCGAGATGGAGCTGCACAGTTTGATCATCACATCATGTCAGAAAACATCATTCACTAGTAAGTCTATCTAACTTCCAGTGCCACAAATTAATATACGTCGTTAATTTATTTGTGCATATACTTAATTTATTGCCATATATTATCCATAGAAGGTATTTATATTATGTATACAGTAAACGAATCTCAAAAATATGGACACTATGCTAAAGCAAGCTTGTTAACCGTTGGAATATTCAATTGTTCATGTCTTCAGAACAGTCACATTTAGCATTAAATTTAATGCATACAAAATAAAACAACATGGAAAACAGCTATGGCGCCTTCTTTTTTTTTTAAATGCAAACTCAAATTTAAAATGTATATAATAAAAACATTCTACAAAAGACTGTCTTAATGGAAGGAAACATTGTAGGAATAATTAATTTAATATTTTATGAACCTATTCTGCATGGAGTTTGCAGAAAAATATCAATCACGTAAACTGTTTCATTATTTATTAGATAAATAATACAGTAAGCCATTAAGTAGCACAATAAAATTAAGCAAGAATCTGATAATGTTGAATTAACAAACAATTTGTTACTACAAATATTCACACTTTTTTAGCCACTGATCTATCTTTAAAAACATATGCATCTACAGAAGATGCTTTGTTATAAAAAAAACATGAGTTTGAAAAAAACACGTGAATTTGAGACAGCTTCACTATGCTCTAAGACCACTAGAGAGAGCTCTTCAGTTCCTTTAAAGGTTCTTGTAAAGGTAAGAAAACTGTCCAGCTGTGATGCTTATCTGTTTATCTGATTTCCAACACTAACATTCACATCAGGAGAATCCAATTACATGAGTTTGTAGTAAACCGGCAAATCTAGTACGTTCTAAGGTAAACAGTGTCACATACCATCAGAAGGTGCTTCATCCTCTTTATCGTATCGGTCAGATGCTATTGAGACACTATCAGGAGGCGAAGAAAGAGAGCTCTCAGGCTCTTCCTCATCTTCCAATTCTGTAAAAGTCAAAAATACATTGCTAGTTAAAATAGCCTATCATACAAACACAGACAGAATCCAAAGACAAATATTTTCATTAGTAAGGAGGATATCAGTTCTTATCCAAAACAGAAAATTCCCCTTTCTCACAGGCTCTCATAACACACACCTTGTATGTTCAAACACAGCTGTGAGCGCTGCTGTTCTAGGGTTAGCTTCTAACCGGCCGCATACATGTGGCTGCAGTGGTTTCCCTAAACGCTGTCATATAATGAACCCGCTTCCAATGCTGCACAACTGACAGCTTCTCACGGGGGGGAGGGGGGGGTGTGGAGGGAAACAAACACAGACCACAGCAAAGAGGTGGGCAAGGGAAACCACTGGCAGGAGAAGAAATGGGTAATGCCAAGCTCCAAAGTTCTGCCTGCCCAAGTGCAGGAAGGAGCTGCAGCAACTTCCCTCCCAGGAACTGGCAAACTACTTTTGGCAACAGTTTGTCGCCCTCTGCCCACTCCTGCTTTTCTTCAGCATAATTAGGCACTACTTTGCAAATGTTGTATGTGTACGTGAATTCCTCCCATGAAACTGAAAATGTAATTGCCTTCTGACGGCACCCGGTCGGAATCTGTGGCTTAATGCAGCATTCTGTTGAGGAGTTTCTTAGGTAGCTAAGCGCCCTACTACAATATATACAAAATCTACATCATTAGCTAACCTATGCACTACACTGATCAGCGTGCATTAAGTATGAAGGTCTGGGAAAGGTAAAGTGAAATCAATAGTAGTTGAGGCTTTCATTTAAACAGACAAAATTTACATTCTCCCTCCCAAAACTCACTATCTTTTCTGAGGTTTGTTGTTTGTTTTCAGTTTAATACCACCTAGGCAAAGAAGAGGTGGAAAAATAACAAACTACTTTGTTCCTTAAAAAAAAAAAAGAATCAAGTCTTGGTCAGAAGGAAAATCCAGTAATTAAGTATGATAAAAATCACCAGACCAAAATCATAAAGCTGATGCTCCAACAGATCAAATGACCCTCAATTTTCTTAAAATGCATATAAAGCTAAATTCCTCAAGCATTGCCTTTTGGTATATTCATAAGCAGAAAGCTTTCCAGAGACCTCCAGACATGCTTCCCTATTCACGTATTCCCTTTTAGAGCACTGTATTGGATAACTAATTGCTCAGAATCCAAAATAAGGCCCATGCATAGTAAAAATATTCTTCCCCAGACATATGAGTAACATTCATCAGTAGGACCGTCTATCCATGGCTGCAAGTTTTACCCCTTTGCTTCCCATTTAATAACGGAAAATTATGGAAAATTCAGAGTCAATGCCCAAAAAGCACCACAGTTGTTTGCAACGAACAACAAATTTTCTACACACACAAGACAAAAAAGCCTGGATTTTGCTTTGCTGGAGGTTCTTTTACATCCCAAGATTTTTGAATACCACATTGGTTTTCCCTTCATTAATTTAATATGCTTTTCCTGGGAAAGCTTCCTTTCAAGCTCCCATGCCACGCAACAACTGCTTTGAATTTGAACCTGACTCCAATCTATTTTCGACATGGCCATCTTCCAGTAGCACTCCAGCCACCCTGTTAATCTGATCAAAATATTTGCATTTCATCACACCTGTCAAACCAATCAAAAGTAAATTATCCCTCTCCAGGATTCACCTCTTCCTCCAAACAGAAAACCAGAGAGCAGACAGCACATGAACAGAAAATATTATGCCATATTTACAACCTGCATGATCATCTTTCACACTTACATGTCAGAGACCAGTTGCCTGTCTCCGTCTATATATATATATCTTTATTAGATGATAGACTTCATATAAAAAAGCAGACATGATATCCACAACCTATACAGTACCAAAAGTTGTTCCACTCTTTTCCTGTCCCAAACTTTTACTAGTACTAGGATGCACAGAATGCATGTATATATAAACCACCACCTCCAATGCCCCGGTTGTTGGGCAAAAATGTCCTCTTACCAGCTACGCATAAATGTACTATCATTTAAACTTCATGAAGGTGCCAGCATAAATTTAAGGTATTAGGCTGTATTTCTAGAGGAAAACATTTCTACAAACACCTACTGAGGAAGACTAGAGAGAACTGCATTTGAAGCTACACGTTACTCCTTGAACAGTCAGAGGAGTCAGTGTTGAGCAGCACAAGCCACTGCTCCTCTCTTCAGGTGCCAAGAACCTAAAAATACACCCAAAAAGCATCAATAAATTAAAGAAAAGCATTCGACTTGCATTTATGTAATAGAAAACCGAACTACAAAGCAACAATGGACATCAGGTAAATGTATCCAATACAATTTGCAGGCATAATTGAAAGCATTACTGCCTAATCAGACATCTAAAAGCAAAGCATGCTCAAATGAAATGTCTATAGACTCATTAGTTGGCAGCCATTCCATTACAATCACACATAATGTCAGTAGTGCCTTGAACCTGTGCCAATGACAACAGCATAAATTTTGCATCTCATTTCTGTGGTCATAAAATTAATGATCAGTTTAAAAATACTTCTTTGCAAAAGTTATTGCACAAAGAAATGACATGAATGTGTCCCTGTTATGTAGTCACAAGGATAATTAAGGAGTTGATGCTCATTAATATAGTTTCTTGTTTCCCCAGAATACCGTATGATTTATCTGGAAGTTGAAAAAAACATTTAATTAACAGGAGATAGCTAACAGTTACAACAGTAACAAAAATATGTATATGAACTGAACCTCTTCTCTAGTTTCTGCAATTTAAACTAACCTCTTACACATTTGATGGCAGAATCAATGTTTCATGTTATCTGTAAAATACCCATACAATGTCTTTCCTTATTAAATGCTACCTTTTCCATTACAGCTTATTTATTGATTTAGGAAATACTGCATACCAAAGGGTAAGTGTACCACATTAGGACTCAAGCACGAAAGACAAAATCTCCTTATTGTAATAAGGGCTGCACTTCAGTACGTGCCCCCTACTTCTGAAGATTTCCAACAGATTCAGTTGGTACAAGCGGAATATAATGAACACGACCATGTTAATTTATAAGAATCTAATTTAAAAAACAAATCCAGACTTCCCTGCCCCCCCAAGTAATGCAACTTCTTCTGCAATAGTGTGACTATATTAATGAACAACTAAGCATTAAAAATACTGCTTCAGCCACTAAACTAAAAAAGAGCAAGCAAGATGTTTCAGCCAACACCTCCGAAAGAGACTTGCTAGCTCAGGGTCCCCAGATCACTAAACACTTTTATTCTATTTCTTAAAAAGTCTAGACAGAGCAATGCATTAAAATTGCTCAAGTATAAGGAAAGTAAAACAACTCACAACAAGACACGCAGGTCAAAACACCCTGCTTCTTGCCCTTTTGGGGTGTCCCAAGTCACAGCAGGTTGAAATGACCTCCTCCTGTCCAATCTCTTGCTCCCCTAAGAACCCACCAAACAGAGAACTGGATGAAGCCACCAAGCACATAAATACAAGGCCCTCACTACAGAGTTTTTCCCCAAAAATAACTAGTCAAACTTGCTTTCAGCTGGCACAGGTATACTTTAGCCTCTTGCTAGCTGGAGCTGGTATCTTTAAGATGATGCTGCTGACCCAATCCACCAGTCATCTTGCAAGACTGGATTCTTCTGACAGCCACTTTCTCAATGTGTGCTTTGCCATGAAATCTGCTCCAATACACTCATTCCTGAAGAGTCTTCTAGAGTCTCATATTAACATGATGGTTTTTAACAGCTTGTTTTGTAAAGGTCAAGTAGGAATTCTTCAGCAAAACAATACTGAAAGAGCATTAGGTTTGTAAGCAAATATGCTTCAAGCAAAAAAAGCAATACAACTTTTACTTGCTGAGCTGCCTCTCGTTCTGATGATGCACATCAGGATAAGACCATTTTGTGCTGCACTGGTGGCTGTATCTTGTGCTGCTTGAAATTGCATTTGGCATGGACACACTTCACAGATAACAGCTCCATGTAGCTGAAAGGGACAACACGGTGACTTGCCTACAATGAAACCCTCCAGACTTCCAGAGTGATATTTGGCACACTTCTAATGCATCCGATGGTCTCTCCAGAAATAAATCATGATGATCCTCAAAGGACTGTGTAACAACTAAGCCATATCTTTCCCATCTATGGTTAAATACTAACGATGTATTTTATGCTCCTGACTGAAAGCTCAAGTGTGTTAAAATATAGAACTCACATCCTCTTATGACCACAAGCTACTGCCTCCCTTCTCAAGTCCAAGATGATGCCTACCTGCTGCAATTTCCTGAAGAGTCCGCAGAGACAAAACAGGAAGCATCACCTCCACACAAACCAGAGGGGGTGGGGTGGGGAACAGAAAATACAAAGCCTTTGCATATAGTGCTCCTCTATCAGCTTGACTATTTCCAGGAAGCAAGTGTCTCAGGGTCCAGACATTCACTGCTCTGCCAAGAGCTGAAGAGTCATCCAAGTCATCTAAAGGTTTCCAACAGGTGCTCCCACTAAGTACATAAACACCACCAATACTCTAGAAACACAGGTTTACCTTCTATTATACAACAGTGAAATGAAAATTAAAGTGGACCTTCATTGGTTTTTATCAGACTCCAAAGTGGTAGTTCAGCAAATGTCAAATCATACTTTTCTGAATAAATAGCACAAAAGTAGTGTGCTGCAGATCAGATATAAGGTGCGCTGAGTGCTTTAAGGGGAACTTGTTCCACAAATTCCCATATTATGACTCAATTTGGCTAGTACTTTTGGTGTCTTACTTTCAACACTGAGCCAAAATCTTTTGTGAATAGTGATTAAAAATATATATTTTACTAAAATAAATGCAAAGAACAGATGGCAAGTGAGCTTCAAACACAAATACAGTTTCTAGGGCTTATACTGCTTCTGCCAACTTTAGCACTATTTTTAGCATAAATTGAAAACAAGGTTCTTTTAACAAAACATTTTGGCAGCCATGATCCAATTAATCTCAAAACAGAGAAATGCCAAAAACTGTATTAACTCAGAATCTTTGACAAAGTCCAGACTTTTATATCTTTAGAAGAATACTAGTCTTATAAAAAAATGAATCCAATTTGTATAAAAAAATCTTCGTTTTCAAGTTCCCAGTTCTAAGATCTAGAATGGGTCACCTTGAGTGTGACTACGGCTTTTTTATTTTGTTTAAACTGCTGAGATAAGATTCAAGTATTTCAAATGAAAAGGAAAAAATAGCAGAAGTGTCTAAGAGAAAAAGAAATTTCTACTGAGTTTCTTAAGAATAAAATAAAAATGATACATGTTTAGTAACATAACTCAGTAAAAACAAATGTTGTGGAAAGATTAGTTGTTTGGATATTGTTTTAATTGTACATTTTTGGCCAAAAGAATAACATGTGCTTTCTTTGTCCATAAATCAACACTACACTTAACTGTAAAAGTCAGTGTAAAATCAGGTAACACATCACACATGACAATTAAATATTTTCCTGTACAATTAATTTAATGTCTTGAATTTTCACATGTACCCACTTCCCCTAAAAAGCTTCATTTTTTTCAGTGTGTAGTCAAAAAAAAGATGCTTTTGCCAGCATATTTACTGACCTGACAAATGTCAGAACAAGGCTTATTTTAAGAGGATGTGAGAAAGTTCAAGTTCATCAATCGGGTTGCAAAGAAGTATGTATGTATTTTCTGAAAGTTGAGAGATATGCACATGGATGATTTTGGTTTTAAGGAATGTGATTCTACTTGTGCACATGCTCTTCATTTTTTTTTTTATTCTTCTTTTAAACCTCATTGCCTTATCTTTACGAAAGGCAAGATTCTGTATGCTAGTGGCCAAAGCCCATACAACAAGAGCTCACATGCAATACCTCAGTAAAACTGACTAGTCACTACATGCAAAGCCAGCAGAACATCAAGAACATGCAGTGATGAGAGACAGTGGAGTGACGAACTGATGCCCATAAAGCACACTTGTGGAACAACTCACAAGCTGAAGGAGCTGCTGTTTGAGAGAGCAGAGTCAGGTTTCATTATGGTATACAGGAAATATATTCATTATGGAAGTGTTAATCCACTTCTTTCAGCCTCCAAAGGATTCTTCTGGATGCCTCTGGAAGGATGACAGGTCACAACTCACAAGATCTTTAAAAACAGCTGATGTAGTATCATAATTACTATACCATGATAATATGGCACATAGTATGAATCCTTCTTCACTTTTCCTTTCAGCTACAAAGATTATTTTATTTGCATTAAAAAAAAAATGAGTAACTGCTACCGCACAAGGAAGAGCAAATACAAAGTTTAAACGTGCACAGTAGTTTTTGTTCTTCCTAGTTTGTTTCAGTGCAGTTTCCACATTTCTGCTTCCACACCTACCCTAACCTTTCTAAAAGATTTTCTCCTTTTTCACCTTATAGTTTGGGATATTTCTTCTTTCTTTGGAGAGGGGAGGAACAGGGAAATGTCTGACCATCACTGCCACCTCAGTTTTCCTCAAATTTTCCATTTTCAATTGTCTAGGTGTGCACAGAGGTATGAATGGGCACAAAAGTTGACCTCACTCAGCTGCTACCACTGCTTTGTTACACCAGCAGCTGGCCAAGAATCTGACTGCTTACCTCCATGTGAGTACTTTGTTCTACACAAGTCACGCCTAATTTGTACGGGCCTAAAGTAAGAATGACACAACCAAATAAAGTTTAGCACACACCACTTAAACTCTGGAAGTTATACCAACCACCCATACCACTGAACTACATTGCCCCAAATATTTTGCACGTAAGTGCAGGCTCCCATTTCTCATTAATTTTTCATATTCATGCATGTAAGTGTACATGAATTTGGAGAAATTTATCCTCACTTGCAGAAAATAACGGTATAACTTTAGAGCCCTCTCATTTTATTGACAAATACTGAAAGAAAACTAAAATATCAGCATTTGCAATCATCTGTACTTAGTTCTACAATCTGAACCAAAGAGACATGTCAAAAATTTTTAAAAAAAGGCAATATATCCTTTATAAGAAGGAAACACACTCTCATAAAAAGAATAAGACTGAATATAATTTTCACAGAAATCAGAGCAAGTTATACAGTAACAATTACAGACTATATCAATTAAACCATCCATGTTACTGGAGATAATGAAATCTCATCTTTATTAATAATTTGTTGAACCAGAAAAAGACATTCTGAATCAAACTGCCAACGAAGTAAATAGACTAGAATATTCTCAACCTTCAAAAAACGCAAACCAGTAAATGCAAACTCTGCTTTTTGTAGACAACTTTTATGTTTATTAGAGAGTCATAGCCTCAGAAAATTATTAAATCTTCAGAAGCATGCTTTCCAGAAAGTCAGATGCATTTGCAATGAAACAACCATCCCACCTAATTTCATGTCAGTCATTTTCTTAATAAAATAACATTTGACTTTTCCACCCTTAATTCTGTTGGACAGTGAAGAGAGGAGGGAAACTACATTTTAACTTCAGCAAGGGTGCTGAGGTGCAAGATAAAAAAAATAGCAAATTATTTTAATACGATTTTTAAAGAATCACATAGTTGGAGTTTACAAAATCTTGGCAATCTTTGGGAAGTTCCAAATTGTATTTTCTCTTTCAGTTGAACTGTTATGGCTATATAACTTGACTTAAACAGGGATAAGAAATGTATGAACTTGTTGTGCCTTGTTATAACGTTACCTGCCTAACACAACTTACATATTTTCACTTGATCAGGAGGCATGCTGCAGCCTACACATTTGAACCTCCTTGTCCAGAAACAGACAGTTCTTCAACCACTGCAAGTGAAGCTTTGCATAGGCTTTTTTGACCTCACACTGTGACCCTCATACCAGCATCCACAGGCTATAGGTCACGACCTCAAGAATTAGCATCATGGAAATCAGAGCCCTTCCAGGTTTAGTTACAGAACAGAACACTGTAGCAAACTCCTCAGTCTCTTCTAAACAGAGCTCTGCAGCTTTAACTCCACTAGAAGACAATAGATAACTCACACTTCAGCTTTCATTACTTGCATACTAAATCGTCTCCTCTCCAACTAAAGGTCTGAGCTGCCGCTGCACTATGAAAACATTCATTCACTGTGGATCGAAAGCCAATATCATATTGCCACTAGATAATCCTATTAAAAGGTTGAAGAAACACCACTATGGAATTGAAGACTTCTGCAGTGTTTAGAAAAAAGGCTGAAATAAGTTATCACTATTAAAATTTTATCCCCTAAGCAGTATGCTTTGCATACACTTCCTCTGGAAAAAAAAACCACCACCCAGCAACACGTGGTCTTTCGCAATGCTGCACTATTGCCAATTAAACCTGACATAACAAGCTCCATTTATATTAAATCCTGAACTATATTTCTAAACTAATCTTTACATCAGTAAGCGTCCTCAGATGTGCTTCAGGAAGGAAATGGGACCTAGCTTGGAGCGATGGCTTAGCCAGAACTTTGCAGCTGGGAAGCTTTTTCCTGCTTTCCTCAGCAGGGGGAGCCAGGCCCCTCGGCCTCAAGAGGCAAGCCGGCACCGCCGAGCCTTGCAGCAACGAGCATCTTCTGTTTGTTCAGTTGAGAGCCCATCAGTGGGCAAAAATACACCAGAGCAGGGAAGAAAAATGCACGACATTTACCTTTATCCTGGAAGTCTTGAGGATAACTGCAGAAAGAAGAAGAAACAACATAAAGTAATGCACACTTGCAAATCCATGGAACTAGAACATAGAATAAAACAATTACTAGTTTTCAACACATTTTGTAGTTCAAATTTAGAGCACTGCAAGTTTTCCTTAATAATTTTTAAGACTTTATTTTTGCCTAAAATATTTACTCAGTTTTTCTTTTGCCTTTGCAGTTGAGAGAATCCCCGGTCACTCCAAAGACGACTTGAACAAAGCTAAACTCAGATAGAGCAGCCTTTTCTAGGACTATACATCTACTCAGCTATTTTAAGGCATCTTAAAATACAAAAGCATCTTTAATTTTAATAAACCTTCTAAATGTTATAGTTCAAAAAGTTTTGTGTGTGAGGAAAAGCCAGCAAGCATACTTTAAAAATAACATGGTAGGTCAGCAGGGGAAAAAAATCTGCAAATAGTGCTTCTATTAGCAGTAATTTATCAAATCCAAATGAAAAAGTATTAATAATTAACCGGAAATTAAAGAGTTAATGCATGCCTAAATAAAAAACAATTTTGAAATATGAAGATCTCAACTTATTCAATGCCTAAAAAGAAAAAAGATTCCATGATCCCAGAGGGTAAAAATACTGTTTCTTGAGAGCTAAATCTTGATATTTCAGAAACAAAAATAATCATAAGATAGTTTCATGTATAGAGATAAATAAACAGGACAGAGTTATGCAAAATGGCATCTCAAGAAGCATGCGTGGTCTAGACTTTTTGTGAAAAGAAGAAGATTTCACCAGAAGTAACAGGCAAATAAAATACCACTGCCAAGACCATCTTTAAGGACAGCAAACAGCAATGCGTATATCAGGCTAGTCAGCAAGGAGTTGCTTACAAGTAACGAGCAGGAGAGAAAGGAAAGGTCTAGGGATAAGAAACAGAAATGCAAACAGATAAAAGGTCAGATCTAAGAAACCCTGCATAGCAAGTAGAATAGTTAGGCACAGCCCAATACGTGGGATATGAAAATCAAAGACAACTACAAAGCGCATATATTTTGTAGCTTGCATGAAAAGCAAAACGCTGTTAACAGTGAGTAATATTGCAGGAGACAAGGAAGGAATTAGAAATTACAATAAGATGTGAAATCATGGGGTCGTGTAAGTGAATAGCAACGGATTAGGTGTCAACGGTGCTCATAACTGCAGGTTCCTTCCTTTGATATTTCACCATCCAAAAAACCAGAGTTGAGTCATATGACTGAAGAAAAAAGGTGACAGGGCTGTATCTGCAAGTCATCTTGTACAGTCCCAGTTAGCTCAACAACCTCAGAGGGAAAGCATAAAAAAAAGGTAAAGAAAATCCTGGTTCCTTTAAAAAAAAAAAAATAGTTCCCCAAGCATTTACAGCTTGAATCAAAGGCACACAAATCTTCAATTACAAGGTTTTTGGGACACAACTCATGTCTTCCTGCAGTTAGCATGATACAAAGAATGATGCCTTCACCAGATGATTGTGCTGTCTTTGAAACTAAACAA
This sequence comes from Phalacrocorax carbo, assembly GCF_963921805.1. NCBI lineage: Eukaryota > Metazoa > Chordata > Aves > Suliformes > Phalacrocoracidae > Phalacrocorax > Phalacrocorax carbo. The sequence continues at coordinate 131,011,334 of NC_087514.1, read as the reverse complement.
GTTGCCACAGAGGCAGGGTCATGTCATCAAAGTAGAGGGTTAGGAGATATCCAATGGGAGTGATCAGTAGAAAAACGCTTTGGAAATAACAGTGGGAAAAGAACAGCAAGTACCAGATTATATCCTAGTTGATTAGGGCTGTGAGAAAAGAGATTTTGCAAAGACAATTTGACAGCCGAATCTCTTTAGCTGAATTATTTGACTGAAATTAACACAACAGAGTCCCAAATCATACCCAATATTAAAAAGATAAGGAAAAAAACATACCACAGCCCTCTGCTTGTCATAGTTATTTCACTATTTTAACACTGCTGAAACAAACTTAACAAGTAGTTACTAGTTTCAATTTTCTATTACAGACAGAGCTAAATTACACAATATACAGTAAAGCAGAGTCAGCATTGAATTATGTTTTACACCAGCTGAGTATGGCAACAGAAAGCTCATTCACATTGTCAATGCACTATATTTCTCATATTTTAATGAATCTTTCCACAGCAGAGGTGAAGGCAAGTTCTACCCAACCAGCTTGCAATCAGGGTTCAGAATACTACAGCGATTCAAATGGGACAAATCCTTATGTTGCCATTTCTTACTAAATTCTAGCAGCTTCAAGAAAGATAAATACTTGAACCCATGTAGATTATTTGACAAAATCAGGACATCGACAGATTTTTAATTGGTAATATTTTTAATGGTTATTAAAAGACTGTAAAGACTTAAGTTATCAGTAAGTGATTTTATAACATATTAAGTCATGAAGCTCACTTACCTTGCCTTAACATCTTTTATCTTCTTAAGAAGAACTTCCCTGTTTTCTTTTGCTTTCTTGGATAGATTTTCTCCTTTTAGCGTTTGGGAAATAAAAGTGTCAACATCTAAATAAAGAAACAAAAAAGTACACCTCAAAAAAAGATAAATATTGCTGTAATGAGTTTGTCCTGATACTACTGTAAAGAAACTAAGAAAATTATTTTCAGGCCTACACACAGCATCGTTAACGAACATTTCAGAGTCTAAATAGGATACATTTGTTCTCTGATCTACTTATGCTTCACACAGCAAATCCTACAGTGACATTTGATTCTTGCTCACTTAATTACACCACATAAGTCCTAAGTAATTGTTATAGTACTGCAATTTATTTCCATAACCTAAAGTAAGGGATAAAGCTAAAGCATGGAAAGAGCCTTTATGCATGTATTACTGCCATGTTATTTCAGAAGTTCAAGTTACAAAAATGGTTGAGTAATTCGTTATTTCAGCAGTAACACCTACCCAGCTACCAATATAGAACACTTACTGGTTCCAGTATTTTCAAATGTTCTCACATTGTCTCTGAGTGCCCTACCTGACTAACAGTTCATATCCGAAGCCTTAATCCTTCAAACAATTAGGTAGGCACAATAACCATATCAAAGGAATTGAGCTTAAGCATGCACTTGAAATTAAGCATACCTGCAGTGTAGAATCACAAACCAAAGCTCTGATCTGCACTGTAATTTTTAATTCTTATACAGAAGATACATTTAGTCAGTCATGTAGAATCAAAGCATTTCTTAAAGTTGCCATGACTCTTTATAATATAGTAAATATCCGTTCCATAAGACAAAAACAATGCAGTGACTGAGAATTTTGGGGAGTGTAACTCCTCCAGTGGTATGTTTTCTTGGTTAACAAAAATAATTGCCAAAACCAACTGTAAAAGTTTCTTATAGTTACCAATCAGCACACCATTAACGTGAAAACTGAAAAGTAGAAATATGACCAAAAAATCCTGCTTGTTAACTTAAACTTCTCAGCTGTATGGATAATAAATGTTCAGTTTACTGAACAGGGAAAGCATATGTAACATTCAAATGTTTGCACGCAAAAGTTTACATTTTCAAACGACTTTGAATATTCACTGCAGATTTCCTAACTGAAAGCCTTAACTGTCTGCTTTGTTTCTTTAGAAAACAGTTCAACAGAAGTATATCCCGCTTTATATCACAGGCTGCAACAAAACAAATTAAGTCAAAAGTTACTCTGAGAACACTAGCATAGCTATTACGAAAATTTCATTCCTCATAAATAATTTACCAGATTATGATTTAGATGTTTAGAGTGGCTTGCTGCTGTCACAAAATGTGGCAAAAATCTTCATTTTGTAAAGTGTTTTAGAGTTCTGAAGAAATATATTGATCCTCCTCCCCATGAGACAGAGAATCATCCCCACTACGTTTTCCAAAGCAGCCCTGAAGGATGGTGACCCACACTCAGTTCTATGGCATTCCTTCTTTAAAAGGACAGAAGGAAAGGCACTTAACATGTGTATTAATGAATCCTCCAGACACACCCCCAACAGCCTCTATGCCATACACTGAGCATCCCTGGAAACATTTTTGTCCTAACCTACCGAAAAATTATACATCTTCATAAATTCCAATGATTGTAATTTCCAATCAAGCAGCCAAATGAGGATCCACATGATCCCAAGACACTGAGCAGCCACAAAAACTCCCTTAGGTCAAAAGACAAGATACTTTTACTACTGAGGACAAAAAACAAAGCCACCAACAGTTTTTCCCTCAATGAAACCTGACAGGATTTTCCAGTACAGACCAACCTTTCACACTGGGAGAGACATACTGATTAAATATTTGTTCCTTCATACTTTTACATATTTATTTCAAAATTAGATTGCAGCTTTGAAGTTCTACCTCGGTAACAATATGTGAAAGCTTAGAAGAATTAGTCACTTTTATAAATAAGGAGCAATGCTTGCACAGTAATCTTTAGACACTAAATAATCACAGAACTTTGCCTCAGCAGTCTTCATTTAAACTCAGTGGGCTGCTTTACTTCTTGGAAAAGCTCAAAACCCAGCTGTGAACTCAGTTGCCTCTGGTTTTGACTGACTCTCAAAGCTTTTTTCAAACACAAATGTTGAGATAACTTGTTTGTTCTCCCCACATACTCCTTAATTGTGCTATCAGAAGAAGAATTATCACTTCTGGCTTAGAATACACTGTAGATACGAAAATTGGAGGACTATGTTGACACAATCTGTTCTTTTCTGGAAAGGCTTGGACTTCAAAAGCAGAAATAATGCAGAATTTTCAACCACAGAGGTACAGGGCTGAAGTAGATGCTCCATCTCTTCTTAGTAGAAGTAGATAACAAGATGGGGGAGAGGGGGGAAAGAGAGAAACAGAAAGAGTGCAAACATGCACAAGCTCCTGATAAGTTTGTTGTTTCTAAACAGCAGCAGCAGTTACAGAGAAGATATCCCTGGGACAGCTTCCCTCTCCTGCGAGATTGTAAAACAAATTCTGTGAGCTCAGGTAGTCACAAACAGAATGCACTGTTCTCACCATGGAATACTATTACTTCCATATGTCCAAAAAAAGTATATACCTTGATTCATCACAACACCAAAATATGAAGACACACCTGATATACACATGATCTTCAACAGGATGCTAAAGAAGCAATATACTTGGAAAACAACATGTTACTATATCGTAGATTTTCCTATATACTCAGAGTTATACAGAATGTTATATATCCTGCTCCAGCCACCTTCTGATCTAGCGCTGTAAATCCATTCAGGATATGTCAGATGCACATGAGATTGGTAACTTACACTAGGCCCCTCTGGACAAGAAACAAGAAAGTTATCTAACTTACAATCATCTCTTCACTACCTGTTATTTCCACACTATGGAAGAGTGCAGAAAGAGCAATCCCTGCTGTTAGAGCGCGCTCCATCACCAGCTTAACATAAGGGAACATTCATGCAATTTCTCTGACGTTCCTCAATGCGATTTACCTTAGAATCAGAACAGAACTCAGGACTTCAGCATGACAGGTGCAAATCTCATACAGTGAGCTTCAGACAGATGCAGCAAAATTTACGCATTTCTCACCACTATTCTAGTAACTTACTCGCTCTTCCTTCTCCATTCAAAACTTGATCACTCCTCTGCTAGTTTAATGCTATACAGAGAAGGAAAGTGTAAGCCACTAATCAGAAGCACTTCAGTGTAGATGTGTTTCCTTCATGCTTCAGTAGCGGTTCGTCCATTGAGGAATTCAAAAAGTAGTAAAAGATAAACTCCAAAAAGAAAACATCTTTGAACAGATTTCTGATTTAAAAGCAGTTTTACTAATCAGTCACCACACAAACAAAACAGGTTATCTATTTCCATAAATTGTTTGTTTCTAACAAATTGAGCAGCTATTTAGTATCACATATTGCAGAAACTCAGCTGTTTCCATTGAAAACACTGAAATTTCACAGAGAAATAAACTTTGGAAACCTATTCAACACTTCTTAACTTTTCTTTAAGCTTGTGTGTTAGACCACCCAATAGATTGAAGACCCATATTTGTTGCTCTGTTTCTTTGAGCTCATATTTTAACTTTGTCTGAACCATGCCCCAGAGAAATTATTTACTTCCAGAAATAAACAATAGCTCCTGAACTGAAAGATCCCACTGATACAATCCACTCACAAATTGCTCTGTCAATACAGGTTACAAACTGACAGAAAAGGGAAGTCACACTGCAGTCTAGCTCTGTCCACTTCAACTGGCTCATATAGTTCAAAGCTTAATTGCCATTTTGTACAACAGTCTGAAGCTGAAAAAGTCACTGTCATTTCATTTTCATCTACATTGCTCTTACAAGGAAAAAAGTTATTATTTACTTTGCTTTTCATTGTTAAAACATTCTGTGGTTCTCCTTACTTCCATGACTATAAACAGACAACACTGCAAGTTTTTCATCATTTTAAGTCTTTGGGGCTGTTTTCTTGAAAAAGCTTATCTGCCTAGTTTCAGCCTTCATCAAAGAATGCTGTAAATTTTTAGCCCAAAGCAAATGCTGCGCTAAAGACTGCTAATGATACCAAATCACAGCACTTCTGTTGTTTACAGGGCTTAATATTGAGATCATAAGGCGCACTTAATGAACATCCTTAAGACAGAAGTACCTCATTTTTGTGTAAGGATGGGCCAAACAGACTCTCAGAGAAGCACTCAGACAGTGCCCTGGACCTTCCTTTCTCCCCTCCTCCGGTAGATAACAAAAATGTTGCCTATCACATTATCCATAAGTTAGTCACTTCATCGCCTGATGAGTTCATGCCATTCAAATGAGAACAATTATAAACTAGCAATGAGATAGGTGTGTTTCCACTCACATGGCAGAGCATGCACGCAGCTCCCTGCCCGTGACCCAAGGAGAATGCAGGCTCCTGTTTCGGGGCTGGACACGCATCCATCCATCATATGACAAGGGACACCTGCATGGGGTCACCTGGTGGATGCGCTGCCAGTCACACAAGAAGGGAATGGCAGGTCAGCAGAACAATTCCTCCAGCAACCAGCCTTTTCCCATCTCTCCTCCGCCTCAAGGATTGAGAGCCAGAGAATTTGGGAAGGCAGGCCAGAGAATTTTGGAAGGAGGCTACAAGCTAGGCACATTTGTGCACACACACTGTCCAAAGGTGACCAATATTAAACAAACCACCACATATCTTTCAGCTTTACATGGGCTGGCATTAGAAAGCAAGTAATTAATTTTATTTCAGTTTTCATGCGATTCGTTAAGAGGGAACAGGTCTGAATACAAATTATCAAGCAATATCTGTGACTGCCTGTCCTCTTGAATGAAGAAATATAAGGGTTTTGCTTCCTTCCCAACTATATTTAAAAGTCTCTTTCCAGAGTTTGCTAAACCATCTTTAAAAAAAAAAACTTATACAGAAACAGAACACATGATGTAAAATAAAAGCGACTGACACTTTAAGATGTCTAAAAATACCACATTGATCCACCCTAAGAAGTAGGTGAGCATTCCTTTTAGTACAAAGTTCTGGAAAGGGCAGCCTTTAGAAACTGCTGTACGTCAAATCCCCAAAAGCAAGGCTATTTTGTCATGTTGCCACATACAAAGCATCATGACAAACATTGACCCTGAACAGTTTCATTAGTGATTTAGAAAACAGAAGTACATCCAAACTGCTAAGGCTCCTCAAATGAAGCAAACAGATACAACAACTCTTTTAAGAGGTTAAAAAAAAAAAAAAAAAACAAAAACATTGTAATCAAGGATGTCTAATCTCATTGCTGAGTAGTTGAGCATCCTCTCTACATTAGAGGCAAGAAAAGACCAAGCTGTAACATATTAAGCATATCATGAAAAAAAAAAAACCCCACACCAGTACAAATCATGATCAAGTTACAAAGTGATTCCAAATGAACTATGATAAAAACTGTTAAGGATTAACCTAAAGATTTACACTGTATGCCACATTATGCTGCATCTATTGTGGTTTGTTGACATATGATTATGAAAGAAATGTAAACTCAGTCAGATGAGAAAGATAGACTCCACGTTAATTGAAAAAGACAAACTAAGTGAATAATGAGTATATAAAAAATAGCCTATGCCATTTTTATCACCCATATATGACACTTATTCTCAAGTTTATGGCAGAGACAATTGAACTACGTTTCAAATCACTGGAGGTAATTTCTTACCAGGAATGACTGCGCATTTTTTCACCTCACTGTTTCTATTCTTATTCCATTACTATTGAAATACATATATATTACCAATGCTGTAAATACAAGTCTACAATAATTGCCGTGGATTGTCTTGTAAAGATAGATTCTTCAGCAAGAACCAGCATTCATTAAAGGCTTGGAAACGTGGAAATAATACTTTAAAACAAAGAGTAAAGTTCTAAACAACAATATATTTTTAAAATTGAACCAGCCAATGAAGAAGAGCTACACCATACCTAGGTGGCTTTTTCTATGACAGGAATGTAAGGAGCAAGTCCAGCAACAGCTGATTAAGGAGGCCAAAAAAAGATAGTTTTCTGAATGTCAGGGGTAAATATAACTGCTGTACTGCCCAATATTAAAAGGTAAGCAAAACTAAAGTCATGGACTGGATCCACCATCCTGTAGTTTTCTTGCCTTACCCTCTTCTGCATGCTATTTCCAGGATGCAACTAAAGAAGCGGGCAAATTATATTAATTTGGAGAAAAAATTAGAGGAATCATTGAAAAAAAAAAAAAGGCAATTTGGACAATATGACTAAGCATTTAAGCAAACTGAATAATATCTGGGTGGAAACAGTCTCTAGGGCAAGAACACTGGTTTCTATTTTCTTTTGGGGTTTTGTTTAGTAGAAAAAGGAAAACAGATACTGGGACTAGATATAAGGTTCCATATGAACCAGAGAAAGAGTTTTATTCTGTTTTCATAGCAAAAATCTTTGTAACTTTTAAAATATGAATACAGAAGATTCAAGCTGGAAATACTGCAAAGTGTGAAAGGAAAACTGCATAATAAAAGGCAATATGATGTAGGCAATACAACCCTTACTACAGGTGTGATGAATGGAAGATGAAAAAAAGATATAAATGATACATATATCTAATGATCATGACACCATCAAAAACTTAAAAAATAAAAAAATAAAGATTTCTTAACTCCAACTAATCTCCATTACTGAGAAAAATCGAGATGGTCCAAGCAACTAGTCTGATTTATGTTACAAGAGAAATAACATGCTTTTGAGGAAGAAGCAGCCTCTGAAATCCTCCTGGGCTATGGGCAAGCCAAAACTTAGAATGTGCATCAGAGAGTAAGTTAAAATAAAAATGAGCAGGCCTCCAACAACCAACATAATCAATAAAAATTTGACAGCAAGTTAAAAAAAAAATCCCACTTTGCCAACCACCCAAAAAAAGATCCTGAACGTACAAACACCACAAAGGATACCTTTTCAAAAGAAGAAAAGACACAATGGAGCTGGGCTTCATGCACTAAATTCCAAAACCTCAAGCATCATCTAGAAGGTGCAGAGACACAGATAGGGAATGAAGAAGTCACATAAGTTACCATGCACCTCCCAGGTGTGGAGAGAGGGGTGAGAGAGCAACAAAATCACTTTTTCCTCCCACCAGAAATTCAACTCAAGACTAGAGGGCCCTGTTTCTGTCCCCAGTGCTTCCCTCCCACCACTCCAACAAGTCAGAGAAGAGAGGATGGGATTGTGAAATCCCAACAATCCTCTCAATAAGCCCATTGCCACACTGACCTTTCCCCCTCAACTTCACAGAAACAGCTTCCTCCTGTTTCCCACTAACACAGTTAGCCCTGAGCTCAAGCTGTGCTTCTGCCTGGAACATTTCAGCGCCACTGACATGCAACTGTAACGACCCTGCCAGCATGTGTGACAGAATTTGTTTTTGCATTAAAGATATAATATTGTTTAGCTTCAAAGTAAAACACTCACAAGTCAGAAAGTTTCCTGTGCAACTTTAATTCATCCCCTGGTGTGTTTATACCCATTATCACCATGTTTAACTACAGGAGCACTTAGTATGTTTTCCAGTAGGACCCCTAGTTGTTCAGCGTAGTGGGTGGACAGTACTCCAACAATCAATCAAGGCTAAGCAGGGATAAGGAAATCCATATGATCGCTCCTCCACTTATTGCAGAAGTTGGAAATAGTAGGCAAAAAGACCAAGGAGAGAAGGAAGAGCACAGTATTTATGAGATTTTGTATCTGTCACTGCCTCACTGCTATGGGACTAACAGGCTGAAAAAAGGTGCTTGTTGCTAGACATTAACTGCATGTTCTCAACAGAACCTGATATGAAGAAGTGCCTGGCACTCATAATGGCCACTGAATAAAGACATCCAACTCACATTATTTTATGGAGAAACCAGCACAGCATGGAGGCAGGTGAATTTGAATTCTAATTCTGTTCCACCATTGATTATTTTTTGCAACCCCAGATCACATCTTGTTTATTACACTAATTTTACTGACGGGAAAACAATATTCCCTCATCACAAAGAGGTGCTGAATCAATACTTGTGAGCCATTAAAATAATACATTAAGAAGCACCCGCGAAGAAGAACATGCAGAAATTAATAACTATCAACTCAATGCAGTCTTTGTATTGTGTAAGAGTTGCTTAATGAATAGTAAAGATATTACAGAACTCCCTTCCTCTCTCCATTATCATACATCTTCACTACATGAATAGTTTCAGCAAAAAGAAGCAGAAGACTACATAATTAAATATTACCAGAACCTAAATGTGTCAGTGAATGAACTGCTCATATGGCTTGATGTACTCTAGTTTTTAACTTTTGTGCATGACTGGTAACCCCCAAAAAAAGAGTAATCCCTTTTTTTTCTTAACAAAAGGAATCAGGATATTGAATATGTATAGTGTATAGCCATACTTATCCTTACATTTCTTTCCCTTTGTTAATTCTGCTTTGCTTTCCCCTCTGTTAATTCTAAGTAAGGATTAAAAGCTACAAACTATTAATTGTTCCTCACTACACCATCTCCACCCTGCTAGATTTCAGTTTACTCCCTAATTACACTGTTATAAAACTAACAGGTGTTAAACCCATTTTGCATTGAGTCCCAAAACAAAACTGCATGTGAAAGCAAATCAAGTTGAAAATTTATTACAAATACAGTTGTAGCCATGTATTATTATGTATCATTTATGCTACCATAATAACAAAACAAAGATTATTGCTAAATAATTCCATTCTCTTAACTTCAGTTCTATAGTCAGCACTAAAGAAACCACCTCATTGTCTTCCAGAAAAGCTGAAGCTGTACACACACTAGATACCTGTATATAACTTAGGCCGTTGATCATAGTGACACTGAAAGAGCATGTAAACATCCCCCTTGAGGGAAAAGGGGTGTTCCCAGTTTCACTTTGAAATACCTTTCTATTTCTCTTTCCATGGGAGACTGGATAAAGATGGAGAGAAGGACAGGTTGTGAAGATGAGGCACCATGACAAAAAACAGCACAGTCTGGAGTAATCACATCTGCATCGCACCCTCCCCTGAAAAATATCCTAAAAGCACTTAAAACATTAAAGAGTTTCTAAGATCAGCTTCACACAGTGGAAATAGCTCCAAAACAAACACACACATGCTTCGTATGATCACAAGTTCCACAGTACAGTAATACCACAGAAACTACCAAGGTTTGGAAAGGCCCTGTAAGGCTAGTTTTTTTAATATATTTTTTTTAATTATTAAGAATCTATACCATGAAAACAAATGATCAGACGCTTTCCTTCTTTCCATTGGCCTTTCATGCAGATTTTACTACAGATGGTATGATCTGCAAATAATATCATTACAAACAGTAGTTGGAAACCACTTCGAAGAGCTGGCAGAAGTGCTTTAAAGGTGAGAAGACTGACCGGTGACAGCAATGTGTTTCAAGCATTAAGTCTTACAATCAAAATGTTTAAGAACAGCCTTCAAAGGTGATGAGCTACACTAGGTTCTAGCAGGTGCCCTGACATGTAATCAAGTACTTCATTTCAGAGGGAAGATTTTGAAAAGCAAGGGTAATTTGTACAGCTTAGTCAGAGCTACGCAAGTTCCTGTGGCAGAAACAGAAGTTCTCAAAAGAAAGATACTTCTGAAACTGAACTTTTTTCAGGATAGCAAAGCCATTTTTATGAGTTTTTCATAACAATAAAAGAAATCCTAAACTGGAAATATACAATTTGTTTTAATGGACAGCAAAAAAAAAAAGTTTTTAAAAAATGAAATCTAAATGTTGAACCTAAAAACTATCGCCAGTATTTTTAAGCCTCTACCAGCACTATTGCTGATAACTCTTCACAGTGAGAAATCATCCCATTCCTATGCTCCAACATATCCATAAGAGCATGGACAGGCACAGACAGGAGTGTTTGATATGACAACAGGCCAGCAGTCCAGTAACATCTTAATTATCTTCGGTGACATTAGCCTAAGCTGTTTAGCGGGGAAGTTTTTTAAATTTTTCAGTTAATTCAGGGAAACAGACCTGCCGACAGCAGAACTGCAGGGTCCAACTCCCGACAGTCCCTGCCGGGCCACTGACACGCCTCGGAGGGCAGAAACTCCCACCTGACGGCTCGGTGGTTCACTCGGGGCGGCGGGGCCTGCCCGGTGCCTCCCTCACACGCCTGTCAGCTGGGGACCCTCACCCCCCCGGGGGACCCTCGCCAGAGGCGGGCGGGGGGCTGAGGGCGTCTCAGCAGGACGGCCAGGCCGGCAGCGGGAGCCGGACCTCTCTCCTTCCTCATTTCGGGTGCGCCAAGCAGCCGCGGGGAGGGGACGGCAGCACCGCGCCGGAGGGCTGCCGCCGCCGCCGCCGCCGGGGCACGGCGGGGAGGAAGTAACCGGGGGAGAGCAACTGGCGGGGGAAGGGAACCCCCCCGACCCACGCGGTGGACGCGAGCGGTGGGCGCCCGCTGAGGAGCGCTCCGCCGGGGCGGCGGCACAGGGGGCCGGTCCGCCGCCCCGCGCTGGCTACCCCGGCCCGTCACACCCCCCGCCGGTCCGTCCCCCTCGGCCACCCCTCCGCCTCCCGGGAAGCCCTCCCTCCCTGCCGGCGGGCGGCCTTACCTGCCAGGAGGCTACAGACCTCCTCGGGGATGGCGAGGGCGCCGTGCATGCTGAGGGCGGCGGGGGGCAGCCGGGAGGCTGGGGACACCCTGCGGGCGGGGCTCGGCGTCTCCCCCCCGCCACCGGCACCGGCAGCGAGGAAGCGGAGGCCCCGCCCACCGGCCGCAACGGCACGACCGCGAGCCGCGGGGGCGGAGCTGCGAGCCGTGAGGGCGGGGCTTCACCACGCTTTGCGCCCTCCCCCCACGTGAAGCATGCGCTTCACTCCCCTCGCGGTGTTTCCATCAGCTGCGGGGTGTCCCCTTTAGCAACGCCCCGCCGCGGCGGACTGCCTCCCACGTGACCGCTGCCGCCCAGCCATTTTGCGTAAGGGCACCCTGTTGCCAGAATCCAACATGGCGCCCAGCGTTAGTCATCTGCTCGCCTCCGCCCCGAAGCCCACGAGAAGTTGACTATTGGATGAGAATACCCGGAAGCTGCTCTCTGACTGGTCCATTGATTGTCCCGCCCAAGCGGGAGGCCCTTCCCCAGGCCGGGGGCTGGCGGCCCGCTTTCCTCTCACACGGGTGGGTGAGGTGGGAGTGGGGTCGCTGGGTGTGAAGGGCGATAAATTTTGGACCAAATTTCTTCCAAATATCTTTCTAGCCTTTATTCGGAGCATGGTGCTGACCGTAGCTCACTTGTTAGCAGGTGGGATGGTGCTGCTGACAGAATAAGGGGGAAGAACATCAGCCCTGGTGTTCAGCAGGGCCCTGCTGGTTTCCCCACTTATCTTCCCTCTCGGCCCATTCCCATTACCAGTGGCAGGGTTTGGGATTTGGGGTTGGGTTTGCAGACCACAGCCTGGCTTTATGCCACTGTGGTGGGAGCGTCCCAATGGTCACAGCTGGCAAAATCAAGCCAGGGAACTTGAGGAGAAAATCACATGCACAAAGGTGGCATGCAGTGAAATAAGAAATGGAAAGTGAAGCAGTGGGAAAGGGCCTGTTGGTATTGGCCTCTGTTAGCACAGATGTGTGGGCCAAAGAAGGAAGGGATGCTGTCCCAAGCAACACAGCTGGGCTGTTAGAAGGGCTGACTGTAGAAAGTCTGTTTATGGGGCACCTTTGATATATTTTTCCCGCAAATCCCTAGTCATATGTATTTGGAGCACATTAGTGATGTAATATGTTTAGTGTAGAAATAGTCAAAGTAAACTTCTAGCATGTGCATTTGTGACCTTGGTGGGTTTTGGCTATATCTATGTTATTATTACAGAATATGTGTTTGTGTTAGAGCTACAGTTATGTCAGCACATCTGTGTGTCATACCAGTGTAGAAAAAACAGCAAGAAAAAGAAGTTATATTTATGAAAATTCACCTTTAGACCACGGTAATTTTATTAACACTTGTGGCACAGCTGGCAGTACAGCTGTATCAGTCAGGTCTTAAAACAGTTTTGTACTACTGCTTCATGTAGCTGTGCCAGCTGAAGTCTGCAATGTAGATGTGGTGTTAGATTATATTGTTCTCCTGACCTCTCACATCTCTTTTAATTACATGGAACAACTCATTGCAAATACATCTGGGTTTTCAAAGCATTGCCCCTTTATTACCTGATTTTATGGCCATCTTGACTGAAACACAAGCAGTTAACTAACTGACCTGTATAATGTTGCATAATGATTTTTATGTTAGTTATCTGATTTCAAAATAAACATGCACATGCATCTGGGTGCATATCTGTATAAACAGATCTTGCCTCTTTATTGTATAAATACCTACTACTCTTCTGGTACAGGAATGTGTTTGATTAATTTTCCTGTGGTTCGCAAGAAGGGCTTTCTGGGCTTATGTTAAATTACAAATTTCAGATGTGCAGTCTTGGGAAGCTGCCATAAGGACTGGGAAAATGGCTTGCAGTCTAATTTGCTTGCCCTTTTTCAGGTTAATCATAATCCTACTTTCTTGTGTTGACTTTATGGCTCCATCCATTTCTGTTCCAGAAATGAGTCAAGGGTGTCACTTGAACTCTGTTGTAGTCTTTGTTTTGAGATCACTTTTCCTGATAATTTATTCCATATGTTTACCATTTCTGTGAGCTTTCCCTGAGTTTCAGAACATAAAATGAGAAGAAAGAACTTACCCTTATTATTTCCCACCCCCCATACTCTAGTCACTCTATTTTTTTTCTGAAAGACCTCCTTGTTATTGCACTGAAGACCAGCCCATCACACAGTTAGCAAGATTTGTGACCCAGGCCTATTTTAAGCCTTGTTAAGTTCCAGATTTACTCATAGTTCCCTAATTTTTAAATCTACCACTAATAGGAAGCATAATTCAAAACAGACTCCTTCACTGAAACAAGCCTGGCTTCAGCACCGTTGCAGCCTGGTTTCTGAAGATTCCATAGCTTGTACCTCATTGAAACCAGACACGCCGCTTCACCTAATCAGGGCCATAGATCAGGGGTTCTTGATGTGTGGGTAGCAACGCCACAGGGAACACGCAGAAGTTTATTGTCCTTCTGTTTGGGGAGAGCTACAAAAAGAGGCTGTTCAGGAGGAATAGCCCACCTGAATCTGCAGAAAGCTGTAGGAAGAATAAAGTTTCCCGTTCTGGAGCAGCATCACAGCCGCCTTGCCCCCTGAAAAAATCCAACATATCCAGAGTACTGGGAAGTCCAATGTTTTTCCATTAAATGTTCCACTTTTCTGCAGCCATATTTTTAAAACTTAGATTCTAGGGAGATGAATGAAACAGGACCTGCGCGCAGCTGCTGCTGGTTCTCTACATGTCCTTTAATAGAAAATTAATTGGGTTACAGGGCATGCTGCCCACACTGCTCCCTGCACTATTTCATACAGGCAGCAGCAGCCTTGTTGAGACGACACTGTGTTCTCATCTGTTCATCCCGTTGGCTGCCTGTCTTCTTTAGACAGATTCAAAACAAAATAGCTAGTCAATAATCAGAATATGTATAATTTTAAATTATTTAATTACATTAAACAGTAGTTGGCAAAGATTTCTGGCATGCACATATAGCTGTTAAATGGAAAGAGCACAGACTTTCTTCACAGAAGCACTTTCTTTGCAAAGAAATGCAAAAACTTCTGGGTTTAAAAAAATCAGAAAGTTATGTTATTGAATCACAGTGCTCTAAACATGGCAACTCTTTATGCATTTGACCATGGTCTCTGCACTGAAGAAAAGCTGTGGTGCCTCTAACAGTGGAAAAACATATTGTGAACTCCTTGTCCTCTGACAAAACACCATAAATGTTTTCTTAGGATTTGCTTCTACTGCTCAAATTAAAATTATTTCCTCAGAGGCAGATACGTTCAGGACATCACAGCAGTTGTTTTGAGAATAGGTTTACAAATTTACTTCGAAACATAAAGAAGAGCTAGTACTTCATGTAATAACTCATTAAAATTTTGTGTATCCTCTTCTATTCAGAATCCATCTCCATGAAAGCTTCCTATTTTGCTGTTCTCTTACAGGTGTTTCATACAGAAAGAAAATCTTTGAAGCATTCAAGTCTTGTTTGTATAGTTGGGTTGCATTGGCTGTACTTTGTTAGGATGTGGAAACATGGTCTTGCACTTAGAATTCAGCCCATTGAATTCAGCCCATTGAACATAAGCTGAATACGTTCTTCAATTTATGGGATGCTTTGATGATCACAAATGGAACTGAAATGTACTCAGACTGTAAAAGTTTTGAACACTGAGTGCTTGTTTATTAGGTTATATGATGAAAATTGCTACAGCAACCTTTATTCTACCGTTTGGAGACTTTGGTGTCACTGTTTCATGATCTGAGTTACAAAACTGATGTACTTTTCTTTGCGAAGGTGACCTGCCATTTTATGGAGTACTTCCCAGGTTGGTACTGTCTTGCTCTGAATGTCGCTTCCTGTAAGCTTATTATTTTGACACTGTAGCCTGAGAATAGCAATTCCCAACAGGTTTAAAAACACATGCCAAGAAATACAAGCCATTCCTTTCCATCTCCATGTTTTTCCAGCTATAAGACCACAGAGAGGTGCTGAACTGAACAAGATCAAGAATGGTCCCCTAGATCATTTGCCATGCACTGTATCATGACTACCTGCTCAGCCTTCAGAACTATTATTTCTGATGCTGAACTCTTCGCCTTTCCCAGTAAGGAGCAACAAGGGCATGATTCTTCATGTTTGTACTTGAATATATTCTAGCAATGTCTGATTTTACCTAAGAATTACCTCTGGAAAGAAAGATGGGTGTTTACATTATCACAACTATAGGATAATAAATATAACTTTGAATGATGTTGTAAGAAACATTTTTGCATAAGCATTTCTTTTTACCCGAGCATCCATTAGCTTGTATAGGATTGTGCATTATTTGGTATTTTATTAGACCAAAAATATTCTTTATCTCAAGTACAAGTTCAGTGTCTTGTTTAAGAAAAATTTTATTAAGAAAACTCACATCGGATAAAGGCTTCAGAGTTTCACTAAGGTCCTGTTTTGAGCTGATTTTCCAGCTGGATTGATTCAAATGGAACATCCTGGAAGTTAGTTTTGGCACAGGTGTGAGATTTCAGTGGACATTTTGTCTTGCTAACGTTTGTGAAAGCAAGCCAAAGATAACTCCCCAAGTATCACAGAAGACAACCTTTGCTGCTCATCATGCAAATAGTTCCAGTGAAGTGTGGAGACGACCAGCTGAATAAGAGTTACAAGATTTCAGCTTATACTAAATCCATTTGTTCCTGTTTGTGTCTAGCCCTTTGTTCTTAGATATCTTAAATACCAAAGGAATGAAGACTCTTCCTCTCTCTATTTCTCCTCTTCAAGATGTATAGAGGTGCCCTGATGGGTCTTGTGCAGCTGAGTATGGTTTTAGGAAGGAAGTGGGGAGGGAAGCTCTGTTTGACTGGACTTAATAATCAGATCTTACATAAACTTTACCCCCTATATAACCTCAATATCTAATGAATATTTTGGAGCAATGAAGAGTCTTAATTACCCTGGGGTGGCTAAACATGGATAAACATCATGTTGCATTGTCCAGAAGTAAAAGCAATATTTCATCATTCTTTGAAAGACAGATGAAATAAAATCTAGGTGCCCTCTAACCTAAATTTAGTGTTCTTTCTAGTTCTTTCAGCCTTGTTAACTATGATATAATGCATTGAGTCATATTTGAAACAAATTATACCGTAGGTAATTAAATGAATGAAAAATTGTTTTCCATGCATTTCTATATGAAGATCCTATATTCTTTTCCTATTGCAGTAACATCACTTCAATCCCCTGTGCCATGAGGCACTCACCATCATCTGTGCCACTGCCCTCTTTTTTTTCCTCCATGCCTCTTACTCCATTAGTGAGGAAAGAGCAGCATTTTCTGTTGCCAGTTCGGAGGGATTGCTGTGCTGTTTGGCCTGTCAGCACACTTCTGCTGGTCGACCAGCCTGCAAGCCAAACAGAATAGGTGCCTTCTGAGCCCGGGTGGCAGTCTTTTCTGCAGTGGTGTCATTAGCTTGGCTCTCTGTCCTTCATCTAGCAGCTGCTTTTCAAGAAGTTTTTTAAGAAGGTAATATCTGGAGACTATATCTACCAGATAGAGCAAACGGATTTTAGGAAGAATCAATATCTGGACAGGTTTTCTTGGATAATCAAGCAAAAAAAATACTACTTTGGAGACTCGGAGGTAAGTTTGACAATAATTAGCAGAAGCTTTGAGGCACAGCCAGCTTAAGTGTGCCTGTCTGCTAGTATGTGTTTTGTGAGCAGCAGGGCAATCCCTTTTAAAAGTTCCCTCATCTGTACATTGTAGAAGATGTAGTAACAACAGATTTGCAAGAAAAAAAGGGGTTTCCAGGGTTGCAAAACTTGTGTGTAATGTGACATTTCCCTTCACAGGGGAAATAAAACAATCCCTTTGGTTTAAAGTGGAACTGAATCAAAATCTGCATAAAATCTAAATAAAATTTCTGCAATAAGCTACAGAGTACTGGCTTGCAGCCTCTGAATTGCCAATCTTTTAACTGAAATAAAGACAAAGAACTTCCTAAACAGGTGGCATTTCTCAAAGTGACACACTGAAAGCCTTCAACTAAACATGAGTGAAGTGGTAAGCTAGGAGTTAAAAAAGTTAGAAAGAGCTGCTGTGTTATTTTTATTTTTAAGAAGTCAAAGTGCGCTTTAGAAGAGTGCTTCCCTCAGCCTAAAAAGATGAATATATGGATTCTTGTTGTCTGAATTCAACATTGTTTCTGGGAAACATAGACGAAAATCCTCTTCAGGCTCACATAGAAAGGACTGGGCTAAGTGAGGC
Source organism: Phalacrocorax carbo (assembly GCF_963921805.1). NCBI lineage: Eukaryota > Metazoa > Chordata > Aves > Suliformes > Phalacrocoracidae > Phalacrocorax > Phalacrocorax carbo. The sequence continues at coordinate 130,993,565 of NC_087514.1, read as the reverse complement.
AGATGTACAGACTCGTTTCTTGCCATGCAAACTCATTTTCTCTAAAAGAGGAATATCATCAATTACCTTCTTTAAAGTGATACATAGATATGTAAAATATCATGCCGAATAAAAAGCATTTGTTGTTTCCACTAGAAATTGCATTTGATCCCATTTTGTTGAACTGCTCAACTGATAAACTTCACCTCGATGGATTTAGTTTAAGCTGTGAATTATTATTTTGTAAAATAGAGAACCTTGAAAAACTCCTGATGCAAATACACTTTATTTATAAAGTGTCTTCTGGGATATCACATGGTTTACAGTGAGACTACTCAATTAATAAAATAGCTTTTCTCAGCAACTATTTCTACAATAATGTCCATAAACTACAGTGTGCCTGGCTAAAAGTATTCCAAGACAATCACAGCAATATGCTAAAGGGGGCAAGCAGACCCCAAGCCAATATTGTCTCACTTTTTTTTCTTCTTAATTTAATAAAAAGCTCTGAATACAGAGACTGATGGATTTTCAAGTTCTGACTGACGGGTTTTCAATTGATCTTGGTACTTTATAGCTCCCTTCACTTGTGCAACTAAGCACCGTAGTAGCCCAACCAAAACAGAAACCGTACGAGGTAAAGAGGAGTTATTACCCCTAGGCTGTAAAAGGAGCACCCAGGAGAAGTGGCTTTGCCAGGATGACAGGGGAAGTATGTGGCAGCATGTGGAAATCAGCCAGATCACAGAAATCCCAAACAAGTGCATCCACTACTGGGTCATACCACCCCTCCAGCAAGCCACCGTAAAATCCTTCAGCTGTCACTGGCTCACCGGAAGATCATTTGATTCCTGTCCTTTCTGTGAAGGGTTTTATGTATAGACTTCTTATAATTCTTCAGTCCCAGACTGAAAATTTTGGGACTAACATTTTGGGACTAACCTACATCTCCACCAGCTGGCACAGTGCAGTCCTGCTAGCTTGGCAGAACTGCCTCCATCGCTGTTTTTGCAGCTTCTTATCTTTTCCAGGCATGAGTCTGATGCTAACATAATCAATGCTGTCAACAGCTAAAAAGCTAAAAGAGTTAGGAGACTGATATGTTATAGTTCATTTAAGAAATCAAAGCACACTATGTAAGACTCCTTCCACAGGACTCTGCATTCAGCGACACCTCTATGGATCTTCCCACATAGGTAGCTCCTGGCTTCCACCATGATGTGAAGACCCACTTCATCCTCGTCATCCATCTCTCCTTGCCGTTCCCAGTGAGGCTGCTGACCTGAACACCAGCTGCCAGTACTGTAATGTCTGCTGAGCAAACGTCTCCAGGATGTATAAAGCATATAAATACATAAAATACAAAACTGTTGTGCTTTCATCTTACATTGATAGGCATTAAAGATCCTAGACCTAGACACTGACAAATAAAACAAAATGAGACTAGGGCACAGAAGGCAGTCTCAGGGCTTCCCAATCAACTGCTGGTAAGCTTGATTTTGCCCAATACACTGATCCATCTTACCCATTTCTGCTTAAAAGTTTATCAATGCAATTATTCCTAATGAAAGTATTAAATACAGTGCCAAACTCATGAGCCAGAGGGCTGTTTTTTTCAAATTTTTCATTACCTACTAAGTAAATTAATTAATGCAAATGAAACTCTAGTGTCATAAAACCACATCCTGCTCTAAATGAAGACAATGGCAAAACTGTCATTGACCTCCATGGGAACAGGTTCAGGCCCATAACTTTCCTATATTGTACATTAAGCGACATAATCAGAAATACTATCTTCTCCCATTGAAATGATATATAGATATAGCATGACAAGTAGCAGCACAGGGACTCATCTGATGGCTGTAATTAGAGGTTTTTAATGACAGGTTAGGTATGTTTAATATGCAATTCCACATTGCTCTTACACTATCAGATTCTATTCAGGATCTTTACGCATAACATAACTGAATTCAGAGGCAGATGAATGTTCCTGATATTTCAAATTCAGCAGTTTTGCTGATTTAGCACCTCTGAAACATGCACCATGTGGTGAACAAACACTGCAAGCAAAGATGTTTTCCACTGAGATTTGTCAGGGATTTAAAACATTAACACCTTCCTGGTCTCCTTACAGATAGAAAAAATGTTGCTTTCTATTTAGATACAGAGAGCTGTGCAATCATTCTAATAGGTATCATTTAATTATCTCTGAGGAATTTAGGTGTGGAGCCAACTCCATGTATTAGTTAATAACCAATCCATTACTTGATTAACTGACTTACATGAAGAAAGCTTATCATCCATAGATTTGTCTGCTTGGAATTAAGTCAAAACAAGATATTGAAAAGATAGGGTTTTTTAGGTTTCAATATCTTACAGAAAAACCATTGTGCCAGATTACAATGAAATGTTCTGAAGAATAGTACATGTCTTAAAAATAACAGGTACTCTAAGTGTGTAAAAACAATATAAAAATAACCCAAGGCACCACTAAGTAAGCATGAGTCAGTGCTTCCAGTAAATTCATGGCAACTGCAAGCAACAGGAAAAGAGTTGTCTATCTAAAAGCATTGCCATCTTACTTTAAAGACTTGATGCAGAGGGTTTAAATGTCTCATGTATATAAGTTTGCCAGTTCATATCCATTTATACAATTACCTTCTCTTGGGATTTTTCTTTCTCCCCCCTAGTTATCAGTAGCTTCTTCAGAAAGTCATCAGTGCCTGATATAGCAAGATTTAGGAATTATTCTATGAGCTTCTTCTCTTGACATAGTGTTAGGAGTGTATTTTGGCCTGGAAGCCTGAAGCTAAATACTTCAGCATTCGTAAGCCATGCCAGGGATTCTTGGAAACACCTGCACCTTGCAGTTATGCAAATGCCTTTGAGATATGTCAGAACACTGTTTATTTGCACCATACCAACAGCATGTCATCTGAATTAATTTTCACATTCTTGTCCTGATGGGACATGGCTCTGAATATAAAAATTGACATATGAGAGTGCTGTGTGGTTAAAGAGGTATTGATGCTTTCCCAAAATTACCCAATAGATCTTTGCTGGCCAACAATATGATTAAACTAAGATACCTTTGTGAGTTTCAGATTAACAACCCCAATTCACAGATGTATTTATTGTTTCACGGGCATGCATCAAGAGATGCATCCAACAGTGATGTGAATGGGTTGAGAGGCAAAAATACACCAGTATTTGAGTAGTATCACAGTCTTAAATAAATGCAATACATCAATGCTTCTTAGCACTGTCCTGCACGACAGCCTACACTTTGGGCTGAAAACCCCTGCAGGCAGGTCCTTCACTCCTTCTTCAGCAAAATCAGGTCACTTGGAGGGCAGAAATGAGGTGGGAGAGCCCATGTTCACCTGTAGTCCTTCAAAGCATCACTAACATTTTGTTTAAAAGGTTCAGTAACATAACAATAACAGCTGGTTCTGGAATCAGCATCAGAGAAGATTCAGACTACATCACTTGTACCTCAGGAAGGCTGTGGCAAAGTTTGTTCATTTCCTGTGTTGTGGCTTCATGACCAACAGAGCTGAAGATTGTGTTACTCAGAAGATTATCCTTTTCCTCTTGATTTCTGTCTCCTCCATATGTATTTTTCTTTTGGTTGTGTGACACTAGCAAAGTAAAACCTTCAGTAGATGGCTTATCTGAAAGCAAGACTGTAGGAGGAGAATCTGATCTGCACATTTTTGGCACATTTCATTCCATACATTTATCTGAAAGAGATGGGTACGGCATACTGGTAGGCATAGTACTTTTATCACACAGCTGTCTAGCTTTATGTATCAGCTTTCTATAAAACAGAATAAATAATGGTGTCAAGGTGAGCTTTTTCTTCTAGATGTTCCTAAATCAAAGAGGAAAGTTGAGGAGCTAAGATGGTGATTTGCTTTCACTGCTGGGAATATCCCTGTTACTGGGTATTGCTTGCAAAAGGGTACACCTTCTCTGAGGGACATGGGAAGTCCTGCCAGCCCAGTAGCCTCTCTGGACAGGAGAGGATACCGAGCAAGGGACTCCAAGTCATGTGGGTCTTGCTAGTGTATGGGGGACTAAGCAGGTAGTTGCCTTTGGTCTACTCTTTTACAGAATATATCACCTTCTTTCTAAATGAGTACTTTTGTGGTTTTGTCTTGTGGTTGACTATGAGCTCTGAGAGGTTTGTTTGCAGGCTGGCACATATGAAAGATCCTGCTGTCTCCACTGTGGATTCTCTTAAGTCCTACAACTTTTGAACTCACACTTCAGCCTTTTCTTTGTCCAGAATTTATGGGATCTTCTCTCCTATTCATCTTCATATTTTCATGAACTTTTAAATAATTTAAGTATCTGTGTAACATTTGCTTATTTCTAATCAGGTCAAAACCAAAAAGGTTCAAAGACAGTATTGGGTACATGCATAGACATATGCAAACAAATGCATAGCACATTCTCGGGTGGCTCTGTTACAATGGCATGTTGTGGAGAGTAGCTGCCTCCAGGAATTGCTGTCCAGTTCCATGTTTGAGGCTGAACATATTATCTTTAATTATAATAAAATCGCTACCTGTTTTTGTTACAGCTTTTGCCTGACCACATTCTAATGTGCCCATGGCAAGGAAAATATTGTTTCCATTCCAATTGGCATAATGAGAAAATAAGTTCAATGTATTGGCTTTAACACAGTATTTATCAGAAGATTATCCTTTGAAATTGTCAGTTTATGGCATGATAATTTGATCTGGTACTTGAAACCTGTCAAGTTAAAAGCAAGCTTTCTTCAATAATCATATTCCTTTTCACTTCACAGGTGGGGCCTAATAAAGTGAACTACTGAAAAGTATTGAGGCAATAGGAGGCTTGGTATTTCAGTAAGTGCAATGAAGACTGCATCCCAAGAAATTGCTTGGCAATGTTTTCCATATACAAGCTTTCTTCATGAGTACCTCCTCTCCCTTACAAATCGGAAGGCAGAAGACTATTGAGCAATAAAGGATGGAGGGAAGGGACATGGTAGCATAACTAATAACTAGTAAAGGTGTGGGTGATATCTAAATATTAATACGAAACCTTAAATATTGGTGCTGGTCCAGTATATTTTGTTGAATGAGATGTAGTCTGGTTTGGCCTAACTTGTCCAGCTGACTGTGTTCCAGCTCGCAAGAGAAAAGTCTTTTCAATATAAGTACCCTAAGCGGTAAGATAAACTCTAATAATAGTAATAGGTGAAGTGTTATTCCACCTCAGGGAATGGGAAGGTAAAAAAGTTAATTGTTAGTTCTAAAATAAAGCCCATGGAGCAGCTGTTTCCTTGTTTCAACTGGGGGCTTCAAACTGTTGACAATGATACGGGTTGAGACAGTCAGCATGAAAATTATAGAATTCTTTCCAAATATTAATTTGCTTAATATACTGTCCAATGAATTATGTTCTGATGAAACATAGTGAAAGAAAGCCTTCTTGTAGAGGCTAAGACTTTCATAGATCTACCTAATTCATTCCTTCATTCTAATTAACAGGACCAAGGAATAATACCAGCTTTTTTTCCCACTGGTTAATCAAGAAATTATATCTACCTGTAATAAGACAACACAGTATGCGTATAAATAGCAGTATCTAAGATATCTCTGATCTTACCTGCAGCATTTACCCTATTCTGATGCCAGAGCCAACTAGATGTTCAGAAAAAGAAAACAGGAACAAAGTGACCTGGCAGCTATGCAAAATTGTTGTTTGGAAGGGCCTCTCACAGAGCTTGAGATCATATAATGAGATTTTAATTGCCACCTTTGTTTCTTGTGACTGTGCCCCCTGCCAAAGGGGGCTTAGAACAATGGCAGAGAATCCCCCTTTACATGGGGAATTCTGCACCTTATTTCCACCAAATTGCTGAAAGGCAGCTAGGAAATGCTTCATATCATAGAAGTTAATTAAAGAATTTATGTGTTTTAAACTGTTTTTTAAATTTTTATGTTTCTTTTCCTCCTACAAGCACTGACCACATATTCCAGTAATGCACTTGAAGGTCTCTTTCTCAAATATGAGATAGCTATAGGTATAGGTATAGGTATAGATATAGATATAGGTATAGGTATAGATATAGATATATTTATGTGGAAGTTTTATCTTCTGGCCTTATGATCATTTCAGGTAAAACAAATCCTGGTGACTTTTTGCATGCACGAATTAGTTCCTGATTTAAAGTGCTCTAAATAATACCGTAGACAGTTAGTGGTGTATTTTAGCCTTTGAGAGGGAACAGTGGTATCAAACACTGAAGTAGCTGTGAATCTGTGATCTCCTGGACAAGGCCTTGCTGATCACTGAGTTCATGGCACAAATTTTACTCAGACACAGGGTACATGGAAATATTCTGTCAAAATGTGTTATTATTTTTGTTTAAAATCAGTTTCATTATGCTTGTGAAATGCAATAGTCAAATGCTGTAGTAGTCTTAAAAACACAGAACTATTTAGGGCTATTTTTCTTTCTTGGGCAAAAGAAATCACAAACAATTACATATTAAGATACTATCTTTATAGAATTTTAAGGGCAATAGCCATTAATTATAGATTCAAAATTCTGTTTATACAATCTAATGCTTTCTTTAAATGTGATCCATTGTTCACATGCAAATAATGTTTCTGTATTACTTTCCCCTGCTTGTTCTGTGGCCAGTGATTAAGAGAAAAAAAAATACAACCAGAAAGTACAAATTCAAAATATTTTTTTAAATGTAAAATTTTAATCTTATGGTTACCCCTTTTTAAATGGACAAAGACCGGAGTCCGTTATCCTGAAGAGTTTTGCCTGGATCTGTACAGCATGTTCCACATCACTGAAAACTCAGCATGCCATATTACAGTTTAAGTAAAGAATCAATGTTTCCAAATCTTGTCCAAATTTGTTTTTTATTTAGTACAGCTTATACCTGTAGATGCAAAATCATTATTTTGAAGCAAAACTTACAGGATTTTTTTCCATGTTGATTGTTCTTCGCTCATTTGATCTTCTTTAAATAAACACCATAAACTGTGTGTGTAACAGAGAACTGTCCATCCCATGTTGAACCATCTTGAATAACCAGATGCAGTTTTCTTGGTCTTTGGCAATGACCAATATTTTGTACTTCAGAGGAGGAACAGAAACTTTGCAAATTCATACAATCAACTAGCTGACTTTGTGCAATGGTCATCTGATGCACTGATACATGGGATTTTAGTAACACATCTCATTTAAGTTGTATGGCTTTGATTATAATGCACACTCAGTAGGCTGACACTGTAATACATGAAGTATATTTTCCTTTTATTCATTTTTCTGAAACAAAAATATTAGAACTCTAGGGACTGGCAGATGGCATGTAGTAAGCTAAATTCTGTGCAAATTCTGTAGCATTTTTAAAGGGATTTAGGCATTGATTCTCTCCAGATCTTATGCTTAAATTATTGACACAGCAAAGGTCCACTTTAAAAATGGATTTAAACAACTTCAGTGGCATTGACTTATAACAAAACTTAGGATCATAACTGCTCAAAATACGTCTAAAAAAGAGTCTCAAATCGCACAACACTGAAGACAGAGATTGCTTGCTACTTTTAAAAATCTGGGTCCAAATTTGAATGAGTGCCTAAGTAAACATTCAGAACTTGGTTCATAAACTAAACTATGGGAAATCTGTCCTGAACAACACCAGAGTTTTTGCCTACTAATATGCCCAAAGGTGTGCCTGGAGTCATTAGGGAACAAAGACCTGTCTGAGAAACATTATGAAGATTAATAACTGTGCATACAAGATTGGAAAGGAGCAAGCAGAGGGCATATTTCTTATTGCCTGTATCTATCTGGGACTGGGATGAAAAATAAATCAAATCCAGAAAGGTTTTCAAAGCGATTTTAGAAAAAATTAAGAGTTGTAGTGGTGGGGAGGGTGGGGGGTGGGGGGCGTAGGAAGGCGGGTAGAGTCCCAGTATAGGTACAAAGAATCTTTCTTCTCACCTCCTGGAATATTTGAAAGATGTAAGACCTGTTCTGAAAGCTGTAAGCTGACAGTAAAGTACACATGCAATATTTTCATATTCATTTAAGTAACAGAAGGAATTTTTGCAGGTCTCATAGACACTGAGAAGTCTATATTTTGAAAGTTTAGTTATATAAGATGATGAGATGCATTAGAATATGCTATTTGCTTTTTGGCCATTTTGTTTTTTAAACTCATTGACCCACTTAGGGAATATTTGACATACCTATGTGTAAACAGAAAACCTAGTGGAAAGCTCACAGCCTCCTTGCGTCTTTATTCCATTGCACTTGTAAGACACTAGGCACTAAATAAATTGAACAATCTTTTGTTCTTACACCTAGAAGACAGACAGTTAAGGACAGGTGCATGCAGTGCAGAGTGAGAAAGTAGTTTGGGAATGCTTACAGAGAAAGGTTGAATTTCATGTTCCAACACACAATACCTTCTCAGATGGCTCATCTCTAGCTTGGAAGGCTCAGCCCTGTGGGATATACAGCAGAACTTCTGGAACAAAAAGAGAGAGATGTATGGATACAATGTCAGAATCATGGATTGCAGTTACTTGGCTTGAACTCTTTAAAATTGCTCAGGTCAGAGGTAACAAGATAAAGGGAAATTGATTCAATCAGTTTTAAAGCAGTTTTCCTGAGTTACTGTAAAAAGTGCTTGACTGCTTTTATCCCTTTGGTTAAAAGCAATGTAAAGAAGTATCTGCACTTCACAGGGTCTTATTCTTCAGACCAAAGTCATCTAGAAGAGCAAATCCAGAGTGTGTTTGGTTGTACCTGGCTGCAAAGGATTGTGGTGTGTGCATGCAAAAGACAAAAAAGAAGAATTTTGTAGTATGCAATTCATTTCCCTGAGAAGTATAATTTAACCTAACAAGCATCACCTTGCTACCTGATGCAGGATTAATCAGATTGGTGCGTATCGACAGGATTGGACTCAGGCAGAAAACAGTCAAGTAGCCAGCCATCAGCTCTATTGGTAAACAGCTTTTTTGAAGCATTTGTCTGAAGGGATACATTCACCTTGGCTTGTAGAGGGAAATGCATATAGTGCATACCTGCACTGAGAAGGATTGCTGTCTCTGAGTGTTTATAATTGGCTTTGCTTGAGGAGTATGCCAGAGATGGAAAGGTTTAGTTCTCATCAAAAGTTCTGCAGAACTGCCATCAGAAGAAGCTGCAGGGTAGACAAGCTGAATCAAACCACATCCTCTGCCATGGGCTTAATACTCCCCTGACATGACAAGCTAGTGGGATGGGTCTGATTTTTGCAGCCAAGAGTGTAATTCTTGTGAAAGATTAAAAGAAGTTTCAATACAGGATCAGGGCAAATCAGATTTCACAACGGGTTGGAAATTTCCAGAAGTAAGTTCTTTCTTACTTTTTATTGCTTTCCCCTTGACTTTTTCTTTATTTCTGTCATTATCATGTCAGAGCCCAGAAGCTAGATGAAGAGATCCGATACAAAACACCTTCACTCTATAGGGTGATCATGGCATTTGCCCTCACCAAGTCCAGTATAGCTGACTTCTTTTCTTCACACATTTCCAGACCCTCTAGGTTTTTTCAGTTCTAGTCTTCCCTTTAACAATGTCATCTTCCTTTTAGGATACCAGTTGTTATTCTCTCCCTGTTTTATCCAAATAAGTGGAAAGAGCCACACCATTTACTGAGCCATATTTAAGCTCTCCAAATGACCACTAATTTTAACATTGACTTATGGGAAGCAGTCTTAAAGCTGAGTAGTGGTATTTGTGATCTTGATAACATTTCTGAATGTCAGCTGCAACCATTTTGCTCGTAACTGGTTCTGATTACAACATTTATTTTCATCATTTTCATTTTAGAACCTCTGTAGTGATAATAGTAAAATGCATTGAATGTAAAAATCATACAACTTTTTCTGCAGCTCTCCTGAGGTGACTCTGTGGTGTTCTTGGACATGAAAAGATTCTGCCCCATTCATGGATGGCATGGAATATGTCATAAAGAGTATATTTTTGACATATTTCAATTGAATTGGTAATTGATGAATTGTGGTATTATACAAGAAGCACAGCTGCTGTATAACACAAGAGTCTTACAGCTGGAAAGCACTCTACAGGAGAAAAGCCTTCAAAATAAAAACCTTTTACTGTCATCATCTTCAGAATACTGGACATTCACAGCACGCCAATGTCCAGGTTGTGAACTTGCAAGCTGCATTAATGTGGCAGTTAAATTTACTAGTCTGAAAGCTGCACTTGTAAAATATTTATGAATACGTGTGGCTGTCACTGCAAAGAAACTGCACCGTCAGATCTACCTGTCTACCTGGTTGTTTCCTCTTCCCATCTTCCCCACTAGATTGTATTCCATGAAATTCGAAGCACGAGCCTTACTTTACTTTAAAAATACCTACGTGAGAGGTGTAACACTGCAAAAGAAAAGAAGAGCTGCTTCCATGCTATTTTGGTGCAATCATATTCACTGTTTTATCCACTCAGAAAGGTTTCAATTTGGTGTTCTTTAATGGGAGATTAAATTTGGTTTTCACATGTCTGTGGTTTTTCAAATTAAGAAATGAACTGTGAAGAATGATTTGAATTTTTTTCCACAAAATTTAAACTGTCCATTAAGTCATCAAGTGCACTGTTCTTGCAAGTGCCCTGCATAGCTGCCTAACTGGGCATTGTGGAAGAAGAGGGTTGAAAAAGAGGCTGAAGGGATTAAAAAATATGCTATGTGTTTTAAATACATACTGTACCTTTCCTTTTTCTTTGTCCCAAAGAGTTCACAGCTTTCCCATTTAAACAATGGGTAATTTTACATATATTTTGCATATGAACATTCCCATTACTGTGGGATGTCTCCGTGTACATTTTGGAGCGCTCAGTCACTAAATAGACTACAGAAGAAAGGAAGCATGAGGAAGAAATCTTCTGGTTTCCTTAACTGACAGCAAATTGACATCAGTGTGATTTTTCTTCAAGAGTGTTCAGGGCTGGATCTTTTCTTAATGTAATATTGAATTTTGAAAATTAAAAAAAAAAACCAAGGAAGTAAAGTGTTCATATTGGTTTTTGAGTTGCTCAGTTGTGATAGCATGCACACAAGAGGTATGAGCACATTTATTTAGTAGTTACACGTTTTCAAACACTTTAGCCCAAAGTACCAGTGAATCTGCAAGCACCTATGCTGAAGCTTGGGGCTGAGGGAGGAAGGGTTGGCAGATGAGTTTGGAATAGTGGCTGCAGTGCCTCTCCGTTGCACCTCCAGCATTTCAACAGCTCCAAAGTCAGGATGCCACTGCCAAGAGCAGTTCATCTCTGCCAATGGATGTCCCACTAAACAGTGCCCACACCACCATGCCAACCAAACTTTGCAGCCTCCACGCCCTTGTACCTGCTTGCTTCATCAAAAGCTCCACCACATGCAGAGGATTTACTGGGCATGCTATGCTTTCAGCCCAGCAACAGCATAGTGTAGAAAAATAGTCTGTTACTCCACAGATACCACATATCAGCTTTTCTCTAGGGAAAGTATCTCGCAGCCATAAATGCTGTCTTAGCCTACCCATCTATATTCAGAAGGAGGTGAGCTGCTCCAGTGGACCAGGGCATCTGCATTGCCCACATCCTTGTCCTCTTCTTTCCAAAGCTGCAATGTCAGCATACTACAAAGAAGTAAGATGGTGCAAGGCAAAAGATGACCTCTGCAAGGTTTTCTCCCGCTTGGACCAGACATTGTCTAGCCTGACCTGTGAGACAAGAATGTGATTGGGAGTAGTTATCATGGATTTATGAAAGCAAAATTATGCCTGACCAACCTTCTATGACCAGCCTTCTATGATAAAATGACTGGCTTAGTGGGTGAGGGAAGAGCAAAGAATGTTGTCAGTCTTGATTTTAGGAGGGCTTTTGACACTGTCTCCCACAACATCCTCACTGACAAACTGATGAAGTACAGACTAAATAAGTGGATGGTGAGGTGGTCTGAAAACTGGTTGAACTGTTGGGCACAAAGGGATCCAGCTGGAGGGGAAGTGCAAAGTCCTGCACTTCAATAAGAGGAATTGCAAAGTCATGCACCTGGGGAGGAATAATCCCATGCACCAGTACAGGTTGGGGGCCAACCATCCAGAAAGCAGTTTTGCAGAAAAGGACCTCAGGGTCCCTGTGGACACCAAGCTGAACATGAGCCAGCAATGTACCCCAGTGGCAAAGGCCAACAGCATCCTGGGTTGCATTAGGACGATAACCAGCAGGTCAAGGGAGGTGATTAGTACCCCCTACTCAGAACTGGTGAGACCAAATCTGGAGTGCTGTGTCCAGTTCTGGGCTCCCCTGTATACAAGAGATGTGGGCATGCTGGAGCAAGTCCAGAAAAGGGTCATGAAGATGATTAAAGGGCTGGAGTATCTGACATAAAAGGAGAAGCTGAAAGCTGGGACTATTCAGCTTGAAGAAGGCTCAGAGAACAAGTTGCCCAGAGAGGTCGCAGAGTTTCCATCTTTGGAGATAATCAAAACTCAACTGAGCAATGTCTTGAGAAACCTGCCCTAGCTGACCCAGCTCTGAGCAGGAGGGTTGGATTAGATGATCTCCAGAGGTTCCTCCCAACCTCAACCATTCTGTGATTCTGTGATGGCCAGAGCTTGACTGTGGTCCTTATGGACTCTGGGATAAGACTCCAAAGCACAGAGTTTGTGTAGGTATAAATTTGGCCAGGGAGACCTGCATTTCTGTGGAACTCGTGACCTGGGAAAACCCTTCTTTAGGAGTGTGCTTTGGTTTTGGCTCTTTTCAGTGCTTCTAGTACTGTGGATCCCTACAGTTCAGTTTGGCTTGTCTCCCTCCTTACAGCAATGCTGGGACGGCTGCTGAGCCCCTCATCCACACCACCCTATCTGAAAGAAAGTTGTTTGGAGTCTCATTCACCATAATCCTGGCTGTGAAGCGAGCATCACCAAACACTGCAGACCATCTGGCACACTTCTGAGCCGGCAAAATGCTAACTGAAGTGTGGATAAAGAATTCTGGCACTCCACTTTCTGAGAGTGCTCAAAGCAATAGCAGATACAATACTGGCATAAGTGTATGCTCTGCTGCGCAGAGACTGCATATAATGAAATCCTTGTTATATAATGTAGCTGATGGATAGGGCTTGATGTATAGTCAACAACTGGCATTTCCAGGGGTGAATATTACCAAAATCTCTATTCATATTTAAACACGTGACATAGCTTTTCCCTCCACAGGAGAAAAAAAAAAAAAGTGACTGCAGATGTCTGTGACACTTGGAAAATCAAAGTCTTTCAAAGTAATAAAGGCAATGCTCAGAAAATGTTATGAACAGTAGCCCTACTACAGTATTTCCTTTAAAGAGACATCTGGGGTGAATTAGGGTGCTGCTCAGACTGTGGCACTGCTACAGATGTCGAGGTGTAAACGTGTTTTGCAGGGACTGTAGATACCTGATCATGTGTAATGCTTTTATTAGGAGCTCAAGCACTATATTTCCAGTAATGTGAAGAATGACAGAGAAGAAAAGAAATGCCTTCTGAGTTTGAATTACAACCACATCTAATGAACTCAGAGGTGTTTTCACTCGACTTTAGTATTACTTTTCAACTCCTGCAGCTTAAATGAACCTACTGATCATAACAGTAAATATGGGCTCAAAGAATATCCCAAGAGGTGTCATTAGTCACATATTACATCCTTTTCTAATTTGTACACTTACCATGTTGCAGCATTTCACAGGACTGATGAAACCTCCAGAATTTCATGTTTCCCTCAGCAGTCTACAATAACCCTTAGTCTGAATGACATGTATTATTTCCTTGTTGAACATGTGATGTAGAGGGCTTAGTAAAAGATTTACTGTAAGGAAAACTAGATGTTTTATTTCCAATGTAATTGAATACATTATTGCTCTGAGTTTAAAAATGCTGTGGTGATATATTACACATCAACACAACTGTACACATAAAATCTGCAGCGAGAAAGCTTATTGGACCACAAATCAGAATACAGCTGTTGATAGGAGAGCTATATACCTTAAGTTACACTATGTTACAATAAAGTTTTACTGTATAAGTCGTAGTGGGAAATAAAATAAAAATCTGATGAAATAGTTAAGCAATACTTCTATCTTTACTGACTGAAATAATGGCAACTGCCAGAACTCAAATCCTCTTTGTTGTGTATGGATGATAAAAGGGCCATATTGAAATCTCCCTGTCACAGTTACATGGAAAATAGTGATAAGGCTGCTAATCCCAGTAAGGATTAACTGCAGAACAGAACAGCTTCCAAATTCAGCCTGGAATGGAAAGTCTGCTCTAAGCCATATTCATTGCTTGCCCAAATATTTGGACACAGTGCAGGCAAAGCGCAGAGCAGCGGGGGGATATGAAATTTTCTCTTCCTTCAGCCCGTGCCCAGCAGGCAGGACTGCTGCGCAGCTCAGCCCAGTGCTGCCGTCTCAGCCTTCCCGCCTGCTCCCACTGGGTGTTATGGCCTCAAAAGCCACGGAAATGCATGTTGGATCAGGGACCTCTATGCTTTGCATCCATTCAGCCTCATGTAACTTTCTGCAGCTGAATACCTGCAAAGATTGGTGCTGGCACCCTTCTGCATATAGTAGTGCTGTTTTGTGATAAGTTCAGCACCAGAGGCGCTGCATTGCTTTTTCCTGGGGTTTTATGGGTGGGAAAGAAGAACTTGTGAATAGATGATTTCTACAGTAAATCTTTCTTTTAAAGATTAAATGATGTCTACAGCATTTTACTGTGGGTTGACTTTCACCTGAAATGTTACCTTTCACTCCCCTCTTATCTCCTATCTTATTCTCTTTTTTTTCCAAGCATGTATTTTCTAAGTAACAACTGGACAAATTATGAACTCTGTTGAAGAGTACCAGAAAGTCTGGAACATCACACAGTGGTGCTTGCTCTGAGGCAAAGAGAAGCTGTAGCTGACTGTGTGTTATGGCTTTCTGTCTATTCGTCACTCCTGCTTTGTACCTGAGCTACCTGATTAGTCTCAGTGGAAAGCAAGGAGCAGAAAAAGAAAAAAAAAAAAAACTTTAAAAAAAAAACAAATAAAATGGTCCCAGAGTTCTGCAAAACACATTGGCCTGATATCTAATATTGTGACGAACATAGAACCATAACAAAATTAAGAACACTACAGGTAAATTAATTACCCTGTGGAGTTTATTATATAAATATAATAATTGGGTTGCAGGCCTACCTGGGAGCACTGGGCCTAACTTAAGTTGTAGTAATGAAATGTTTATTCACATCATTAATGTTTGAGGTCAATGAGGGTCCTACGATGAAAGTGACACAGAGATTTTCCAGGTAACAATATCTAAGCAGACATTTTAAAGAAGATGGACCACCCTGTTAGCTTGAAGAATGCTATCTCTACCAGAACAAGTTATTTTATTTTGCCAAAACCATAAATCCAAGGATTAAAACCACACTAAATACCTAAATGCCTACCTTTAGATGCTTGGTGAGCCTAGGGGAACTATTCATCTCTCCATGCTCTTTATCCAAGTCCTACAAGATGGCCCAACTGCTCAGCCTGTCACAAGCTTGTCAGTCTTGCACTTCTCTTGCCAGTGCTGCAAGATTTCAATTAAAAATAAAAACCTCAGGTGTTCATTGCACACTGAAATACTCTTCCATGGTGAAGCAGAAGCCAGAGGATTGTGAATTGCCCCATCACCTCCATCTGACTAGCACTGTCCTCCTCGCCTTTACTGTGTTTTCAGTACAGGCATTACAAAACCCTGCTTTTACTTGGCCAAATCTACATACTGTTAGCTACCACTATTTCTTCGTTGTTTGTTTCCTTTTGTTGTGTGTCCTCTTTCACTGGCTTTTCACTTCTGTCTAAGTAATATTACCTTACTTTCCCCTGTGCAAAGAGTGTCTTTATGTATTTCTCTTGATGCACCAATTTTCTGAACTAACCTCCGTCTATTGTTTTAAACAATTGATCCATGGGCTAAAATGGGAAAACAGAATAATCCCTCATTTAAATGATCAATGGAAAGGAATGACTAGGGGAAAATGTTGATCACTGCTGCAGCCCTAATCATCCAAAGTGTTAGTGCAATTCAGACACGGGAGGAGGGGAAGAGATTTACAACATTGGGAGCTCCCAGGGAAGGAGGTCTGTAAGGAATGGCTCCCATATGGAACTGGAATGCTTTGTACACCCTGGCTTAGCAATTAAATTTACAAGGTGTTGCTAAGTAGCAGTACCCCTGTAAACTCAGCAAACGTTGGAAATGCTGTTACAAAACTAGGGACTTCTTTTATTGCTTCTCACATTTCAATAGGGAGTAAGTCATTAGCAGAAGGCTGTTCTTTGTACAGACTTCCCATTTGGAGAGTTGGGAGGTGTATTCTTATAAAAGATCTGTGAGCGGGTACAGCACGTCCCATTGGCAAAGGCAGGTTTTTCAGCAAGAAGGACAAAAGATGGAACAAAATAAGTATATGGATCTAAATTAGAAAGTATGTGTCTAAAATGATTGGGCAGTCTTTCACTTACACACACATATATACATATATATATATATATGTGCATTTCCCCTTGGAACAAAAACTGCCTTTTAAATTCTTCTCAGTCAAGTTTCACTGACAAACTTGCCTGATGGGCATCAGGGACCTGAAGCAAGCTTCAAGGGAAAAAGTAGCCATCACTCATGCTTCATTGGATTTCTATGACAGAATGATCAAATCCTGCAGAACCTGGCATAAGCACATCATTATCAAACCCTGCTTTAGCATTTCTTAACCGATCACGGAGGCTGAGGTCCTTGGTGACTCCTGTTTTCTGGCACTGTTTGTAGTTATTTGACCTTTTCTCAGTGGATAATCCACACAAAAAGCCCTAATTACTTCCCCAGCTTTGAGCGGTCCAGCACTGTGAATAATCAATGACACTGATTTAGGTATTGCACAATCAGATGCTTATGGTGTTTAAAGAACATTTTTCCATTGACCTGCCACAGCCGTAGGACAATACTGAGTGCTGAAGTTGCTGTTGTAATCACAAGCTGACCAAGTGACCTTGGGGGTCTGAAGTTGATTACTAGGGCCCTGATTTGAACAGATACAACACATTTTTAATTATTTCTTTATTTTTATTTTCTTAAAACAGCACTTAGCCAGGGTGCATCTACCATGATAATGGTGTACTGACAGCATATCAGAGCAAGATTTGTCTCTAAACATAGCTGAGTATTTCTTTCTTTCTTAATATCTTAATTTTTATTTTGGCTGTTAGGACAGTGCTGGGGAGTATTTTTTCAACATTTTATTTTACATTTGTCCTTCAAAAAATAACTATCGGGCACTTGAATATCTACTTGCTTCAGAAGTATTCGAGTATGAAACCAGAACAGGAGACAAGGGGAACAGAAATTGCCTAGGTATTGCTATAGACATTTGTCTATGAGAGGAACAAGGTGAAGATTCTTAGAAATTAACAGTCTCTCATTTGCTGGTTTCATCTCCCCTTCCTCTAGCATGAAAATGCAGTTCATTATCCTGGGTTATTAGGTTTAAGTCTACCACCTGCTCAGTTATTTCTGCTTTAAGACTAGAAAGAGGGAGGAGTGCCTTTTTTGCCCTAATCTTGTTTAGAATTAAAGGTTTGCGGAGATTTTTTGTACGGAGCAAAATTTGCTCATGCAACATTTACAACAGAATGCCTGGTCATTTGGGGATGACTTTAAATCACATAAATTTTCCACCAATGAGATTTAAAATAAGAAGTGTTTGGTGGAGATAGGCATAAAAGGAGAAAAAGAGGGATCCCCTTCCTAGCAGAAATTTCAATCAGCAAAGAGAAAACTTCCCTCAGGTGCATTCTTTTGGAAACAAAATCTATTTGTCCCATCAAAAGGAGTATATTTCAGCAAAAGACTTAAAAGTTTACTTACTCAAGAATTTTGCAATAATCATCCTGTTGCCTCAGAGAAATCCCAAGCAATTAGAAGCAGACACAAAACAGGGGGAGCGCAACATCTGTAACTGCATCGTTTGCAGGAAGCCTGTGGATAGCTCCACCACCTTTCCTCTCCCAAAGCTGGGAGGAGGCCCTGGCATGCCCACGCTCCTAGCATGGCAGCCTCTGAATAAGAAACAACAAGAAGAAACACTTTTATTGTGGAGTGTTTTGTGCTTCCAAACTTCCTGCCAGGCCACGAAGGGGAGATAAACAGAAGCATGTAATAAGAGCTAGGATAAAGTTTATCAAAGTTTATCAAACAAGAACCCGTTCTTGTCTCTTCCATAGGGTAGTGTGCCCTCTAACTGGTGTCCTCGCCTTTGAAGACGCTACCGCACTTCTGTCCTCCCTCAAATAAAATCTCTTCTTAAGACAGCTGCTGATGTTTGCATCCATCCTAATCAAACCTAATCAGTGATATCTGAGGGAGTGGCTGGGGAAGTGCTTGCTGTAGAAGGTTTATATTGTGGAGGCATCACATGGATATAACTACCTTAGAGACCGCTTTGGACAAGCAGCATAAATGACATTAACTGCACTGAAGAGCTGGAGCTCTCCACCTGTGTAACTCTGCTGCAGATGGCTGGGGAAGAGGAACTGAAGGACAAGCTTCATGTTTTATCTGAGACCTTTTTCCTCACTCGGCAGCAGAACAGGAAAGAAAATGCTTACCACAGAAGAGGGAAAGCATAATGCTGAAGTTAATACGGCTAGTGAAGTAAAACCAGGCATTGCAGTAAGCTCGTAAAAGAGGGTGAAGTTGGGGTGAGTTGTTGGGGCAGCCATCCTCTGTCTGTTCTCTTCACATCCTGCCAGGGTACATTATAGTCTCCTTAGATATACAACTTGCTGTTGTACGTACTCATGCAATCAGAGGCTACACAATCCAGATAGGCATTGCAGGATGGCAGGAGGAGAATGGCACAATTTATAGTCAGAAAAATCCTGGAAAGAAGCTGTAGAAAGTCCTCTGAACAACTCAGCATCCAAGATTTATACTGCTCCTAGTGATTTTAGTTTGCATACCTAAGCTCTCGAGGCAAATAAACTGACTTTCCAGTAATCTTTTCCGGTTTAATTTGGTAATATTTTTAGAACAAGCTGGTTTTGAACACTGTCTCCAATGAACTGGACACAAACATGCTAAGTATGCATGACTTCGTTTCATAAATATTTTCTACATGAAGAATATTTAGGCTCAATAAATGTTTGTTTCTAGGGTGTCACAAACAGTACTGAAACTTTTTTTTTAATTGCCTGGTAAGTGGTCAACACACTAATTACAAACTGGTTTAGTCTTCTGTCAAAATTGCCTTTTTTTGGGAAAAGATTTCTCTAATATTACTTGATCTGAGCTGAAATGGTATGCAGCAGTGCAACCACTTTTTTCTAATGATTGACCTGTATGAATCTGTATGCTGTCAACCTGCTAGGATATCAGTAGACTTCATTTCACCTCTCATTTATCATGATGTCCCCTCAGATGGTTGTACCATGGGCAGAGACCAACTGTGCCCCAAATTCCCTGGAGAGGTAAAGCTCTGGGTGAGGATTCAGCTGCACTTGCTTTTCAGCAGTTCCCGACCAGGGAGAGTTTGAAAACAGCCTGTTGATCTCTTTTCTCCACAGTGACTCCGTTTCTTCCTACCATATGGTTATGTTTATGTGCTCTGTTGAGAGAGAGCTATAACAGCTTTTAAGTCAGCAGTGGTGTCAGCGCCGGAGAAGGAGCAGTTTTCTAGTCAAGCAAGGGGGTTGAGCTTGATTTCGGAGAAATGGCATTGTTTCTAAATGTTGTTTCAGTCCTTAAAATCTTCTCATTTAAAACCTGCTCAGCCTAATTTTACAAATAGGGGTTGATTACAGTAGTTAAGGTTGAGTAGGTGGGCTTTTCTTTGTTAATATATAGACAAATGGTCTTTCTTCTGTGCTGGATTCACTACTATTAAACCAAGCTGAGCTGAAACTTAATTGAAATAAATATTCCTCCTCCCAGTCTCCTGACTGTTCTTCCGTCTTCTAAATCAGATAGAAATGTGAATGAGGCACTCGCCTTATTTCCCCCAAGATCAGAAATTCTGAAGTATTTTAATTTCACATGTCTTCAAATTATGAGTAACCAGCTACCTTCAGTAATTTCCTGAGATGAAAGAAGAATTAGCTGCCTCGCAAGCTGCTGTGGTGGGTGTTGACCTGAACACCAGAGCAGCTGAGGATGGGGTGGCTGTTCAGCAGGCTTCCTTAGGAAGGTTTTTTTTCAGAAGGTCTGAAAATCAAACAAAACCTTGCTAATGAGAAAAAAAAACTCACTTGCCAAGCTGTGAGTGGTCTTCTCCATGTAACTTCGCTATTAAGGAAATGATATCTAAATAGCTGGCACTTCACTATCACATTCTGTGTTAGTGCTCCAGAGATACATTCACAGAGTGTTTACATACACTGATAAGACTGTTGATTCTGCTGAAAAATAGCATGTTAAGTAGTAACTGAGTTGAATAACATATTTTCGATGTATTGATTCCAGTCAAATAAAAGCTGTATGACTCATAGTGGAAATACAAATATAGTGGCACATCTCAGGAATTCATGTGGGGTCAGATCCAAACTCTTGCACAAGTCAGTAGACACCCCGAGGTCAGATGATGGCTCTTCATCCTATGATAATCCTGGTAACCCACTTACACCATGATTCTTAAAAGGTGAAATAAAGGGAGCTGTCTGGATTTTTCAAAGTTGTCATGCAGTTGAACTATATGTAGATACCCTGGCCTGCAGGAGGGAGCGGGTTTTGTGCCTCTGTTCAGTGACAAAAATCTGATAGAAGAACCAGCTTTGTTATTTTATACCAAGAGCAAAGACAAATCTTCCCTATGCCTCCTTCCCTTTACACCTCGTGTGCTCTGCTTTGTTCTGCTTTGAGTCTTAATGGAGAACAGCACGTGTCTTATGTCTTGTGACACATCTACAGCTGCTGAAAAAGGTCTTTTAAAAAGCCTTTCACCACTTTATGCCTAATTTACATTTCTACAAAACACTTCTGAATCCTTTCAGAAAATAAATACTTTAAAAGAATGTGTGCTTCCTAAATGCAACATTAGGAGGTATATGCTTCCTAAATATAATATCCTCCTTTTTCTCCTGCACATGAAATTTATTGTATCATCAGATCTGACTGAAATTTACAGTTACCCATAATGTGATTTTGATATATTTGATTTATTTTTTTTTATTGCATTGTGGAATAGAAAATGTGTTTATGGCTTCGTCTTATGAATATTTTCACAGGAATTTACTCACTAAAGATTTTAACCAAGAAAGTTTGCAGTCCTGTTTTGACAGTCATCTCCCCAAATGCTTAATCATTTTGGCAAAAATAATTTTTCCTCCAGATAAATTTCCCTTTCAAAGCTCATATAGCTGCTGCTTACTCAGACAAACCAGTCCTGAGAATCACTTCATTTCATTTGCATGAGAATTCATATACATTTCCCCAACATGAATTTAACTAAAGACTTACTGAGAAAGGTTATTGTTTATATCGCTTTTTAAAAAAGGAAAATGTACTTAGCAAGTGCCCTGGGCTTCATTTGTTGTTTGGTTGATGTTGAAATTTTTTAATTTTCTCAGCCAGTAAAAAATCCCTAGTAGAGATCGGTTTCTGTTCTAAAATTAGACAGTGGAATATTTTACAGAACATTTATGCTACAATGTAAAGGAGAAAGTCAAAGGAAAAGAGGAAAATCCAGAGTATTGTAATGATTGTTACTGGGAAAACCCATGTAGAAATGGTCCGAGCAAGATTGCCTCCTACCGTCCCGCAGGGATGTCCCTTACCATAGACAGGATCGTTCTGTGAATATTTTAAATTAGATTTTAAGACCATGAATTAAGGCTATGATTGAAAAAAAAATTTAAGAAGAGATACGCTCATTACTTGAGAATTCTTATACATATTTAAAATATACATTTTAAATATTATAATTTGGGGTCTTATTTCTGTCTCCTTTACTCACATGGGTAGTCATTTATTCCACAGGCATTGAAATCAATAGGACCAGCTGGTTAATATTTTTGAGTTGGGCTGTTGCCAGGATGCATATAAATATTTTATTGTACTCAAAGCTTTGGGAAGGAGACGGAAGTAATAAGGCAATTTAGAAAGGGGCTATTCAGTTTATCAGTGACTCCAATCTTGGAAACTTCCTTTTCATAACCAAAGATGGGAAATTCCTGGCTTTTTATTAGCTGTACTTGCAGAAATTTGGAGAGAAACGGTCAGGTTGCAATGCGACTTCACAAGCTGTCTTTGAGGGAAGGGGGACAAAGGGAGAGCTGTCAGTGGGGTGGTATTTACCTTCTATGCCTATGCTTTGGGTTTTATTCACTTTCTAATTATGGCTTTTCATTCCAGAATATCTTTAAAATGTACCAATAAAAATATGTCTCAAGAAAAATGGTGCAGGTTTGATGCAAGCCAGCATTATTCCATACAAAGTCTGCTTTGCCTTCAGACAGGTTTGCTCTGCAGTTTTTATTTTTATTTGCTGTGGCCAATATTTACATGATAGTCCAGGAAACACCATTCTTTTTGGAGCTGTAGGAATTTATAGTAGTGAATTAAGTCTAAAGCTTAAGCTAGGTTTGATTTTGGATTGGGGATCATCCTTTAGTATAGCAACACGTGAACCAAATGAGAAGCTGAGGAAGGTGGATGTCAGTGACACAGAAATAGGTCATGACTTGTTAGCAAGGGGAGAACAGTGAGTGGTTTTTAGGATAAGTGGTGGGATTGCTGTATGTGGCTGGTTGTCACGTGTGGTGCACTGATCCCAGATGATTTCTAAGATGTCCATGAAAGGAAGGTAAAAGAAGCAGATCATGTTTTCTGTCTGTTCACTTAATGGTCAGTCCCCCATCTGTCTGTCCTTCCGTCTTCTCTGAGCTCCCTGACTAATTTCATCCAAGTCTGAGAGAGATAAACATCTCAAAGTTGTTAAGTTCTTGAAAGAGTCCTGAAAATGATCACTTATGTCAAGGAGGGAACTCATATAACTGCATCTGTGTGAGGAAGGGCCATGCTTAGCCCTTATTAGGGAGCCCAGGCACCAGCCACAAGGCTGTAGAGCAGGAGGCCTCAGCTGTCCTGCAGGGAATTTTTGTTACCCACATGATGTGAACTCACAGCTCTTCCTCATAAAAAACATTCACAGATCATTGACAAGACCATGCTTATATTCTGCCTTGATGCTCCCAAATCACCACATCATTCTGCAGCCATATTTGACCTGCAGCTTAGTTATGCCCAGCCATATTTTGCAGATTCCTGTTTGCTGGCATGGTCACTGTGCATTTTACCAAAGGCAGCTGGGAAAATAGCCAGGGAACTAGTACCATCTCTTTTTCACCTGTTAAGTTATGCAATTAAATCAGTAGTGCCAATGCCTCCTGGATTCTCTGCCATCATCCCATACCTGTTAGTCAGTCTTTGCTTGCTCAACACTGCTCACCAAACACTGTTTTTCTGCATTCTTGCATGTATCGGAATTGTTCATTTCATTCAGGGAGATCTTTTTTGTCATGTTGTGTTAGTAGAAATTGCACATGCAGGTATTCACATTAATAGACCTGAGAAAACTGATTTTACAGTCTGCATGCTGAATGAAAATACTGCATCACCCAAAAGTGCTCTCAGTTTTCACTGTGAAGTTACATCCTTCTCTCCTGAAGAATAAAAAAATGCCAAACAAGAATCAGCTTTGTATAATGAAATGTTTCATTTAGACACCAGGGTTCGGGGGAGAGAGAATTAGACCTTCTCTTTCTTTATTAAATTAAGGCATCCTCGAGCAACAGGTAAAATGTCTTGACTGTTCAACAGGGGCGTATTTTAAAATTCACCAAGCCTGGCATGGATTTTTCAGATTTTCACCTGGACCAAAACTGGTTTTTGTAGTGAACAAACACTTTCTCTGCAAATGTGGACCAGTTGTATTCAGTACTTCACGCTGTGTGAGTGTGGGGCTTTGACAGCATGGTATAGCCAGCCCAACCATTTGCTGTCATTATTGGGAACGGTAGCGCATGGAAGACTCAACATTGGTGGTAAGCTTTTGAGGGAGGGAGCAGTGCCTAAGTGCACCAGACCTGGGATATCTGTCCTAGCCAGCCACGGGGAGGTCCCAGATAAGCCTGTCATCCTGACAGGGCAAATCAGTGCTGAAAAGTCTTTGCACTCTGTGGGGCTCAGACTGGTTGATACGATAAGAGTCATCTTCTGATAACCAGAAGCATTCTGCTTCCTCTGACTCCTCTGGGCCCCGCTCAGACCTCTCATGCCTCGTCTCCCCGGGGTGGGCCAGCGTTGCCGCTGCTGGGCTGCTGCCTGGCATGTTCATGCAGTGGTGCCCATACCACAGATATTTTATGTTGAAATGGCTAAACTGGTGTGCTTCCTGCTACTGATGCAGGAGTGTTGCAGTCCGTTCCCTTTCCTGATTGTCAGTTATTCATACTGAAACAAAGCACTTTTATCATACTAAGACTACACCTCCATTGGCATGGGAAGGGGACGAGGACTGCATTGCATTTTCAGTAGCAATATGGTATAAGTGACATGTTTTCTGTGTGGCTAGAGCACAGCATGCAATGCCAATATGTTATTCTTACTCAGTTCACACTCAAGGTTATACCTGTTTAACTGGAAAGGCAGATGCAAAAACTGTGTCTTAAACACACCCTTAATGTCTGGGACCTGTTAAACATTTCAGGCAGTGGTAGTAATTAAACTGCAAGTTTGAAAGGTTTGATTGCATGATTTCAATAGAGAACATGTATTTGTAATCCTTTCTGTAAACATGAGAGTAGTAAAGGACACAGCCTTCCGCATATGATCTTTTTAAGAGTTGCCTATATTAAAAATACATATCTTGAAATGCGATACATTTGATTTCAAAAGGACCCGATAAAGGTGGTCACTTTGACATTTTTCTCAAATTGTTATAATGATTGTGAATTATTTTCTACCATTTTGAATAGAAGCGTTCCCAAAGGGATGACAATTCAGTTGATAGTGCTGCAGGAGAGGTTTTGCAGTTCTCCTCTTTTGAAGTTATAATGGTGTGAGTTTCTCAGTGTTTCAGTCTTGGCTGCTGCTCACCCCAGTCATTTAAGTTATATGAAGTGAAAATTATCCATAGATTTTTCCTCCTTTATGCCTGCTCCCAAGAGCTGTGACCAGATGCAAACATCATGATGTGCCTGTACATGCCACTGTTGCTCAACTGTAAGCAAAGCAAGAGAAAAGGCTGATTTAGAAAATAAACCCAAGGTGCTTGATGAGTGAAATGTCAAGTAGATTCATGCCTGGCAAAGGGCTCTTCCTTGTCCATCATCATCCAATCAATGACACTTGAACCTGGGTTGACCAGGTCACCATGCCACCTCTGCTCAAAGCAGGGGGAAATTTATAGGTCACCTTTTTGAATGACAATTAGTACAAGAAGATATGGTAATCCTGCTGCCTTTCAAAGTGTTATTGTTTTACCATGCAAAAGTCTCAGTGTATCATGCACAGCAGTGTACCTGCTCTCTGTGTTCTTTACATGAGGAGAAACAAAAGACCTTTAGGAAACTATCTCCCTAGTGGCTCTTGTCTGATTAGAAAGACCTCAGGGGATTGGCAGTATGAATTTCACAGCTTGTCCCCCCCACTCCCTCCTGCCCCTCTGCATTAAGGTTAGAAGGATGTGCTTAGATCAAATCAGAAGGAGATTAAAGGAAAAGAAACCCCAGAGCAATTCTCTTTTGCATTTGAATGAATATTTGTAGTCAATAGTCATTTACCATTTCTTTTAAAATATCCTTAAGTTTTAGTGAAACAAAGTTCAAATGCTGCCATAAAACAGTAATATCTTATACTTCCATTTTAGATTAGTTATATCATTTACAGTTAATTTGTTATACTTGTACATATTTGCTGTTTCATCTAATCCTTCAATTTGCTCAAGAGATTTCATCAAGTCCCCCAGAAGATCAAAAGCTTTAAAGGTTTTGCTTGCATTTCCATGTAAGTCTTCCTACTTTCTCACTGCAAAATGGCCTAGAGAGCATTCTTTAAACCTATGTTAACTGCCAACAGACAGAGCCTGCAGGGGACATCTTTGAGGTGTGCACGATCAAACAGAAATAAATTTTAACCTTTTGTACAATGAAGTGAGGAAAAAAATCCAATTTCCTATGAAACCCTCACTACATTGCCTGTGAAATCTATTTCACCAAAGATGGTCTTTAAAGGGGCACATGATGCAGATGGGTTTCCTTAGCAAGAAGTTGTAAAGGATGTTTTAAAAAGCACAAGATGGTACTAAAAGGAGAAAGATGGGAAAACGCTGTTCTAAGGTATATTCATTTATATCTGCATCTGTTACCAAATCGCTGTAATAAAAGCCAGTCCCTGCACTAGCATCATCATGCTAAGTAATATCATAAGTCAATCCACTGATTCTTAACAAAGGGAAAAATAAATCCCACTTAATGCAGGCAGGGAGAGTCAAGGCTGCAGGACTGATATGCAAGTAAAACCACTCTGGATTAATTTTTGCTCTCTTCTACAGCTGGATAATGTTATTTCTGTGACGGGGTACAAATGAAAACCAAACTTAATCCAGCATGCTTTAGAACTTAAATAATCAGCTGGTGAAAAGGTGAAATAGGAATATATGTCATGGAGCAGAAGGTACTCTGAGAGTGGATTAGATTTTTGAGAGTGCTCGGCTTTCCATGTAGGGACCCAGTGAATTGGCTGCCTTTCAATGGGAACTGCTCGGTTGGAAGCACTGTGGCAGATTTGGGCTACCTCATCTCTTTGTGTATTTTATTATGGGAGAAATCCATCGCTAAAGGAAACCTATGGAAACAATGCATGCAAACGGCAAAGCAATTGTTTATTGCAGCTATCCTAACTCAGGTGTGTGAAGTTAGTCAATTAAGTGCTTTGCCTTACCATGGGTTAGGCACATAGCCCAACACGAAAAGCAAAAGCAAAGCAACGGTGTGTGCAGTGTTTAAAATAGCAGCTCACACACAGCTTTGTATCTGTAAGCCTGTAGTGACCAGAGTGAGCTTCAGACATCTGAGGGCCTTGGGAAAGTGAAAAGTCCTGCTTTCTCCCACAGCCACCACTGGAGATTGGCACGGCTCCCTTACTTAGTGTGTAGTTACACAAACATTTTCCCTGGCAGTAAAGCTGGCTGGAGAGCTTTCTGCAGCCTCTCTTTCTCCCACCTTTCTCACTCCCAGAGGCCTCTGGTCTCTCAGCAGTGCTGGTTTAGCTGTTTGTGAGGTTGTGTCCTAAACTGGATCAGTGCAATGACTGGAGGAGCTTGCTGTTCTTCCTAATTTTCTTTGTTAATAGTGCTTTTGGAGGTATTTAATCTAAAACAACTCACCGATTGACCATATAGCAAAATTGCACTAATAGCTGCCCTTAAGCAACTGCTGGAGTGATGAACAGAGAGACAAAGGAGAAAATGAGCAACAAGGCTGGAACCCCTCAAACTGCCTTTGCTGCCAGAGAAAAATGCTCCCCTTTCACATTCCTAAACTTAGCAGTTACCGTGATTGGTCACTTTTAACACTGGCTCTGCTGCAAACATATATCTGCCTACAAATAGTGTTAGCAATATGGCTTCCAGCTAGTGTTCAGGTCAGATAGGAAGCACGGCACAGCAAACAAGTGCAATCAATGCAGATTAATGATGCCTGCTTTCATTCATGTCTAGGTATTTCAGAGATGCAGCTGATAGCCAATCTTTCTTGCTTGTATTTATGCAAGCCACATTTATTTGGTTAGCTTTTGGTTGATTGATTTTGTACTTCTGCTTGTTTGGGTTTTGTTAGGTTTATTTCATTTCATGACAATATGGCTGATTTATTTGTGACAACAGTAGCAGTTTAATGCAAAACATTATTGAAAGCTTCATATAACTTATGTTTTTAATTTCTGCAAATACTACCTAGATGCGGTAGGGAAAGACACTATATAAATCTTAAAGTTAAATAAATATTTACTGTACAAGTGACTTGTGTTAATGAATATTGCAGAGGGAGCAGAGCACACGGAATCACCAGGAAACAACTACACAGTATAAAACATCTTCCTTCTATGAGGCAATTTGACACAGGTTCAGACTCCCTATGGCTTGATTTGCTCTGCTATGGCCTGCTGGATGATGGTGCTGACCGGCATTCACTGGTGGGTGATGGCAGGACAGCCTTCACCAAAGGGCAGTCAGCGTGAAAGGTTGAGTTCAGATCTTAAAAGGAGAAGTACGGAGAGTGGCACAGAAGGAAACAGCAGGTAAAGTCCTTTTAGCAAAAACAATACAAAGAGGACCGAACGTACAGGTCCCCTTTCCTCATGAATGTCCCTGCTCATCTGTCTGTCTGTCTGCATTTTTGTACCTCATTCTGCAGTGTGGTGTCTTAAAACCTTCCAGAAATTAAGAGAAAAAAAACTTATTTGACTTACGTATCTCTTCTCTCGTCTTCATCACAGGAATGTAACAAAGAGGTCCAAACTGCTGAGTCTTGTTTTCATCAGTCTCGTTTCATAAGCTGTAGCCTGTGTGGCCAGTGCCACAAAAACCATTGTTCCGTTCTCTTCTTTTGTCCTCTGCATGCCTTTTGTTGCATGGTTTTATATTCCCTTTCATTCAATTGCTCAATCTACTAACAGTAAAACACCTGAGTTTATGCAAATTATCATTATTTTGAATTTTATTGCTCCACTTCATTTCCCCTCGATTTATCTGAATTTCTTCACTTCCTTGGTACATTCTTCCCCCTAATTTAAGAGATGACTAAAATGTGATCCCTATGGTTCTTTGCTGGGCCCCTTCATGTGCTTTGAACTTTCAACAATGAACAACAAAACCTGGGGGATTTTTGTTATCTGTGCCATTATCTTACATGCCCCCTGGATTTTTTTTTCCATGCTTGCAGGTGAAGCAGTGTATCTAAATTATTTTAAATTAATCACCAAAGTTTGGAGGCATCCCATGGCCAGTAAAATTCTACATTTTGTTATTTAGTCTGGAAACACTCAGAAGTGAGAGTCCTTAGGTTTTATTGATACATGAAAGATCCAACATGAAAGATCATTCAGTAATGGTTGTAAGGTGTGAGGATTTTCATCTTTGAGAGCATTTCATGGAGCCTTTGTTCCAAAATCTTGCATTTCTGGTGTTAATTTAGTGGAACAAACAACGATAAAGTATTTGTGAAGCCAGAGGGAGTCTAATCAGCAGTGTTCTACATGCCCTGCCATAACAAGTAGTTCAAAGTATTCCCTGTCATTGTCCCACACTGGAAGCTGGCGTTGGGTAGGTGGTGAAATATCCCTTGGATAAAATTCAGCCTGTATCTGCATCTTTGATGTAGAACTTTTATGACTCCTGCGATGCCAAGTAACAAGCTTGATTTGCATTCCAAGGCACTCAGCCCCACTGCTGATATCTCGAGTAGGATTTCAAGCCCTATTGAAGGAATCTCACTTAACATCGGTGTGAGCTTTAACATGCATTCCTTTCTCCTGTTGACCTCCTCTTGGGGGTTAAAGTTGAGTAGCTGAACTTTAGCTGCTTCCTAGATATGTGCTGAGTGTTTGATACACATTGTCATCATAAGGCTATAAGGAACAGTTGTGCGTGTTGTCTTTGAGGATTTTTACACATGTTTTCTGATAAGTTATTGAGGATGCAAACACTTTTCTAAGCTCCTTTACCAGATACTAGGTGTAAGGATAAGTAGTACTTAAAGCAAAGCTAGAGAACCATTTCCTTAAAAGTGTCCTGAAGACTTGAAGAAGCATGACATCTTAAAGTCTTTGCATTTTAAAAGTCAGGGTTCAAGATTACGATTTAGTAATTTTAAACTATATAACACACTTTTAAATTTATCTTTTGCACTATTTTTATTACAATGGCCAGATCAAAGGATCAAAGGCATTTTCCACTTCTTCAGATGTGTCGATCCTGAGAATGTCTCAGATTAGTACAAAACCCAATTTACTACTAAAGAGTCAAGCCAATTAATTTACTACAGCAGTTGCACCCTGCAGCCCTGACCAGCACAGGTTCTGTTATGTTGTTGTACAAACATGCAGTGACATTCAGGTTTGAAGCATTTTCAGCTATATCGACAAAACAGAACAGAACAGCATCACAAATAATACTAGATATAAAATTTGTATCAGGTGAAAGATCCTTATGAAATGTGGTTAGAGAGGCTATTTTGATGGTGATAGATACAGGAAGAGAAGAAATAAGAAGATACGACTTTGCTACAGCTATCTCCCATTTAGGACCAGGCACTTAGAAGTGTGAATAGTTACTGTCTGCTGTATCCCATGTAGTCACCAGCCTCCCTGGTAAATCATAAGTGAAGCAATAACACCTTTTATTAGAACTGGTACAAGAATTTAAAGCCTTGCTTAAATAATAGCAGACATTCTCAAAGGTCCTGGGAAAGTCAGGTCCAATTTCCTGAAAATCAGTAAGAACTCAATGCCTCGTCCCCTGTGAAAGTCCCAGAAGGGGAAAGCAGCAGAGCAACATGTTAGATCAGCCCCCTTGGTAGCCAACCTTTTAACATTTATCACCTACAGTTATGCAATAAACCTCCTACAGCCCCCTCCCCCCAAACGATGAGATTTTATGCCCACAGCTTACTCAGTAAAGTTACTAGTTACTACTACTATCTTCTTCCAGGCCAGCTGAATCTTGGATGTTGGGAAGAGTCAGATGCTGATGCTGCTTCTCCAGACTCTTGCCCTGGGAGCAAATGAGATGAGCAGAGAGAGGAACTGTCTGTGTCAGAACAACAGAGGAAGTGGAAGTATCATGAACGATGCTTGAAAAGAAGAAAAGATGATGCAGGAAATCTCAGTGAATTTTTAAAGTAGATAAAACGCAACAGTGAAGAGAGGCAAACTGAAGAGAGTGATAAAAAGCTCAGGGTTCAGGAGTCGGAGAGGAAGCAGTCATGCTCTCAGGTATGTGCGCATCCCTCAGTAAAGCTCTCTGCAGACCGATGAAATATCACTGAGAGGCCTTGGCCATTGGAGCACTACAAAGAGATTCAGGCTTCGTCCTAAAGAAATTCATGCCTATTGCAATATAAGGCCACCCTGCCACTCCGTGGCCCCCAGCACTGATTAATGTAACTGGGTTTTTTCTAGGTGTGGAGCAATTGTTGCTTGAAGTGTTATGTTTGATTTGAACCGTTGCTGCTTATATGTATGGGAAAAACAATATTCTGTGTATAGTGAGACAGCACATTTAATCCAGAAAGGAAGTGGGACTTCCCTTAATCTTATTCTCCCATCTGATATTCTGCCAAGAAGCTATGCTATAAGAGATATGGCGTTTTCTTGAGTTGCTGAGCATCTTTACTCCTTCTTGGGACAGATCCATTCTCATTTAGACCAGTTTTCCACTGGTCTGACTTAACAGGCTTCAGCAGTTATGCTATAGTGACATTGTATAAGAGCAGAGCATTTAGCTTATTGACCTCGGTATCTGGTGAAATCATTCACCTCCTTGCATGCTGAGTCCATTATGAGGAAGAAATGGAGTATCAGGGGAGGGTTTTTTCTTCTGTTGAGACCACTCCTCTGCCTCTGCCTTCGATGCAATGAATTTATTCATGACAATGAAATGTTAACTATGAAATCTAATGAGCTTCTGTTTTGCTGTTAATCGGTTAGATAAAACATGTAGCTACAGAGAGACTGGAAATGGAGTTGGAGTACCAACTCTGTATTTTCCAGACTTATCCCTGAATCGATTATGATTTGTGCAATTGTTTTTCTTACTGTAGTCCGCATAATAGGGAAGAAAATCCTGGCCCCATAAGGCCTGTGGCAGGACAGTTATTAATTTCAGTGCTGATGGTTTCTTCTTTCATTTCCAATTACTAGCTAAACACTTGATAGAAGTCTTCCTTGTAATTCTTTCATTTTATCCCTTTAAATACACACATATTTTCTCATCCCTCATCACTTAACATAGTTTGTGGTAGAAAACGTCATATAAACATTAACAGATATTTTTTGAGCTTATAGATAAACAAAATCAGTAAGCAGAAATGCAAATATTAGTTCAGTTTTCCTCTCTGATCTTTACAGAAAGCTATGACTTCACTGTTGCACAGCTTAAACACAAAAAAAAAGAAAGTAGGAGATGTGCTATGAATATGGTAACATTAAATAACAAAGGTGGAAGAGGGCATCTCTGTTGAGTTTCAGGTCGATGATGGATGATGCTCTTACTATATTTCCAAGTTAATTCTAAAATATCTTCTAGTCTTTTAAATAAGAAACTACATCTATTGTTTGCATTTTCAATCATTAAAGACTTATTATGTAGAATTTTATTCTTTCCTCTTGCCTGTAAAAGAGGGTTCCCAAATTAGGCACTGAAGACTTCAACATATCTGGAAAGATATGGGAGCTTTATGCCAAAAGAGGTATAAATCTTTCAACTCTGAGCACATTTGTTTATATCATGTCCAGTTGTAGCCATTTTGCTTCAAATTTATCAATACAGCCTGGTTAAGTTACTCATTTATTACCTTTGGCAATCAAAACCACAATAAAATCAATTTGTGAGGTCATCCATCTGTGATTCTCACTGTTATAAAGTTTTTGTGAGAATGGTGCCATTCTTCTACTGTCCACTTCTGTTGTGAATGCAATTATAAACCAAAATTGTGTTATACTTGGACAAAAGAATATAGAACAACAGGGCTTCAGTCCATCACAGAGCTTATATACACGACAATATTCTAACTAATAGTTCTAGGTTTATTTACTGACAAATGAGACTGTACAGCTCCTTATGCCAGAATTCTCTAAGGCCTTTGTAAAATCTGAACACCTATACTATATATATTGCTTAAAACTCAGCCTGAGTTTGGAGATGCTTATTGTTAATCTAATTCCTATGTCTCATTTTCCTCCATTCAACCTCTTGTTTTTTAACAAAGCAGAGGATACCTAAATGTATTGAAAACAGGTCTGGTTTTTAGTAACCTTTCACAGGCACTTTAGAAGTAGCTCAGAAACCTCCAGAGGCCAGTGGGCAAGAGAATGAAATCCATTTGTCTAATCTAGCCTTTTCCAGACATCTGCAGTCTAAGATGCACATGCTTTCTAGGCTATGAGTAAGCTAGTTTAGTCTTGGGTGTGGATGATCATTAAATTGTTGACTTTCATAGTTACATGTATTTTTACTTATGGCAAAGATTATTTCATGCCTTTCATTGCATCTGTGTATACAAATGCTATGTCTTTTAAATTACATGGTAGGTTTATCAATCAGTTTGACTTTGGCACAAACTAAAAAGGCCCTTAAAGTGCCTTCAACTAATATGTTCATAATCCAAAAGAAAACTCTTCTAAAATCTCATACAAGGTACAACCCTGAGCTGTAATAGCTTGAGAAAGAAGGAGAGGAGTGTAATGAAGTGACTGTACTTTGTCATCTCAGTGTAGTCATTAGGACACCTGCAAAATCTGCACACACTTCTCAGTAGCATCAGGAGGCCATTATGACAACATCTGTACCAGTCAAATGTTCTTGAGACGACAGTCACTGAACAAGACCATACTAGGGACCTTCTAACAGTTTATCAGTACCGCTAACAAATGTCCAGTGCTGGGAACATACCCAGCAGTGTTTACACATCTAGCAATGCATCGTCTCTAAAAACTCACCTATGGGAAGACAAGACAATTCCGACAGGATTTCAGTATTGTCCAGAAGGTGTTACATTACTGAGTTCCAGTGCTGAGGTTCACTGGAGAGATGGAAGAGAGCTTTCTTTGCCTGCTGTCCACTTTCAGCCATTATTAAATCCTCCTAAGTTTAGTCTATTTTTATCAATCCATACACGCAAAATTCCTATCCATAAAAAGCTTATATATTATCTAAAACAACTTCAAACTGAAAAGCTTTAGTCTTCATAACATTTCTTTGAATGTATTATATAAACTGTGATTATTTTAGTATCTGATTTTTCTTAATATCCATTTAGTCATTTTACAGGGATCCTTGCTTCAATTAATAGCAATTTTTTTATAATTGATTAAGGTAGTTGTAAATTCATCAACAGAGGACAGACAGTACAGTCATGCCCTAAAGGAAAGCTTTAAAGTACTGGGATTATATTATGCAAATAATTCAAAAATATTTTTAAGCAGGCATTAGTTAAGCATTTAGATATTGGCTAAAGCAGCTTTAATATGCAAGACAGGATGTTAGGTGCTTAGCTGATCCAAATGCCAGTCTATAGATTTGAAAGACTAAAGATCACATCACTGGGAGGTTGACAGAAGTGACACTTTGCAAAGTGCCAATGATTTATGCCAATGTCTTGCTTGATGATACTGTTATAGACAGCACTGTCATTACAAAGTCCCTAACGACTTCAGTCTACATTTATGGTGCACAAATTATAGGTGAGCCCAAAGATCGAAACCTTCCTGACTTTTAGATTTCAATGACCAAGTAATTCTCACTAGGTTCACTTCTTGTGTGTTGCCTCATACTTTACACTTGCTTTCCTATTTCAGCATTGTAATGAAATTGCATCAACAAGGGCAAAATATACATTCATCATATATTACCAAGAATTCTTTAGCCTTCTTTAACAAACACCACGCAAAATATATTGAACTTTATACCCCAGCAATGAGCAGTAATACAACTCTGGATTTTTCATCAACAGAAATGCTGTGGCCAGTTCTGCAGGGTACAGAGGGTCTCATGCAAGCTGCTTGCGTCCTCTGGTTCCCAGTTATAGCAGTGCTTGGGAAAAGGGACACTCAAGATCGGGGAGCACTACATCTCCTTCTAAAGAGCTGGACTCTTGAATAAGCTTTCTGTGTTGTTATAGACAGACCAACTATGATCCTGTGATGTGTATAATGTTCTGATTTTGTATATTTAAAACACTGTTCCTGTGCCATTTTATTCCCCCTTTTGTCAGGCCTGAAATAATTGTTGATACGGAAGCAAATTACAGTATTTAGGGTTTTTATTCTCTTCACTAATTCTGTTACCTTAAGAAGACAGAAATCAAGGAATTAATTGCATGAAGCATATAGAAGCTCCCAGGTAACACTGACAATATCAGAGGATATCAGTTTAAATCAGGAGAGAAATTAGTTTCCCTTGGCCATTTAAAATGAAGGAGTAAACCTTCCTGGGTTAGCACTTCTGCTCTAGCACTGACAACGCCAACCATAAAGGAAAAGAGGAAAAACTGGGATCTTTGATCTAGAAATAGTGGGGTGGTAGGACATGGAGGGAGGCTCCAGAAGCAAAGCTACAATTAGGTAAGCCATAAGATTCCACACCTCCCAAATAAAGCTCTCTCTGTTATTCTCAATCAGAGATATAATCTTCCTGAGGCAATAATAATAAGTTTAACACACTGAGTGAAAATCTACAGGTTATTTTAAAATAAGTCTGTCCTTTCTTTGTCCACCAAGCAACCTACTTCAGTGTCTAAGAGTTGCTGAGAGCTGAACCAAAGCACGTATATCTTACTGTAGAAGCCATTCAGTCCAAACATGCTAGAAGGCATACAATTGCTTTGGTCTTGTGGTTTGCTTTGTAACCACAAATCCTCCGGAAAAATACAGCCTCATATTACACAATAGGATATATTCATGTCTGAACTAGGACTTCCTTCAGTTTCCATCCCAGTCATTGCAAATCCCTGCTGGCTCTGAGGACATAAACGTAACACACAAAACCAGCCAAGCAAACATACAAATGATGAATGTCTAAATAGAAACAATGTCCTTCTCAGTGAATTTTTGTGGTGCAGCTGGCAGAATTCTGCAAATTGTTCACTCAAACAACATGTCATCCCAAGGTCAGATTAGAGTTTAACCAGAAAGTTATACATCCAAAAATGTGTTTTCTTGACTGCCCTGAATACAGCTTGTGTGTGTCAAGCTTATTACAATCCATAGCAATATTAAATACTGGGAATGATAAGCCTGTTTAATCTTCAAGAGAAATAGATTCCCTAGCAGAAGCAGTATAAAACCAAGCACACTTGTGTCTTTAGATCCACTTCAGGGAAGGTAGATAAAAAAGTAGTTATTCAGTCAGGCAAAGACAATCATTGATACATAAAGGCTGCTCTGGCAGGCCCTGGGACACAAATAAATTTTAAAATGCTGTAATTTGGCGGTCATCCCTTATACAGAAATCTTCACTTCAGACAGGAGTCTCAGGCAGTGTGTTTCAAGCATGCTGTGTTAATATAGTTAATAGCATAATTTATATGAAAATAAATATCAAAATTGTTGAGTAGCTGTTCTTGTTATAGTAAATATATATATCAGTTTAATGCTGCCACTCAGTCAGATTAATGAGTACTTAGAGCATCTACAGTTTGTATTTTTTAAAATTTCTGAAAAATATAAGGTGATTTGAAATTCTTTGATCTCATATTCTGGTAACTTCATGAAAGGAAGTTCTAGGCAGTTAAGTTAATCTTTGCAAGACTAAAAGCTTAAAAGAAGGCTGAAAAGACCATTGAAGGTCAGAATTTACATATTGATCAAACTGTAAGTTTATACTCTTGCAAACATGTAATTAACTTTGCTGTTATTGAATTTTGGTTCACAACTAATTTTATTAGTCATAGTTTCACCAGTAATTCCACTGGACTGAAGCATGAATGACAGACATCCGTAATAAGGTAGAGTGCATACTAAGGTGTTATGTTTAAAAATAGATTAAAACACCTGAAACATTTGTTATTTTGAAGAAAATGCCTTTCATAAAAACACAACTCTTGGCAGTAAAATGAAGCCATCTTCTGAGAGTTATTGATGAGAAATTGAAATGAAGGCATGTATGAAAGTTATGTTTCCATGTTCCAAACCATTGGACCTTTCTCTATGCAATTTAATTTTGTAAGCTAATAATCATTAATTCAGTGGTAATACAGCTAAAGGTTTGGGGGTTTTTAACCCTTTATTTTCTGACCACAGACTAGCTGGGAGCTAGTAAAGAAGTTTTCCGGGAGGTTCAACTTCGTGTGTTCAAGTATTGAGGGGATGATTCCTATCCAGACAGCAAGTAAGACCATGTGGGTGAACATATTGCTACATTTAAGGATTGCTCTAGAGCAGTTAATGGGCAGCCTGAGATCTGTTCTGGTTTATACATCAGCAGCAGAAATGGTCATTTATATTCCAGCTGGAATCCAAGATTTGCTCCCTGAGACATGAAGAGAATACACAAGGACCAACCATGTCATCTCAAAGGACTATTCCTTTGCATCCTATCCCCAAAACTGCACCACGGCCAGGGATATTGCAGTCATGTAAATGAAGGTGAAGGTCTCATATTCTTAAATATAGTCATATCAGATAGTAACAATGATCAATCATAAGTCACTGATCTCAGTGGTCCTTTCAGCTTAGGACAAAGAAAGAGCAAAGGACAAGGTTTGCTTCTCAGAGTCTCTCTGAACTGACACCTTCTTCACAATCAGGGTTTCTGTGTCATGTTCCTTCTGGCAGATACATAATGTATCTGCATCCTTCTTATCACCCAGGGCAGCTGGGTGCCCAGAGAGGCAGTAGGTTCTCCCTTCCTGAAGACTGATTAACCTTTTTAGATAACAGGAGAGCTGTGTTTAGACTTTGCTGCAGACTCACGTGCAGGTGGACCGGCACTGCTAAGAACAGAAATCCCACACAGCCTGAAACCAAATGTAAAGGTGACCGTGGTGCCTTTTCCACTTATTTTGCCAAGTAAGAGGACCTGGGTACAAGGAAGAACTTAGGAGTCTGCACGTGTGCTCTCATGTCAAAAAGACATATAAAACAAAGCTAGGTTGAGACCTGAACTCTTGAAATTATGATACCTTCCAACCAAGCGTGTCCTTTCTTGACAAAACAGTGAAAAATTTAAGATTATATTAAGCATTTCAGGAATGACTGTCACCAATCTCAGCAGGCTGCTGTGCCTTCAATACACATTACCCTCAGCCATCATCTCCATGTCAATACAGCCATCAGCAATGAAGGCTTCACTCTGAGAAGGGAATTCTGACTTCACTTGTTATAGCAGGACCCAGAAGCACAATATCAAACAACACTCTGGAAAAAAAATGACAGGATCATTGACAGTGTAAGCAGAGCAATGTTATGTCTAGTGGCAAAATGTAGCTGGTTCAAATGTGTTTTATTTCTGCTGAAGACAGGTAAGTTTACACTGCAAAAGAGTGTGTCACTGGATAAATGTCTACTGAAAACAGAATAAAAACATAAAAATGTTATGGCCTATCACTAGGCAGAGCTAACCAGAAATGGCAATATTGGTCAGCATTCATCTGGCCACACGGTCTCTAGGTGCAGACTGTGTTTAGTTAGACTTCAGTTCCAAGATATAAGCTGTTTGCTTGTGGCTTCAGTGGTGGCAGTGGCAGTAGGCTTCTTGTTTTAGCATTTGGTTTGAACAAATTACTGTGTCCACAAGCAACTGTCAATAAATCTCTTTCTTTTCTCTTTTTTACTACAGAGAAATATGTGTTATCAGGTTACATCAACTACCATGTTTATCAATCATCACATCTGAAATCACTGCATTTCATTACAGTCTCAGGCTTGAACCTTTTATTTAAAGCTCCCCGTACCCAAACGCATGAAACAAGCCAGCAAAACGAGAAGGTATGGTAGAGAAGATAGTCAAGGAAGCCTCTTTTCTCTATGTCTGACCTCCATCTCCTCATCTTTCAGAAGTTACTCAATGTGGTAGCTGTGAAAATTAAGCAACTGCCCCAGCTGTTATTGTGAACAAACTCCTGGTAAAAATTAGGTTGCTGCTGCAGCGTGTACCTACTCTCCCAAAGTGATCCACCCACCTAGAGCTGTATCAAGCAGTTTTCTTAATTATGTGCTAGCTGTAAACATTTTATTAGTTATAACTATAAGGTGTTTAAAATTATTTAGTAGCTATTGTACATTTCATAACTCATCTTATAATCTTAGAGTACCAAGAAATTGAAATTCGGAGCACAGTGTGAGATGACCTTTTGTATGCAAGTGAAATCAATTTTATACTCCTTAGAATCTGGCCCACTGAATATAAAAGAGTCCAAGCTGTCAAAAAGAGAAAGCTATACTAAAAAAAAGGGGGGGAGGGGGGGCATCTCAGCAGTGCCTTGTAAATAGGTAGTTCAGGAAGTGTCTGTGAGGTTATAGCATAGACCTTCCTCCTTTCCAGCATTTCCCAGCCAGTGCGTGGTGCCTGACTTGTGAAGTAAGAGCACTCTACCGTGAAGAACAGGACCCAATCTAACAAACCCTGCTGAACCTCTCTGGAGAGGGAGGGTAGGCAATGGAGGAGGCTGGAGGCAAGCTGGCAGCATGGAAGGAGCTGAACCTAGTCCAGCAAAAATCTTAAGTTCTGCTCCAGTGAGGCTGAGGTGCGGTAAATGAAGGAATGACTGTTGTAATTCCCTGATTCATGTTACACTTCATGATCACCTTAGTGGTTGACACTTCACCAGTGGGAACTGGCTTAAACTGGGAATGCTGCAAAATGGCTCAATGAGCTATTTGGCACTCCATGAGCATGCTGCGGCATACTTTCTGATGGCACAGCTCAGGTCCTGCAGTTGAACCTCTGGCTGCTGGGGGAAAGCAGCTTTAGATCTGCCACCCTAGAAGCCATTTGTATCCCTGAGGATGCTAGAAGGGATCAGGCCCTTCAATTGCCTCGTAGAGTGTGTGTCGCACTGGTAAAAAAGACATGGAAGGAACTTACTCTATGCTTATGTCTCCAGCACGAAAGTTGGATCCACAGAGTTGTGCTGTGTCTTTTAAGCTTCCTTTTCTCTTTTTCTTTTTAGTAGAATCAACAATAGATGGCAGGAGCTGAAGGGGATGGTTTTATTTAAAAGTTCTGTGAAGTTGGAAGAGCTGGGGGTTTTATCACTTTATTTTTACAAAATTCAGGATTAAACTCTGTGTTTCGTTACAATCAGGTGACTTCAGAGGAGGCAGCAGGCATATCAGAGGGCTAAATCTGGTTCTTAATCATTAAAATATTATGTAAAGGAACATGAATAGAAACAAAGGCAAGAGAGTCTCCACTTCCATATCAATGTTCCAGATACTTTGCATTCATACAGAGCAGAGTTCATGAACTCTCTCTAACCATGTTAACAATCCTCTGGGTTTCTAAAGGAGCAGCAGGGGTTGGAATGAGAAGTCTCCCCATATACATCAATAACATCAGTCTTGACACACTGATGGGATTTCCAGGGGGTTCTTTGCTAACTGTGCCTGCTAAATCCCCTGCACCACTCAGCAGTGGTAGCTCAGTATGCCTTGCAGGGAGGAAAAAAGTCTGAAGTTTGTAGTTCAAAACAAAATGTGCATCTGTGGCATGTGATTTCTTGTGCAAAAACAAGTCAGAACGTAGAAATTTTAAATGCATTTTTCTCAGTGACTGATGTCAGTTGGGGTGTCTTAAATGGATATATGTGCAGAAATTAAGCACGGTAATGTTTTGCACCACTCAGTTTGTATTTCACAATGTATATGTAAATAAAGTTAAGCATGGCTTCATTTGAAAATCAGATAAGTAGAGTAATCTCTACTACATAAAGGAGAGCTGTGTGACTGGTGATAGCTAGCATGTTGTTAGTTTTGAGGAAGTAAAAAAAAAATCAGAGTGACAGAACTGTGCTTGACCGAGGATCCACATAGCTCAGTCTAGTCTTGCTTGGTGTCTGGCACCTAATGGTTGGAGAACATTATCAGAACAGGACAAGCATATTTTTATTCACTAAACACTTTTAGTACCTGGTAATCCGTAGTAGAATGACACCTTATGCACCTACATCTTTTTTATGGAATTGTTCTTGATGGCCTTTCCACCATGATTTTTTTTCTAATTGTTTTTTGAATGCATTTATACTTTTTGAGTGGGGAGATTACATTCGGGATCAGATTGTCAGCTGCAGTTAGTGGCATGTTCACATGCCATTTTCTGTCAAATAAAAATCCATCCCTTAGAAAATTCAACATTAATATAACAACTGCTTCAGCTTCATAAACTTTTTAACTGACTCACCTTTCAATGTAAACATTTTTTCATAATGGAAAAATAACAGTTGCTGAAATCTGGCATTTTGATAGAGTTTTCCACAGTGATTCAACAAATTTTTGGAAAAATAAATCTTCATCTTGAAAATAACTTTGAAGCTTTCTAATTCTGAATTAAAAAAAAACCAAATGGTAGATTTTGTAGATCTATATATGCCAAATCTAACTGATATAAAAGAAAGTGTTTCAAAATAACAGTAGTACTCTGTACATTTTATGTGCTTTGAAACTACATATATGGAGTTCCTAATTCTGTATAGCTCCCACAAAAAAAAATCTAGTATTACCAAAATCCAAAAGATAGTAACAGACTAATACAATCTGCTCTAAGGACATTTTCACAAAGCTGAAAGTGAAACAAAACTTCACTGTGCCTGTGATTAAGCACAAAATAAAACCCAGTGCAGGTAGTGCTATTGTAGCTGATGTTTTTCTGTCTTCGTCCTAGGCAGGAAGTTTCATGCTGGACCACCTAATACAAGAAAGACATTGACAAGCTGAAAGGAGCTCAGCAGAGGACCACTGAGGTGGTCAGGGCTGGAGCACTTGCCCAGTGAGAACTGGGCTTGTTCAGCCTGGGGAAGAGGTGGCTGTGGGAGGACATAAAGGCAGCCCCTCAACCACTCAGTACCTACAGGGAAGCTCTTGAGAAGATGGAGGCAGGATCTTCACAGAGGTGCCCGGCAGCAAGACGAGGAGCAATGGTTATGAATTGAGAAAAGAGGTTCAGAATGGATATCAGAAAACAAATTTTCACAATGGGGACAGTTGAATACTGGAAGTCACTGCCCAGAGAGGTTGTGTTGTCACCGTCCTGGGAGGTTTTCAATACCCAGCTGGATAAAGCCTTGAGCCACCTGATCTGGTCTCATAGCTGACCTCGCTGTGAGCAGAGGGTTGGACTGGAGTCTGCCTGTGGTCCCTTTCAGCCTCAGTTTTCCCATGATTCTGTGATTCTGCATGTATCTGTAGTACCAGTGGGTTCTTACACCAAAGAGATGCTCCATCAGCTCACTCTGCTTAAGCACAGGTTGCCTCCCACATATACGTGGCAGCATCGTGGAGAGCAATGGGTTGAGCTATGAGGGGAAATTCCCTTTCCCTGTCTTCCGCACCTTCAGTAGACGTCCCCAAGAAAGTAGAACCGCTAATTGCACCCACATGTCCAAGGTCTCCTGGTCTTTTTGGGGTGTAACAGTTGCATCAGGCCCGTGTGTGCAGGCAGGAGGTGACTTGCCCACCAGCACCTTCTCTACCCTCCATCCTTCCCCTGAAAAAGCCGCATGCATCAGAGCCAGAGGAAGCTGTGATGTGGTTAGAGAGAACAAATGGAGGCAGCTGGGGCTCAGCTATGGTCAGGAGCACAGTGGCATGATAGTGCAGACATAGCTTGTCCTGCGGAGGTGGACAGGTCTGAAAAGGGGGACCTGAAGCACTCTAGCACATGAGCAGCTCTGCCCTTTCATCCCAGGCTTTTCACAAGCTCTGGAGCTGCAAACCTTGAGCCTGCAAGAAGCATCTTATTTGCTCAGTTCCTGCAGTCATAGGGACAGCTAAGGACATCAGGGTAGTCCTGGATAGCCCTAAGAGCTCACCTGCTTCAAAGTCTTTGCAAGATCATGGCTTAAGCAATACTCTCTTCTGTCCCATTCATTTTAATCATCCTCATTTCTCCAAGCATGCCAGTGATGGGGTAGAAATGCACCTCTGTAGTCTCCTCCTTGTTTTGCCATGCAACTCTGAGCTACTTGCCAGAACCTGATCAAATGCCGGGATTTCCGCTTTGCTTTGCCTTAAATGCTTATTTAAACAAACAGAAACAAACCTTAAGTAAGATGTGAAGTAAGTCCTCAGGCTCTGGGTGACTACAGTGGATTGATTGTACGTATGGGAAATGTTGTCATAACAAAACAGGTGTTATATGGTAATTGTGCTAAGTATCCTAACAAACAAGGTTCATCTGGCACAATTCACCCAAAGCCTTCAGGGAACTTACGAAATTTATTTATAAGTGAGAGAGAAAAATATTCTCCTTAAGCTAAGGCAGTGTGGAAAAAATGGAAGCCAGCCATATATATCCTTCTTGTGATGGCACGCAGCACTGTTTAAACAGAGGGTGATCCTCACAGGCACTTCTGCAGAAAGGAATGGCCTCCACTCCCTACCAGGTATCCTGCCCACACAGCCTGGCTGGAAAGTGGTTCTCTTAACCTTAAACAACAGAGGAGGAGAGGAAGAACTGGGGAAAACATTACAAACCTAACTTCATCCTGGTGAGTTTGGACAGATTTTGTTTAGCGTAGATTTGGGGCAGCCCACTGATGGGGTGTATGAAAGAGGTGATCAAGGGAAATGTGATGGAAAAAAACCCAATTTCACAAGTAGATACAGAAAAAAATATTTGCAAGCAAAATATGTAAAAGGCAAAAGGAGGAATGGAGACATTTGGCAGCTCAGGAGCAAAGGTCAGTAATGTAGATAGATGCATTCATGTTTGTATGTTTTCTTACAGTTAAAAACCGAAATGTACTCAGAAGCATATCATCTTAAATCCTGACCGGATCAGACAAATGTTTTTCATTGTTTGATCACCCTTCCACCAAAGAGAGTGCTGACAGCTTTTGTAACAGGTGGCATTTGCTCTATTATGTGCTACTAAAGAGTGAAATGGTACAGGCTGTCAGTCTATTCCCAAGTATCATGCCTTAAATGCAAAAGGGCTTTCAGTGTTTAACTCAGCTTAAACTGGCATTGTGATCTTCCATCTTATGTCATAGACCTGACTACAAAACATTTCAGAGTAACTTTAAATAGGTGGAATTTTATAGATAATTTGTGGGTCTGTGTGTCCAAGGTAAAATTCTAGCTCTGCTGAAATGAATGATAAAATTCATACTAACTGTAATAAAGCCAAGTTTTACTGAACTTTTATAAAGCCAGGCATTTTTAAATGTCAGAAATAATGCATTCAGGAAACATTACTGCCTTTGCTTAGCTGAAAGTGGGAACCCTGTTCACGAAAGGTTTGGCTGTTCTTCCAGCTTAGCTGGTTTCTGGACATGCTTTGCTGCATCCTACACATTACACAGCAGTGTTGAAACTGGCAAAGAA
Source organism: Phalacrocorax carbo (assembly GCF_963921805.1). NCBI lineage: Eukaryota > Metazoa > Chordata > Aves > Suliformes > Phalacrocoracidae > Phalacrocorax > Phalacrocorax carbo. The sequence goes on along the minus strand of NC_087514.1, from coordinate 130,949,213 downwards.
CAGGATCTATCTTTCCGTCCTGAAAGCTTCGCATGCCAGTCCTCTTAGTGAGCCTGGGGTAACAGCTGGGATCTCGAAAAACACATCACTGATGGTAGATTCAATCAGCAGTGCTCAGGTTGTTGGATGCTCGGAAGCGGGTTGCTGGAGCATGGCTAGACTAGTGTTGGATCTGTTCCTAGGTATGGCTTTGGATTTGTTCTCCCAGGGTAATGAACCCTTACCCTGTCATGCAAGAAATGCTGACGTCGCCAACAGTGTCTGTGGGTAAAATACCATCTGAATTAGAGTCATTAAACCCAGACATATCTCCTTAGTGTCAAGGAGGCAAGGAATTGCAATTCACACTTATGGGTGAGTGAACACATAAATTATAGCTATTTAACTAATTGCTTACTTTACAAAGATGAATTGGACAAGGCTTTCCCAGAAACCAAAGACATTTTGGACATGTTTGTATATGGGAACGCTTTCCCAGTCCTCACTCAAAATGCTACCACAAGGTCATTTCTCATTACCTAAACTTTCTGAACTATTTCAAACTGTTTAATGGACCCAGTATATCCAATGCCTCTCTCTACAGCAAGTATAGTACAGTTCCCTGTGGTTCCCTCAGAGATGCAGCAGGCTCTCAACAGCACAGGCAACAGCCTTGTGAACTGGCACAGGAGCGGTTAAGGAGCACATGAATGAACGCTGGTCCAACCTCTAGTAAGTGAAACTGGGTGTTCCCCATCCAGTCCAGCCCTGGGGACAAACTGTGAGACACTAAGCCAGCTCTCTGTGGCTGTATTTCCCTAAAACCTTTGTATTTTTCCAAACTCAGTGATTTTCCATGAAAAGGGGACCTGCCCCAGATGACAGGTGTCAGAAGCTTGTATTTTATTTTCACAGGAACAGAGCATGAGGAGTTATTTACTCTAGAAGGTGATGTGCAGGAACGGGTATGAACCAGCAATACTTAGCCCCAGGAAGAAAGTATGAAGTCATAAGTTCTGCATTAAAAAGAAGAAAAAAAGCTACAGGAATCAAAGACTTTATTTGTGAACAGAGGATGCCTGCCAGAACCAGAGATAGTTCTGTTGCCTGATGCTTTCTTTCCTCAGGCTCACAAACCCCAGAGGAGTCTTGGGGAGTGAGTGGAGCTGCAATGTTTTAATAAAGTACTCTGAAATTTTGTTAATGTGAAGGGTTGCAAATGCCTGCAGTTCTGGTCATGTGAGCATCTGCATTCAGCTGTCCTGGATTTTAATGAGGTGGTGAAGAACATTAACTATGTAATTCACGTGGCTGTTCCTTTGGCCTATAACAGGGTTTTGCAAGGTTAACATTATGTTCATGTTCAGATTTTAGTGTTTGGCTTCCTGGAAAGAAAAAATATGCAAGAAAAAAATTCATATGCATTGAAGGGGATCAGAAAGACACTTGGAAATGAAGAGAGTGGTTTGCAAATGTGGAGCTCATGGAGTGCACGGGAAGGTTAGCCAGAAGAGACGAGGGACAGGGAGTTAGAGTTGCATACCCAGAGACTTCATTGCAGGTCTCAGAATCACAGAACGCACTGACTGTCCTATTTCATCCCCAGTTAGGAAGACATGAAAGCTGAAGTGAGTTTTTAAAACCTTTTTCCTTTCAAGAGCAAATCCAGTCAATCATACTTCTTAGAAATAACAAATGCTTAGTGTCTGGGGGCTTCTTTATTAGGGCATAGTTTGCTCTTGGTCCTAGTCCAGCTCCGTCTGGGGCTCAGTGTCTGCCAAAGGGGTGCCTGTGCATTGATGCCTCCCTCAGAGAAGCGCTGTGTCAGCCCAGGAGGAGAGCACTGCTATGGAGGTACTGCTTGCAGCCCAAAGATAGAAGCTCCCTCCCAGGAAGCAAACTGAACTCCTCTGTGTGCCACTGTTCGGATTTCTGACCATAAATACCAGGCAGCTTTCCAAGCATGGACTGGTAGGCTGTCCCATATCCTGAGCTTATATTTAGTGCTTCTTCAGCATGCTTAGAAGTGGGAAGAGAGCAATTCCATATGTGAATCCTACTTTGAACATCAGCTTCCTCTATGACTGTGGTCAAGTTACATGGCTTTTCCGCCCCAGTTTTCTTCCTCCCCCCAAACCCCACCCCTGTCCTTGGATCCGGTGTAGTGCTCCTTTCCTGCTCCCAGAGGAGGACTTGACATTCAAAAGGAAATACACTGAAATCAATCAGCAGATAAGCACTCATCTTCTGCGTACAGTCCTTTCTCCGGTCCAGTCATCTGTTCTTGGTGGTTTGGGGTGGAGAGAGGTCCTGGCCCCAGCTCTGCCACTGCTTGCTGAAGAATCATCACCTCTCTGGACTTATCTTTTCCCTTCTCCTGATGGCAGTCAGAACAATTCAATTGCAACATGTGACACTCCAGCAGACGTGCCAGGGACTCCTGCTCTATGGCAAGACTATTAGAAGCGTCTGGTCAGACTTTTAAGATCAGGCAGATGTATTTGTTGAATACACCTGAGAAACTGTCTTTCTCAGGAACTGGGGTGTCACAGCTGGGGAGAGGAACTAGGCATGCCTGGCCAGGGCTGTTGAGAAGTTCCTCTCCCATAAATGCAAAGGCCAGCTTGCCTGTGAAGATATTTGAATAACATTTTTCCCCTGTGCCAGATTGCGAGCTGTATGTCATGCTGTCAAGGCTAGCAATCAGCCTGATTGTTGCAGGCTTGACAAACACGCTTATTTTTAGAACTGCTAGATACTACACATTGCACTAGATCTCTCTTTGATGTTAAAGACTTTAATCTTCTGCTGGAGTTTCTTATTGGACATCTGCCCAGAATATAAAGACAGATCTTTCTTTTTTTTCCCCCCTCTTTGATAAAGTGTCAGAGCCTCACTGAAAGGTGTAGATGGCAGTCAAAGGATCTCAGCTGAAGTCATGCCTCTCCCACCTCTCATCCAAATTACATGTAGGGGTTATTGGCAGTATGTTGAAATAACTTTACCTTGGGATAATAGCCTTTTGCTTATCTCCCATCTATCTGTCACACTGTCTAACTTCTGTATTAACAGAGTCTACCTTTGGGCAGCTCACACAGTACAGTAGCTGTCATTCTGTCCTCACTCCTGGGTATTTAATGTAAACTGAACTAAAGTATGTTAAAGGTGTACCAGGAAAGACAGTAATTTTTCCATCTCTCTCCCCAGCAAAGTGAGAGGTAGCCAAAAGAGCGGCCCTGCAGCACTCCAGATGTGAAGTAGCACAGTACATATCATTACAGAAGAAACAGTTTCTGCCTCAGGGGTCTATTAGTAATTTTGACAGCAGAGGCACTCTAATCCCATGCAGAAGAGAACAAGGCTAAAATAAACTGGGACCTAGTGAGTTCCCAAAGTTAAGCCCTAACTGAGATACCCTGGCCCTGCCATCAGACCACAGATTGCTGCAGACTATATGCTGGAGTGTAGACCTCAATATTGCCTGACTGTGATGGCTGGGAGTAAAGTGAGAGTTGAAAAGATGGGAAAGTTCACTTAAAAGGCTCATTTCTTTCATCCCAAATGTAAGGCTAGGTGACAAATGGCCTGCAAGCACAATGCACTCAGAGAAGCTGAGGCCACAGGAGGCACACGAGCACCTCCTTGACCAGCACGCTTCCCCCTCACTGCAGGAGGTGCTACCCAAACACAACAGCAAGGGGAGGCAGAAAGGATCTGACACAAAACAAAACCTGACTGGAGCACCAAGATTAGCCATTTCTGAGAAGCAGAGATCCCAGCACCTCAGCATCCTCCTCCCCTAGGCTCACCTTTCCTTTGCACTGTGCCATGAGCTCGACCTTTGTCTTTCCTGAAAGGTTAAAAAAAACGTGTCTAAAAAGAAGTGGTTAACATAAGAATAAGCCAGGATGCTTATCATTAGTTTCCATAAACTACCTTTTCTCCATACTTTCCCCCATTATTTCTGATCTCTTTTTATTCTGAACTTCATTCGCTTGCTGTTCTATCTCCATGCCCTTGTTCCTTGGAGGTGGGGGTGTAGACTTTTGATCCCCCTTTTTTGATTTGAATTTTAAAAGGGTGTTATGTACAAGAAATATGTGGCATTTCAGTGAAAATATAAACTCATAATGTTCAAGGGAGTCTAAAAATTGAGGCAAAAACTGTCAAAACATGGCATAGCTTTTCCACAGGATAGAATATGTCCAGTTCTTCAAAGAGGAAATACGTGGAAATCTCCATAAGGGAGATACCTTTACAACATATATGAACTTTACAACTGCAAAGCTAAAACCTCCTAAGCTTTTGTGCATTTAATCACATTCAGAACTCACCACAACAATATCTGTCCCTCCTAGCATGCTGTTCAGCTGATCCAGCTGGTGACATGAGCTGCTAAAGACATGCTCGGCAGCTGAGCTCCATGCAAAACAAATATCAGTGTGTTGCCTCACGAGCAAGTGTGAGAAAAGGTAGGAGAGCCACAAACAACAGGGAACTGGCCTGAGGCAGTTCAGCCTGCTAGCAGAGAGACTGAAGCGGCCCCAAAACAGATGTAACCAACACCCTTTATCTGTAATCACTGTATAGTTCTCATGTCAGGAAAGTCTGGGCAGTATGAGGATCTCAACTGCTGTCAACATCCAGGCCATGAGAAAACAGGAGATGTGGCAAACCTCCAGGCATAGCTTGGCTTGATGGTCCAGCAAGTTAGTGTTATACTGGAGAGACACTTGCTTTCCAGCTACTAATCTCAGTTCCACTTCTTTTTTTTCCTTTTTGACAGATGGGGATTAGTGTAGACAGCCAATATGCTTAATCTCTGGAGAGTAGGAAACATTTTATGCCACTCAACAGGAGGTTTTATGGATGCTTGAGGTCAAATTCACAATGATATCTGAAAACCTAAATCCTGTAGGGGTGCTTGACTTCCCTCTGGCCTTCGTGGGAATTTAGCCACTGGAGAGTTAGACCTTAAATACCTTTGGGAAACAGAGCCTAGGCAGCTGACATGTGAACAATTTATTGGGGAGTTACTTCTTGAATTGTTCCCAAGTTTCAAGGATCCCTGCTTCAGCTATAAAGCCTGGGGAGGAAAACAGATTATAACAATATTTACATAGTGAGTCAATTATCTTGCAAGTAGCAAGACAGTTACCTGCTGTAGAAAAAGTACTGGCAAGCTCGTACTTTTAAGCAGAACATTAGCCTTTCCTTCTTAACTGCATAGCTGGGAAGCTGTTTAGTGAGTGATATACCTGCAGTCACAGACCCTGAGACTCTCATACCCCATTCGTTCTGTTCAGATGGAATGGTTTTGGAGAAACTGAATTTTGTATCAGACCTGTCAATACTTCCACAGCACTGGTATTTTTCCATATTTAATAGTACAGTGTCTCTCATATACCACAGGCATTACTTAAAACGTTTGCTATGTCATCTCACCTGCAGGAAAAAAATGAGCACTGGATTTCACTTTGAAATGAGGATGTCCAACATGTGTCAAAACATGTTGGCTCTTCTATTAATTCCTTCCCATAAGCATTTCAACAACCATGGTTTAAATTAAAATTCAAGAGTAAAATGACTGAGAGTAAGGTATTGCCAGTACCTGCAAGGACACTGTCCCTTTAAGGCCTTGCAGTCGGCCTCAATTAACATTCCAGTTTTATTGCATGTACCTGGTCTGAAGAGAGTCAGTAGCCACTGGGTGTAGCATAAATTGTTGGCCTTCAGCAAAATGAACAGCTGAAATGCACACAGTACCTGACCATGCTTGTTAGGCTATTTGCTCCTTTAATCACCCACTGCACTCATGAATGCCTGCCATTCAATTATCTTCAAAACCTTCATCATGTCACTAGACAATAAAACGTGACAAGACAGGTATTACTGTGTTATGGTCATTCGATATCTAGAAGTGTCTCATTATTCCCTTCAGTGATTAGCTACAATTACTGCTTTAACCCAAGTATTTAAGGCCATAACCAAGTGTTTCAAATATTCATCACAGGATACCTTATGAGCTGGCGAAGCATTTGAGGAGGAAGGACCAGTGTTCCAAGCTGACTGTCCCCAGAGCAGCAGCAATCCCAGAGAGGGTGCTTCCAAAAACACTTTGACCCCCAGTTTTCTCCTAAGACACAGCACTTGCTAGCCCAAGGGTAGGCAGCCTACATCTTGCCTGTGCTGATTGCAAGTGATATTAGACCTTTTAGGAAGGATCCACGTGCAACTCTGGTCTTGCGTCATCTTTCTTGCCCTAAATCACTCCAGGCAGAGCTGATGGGATAGCTGGAGGCCAGAGATTCATCTGAAGCACGTCTCCTGCAGGAGGTGCCACAGAAGCCACCAGAAGATTGCACCTGTGTATGCAGGCTATGTTGGCCCCAAGGAAGTAATGTTACCCCTCCAGTAACACAGGCACAACTGGCCCCAAAGTTACTGCACTTTCTGTATTCCAGTTGAGGATTTGTAACTAGATTTAAGATTAGGCCATCTTGTTTGTTAAGAAAATGCAGTCCCATTCTAACAAAGCCCCTTCAACCACTTTAGGACCAGGACAGGTTTTTGTTCCTGACATCTGAAAACAGCAAGTTGAAAAGTTAGAGCAACTAAAAGATTACACAACCTCATGTTCCTCGAGTTTGGGTAAATTAGGAAACTCCTTGAGTTCAAACTCTTTGCTTCATTCAGGCCACACCATTTACGGTGAGCAGTGGGCAATGGAGAGTTCCCTCCAGGAAGGGAGAGTCCTACAGGCAAGCAGAAGTGGAGGAGGCAGAGCTGGCGCTTGCACAGTAGGAATACTGATTGTCTAGGAGAAGGCAGGACAAAGCCAGGGTTTAACATTTCTCAGTAAATCTAAATTACTCCAGGATCAACCTACAGCTGCCTTTCTCCCTTTCACCCAGCTCAACCTAAGTCAAACTTTGGTGAAGGGGAGAATCTATCCTGATCTATCAGCTCAAAGGCAAGACACACATTTCACAGCGGTGCTGCAGGAGGTGGAAATAATACCTGCGTAAAGTAATAAACAAGAACAGCCAGCCTTTCACTAAGGGAAAGGCAGTTCTACAGGCGCATTGCCAATCGAAACCTCTCTCCCACTGCGGCTCAGAGTGGCCCCAGTATTCGCTCTGCCTTCCACATTGCATTCAGTGTGACAAACTAATAACCACAGCTGGCACTGCTGCTGGCGAAGTCAGCAGTTACCTCAAGCAGATGACTGGTAGGAATGGCAAAATAGTTTTTCCGTTACCTACCAGCAGAGCCCTGGAAAGTCAAGTAAGGGGATGTGGCAGATGTCCCACCCCAGTGGCACAGGAATAGCAAGCCTGGCTCTCCAGGACTCACCTCCATTCCAGCCCTTCCTTCGTCCTTCTCCATCCAGCAGCAGGATAAGCCCAGTCGTCCAACCTTGGGGCTGCAAAATTCAATATTGCCAACACTGCTGAGAAGCCTTGAGCTGGCCCTGCAGACAGCACAGCTCATTGCAAGAAAATGAGTTGGCAATTTTGTTTCTTGTGGTACAATGAAACTTATTTAAATAAAATCCTGATTAAGACAGGAAGCCATGGACTTGATTCACAGCAGGAAAAGCTGAAAAATGCTTGCTACATGCCGTTAAATTACTAATTTCTACCATTTTATTTTTAAAGCAGAGTGCTGTTTCTTTGAACTGGGAACAACACGGCATGCACATCATTTTGGATAATGTGTATGCAAGGTCACTTTGTTCATTTGATGTTATCTAGCCCAAAGTAAGAAACATGGGGGATTTTTTCCTCTCCAGTTGAGTAGTGTCTTTTGATATATGGAACTCAATGGCCATATGGCAGTAAGAGATCTGTCCAATGTACAAATGGTAAAGCAAGGAGGCCCACGTCACCATAAGGCTCAGTGGGAATCCTGCAGCTTTCACCAGTCATTTTCCTATGCCAGGGATGCATGAATGAGGTACAGCAAACTTTGTAGCTCTCCCCTCTATTCCTCGCATTTAAGTCATATCTGCTACAGGGCACAGTTAGGGTTTGCAGATCATTGCTTTCTGTCTCAGTTACAGAGGACCTGTTACACATACCAGGCACAGCTGGCAGAAGTTCAATTAGACACATGTTAAGACAGCATATAACAATGCACCAAAAATTTAATTTCATCCTAACTGTGAATAATTTGGCTCATTTTGGCCATATTTCATTCTAAACCTTATTCAGCTAATCACTTACCAACTTTTCCATTACCTGGCTATGACTATTCTCGTGTTAGTCCACAGAGCTTGGTTGTAGCTGACCGTTTCCTATTGGGATAAATAAGCATGTGAGCAATCCTGAAGCAAATGCTCAAGTCTGCTTCTTACAGATAGTTGTATCTAGAGACAGGAACGCAAGAACTTCCACGGAATATGACTATAAATAGAGCCTGATCATAGTAAAGAAAATGTAATACCTGGAATTCATATTTGTTAGTCCTTTCAGCTCTTTTCCAAGGTCTTCTTGAAATAAATGTTTTATCTCCCCTCAGCTAGGCTAGCTACGAGTTTGGGGCACTGTATCAGCTTACACCGCCTGAGAATCTGGTCCTTTTTGTACTGTCTGTACTCAGCTGTGGCAAAAAGTCACAGAAGATACGCCCAATACTTAACTGCTTTGTGTTCGACTGCAGATCAGAAGAATGTGTCATATATGTTAACCACCATAACTAGTGTGTTTGTTTTCAGTACCTAGACAGAGAATTAATGGCATTGATTTTTAGGTATCTACATTTCAGATGAGGATCCACTGCACAACATAGATGAGTTTGCGTCATTGTGAGAATGAGCACTCAGCCATTTTAGAACATCCCTTTGAAATTCATCCCTGGCCTTCTATAATGACAAAAGCTTGTATATGTAGCTGTAGCCTATAATAACAATTTTCAGTGAAACCAACTTTCTTCAGCAATGCCCTGTTTTAAGGGATCCAGCCATGTTAGAGACATTCCCTTTCTCTGCAGAGTTACGAGGGGGCAGTGATAGCCCACTGTCACTGTTCTGCTGCAATTCCACTTTAAGCTGTGATGGAGAACAGTCAGCCCTGGCAGCTGCTGCCAGGATAAGCTTTCACGTTTCAATCGTGTTAGATCTTTCAGCAGTTATACCCGCGGTTGCCTGAACAGCACTGATAACATGGGAGAAATCTAAGGCAGGTAAATTAAGAAAAGCTGTGCTGAATCTGTTCCTCATTATCAGGGTTTTTTTTTAACTGGATTTTGGGGAGTATCTGTACATCCCTTCTCGGGTGCATAGCATTGTTATGTGCCCTCCCCGCCCCCCTCCACCACCACCACCATCAGCCCTTATGTCCAAGAAATCTTACAATCTTAGTGCAAAATGCCATTTTCCCACACCATGAGTGGTCAGGTAACATGCAGTTATGTGTCCGTCGCTACCTAGGAAACCCTCTCTTCCTCACCAAACTGTCCCTCCTCTTGTGTGAGATAAGCAGACAGTTGGAGGGATGAGAGCAAAAAGTTGATCTAAGAAGCAAGGAGGGTGAGGTAAAGAAGACAGGTGGACTTGCCAATGCATTGGTCTATTAGCCTGGAGGCCAACAGGGCATTGCAAAGCCTCCATGCCCTACTGGACACCTGGATGCAGGTTACTACTTAATGAAAAAAAGTTGTTTTCAGCTGACTGCACTGTGGCTTCTTCTGTTCACCATAAGCATCAGTATAGCTGCAGCAGTGGATATGAGTAGATTATTTCAGTTATTTAGTTTCTGTGGCCAGGTGTTTGGCCATGATGAAGCTTGCGTTTGCTGCACCTGGACTTTCTGTATGGTCATCTGAGTCCCCTGGACAGCTCTGAGAGTGCTTAGTTTCCAAAGCAGGCCAGAATCAAATTCATTCAACTAAATATGGGTAAGACTTACTGAATTCTGTATTATAGCAGTCCTTCAGTGGGACCCTGAAGCACTGAGTGACTCCCAGCTATGGACTCTGTTTATATGATGCTACTGAGACTTGTATTACAATAATAAGCCATTGGAGAGATTATTCATTATATGTAATTAAGATGTTGGTTAACTGTGACACCCAGAATGAGCATTAGAGCAAAGACATTTTGCTAAATCTGTAGCAGTATTCCAAGCCATCAAGATATCAGTTTGATTGACAGATCAGATAATCTCTTTAGTAATCCTCTGAATTCTAAACGCAGAAACCCGTAACTCATCATCAGACAAGAATATGCTGTGGTTGTACTCTACAGTAATGGAGAACAGAGTTTCAGTTGGCTGGGTTTATCCACTCACTGTTTGCATAAGGTTCTTAGGGCATCTCTGTTTCAAAAGTTTATCTTTGACTTTACTAACGTCAGGCATATTCATGAATGCCAATGACACATTCTTGCAGAAGTTCTGCTTTTTTTTTTTTAAAAGGCACTAATGATGTAATAAAGATTAATTAGTGTAAGTTATAGTGTCTGAAGTGTATACCTTCAAGCTGTTAAATGTGTCAATGGAGATCCATTATGACAACAACAGGCATATTATTCTCCATAGGGATCGCTGTATTTGCCAGTATGGGATGTGTGCTCGTTATTAAGACAAAAACAGTGAAAAGAGCACAGATCTGAATGCAGCTGAAATGAGACTCTTGCTTTACACAGCATGATAAGCCTTGATTTTGTAAACACTATTACTTTGCTTTCATTACATATTCCTGCTGGTATTATTTCATGTCATCAGCTATTTTACAGGCTTTTATTTGTCATCATATGAAATCAGGCCAACAGAACATGCTTAGCACTTCACAGCTTAAAAAACAAAATCGACTTGGTGATTTATGAAGAATACGTACTTGAATTTCAAATAGAATCTGTGTATCTATATCAATATCTGCCCAGGTCTAGATGGCCCATCAGATGAAAAAGGTTAAAGCTCACCAAATTTCTACAGCCAATAGCACACAAGGGAATGTTGTGCCTAACAGCACATCTATATGCTTGGACATCCCATAGTCTAGTTAAGCAGGCATCCACTTACTACTGGACTGGAGAGGGTGATTACCACTGTAAAGCCCAAATCCATCTGCATCTATGGATCCATATTGACAATTTAGATATACTCCCACCATCTCTTCATTCAGCCATCTCTTTAACTTGTTAGAAGATTTAAACTGATTTAAAGGCCATTATCAACATATTTTAAAATAAACATGAAATACAGCAGGAGGATACTTGCTGCAAACTTACTGTTTAAATGTTACAAACACCAGTAGAAAATTTATTCCTCAGAACATTTTGAGTGCCTAAGCCAGTTATTAAAATTCAGTGCTTGAACTGGTTTTCAGAAAGGCCAATAGTTGCATGGAATGGACAAGTCCTCACTACGCTGAGATGGGTACATATCAGCACAGCCCAAGTGTGGTATTCTGGCCAAATGGAATAGACAGCTCTTCTCCACTTCCCAGGTTGTCACGCTAGAGGGTTTTCCTTTTTCTGCATTTCTCAAAGGAATATTTTTCCCATGCACACTTAGAAATTGTTTCTCAATGCTCTGTTTTCCAAACTTGAGATCTTACCCAGGAGTCTTCTGGGCATGGCATTCCTTGAATTTTGTAGGACTACAGCTGTGCTAGGACATTGGCCTTTACAGAAGAACATTCAGACATAAAAATTACACATTATTTTCTCTGGGTTTTTTGTTTGCTTGCTTGCTTGCTTATTTTCTTGCTTCAAGTTATAGCCTGTAAGAAGGTTCATTGTCTCACTCTTCTGTGACTCAAAGTTCAATCAAATAATTTTATTCAAAACTTCAGCAGAAAAAAAGGTCTTTTATAAGCTGAGATCATGCATCAAAGCTTTCAGCCATAGAGAGGCTTGGGAGGAATTTACAAGTATTTGAAACTGAAGAAAAAAAACAAACATGCCAAGAGTGACTTCCCTGACACCCAGGGAAATGCGGTTCCTGCCTTTCTTCCTGCCATGGCCTCCGATTAAATCAAACTTCAACTTTTTCAGAGCAACATGAGTAGGGCTCAAGGCTAGATCCAAACTCACGTTTTGCTGGCTTTCTGCTAGCTGCCTCATTCAGGTTCACCTTAATACAAGAAAGGAAAGGGAGGAGAGAGACGTGGGAAAAGGAAAGATCTCTCCTTCCTCTCCTAAATGTAAGTGAACAACTGTGCTGAACCTCCAACCCAGAAATGCTCACCCTATCCACTCTGTTGGACAACTCATAGCCCAAGGGGACTTTTCAAGAAACTTGAGGGGTTCACAGGACCCCATGCACACAGCCTCTGTCTGAAGTCTTGTTTTTCTTCCAGTCGTGCTGGCCCAGAGCTGGGCTCAGCTGCCACCAGAGGAAGCTGGCACTGAAGCAGCAGGATGAGTGTTCATAACTTTGCTTTGATCTTAGAAATCCAGAGTAATGCATGTGCTTAGCTTTATACATCTGGGACAGAATCACAAGTGAACGCATGTCACCAAAAATTGTTTCCCAGTGCTGTCAGGGATTGAAGTATTAGTGGACTATGCCTCAAGAGAGCCATGAAAACCCACAACGTTGTCCGTATATCACTGACTGACCTGCTTGTTTGATTAACATCTCAAGATTAAAGCTGGATATGGGAGAAAACCCTTTCCACAAAACCATCATTTTCTCAGAAATGAAGAGATTATTCTTCCCAGTGTGTAATGAAATCACAGTTTCCTGAAATAACATGAAGTGTCAGGGCAACCCACCCTACAGGAGCACAGACAGAGAGTGAGAAGCTTTTATAGTCGAAATAAGGATTCACCTGAATCTGGCCAGTTCTGGGCCTTCAGTCACAGGTCCTGCAGATGACCCCTGCACTACAGATCAGGAGAACTACTTAAGTGCCAGTGTCTGGTTTTGCTTTCTGTAAATGAAAAACAATATCAATTACTACTGTGGTGTTGATCAGCATCCCATTTATGGAAGGTGTTGAAAAAAGAACTAAAGAGCCTTCACTTTATATGTTTGAATTCAGAATTAAGACTAAGTTGTCATAAGGTTTCTTACCTTGCAATCCGAAGTCTGGAACTTCACATCTCGAAACTATAGGTCATGTTACTTTCCATACATTAATCATTCCTAGAGTTGAAAATATGTTCATTTGTTTAATATTAATTCATTAATGTGCTGTATGAGCATGTATTTACTGAAGGTCACATCTGTGCTTTGGCATGTTTTTAATTAGATGCACAGTTTGTCAGGCAGTTACAGAAGACACATATCTGGCTGTGGCCCACTTAAGGATTCCAGCCATGTAATTTCCTTTTTTGTTTGTTTGGGGTTTTGTTTTGGGTTTTTTGGGGTTTTTTTGTAAATTATTCACTGCTACTATTTGGAACTATATCTAAAAATGCCTCAATTACGTGCATTTCACTATGAATGAACCTTTTTTTAGTAAAGGCATTGCACCTGAAGTAACTAAATAGCTGTAGAGCTTATAATCACAACAGAAATTGAATTCTCTGTTGACATTTTGAAAGTCCTATTGATGAAGATTCCTACCGATTACAATTCCTATTGATTGAAAGTTATTTTAATCAGTTCAGTTGTTTTCTTAGAGGATTGACCAAAAATAAATACTCTTTTCCCATATGAGAATATTTGCATTACTAGGACCCATACAGGGATGAAGCTTAAAATTCAGTGTTGGTTTACTTTGCCTAGCTCTCTTCCCTGAAGAGAGAAAAAAACCTCGTTTGAAGAAATTCAACACCATAATTTTAAATGCATGGGCACATCCATCTCCTATGGATAAGACATCAGAAATTTTTAAATTTCCATTTCTGAGACTGCCATACAGCTCAGTCAGTTCAAACATCTACTGGCTTGAGTGCTTACGCACTGAGCAAACATGGAAATCAACTATAAGAAAAAGAAAGCTAATGATTTATCAAATACAAACCCCAAATGCTTAATTTCTCTACATAACAAGTTAGCTTTCTAAAAGACTATTAATTTGGTCATGTTATGCACCTGTAGTATTTTCCATTGTTCTTTTTTTCTGAGATATATAAACCTTATCCTTATGGCAAAATTAACCAGTGGTGTGGAATAACTAACATGAGCCATTCAGATTATTTCAGCCTTTACAGGGGCTGTGGTTTAGGATTTCTCAAACCTTGTATCAGTGACAGCCTCAGCCAGATCAGCTGTCTCCATCCATGATTTCACCCCATAGTGTTTATCAGTATTTTACCACAGATTTTAGTGAAGCTAAACAAGAATTTCAGCGGGGAGAGCATGAGCTAGTGGCTCTGAAGTCATCATCGTGGCATTGCACAAACCAAACAGCTGCCTGGGTGGGGACTGTGAGACAACCCAGTAACCGGCTCCATTTCGGAGGCTTGAATTTCACCCCAGGAGAGGAAGTCCTGCCACCAGCCTGCCTATTCAGGGGTGCATGGCAATGAGCTTCATTAAAATCGTTAAAGAACCAGCACTGAAGTCTCCATCCAAACAAAAATTAAATTGCAAGTCAGTTGCAGGTCTGGCCTACGGAGTATAAGACCATAAAAGGAGTGTGGCCAGCAGGCTGGGGGAGGTTATCCTCCCCCTCTACTCTGCCCTAGTGAGACCGTGTCTGGAGTATTGTGTCCAGTTTTGGGCCCCCCAGTTTAAGAAGGACAGGGAACTGCTTGAGCAAGTCCAGTGGAGAGCTACGAAGATTATCAGAGGACTGGAACATCTCCCTCATGAGGAAAGGCTGAGAGACTTGGGTTTGTTCAGCCTGGAGAAGGGAAGACTGAGGGGGGATCTCATCACCACTTATAAATATCTGAAGGGCAGGTGTCAAGAGAATGGGTCTGGACTCTTTTCGGTGGTGCCCAATGACAGGAGAAGGAGCAATGGGCTCAAGCTGGAACACAGGAAGTTCCACCTCAATATGAGAAAAAACTTCTTTCCTGTGAGGGTGACAGAGCAGTGGAAGAGGCTGCCCAGGGAAGTTGTGGAGTCTCCTTCCCTGGAGACATTCAAAACCCGCCTGGATGCATTCCTGTGCCCCCTGCTCTAGGTGTGCCTGCTCAAGCAGGGGGGTTGGACAAAATGATCTCCAGAGGTCCCTTCCAACCCCTATCTGTGATTCTGTGATAATACATGGTAACATGTCTGAGTCAATATTGTCCTAAACCACAATACTTCCCTAATTTTCACATGATCTATGTAAGAGCATAGTCAAGTCAAAAGTTCCATCGCAGCAGGGAGTACTCACTTTCTCTCACTTTCATGCATAGTATGGACAGGCTTACAAAAAAAGTCGGTAAATGGAGCCCTGAACATCTGAGCCTCAATAAAGGGCAGTTCTCAAAATACTGTAAGTTCATCTTTAGATATAATAAATATCCTAAATGGTTCCTTTGCACAGCAAAATATCTTTGTTTAGTTATTACAATGCACAAGTCGTCCTAGAAGGATCTTGGTTAAGATGAGCTGATGTTCTGTCTTTTAACCTTTTTAACACCGTGACTCTGTATGTTGCCATTTACTCTCAACTCCAGAATCCTGCAGTATTGTGAATTCATCTTAGTGTCTAGCACCTGCTGGGGGATGCTGTTGTTATGCTATAGCTGAGGACAAAAGCTATAACATCTGCAAGTGTTTTGATAAATCAGATCACCTAAAGGTATTATTTTATTTTAAAAAATCAAATTCATTAAAACCATTTGGATAGTGTGATAGATAAATTATCAGAGAAACTGCAACATACAGAAAAGATTCGGGACCCAGAGTCTGGTGATTTCTTTAAATTTTTACACATGCCAAGATGACAAACAGATGGCACAGTTAGGAAAATCTAGAAGGCAAAATATAGCCCCCATGTCACTTTAATGATGCCTCTGCTTATCACAGCCTATATTTTAGATCAACTTATAAAGTATTTTTCTAAATCATAAAACTCTCTTGAGCTCGATTTTCTAAAGACAAACTGGTCTGTAAAGATGCATCAGTCAAGCAGAAGATTAATTCCTGTTGTACCAAGTTGTTGTTTTTGGCACAGAAGTCAATATTTATAAGACAGAAATCAGCTGTAGTACGCAAGTTAGCATAGTGCATAAATCTTTGCAGCGGGTTATAGAAAGATGATGATACTATCCACAGGTAACACGATGGAAGCACTGCCACAACAGAGCCTTCCTAATGGCGGTCATCCATTTACCAGTGTGAGCTACGCTAATGAGGTCACACTGATTCACTTTGTGTCATTTCCCCTTTGGAAGCAATCAGCCCAAATATAAACCAGTAATACATTAGAAGAGGTCACCCAGCACAGTAGCTCGGTAAAGAGTGAGCTGTTTGTATAGGACTCTGAGCCAGATCCATGCTTGCCTGGAGCAATAGGGCATGCGGCTACTGACAACAGGGCCTGGGAAGCAGATTAACCCCCTGTCCCCTTGAAAGCTGGCTAAGGTAAAGTGCTGCTCTCAGCTTTGCTTGTAGCGCGGTATTTCATCCCACCTCTCTCATCACCCTGCCACATCAGCCACGGGGGCAGCAGGGAAGGCAGGGGGTTAACTCTCAATTTTCCTTCTGCTGATTGAAGCTTTTGCCTCCCACTCAGCAATGCCAGACCCTGTGGCAGCTTTGGGGTAGCAGAGGGAGTGGGCACAGTACTGCCAGGAGCTGTGGCAGATGTGGTCCCTGCCTCCTTTGCAGGGGGAAAAGAGACTTGTCCTCTGACAGACATGCTGCCCCCCTTCCCCACCTCTTCACTTCTCTTGCCCACCACACCAAGAGCTTAATCATTGGAGGCTGGGGGGGGTGTTACCAACCAGTCTGTTTTAGGGTTTGGGGTTTTTTTTCAGAAGACAGGACATGATGTGAAGCCCATTGAAGCCAACAGGACCATTCCCTTGCTTGCAAAGGGTTTCTCACCAGTGTCAGAGCTCCTGGGTCCGACCAAGGGGCTTGGCAGGCACCATGCAGCAGTGCATTCCCGCTCGGCGCTGAGCTATGCCTCTGGAGCAATGAGACACCTATCCTCTCTTTCCTCCACATCAGAGACCTGGTATGGTAAGCAACAGGGTCAGGGCACGGAGGCTGGTGACTGACCAACCAAGCCCCTTCTCTCCCCAGCCTCAGTTTCCACAGCTTCAGCCTGGCAATCACTCCCTTCCCTGGCACACCATGAGCTCTGCAGAGGAGAGGGTAGAGCTGATCTAATTTTTGTTGCCAAGGTTATAGAGATTACCCATATCTCCATCAGCCTTTTTCCATGTGCTGAAACTCAGGATATCAGATCCCTTGCCACGGTGTAATCCCTAAGACTAGACGTGAAGGAAGTTCAGCCTGGAAAGGTGCTCAGGTATTTCCCTACCTTCTTGAGAAGCCTGTCACGCCAAATGTTGATCTCCTGGCAGCATTCACATGACTGCAGTTACTCACATACCAGGCTGTATGTAGTTTCAAGCCCAAGGCTTTCTCTCTACTCACTGCTGTGCTCATTCTGACTTTTCCAGCCTCCCTTGACCAAATTATACATGGTTTTAGGCAAAGAGGTTCGAAATTTAATGTTGAATAGATGCAGATTGAGCCCACATGGGAAGCAGGAAATACAACAGAAATGTGCAGCTCCATTATATGAATTTATCAGTGTGCATGCTTTATAAATTTCACTAGCATGATCATCTGTTTTGTCCCTAGAACAGAAAAAGCTAGCAAATATGAATTTCTCGAAATAGGCAGCAGAAAGAGATTGGCTTGAAATAAACAAAATAGTTGAAATTAAATTTTCTTGGCAAGATTTGCTTGTGTTGTTCATCAAATAAATGTACATTATGTCTTGCACTGTTACTCAGCTGTGATCCTATAATGTGTTCTCTGCATCCTGTCAGACATATGATCCTTTGTCCCGTAATAGACCCAACTATCTCACAACCAGCTGAGCTCAGGGTCATCCCAGGGTCAGGCTGGTTAAAGATGGCTGTCAGTTCACTGCCTGACTCACAGACGCACTTTAAATCACCTTTATCTTACTTGTGCTGATGCTTTCCAGCCATCACTGTAGCAGGAGCTGTAGCATCTGTGTACGATGTAGGGAAATGTCATGTAGCATCCCTGAAAATGTCTCCGTGAATGTGCAATGTGCAATGTACCCAATATAAAGAAAGTGCAGCTTGATGTGTAATCTGAAATGAGAACGATTTCAAATACCTTTATGCAAGGTAGCTAAACAATGTGATTCTCATCCATCTTACAAATGAAAACAAAAATTCAGAGGGTGAAATATCACCTTTCAGATCAGAAATATAATTATTACTTAGCCTGAAATTTCCAGCAAAAAGAGTATTTGCGTAAGAAGGACAGAAAATCTGGGAAATGCATCACCTGATGTTTTTATTGTGATAAATACCTCCCTTCAGCTCCCGATGCTGTACAACTTCTTAATGTTTGTCACTAGTCTCCAAGGTATAGAAGAAAGACAGGCCTTAATTGTAAATTTACACATGCTTTATTGCCGGTGCAATGGCATGAACACATTTAACAGGATTGTCATTCCAGTTAATTATGCTGATTCTGACATGTACCTATCACGTCTAAAATTGATAGTGCCTTTTGACCAGTTAGTAGCATCACAATACGTTGTGTCTTTCTCTCTAAGGTGAAGCATGTTAGGGGCCAGAGAACGGCAGGAGAAGTGTCCCTGCATACTAAGTAAGCACTGCTAGCTCAACAGCCAAACCTCCTTTTAAGAGAACGGCAGATAGCTCAACCCCAGCACATGTTCTGCATTTCTATGTGTGCTCCAGCCCCAGCTCACCTGCCCCAGGCAAAGACAACAATCTTCATTATTCCTAATAGTAAACACCACAGTCACAGCCCCTCAGAAACTCTTGGCCTTGTTCACAACATGTAATACCAGGCACCTAAGCAGATGGTAACACTTATTAAAGATATTAAAGCGGAATAAAAGACGGCAGAAAAGGAGGCAACTCTTAGAAAACATTTTGTGGCAAGGGAAAAACAACTTCCATGTTTTCCCTGCAGCAGGAGTCTGAGTCTATGAATTCCAGACTGAAGAAAATGGGGGAAGACTTGAAATCAACAGCAAACCACAAACTAATATCAAATGAGAGTAAAATACCATCCTTACCCTCAGCAGACTTGTCACTGCTCAGATCAAAGCATCACTTTAAAACACCGCACTGAAAAGGCAGATAGAAATCTGGGGAAACCATACATCCTCCTTTCCTTCCCACACACCCCAGTATAAATCTTATGGGGCATTCCAGAAGGCAAGTGGGGATACATATATCTTACAGTGGCTGACAAGGATAATATTTTCAGGTTGCCTGAATTGGAGGCAGTCAGGAAAGGCAAGGCAAGGCAAGGCAAGGGAGGGGAGGGGAGGGGAGGGGAGGGGAGGGGAGAGGAGGGGAGGGGAGGGAGGAAGGAAGGGAGGAAGGAAGGAAGGAAGGGAGGGAGGAAAGGAGGAAGGGAGGGAGGAAGGGAGGAAGGGAGGAAGGGAGGAAGGGAGGAAGGGAGGAAGGGAGGAAGGGAGGAAGGAAGGAAGGAAGGAAGGAAGGAAGGAAGGAAGGAAGGAAGGAAGGAAGGAAGGAAGGAAGGAAGGAAGGAAGGAAGGAAGGAAGGAAGGAAGGAAGGAAGGAAGGAAGGAAGGAAGGAAGGAAGGAAGGAAGGAAGGAAGGAAGGAAGGAAGGAAGGAAGGAAGGAAGGAAGGGAGGGAGGGAGGGAGGGAGGGAGGAAGGGAGAACATGTTTACTTTTCTAAAAAACTGGATTAAAAAATATTCAAGTCATTCATTTGCTATCATGTGATCCACATACCTGTTAAATAAAAGCCAGCTTTTAGGCTACGCCCAAAAACAAAGAACCATGGGTGATGGGATCCAAGCTAGAGCAAACAGTGCAGAAATCTGGAAGAAAGAACTGAGATGAATTATAAAATAAATTAAGGAATAGCAACCCTGTTGGATGGTCCTTTGAAATGCAATTTAGTTACCTCTCCATGCATTGTAGTGATTTCACATTGTGCCTGTGAAAGGAAGAAATAATACCACCAAAGTCTCTCTTCTCTATGCTGTCCCCCTGCTCCTGCCCAGCCTGGGCAGCAGTCTCTCCTTCCTCCTGCCCCACTGCCCCACAGCCAGTATCCTTGTAGACAGTGGCAGCAATGGCCAGCAGAGACCCTGCATAGTTAATCCCTTTCTTGCCCCAAATCAGCCATGCCCTTTTGACCACCCTCATCCTAACCTGGATTAAAAGCAGCAGGAGGGCTACACCAAGGGCTGGAAAAGATCATGAGATCTGGAAAATTGGAAAGGCTTGGAGCACCAGTGAACAGATCCTGAAGAGCTTGTCTCATAGATGTGGATGAGCATCTGGGAATCATCTAGATGAAGCTTGCTTTTTTTTTAAATTCTTTTAAATAAGAAAGTAAGCTGTAAGGAAGGAGGAATTCCTTTCCCCTGTTCTCCTAATAAGAGCTTTTGCACCTCTTCACCTTTCAAGTGCATCCACAATTCATTTTGCTGGTCAAGAAAAAGCAGTATTTTCAGTAGTGGCGTTCTGGCTAAGCGCACATACTCCTACTCATGATTAGGGATGTTCACACTTGACAGCTCAAGGAATGCCCTTCAGATCTAGCTGAAGGGATCTCTGGAGCAGAGTATGGTGCTTTCCTTCAGACAAACTCACATCGAGCGGGTATGTCTCCAGATAGGGCTGCTGACAGACTTCATTCCTTTCTCCCTCTTTGAGCTCAGATAGTGTTTACCCCACAGGTAGCGACTTTTGGGGCTACTTCCATAGCCCTTTTTCTGAGAAACTCCCCAGTGAAACTGCTAGGGCATTTTATATAACACAAATGTAGCAGGAGTTAACCTTTTCTGATTAAAGGGAATTTACTATTTGATGCCTGCTGGCGTTTTCTTACTTTAAACGTTTTTCTACAATAAAAAAGACTTACACCCTGAGACATGAACGATAAATCTTAGATTATTTAATCTTCACTTAAACGCAGATTGCTTTTTTTCCAAAGGCTGATATATATTCCTTGCCCTGGAGAATGTTTAGAGACAAACAAACCTGATTTTAAGGCTCAGGCTGGACTCCATCACCTTTAGCGCTGCTGCTTAGAACTGATATGGAATTGCACTAAACAAAAGACCCACTTTAAGGATTAAAACATGAAAAGACATGCCTCATTCTCATGAATCTTAAAGGACACACCCATGCACCCATAGATCACCCTCCTCCTTCAACATGGACACTTCAGACATGTTGACACGCAAGGCAGCTCTCAAAGGTGCTTCACCAAGAATGGCTATCTGCATTTCCTATATGAAGTAACAGCATCCTTCCTCTGAGGTTACACGCTGAGTGCAGGCACCAGTGGCACAGGGGACCCTGTACACCTGCACGGCAACCGCTGTCCCACATAGCTGAACACAAACGCTGCCCTCGAGGAAGGGGCTGGGTTCCTTTCGTCTCCTCTCAGCCAACGCACACCTGAATGCAGTTAATATTGCTCAGCTCTTCCATTCAACTCCTGGCTGGATTTTTTGGTCTCTAAGAGGAAAGGAATTTTATGAAATAAAGATCTAAGGGTTGAAAATGTATGTGCAAAGGAGGGGGGAGTGTGACAAACCTCACAGCCCATGTGAAAGGTTGTTTTGCTTCTAGACCAAAGGGGAGGAGGCCTGATCCTGCTCCCGTGCTAGATAAGCAGATATCCTGCAGGCAAGCAACGCTGGCAACAGGCTGAAATCATGGTGAGAGTTGAAAAGCTTGTTTTTCTATATGCACAACAAACCAGAGATGTTGACAGAAAAGCAAAAGAACATCTGCTTGTGCTGATCTATGAACGCTTTCCCTGGCTCCATTAACCTCCCTTCTTTCTCTGTCTCTCTTTTTTTCCTGAACTGAAAATTATCATTTAAAATGTTCGGGGCTTTCATTTCTCTGTTAATCAAATTAAATCTCCTTAGCCACAGTTAAAATACTCTGTGAGGTTCTTCGACCAAAGGTCATTTGCCTTGCAATTAGAACTCATTTTTAATACAACAGGGGGGAAATAGAGAACCGGAGCTTTAGAATCAATAAAACTATAAATTACATGGAAAAGGAAATGGTAGCATCCTAGCTTGAAACACCAGATTTATTATCAAAGTGGGTAGTATTGTATCAACAAAGTACATAAGTTTTATAAAGAAAGAGAGAAGGAGACACACAGAGAAAAATCAATGTTAACATGGGCTCACTGTTGCTTTAAACACTGCATTTGTGGTAACTAATTTTTACTTATTATTTTAGATTGTAAAAAGTCATATTGAAAAATTGTTAGTGGCTCAAGAAACCCTGTCTGCAGTATTTTCTAAGGCAAAACTCCACTGATTTTAATTAAAAAGGTCTGCAGAAAAGGTCCCATTATGTGTTCTGTATTTAATCCTGGTTAAGATGGGTTACTGAAGAGCCTCCTCCTTTCCCATATTTTGAACAGGATCATGGTTAAGGTTACAGCTAATATTTGTATTTAAAACTCAATTATTTGCTTTCATTTTGATTCACACCTGCTAGATAGGGTACGAAAATTGTTCTTTCTGAGAGCAGCAAGTATTTTAAATGCATCACCTTCCACAGGCAGGATTCCCCTGTGGTAGCTCACATATATGATACAAAAAAACCTTGATGTGTGACCAGAAGATTGCTTGTTAGGTTTCCACTGCTTTCAGTGCACAGGCTGCCCCGCTGCCTTCTCAATGAAAAGCAGAGGGGAAATTTTTGCACGTTGTTGAATGCTGCTGGGACCTGATCCAGAACCCAGGGTAATAGGCATGTCTTCTTCTGTTTCAGCACCAGTGAAAGTGGGAGTCAACCTGTATGGTTGACCGGTCTCAAAACACATCACTGTGTTCAGAAAGGGGATTACATGGAGATTATCTGGATTTCTAGAGTCTCTCATCTGATTTGCAATCAAACTGTTTCATTAGAGGAGCCTCAGCAGAATTTTCTGTGGTTTTTGTCTATCTTCCTTATAGGCTTTACCGTGCCATTCAAACCCTGGGTTGAGAAAGATGTGATATGAAGAGAGAAAAGTCTGAAGATCTGAAGAGAGAAATCCATCTTTACTGACGGATTACCAGGTTCAGTAAACCTAATCTTTTGATTTGCAGTCTCAGGTGAGCTGAATCTCCCTAGGCAATGGGCCACAGTGGGTCCCACTCAAAGTCAACGGTACAAGCCTCTGCTAACATTTAAATCTTTCTGTTTGTGAGCTGACTTGAAAAGAGCTTGGGTGATGCCTCTTTGAGTAAATCTAGATTCTGGGGGAACATTCATGTTCCTATGCATAAAGATATTGCACATATCCAGCACAGTGTGAGCTGAGGTATGTCATTCCTCACCCTGTTCTGACCAGAGGATAGATCTTCTCAGACCCTTTTTGCCTTACCCTCTATTTCCATGACCATTGCCTTGCCTCCTAGCACTGTCAGAAATATAAAAAAAAATGAAATATATGGATGGGGGTGTAATAAATTGCAAAACCCCACAGGGTCTTGCTTTTCTGCAATACCCACTTCCATGTCTAAACGTATTGTTCATGCTAATACTGTTTGCTGGAGGAGTGTTCCTCCAAGATAACATTTTTGCACAGTGAAATATGCGTGGTTCTTCGATAGCTCAGAGCAGATGGAATCACCTTTCAGTTTCTAGACAGTGAGGGTTTTTTTTACTTCCCCGCCCCCCCCCCCCCAACTTGGCATGAGGAACACAACACTACCCTAGCCAATGCATTTTGGTCTATGATCTGTCTGTCATCACAGCTGCGCGTGGACGTGGAATCCACTGACATTACAGACAAGTGCTGCAGGGATTTTATTTCTTGCAAAATGGACTATTCTGGTTAAAGTCTCCACCTTTGCTGGGCACTGGCAGGAATATTTCACAACTACACTAAGAATATAAATTGAGGCATGAATGGCATTTCCACTGTAACTGATGTTTTGCACAGGAGTTAGCTGAGGTAGTAAACCTGTTGCAAAAGTCAAGGAAAAGCTTTGTTTTATCAGTACAGAGAAGTTTCAATTAAAACTGTGTAGAAATCCCCACCCCTGTGACTTAGCCCCTTCCATAACCTTCACCATCTTATGAAGGCAGTGAGAAGTCTGGACAAGTGGTTATTTTCCGAGACTCCTCCGATGTGCTCCCCCAGATTTGTGTCCAGACAGAGTCTGTGATTTATACAGATGTGCTGTGCACCTGAAGGCTCACCGGTGCACAGTGGAGGAGAGATTACCACTCCCCCTCACCCCCCATTTCCACCACCAGCCTCATCCTCACCCCCATCCCTTTTCATTACTTAACGAACCTGGTCTCCTGTGTTTTCTCTGCTCTTTATTCCATGTCACCAGGGCTGAGTGACTGCTGAAGATGAGAGGGCGCGAGGAGTGTGAAGAGGGAAGCTTCTGCCTTTGGTCTGAGCCTGACGGGGAATGATGAAAACCACATGGGCTATGAAAAAGTCCAGTCCAACTTTCTGTTTACCGAGCTCCCTAGAAACATCAACGTCTGTCACCAAGTTACCCCTAAAAGGGGCACCCCCTTGCTACAGGACCCCGATGGCAGGTCCCATCCCTCTTCCCGCAGCACGGGCTGGAGCAGAGGGGTGTTGACAGAGGGAAAGGGAGGTTATCCGGGATTTGGTGATGGCTGTATTAATAGACAAAGGAGATCAGAAGCGATACCCCTGGCTCAGCGCTGGGATGCCACCTCAGGCGCGGCCAGCCGGCCCGCAGCCTCCCTCCCACCCCGCAGCTCGCAGCCGGCCGGGGGGACGCGGGGGGCACCCACGGCCCGAGCTCCGTGTTCCCCCTCCCTGCAGCCGGGGGCCCTAAGGGGTGACCCGCTGAGCTGGGTGCGGAGGAGCGCGGCCTCCGGGCACCGCGGCCCCAGCGCCCCCCGCCGCGGGAGAGCCGCGGGGCGGCCAGGCGGCCGCAGCCCCGCTTCGTTGTTGTTACAATGCACACAACGAATTTTCCTCGTATTAGTCATTTCCCGAAGATCAAACCCGAAGACAGCTGCGAATGCAATCGATCCCTACAAAATGCGTTAGCGAAGCGTTCAATCAAAGTAGATATTTCCTTGGATTATTTCTTTTTTATTTTTTAATTATCGATAGCATATTGCTTTTTTTCTTTTCTTCTTTTTTTTTTTTTTTTTTTTTTCCTGGCGGCGAGTGGCCCGCCGAGTTACAACCCCGCGTAGGTCAGAATAAGAAAATGTGTAAACACTTATGGGCAAAGCCAAACGCATGGGATGCAAAGAGTAACCGCTGGGCAGCGCCGGGAAGCCGGGCAGGCGGCGGGGCGGGCAGCAGGCGGGTGCCCCTGCTCCCGACCGCTCGGACACTTCCTACAACTGTTGCGAGGAAAACGCTCCATGAGTCCCTGTATTTTCCTAATCCCCCCGCTTCCCGCTGGCTACACCACATCTTACACCGATGTGAACACAGGCAAAAGAGCCTGTGGCTGAGATTGGCTTCGTGTCCTCTCGCCGTTCCTCGTTTGGGCTTGTATTTGGTTTTATTTCATTTTTTTTCTCTTTGCTACTTTTATTTTCTTGAACGGGGCAAATTTTTGCAGGGCGTTGAGTTTGTATTTATAAACTGAGCACCCGAAAAAGTCGTGAACTAGCTAATGGTTTCATCGTAATAGAGGTTGACCGTTATTCGGCCACGTTTTTATAAGAATCAATAACCCTGATTTAACTTTACGAGACATACACGTTCAAGGAAAGAAGATCGGAAAGCCAAAATAATTGTGCAAGTAATGGCTGAAACATTCTCCGTGTGGAACAAACGGTTAAAATATGTCACTGCCCTATTAAAAAGAGCGCGGAAGCATTTTCCCGGGCCAATTTCTGCTCGTATTACTGAAATGAGTAATCCCTTTGAAGTTATATGGCAAAAAAAAAAAAAAAAAATTGGGCGCCTCACACGATCAAAATCAACAAAGTTTGCCCCCAAATTTTTAGGCGCAAGGGAAGACTTCTTTTCTCTAGAGTTCCCATTGATTTCAATGGTCTTTCTGAGCCTGAAACAGGAGTAACTGTGACCTGTAATATTTTATGACACATAAACCATTAAAGAATAATGTTAACAGTGAAAGTCGGCCAAGCGGTGTGCCTGGGGGAGAAAAGGAATGTTTGCCTTGGAAAGGAAGAAAGGGAAAAAGGAGAAAGAGGGAGAGAAAGAAAGAAAAGGTGAGAGAGAAAGTAAGACGCAGAAAAAGGCAGAAAGAAGGAAAGAAAAGAAAATTTTTTTTTTATTTTATTGCGGTTTATTCATATATTATTAATTTAATTATTTCTCTGTTGCCTTTTTGTGGTTACCAATTTACTGCGATCTCACAGAGCTAATTGCTTGGGGAAAACAAACAAGAGATCGTGCTCCTAAGCTTACGCGGAGAAAACATTCCGAAATGATCCTTTCCCCCCAAAAAAAAAAAAAAAAATTACAGACAACCCCCCTTCCTCCCCGCAGGGTCAGGGCCCCCCCGCTGGGCGGCGGGCAGGGGCGCCTCCCCCTGGCTCCTCTCCCGGCCCACCTCGGAGGCCCCCCCGGGGCCCGGCCCAGCTCGGAGCCCCCACCCCCCCGGGGCCCGGCCGGGAGCTCATCGACTTTCGGGCAATGCCTGTGCGGGAGCGGGGGCAGCTCCTGAGATACGATTTGCCGGTGAAACCCCGCTTGAGCCTATATCCAAACGTGAGCTGCCATTAGAGAGGTACTAATATATCCCTGTTAAGCATGCATTTATGCAGTGATTACGTGAACTTTGGCCTTTGAAGGGTCCCTGCAATTAGCAGCACGTCCATCGCGTTTTGCCCAGATTTCTCTCTACTCTTTTCCCATAAAGGATGGAGAGGGGAACACAGCCCCGCGCCTCCCTCCAGCTGCCGGGCGCCTCCAGCCGCCTCCCCACCCAGCCCCCCGTCTCTGCCGGGAAGAAAGAGCGCCCCAAGCACCCCTCCCTTCTTCCTCGGGCCCCCCCGGAAACGCAGGATGCCTTGCGGGTCCTGTTTCCCGCACCCCCGGTACCTCTCGCCGGGGGTACCCGCCTTGGCCGCAGCGCGGGGGCGGGGGGGGCCGCTGGGCTTTTGCCATCTCCGCAAAAGAGCGGAAAGCGGGTAAGATTTAGTAAATACCGCTGGGCAAAAACGAGAGGAAAGTTGCTGCTGCCGGGGAGACAGCGAGAGGGAGAGGGATGACTCTGTGATTGTTGCCTTTACCAAGGCTGTGAGATTAACCACTGGGACTTATTCTAAAGTGACCCATCACCGAATTCATTTCTGCTTGAACTTTCGGTGAACCTGAGATTAAAGAGGGGAGAGCAGCTAAGCAGTTTGTTGTTAGCTGCCTTTTCAACAGCCCTTTCAGACTGAGTAAATATTGATCGGTTTCAATCTGATTGCCCCAGAGGAAAACGCCGAAGCATCTCAATAGCCTCCAAAAGTAAACTTTAAAGGTGAACGGCTGAAACGGCCTTAAGTATGATAGGACGATGCTAAACTCCCTTTGACATTTGGACGCGGACTGGGTTGGAGTTTGGCTTTGGGGTTTGTGTTTTTTTGTTTGTTTGTTTGTTTGTTTTGGGGGGGAGGTCTTAATTTTTTTTCCCCCGAGATTCTAGAGAGAAAAATTTAAATAAATTTTAAAGGTGTAAAAACCAAAAGAATCCCTATGACCCGAAGGGCAAATTAGTGTCTCCATCAGGGCAACTCACGCTCTGAATTTTTTAGCGAAATTTTTGTGGTAGAAACCTTAAGCTAGAGATTTTCGTTCCTCTTCCCCACACCCCCTCACCCAAAAAGGCTGATCGCATCGAAATAATAACAATAATGCTAAAAAAATGAGCCAGGATCGGGAGGTTTGGGGTGTCTTTGCTTGAAATCGATCAGGGCTGCGGAAAATAAAATTAAAAAAAAATAAAAAAGAAAGATAACCCGGGGTTTGGGCTTGGAAGGAGCAGGGATTCTTTGCCGATGAATCGCTCACCGCAGATTGACGCACTGACAAGTGTCTTGTCTCTCGTATTTACGCTATAATTTATGGCTGCTCTTTCTAACACATTAAGTCAACACCGGGGGAGCCGGGTTGCAGATCCGGATTCCAGCAATGTTTAGATCCAGATTTCGATATTGAAATGCCCTCATTGGCATGCAAATGCCACTTTAGCACATCCAAGTCTCTGGAAGAAGGCCATCTGTTTTGCTTTGTGGCTTTACACTAATAAACAAAAGGTAAAGTATATGGCAGGCGGGGAAATGAAAGAAGTAGAGGCATCGGCGGGAGCCTTTGGAGACAGCTCTGCTCCCTTGCAGATAGCTCGGCTCTTGATGTGGCCGCCGCGCCTTGCAAATCGGGGCTTGTCTCTTTTGACGCCCAAGTGTAGAAAATTTCGTTGAAGTCTCTGCGGATCCCGCAAAGCCGAGCCTGCGCGGGCAGCCGGGCCCCGGGAGAAGCCCGGGAGCACTCCTCCGCAGCTGGGCCGGGCGAAGGAAATTCAAGAGGCAGCAGTGACTTAAGACACCCCCATCCCGTCCAGCTGAGCATGTCCCTGCTCCCTCCTGCCACCCGGTTTCTCCCCACCGTCCCCGACCCGCTACTATATTTGACACCTCTTGGAAATCTTGTGATATTTACCTGCGAGAATTTGCTCTTTTTCCCGAAAAAAAAAAAAATAAATAAAAACGAAGTGGTGATGATGGTGGGGAATGGGTTGGGGTTAATGCCAGAAGCACCTGGGAGCCACCTCCCACCTTGGCACCCGTCAGCCGCCAGGGATGGTAGCCTGGGGGGGCGGGGGGAAGAAGACGGACCATCTTAGTGCCCGGGCTAATTAAATGTGCAGCCCTTGGCAAGGGGCCTGCGATGTGAGGAAAGACTGGCTGAAGACAGTTTCTGCTTTTGAAGCATGCTCTGTTTATCTAAGTGTCAGCATCCATCCCAAGGTGAAAAGGTTAGCACTTGACCCAGGAAGTTCTCGTGTTTGTGCTTCAGAAATAGATCGGGATCATAAATTCCTCCCAGCTACGGAGGAGGGAGAGGAGGGCCTTATATTTTCTAAAAATAATATTATTTGAGCATAGGAAAGGAAGAAGTTTTGTGCTATGAGTCCGGCTGGGAAGCCGGAGCTCTGACCCCGGCAAAACAACGCATGAGGAGTGACGTTGGGAGATTCTTCCTCCCTCTCCCCCTTGGAAAGGCCCCAGCAGTAGAAAATAAGGGAAACCAAACCGCTGAGCCCAGCCTGTGACTCGGCGCTGACGTCATGCAGAGGTAGGCAGACGAGGGCTACCTGAAAGTGGAATATATTTATTACAGACATTATAAGGACCCGTAAATCCTGCCCTGGCTTCCATCACCGGTGGAATCCCAGAGCCTTTTATGATTGTACAGAAAATCAGGAGGACATTTCGCTCACACACGACAACTGATAGAACTCAGTGTACCCGCAGTACAGCAAAGCACGGTGCGTCATGCAATGGTCCAGACACCAACCACAGAAATTATACATTCATTTGGCCATTCGTCACATTCACGAGTAGGCTGAAAAGACATCGAGTCTAAAGGAAGGCTAATATGAAAATAGGAAGAGGTGAGGTCTTTTGGACGGTTATACCCTTTGGTTGAGCATAATCCAGCACAGATTTTGGGGGGGTGGGGGAGGAAGAGGGGGGGCAAGCACACTGGGTAAGGTTTACAAAACCTAGTGCAATTGAAGCCTTGTTTGTCACGTTTAAAGAAATAGCGCTACTTTTTTTTTTCTCTCTTTTTTCTTTTTTTTTTTTGAGGTATCTGCTTGAGCTTAAGACGTTGATATGGTCGTCGGCTTTACCAATACAAAAGTGGATCCAGTTTGGCGAATGCGCTCACCCTGCTTAACCTGATAATTGAAACGTCATTTTCTAGAAAAAATCTGTAAAAAGATAAATCTCTCGGACAAAGTATTTACAAGCAACAAACTCATAGACACGAACAAAGAATAGATTAAATTAAGGGGATGAAAGTCCTATAAGTCGTGTAAACACTTGCAATAGTGCATCTCTTCGTGAGGTTATGTACCCTAGGTCTTTCACTCAGGGAAACTCAGAGGAACGTCCTTGCAGCGGAGGAGGGAGACCCTTACGCGTGTGCTAACACAGCTCCTCCAGCAGAAGGGCGGGGGCGGGGGGGGGGTTCGGGGAGGGGGAGAAAATCTTTTGGCACCAAGGCGCCGGGGCCCGGCTGCCGGGAGGCGAGGGGGTGGCGGAACTGGCCGGGCAGCGGCGAGGAAAGGGGGAGCGCCGGGACCTCTCGGGGAGACCGACCGACCGACCGACCGACCGATGGACGGAGCGAGGGGCCGACATAACGGCGGTGAACGGAGGCGAACTGCGCTGGCGGGGGCGTCGCGCCGGGCGGCCGTCGGGGCGCGGCGGGCCTCAGTTGGAGGCAGCGAGGGTGTCGGAGGCTGAGGAGGCGGGCGAGGCGCTGCAGGGCGACGAGCAGGACTTCTCCGAGGAGTCCTCCGCCTTCTCCTCGCAGCCCGTGGGGGCGGTGGGGGAGATGGGCAGCAGCCCCTCTTTCTCCCGTTTCTTTTGCTTCATCCGCCGGTTCTGGAACCAGATCTTCACCTGCGTCTCGTTGAGCTGGAGGGAGGCAGCGATTTCCACCCGCCTGGCCCTGGTCAGGTACTTGTTGAAATGAAACTCCTTCTCCAGCTCGGTGAGCTGCTTGGTGGTGAAGTTAGTTCTGACGGTGTTGGGCTGCCCCACGAAGCCATACTCGCCAGCCTTGCCTGCGAGGGGACATGCAGTGGTAAGTAAGCGCAAATGATTTATAGGCGACGTAATCAATATGTCCACACCGGCTAAGCGATAGGGAGCAAGAACTTCTTAGGATAAGAGGGAAGCCCCGGCAGGGTGAGTGATGGAGTGCGAGGTGCTAAACCGGAGTCAGCCTCTAGTGTCAGAGGAAACTTGATAAGTGGTTTATGAATTGCAAGAAATATGACCGCGGGAGAGGCGGAGAGGGGGAGTCAGGGATAAGCGGCGCTGGCTTCCAGCGCGGCGGGCAGACGGCTGAGGCTGCTCCCAGAGGTGCGGGCCGCCCCACCTGGCCGGCGCCTCGCGGGACCCCGCACCGCTTCCCCGCACCCACGGCAGAGGGGGAGAGAGAGAGAAGCGGCCCCTGCCCCGACCCTCCCGCCGGCCACTGACCTGTTTTGGGTGGGTTTCTCTTCACTTTCATCCAGTCGAAGGTTTGCGCCGCCGGCGAGGTCTCGGCGGAGGGGGAGCGGGCGTTTTCCCGGTGGCCGGCGTGGAGGGGAGAGAGGGCATGGTTGTAGGTGCCCAGGGGCAGGCTCTGCTGCTCCTGCCCGTAGGGGGGAGGCACGTACTGAGCGGGACCCCCCGCGTAGCCCTGGTGCGGGTGCGGGTGCTGAGCGGCGGCCGAGGAAGAGGAGGAGATGCTCCCCGAGTAGACGGCGGGGGCGCAGGGGGGGAAGCCGCCGCTCAGCTCCGCGTCCTGCCCGAGGGGGTAGGGGCCGTACGCCGGTCCGAAGCCCTGCGCCCCGTAGGTCGGGCCGCAGCCGGGGTGCGCATAGGACACCCCCAGGCCGCCGTGGTGCTGGTAGGCGGCGGGCTGGGCCGGCGGGTGGTGGTGGTGGTGGTGGTGGTGGCGGTGGGGGCTGATGGGCACCCCGCGGCCCGCCAGGAAGCGGTCCTCCCCGCTGCAGCTGCCGGCGCTGACGGCGCAGGGCTGGAAAGTTGTAATCCCGTGGTCGGGGTGGTAGGCGCGGGCGGCGCAGCCCCCCGCTTCGCCGCCGAGGACGGGGTACTCGAGGAAGGAGCTCATCCTCGCCGCGTCCCTCTGTCACGCCGCCACCGGGTCTTCAGCGTCCTGCGGGGCCGCGCCAACTTTCCCACTTCCTCCATGGGGCCGGCAGGAAAATGACACGAAGGTACAGGCAGCGGGCAGGCACGTGGGGGGCGGCAGCCAATGGCTGCGGCGCCTGCGGGACTTTCCCGGCTCCTGCCGCTGATAGATCGCCGCGTCGGGGGCATTTAAACGCCGAGCGCTCCGACGGCGCGGCGCGGCGCGGAACCTCGGGGCAGGGCGGCGGCGGCCCCCCGGGGGGCGGCGGGGCGGGGGAGGGGGGGGGCTGTCATCCCGCCGCCGGGGTCCCGCCTGCCGGCTGAAAGGGGAAGGCAAGGAGAGACCCTGCGGCTGCGCCCGACTCGCGGAGCCCACCGGCCGTGCCCTCCAGGGTGAGTGCTGCTGCGGCAGCGAGGGTGCCCCGGCGCCTCCCCTGATGTCGGCGCTGTCAGGACAGCGCTGGACACCTCCGTCGCTGCCCCCCTCCGTCCCCTGTAGCCCCCTATCTCCCGGCCGGGACGCGGGAGGGGCGGCTGGATCCGCGGTGCAAGGGGGGGCTGGAGGGGCAGCGTTGAGACCGTCGGCCCTGGGGACAGGGATGAGGATGGGACCGCGGATGTGGTTTGGGACTGCTACGGGGATGGAGACAGGGACGGGGATGATCATAAGGCGGAGAATGGGGATGGGGCCGACGATGGGGATGGGGATGGAGATGGGTTGGGGATGGGGCCGAGGCATCTCGCTGCATCTGCCCCCGCCGCAGTCCCAGCGCGACGCGACGCCAAGAGTTAAAGGGGCTTGTCCAGCCGCATCACCAGGAGGCCGCGGACATTAGCATGGAAATGAGCCGCTTTTGGGACTGACGGCCATTGTGCTCTCCCGGGCCCGCCGGCCTCCCCCTGGCCCGCATCCCTGCTCCCCCCGCACCTCCGCCGGGCTCACCCGCGCCAGCCCGGGGCTGGGGTAGGGGAGGAGGAGCCAGGGGCAGGGGATGGATGATGGGGGGGGGGGCCGCGGCCTCCGCAGCCCATCTGCTGGGTCCCCGCGGCGCCGCTGCCGCCCGCCCGCCCTGGGACCGGGCGGGGGGAAGGCTGCCCGGGGTGCCGCGGGTCGCAGCCCGGCGGCCCGGGGAGGCGGCCCGGGGCAGGGGCAGAGGAGCGGCGGGAGGCGCAGGGTCCGCCGCCCCGGCCTCTTTGTCCCTGCGCTCCGCCAGCCGGGCCGGCAGTGGCGGGAGGTGGCAGATGGCCAGTGGTAGAGGCGGCCCCAGGACCCTTGGGAACCGCGCTGAGCATCGACTCCAACACACCCTTCCCCACCCCCACGGAAAAAAAAAAAAAAAAGGGTCCGTAGATAGAGAAGGAGGGAGGGCGGTGGGAGGTGGGTTGCGAACTCATATTCGGTTTACGTATGCGGAAAAGGAAGGAGAAGGTAAAGGCCGGGCATCCGTCCGTCCCGGGGCACCCAGCCGTCTGCAGGGAGACAAGACGGCACCAACACGCTTCAAAGAGGCGTCCTGCGAAGCGCTAACCTCGGGGATAGGTGGCTGGAAAGTCATGTTCCCTGCCAAAAGCCCCAGGAGGGGCTGCCCCCTCTATTTCTGCAGGTGCATTTCCAGGCGGCTCCTGCGTCCCTCTGTTCTCACACTCGGTTCTTGTTTTGAAATCCAAAAGGCTCTTCTACCATGCCACCTCTCCCTGATCACGAACACACACACAAACCCTCAAGCTCCTCCCTCCCACATGAACAACATCCTCTTCTAGGTGCAAAAGCTCTCTTACTGCTATTAGGTCAGCCCTTATCCCATGCCACTTCCACGGCCCCTCTACTGCCAGCCAAAACCGAAGAGCTGCTCTCTCCACCACGCGTCTATCTGTATGACCTCAGTATTTCTATTTGTTCTGATTTACTACTCCAGCACGGATGGTTAAGGAGCCCTTTGGAAAGGTTCGGTTTCTTAAACTCCAGGGGGGCGGGGTGGAGGACCAGAGCAACAACACTCCAGAGGCATTTATGGCATTATACTGCACCAATTTTGGCTACGGTTACAGCTGTAAACACATTTATTTCATTCTTGTAAACCAGTTGTGATAAATACTGCATAAGGCAGAGAAAAAAGGCAGGCCGCTGGGACTGTTTACTAATAAAAGGGCTGGCATCTTTTCAGTGCTTTTTCAGCCAGCCAAGAAAAAAAAAAAAAAAGTATATTTTACTATAAATAGATTGGGTTTACCCCTAAATTCCGCCGAATCACAGCACCTCTCTTACAGTCTCCAGCATCCTGAAATCCTTTTTCTCTCCCTTTTTCGTGCTATTGTCTCTTTTGTTGCATTGCCTCCCTGGCGAGGCTTTGGGGCTTTGCTGCCTGTACTGTGCGTGGGGGCAACCTCATGAGAAGGGCCGGAGTAGAGGGGGACACCCCCACCCTCCGGCGCGGGGGGCTGCCGCCCCTTCCCTCTGCCCGCAGGCCGACCCGGCCCCTCCGCGCCCCTCCGCGGCTCCGCTCCGCGTTTCCCGCCCGGGACTGGGGCCGAGGGGGCGATCCCGGCGCTTTAGGCTTTTCCGTGGGAGTGTGCCCCTGCTGTGGCCCCAGGGCTCACCGGGAGACTCGGAGGCGACTCCTGCTCGCTGAATCCCCCCTTTTATTTTAACGAAGTTTGCGAGAAGTTTCAATCTCGTAGCGTCTTTTCCTCTTTTTTCTTTTTTTTTATTTTTTTAAAGCATTGTCAGCATCCAGAAATCTGGGCACAAAAGTGACCCCAGTCCCTACGTGCACGTTGCAGTCCGATTTAACCCAGTGGCAGAGGAGTTAAAATGCCGGTAAGGCTACTCGTTTTCCGCAGGGACAGGGCTGGAGCAGAGAGAAGGACAAGAAGCAGGGCCGAGGTTTCACCGCGTCCGCAGCTCAGCCAAGCTGTTGTTTTAAAAGAGCAATAAAAATGAGTTATGACTAAACGCCTTCTCACTTAATGGTTTTAGACGGGGATCCCCAGCCCCGGCAAATACGTAAGAGGATTTTTATTTGTGCATGTGTTCCTGCAATTGATCTCTTTGATGACATTCTCATTCATAGAAAGAGTTTGATTTATGACTTTCGGAAGAATTGCGTTCAGCCCTTCCAGCTATAACCCACGCGTCCCAACTCCACAACGTGTTGCAGAGCTGGGAGACAACATTCCTCGCATGGACGGGCAGCAGAGCCCCGGCCACAAAGCCCGCGCAAGCCCTGCTCGTCCGTGCAATGTAACCACAGGCTCACACGCACTCACACCCAATCACACGCACACAGGGAGACACGATCGCACCCGCCCGGGATCGCCCGGCCCCGGAGCGGCAGAGCCCCGCTGGCATCTGTTGCTCGGTTTTATCCCGAAGGACGGGGCTCACCCTCCGCTTCGGGGTCCGGCAACGCCGCTAGCCGGGTGGTGGGCAATGTGGTGGAGAACTCTGAGAGCCCATCTTTGCTGCCGCCAGCAGAGAGTGAGCACCCCCGAGGAAATTGTAACTTTAAGGTCAGAGTTTCCCTTTTTCGTTATCAGTCCTTCGCCCCGCGAGAAGTTTTAAACAGAAAAATATCTTCGGCTGTGCCCCCTCACCGCCCCTCAAAAGAACGGAATGGGGGGGCTGAATCCTCCCTAAATTTCCCCCCTCCCCCTCCTGCGTTTCTGCCACCCGTTTGATTTCGCAGGCACTAACTTCTCCATTTCCTCTCCTTCTAGGGCTGATTCCTTGGACCGTTCAGCACGTGAGAAGTAACCAGGAGCAATCTCTGTGAGCTCTGATATTTTTTAAGATACGCTTCTTGAAACAGCTTGCTGGCTGCTAAGCACTACTTTCTAGAAAAACAAGATTATTTCCTCCCCCCCCCCAAAAAAAAAAAAAAAAAAAAAAAAAAGAGCGCCTTTCCTGTACGTAACAGGCTAGTTTCTGCAGGAGACGCTTATCCTACCGAGTGTCTCTTATGTTTTGCCTGTAAGGGAGAAAGTGCTCGTTCATGCTTTTGTTACAGCTCAGCATTTCCAAGCTTTGTATCCTCACGGAGATAAGATGCTACATTTATACATTAAAAGGAAGAGGTCTCCATCAAAGCTGTGAATGGTTTTAGTTTCTTTGGTTTGTTGTTTGGTTTGGGGTTTTTTTTCCCCTTGTGAGAGCGCTTGCAATAAAGATTTTGAAGGTGTTTTTCCTGTCTAATAAATGTCCTAAATTGCCATAAGGGGCGAGCTCGTAGTCAGAATGTTGGATTTTGGTTATTAGTAAATTAAGAGTAGAAGGGAGGGGCAGAAATACCCATCATGTTATCAGTCTTGAAAGGAGAGAGAAAAAGAGAGGGAGAAAGAGAAAGAAAAAAAGAGAAAGCTTCTTGTAGCAAACAAGAATTTATTCTACCAAAAATACTTATGACAACGCATCCTAATGCAATACAAAAATAAAAAGAAAGTGAAGATACAATTCCTATATGATCACTTTCTTACAGACCTCATATATTGCTTTCATAGAAGGACCTAGAATGTGGCTAGGTTAAAATTGAACACAACTAAAACTTCGTAAGAAACGGCAAAATGGCACAGCAGAGGGGGGCAACAAACAGAAAATACTGACCAGGAAAAGGGAGGGGGAAACAATAAAATTAATTCGCAGGAAAAAAAATGAAGAAGAATGAGGAGGAGAAAGCAGGACCCTTGGAGAGGACGTCTTTAATTTCTCAGTAATTCAGATGCTGCAAGTCAATTGTAGTGAGTGTGTCTGTAAAAAAGTCAAAACTGTCAGCAGAAATATCTACGGGACTGTCCAGAGATCCTGGCAAACTGGGGGAAACTGCATCTGAAAGCTGTAGGCAGGAATCTGTGGAGAAAACGTTGAAGTCCTGTAAAGAAGGGACATCTAGGGCCTCAGGACTGTCATTGTTCAGGCCAGCTGCACAGTTCTGGGCCATTGTTGAGAGACAGTTTTGAACAGTGGGTGACTGATGTTGAAAATGTTTCAGATTTTTCTCATTGCTCGTTAAAGGCGAAACGGGGAAAGTTTGGGACTCGCCATTGTGCGCATTCTGCGCCTGCTGCTGGGAGAGGGCATTCTGCTGGAAAGCGTAGCCTTCCCGCTCCAAGAGAGCGCCGGAGACGTTGCTGAGGGCTTGCTCGAAGAGGGATTTCTCCTCCTCCTCCTCCTCCGCCGCTTTCTCGGGGTCCTCTAGGCTCTTAAATTTCCCCTCGCTGTTTTGGTTCTCCTTGCACTGGGTCTGTCTCTTGTGCTTCATCCTCCTGTTCTGGAACCAGACTTTGACTTGTCTCTCGGTCAGATCCAGCAAGGCTGCAATCTCAACCCTCCTTGGTCTACAGAGGTACTTGTTGAAATGAAATTCTTTCTCTAGCTCCAGAAGCTGGGTGTTGGTGTAAGCCGTCCTCAGCCGCCTAGATCCACCGCTACCGCTATCGGGGATTTCAAGGGGGTCTGTTAAAAAAAAAGAAAAAAAAAAAAGAAAGAAAGAAAGAAAAGAAAAAGAAAAAGAAAACCACCAGCACCGCACGCACACGCACCCCAAAGCACCACCGCCAGAACAGCGAAAGCAAAAGCACACGCACGCACCCACAAAACAGATAAATGCACGGATTGAATTTCAGCACCCGAGCACATCGCATCCCGGGGCGGGGTGGGGTGGGGGGAGTCCTCTCTCTGCACGTATGTGTCTATATCTATATGTCCATATAGCATAAAATAGCACCCGCAACAAAATGGCCGCCTTTGGATGCAGTAAACCCATTGTGTTGCGCTGCTGAGCGCTGGGTGCTGCGTGCCCCTCGGCCCCCTCGGCCAAATCACTGCCTCCGGCTCCCCAACCTCCCCACACCAGAGCAAACTTTATATTAGCCATACCGCAATTTATAATTAATGCATCAGCTGCTTAGCTGAGCGGGAGCAATCTATCACTCTTCATTACTGTCAAATATCCTAACTCTAGGACGGCGAGACAAGAGAGGTCAGCTCCAACTCAAATAAATCATCCCGCATTAAGCAAGTTTGGGGAAAGTTTGGCTTTCCAGCGAGCCCCGCCAGCTCCGTCCTCCCCGACCGCCCGCCCCTCCGCCTCGTCCCCCCGCGAAGCCGGGGGGATGCGGGGAGCCAAAAAAAGCGGCCCGGCGGGGCCGGCGGCAAGTCTTTGGACTGACCTTTGTGGCTGAGGCAGGCAGGTCCAGCGGCTGAGGCGGAGGCCGAGGCGGGCGGCAGCGCGGATCGCTTGGACGCCTTTTTCTCTTTCATCCAGGGGTACTCCGGGGGCGGCGGGGCGCCGGCGGGGCCCGGGCTGCCGCTGCGGCCGCGGGGGCTCGCCTTGGGGCGACCGCCGCCGCTGTGGCGAGGGTGGCTGCCGGGGTTCAGGCTGGGGATGGTCTGCTCGAAAGGAGGAGGAATCAGTGTCGAGTGTGAAAGCGTCGAGTTCTTGATTGATGAACTTTGAAATGTATCACCGACAGGGGGAAAAGATGTCAGGCACTCAGCAAGCGATGGCTGGCTATTGATAAAACCGATCTCTCGCTCAAATGCGAAATTCATGGCCTTCAACTGGCAGCCCCCGCGGAGAAAAAGTTCCCTCGGATTCAGGGGGCTCGGGGGGGGGAAGGCCCAGGAAAAAGGAGAGAGAGGAGAAAAAAATATAGCATAGAAGATCGCTGGTGGGGTGTTTTTTTTCTAATTCACTGATTACAGCCGTATGGGGACCGTGCTACTATTAAACTATTGAATTCATGGAGACAAGGTTGAAATTGGACCGAATTGGCTGTCACATGATTGCCTCTGCCCAATGACAATTTGGGCTTTAATCAAAAGAAGCCACTGTCTGTTTGATTGATCCAAAAAAGTCGGGAAGGAACGCCTCATTGGGGGCCAGAAAGGCTTTATTTACACTTTTTTTAAAGAGGGAAATGATATCTCGAGTATCTATCCCCTTGGCGTCCTAATCTGAAATGATCGGGGGTGGGGGGCAGGGTGCGTGTGCGTGGATATGTTTGTGTGAGAGGCTGCGAGTGTGTGTGTGTGTGTGTGTGCGTGTGTGTGTGTGTGTGTGTGCGAGAGAGTGTGTGTGTGGCTGCTTGTCCTGCAGCCTGCTGCCTCCCTCGCCTCCACCCGCACACTCTTCTCTCATTGTTTGGGACTGTCAGGAAAACGCTTTGCACCTCACAAATCATTTAAGCACCTCAATCTGACGCCTTGAGTCATTAACAAAGTAATCCATTAATCTTCAAACTTTTGACACCGCCAGGCCCCCGCATAAGAAGTTGCACCCAGGCAGGAGTCTGAAGCAGAGGGTCTTGATTTTTTCCTAGGAATAGCGCTTCCTCCAAAACTAGTTTCTCCTTCCCGACTCAGCCTCGATGGGCTCCTTTTGCTTTCTTTTTGTTATTATTATTATTTTTCTTGTTTGTTTCTTTTTTCCTTTTTCCTTTTCTTTTTTCCTTTATTTTCTTTTTTTTCTTTTCTTTTTTTTCCTTCTTTTTTTTTTTTTTTTTTTTTTGGTGGCTATCGGGTGTACAGTACGGAGAACAATTGGCCGCCGGTGCCGAGCCATTGTTTAACAGGATCTTCCTCAGCAACCTTGCTTCTAGGGGAAGAGTCAAATAGGCAGCAGCCCTTGTGCTTCATGACTTCCCTCTCCAGTTGGCTTCCCGGGATTGGACCGTAAAACATAACCCTAGGAGTACCTCTCTGGGAGAGCCAAATCGCGAGGCTGCAAACGCGTCTGGCTGTTGCCTCTTTAAAAAAAAACCCAAATCTTGTGCCTTAGCTTGCAAACGATACTCCCGTCTGCTGGCATAATTTGCTTAATAACCGTAGTAGGCTGGGTCTGGTGAGTATTTTCGATTACCAGGAAATATATGGGCTGGTAGCGGGTTTGTTTTCACGGGACCAGGCAGAGCGAAAATGCTGCGGGGTTATGACTTGAGACGGCACTCGCCTCCGACGCTTGGTTTTCGCCGCCGCCGCCTCCAGTGGCCCCTGCTAGGTCGAGGCAAGTCCCGAATTTGGATGTTTTGGGCACAATTCTCCAACCAGGCTGAGGCGAGAAGGAGAGCGATGACAATGATGGCCACAATCCCCGGCCTGATGAATCCTACGGTCACAGCCTCCCCGGGCAGCCCGGACGGGGTTTGCCTTCCCGCGGAGCCCGGGGTGCCCGGCGGGGTGGGGTGCGCTGGGAGGCCGAGGGGGGAAGGCGCTTCCGAGCCGCTCTCCGCGTCTTCGAGGAGCAGGAGACCATCGCCAGCGCGATGCGGTGCCGTCTCGCTTTATTCTCGGAGTTGCCAAAAAGGGGTCGGCAAGCTTCTTCGTAATTAAAAAAAAAAAAAAAAAAAAAAAAAAGAAGAAAAAGAAGGGGGGGGGGGAGGGAAAACAAGACCCCGAGCACTCAGCGGATCAGTCTGCGTCCAGACTGCACGAAGTGCATTTTTAAAAATCGGTTTTAAGTTAATGCACCCACAAGATGTAGCATATCTGCGAAGGCATTGGAGAGAGGGGGAGGGGAGGGGCCGGGAGGCTTTAAATGGGCTTTTTGGTGGTTGCTTGTTTAAATAAAATATAGAACGAGACCTGTCATTTAATCCCTCAAAAGGGATGCCTTACAAATATCGATGCTGTTGGAAAATGCAAGGGGTTTAATTTTCTTGCTTTTAGTCCAAACAAAGCTCTGGTGGTGTCTGCGCGCGATCAATCTTGGCCGCCAAAAGGTTTGACAGCTACTGGCCCTTAAGAACACATTTAAAGCTTCTTGCTCTTTCCAAGATCAAATGTGGCCGAGAAAAGAGGCAGAGCAAGAAACGCAAGTAAACAAGGAAAAAAGCTGCTTTTAAAATATGCTGGCAGAGGACTGGGCTGCTTGTGGGAAAAGTCCGGCTTTATTTTGTTTCTCAGTGCCTACCTTGGGGCCGGGCTTTTCCTTTTCTTTTTTTCTTTTTTTTTTTTTTTTTCCCCCTCTGGAAAATATTGGGATTAACAGCAGGATGACAAATAATAAAGAGAGAGGTTTGGACTTTAACCAGGCTTTGTGAGTAAAAACCTGTGTGGGTGTCTCTATTCTGCACATTTGTTTCTTGTGGTCAGTCTAATACAAAAACCACCTGGAACAAAACCTTTGGAGAGAGGACGCGAAATTCTTGGGCAAATCAATTACTTCTGCCTCCAGAGGGATCTTTTAATGGGGAGAATCTAAAATGCAAAAATACAAATTCTTATTTGCAACCTACGGGCTCCGACGAAGGGGTTGAGCACGGTTTCTGGGAAGAAGGGGGCAAAATCGCCTGTATTTTATCCTTCTTCGGAGTGGGGGGGTGGGGTGGGGGGAGTGGGTGTGAAACACCAAATTCCTTCTCTTCCAACATTTCCCGAAATGGAATTCGTGGTGCTAAAGGAGGCACACAGTAAGAACCACCGACTGTACCGTTACCTTTTGTTGTATCTAACCTAACTGATCCGAGGGGAGGGGGCCCGGCTTGGATTTTATACGGGCGCTGATTTAAAACGAGCAATGTCTTGCAATGTTGCAAAAATGCTTCCTTCGCCTACAAAACAATAATCAGTAGTTGGTCTGTGTCGGGTAATAATCAGGTTTCAATGAAAAATATCAGACTGCATAACCTTTCCCTCCACGGTTACACATCTATATATACAATAAACAGCACGGTATAAATATATTTGCAATCCCTTTCTTTGACTGAGCATGCTTTATCTATTTATGCAGAAAAGCTCTATATAGATTCATGGGTGCATGACAATGTTTCAGCATCAGGCAAGGATGGTTCTGGGAACAAGATAAAGCCCAAAGATTAATAATATTTCAGCACAAGACCAAAATGGCGACATTTTTTTCTGTGCTCTAAAAGATACAGATGGTGAACAGCGTGCGTTATTATCTACACAGCATAGGAATATGTCTTTATAAACGTGCAGGGGTATATTTTACCTAGTCTATTAAGGTCCATTTTGATTTATCTTTCAAGTTTCAATCTAAAAATTACAGACATTTTGCCTGAAAGGAAGAAAAATCGGATTTGAGCACACGCTTGCGGGTTTCTGCCTTCCACCTCCAGCCGATTCGAACAGGAGACCCCCGCGGGTTCCCGTTTGGGGCCGGGACAGTCGCCTTTCTGCAGTACCGTGTGTCCCCCCCACCCCCCCCGCCCCCCAACACACACACGCACAAACATCCACACCCCCGCGGGAAGAGAGGGAACACAAGGCTCCCCTCCCCCACAGCCTCAGGCTGCGGTGGGGGTGAGGCAGATCAGCAAAAAGGAAACAACAACAAAATAAAAATATTAATTAAAAAAAAAGAGATAGAGGGGGGGGAAAAAGAGAAAACCCACTTCTTTAAGGAAAAGAGAGGAAACGGCGGCGGGTGGAAAAAGCCGTGTCCGGAGGCAGCAGTGCTCGGCATCCACCCCCCAGCCGCCTTTGGGGTTCGGCCCGGGGCCTGCTCTGCCAGCCCTGCACCCCAGAGCGGGCGGGGCCGCCCCTCCTGGCTCCCCTCCTTCCACAGCGGGCGAGCCCGGGGACCATGCGGCCCCTCCGCGCCCGCACCCACGCGGGGCTTTATCCTGAGCTCTGCTCCCATGTGCTTCACACACACACGCGTACACGCACCCACACCCACCCACCCCCACAGCCGGCTGGCCTGCCCGGGGGGCAGGGGCCGCTCCCCACGCTGCTCCGCGGCCGCTCCCACGCCGGAGCCGCGGGGCGGGGGCGACCCACGCCCGCCTGACCTCCGCGCCGGGTGGGCGCAGGAGGAGGCGGCCGCCGCCGGCGGCCGTCAAACCACGCTGGAAACAAACAAACAACAAAAAAATCCCACCCAACATCCCTCTCTCTGCCTATGAAATGCTGAAAAGGCGTCGCGGGGCCTTGGGGTGGGTGAACGGATCCTCGTGTGAGTTTACAGACGAGTTTCCCAACTCCCCACGTCATGAAGGGCTCTCCCTTCCTTTGCGCTGTGAAGAACATGTTCTTAACTCTTTATTATTCAGAATAAAAACTTTATTTTTTTTTTTTCAGAACGTGAGCAGCAAGGAATGTATAACTTTGAAAACAAATCTAGCCTTTTCAGCTTCACACGCTTTCCACCTAGCTGGATGTTACAAGCATAAAATATTCAAACCGTGATCTTTTTTCCCAGATTTTATTGCATCATCATCATCATCATTATCACCATTTTTAAGAAAAGGAGTTATAGTTTCCTTTGAAATTATATTCCCTACGCGTGCCGATATGCCATCTAACATATGGCCAGGTAAATACTTCCTGAATATTCAGGGTACAGATTTTTTTATATATATATAAATATGAACAAATGGGGATAAATAAAATTTTAAACACTTAGATTATTCAATGTTTGCAAAAAAAAAATAAATAAATCTGAATGTTCACCAGCATACACACATTGAAAGACTTACACGTATTAATAATTGTCCAGGGAGTCCCTGTCCAAGCGCTTTTGATGTCTTTCTCGCTATTTAAAAGAAGTGCAATAAAAAAAATTGCTTCCCCGTGGGATCAATCATGTACGAACAAATTCACATTTAAGAATTCCTTTTATAGAAAATTTGTTCATATACCCTGTTTTGATAAAAGTGTAGAAGTTAAAGTATAAAGCCTCTGCATACTCCCAAAGTGAGACACAAGGCTACAGTTCAAGAAGATAAATATCCACTAGTGAAACTATAGAGCAATTCAAGCAACAAATATTGCTACGTCACATAAACTAGAAAACGCTTTTACCAAAGGAAACAAAACAAACCAAAACGAATAAAAGAAACGAGAAGGGGAGGGAAGGGCACATGGGGTGGGGGAGGAGAGAGAGAAGGGAAGGGGTGAGTACTTTCCAAAAGTTGGGGGCTTGGTGTTCCACTTAGTGACTCCTGTCTCTTACAGATGGGTGAGTTTGGGCGCTTCCTGAATTCTTCCCTGAGAAGGATGGTGAGCGGTAAGGTCTGTGTATGTTGGGTGCGGATCGCAAGGTCCGTGGTGGTGATTGTTGGCCATTGGCCCAGCCCCGCTGTAGTCCATGTTGGCAGAGGGAGGATGAGGGAGATGAGTTAGACCAAAGATGGAAGGCCCAGAATTGGTCATGGTCTCCACGTAGTTGCCCCCTACATAGACGGGGCTTCCCTGTATATGTGGATTCCCATAACCGTTGCCTTGAAGAGGATGAGTATCGTATTCAGGTGTCACAGCTGCCGTCCCCGTGTATCTCTTTTGAGGAGGTGGGCAATTATTAAGAGGAGCGGTATACGATGCAGGGATGCCATAGGTGTTTTGATGAGGCTTGTTAAATGGTGGAGGCGACTGGGGCTCATAGGGGACACTGTTTACTAAAGAATGCATAGAGTTTAGATATCCCCCAGCAGCTGGAGGGACAGGGCTTCTGCTTGGGGACTGTCCTCCTGAAGAGGTCATCATGCCCTTGCCCTTTTGATCCTTTTTGTAT
This sequence comes from Phalacrocorax carbo, assembly GCF_963921805.1. NCBI lineage: Eukaryota > Metazoa > Chordata > Aves > Suliformes > Phalacrocoracidae > Phalacrocorax > Phalacrocorax carbo. The sequence continues at coordinate 130,904,876 of NC_087514.1, read as the reverse complement.
TTCATTCTGCGGTTCTGAAACCAGATTTTGATCTGTCTTTCTGTGAGATTGAGCAAATTAGCCATCTCTACCCTTCGTGGCCTGCAAAGGTACCTATTGAAGTGGAACTCCTTTTCCAGTTCTACCAGCTGGGCACTTGTGTAAGCTGTACGGGCTCGCTTAGAGGAGGCTTGCCCCGGGGGGCTTTTATCACCAGCACAACTCTCACCTATGTAAATCACACAAAGAACACAATCAGCATGGCAAACCCGGACACAGCAACCAGAGACAACGGCCAACAACACCAGCACCTGATGAGTCCGACTCTCGGACACAAGATGGACACCCACATGTGCACCAAGTACTCCCCTATAGCATGAGCTCAGTCGTGCCAAGCTACGAACCTCAGTGGACTTCCTTTGCCTCATTAGTGTCACTATATGACTACACTTGCTTCCTTTAAGAATGACAGCATACAACATATCTTGAGCTTTGCATAAAGGAGTAAGAAAGGTTCAGGGAAACACAGTGGGGTTTAGAAACTCTGAAGGTGAACCTATGGCTCTGCTGACATGGTGGAATCACGGTCTTCAAGACTTAGCTGTTCTCCATTGCTGTAAAGACCTGCAGCCCTCTTTTTCTGAAAACCCTGATGTATACACATCAGCTAGAGGTGCCTGAAAGTCAGGGTATCTACAATATAAAATTATAACATATAAGCATAGAGCTGACAGTGTAGTGTTTCTATCATGTCTAGCATATAGCATAAACATATGGTAGTGATTGGGAAGTACAATATACATACAAAGAACATACAGTGGCTAGGCTTGTGTATAGGCATACAGACAAATTTAGATGTTGCTGATTTTTAATAAAATAAATACATGATATGGAAGGCTGTAAACAGCAATGTTGCCAGAGCTTTAAAAGGCAGACTGGTGAAGACACTTGCTAAAGTTTTGTACTCTATTTCCAAGGCACATTTAAGAGAAAAAGAGGAAAAGGTTAATATATGCCCAACTCCTGGGCATTGGAGCTAGTACTAGTATTATCGATTTGGGTTTCCTTGAGCAATAAAAGCATTAACATACACTTCCATCCCTCAAATAATATTTTATGGGCTGAAGTTTATGGCACTCCAGAATGATTTTTGTTTACCAGGCTTGAAACTTTGCCAATCAGCTTGTTAAAATAGGAAGAGGTTCTGGCTGCATGCAGGGCATTGATCCTGCCTGCACGTGATTATGAGCTATTTTATTCCTGTTACACTTCAGCAGAGATAGGTCACTGTCTTATTAATCTAACAGCACCATGCCAACAAAGTACTCGGGACAGGCCTCTGGTTTAAGGCCTGGGCTGTTCCACACTGACATGATTTACTGGAGGGGGGATTACCTAGGAAATGTGATAGATGCAGGAGGGCACAAGTGGTTTAGCCACTAGGAAACAAAATCACTTTGGAGCCATCCTCCAAGGCTGGGAAAGTTTTGCAGGGGGTGGTTTGTTCACTGACCTCCCCTTGCAAGTGGTGGCAACCCCTTTCCAATAGCTCAAGGGGGTCAACCTGGAGAGGAAAAAAGCTCCCTCCCTCCCCTCCCCAAAGTGAAGGCGGGCAGGGCTTCCCTCCTCCCTGCCAGACCAGCCCAGGGGTACCCAGGGAGAGGGGAGGGGAGCGTGTTTCATACCTGAACTGGAACTGCTGTTTTTCTGCTTTGTGTTTTGCCGAGATTCTTTCATCCACGGGAATATCTGTTTGGACATGGTGGGCGAGTTAAGAGCCGGGCTTTTGGTGGGGTTGGCTGGGGCAGGGTTGCTGCTGGCATTTTGAGATGGTGAGGCAGAGGATGGAGGTGGAGGTTGTGCCTGCTGGGCCGGAGGCGGCTGCGGTGGGGCCTGCGGGTCGGTGAGGCCAGGGGGCTGGAGAGGCTGGCTGGGGAGGGTCCTCATGCAACTCTCACTGATGTCATTGGCCTTGTGGTGGGGCACAGAGCTGCCAGGGGACTGGAGGGAGCACGCGGGGCGGTGGTACTCAGTTTCCACAAGAGATGAAGATGGAGGATATTGCTGCTGACTCGCATTATAAGTGAAACCATTTGCTCCTTGGTAGGGGTAGGCACCATAGATTGCAGAGCTGTCGTAGTAGGTCGCTTTTTGCATTTCGTTGTTTCCCAATATTTATTTCGCAAACTGACAGGGTCTTGACACCCTTGGAGAATAACATTGGCACCCCTCTGTCACGTGGCGCTCTTCCTCCAATGGCCTCTCCGAGCAGACCTGGGGTGTGGGGAGAGCAGAGCAGGGTGAAGAAATGGTACAAATCCATCTTACTTTCAATAGCTAAGTGACATGAAAGCCATAAAAGAAAAAGTGGTCAGCAATATTTAGCAGCATGACTTGGCCTCAGGCGCAGAGCATTTCGATATAAAAGCTGCCTGGATGTACTGGCAGCTACAAATATGTGCTTTGCTGCACCGGGATAGGGGCTTTCTAGGGTGTTTCTTTCTTTCTTTCTTCTCAAGAAACAGAGCAGGGCACCACATGGCAAGGGGGTCGATCATTTATCACCAAGAGGCTGTTTTAATACCAGTCTCTGAGATAAGGGTGGTCGAGGAATCAGTAACACAGAAGGGCTGGGCTGTTCCTTCATTCCAGCCCTGGGATCAAACCCTCTCCTGTAACGGGCGTAATTTTATTTTTAGCCTTTCTCTCCAGGTTACGGCTCTCCATACAACTTCAAAGAAATACATGAGATTGTTCCTGTCTGCGTGTGGCAGGGGGCAGGAGCAGGGTGGAAAGGTTTCCTAGCCAGGGATATTTACACACCCCGATCCCAAGTGACGGATTTTGGCTTGTCTATGAGATGCTCCGTAGGAAAATAAACAAAGCCAGCACCTTCTCCCCTCCGTGCTCGCACACCGCCCCGAGCCGCCCGGGTCAGGCACCCCGGCAGCAGCGGCTTCTGCCCGGGTGAGCCCCGCCGCCGCCCGCAGTGGCTCCCGCTCGGCCCCCGGAGCCCTCCTGGCCGCCCCACGCAGCCCCCGCGCCCGCCTCCCACCCGCGAGTGGGTCCGGGGCCTCAGCTGCACCCGGCGCCGCGCGAAGCCCCTTCAGCAAGGCCAGCAGAGGCAAGTTGGGCGCTTTGGTTGTTGCTTTGGTTTTTCCCAACAGTTATTTTCAAGATACTAACTTTTTCGTGGGATCAGCCAGATCCTACCTGTTAAAACATGATGGATTGAGGGAAAAAAACACACCAGGAACCTGAAAAACCAGCGTTCATCTCCATGACCACGGCTTGAACTTTCCTTCCAACTTAGCGATAATAGGTTCTGTCTTGGAAACTGCTATGTAATTTGATGTATGAGGGTCACTTGGCTGGGGAGAGGGTGGACACAAACCCAGAGAATGCTTCTCCTGCCCGGGCGAATCCCTTTCTTACCCACCCACCCCCCCCTTTTGTCCCCCGTCCTTCTTTCTTTCTGAGAATATTTTTTTGTTTTCCAGATTAAAGTCTACTGGTTACCTGCCTGAAAATAACCAGTTAAAGAATCGCCCGCATGAATGAGAGAGGAGACCTGCGCGTAATCTCCAATCTAGGAGCTCTTTCCACACGCTCTCACATTGTTCTCAGAAATTAAAGTGTGTTCCTCACCGTGCCCCTACCCCCTTGCTGACAAACAACCGCGTCTTTTCGGATCAGAAGAGCTCTCGTTTCTTTTGCCACTTTCTCTCTACTTAAGCAGCTGGCTATTTCCCCCCAAACATCTAACGAGGACAAATGCTTAGGGGCGAAAAGCCTTACACAACACATGCACCAAACGAGCTCATTCTACGCCTTTCAAGTTATACAAGTTCTTAGAAAACAGTATTCCCTTTGTTAGATCGTAACGAAATGAAGGTAACACACCTACAGCAGGGCGGCTACCCGGTTATTGCACTAATCAAGCTCTTTTGGATGTTATTAAGCTAATAAACCGATGGAGATCTGAGGCGCGCACACAATTTCCAGCTCCTCGCCTCTCCTTCCTGATGCTATCGAGGCCTGGTGTGATTTTTCTCAATTCCTTTGAAAGAAAGAGAGAGCATAGACACCACTACCAGAGCAGAAAGAGGAAATAATGAGCCAGCGGTGATTTCACAAAGTCACCCGCCTTTCATGATAGCGACACCAAATATTTCGCCTTCCCCTGGCCGCTCGGAAGTTCGCGGGACGGGCAGCGCTGAGCGGGGTGCCCAGCTCGCTGTCCCCGCAGCCGCCCGCCCCCAGACAAGCGGCACCTTCACTCGGAAGGCAAAATATTATCGAAGGTCCGGCCGCCTGCCAGCGAGGGAAAGGGGGGGGGAAAAAATCGGCTCTCGCCTTTGGCTTCGCCAAGTTAATCACTTCCTAAAAAGTTATAGAGAAGCGAGAGTAACCTGAGGAGCGCCCGGCCATTCCTGGTGAAAGCGGGAATAGCGGGATTAAGAGCGACAACCATCACGATAATAAGAGCGCCCTAACGGGAGAGGAGGGGGGGGAAAGAAAGTTTGCCACACAGCCGACGCCTGGGATGGGAAGAGCTTTCCTCTCCCCCTCGGAGACAAAAGGCCAGGTCTCACAAACACGGTTGGGCCCCCAGTTTTTCCAGTGCCCGTTTAATCGGCTCCATCTCCACTTGCGTCTACCCTTAACCAACTTCTCTCCCCCCATCCAGACAGCCCGGAGACAGCAGATGAAAGATGCTTGGGGGAGGCAAGTCCCCCCCGTTTCCCTCACTCCCCACTTCAGCTCTCCTCTACCCTCTCCTTCTCTCCGCCTCCCCCCTTCCCAAGCACACCAGATCTTTGCCCTGTAACTGCCAGCCGAGCCCCAAACTCTGACTCTAGGACGAAAACACAGCAGCCCCCCTGAAAGATTTCCTGAAAGATAAAGTTGAGAGAAGGTTGGGGGGGTGGGGGGGAAGAGAGGAGAGAGAGCTGCCTGAACACGAAGTGTAAGGGTATCAGTCACTGCCTGGAAGGAAGCCCCAGCTTGTGAACTCTTCTTGAACCGACATTTAAGTCTACGGTCATAAATCACTGGGACATAAACTCCGCCATTCACGACTGATAGCAGCGTATTTGTGGCCTGCTTACCTTAACTTCTGACGACTGAGGCGGAAGCCAGCATGCTCGCTCTCGCTCTCTCTCTTTTTTTTTTTTTTTTTTTTGGAGGCGACACAACCCAGGGAGCGGGGGCTGTCTGCCCCAGCCCGGTCCCTGCGCGGCCGCGGGGTGGGCACCGGCTCAGCTCCTCCACACCCGGCTCCCCTCGGCCGGGAGGGGCGAGCCCTGCCCCGCACGGGTTGGGGGGGACGGTTGCTCCGGACACCCGCCTCCCCCGTTCCCCTCCCGCTTTAGGCTGCCCACCCTGCCCCGAGCCGGTCCCCGGCGTGCCGGGCTCCCCCTGCGCGGGGCAAGGAGGACGGGGATGTTTCCCAGGGCTGCTCTGGGAAGGGAAGGAGAGAGAGAGGAAAGGAGAAAGGAGGGTGGGGGGGAGGGGGGGTGGGAAGGGAAAGAAAAAAAAAAGGGAAAAGGGAAGGGAAAAAAAGGAAGGAAGAAAGAAAGACGGCCGCCTGGGGAAGCCTGAGGCAGGGTGGGGGCTGGGGAGGGAGCGGAGGAGCGCGGCAGTGAAGGAGTGCGGGGCCCCCCCCCGCACTCGGGCGTCACCAAAGTCCAGGAAAATTATGCTAATGAAGACAAACGGCGCTCACAAAGGCTCGCTCTCACCAGCCTCCGGGGGTGCTGCTGGGGGGGGAGCTTGGGTTTGTCCCTCTTACCGGTGTGCTTGGGGGGCGGCTGCAGAATAGCCCCTCTGCCGCTCCCCGCCGCCGGGAGCCCCGCAAAGCCCGGCTGAGTCCCAGGGAGGGGAGCAAAGCCCCGAGAGCTGGGGCTGCGTCCGGAGAGCCAACCGAAGCCCACCAGGATCCCCGCTCTGGGCAATGCTTTCAGAGCCACGCTGGAAATCATTAGAGTTACTAATTATTAACTCATGCATGCGTGAGCGCACACACACACAGAGATATACACACAGACACACACACCCCTTCCACCCCCCAAATATCCCCAGCGCCCGGGACGGGCACAGAGCCGCTCACACACACAGACATGTGCTGCACAGGCGGGTCGGGGTGCCCGTAACCCCCGTGGGGACGCGTGGGCTGCAGCCCTTCGTCGACGTGGGCCCGGCACCGCACAGCTCGCCTTCGCCTCCCGCTCCTCGGCAGCGCTGGGGAAGGCGCTCGCCTCTTTCTCTAGCGCCCCGGGTTTTTTGGGGGTGGTGATGTCCCCCCCCTTTCCCTGCAACAGAAACACGGCAGCGACCGTCCAAACGAGAACTTAAATAAAGTTGCAGCCCCTGCCCCTCTGGCAGGCGGTAGCCGGACTCTGGGCTCCGAGCATTAAGCGGAGGCTCCGAATAATGCCTGGGTGTAAATTGGACGTTACTTCGTTAATTAAGGCATTCAAAATATAACTAGTCCGTTTAAAGCACGAGGGAGCCCGGCGTCATCTTAAAGCACAAACAAAGCGAGGGGGAAGCGAGAAATAAAAAGCACTATAAGGCTGGGGTGGCCTCTTACGCATACCAATGGTTTTTGTCATTTATGGCTATGCAAGATTTATGACTTCATGCACCAAAGCTGTAAACAGAGCACTAAAACAGAAAACACTTGCTCCTTATGGCATAAGTGAGAAGGCACCACATGAAAGGGGAAGCGGGCAGCGTAGGAGGAGAGGAGAGGCAAAAATCCCGCGTATGCGTTTTGCTTCAAACAACCCCTTGAATGTTGCATCGGAAGAAAAAAAAGTCTTTTTAGTCAATAATCGACCCCACACTTTCTTTCTGAAACTGCTGATCTGCCATTCGCCCTCTTGCCCGACCAAATAGCGAGAGGCAGCGCTGCGCCCCGACGGAGCCCCCCGGACTGGAGAGGAGGATTTGGCAAGGGAGAGCGAGCTGGGGACTGCAGAAACCTGAGGACGCCGGGGAGCCTGCCGGTTTGGGGAGTCCTGCCGAAAGCCCGGGCGATCTTTTCCTAGGAGCGCGTTTAAACTTTGGAGCCATCTCCGGCGGGATATTCTGACTACATGTCTGTATTTAAGAGCGGGGACGGAGCGGGGGGGGGGAGGGGGTCTTTTTAAAACTGAAGGGATTTGCAAGGGACTATAGTCGTGAGAACCGAAGTGGTTCATAGGAATACTGAAGTGTTTCCTCCATTCTCCTGACTGCCTGCGAAGAGTATTTTGCGAGATTTCGCCTATTAGTCCCGTTTCCCCACGCCCCCTCTCTCCCCAAAGAGGTCATTTTAAACATGAGAAGATGATTATTTTTTTTAATGTCTCCTAGGATGTCGGGATAAGTGTCCCAATGCACAGATCCCCGCTGCTTTTATCTGTCTTTCCCTCCCAGAGGCCGAATATTTTCTTTCTGCTCCATTCTGCGGAGAGCGATAGGGCTCAGCTCGGGGAGGGACCGGCAGCGTTTGGGGCTGATTCCCGCGTCAAAAACGAACTGCCTTTTCTTCCCGATGGGTCCCACTCCGCGGGACTTCCCCTCCCCCCCCCCCCCCCCGGCTCCTTTAATGGAATTACTTTTAGTTTCCGAATAAAATAATGCCAGTAAAACGCTTTGTCCTCGGATGTTCCGAAGTGGAAGCAGGCAGCACCATAATTCAGGGCTGATTTTGGGGGATCTCTTAGGGATGAAATAGCAAGGCGGGGAATTGCTGGAGAAGGGGACTAATTCTGGAAGTGGTGCCTGTCCAAGTCGTTAGAGAGTTAGGAGAGGATAATAGTTGCCCTAGAGAAGGACTGGACTGTGGAAGCAAGCCGTGGTTAATCTGAATTATTGTTTATATTCTCTAACACTAAAGAATGGCCACGGACTCCTTGCTATTTGCTGAGCAGACCGAGGTTATTTACACAACTCTCCGAAATCTTCCTCTCCTCCAAAACTCTTCTTGCTTTCTTTTGCTTTAAAGCAGGACTGTATTATTTATGAGCGCTTTAACTGGGTCAATATGCATCCGAACTGGGTCATAAATCAGAGGAAACGCTGCCAAGTAACCAAGCTGCAATTAAAGCTCACACTTTAATCCCGAGGAGCGTTTTGGCCCATTTCAAAATACGGCAAAGCCAACCTTGGCTTTTAGATACACAACTGGGAGCGAAACAGCTCTCCTCCCCTCGCCGAAGAATGGGTTTAAGAAAGGACAGGATGGCAAGAAGGGGAAATAGCATTTATTTGGGTCAGCTTTGCTCTGAGAGCGGCTTCAAGAGCAGGAAAGCGAGAAGCCAGCCCCAACGTCTCCACCCTGCAGGTCTCTGCAGAACGGCCGCGAATAGCTGCGAGTGGAAATAATCTTTTCTGTTGTTGTTTGTTTTCAGAGGAGTTTTCATCCTCTTTCGCTTTTCTTCCTCCCCCTCTCTCTTTCTGACCCCTTACAAGACGAGTAATTTCAAGCACCCGGCAACTGGGCACAAAATGGTACAGCAGGGACGGGCGAGAGGCGCAGAGCGAACTGGAGGAAAGCGAGTCCCAGCGCTCCGACCTTTCCCAAAGCCGGGACACACCGGGGAAATGGCGTTTTATGTAGCATTTTGCCCTCCTTGAAGAGCCAAGTAATCTTTCATTTTCGCCATTTAAAGCGCATTGTTTATATATAGCTACGCTCACGTATTTACAACTATATGCGAATTCTTTCATATTTATCGGTACGGATATATCTATATTTATGTAAACGACGGTATGGATATGAATTTAGGACTAGTATATGTACTCCTGGAGGATAATTTCCACTCCTCCCCTTTTTATTCTCTCTTTCCAGATTCAGAGAGAGAGAGGGAGAGAGGGGGAAAAAAAAAAAAGCAACCCACATTCCCACATTTCCAAGGCTGATTTATTGCTAGAAGCCATGGCTGGCTCTTGGTTCAACTCCTTCTCACTGCGGAGAAATCAAGAGAAGCCCCTTGGCTCATTCGGAAAGGGGAAGTTTTGCCATAGAGCCGAGCGCCCATGTAGCCCCTCCGCGCACGGTAAACAAAGTACCACTAAAGCATCATAAATAAAATGGCAGCACGATCGCATACTCATCGATTTACGGAGCGGCAGCGGCCGAACAAACACCCATAAAACAACAACCGCCGCCGCCGCCGCACACTCGAGCACGACCCCGACCGAGTAGCATCCCACCCCCCCGCCTCCCCGCATCGTTTTGTCCGGCTTCCCCAAATACATAAATAAATAAACACACCAACACGCAAATAAAATAAAATAATAAAATTAAGGGGGTAAAAATATCCAAACACGACAATAAAAGAGGCTTCCTATCTCTAGCCGATCATAAATAATGATAAGATGGCAATCGAGGGGCTGGAGCTGAGGCAGCTGGCCATCAACAGCAGTGTGGGATCTCTATGGAGAAAAATAAATAAAGAAGCAAACTCTCCCTGCTCTGCTCGCTGCGAGGGGAGAGTTGAATATTTACCGCAGCAAATTGAAACAAAGGGGGAAGCAGCCTGGCTCCGGGTGCACCCACACCCGCACGCACTCACACGCACTCACTCCAGCCTCTGCGACTGACCTTTGCCTCGAACAGCAATAACTCACCACATAAATGAACAATCAACGGAAATACCTTAAAATAAAATCCATCCTTTCTAACGAAGCATTTCGTCCTCTCGGCTCGACAATAACCTTTCCATAAGGAACGAAAGCTGTCAGCGAAATGGCCAGCTCTTGCGGGGACGGTGATGGGGGCAGGAGAGAAAAAAAAAAAATAATAGAAAGCAGTGCTTGCTCTGAACAGAAACTGGAAAAGCGTAATCGCAGACGGAGCCAGACCGGGTCTCCACTCCAAATGCCACAATAATGCGCTGTATTATGTGCTCACGTGGTCATACGTCAACTTAAATCCTTTTATTTGAAATAGGGAATCGTTGAAGGAAGAGGGTTTCTTAGCGCGAGCCTTTGCTTTTTAAAGCCTTAACCCAATATGTTAAAGAAGAGTTTTAAGGGAGGGGGAAAAAAAATCCAAGAGATGCAGATGACGGGGCGGGGGGGGGGGGAGATTGGTTTGATTCTTTTTCCTCCCACACCAATATTTCTTTACACAAAGCCCATTGGAAGGTAAGAGAAATTCTTCTTATAATATGGGATTACGCTGCACTTTGATACTTAGCCTAATTAACCGGCATTTGCTCCCCAGGCCCGCCACTCTGCTCCACGTCGCATGTCCTCTGTAACCCCCGATGAAAGCCCAAATCTTAATACTATTATTTCCAGCCCCCTTGTAAATGGGACGATTACCAGCCTTCCCCCCACCCCCAGCCGCCTCTACCCTGCCATTGTACAGGGCTTGCTCAACTCCCACACGCTACATCAGGGCTCCTGTAGAAACTAAAAAGACCTATAATTACCTGACAAAGGCAAAAAAGAGTCTCTTCTAAGAGGCTAGTTGATTTTTGTCCTTGTAACACACTATGAAGAATACACCTTCCTTCACTGGCGTGGCTCTGAATTTTGAAAAACCTTTTGGGACCTTGCTGTTAAACCTGTGCTTACGCATTTCCTATACAGCTAGTTTGAGTGATGCACAAAATTATAGGTTTCTAACGATGAAAAAAAAAAATGGGGAGGGGGAGCTCTCTGCCTAAGGGGGGAAAAAAAAAAAAAAAGAAAAAAAAAAAAAAGAAAAGAGCAAAGTTGTGTGCGGCCCCCGAGCCAAGCAGCTTCGCCTGTGTGCGAACATACCGCATCTTCTCTGTAAGAGTGTTTAACTTGTGCTATTGACACAATAAGCTAAACAAACAAAAGGAACCCTCAGCTCACATACTTTTCTGGAAGGAGCCAAAGAAAATCAGTTAGTTCACGCTTTTAACGTGTTCCTGGTCCAGTTATGTGACTCCAGCATTTTATATCCTTGCCTAAATCTTTCCACTGTCCCCCTTGAGCTGGGAGTAAACTTTCGTCTAACTGCATATCCCCTCTTACTGTTTCACCTGCACTTCATTGAAGGGAAGGAGATTTCTTTTTAAAGATGATTTTTAGTGTTATGGACAAGCCCTATATACTCTCGCTTGGATTCTAAAAGTGGGCCACTGGAATTTAAACCCATCAGTAACCGTGTATAGTAGTGGGCATTGCAGCAAAGTCAGCGTGAGGTTACAACGGAGGAATAATTTGCAATTTGTCCTATGGAAGTGACCAGGATAGTGGCAGCGTATACATACACCATCCCTCACTAAGGACTGCAATAAAAACTATATACCTTTGAAAAAGAGAGCATTAGGCACACACGACATGCCCGGGTCCCTAACTATCAGCACGACTGGTGACTCTACAGCCCTCGTACTCAATGTAAACCGAGGAGGATAGGATATTTACTCAAGACAGATTCACAGCTCTCTTAAATACGGTGCGTTTAGATCCCATAAAAGAAGCACACAGAGAAGTTCTCCTGCAACAATTAAACTGAAATTAATGGGGAATGGAGCAGATGTTGAAAAAAGCAGAGCAAGTCTTTCTTGGGGCTGTTGTAAAAAGTTATCGACTGCTTTGCGTCAGAAGCAGAAAGATGGCTTTAGAAGTTACAGTCCTGAGCAAATAGAAACTACAAAAGCAATAAATCACAATCATAAGTCAGCTTAAATGCCTTAACGCTAGCTATGGCTATTGGCTTCAAAACCCTGTTTCTACGAACATCTTTATTAGCATTAATGGTCAAGTTAATGCTAAAACTACTGTTTAACAATTAACTTCGTGTATGTAGTGGGCAAACTAATTAATTCTTAAGAAAAGTAACTTCTTGGCGTGTGAATACCTTCCACAGGGTGTGCTCTGGGAGGATGGGAGGGGGAGTCTGCCCAACTGTCTACTGTCCTGGACCGCAGCTGAAAATTATTCCCTTCCACCGATTTTGGAGAAAGCTTTCTTTGCTCTACTATCGTGATTACGGGTGTACAAATCCAAATCCAAATGATCTCGCGAGTCGCAGACGCTAGATTTCCCCCGCCACCCCATATATAGCGTTGTGCTGTTCCTGGACATTCAACATTTTGTTTTATTACCTGGATGATCTGGAGACCCGAAACACGGTTTCTAGCAGAAAAAATGTGGAGTTTATCAGTAGGTCTGCTACTGATTTTTCTGTGCTTTATACACATGGCTTCGAGCTGAGCTGAAATTCCAGGATCCGTAACAACAAACAGATCTGGGTTCGCAACGCGCCTTCATTAAGAGAGACCCTTTGTGCTAGCTCTGGCATTGATAGCCACTTTCAGCATTAATGCTATTTAAAGACACCTTCAATATCACTAGATTTAGAATTTTTGCTGTCTTTCGAGTTTACTTTTATGCCAGTTGTTAAGAGGCAAGCCTATCACTCCCATGTGGAGACGAAACGGGAACCACTGTACTACAGAAGTATTTATTTCCTCGCTTCCTCGAAAGATTCGGAATCTGCTGGGACGCAGAGCTGTTTACCTACATCTGTGCGTCTGATAGAGATAAAGTTGCTCTTTGATCATTTCCAAGCAGATAAAAAGAACAGGAGCTATCGACTGTGCCCTTGTGGGAGAAGTTCTGCTCAGAGTCAGCTGAGCCTGGGAGTGCTGGGTCCGCTTAGGAATCCCAAATATCTCTGCACGCAACGCTGTGGGTACATGCCATCGAAGGAAGGTTCCTTCGTACCATATTTGCGCTTTTAATTCCCTAACACAAGCGTGAATAGACATTTGCAGCGCCTTTTTGTACTTAGGATTTAAGCAGCCCATTAAGCCAACACAAAGAGCCCTTGTAGTCCTTTAATTTATGGCCTCTTTTAAAAGGTAGTAAAATACACTAATTGTACATCAGCGTCCAAAAACAAGCAGGTAAATCTAGGAGGAATTTGAGCTAATTCTATGTAATCCTCCCCTCTCGGTGGCCGGCGTAAGAAAATGGTCACTATGTAAAGCATTACGTTTCTCCTGCCAAAGGACCAAGCGCATCAAGGACTCCAGCAGCTCCGAACCACCGAACACCCACCTCCGCCCTGTGCAAAGTAGGCCAGGGCGGACCAACACCCGAAACTGAACCGCCAGCCATTCTGGTGCAGGCATTCAGGGGAAAAAAAAAAAAACACAACCAGTTTTTTTCTAACATCCCCACACGCACTGCCCGTTTGCAGAACTGGCTGCGGAACTCCTCGAGGAGGAGGCAAACAAACAAGCCGCGATAAGCTATTCAACACCGAAATGGCTTCAGCCCGCTCGCCCTCGTCTTACGCCTTTGATTTGGGAAGGAGCTAAGAATGGACAAAGAAATTCTCAACCTCTTTCGCTCTTCAAATGACTTTGCATCCTTCCTGTCCCCAGTGCCTTTATAAGGATGGCGATCACTCAGGTCCCGTACACTTCTTTGTCTGCCCAGACACGCGCATTCACCACCCACGGAAGATGAATAGAGCCAATCCAGGAAAAAAAAATCCGGCTAGGTTAAATATTTATCACAACAACAACAACAAAATCTCATTCCAGCAGGCTTGTTCTGCATGCAGGTACTAGGCAAATGGCTTTCCTACAGCTGCGATCGGCGCAAAAGCCGCGGCGCTTCCCGGCTCTTACCTCCTCCAGCTGCGCGGAGTTGGGCTGAAGCGCTCCCAGCTCCCACCGCCCCAGCCCAGCGGCTCTTTTTCGGGGCTCCCTGTAAACAAGCAACAAACAGTGCCTTACCGGGGAGAGCAGGGGGAGGTATTTTGCTCCCTCATAGGGAATACATGGTTTGCTGGGAGATCCCCGGAGCGGGGCGGGCGGGGATGGAGCGGGCGCGGGCTCCCGGCGCGGAGAAGCGTGGGTTCCCACCCGGGTGAAGAGCACGGGGAGCTGAGAAATAAAAGTGTGCGGTTGTTGGTCGGGTGTTTTTTTTCTTTCTTTTTTTTTTTTTTTTTTTTTTTTCCGTAGACAGCTATGCCTTCTGTCTCCAAGTGTTTGGAAATATTGTCATTCCAAACTCTTGTTACATGAATGTCTGCTTTATTTTCCTCTGGGAAACCTTTGTTTAGGATCATTTAATCAAGAACAGACATTAAACACAAGTCGTGGTGTTCATCTCTGCTGAATAAAACGCGGGAAGGGATCCAGTTTAAATGCGGCGCGTATTGTGGTTGGGCTTTTATTCAAACGGTTAGCCGGGGCCCGATCCTGCCACCACTGCGATTTAAAAGACTAACAATTGACCTCACTGAAGCGGGATCGGGCCCAAAGCCTTTTTTTTTTTTTTAAATAAAAACCAAAACCAAAAAACACACAACCACACTGGGAGCCATTGAAGGAGGAAAAAACTGGACAGCTTCTCTTCCCCTAAAATAAACAATATTGCGCAATCCAAAAAGACAATAGTCAGATTATTCGCATGCCACTTACTGAATCACGTTTACATATGAATTTGTCAGATATAATAATGTACCCCCCGTACTCACTCTCGCTAATAAACCCCATCTAACGCATCTTAAAATTGCCAGTAAATGTAAATGCTAATAATTAAATAACACAGTTCTTGCGGAAGGGTGCCATCTGAGCCTTGGAAATATTAAGTCTGTCTTGGAGGAACTTTTCGAGCAGAGACTTTGCTCTGGTAATCTAGTAGTTCCGTAATTACGCTAATAATTTTAAATTTGGTGTTGAACTCCAGTCTACATAAAATCATGCAATAATAGCCTACTAAGCTGTTTATTGCCGTCTCATAAATTTGAGAGCGCTGACTGCTAAAATCTACTGGCAAACACAAAAGAAAATGGAAAGTTCAATCCGCAATCGCAGAGCCCGGGCGCTGCTGCCTGGGGTTATTCCCAGCTCTACCTTCCCCTCCGCTCGGCTCCAGCACAGGGGGAACCCCCTGGCATTTTAGGCTCAAACTCATACCTTAGCCGGTTTGAGCCCTAATCAATAGTCGTGTTACAAACGGCAATAATCATCGATCAAGCGTGTCGTGACTGGGTTGCCCCACTCGTGTTAAATATGGAGCGTGTATCGGAAAATGGTGCCGGCGACTTTCTGTTATTTATTTTGGAGCTATTAAGTCACGCCACCATATTTTACGCTGCCACAGTCCTTTAAACTATGCTGCTTCTTGAAAGAGTTGCTAAGTAGCAATAAAGCACTTTACAAACGCTATGACATTTTTTTTTTAATTTGTTGTTATCCCAAACTCTAATATTCATTGCGGCACTTTAAGTTCGTACATAAATCGTTCAGACTAATGAGTCATAGAGAAATTCGCCCATGACTTTTCCTTTACAATGCTCCCTGCCTTTCCATTGCTTTTTTGGCCCTGCATTAGGAGCCGGTGATTTATTAACGCCAGGAAAATTGAACAAAGCAGGTCCTCCTGCACTGTGGCACCCAGCCTTCCACAGTGTGAATTAGAACATTATCAAATGTGTTTGCCTCGGTAGCACTTAATCACCAAAAGCCGTAATGTGACCACAAGGCAGCTAAAACAAAGATTTAACATTTCTAAATATTAAACTTGTTAAGCAAATGCTCAGCAGACAAAGCAAGCACAAACAATTAAAGTCATCAAGCTAGAAATGCACACTACCTACTTACCAACACAGACCCTACTGCTTGCTTAAGAAGTTTAGAATCTTTCAAGATAAATCAGGTGGGGTTTTTTTTTAAAGGGAAAAAAAAAAGAAAGAAAAACAAACTCCAGTAATAAGGAGTTGAGTTTCACTTCTGAGAGGATCACTCCTAGTGAGGACTGACGGCCACAGATCCATTCCTGACTATCTGCATTAATTATTTAATGAGTCACGTGACCCTAAAGATTAAAATTTCAATATCTCCCCCAGAACAGACGCAACACCTTTATCTGCGAGCGCAGGGATCCTCGTACTTGGGTCCCCTAATCTCTGCTGGCTTTGACAGCTCCTCAGTTTCTAGGGAGAGCGCTTGGGCATTAATAACACGAGTTTGTCCCGCTCTGTACAGCGAGATGGGGCAGCTTTGCACCCCCCCCACCCCCCCAATTAACCAGTTGAACCCAGCGCCTCACTGCCTGCAGGGGTGGGGACACCTCTGAGCGCTGCTGGCAGGGGCGGCATTCCCCGGGCTGTGCCTGCCCGCTGGCCCGGGCGGAGCCAGGGGGGCTCCCCGGGGCCGGGGGGAGGCGGCCGCGGAGCTTCCCCTGCCCACGCGGGGAGCCCCGACCCCGCCGGAACACGCGTGGGCCGGGCTTGGGCGCCCGCGGTGCACCGCGCCCGAGGGGACGGCCCTGGGGGCGAACCCCGGGAGGTCCCACCCCGCCGCGGCCCGGCCAGGCCGTGAGGCTCCGGACCCGGAGAGAGCCTCCGCCTCCCCGGGGCCGCGACTTGCGTGGCGCCCCGGGACCGCACCGCCCGGCCGGCTCCGGCGGAGGTGTGGGAACGGCGGGCGGGCCCCGCGCTGCCCGGATCGGGCCCCGGGGCTGGGGAGGCGGGAGTTTCATTGCAAACCTGCAAAGATCTCTGCCTGGGTGAGGGCTGCCCCCACCCCTTTCTCCTTTACAAACACTGGGCAAGAAGGCTACGGGACGGCAAGCACCCTGAAGGAAAAAAAAAGAGAAAGACAGAAAAAAAATGCTCCCAGCCTTGGGTAATCCTCCAATGCAGGATGGCTCTAGTTATTAAATACCACAAGGCGCTTGTCACAGCTGAGTTCCCCGTGTAATAAAACACCAGGTATTGCAAGAGCTTGCAGGAGAAGCGAGGAGGGGGATCTTGGAAAAGGAGTATTTTTCTCGGTGGGTGGAGGGGAGGTGGGTACAGGGTTAACGGCGTGGCGTTCCCTGCGGCCAGCAAATTGACTCCGAGGTGATTTGGTCTTTCTTTGAAATATTGACAAACTTCCACTTCCAGCGTTTTGGGCCGCGCTCGCCTTTGTGGCCAGAGCAGATAAATCCGTGTGTGAGAGACACCGGGAGAGCGGGAGAGAGGGAGGGGGGGAGAGAGACATTTAGGTCCAAGTGCCGGATTAAAAAGAATACTGTCTTTAAAGGTCAAGGGTTTGAAGGGTCAGACTGCTCCTCTAAAAAAAACAATTAATGGGATAGAAAATTTGTCCTCTCGGTGAACTCCCGGTTGCCTTAGCAAAGGGAGCACAATGCGAGAATTTAAACTGGACGATGTAATTTTCGAAGTTATTGTAAAGACGGGCGGTATGGGACGGGGAGCAGAGGGCTGCCAGCCCGGGGGCAGCGTCCCGCTCCCAGCACAGGCAGAGGGGGAAGGGGAGAGGGGGGAACGGAAAATTTACCTTAAACGACGATAATCTGCCATGGGGTATATTGCAGTCCGCCGTTCAATCTCCAGCAAGAGAGTGTACATTTTTTTAGCAGACAGCCAAGATGCTGTGCCTTTACACATGACCACCTTTTTTTTTTTTTTTTTTTCCAGGAAAATCCTTTGCGTCTTCACAGACTTTTTCCAAGAGAATGCCTTTCAGAACCGCTGTTGAATTACAAAGAAGTATTTATTGTAGGACGTGATTAATGATTCTCGCTAAAATTGCTATTTGCAGCGTGATTTCATTTCTCTTTACAATGGGAGCAAACCAGGTTTATACACATAGGCTGCACACTAAAGAAATCCTGCATTGCCAGTTAATACGTTTCAGCTGGAATTTTGCTCCGTTATGCTAATTTTGGCTCTAAATAGATTGAGGGATTCTCAAGCAATAAACAAAACAAAGAGTTACACGCTTGTGGATAGCAGTTACCTCACTTACAGCTATATTTTTGTCCCTTTATAAGGAGGCAGCTGGCAATTTAGGGTTTAGCAAACAGCAATATGTGAGTGGAAGCGCGGCCTGCTCCTTGGTCAGGTTTGGAGGCAGCAGTGTTTGCTAAGGGTATTTACATCCGCCACTTCTCTCTGACGCTGAACGTGCCCTGCCAGTGGCACGTTACCTCTTTCTCCAGGACAACCCGTGTTCCTTGGCCAGGCAGGGATGCCTGCCGTGTCTTTGGGGCCTGGTGCTACCTCACCCAGGGGGTGATGATGCACCCAGTCCTGGCAGCCTCACTTATATGAAGAGAAGCATTGGTTCCAAAAATCCCTCTCGTGTGTCTTTGGGTAAGCAAATAAGTCTTGGCCTTCAGGCCTTCCCTGGAAGATTTACTAGCACTTGAGCTCCATTCCAAGCCTTTTCCTACTCATCTCAGTGCAACTCTCTGTTGTGGAAGCCCTGAGCAAGGCTCCCTGTTAGCAGCTCTGCTTTGCCTGCGCTCCTTAGCTGCCTGGAAGCAGGGAGATGCGCAGCCTGAGCTGGAACCACTTGAACCCCATTTTGCCACAGTTGTTTCGACAAACTCTGTCAAATAAACCTCTCGAGTTGTACCCAAATTCATGTTTCTGCCGAGGCTTTCTCAACACATTTCGAAACAGTCTTAAAAAGAAAATAAAAGGAAAGAGAAACAGAAAAGGCAGCTTAAAGAAACTAGAGGTTACTGCCCGTGTATGCTCCTTCAAAAGCGCTAGCTGAATGAGAAATCATAATTGGGTGAAAACGAACAAATAAATCACGGCTGGCCCAAGATTTAAAGTGTTATCACAGGGTGTGTGTGTGACTTCTCCTCCAGCACACCCCGTCATGGGAGATCACTGGCTCCCAGGAGGAGCACGGTTTCTCTGTAACACAGCTGAAAACAGTCGTACGGACAGGGATGGGGAGCCGGACTAATTCTGCACAGGCCCGCTCAGGAGAACAGCACTCACCTATGCAGTGAAGCAAGACCTTTCCTCGTCCTACAGCGCTCTTTTTCCCAGCCAGGCAATTAGGAGTCAGGACGATTTTCACTATGTTTAAAGCAACCATTACCTTACCGACAAGATGAATCCAAGTGAAAACAAAACATTAAACCGTTGTTTTCCATTCCTGGTGCCAGCACCAGCCAAGCACAACGTGGATGAAACAGCACTGAGTGGACTTGTGTTTCAAGCGTTTAATTCTTTCGTACGGAATAATCTTTATTACCAGCATTTGGCACTGTTATACATTACACCAAAAAATCCACAAATTGTACATGGACCCAAACGATTTAGACGGTGCCAAATAAGAAGACAGCAACAGCCTTTATAGCGATATTTCTTTAAATAAATGCAATCGGGAATGTGGAGGAAAACTAATAGATCACAGCTACTGCGGGGGCTACACTTAAAACCAGTTAAATTACCTTTGATACATAAAACGTTTTCCTTTAGACAGCGTAAGGGGACATTTTTCGTAAGTCTTTAACCTCCCGTGGCCGTGTTCGTTCCCTCTCCCGTGTTGCTGTGTGCGCATACGTGCGTGTGCACCCTCACACACACAGACAGACACGCGCGCCCACACGGGAATCCACGAGCACGCCACGGAACACCGCTATTCAAGTCAATGCCTTACACAAGTGTCTCACGAGGTCTTTGCTTTGTTTTAACCGTCTTTTATTTTTAAAGTGTTTCTCTAAAAAGAAAAAAAAAAAAAGTGTCCGTCTTAGGTACAGAGAATTCGTCCGTGACAGCATCCAGCCCTCTCTTACACCGAGGGTAAGAGAGCGTTTCCATAAATAGAAAAAAATGATGGGCATGGAACCATTATCTATATACAATGTAGACAATCGTCCGGGTTTTGGTTTAAACATGTGCCCGTTCTTGGGCACGTCTCGTCTTCCTTTCCTGCTCCTGTTTTGTTTTACACAGTTGTTTGGTCCAAACGGCCAGCCTCCACCACGGGGCAGCTGGAAAACCCCAATAGATAGGTAAATATATATATATATTTAAAAAAATAAGAATAACCGTATTTATAGCGCGGCTGCGTTGGGTGTAGCCCCATCGAGCGGATGGGGGTGGCCCTGTGTCTGTGCTTTGGACTGCTGGCTCAGTGTGGACTGGTTTGAGGAGCGCATCTTTGTGTTAGGCAGTTTATGGTCTTTCTTCCACTTCATGCGCCTGTTCTGGAACCAGATCTTGACCTGGCGCTCGGAGAGGCAGAGGGTGTGCGCGATCTCGATGCGTCGCCTCCTGGTCAGGTAGCGGTTGAAGTGGAACTCCTTCTCCAGCTCCAGGACCTGCTGTCTGGTGTAGGCAGTGCGAGACCTCTTGGGCTCCCCTCCGTTGTAATTGGGATTGACTGAAACGTGCACACACAGGCACACGCACACACACACACGCGGAGGGGAAAGAAGGGGGGGGGGCGAAAGCGATGGAACATAATCATTATATAATAACTTGACACCAGGTTCGCGTAAGATACATAAACGGCAAGAAAAATTGTTTCACAGCCTATCGACAGTGGGGACAATCGAGGAGCAATAAAAAATGGTGATGGGCATTTGGGTTAGAAGAAAAGCTTCAAAGACACATGGCCCAGAGCCACCGCAGGGCAATTAAATTTATGGGGGCTATAATTACTGCCCTAACAGTTTGGCGTCTCGTAAATCTTTTGATAAAGGACCCCGGATACAAAAGGTTTCTCACTTTTTTTTTTTTAATTTTTTTTTTAAGGAAACGCGGAGGGAGAAGGAGGGAAAAAAAAAAGCCACACACGCAACCACCCATCCCGGCCCCGGGAGCACCCTCCCCCCTTCCCTCCTCTGCAGGCGCATCCCCACCTCCCCCTGGCAAGGGCGACTCACCCGTGCTCACATGGATCTTCTTCATCCAGGGGTAGACCACCGGCTCCTTCCCCTTCAGCCCGGGCAGGCTCTTCTCGGGCAGCAGCGGGCAGCCGGGCCCGGTGCCGGCCCCGGCGGCGGGGGCCGCTTCGCAGCGGCGCTGCAGGGCATGGCCTGGGAGCAGGGGCTGGGGGGGGCCGGGGTGGCCCTTGGCGGGCGGCGGCGGCGGCGGCGAGGCGCCCGGGGGCGGCTGCTCGGGGCCCGGGGCGGCGCTGCCGGCGCTGCTGTAGCTGTAGGGAGCCTGGGGGTAGGAGGGTGCCTGCCCCGCGTAGAGCGCCTCGGGAGGCGGCCCCGGCGGCGCCGCCGGAGCCTGGTAGCCCGGTTCCCGGCGCGGCCGCGGGAAGTACTCGGGCAGCGCCGGGCCCGGGTGCGCGGCGTGCAGGTGCGGCGGCGGCGGCGGCGGCGGCGGCGGCGGGGCGTGCGGGTGCGGGTGGTGCGGGTGGTAGCTGGCGGAGCTGCCGGCGCTGCCGCTGTGCTGCGTGTACTCCTCGCAGGGAGGGAATTTGGGCTCGATGTAGTTGGAGTTTATCAAAAACGAACTCATGGTCATTAATTTGTGAAGTGCAAAAATACTAATTTTTCTCGCGTTGTCGTTTTTCTGGGCTCGGCGAGGCCCCTCCCCTTCCCCCCCTCCCTCCCCTCCCTCCCTCTCCCCCTCCCGCCGCTGTCAAGTGCTCGCCGCTGCCAAACTTTGGGCCTCCAGATTCCCCCCCCCCCCCCCCCGCTGCACTCCCCTCCCTTCCTCTCTTCCCACCCCTGGAGCGCCTACAACACACACAACACACCCCCGCACACACACCCCCGCACCCCCCGCCACCCCATCACCACCTGACCGCCAGCGCCAATTATCGCGCGGGGCCGCGGACCCCGGATCAGGAAATGGAAGGAGGGCGAGCGGCCGCGGGGCAGCTCCGCGCCCGCGGACCCACCGCGGGGGCCGCCACCGCCGTCGCCGCCTCCTCTCCGGGCGGCGGCTGCCCGCCGACGGAGCGCCCCGACGGGGGCTGCCGGACCCCCTCGGCCGCTCCTCACCGGGATCCCCCGATCCTCCCCGCCCGCCGAGCCGAGCGGCGTCCGGCAGTCGCGGTGCCAAACCGAGATAAACCTAACCCAGCTCTGACAGTCTTTTTTTTTCCCCACCCCGCCCCAACACTTTTTGTTTCCCCGTTCCCCCTCGCGGGAGCGCGGAGGAAGCGGAGCGAGGAAGCGGAGCGCAGCCCAGCTGCGCGATCCGGAGGGGAGGCAGGCATTGCACAAGGGCGTTGCACAATCCTTTTTAAACAAGCCCATCTCCAAACGCCTGGAGTCGGGGCTGCCGCGCAGGCAGAGGGCGGCAGCGGCTGCCGGGCACAGGCCACCGGCAGCCCTCCGGGCTCTGCCCACGCCGCCGCGGACCGCGGGCGGGCGGGAGCTCTGGGGTAGCCCCTTTGCACCTTGGAAGGCGTGCTAACCGGAGGAATAGATGCAAAAGTTAGTACGAAGGTGGCGGGGAGGCCGAGGAGAGTCCTCGAGTGGATTGCAGGGTGTGAGGGATACAGCGAGCCTGAAAATAACGGGGAGGAGAGGGGGAAGGGAGAGAGGGGAGGGTGGACACGGCTGTATCAAATACTTCCACCGGCGGTCGCGGGGCTCGCTGAGAGCATCCCTCCCCGCGGAGGAGCGGTTTGCAAACTACGAATTTAAGCCCGTCGGTTCGGTATGCCTCGTCTTGGGTTTATTTCTTAATTTACATTTCCACTAGAAATCGGTCGCCCCTTCGCAGAAGCAACTCGCAAACCCTGGCGTAGGAGGGAGAGGGCACCCGGGCACTCACTCCCTCGTTGCCAAAACTGAGACTGTTAACGATATTTGCAGCTCAGAGGGAAAAGAGGCAACCGTCCTGACCTTCGGTAATTGAAATTTGATGGTTAAACTAATTACGCTCTTATTCTAAGGGGGAAAAACATACTTATTGAACGTCAGCTAGTATGGTACATTCGGAGTTAGAAGCGAACTTTCCGGATTTTTTTTTTCCCCTCCTTTTCAGGAAAGCATATAAACACATAGAAATATTTACCGTACCCTTCGAGAATATAATTGCTGAGTAGGTAATCTCATCTGCTGGCATGGGAAAATGCATCTAATATATCAAGCGTAAATATGATACGGTTTAGATCTTGCCCTCCTAAAGATATTACATTAACAGTTACCCTGGTTTAAATTCAGATTATTGTCTTTTGCAGTTTTATAGTTAATGGATACATGCAATAAAATTCTATTTGAATATATATTCTATCTAACAAGACACACATCGTATCGATTTATATTTTATACACACACACACACGCACGTTGCAGGCGGCTTGTAATATGTTAGACCATTTCCAGCACTTGGGTATAGTGGGGTACTTATCTAAACAATCACTCATTTCCTCCTCCTATCGAATGTCTAATTTGTAAAGAGAGTTAAAACGCATTTACTTACTCATTTCCAACAGCACATCTATGGAACTCTTTAACTGGGATAATAGATAAGTTTCTCTATTTACTCTGCATGGAGAGGAAATGCGGTTACACACACGCACAGCTTCAACTGTTCAGCAACACACATTTGACAGAAAAGGGGAGATTTATATATATATATATGTAAAAACACACAACAACAACAAACCCAGAAAGCAACAGCCACACAGGTTGTAAAAGAATAAAGCTCCCACCTACACGACTGCAAAATAAAAGCTTGCCAAAGCCCACCACGAGCAGAGAGCATTTTCCCGGCGTAGAGAGACCCATGCACACATACGGACACAGACGTACAAATACCTGCCGGCCAGCGCCAGACGAATTACACTGGGTTATCCTAAATATTATCCTCGGCATAAGTCCTGAGACACTGCGGCCGGAGAGCTGCAGCAGGCTGCCATGCTCCCACGCCACGTACAACACAACGAAAAGTGGTGTCTCGGTTTGTAAGCTCAGCGCTATATTGGGAGAGCTGACCGGGCTCTGTTTCCTATTATTTACCGTGATTAGATCTTAAAGTATACTCGTTTCTCTGCGCCTCTTTCTACCGTGGGGTTCTGGCGCTCCGTTACAGGGAGAAGGATGCAATTTTGTATACGACTGTAAATCTGCAAGGTGACCTGAGCTGCTCGGCTGAAGTCTCTTTTTTTTTTCGTGTGGTTCTATTAGTCTGCGAAGATGTGCTGAGGCAGGACCTCCAAAAGGCCTGTTCCATGTCTTTGTGGTTTTGTTATCATAAACAAGAACCCAGCCAAGACCACCAAGTGTTATCTTGCACACGGCCATTTCGACATTTTACTGCAAGATTTATGGCTGTAATAAACAATCTCAGAAACCCTTTTTTTCCCCGGTACTTCCCTTTAACAAACTTGTAGCATCATCCTAAGCTCTCAAAGAAAGAAAAGGAGCGGAAAAATAGGCCAACTCCCTTATTTTTCCAGAAGGACTACAGGCTCGATTTCACTGGCGGAGGAGACTTTAATCAGTTAATAAAGGAGCGGGATTTTCCTGGCCAAGGCTGGCCGAGGAGGAAATGGGGACCCCACTGGAACTAAGTTGAGAGGGAGAGAGTTAATTTCCATGCACCCAGAAGAGCCAACCTCATACAGACCCAAAGAGGGGGAAAAGGGGGATCCCCATTTTTCTTGTCAAACAGGCAAGCACTCCTGCTACCCTCCACATGCGCGACTAACACGTAATTACCCCGAAAGACAAAATAACAATAATAGCAAGAATAGTAATAGGAATAGCAATAGCAATAATAATATTAATAATAATAACAACAATAATAATTCAAGTCAACCTTTCGCCGTGCCCGGGCATCCTCCACCGAGAGCGGTAGGAGGAGGAAGAATCGCACTAGCAGCCTGGTTTGAATTTGATTTGAACCATTTTGAATATATTTAGCTCCAGCTTTCCCCTCTTGAATGCGAGGCTGTCCCAAGTTTCAAAGTGACCGAAAAGTGACACCGTGTGCATTTTGTTTCTTATTAATCTTACACATTGACAGTCTTTGTTAAATAACAAGGCGTGCCCTTCACCAGGCGACATTTTCATATTTGTTAGACGCGGTGACCTGAAGTTCACCTCGGCCTTGGACTTAGTTTTTCTAAAAGGTCTATAACAGTGTCTTTTAGATAGCGGGGTGCTTTGCCCAGGTCACTACTTCTAAGGGAAAATTAAGAAAAAATCGCGGGAAAATGTAAACGTTATGGAATGTATCGACTGTATTCCCTCCTTTGTTCCTGGGAATGATACAGCCCCCGAGGCTGCTCCTGCCTCCGCGGGCGGGAGCGCTCCTTTCCTACGGTCGCTGCTGGGGCAATGCTCGGAGTTTTGCCCCAAGTTCAGCATTTAGTAGAAGCGGTGACTTCTCCGGCACCGGGGCTCTCCTTACCACGGGGGTGCTTGGCGGGATTTGCTCCCTCTGTCCTGGCGCGGTTAAATAAACACACGTAAAATGTGATTTGTACCCGGATTTTAAATTAATGGTCTTTTGAGCAGACCTTCCACGCCAGAGAGCGGCGTGCTGAATGCAGAGAGTGAAAGGACAGAAAGAGTTCGGGCTCAAATTAACTGTTCTGCTCCAGGTTGTTGCCTAGTTTTTTTTTGTGTGTTTTTTTTTTGTTTTGTTTTGTTTTTTGTAAGGGAAAATTTAAGCAACAATTCAGAAGAGTCAATACTTATTGAAGTCTCAGTTTCAACTTCTTTGAAAATATCCCCGTTGATATTTTTATTCTAAACCAGACAGAAAATATGGAATTAGAGCCACTAATGTTTTGGTGGGGAAGCAAATGTATTTTGGTCACCTACTCTTGAGTAAGCCGGTTACAGCAACTGCTTTCGTTCTGGGTATATCAAAGACGCATTGTTATTCTTGGAAACAATCCGCCTGCTATTCTCTAACAAAATAGATATTTGGCTACGGTTTTTAGCTTGTTATCAGGCTTCGCTCTTACACCAAATAAATACTCTAGATGTGAAAGGTTAAATACTATCTCCAGCGAGGGCAGGCTCCCCAAACGTGCAATGCCAGGGCTCTCTACAAGTGAGCAACTTGTGAACAACGCCTGCACGCCGAGCAAACACTTGCGTTATAGACATCATGGCTTCAGCAGGTATTTCAGCAGTCACTCCTGCAGGCAAAATCTCCAATAACCGCTCTGGGTAACCTGAAATCTAACCCCTGATATATTTGTTCCCAAGAAATAGCGCTCGACTGCCACGATCCAGCTGTGTCCCTGGCAAATAATTCACGCGTACCAGCTACACAGAGGCCGGTGCAGCCGCCTGCCTTGGGGTCGAGAGGGAGCTATGCGGGGATGGGGGCGAGGTACGCTCTTCCTCGGACTTCCTCCTCGCCCTCTCCCCTCCTCCAGACCTTTCGTATCTGCTTATGAATATTTGGGAA
Source organism: Phalacrocorax carbo (assembly GCF_963921805.1). Lineage (NCBI taxonomy): Eukaryota > Metazoa > Chordata > Aves > Suliformes > Phalacrocoracidae > Phalacrocorax > Phalacrocorax carbo. The sequence goes on along the minus strand of NC_087514.1, from coordinate 130,878,800 downwards.
TACTCTTTCCCTCGTCTACCGACCCCCTCATCCTCATCATTGCAAGCTGAATGCGGCTTGCCGTGATCTATCCCAGAATGAAAATCCCTATACGATATTGGCCAGTTCTCCCTGCAGACACGCCTAACCGAGGAGCTAAGGCTTCAACACCGAGGAACAAAAAAATCCCAGCAATGTGGGAATAACTCTTTGCGCAAAGAATTTCCACTAAACTTTTTCTTTTTTTTCTCTTTTTTTTTTTTTTGGGGGGGGGGGGGAGGGGGGAAGGAGGGCGGGGGGATGGAGGGAGGGAAAACAGCCCTCCCTGCTCCCCGTTTCGCCTGAACCGCTGCCTCGGGTAATTCCAGAAGGCTGTGAGATCCCTCCAAATGACGGAGAGGCGCGGGGCGCCAGCTTCTCCGCAACAATTTTCCATCGGTAGCGCACCACGGTCTTACCGCTCCGCATTTTAAACGAGCTCCTTCGGACCAAGCATATAAGCCCTATTATCTCCAGAATGCCCTGTTTAAGCACAGTTTAGCGGTCGCTACAGAAAGAGCAAAAACAAAGGCGCGGCGAGGATCGATACAGGCGTTAATAGCCTCGCTCGTATCTTATCTTCCTGCCATTTTGCAAAGTGCGAAGACTTAACATTAAACCTCTTAAAGCTGGTTATTATATAATAAACAAGGGCGAAACATTTTGCTACCTGACTCTCGGAGGAGGCAGCATCAGCGGCTGCTGTGGGGGTAACACGGGTGTTTACCTGCCGCGGCCGAACCCGAGATATTCAGGCACAAAAGTGGCCGATAATTCAAGATGAAATACAACGTGTATTACTCTTGAAAAGAGGAATTTTCTATCCTTTCCTCGGTAATTGAGGTCATTCAGCCAGTAGGGTTCACCTGGAGTCCATACTGTGATACACACGTAACTCAAAGCTATTTTATCTTTTGTGCTGATAGTCAAGATCTCGGCTATAACATTGACATCAAACTCTGTCTGGGCGAATGACTAAGAGTGGTGCAAAACGTAAACTTTTGACCCTCAACTTTTTGACCTGCAGTTGTAACGCCCTTAACCACAAAGATATACAAAAGCTATGCAGCTTCTTTTAGGAGTAAGAGACTCGCACTGTTTGTTTCAATAGTTCTGCCGCTTCCCCCAGCTTTCTAAGGTGGTTTTTTTTTCTTTTTCCTTCTTCTTGCTGTTGAGAAATCGGATACTTTTGCATTTTTAAGTATTGCCGGGTTTTTTTTTTTTTCATTTTCTTTAATCTCGCAGCTCTGTAAAGTGCTGTTAAATCAGTTTGCACAGCCTTTCGGCAGCGTTGGAGGGAAGCCTGTTACTCAAAGGCGCTATATGGTTACAATTGCAGGTGAAAGAAATGCTGGGTAAGTTCTGGGCGTGAGGTTGGAAGGAACGTAGCGACGAGCGTTGGGGGAAAAGCTGCAGCTCTCTGCTGCGAGGGTCGTAGTCATTTCTCCTTGATTTAAACATAAAGAAACAACTCTAATTGTTTGCGAAGCCTTGTCTAGGCAAACGAGTTGACTGTGAACTTGGTCTAAAGCGAGCTCTGCTGGTGATTCCTAGGGTGTGCAGATTTATCTTTTCTGCATTTACTTAACCTGGCAGTGAACTGCACGGGCTGCCATTTGTTATCCAGAGACAGACTTCACCTCAAGCAAGGACTGTTCCACAAAATTGCAATAATTACCCAATAACCTTCATAGCAAATATTATTATTGAAAAGACATTTTTTGGGGGGAGGGGATATAGGGAAGTGTCCATATGCGTGCTATAAGGCAAATTTCTTGCAAATTTTACACGCTTTCTATGTCAGATTTGATATTGTTTGTGCGTGTAGCTACAGGAACATGTGACTGTGCTGGTCCATGAGTATTTGCCTTCCAGAGAGCCATTAGTGAGGATGCTTTAATTTGTTAAGGGACAATGTTTTCAAAGATAACCAGGAGGCTGTGGGAGCTGTGGTTTTGCGCTCTGGCTAGCAACTCTAGCAACAAATCGGGGAGATTTTAAGGGCAGGAGAGAGAAAGAGCTAAGAAAGCAGAGCGATGTCTTGACTTGGTCAGGAGGTTTACTTATGTCTGCATTCAATGCGTTAAATCTGTATTTGCGGGGAGGGAAAAGGCATTGCTCCAGTATCCAGGGTTTGAAATCGAAACCTCCTGATCCGCCCCTCATGATCTGTTCCATTCAATTTCCCATGAAGCAGATTGCAAACCCCTCTATTGTCACCCTTCCACAGATACACACTTATTAAATGTAAGGAAATGGCAGAATAATAATTTCCCCGTAATGTTCTGCAATTAGGGTGTTTGCAGGGCTTAGACAAGGCTGCAGAGCTGTAATTTACGGATGACTTTCCATCGGATTGTTATACTTCTGGTTTAGAGAAAGTTATGCCCTGCGAAGTCACTAGTTACACACATTGAGAGAGTTGCCTAATCTTTAATTGGCCTTACGCTTAGACATGACACACTACACTCAAGTATTTCTTTCAAAGGATTAGGTAAACTATATTTCAACGCGCAGAAAGCCACTTGCCATGCTTAAAGTAAAACGAACTCGCACGCATTAATCCCCCAAACACAGCAGAAAAATAACGTGGGCAGATAAGACCTCTCTCTTGATTCCCAGCGATTATTCTCTATGACATTTTTCCCTCGGAAAACAATTAGGACCTGGGAATATTTTGGTGGAGTTAGGCAGTCTGGGGTAGTTTGAATTTCAAATTTCAAAGCGGATTAGAAAATCTGAGTGCATTTCTGGATTTGAATGGCTTCAACTGTGCTGCTCAGGACAGGGCAGGGCCAGAAATATGGTGAAGTTGTCATTTCTAGTTAACTTTCTTTTGTTGTTAGAGACTTTCTTGCAGTACGGGCGGGTTTATGTGCTTGTGGGTTTGGGGATATTTTTCTTTTCCGTAGTTCTGGAATCTCCGTATACTGCTTTAGGTGGAATATGCTCCAGAAGCCACATTCAGAAATGTGAAAATATGCTGTAGCAAATCTTTTTGCTCTAGACAATGAAAAATTACAAACCGCGATTTATATCCAGGTTCCTAAAATATTAGTCGAACGGGTGTGCCTGTGTTTGTGTATTCACCAGATAATTCAAATAAGGCAGTGTGGTTGAATACTGAGTAATCGCGAATGGTTCGTGACTAGTACCATTCCCGTTTACAAGCGAAGAGTTTTTCCTGGAAAAGGACCCGTATACAAATGAAGCCCAAACTTTTAAAGGGTTTTCATGCCTTTGCCTCAAACTATAAAATTTTATGGCATATAATACAATATAACACATGCCTATCATATATAACTTTCTGGTATTCCTATTGACGAAAATGTGACAGCTAGTGTACTGTAAAATCTCCAGCTATTTATCAAGGAAATTATTTTCAAATGTGCGTTTGGATATGCACTTTTAAAGCCTTTCCCTTTTTTTTTTTTAATATAAAGTACATTCATATGTGTTTGTTTAGTGTTCATAGGAAGATACACAGACACAAAGGCTTCGGACTCAATTTCTCTTACACAAGGGGTTGACTCTAGATATTAAATATTTGTAAAACTGTGAGATCTTTGAGCTGGGCTAACCTTATATACTACCGTTTCTTTAACGTTAAAGGCAAATAAATTAAAAATAGGAATCAGTCAGCAACATGGAGATCTTGCAGAGGTACCAACAACCTTACCCCCCCGTACCCCTCTGCCTTTCTCTCATTTTTCTCGCAGTAGCAGCTACAGTCTAAATCACAATATTCAAACGGGATAGCACTAGCGAAATAAAACAAAGCCCATCTCCCAGCTCATGTCAAACCACCCCGTTCTTTTGCAAACCCGACTTTATGACACATGAAGGAAAACAATGCGATCTGCTGAATCCCTCCTACTCCAAACCTGAGCAGAAAAGAGATACTCACAGCTGGTTTGGAGTTATATAGATATTCTTTTGTTTTCTTTTTTGGAGGCAATTCTCAAATCTCTTCCCTAGCCCCCGATTAGTCTGCCTGCACCCCCCCGAGATCACTCTCCTAAGCAACAGCTCTGAGGATAAGGATCAGGCCTTAATGCTACCCAGAGAATGACAGAGTTCCTTTCACCCTTTCATTCAAGTCCTGGAAATTCAAAGACTAAAGTTAAATCCGGCCATAAAGTTTATTGCTGAGTAATCGCACTCTAGTGAGAACAGTCCACTTAAATAAAAAGAATGTTGAAGTAAACACGCAGCTGGGGCCTACCCCACAATGGCAGCCAGCAATATAAGGCAGAGGGAGAGAGCAGAGCTGGGGGGATATTTACAATCTTCAATAAACCGAGCCCGTATTTCATAATTTGCAGCACTCTAATGACCTGTAGTCTCTTATATTAATGCTACAAGTTACAGTCAATTGCTTCGCTTAAAAAAAAAAAAAAAAGTCACAGGAACGTATATATGTATACACGCGTACACACCCTTTGTATACATATATACATCAGTATGAGACACATATATGCTTGTGCGCGGCTTTATACGAGCGTATACACCGATTTGTACATGCATGCACACACGCGCTTAATTTAAATATATTTATATTTATGCAATTACATATAGAATCTGGAAAAAGTTACAGCAGCATTATAAATGTGCAGCCCCGAAACACAGTACACGCTCACAGACGGACATATATACATAGCTAAGGCTTTCTGCACAACCCAATGCAGAAAATCGGAATCTTAAGCGCTCCAGTACAGTCTGTGCCATTTTAATACTAGTTCTGATGTGCAACATATTTCACCAGTCCCAAGATTATTACCATATCAGCACGCCTCCAACTCTATCATGACTACATAAGACGCTGCCCTGATAATATCAAGCCCTATCTATTTTGTTTCCCTTTTTTTTTTTTAATCGCCTGCAGTAACTACTCTTTGCTAAACAAAACCTCTCCAAACTTGGAGAGCCTATTGGAGCAAAGGAAGTAATTATGTTCTGCGGTAGTCAAAGTGATTAAAGCTAGGCCCCAAAATCCATCTCTGCCAAAGTCGCTTATTGTGGTTTACTTTGATTTGATCGTTAAAATAGAGAGCTAGCTGCTGCGAGTGAAGGGATGGGGGGGATTTGCAGCGCAACCTGGATCATTAGTGGTTGATCCTGCCTCTCGGGCTCGGTGGGACCGTCCTGAAAAGCTCCAGGCGGAGAGGAAGGGAAAGAGAAAGAGAAAGAAAGAGAGAGGCGAGAGGCAGCCAGAGCGAGCGGGAGCCTCGGCTTCCCCACTGTACAAATAAACTTTAAGGAACTTGTGCACAAAACTTACCTTTGACTTGCAAGGAGCCATTTTTCATACAGTATTGAGAACTTGTGGTTTGGATACTTCTGTCCCTAAACCTGACAATTTGAATGGCCAGGAGGCACACGTAGCCTGCAAAAGAGTCAAATGAAGTCCAGCGTCAGTGAGATTATATGTTATGTGGTATATAATGTTGGATGTCAACTCCCCAAAACCATAAAACTTACTTTAATGGCACCACGTGACTTTTTATAGCCAGTGAGCCTATCTGTCTGTGCTATGGATGATTTTACGATCTAATTCATAGACAAAACCCTATTCATTTGGCACCCAAATGTCATATAGCCGGAACTGGGGCTTATAAAGTTTACTGTTTTATAACTTTTAAGGGAAGGCATCAATGTAACCAGTCAGTAAATGTGCAAATCTTTAGTTGCTCTTAGAAGCTCAGAAGAGTTAACCATTCAAGCTCTGACGGGGTAAGTAACATTACGTTTATAGCAAACTAATTGTAGCGAAGAAAACCAAAAATCTTTAAAGGGTGAAAAGTGGGTTTGTGGCTAGCGAGGCTTGCTAATATACGCAGAGGGCTCGGACGTGGCTGTCCTGCAAATATACTTAATGAAACCACAGGAAAAATTCTAGAGCGATGTAAACACGTCTTGGAGTTAGCGGCGTGTTTTAACAAAGCACATGGGGGTTTGGTTGTTTTTGGTTTTTTTTTTCCCCCCAATCATCAGCAAACAGTTAACAGTTGATTCACCCACAAAGGGTGTTGATTGTGGTCCTGCGATGCAGCTTTCCACCTAGCGAAAAACCATTAAGGAGGAACTTATGGTCAAACTTTCAATTAAAAATACTGATAGCGGACAATCGCAGCATCTACCATTTCCAACGTGCAGCAGGAGCCAGGTAAAATATTATTACAAACTCTGCACGGGTTAAATTTTTTTTTCAGAGGCAAATCAGGAAGCACAAGTTCTTGCTTTGCACAAACCAGACCACGAAAGCTTTACAATAGAAAGTTTATTTTTTTTTGTTGGTTTCCAGTCAGGTTTTTTTAAAAACAAATACAAAAAAAAAAAAAAGCTGATCACAGTTTGCTCAAACAGCCAGACTTTGACTATATTTGTAACTTTGTTCACAAAAAACATACATCACAGAAGCTGCGCTTAATAAGAGCCACTTCTAAGAGTTCGTGCAAAGAGTCATATACAAAGGCACAGCAAGGACATACTGCTTGGAATCACAGTTTTCGTCACAGATTCACTATTCACTACACGTAGGACAAGTTCAGTTGATTTCATCATTTCACCTCTACAACAGCATTAATTACACAGGAATTATATAGGTAGTTTGAATAAAAATATTTTTAACAGCTTGGAGCTATACAGACATTAACACTTGACCACACATGCACAGTTAAGCAGGTTGAGTGCAACACATAACATTTGTACTAAACCGGGGGAGGGTTTCCTTCTCTCTCTCCTATTTTTTTTTAACCTTCCTTTTTTTGTTCTTTTTTGTTTAGTTTTGTTTTAACAGTTACTTCAAGTAACACAGCTCGCTTCATATAAATAAGTTAAAACATCTATTATTTTTTTCAAGACAAAGCCATCCAAGACAAAGAAATGTACGATAAAAGCAGATCTACTTATACACGCGAGAGAATGGTAATAAACAGGCTCATGATTAAAAGATGAATAAGGGCGACAAGAACAGGGTTTCTTCACAGAAGTAACACAAGGAAGTTTTAGAAAGTCAACTTAGTACTGACATGAGACGCAGGGTCAGCTAATACTGCTCAGTACTTTTAATTGATCAAACGCTTAGGGACGGAATGCCCCTCCTGCAGCTGCCATGCTCATACTTTTCAGCTTATTATCCTTTTTCCATTTCATTCTCCTGTTTTGGAACCAGATCTTTATTTGTCTCTCTGAGAGGCAAAGAGCATGTGCTATTTCAATCCTTCTTCTGCGGGTCAGGTATCTATTGAAGTGAAATTCCTTTTCCAGCTCCAAGGTCTGATAGCGGGTGTAAGCAGTCCGAGCCCTTTTCCCTTCTGGTCCCCCTATGTTGTCTGGAAGAGAAAAGTACATGATTTAGATTCTCAGCAGCCACTCGGAGCCTTCGTGTCTTATTGCAGCTACCAGTGACCAGGACCGTTATTCTCAGTCCTGCTTGGTTTTGTTTCTGGTTTGGATAAACGCTCAACAAGTTTCCCTCTCCAGCCCCTTTTAGGAAAGGCTTGGGGGAGGGGGATTTGGTGGTCTCGGTAAGTTTTCGCTTGGATTTGGGGTTCGATTTTTTTTTTTAATTGAATTTTTTTGGGGGGGAGGGGGGAAGGCTAATCCTCTCTCCCCCCCCCCCGCCTCTCTCCAGATAAGCTGTTTTGGAGGGTGCCTCTGCTGCTAGCTGGGTTCTCAGGGCTGAGAAAGCAAAGCAGAGGCGTGCAGCCTTTTCCCACGGCTAAGCTGGGGAAGGCTCCGGGAGGCAGCGAGCCCCCGGCTGCTCCCCCGGCAGCGAGGGCAGGGCAGGCACCCGGGGCTGAAAGTTGCTCCGCTCCCCCGCGCCCCTCAAGCCCCTCTCCCCGGAGTTTGGGGCGACTCGCGCCCCCCCCCCTCCCCCACAGCTTCCCAGCAGCGAAATCTGCCCTCCTCGCCCTCTCCTATTCTCTTTTTAATACGGCTCGGCAAAATAAATGGGGTCAGCCGCGCCGTTCCCACTGGAGGATCTCCCTTCCAGAGGAGAACCGGGAGCAGCCTCTGCTCCCGATCCCCCTTCGGGAAGGCGCTTTCTGCTCCCCCGCTGCCCGCCGGGGCCGGCGCTGGGAGCCAGACGGGCTGTGTTTTAGGGGGCCGGGAGGGTTGGTTTGGTTTTGGGTTTTTTTTTTGTCTTTTGGGGGCGACTCGCCCGGAGAAGGCGGCGTGCTTCCCTGCGAGCAGAGTTGTGCTGTGCGCGGAAGCTGCCCGCTCTCACGCCCTCCTCTCCCCCTCTCCCCGACCTTGCTCGGCGTAGCCACCCGGTTTACATTAAATCCTCCTTTTCCTCCAGAGAAATAAAGAAAGAACAGGGTATTTGCTTTACCATGACTTATGTGCAGTTTTCGCATCCAGGGGTAGATCTGGGGCTGTGAAGGCTGGGCTGTGCTTTGGTCGGTCGGGGCACTTGCCTGCTCGCTGCTTGCTGGAGTGTCTTCCTCAGTCCCAGACGAGGTGCCAACCCCGTCTCTGCTGATGTGCGTGTTGCTGCTGGAATTGGACGAAGTGCTGGTGGAGTTGGCGAGGGAGTTTTTCACCCCGTGGTGACTCTCGCTGACAGGCGAACCGGCCACGGCGGTGCAGGGCAGAGGGTCAGGGGGAGGCGAGTGGGAAGACGTCGCGGGCTGGTTGTACCTGGGCTCTGTCGAGGCAGAGGTGGTGTTGGCCGGGTAACTGCGGGGTCTCTCATTGGCACCAAAGTGGGTGGAAGCAGAGCGCCCGACGCTGAGGTCCATGCCATTGTAGCCGTATCCGTACCTGCCGGAGTGCATGCTGGCGGAGTCCCTGTATTGCTCGCTCACCGAGCTGTGATCTCCATAATTATGTAACTGGTAGTCCGGGCCATTTGGATAGCGACCGCAAAATGAGTTTACAAAATAAGAGCTCATTTGTTTTTTGATATGTGTGCTTGATTTGTGGCTCTTGGTCGTTTTGTGCGTCTATAGCACCCTTGCACAATTTATGATGAATTATGGAAATGACTGGGACATGTACTTGGTTCCCTCCTACGTAGGCACCCAAATATGGGGTACGGCTTCACATCACGTGCTTTTGTTGTCCAGTCGTAAATCCTGCCTGATGACCTCTAGAGGTAAACTCGTGCACTGGTGGGGGAGCTGGGAGGGCGCGGGCGGCCCGGGGCGCGCCGCCGATGCGCGCCGCCGCCACCGCCTCCCGCCCGTCCGCCGGCCTCCGGCGCCACCCGCTGGCGGCGCGGGGGATGGCGGCGGCTCCGCGGGGTCGGCCCGGGGTGACGGACCCCGACGGCGGCGCGGAGCGGTGCGGAGCGGAGCGGGGCACGCCGCCGCCACCGTCACCGCCGCCGCCACCGAGCCCGCCGCCGCCAGCGGGCCCGGCAGCCGGCGGCGGGGCTGTGGGGCCGGCGGGGCTTGCTCCCCCCGCCCCGGCCGCCGGAGAGCCTGGCTAGCAGAGAGCGCTCCGCTTTGTGCCGGTTTTCTCTTCCGTACGGGGTTTATTTACAGCAGGGCACAATTCCTGCGTAATCCATCCTCGGATGCTGGCAACGCTCATCTCCCTTTTCTAAATACATATACACATAGGTGTATATACACACGCGTATATATATGTACATACATATAATCCGCCCCCCCCCCCCCTTATCCCCGTGCCAGAGCTTTCGAGAGGCACCCGGGTCCTGCCGATCTGAAATGGCAGGTACCTATGAAAGATAAATATCTTGCAGTGTTTTTCCAACTAGGGGGTCAAATTCCAGGCGCTTTACGGCCGCCGTTATTTTTCCGCCTCTCGGAAGAAGAAAAAAAAAAAACCAAAAAACCCCAAACCTCTAAATGCGGCGGTAGCCATTTTGCATTAGTATTTCCCAGATTTGGCTTTTAAAATATTTAGAGCGGTAGCCCAAATTGCGCTGCCTTCCAAACAAAAGAGCCTTGATGCGTACACAAGTGTATTTATACAGCTTCACACCACATTCACGCACACACAATATAATATAGATATAACGTATATATTAATATTTTCGCTGCGCTTATTTTACTTATACAGAACTCGAAATGAAAGCATTTTATGGCAGCTACTTTTCTTTAGAGCGTCTATTTATTTTTTCCAGTGCTAAGAAATGCGAATGTGAATTAAGATACCACAAAAACGGGGAAGAAGATCCCCGAGTTAAAATGACAGCCACTTTTCTTTTAATAAAACAAAAGAAAAAAATAAAGAAAGAGGAGAGAAAAGAAAGAAAGATCGACCCAAGCCCACGAAGCCCCAAGAAATGCAGTCCATAATTCAAAGCCCCTTCAGTGTAGAGCTGAGCTCACCGAAACCTCAGTGTAAGCTCAACGGGAACCACAGAAATTCGCCCGCTTCGAAACCTCTTCCTTCGCTTCCCCTGAACTTTAACGCCGAGTTTTTACTTTAATACTAGTAGTGCAGTTTAAGCAGTTTAGCGGCATTTAAAAATTTTTCTCCCTGCAATTCATCTTCGCTTTAACTGCAAGTTTATACCCAGGGTTTTATACAACGATTTTTAAAAAGTATTTTTCTTCTTTTTGCTATTTAAATATCTTACACATGCGTAAAACTTTTTTTTCTCCCCTGCAGACCATAAGCTCCCAAACACAGCATAACGAGACGGCCCGACGCAGCGGGAGTTAGCAAAAACATAGACCCAAGATTTCCTAAAATCTCTCGTATTTCTACAATATGAACATTTCTAATTTAAAAAAAAAAAAATCACTCGCTTATCTCTTCTCACACAGGCACGCCATGGACACTCACCCACACATGGATGCTCAGCTCAAATATTAAAAAATCTCGGCCGTTTCTCTAATACTTTAAGCAACGCCATCTACGCTTTGGAAAGGTGGTTATATACATACATGCCTGTAGCTCGAGAGCTAGGACTTCCACACATGTTAAAGAAAGTCACAGATGATTGCAAATGTGCATCTTCTGACCAAGCCTTTTGGGAATTAATAGACTGTGACAAACCTATAGGATTTTAGTAGCAGAAGGAACACAAGGTAAACAATAATAATAGTGATAGTAAGCGCTAAGGAAAGGCCTGGTAGCGTTTATTAAACGTGGTTCTACTCCCCTGACTTTTCCTCTGTTTCTTCGCTGCTGGGCTGTGTGGAATTTATGAATTTGTTTTCCTTTTTCCATTTCATCCGCCTGTTTTGAAACCATATTTTAATCTGGCGTTCAGTAAGGCAGAGAGCGTTTGCAATCTCAATACGTCGTCTTCGGGTTAAGTATCTGTTAAAATGAAATTCCTTCTCTAACTCTAGCGTTTGGTATCTGGTGTAAGTTTGCCTCCCTCGTCTCCCATGAGTTCCATATACTGTACCTGTAGAAGTAAAGACAAAACGATCGCATTGGACAGGGCCCAGTGATTTCAGACCAGAAAGAGCCGTTAGTATATTCTGCCTCCTTTTGCAGGCACAATCACCGGGGGACGGGGGTTGCTCTGGTTTCCTGAAGGCTTTTTTTTTTTTTTTTTGTCCCTCTTTTCCTTTTTCTCCTGCCTGACCAGCTGTAAATGCGGATGTGCAGCGTGCTGACGGTGGTGGGGCAACTGGGATACAAAGAGGCTTTAAGGTGGACCTGGGGAAAGCGAAGTAGGTAGCACCCGTGTGAATCGCTGAGCAGCGTCTACCCTCTGCCTGTCGAGAGCCTGTGCGCGCACACGCACGCACACACACACACGCACACGTGTGCGATCCCGGGAGCTGCACGCATGTGTGTGTGCGTGTGTGTGTGCACGCATATGCGGGGGTGTTTACACAAACACCTTCTATTACCGTGGCTGTGACTACAGAGGGTCTGTAATTTAAGTATAATTATAGACATCAACTAAAGATCATAGAAGAGCCTTTACCATTTGCTCCGGAATTTATTGCCCTCGAATGTAAAGCAGCATCAGAATGGTCTTGCTAAAAGTTTAACTTTCCAAAAAAGAAAGGCGACCCACAGTCCAGCAAACGTAACCTCGGGAGGAGGGGAATCATTAGCAAACACTGGAAGTGAACGTCTTGATAGGGGATTATTAGAAAGAAGTGACACGCCAATACAACCCTCCCCACCCCCAGCACGACTCCTGGACAGAATAGTTTAATTCTGTGAAGTTCACTTGTAAGTCAGAGAAAATCCGCGATGCCATGGAAGTGCGCCCACGGCCCCAGAAACGTGCTCTCAATATCCAATACTTACAGGCTAATGAGCTGGGGGAGGGGGGCGAGGAGGAATGTGCCACAAATGCATTGGATCCTCAGTACAGAGGGCATATTCCCTGCATGGCTCTCTGACAATGAAGAAGTGGAGCAGTGGCTTTGGGGTGGCTTTAGGAGAGTGGGAAAACTGCTCTGCTCCTTTTTTTCCTCTCTCTCTCTCCCCCCCCCCCCCCCCCCCCCCCCCTCCTTAGGATTCACCAGTAACTTTCACCAGTGAACCCGCAAGCTGGGCTCTCGGCCACCGTTCCCAGGGTGCCAATGTGCCAGGTCTAAAATAACCTGGGAAGGTTTCATGTTACACGTTGCCCCTCAGGAACCGTGTCTCTCCAGCAGTCTGGGCTTTAGGTAAGAACAAAAAAAGAAAAAAAATCCCGGGGAAAGAAACTTTTCCCCCCACCCCCACCCCCCGGCCCTTGATTGCATCGAAATGCCTTACCAGCGCAGGAGTTCATCCGCTGCATCCAGGGGTAAACAGGACTCGTGTACTTCCGGTCGGTGCCTTCGTCATTTACAATTTTGGCTTGGACGCCGCTGGATTTGTACTGTTGATCGGGAGAAAAGTGCAGGTAGTCCCCGGGCCCCCTCTGTTTGCCACTGCCGGAGGGAGAGGCGCTACTGATTTCCTTGTCCGAATAAAAACAAGAGGCTCCGTACTCATAGGAAGCCCGATTGCAAGCAATGACGGTGTTGGACTGTTGGTAGAAACAAGGTGAGGTGTAAGTCTTGTCCTGCAGGCTGCTTGCCCCGTACGAAGCCGGAAAATGCCTGAGAGCATCATAGCCCGCCGGGTAAAGGGGGATCTGCCCGAGGAAAGAGTCCTGGCCCCCGGGCAGGCTCCCCGGGAAAGTGGGATTCACGAAATAGGAACTCATTTGCTCTCCCCCTCTCCCGGACCGTGATTTGTTGTGTATTAGTACATCTGGCGATAACTATTAGGAGTCATCGAAGTGGTTTGTTTCTGGATGGCCGAGCGCCAAAAGCGACAGCAGAAAATAGGAGCAGCTGACGGCGGGGCGGCCAATGGGAGCGCGCGCGGCGCCCGCTCCCCCGGGGCCGCCGCCACCGCGCCGCCAACTTACCGGCGGCCCCGGCCCCACCGCGCCGCCCCGCGCGGCCCCGCGGGGACCGGCCGCGCCCCCGGGGCGGCGCCGCCCCTCCGGAGCGAAAACATCCCAATAATAACAACAAAATTAGCGATAATAATAGTGGTTCCCGGTAGGAGCAGGCAGCGCGGGCAGCGTGACAGCGGCGGATGGGGGGACACCCCCCACCCCACCACCCCCGGCGGCTGGAGGTGTGTGTAGGGGGGCGGCCTTAAAAGTTGGCGGCCCCACGACAGGCGCGTCGCCCCCAGGGGAGCCGCTCGGCCCCGCAGGGAGAGTGGGCGAGCCGACCCCGGTCACTCCGACGGCGGTGGATGCTGCGGGGGCGGGCGGGGGGGGGGGGAGGGAGGGCGTTTGGAGCGGAGGGAGCACCTGAAACGGGGAGCGGAGGGCTGGGGGGGGGCGGCCCGGCCTCCCGCCGTTTCCCACCGCGATGCCACAACGGCATCCAGGAGTTTTTGGGCGGGTTTTGGGGTCTTTTTTTTTTTTTTCTTTCTTTTCGGAAATCGCCCCTCCGCTGAGGCTTCCCTTCGGAGCTCGGGGAGCCCGCCCCAGCACCGAACCCAGCTTTTGTGAGAGAGGCTAACGCGTCCTGCGTGGAAGACGTCTCGTATTATAATGAACACCCCTATAATTAACGCCGAGGTCGTGGCTGGGGCAGGAAACGGTGGCCTTCTGGGGAGGGGATCTTTCTTTTGCACCAAGTGCCCGAGAAGGCCCCGGGAAGGGCTGGGCGGGCTCCCGGCGCCCCCCGAGCAGCCGAGATAAAGTTCCACGTGTCTCTCCTTCCCCGAGTCCCCCCCGCCAGAGTCGAGCCGAAGGAATCAAACATTCAAATTCAAAAACGAGCCAGTAGGACTATTCCTAATTAATACGGCCCCGCTAATGAGTCAGCAGAAGCCAATCGGTTTCGTTGGTGCGCCGAATAATTTGATTAAACGCGGATGCGTGTCTTTAGGAGAGGGAGGAAAAAAAAAATCCATGAAACAAACATTTCCATCTTCATTTTTCAACGTGGCAGTTACCCCATAGCGGAAATATAATTCTTGGCCCAGGGCAGGGACAGTAACATTCAGTAACAGTTTCATCAGTAACAGTGCTGATGAAATTCGCTGAGACGCTTTTAATTCAGCCGTAACCCTCCAGTTCCTGGAGATAACAGGAGGTTGTTCATTCCAAGATGTGTTTACTCATAATCCGCGCCCATTACAACAGATTGAATAGCCTAATTTTAAACGCGCTCTGACGGAAAGTGACATTCGTATGAGCCCCGTTTCCTAAAGTAGCTTTCAAAGGAGAGTTTTGTTGGTGTTGGGAGACTATTTGTCTCATTTCCGGGGGCAGATTACGATACCTATAAAACAGTAGTGAGTTAAAACATCTCTCCACAATAGTTTGTATTGTTCACAGTCTCAGCTGGACTTTCACATTCAGATGTTGATTGCCTCCAATTTTCTCCCCCCCCCCAACTTCCTTAACCTCTTCAGCCCGACTAATCCATAAACACACCTGGTAGAATTACAGCTCACTAGCTGCATGGTTTGGGAGGTCATTTCAGAAACGTGTATTTCCTGAAAGCCAGTCTTCTCCAGAAAAAAAAAACCCAACCAAAACCACACCAAAAAGTGGTGGGTGGTTTTTTTTTCACTCAGTGCGAATAGAGTTAAAAACGGAGGGAGCACCAGCAAACAAGCACAGAGCACGCTAAATGCAATGAGGACTGAAAAAGAGCAGATTTTCGCCAACGCAGGTCCGAACGAAAATGCACCGTGAAAAATGAATACTCGGGACACGCGAAACCCACCGGCCCTACTTTAAAAAGTTGTGGCCAGACGGGCTTTTATTTGAGTCCACCACACAGAGACCAAAATACAAAAAAATCGCGCCAGGCTTAGTTATATTTACATTTTATAGCATCGCTTACAGACTGATCTTTTTTTCTCCTCTCTTTTTCTTTTTGTTTTCTTCCCTCTTTTTCGACTTATTGTTTGCGTCCAATTCAAACTGTCGAAAACCCGACTGCAGACGGCGAAAACATTTCTTCGTTGATCCCATAATATTAAAAGGAATGGAATGTGCTCGTTTGCCTGGCTGGGTCGTGTTAGAGTAGTTACAGTGACAGCTAAACAATCTGCACTGCAATCTCCGCTTCAGTCACATTCAGGCGTCCTCTCCGCTCCTCCCCCTACCCCCAGAAAACCCCGAATTACAATCATCCGTGACCCCCCAGCTCTGCCGGGGAAATGCCCTGCCCGGACACATTTCGCAGCAGTTTCCCTTCATCATTCCCGCCCCCCCTCACACCCCCACCCTCAACCTCCACCTCCGGAAAGCAGAAAGCCAGCCCGCTGCATTTTGCCACCGCAACAAAGTCACACTTTGCGCTACCCACGTATTTCATCCGCCTTTTATTTGTTTTCGGAATTCCCCGCACCCCCAGCACCTCCTCCGCCAAGCACTTCGCCTTCCTCCTCCCGCCGAAACCCCGGCCGGCAACGCCAGCCACCCTCGGATACAGGTGCGGGGGCAGTTGCCCTCTTAAGCTTAAAAGCCTCATTTCTCCTCGTATCTAAAAACCCACTTACAAATCCTTCTCATGCTCGGCAGCGTCACCAAAACCAACCTTTAACTAATAGCTCCTAATCCAAACAGTTTGGGCAAGGCGAACCGTTGTTTAGACTGGCGGGGCATCGGGAGCCTGGCCGGGGGGACGCGGGCGGGTCGTCCCCAGCCAGCTCCCACTGGGATATTTCACAGTGGACACACACCGAGGTGCAAGCGGAGGAGAATGGGAGGGGGCAGAGCCGGCCTTGCTGGCATATCTTGCCGGGGTGGGGGAGGCGGAAGGGGGGGTGGTGTGTGAGCTCCGATGCTCCCGTTGGAAAGGGAGGCCGGATATTTTTCTTATTTTTTTTGGGGGGGGTGTCTTTTATTTGGGTTGCCCCCGAGCAGCGCAGTCTCCCAGCGCTGCCCTTCCCAGGGGCTGCGGGGGCCGCTCCGCGCCCGCCTCCGCCGTTCGGCCACGCCGTGGCAGCACTGAGCACCCACGGCCCCGCAATAAATAATCCTGCGCTCACTGCAGCTCCAGTCCGGCGGATACCGCAATGCAATGCAAATGCAATGCTTTATCAGCCCGGCAGCACAAGCAGAGCCGGGGCTAACACTTAAAGCACTCCGAGCCGTTCGTTCGCCATCAGGAGGCGGGGAGCGGAGCCGGGCAGCGGCGGCGGCGGCGGCTGGGGGGGCCGGTTTCGGGGGGCGCTGTCCCCGGGGCCCCGCTCGCCCCGCCGGCACACCCCGCGGGGCACCGGCCCGCCGGCCGCCGCTCCCCCCCCCAGCGCCGCACCGTAACAGTCACAACAAGGAGAGAAGGGAGGGGGGGGGAACAAAAAAAGCTCGGTCTCCGGCGCTGAAATCGGTTTAGCCGCTGCAAAGCCCGCTCCGCGCAGCCAGGGCGCGCAGGCTGCCCACGCCGGAAAGCGCCGGGAACCCTGTTCCGACGGACCCACGGAGGGGCACGGGGATTTTGTAGGCAGCGCTTGATCTGATAAAGAAAATCAAAGACACGTTCGCGCTGTTTTCCCCCGTCTAGAAAGAACCTTTCCCCTGGACGTGCCAGGGGAGCCAGGAGACATTGTGCTGACCGGTTGTTTGGTTTTGGCGTTTTTTTGTTTGGTTTTTTTTTTTGCCTTTTTTTTTTCCTGAAATATTAAACAAGAAATTGCATCTAAATTTCAGCTGCCACAAATGAACTTTAGGTTAATGCTGCGAAATAAAAGAATTAATGTTGGGGGGGGGGGAGTTAAATTTTTTTTTCCTCGTGCTGTGGAAAAAAAAATCCCCTCCGATTGATGCTGTAAATCTGAATTGTTAGAAAATAACCGGAATGCCACAGCAACCCCCTGGCAAATGCAAACAGAAATAAACTTCGTGAAAAAAAAAAAAAATTAAAATCCACGGCTTCCTTGCTAAATAATAGAAAGTAGACATTTTATTTAGGTATATTTTTGCATGCACTCGTTAAGTCGAAATCAACTGAGCTGCAGCCACCTCTATTTTTGGCCGGTAGCATTTCCATTCGGTTTAATTGCACATGTCTAATATTTAAACGTATTAAACCATGTTTCCCTGCTTACGGTAGTGTCATATACATTTCTCACCTTTTAGGTTCTGGCTCACAGGAGCCCCTGCGACTTTGACAGCTGTCGCTTTGGCTGCACAGGAGACGAATCGCCCTCCTTTTGGTGCCAGAAGAAGCAGGAAATTAGCCAGGTTGCAAGTTGAAAATCTGCCACGCCAGTGCTTTGAATCCAATATGCCACACCTTCCAGCGGGGGAACTGGAAATTGCCATCCCGGATCTGTGTTCTAGGCGGCTGCTTATGCCGAACCTCCGCACACTTTGTTCACTATTGCCTTACAAAGAACAAATGAAATGGGGATTGAAAGCCAGAGAGATCCGAAGCAGGACAGAGCTCAGCAAAAGAATGCGGCTCTATTCTCGCAAGGGAAATTATAAAAAAGTTCATGTTCACGGTTACCATCCACATGACCGACAACGACCAATGGAAAAACCGAACAACTCATAAAGTTGTATTGCAAAGTTGTAAATTTTCATAAACAACAACGGATTTATGGCCTTTTCCTCATCACTAAGAAGAGGCAGGTCTTAGAGAGGCGCCATCTTACCACAGAGGCAGCCCTGGAGTTTTTTAAAAGACCTGGAGTTTGTACTAATTTTATTAAAATCACAATTAGTACGTTGATCAGGAACGGAGTGTAGTAGAAAAATGGAACTTCTGCGCAAATGATGCTCTGGTTCTACCTGTATTTACCCGGCCGAATAAAGGGACTTTTCGGGCGAGCTTTTTTTTTTTTTTAATTTTTTAAAAATTTTAAAAAATATTAAAAATATTAGATCTCCTTGACATTAGGTGATACCTGGCAAAAATGGTACATTTTCTAAAGCAGGGAGATTTTCCCCCTTTTTAATGCCACCCTGATGCCCCCCGCCCCCCGAATGCTGCACGCTCACGTACCCGACCGGATCATTTACACTTGGAAGTTTGGCATCGCGCTTTCTGTTCATTACCAAATATTATTTCACTGCATGCGATTTCGGCTTGATCGCCGGCCGCCTGGACTGGGGTTATGATTGCAAGAGGACACGGGAACAGGGTGGAAGGAAGCCCTCCCATAAAGAAGGCTTTCCGCTTTATTAATCAACTGCGCTAGGGAAAAAAAAAAGAAATCACAAAGTCGAGATAGAGAAATTGACTGATTCCTATCAATTAATCACCTTGGATTTTTTTTCCTTCTGATTACGGAAAAAAAAAAAAAAGAAAAGATTTATATGGTCTAATTTATTTATTTGTCTCTGTAAATTATTTTTTGATGCTCTCTTCGAACTGTATCCCTAATAAAGAAACACAACTCATTGTCAACAAGCATATTTATTTTCTGTGTAACATAAAACACATTTATCGTGGGAGATACTTGAACACGGTATCACTTCCAAAGAGAGTTCACAGACATTTTTTTTTCCACTTCCAATACTTACACGGCATATCCAAATGTTCACAACGAACACATCGAAACACATTGTAACATACAATTTTTGAATAAACTTTAGTCAAACCTTCAAGACGGATTTATACAGAGTTCTTAACAATACATCATGCTACAAAGTTTCCAAATTAATTACATACTTCCCAATTTGACATGATCTTACAAATGAGCTCCAAGACGAATATAAATGACAAAAAAAAAAAAAATCGTTCAAATATACAGTATCTGCTATTGTAGGAAAATTCACGGTATTACATATTAACACGTTCGGATAACCAGGACAAACAGGTTTTTTTAAAGGTGGTTACATGGTCATTTAAATTCACTTTTCAAAGAACACTTTCCGCTATATTAAGTAAGATCAACCTAGAATAAGAAAACAGCCTTTAGCAGAGGCAGCCGAAGGTAGAAGCCAACGGGAGATATTAAACCGCTTTGTACAATATTGGCGTGTGTTTGCTTCCTCACTCGGAATAGTAAAGAATCGAGAACAAAGATATATTGCAGCATATGGTTTTCATTTATAATTGCTTTGGAATAAATATATTATTTTAAATTTAAATATATTCAGCCTTTTCGGTACCAAATTCTATACCAAAGCTATTGATGCGTGCTTTTCGAACGACTACACTTATATTTCTAAAAGCATTTTGCGATTCACATTAGTAATGTTATCTTCTTTTGACTACTAAAATACAGTATACTTTCGAAGATAGGTAGGCGGAGCAAGATATATAGGTAGTCTGGAAAATAGGTAGTACAAATCATTGCTGTAGATTGTAGTGGTTTATGGAACATCTTCCCCCTCCCCCCCCCCCCCCCAATGTTTAACCTTTTGTTAGTGTAGCTGTTAGTTATGATATTTTTCTAACAATAATTAAAAAAAAAAAAAAAGAGAAGTGCAGAGCTACTTATTCAAAATTAGGTAGTTTTTTCTTAATGTGAGCCTAATGCACTTTTCCCCTCACAAATGATTGGGACTATTGAGTCAGGTAGTTACTTCGGAAGGTCACGGTTTACTATCTGTGCAAGCAGCAGTTCTCCCACTGAAATGTCCCCTGGACAAACCCACCCAGGTTTGGGCGAACGAAAAAACAAATGATTGTAGGATGCTCTTAGGAGATATTACCGAAAGGTTCGGCACAGGGCAGGTTTGAGGAGTACGGGAGAGTGGAGAGAAGGCTGGAAAACCACCCCAAGAAACGTTTTCATGTTTGCAAACGCTCGCTTGCAAGATGATTATTAAAGGGAACTGATTTTTTTTTTTAAATAACAACGTGAGTCTCTCTCTTTTTCCACCCCACCCTTTAAAGGGAGCTTTTCAACTGTCATGTGCATACATTATACTAGAGATCGCTTCCTCGAGTGGGACTCCTTAGTCCTCTTCCTCTTCGTCTTCTTCCACTTTCTCGACAGAGGCGGCTGCTGACGTGGGCTCGTTGGGAGCCGGGGTGCTGGAGCTCTCTTCCTTGTGCTCCTTCTTCCACTTCATCCTCCGGTTTTGGAACCAGATTTTGATCTGCCTCTCCGTCAGGCAGAGGGCATGGGCGATCTCTATCCTCCGCCGCCGAGTCAGATAACGATTGAAGTGAAATTCCTTCTCCAGCTCCAGGGTCTGGTAGCGGGTGTAGGTCTGGCGCCCTCGCTTCCTATCCGGACCTGAAAGCAGGCACACACGGCCAGGAGTTAAGCAAGAAGAGAGATGGAAAGTTTTCTCTCTTCGCCCCCCCCCGCCCTTATTGTTATCATTATTTTTTGAAAAAGAAATACATAAACAAACAAAAAGCGGCCGAGCGAGAGTGAATGATCCCCTACTCTCGGTTTCGCCCGCCCCCCCACTTTGCCCTAACAAAGGCATTTCAGCCACACGACCTGCCTTGCTCAGGCAGGGCAAAAATTAAGTTGCTCGAGACCTAGAAAAAGTGGAGAGAAAGCATTCAGAAGAGGAGGTGGGGGAGGAAATTGCTTTTGGGAGGAGGAACTTTCCCCCCAGGCAATGTATTTCCCTAAAACCTTCCAGACTTTCGCGTTTCGCAAGGGGAAATAAAAAGCTGGAAGTCTGGGCTGTATTTATTTTATTTTAATGTCGGGGGCTCCCTCCACCCCCACCCCCACCCACACACACCCCACCCCGCCTGGATCGTAAACAATACATCGCATTTAGCTCCAGAAGAGAGCTCTCCTTTTTCACACACTCTCGCCCCCCCCACCCACCCCCCCACCCGCCCCGTTTTCCTGTTTAGTACACTTCTATAGATCCTTATCTCCGTGGAAAGGGCAGGGGGGGACGAGAGTGGCACGTCTCAGCAGCGTGGGCTGGCAAAGTCCTCAGCAGCCCGTCCCCCGCTCCTGAACGCCCCTCTCCCCTCCGCCTTTCCCCGCGAGCGGGATTTTTTTTGCCCAACTTCGGCAGAGGGCAGGGGAGACGCTTACCCGTGGGGGCTCTGGGAGCCCGCAGCCAACTCTCCACATTTCTATAGCAAACAGCACAAATCGACTCGATGCTAAAATTCCATAGCAAATGGAGTTAAATAAATTTACGAGGCTAGAACCCATTAATTGGGCAATAAAAAGTTTTATGATACTCATTTACATACAATGCCACGGGCTTTCTACGCAATGGCGCCTCGGCTATAATTAAAACCATAAAGGCTGTGCTGACAGTAATTCTGGCGACACGCTTTGCCTGGCTGCCACGGCTCCGAGCCCTCTCCGCTCGCCCCTACCTGAAGACCTCATCCAGGGGTATATCCGGAAATTAGGCTCAGCCTGGTTGTGCAGGTTGCTTTCCTCCGCTTTCTCACAGCTGGGTTTGGTTAGCTCATTGCAGAGGACGGGAATGTTCTGATCAAAAGAGGAACAATGCAGGTTGTAGGCATCAGAGCCCAGGCTGTATCCGGAAGAGAACGGGTTTTGATATATGGTACTGTTCACATTGTACAAGCCAGGCATGGAGGAGGCGAAGGCACCCGCGCCTGGTCCATAGCCGCTTCTCTGGGAGTTGCTTGCAAAGGAGCAAGAAGTAGGCTCTGCATTTTGGAAAAGAGAAGCCCCCGCCGTATATTTGCTAAAAAGCGCATTCACATAATACGAAGAGCTCATAATTTTGACCTGTGATTTGTTGTCCGGCAGGCTTCAGTGTCGGTTTTACGAGGTAGCGTGATATATGATAACATTACACCCCCAGATTTACACCAAACCCCATTTTCTTTTGGACTGAGCTGCCTTCCAGCACGTGACCGGTCATATGACGCCGCCCGCCAATCCCCGCCCGCCTCACAGGTGGTGCCGGCCGCGGCCCGCCGGTGCCCGGCCATGGACGGGCCGGGGACGCCGCCGCCAGCCCCGCCAGCCCCGCCAGCCCCGCCGCCAGCCCCGCCGCCGCCGCGCCCGGCAGCGCCCTCCAGCCGCCGCCGCCCCCCCTCGCCCTCGCCGGCGCCGCTCCGCGGGGTGGGGGGGGGGGGGCTTGCCCCCCGGGACTGCCACCCCCCCCATATGGTCCTTTGGACGAGGCGTGGGGGTGTCGCAGAAATAAAATAAAATAAAATAAAAACTTTAAAGGACGCTGCCCGTCACCCCCGCCTTGTTTTCCCGCAAGGAAAATAAGCGGGGGTCGGGAGAGTGGGGGTGTTCTACCCCGGCCGTCGGGCCCCGCCACGCCCGGCCGCTGGCTCTGAGGGGCTGCCCAAGGCTTGAAAATCAAAGTGCCCACCCCAAGGCCGGAGTGAGCCCAGCCGGTTTAACCCCTAGGAAGAAATCACGGTCACCCTCCCGAAAAAAAATATATATAAAAAAAAGGAAAAAATTAAATGAAAGGGCTCAGCTTTCTGGACGCCTTAAGAAGGAAAAAAGCAAAAACAAACAAACTCAGAGTTGAAGGAATCGCCTACAAACGGCTGCAAATCCCAGCCGCCTGTTTAATGCCCCCTTTACCTTTCCCTCCTGCATACCTTACGGTCCTAAGCGTGTGGCGGCAGCGGTACGCTCAGATGACGGGAAGCGTTGCTGCCTTTCTAAACGCTGGGCTCCCCAACAATGCGAATGGCTCTCCATTGAGGATGCTGCACCGTGCCCTTCCTTTAAACGGATCGTAAAATGAGTTTCCTTCCCTCAGACAGGGAGTCCTGGTAAAGACAGCTTTTACTGCCTGCCTGTATTGCACATCATAAACTGGAAGGAGCACAATGGAATTGCCCCGGAAATTCTCCTTTCAATTATAGTTTGGTGCCCCGTGTACAAAGACTTTCTCACCAGTTAAAATTGTTCTTGGCGATATTTCGCACGGACCCTAAACTTTGCGTTTTGGAAACGTGGGACACCCTCTCCCCTCCTCCCACGCACACCTCCAACACACACACACGCACCCTTTGGGACTCTTTATGCGCGGTTATTGCAGCCCCATGAATATAGGTTACTGACAGAAGCAAGAAAATTCTCTAAAGCCAGATCCCTGGGATACTGGTGCTTCAGAGCATGCAAATGTGGCGGCTGCATGTAGACATTTGCCAAGTGTTAAGTACGTGAAAACGCAGTTATTATTCGCAGGCGTAAGGGAGAAGCTGGCGAAAGAGCCCCCTTCGGTTATTCCTTCCAATTCGCCAATATTAGACAATATCCCTGCGGTCGCGATTGCGATGTGGGAACACGCCGGCAGAAGAGGCTGCTGGAAGGGAATAAAGGCCCAAGAAGTTAAACGAACGCGAAGCAAACAAGACGACGACTAAGAAGATCAAAGAGCCTGAAGTAGATGACATTAGACCAATAAATTGCTCCTCTGGTGACAACATTCCAAGATGCAAGAAGAAAGAAACAGCAAACTATAACCAATGTCTAGACTTAAATATGGATAGCGTAGGACTGCGCAGATTAGCTGGGTGGCTGTATTTCGAGCTCTCTGGTTCTGTCCAATTTGCACGTTTGTGAATTTTTCTTTGCGTGTGTGTGTTTACTGCCGCCACCTTTTTATATATACATATATACATATATACATATTTTGCTTTCAGCTTTTTTTTTTTTCCTGCCAACCATTAAGATTTCTCAGAAAGTCTTCACTGAATAAATCTTAAAAGGACCCCCAGGCATGGGTCCCCGCCACCTTATTTGCTTCCCCTACCCTATGCATTTTAGGGATAACGCTGTCTCTGAAACAGCCTCTGAAATCTCTCGTTTAGTCGCACATAAAACCAGGCTGGATCCCCGCGCCTTAAAACGCGCTTTTCATTTGAATATATATTTTTTTCCAGCCGAGGAAATGGCGAACGAACGCAGATTGCAAGGTTTCGGTCACCTCAATATTCTCACACGCTTTAAAAAACAATCCTCTAGGCGGGATTTATTGTATTTATGTTTTTCTCCTGAGCTCTGGTCTACCTCTCTTTGCCTTCTGAGCTTTTTCGGGAAGTAAAAGGTAGTGATAAAACGGTGCTCATAAGTTACAAGCGACCTGGGAGCACTACGTGATTATGGCTTGTGTATTAAGCAGCATCTTGATGTGGTTCATACTAGGGAGGATTTTGTTGTTTTGGAATCTGTTCTCGCCGTAATTTATCCACGATTATAATGGAGCGTACTGTGCCAAGTTATTACTTAGTATGACGACGCATAAACACTTTTTAATTTCAATATAATTTTACTGCCCAAGGAAAAAAAAAAATTAATCATAATAACTTTAGCAATGCCATTGTAGACAAACACTTGATAGGAAGGCTTTTGTTAGAAAGCAGGGAGTGGTTGTTACTCTTTATCCCTAGAAAGAATCAAATCTTTCAAACAGTGTGGGGAAAAAATAGCTCAGTTCTCACATTCCTTCCCGATGCTGAATTTCGATATAAAGAGATTGGCTTTGATTTAAGGAAATGTAAATAAAACGCGGAGAAAGTAGTTCTGTTTCGGAGTACTATGCAGCGATTTGTTTGCTTGTCTGGCTTAAACTTGAAAAATACAACGTTCATACTTCAGCCCACATTTTATGCTTCCTTTCCTCCTGCCTTTATTTTCCTTCCAATTACTTTTTCCTCCTCTTTTGGCACTGCCATCTGAAAATACTCCACAATTCCCCACTAAGCCTCATTCTCAAGATGCGAAAGCCAACAAAAGCAAAACGGAAAAAAAAATACGAAAACGACTGGAGGAAATCAAAACAGAAGGCGAGGAGAAGTTAGGAATGACTTTGAGAGACACGTCAAGTTTGCAGAGCATCAGCCTGCCCGCATCTGTATCATATAATCGCAACGGGTCCCACAGAGCTGAAATTGCTGGAGACACAAGCAGGGCTTTTTACTTGTATCAAAGGCAGCTGTTGAGGAATTTCACTCGCCGGTAAATAATTTTCAAAGCGGAGGTTTGCGGCGCTGCTCTTGCCCCGCACGGCTCTGTCTCCAGCTACGCGGGGCGGAGAAGGGTGGTGGAAAATTCGTCGCTTCGCCCCCTGCTCCGGGGGCGAAGCTCTTCGGGGACTCTCCTCCTGGGCCGATCTGGGGAAAGCCTCTTCCATCCTGCCCCGACCCTTCAATTCCCCCTTTCTGCAAATATTTCATTTCTCACCAGCCCTTCGGGAGGTCGGGTCACCCCGTTTGCAGGCTCAGAGCTTCGCCAGAGAAGGGCGAAGGTCTGGGGCAAGGGAAAGAGGAGCTGGCAGTTCGGTGCCAGGGCTCCATCCGCCTCTATTAGCTGACGGGAAATGCCCCGGTGTTTTGAGAATAATAAATGCGGGGTACGTCCTTGGCGCAAAGCAAGCTTTACTTTTGCCACGAGAGCACCGAGCGTGGCCAGGCGGCAAATGCCACCCTAACGGCGCCCGGTGACAGCGGGATATCCCTCGCCGCCATCCCGGGACAAGGGGAGGGGGGGAACCCCCTCAAGCCTATCGGCCTTTCTTAAAACCAAACCGGCGTTTCCAACCCCCGTTATGCTTCCATAAAGTCGACATTTTAGGAGCTTTCGGGGAGGTGGCCGAGCGCTTGATGGCGGGAGGGCGCGCGCTCTTTCGCGGGCTCACAGCGCCACCTGCCGCCGCGCGCCCGCCACCGCCGCCGTCCCCGCCGCCGTCCCCGCCACCCCCGCCACCGCCCCGCCGCCGCCCCGGCCCCGCGGAGCCAGCGCCTCTGCCCGCCAGCGCACTGGAAGATAAATGTCCACCTCCCAGCCTGGATTTAAGCAGGGGAAGGCCAATAAAAGGTTGTTATTTCCGCTCGCCCGCTTTATCTAAAACAGCCAGACAAAACAAATGAAAAGGCTTTTGTAGAAAATCTTAATTGTGGCTGGACAGTTGTAAACTCATTAAGAGCCGAATTCCAGACAGTTTGCAGACCCGTCATTTATTACACACTCTTAATGCTGATTCTTTGAAGTTGCCTCTGTCTGCAACAACAGAGGGCGTCCCAGCATCCCCAAATACTGGCCCAGGGATCAATTAGGGGCTTTTTGTGTGTGTGTGCACACCAGAACGGGCTCCCTTTTGCTAATTAGAACTCATCAAATCTTACCCCGGATTTCTTGCCTTTCCTTTTTTTTTTTTTTTTTTTTTTTAAGGTGAAGCCGAAAGCTTTTTTTTTCCTCCCGCGGTTCTGCACATCTGTAAACTTCTTGCCGGCTCCCTAAGTTTTGTCTTCAGCCCTGCAGCGTTTTACACCCCATAAACGGTTACAGCAGTCATTTTCTTTTATTGCACTGTATGGCTCTGAATTTTCCTAACAACAACTTCTGGCAAGACCATAACTGTGTTCCGTCTTATTTTGCTTTAAATACATATATATATGCACGTGTACCTCCGTAAAACAAGAAGGCTTTTACTGTTATTCGGCATATTTGCAAACAACGGTCGGTGTGGCGCAGAAGTGTGCTGCGGCTCGTATTATGGAGGATATCTGCTCTGAGCAGTAAGATGTCCGCCCAAAACAAGGGTAAATTTCAGCAAGCTCGGAGATTTCGCTATTTTCTTTTGTTGCTGAGCTTGGTTTGGCTTGGGGCGGCGGGGGAGGGGTGGGTGCAATGGGGGTTTGTGTAGAAATCTTCCACTCCAGAGAAACGTTCTTTCTGCTTTTTAAAATAAATCTTATTTTGCCTTCTCCGCTCTAGCCTGCTGCCAGCCCAGCTCTTTCCTTCGGCTAACCTAGCGAGTACAATCGACACCATAAATTCTACCATAACTGTCAGTAAAATTTTATCTGTATCTATATCTATCTATACATACATATATAATCTGAGGCGCTAGTAAAATGCAAGGAGTTGTTTTTATTTGCCACGGGGCATATAAAAGGGAGGGAAAAAATCCAAACGTGAAGGCAAAGGAAGGGGGAACAAAGGTGACGTTTGAAATAACATATTTTGCATAGGCAATTATCTCTAGAAGGGAATCTAAAATGAACGCGCTGGTGAGGCGAGCCTTCCCACAAAGCTTGCTGAAGCACAGTGAGTGCTGGATATTTTCTGGTCCAGGCTAATTAACCATCGCAGCTTAAATGTCGCTGTCTGAGCTGATTTACATTATTGTCCGCGCTGAAGAACGTCGGACATTTTGGTTCGGTCCTAAATCCCCCCCACCCAGCCAGGCGAATTTATTAAAACGGCGTTAAGTGGGGACTGTGCCCCCGCTGCCATCCGAAGGGGCTCCCTCCTCGCACTGCTCAGCCCCAGCTTACTGAACGGGAGCCGTCCCTCCTCTCAGCGAAGCAATGGCATTTAGGACCTGAATCTGTCCATTTAGGACGAAAATAAGCCCAAATTTTCATCACCTGGGGTCTGCGTTTATAGAACCGTGGGTTTGCCTCGGCTCGGAAATAACACCACTACTCGCCTCGCCTCTGCGGCTGCCCTAGCCTTGCCACGTCCGCCGGTGAGACTCGGTGTGCCGTGGAACAACCCCTCCTTAATGATCTTAAAACATCACAAAATATAAAAGAATCAATATATTTTATTTGGCAAAAAGTTAAATATCATTTCAACACAACGATTTGGTCAGTAGGCCATGAGGTAACTATTTCAAAATAGACAGTGTGCGTTCTGCATCAACATAACTTCCCAGATTTATTTTTTTTAAATCGATACAAATTTACAATAACCAAATGTAGGTTTTTTATAGTGTATAATTTATTATCAATAAAATTAACCTTCATTACAATAACCATCAAATCATTCGATTAAAATTAAAACGTAAACCATAGGTAGTTACCCTTTTCACATATATGTATAGCTCCGAAATATGATAACTGCTCACTGGTGCAAAAACAATCTTTAAGCTAGTCTGTTTATTTACTTTTTTTTTTTAATATATAGAATATATATACAACCGACAAAGACAGTACTATATATATATCAACTGTGCATACTAAAATGACTTGCTTCAATATTTTGAGAACCGTAATTCCCAGACATCCCGGACGAACTTTTTTCTACTTTTTTTTTTTTTTGTTGCTTTTTTTTTTTGTTGTTGCGTTGGGATATATATAATATATATTTTACAATCAAAGGTTAACTGTCTAATTATACAGAAAAGACTTAATACACTACAGAGCTATACTCTATGCAATTTTTATAATAAACAACCTGAGTTCAAATTGAATTCTAGCTTACACCATTACATCCGGTACAGCACCCAAGCACATAAATTGAGTCACAAACATAATTACCACAATAAAACACAGTGTTCAAGTATTAGAGCAGAGATCTCTCTGCCGCGCAAAGAGCGAATAAAATTAACTACGTAGGCTAAACTATACAGTCCGTAAATAGTTGTGCATTATGAAAAGGTAGTTTTTTTCTTTATTCATTTTTTTCTTTTTTCTTGCCATAAGTGAAGAAACAGGTAGATTTATACAAGCCAGCTAAACAGCCTTTTCGTGCTAATGCCCCCTTTTTCTTTCCTATTAGAAAATTAAAAGTCTTACTGTACCTCTCCTGGCAAACTGGCCTCTGTGACAATCAAGGTACAATCATAATCAGAATTTGCCATGGGAAAAAAATGAGGCCTGGACCCAGACGCATTGCATGGCAGGGCTCGAGGGGAAGATTTTTGTTTTGTTTTTAACTTTTTTCCTTTTTTTTTTTTTTTTTTTTTTTACTTTATGCCTTTTCAGTTTTACCCGCGTGTCACCATCATTCATCCTTTGCTCGATCTTTGTTGATTTTCTTCATTTTCATCCTCCTGTTTTGAAACCAGATTTTCACTTGTCTCTCGGTTAAATTGAGGAGTCTGGCCACCTCGTATCTACGGTCCCTAGTGAGATACATATTGAAGAGAAACTCCTTCTCCAGTTCCAGCGTCTGATGCTTGGTGTAAGGGCATCGCTTTTTCCTGGTGGACCTTGCGTGGAGCCAGTTTGCAGCTGGATTATCTACAAAGAAAAAACAGGAGAAGTTCAGGCCCGGGGCGGGGGGTGAGGAGGGGAGGGAGGAAGAGGAGGGGGCTGGGGAGGGAAATCCACGCGGGACCAGCCGCGTAGGTGTCCCGATATTGGGATTTAGGGTGTGGGTCTCATTTCCCCAGGCACAGGGGGTGGTGAGGCACAATGGACTCCAAAATACAGACACATGGAGAGGTCACACGCAACCACACGCGGCAAAGCCCCGCCGCCCCCGCCTCCCCTCGCCCTTTTTATTGTTTGTAGGATGCAATTTTAAAATACCCTTTCTCCTCCTCTCTCTCTCTCTCTCCCCGCTGGCTCCCTCCCTCCTTCCTGGCGTCCCCACGCACACACACCCCTCAAACTGCCATCCCGCGGAGTGACCGGCCAGACCAACATGTCATCGAAATTGTTTCACTTTTTAATTTCGACCTTCTCCAGTGTCATCACTGGCAAGACCCAGGGAGCTGGCGAGTCAGCCTACAGCTGGCATAATTAAAACCTCGCCCGCTTAGGACCCTGATTTGCAAGGCGTTAATCGCGATAGCAATCCCGAGGCGCTCTGCCACCAGTCCCGTAGCCCTGGGAGCATCCAAGCCCGGGGTTTTCCACCGAGGAGACGAAGAGGGGGTGGGGGTGGGGAGGAAGGGGACCAAGTCAACGGCGAGGTTTCTGCTCTCAGCCCCGTAATAGCCGCCCCGGCCTGCCAGCCGTCTCAAAAGGATCAGATTCACATCCAATGCTTTCCAGGCACCCTCTCCCTGGCGTCTGCCCACGCCTGGCAGCGCGGCGCGGCGGGCGGATGCGAGCGCGTCCTGCGGAGTTTGCTGGGGCGGGGGTGGACGTTTTTCCTTTTTTTTTTTTTTTTTTTGTGTGTGTGTGTGTGTGCTTAAGTTGCAGTTGTAGGGTGGGTTTTTGTTTTCCTTTCAGCCCGGAAAGCCCGAGCCATCCTAGATCCCGTTCGAGCCTGCGAAAGGCAGCGCTGGCTTTTGCAGATGGCAGACCCCGGCGAGCTGGAGCGGCGGCGGCGGCGGCGGCGGCAGCAGCCGGTGCTCGGCCGCGCAAATTGGCCCCAGCGCCTCGACACCTCCCCGCGGCCGGCGCAGCGCCCTGAAGTCCATTACCCACGCAGTCCCACTTACTTGGATCGATCTGCGGTTTCTCTCCGTTTGCCTCACTTTCTCCATTGCTTTCAGAGAATGCGCCTTCGTGGCTTTGCTTATCCCTATCAACTGGAGGAGAACCACAAGCATAATCAGAGAGAGACAAAGTGTGAGTGTCAAACGTGGTACAGTCAGCCCTTCTGGCCGCCAGCGGTTCAGGTTTAATGCCGTAATGCCTGCTGGTAGGTAACCCGGGGAAAGACAAGGAGCCCGGCACAGGCTCAAGCCACGAACGCATGTACCTGCCGTCGGGCGGTGCCACCGGCGCCTGGTGGTGCGCGTAGGGGTGGTAGACGGCGGGGACGCCGCTGGCGCCGGCGGGATGCGCGGGGCTCCAGGGAGGGCCGAAGACGGGCGCCTTGGGCTGGAAGCTGCAGGGGGCCAGCTCGGGGTGCTCGGCCAGCGCCGCCGGCCGCGGCGGCGGGGGACCCAGCGGGGCGGGGGCGTAGCGGGGGGCCGCCAGCTCGTCCCCCTCCGGCACCAGGAAGGAGTCCACGTAGTAATTGCTGAGGGTCCCGGGAGCCGACATGGCGGGCGCGGGCGGCGGACCCGCCGCGGTTCGGGGCTGCGGGTTTCACGTAACAACTTGGTGCTGGCGGAGAAGTAGAGTCAGTAATAAGTTGAGGGCAGCCCGGGCGCCCATTGGCTGCCCCGGTCACGTGGCGGGGGAGCAGAACAATAAAGTATAAATCAGTCCGCCGGCTATTAATGGGTCAGTGTTTTCCAGCCATAATTTTTATAGCGAGGCCATATGTTTTTATGCAAAGGGATATTGGAGTTATACGGCGGGGTTTGTTTTAATTGCGGCCAACTGAGATTAAAAGATCAGATTCCGTATTACGGCCGCCCCCCCTTCCCTCTTTCTCTCTCTCTTTCCCCCTCTCTCTTTTTTTTTTTTTCCCCGTTTAAGCGGACTATTTTATATCATAATTAATCATCCCATCAGTGGGTCGTGTTCCCCGAGAAAAAAAAAAAACCAAACCAACCCACCCTTGTGATCGGAGACCTTCACATAAAATTATACAATAATTGAAGCAATAAAAAAGGCAAAATAGCAGTTGCGGTATAGTGTATTTAAATATATATTTATTATATTTCATAAGGAGTTATTGTTTCGGGAGCCGCGGGGTTGTTATTAAGTCAGTAACTACGAGCGCGCTCATTTGCATCGCTGTGTTTCACAGCAGTAAAAATTTACGAGTGCTTGGAAAGGTTAAATTATACTATTGTGTTTAGTTTGGGAGCTCACTGTAAATAATACCGCTCCGTTCGGGCTCAGGGCTGGCAGCGGAAAGTCAAATTCAACGTATCCCCTTTCCGAAGCCCCGCCGCCCAGCCGGCCCTCCCCGCCCGGCCGGAGGAGGACCGGGGCAGTCTCTGGCTCGGTATTTAGGCTGGCCGGCACCAAACTGCACTTCACCACCCCACCCCGCCGGGCAGAGCGCGGCAGTGACCGAAACACCCTCCTCATCCTCACCGCCGCGCCTGCCCGCCCCTGCCCTTGGACGGGGGCCGCGGCAGCCGGGGACCCCCTCGGCAGGCCGGGGAGAGGAGCCGCCGTCCCGGCCGGGAGGGGAGGAAGGAGAGCGGGCAGAGCCGGGCGGCGGTATTTATCGCGACGAGTAATTCTTAACTATGCAGGGAAGCAGCGGGGGGAAAGGGGAGAAAAAGCCCCGTCTCCCCGCTGCCGAAAGGCACCCTGCTTCTCAGGCCGGCTATCAAAGGGGCGCTGGCAGCCGGCCGCCCCGCATGCTGGTGAATCAAATTTATGTGCAGATATAGTTAGTTATTCGCTGGCACCTCCTTTGACTGCAGGACACACGCTAGCGGCATCAGAAACCGAGCGGAGGGTTACAGCCCTCCGCAGAAGGAGGGGAGGGTGCGCGGGGGGGAAAAGTCAGAGGCGGCCAGATCCAAGTCCAGTGTTAGGAATTAAAGTCGTGGCTTTGCAAATATGCCCGGGACTCCCCCATTTATTTTTTTTTTTTCCCTCCGGCGGACACTCACGCTGTCT
Organism: Phalacrocorax carbo; assembly: GCF_963921805.1. Classification (NCBI taxonomy): domain Eukaryota; kingdom Metazoa; phylum Chordata; class Aves; order Suliformes; family Phalacrocoracidae; genus Phalacrocorax; species Phalacrocorax carbo. Next base: position 130,846,371 of record NC_087514.1, on the reverse strand, counting down.
ATCCCCATGGCTGGCGAAGGAGCGCGGTCAGTGGGATCCAAGGGGCACAAAAAACCTCCGCGAGAGGGTCAATTTACTCGAAATATTTTTTATTGAAAATAGAGCCCAGCAAATGGTAGGGACGGCTGAGTAATAATTAAAATCACGTGTAAATATTGTGCATGCGAAAGTGTGGTTCTAATTAGTTTTACACCGCTATGTGGGCTGCCTCTCTGCCTCTCCCCCTCTCTCCTTCTCCCTTTCCTCTTCTTTTCATGTCTTCCCGACAGTTTAATCCGAAATCTTACAGAGATCCCATTTTAACAACGCTCTCTCCCCCCCATTCAGGATTACAAAGGCCCATAATGAAACTATTATCCCCCATTAGAGTTCGAAAATTACGGAACGGTTGCAAGATCTCCACAAACAAGGAGCCCGTTATTTTCTAACAATTTAAAAAATGCAAATAAAGCTCTCCTCTGCTATTTTTTGTGGCCATTGTATAGACACGCCATAATAGAAAAAAATAATTGTATTTCTTTCCTGGAAAGACGGAACTCGACGTCATTTGTATTTATTATTAAGAGTCAGCTGTGGTGAAATGTGATTGTAGAACTTCCTTTTTCCATTCAGAAAAAATAATGTTAGCTGCAGGAGTCCTGAATGTTTATATTCGAATTTGGGTTCTCAACTTGCAGCGGGTTTCATTTTTTTGGTTCCTCACCAAAAATAATAGCAAATGAATGACAATAACAATAACGTTTAAGAGAACGTGCCTGCATTTTTATTCCCCTGTAAAATCCTGCATTTGTTCACTGCCGGCATCCAAGCGGCAGGAGAGGGTGTACAGAGAGCAAGAGATAAAATATAGCAAATAATTACAGACATTTTTCACGCGGTCACGTCCGCTGATAGTAACGCTGGAGCGTTCGCCTCTCTTTTCGTCCTTTTAGACCCATTTTCCCCCAAAGTACATTTTGCATACGAGCCACGAAGGCTAGCGGGGGCAGCGGGGGCTTCGTGCAATTTGCGTTGCAAATTACTTAAGGTTTTGGTGGCTTACACCCTCGGAGGCCAAAGACCCCAAACAGGGCAGAAAGAGACCTTCACATCAAATTGCGATAGGAAATCGGAATTCCCGGCACCGAAGCGCCGCTGGCGCGTTCGTACCTGAATAAAAATACTCCCTGCCCTCCGTCCCAGCATAATCAAATTAGCAGAGCTCCAGTTCCGCTAGCTCTTATCCCCGGCTGCAACAGGAAGGACCCCGTCGGTTTTTAAGCGGGGGGCATATGCAAGGGCTGCCTCACTTGCCACGCACCGTGGAGGCGCGGAGTGTACGCGGTCGCGGGGCAGGAATCCGCGGACGTGGGCGACCTCTCCTGAACGGGAAGTTCAGGATCGCCTTTTCCCAGGGTTTCCTGCCGCTACAAATCACGGAATCGCCGGTGCTACGAACGCACGGAGGTGTTTTGGCACAGAGGAGAAAAATGCTTCGGAATTTGGGGGAAGCAGTCCAAAGTCAGGATGATGCGATTCCAATGGGAAATAAAGGGCAGAGGCAAACCTATGTACAAACGCCTAACAGGCACGCACAGACATATGGACTGTAAATACACTCCCCGTTCGTACACAGACCCAGCGGAGAGCCCGTCAGGCGCGCAGCGTGTGTAGAGGCAGCCACAAGCACTTAAATTTGACTGCAACGCGGAGCTCTGCTCCTGCCCCCGCCGGGGATGTCTCCTTCGGTAAGGAACCGGCCAGCGTGGCTTTAGCTAAAACCCGCTATCCGAACTCCTCCGAGTTCCTGCCGCCCAGCTTGGAGTTCCGAAAAAAAGTTTGTAGGGTGTTTTTAAATTATTATTATTATTTTTAGGCAAAATTAATCACGGTGACTACAAAAAATACATAGAAATAAACCCCCGACGAGCGAGTTTTCTGCCGGTTCCCGCTCCTGCCTCTCCGCTGCTGAGGCTGCCCCGCTCCGCCGCCGTGCCGGCGCTGGCTGCCGGGCGGCGGGCCCGGCGGGAGGCCGCCCCTGCCCGCCGTCGCGCTGCGGACACAAAAGGCGGTGGCGGCGGCGGCGGGCCCGGAGAGGTCGCTGTTGCCCGTTCCGCCGCCGCGGAGAGCGGCCGCGCCCGCGCCGCAATCGTGATCGTAACCGAGGCCTTGCGGGGCGGCCCCCGGGCAGCCCCCGGGGGAGCGGGAACGACGGACAGCGGGGGCCCGGGGAGCCCTGCCGCAGGGCCCGGGGGGCACCAGCCACCCCATGGGGGGGGGGACGGGACGACGAGAACCGCCGGCAGGGCCGGGCGCCCCCGCCGCGGGTGGGGTCCGCCCGGCCGCGGGCCCTGGCTCCGGGGCCTTCTTTGTGATGGTGCGCGGAGCAGGGCCGGCAGACTTGATCTCTCCCCGCCCCCTCCCCCTTTTGGGTCTCTGTTTTTTTTAGATATATCCCGACAGAAAAATAAAAACAGCCCCCCCCCCCCCCCCACAGCCCGCCCCCCGAGCTCGACCCACGCCGAGCAGAATGCAAAAACGCACCTGACCTTGAATGCAGCCTACAAGATATATTAAAATCCCGCAAGCAGGCAGGGACTCGCTTAGGAGCTAGCTAACCTTGAAGAACTTGTCAAGCTTCCCCCCTCGGCTGCCGTGTTTATCTGAGGAATCAAAGGAGGCTCCGTTGCAGATGGGGAACAATGGCATTGGGACTTGACGCCTACAGATCACTTCAGCGCTAAGATTTCTTCGGGCAGATAGGACCCTCGCACCAAGCATACCTGGTGATGATATCAACTGAAGTAATTAAGGCAGTTTCGTGCTGTAGAGAGAAAGGTGGAGCCCCAACAACATGAAACTACCTAAACCACAGAGCAGTTCTCAGGCGCTAATTATTACTTTCCCCATTGCCGTGGTCTTTAACGCAAGGATCCCGCTACGAAAATAAAACCAGAAACGTGACTAAAACATCCCTCTCGCCCGCCCGCCCGCCCCGCCGGCGCCCCTCCGCGCCCCCCGGCCAGCCTCGGGTGGGTTAATGAAAACAAGAGAGAAATATAATAACGCACACACATCCCCCCCTCCCCTCCCCGCCCCGGGCAGCTTTCGCCTCTCCATGCAGATGCAATCGGGAAGAAAAAGGCCGTGCACGACAATGTTACATCATGAAAAGCTAACGGCTCCCAGTAAGCCCGGGTTCAAAGTCTGTCCCCCCTCCTCCCGGCATACACATACCCTGCAAGGAAGCATTAGCTGTCTCTCTCTTCTCCCAGCCCTCCTTTTGCCTTCTTTTTGCGCAAGACTCTGTTAGCTAAACATGCAGCAAGGGAAGGGTGATGCAAAAAAGTAGCAAGGGTGAAATAAGCTCTTCCACATGCAGCCAGGTAGGGAATAGCCTTGTCTAGAGGGGCCCGCCGGCAGGGAGGCGAGGCTGATGTCCCCCTTCCCCATGCTCTCACCTTTACGATTTCTTCTCAGCCCTGAGATAAACCTAGAATTTTGTCACCGTCCTCTGCAGTTAAAGATCTCCGCGCACTTGTAGGTGTTTGATTAAAAAAAAAAAATCGTTTTCCTACCCTCAAGAAATAGTAATTTGCTTCCTCAGTCTATGCAGCTCCTCAGTCAACTGAAACCACTCGTTCAAGACAGCAACAATCCAGATATACTAGCAAGTCATAAAACTGAACAAAAGCCGACAAACCTTAGAGCACCATCGCTATATGGCCCAGACAAATTACGACCGTCTAGGTAATATTTAAATAGATTCCTAAAGTAATTGCAGGGGGTTTAGGCAACTATTCCTGTTGTAAAAGTTCTCGAAGGCATAAAGTAGAACCTGAGGATAAACAGTCACAAAAAGAGGTAAAATTAAAAGGATTCATTCCACGGTTTTTTATTCTTCTATGAGAACATAAACATCGTCTTTTTCACGCACAGCAGCATTACAATATTAATTTATTTCGATTTAAGGTAAGAACTAAATATAGCTAGAACTAACATTTATAATAACGATAGAATGCATTTGCTTAAAACAGTATCGGCATTTTAATAATAATAGACATTTATACATATCTGTATTTATAGTTTTCCCCTTTCTTTTTTTCTTTTTTTTTTTTTAAATTTTTTTCACCTATATGTTTGACCCTTTAATGCATGTAACTTCACAGTATAAAGGAAGACGAATATATTCTCCCTCGCAATCTCAGACTCTGGCTCAGAAAGTCCTTCTGATGTCCAGGATATATACTTTTCAGTGAAATTAGTGAGGAAAAGTGAATACTTTCTTCTCAAGGGGGAATTTCTGTGTGCTTGTCATGCGTTACCAACGGTAACGTTATTTATAGACAAAAAAAGAAATCACTAATTCCACATATTTAAGCAAAACTACATTAAGTAAATATCTACAACCAGAAAGAGCGAGAGAAATTCAGAGGTAAGTGTCATAATTTAGTCCATGAGCAACACGAACTCTTTTATACCTTTAAAGAGGAGAGATTTCATTTTCCTGGCCAATTTTAAAGCTGTAATACTGACATTTAAGGTAAAGCAAAAAAAAAAAAATCCCTCCTAACACCCGTTCCCATGAAGCCCTTTTAAAGGATGCCTGCATTTCATTATTGGAAGTCCTGCTTTTCGAAGAAAAAAGGGGGGAGGGGGGAGAAAAGGAAAACAGAGTGGGGGGGAAAGCTCGCAATATAGAGAAATATGGCAAGGCTTAAATATCTTCATTCTGCACATACAGTCCAAGATACACCGCTTATAATTTAAACGAATGCGCCTTCAACCGAGCTTATTTACTTTTCAGAGAGAGATATGGGGGGGTAGGAAAAGATATTTGCAGCTCCTGAAGCGGTATTTCTGCGTTTCAAAGCTTAAAGGAACAAGTCGGCCCCGGGGAAGGCTGAAGGAAGCGGGGAGGTTCACGCACGGCATTTTGTGCATTAGCGTGGCTTTAGTCCGCCCCCCCACCCCCACCCCCACCCCAAAGTAGCTTGTAAGAGGTTAAGGACATATTGAGAACGTCTAAAATGGTTAATCCATACAGGTGCGGATGACTACAGCCTAGGAAAATGATACTGGCTCTTTAAACCATAAAGATGTGCTTATAGGTTCATCAAGAGAAATTAAAGTTGGCTGTGAGCTCCCGAATCCTATTCTCTCTGTTCATTTTCTTCAGTTTCATTCTGCGGTTCTGAAACCAGATTTTAACTTGTCTGTCTGTGAGGTGGACTGTGCGGCTGATCTCTAGGCGACGCTCACGAGTCAGGTACATATTGAATAGAAACTCCTTTTCCAGCTCGAGAGTTTGATGCTTGGTATAGGGGCACCGTTTCTTTCTGCCACTTTTTGCCGTGAGCCAGTTTGCTGCATTTTCTCCTTTTGAATTGCCTGGTTTTGAGAGAGTAAAAAAGGGACGTTACCAGCGGGTAGAAGGCAAAGAGCTGCGGGGGGAGAGGGGTGGAAGGAGCATCTGTCCGTGTGTCTGTGTGCGGGGGGGGTGTGTGGTGTCGCTCCGCCGGCTGCGGGGAGTTGGAATGTGGGGTGTCCTTGTGGGAACCGAGAACTTCAAAGCGGTTTCCCAAAGGCCCTGGAGCCGGTCGGGAAAGTCTGCCTCTGCTCAAAAAGCTCAGGGCAGCCTTGTGCGGGGCAGCGTGCCTCGCCGGGCAGTTCGCCTCCGACCCTCCAAAACAGGCTTTTACCCGCTCTCCCTCGGCCGCTCCGAGCCCGCTGTTACTGGGGGGCGGCTTGGTGAATGGCCTGGGGTCTAATTTTCCCCCACCAGACACCTGCTGCCAAAGGAAAAAAGAAAAAACCAAAAAACCAAAAACCCGAAGCCTGGAAGCCTGGGGATCTGAACTTTGTAAGTCTGCTCTGGAGGCAGAAACAAGGTGAGCTGGGGAGCCAGAGCCTCCCTGCCTCCAGCCCCTGCCTTCCCAGGAGCTTCACCCCGGCCCTTTTTCCAACCATTTCGGGGAGGAAAAAAAAAAAGGGGGGGGGGGGGAAGGGAAAAAAAATATTTAAAATCCCCCGTTGCAGGGTGTTTATTCCTCTCAATGGAACAGGCTGGGAAAGAGTAACACCGATCCCTCGATGGCTCGGAGTGGTTCGCGGTTTGGGGTTTGCTCTCTAGTAGTTTTCCGCTTTCTTTTTTGTTTTGATCTGATTATTTTCCAACGGGGCGCCTGAAGGAATAACAGGGCTTCTGAAACGCGGCCGGAGAGAAGCGCCTGAAAAGTCTGCCGCCCAGGGAAGGGGAGTTATTTTTTTTGCCATGGGGACCCGAAAGGGAAATAAATAAGCAAATGAATAAATAACAACCCTGTTATCTAGTGTAGACGCAGAAGGATATTCGCGGTGCATTCATCAGTCTAATTTGATAGCAGTTCATAGATGGCACATTTCAGCGCGGCTGTTATTCCGAAAAGCATTCTGGATCGTAAAATATAACTTACCGCGTTAATAGGTTTATTTATTGGCACTGCCTATTGCTTATTTTGGATGCTTTACAAACATCTCTGTTATCTGGTAGGCACCTTCACATCACAGGGGAAAGATTGATCTTGTTTTTCTATATGTTTAAGCAGCATGCAGGCTAAAGTTGCCCAGAGCGGAGGCTCTAAAGGTTTAAAACTATAGGATGGACATTAATTTTTACGGCAACCCCATGCCCGAATATTACAAAGTTCAGAAGGTCAGTCTGAGCAGCGCTTCTTGGCAGCCCCGCGGGGCAGCTGGGATCCTCCTTTTGCATGGCGATGCCACTATGATCCTCAACTGCTTTTTTTTCCTTTCCTTTTTTTTTTTTTAATCATCACCACCACCATCATCATCATCACCATTCGCTTACCTACGGGCTCTTTCTCGGGAGAGGCTTTGCTGCTCTCTGACGGAGCTGGAGAGAGCTCCTCAGCGGTGGAAGATGAAGCCTGAGTCTCGTCCTCCCTCTGGGAGACACACGCCAAGGGGCTGGGGGAGCGCTCCTCGTCCTCCTTCCTCCCCGCGTCCGGGACGGGAGGCAAAGATGGAGGCGTCTGGAAGCGGCCGGGGGGCTGCGGAGGGAAGGGGGCAGCCCCGGCCGGCCCCGCGCCGTAGTTCTTGGAGGTGCCATAAGCCTGGGAGAGGCGGAAATAGCCCGGGACGGGGACCCCGCCGCCGCTGGTGGCCGGGCTGACCTCGGCGCTCAGCCGGGGGAAGGGAGCGAGGTCTGTGGCGGCCGAGCCCTTGGGGCATTTCTCTGAGTCATAGAGGCAGTAGGAGCTCTCCTCCTTAATGCTTGGAGCGAAGGAGCACGAGGTGGCCTGCTGGCTCTCCGGCTCTTCCATGCGACAGGACCGGGGGGGGTCTAGCCACACTTCCATCCCTGACACGTAGGGGTGCGAGCTGGGGACCATGCTTTGAGAAGTACCTTCATTGCGTTTGCTCAAAACGGGGAAAAGTCCGCAGCTTTGCAGCCCGTAGGACAGATCGGACGCTTGTGGCAGGTAGATACCACTGTTGGGGTAGTAGCCGCCTCCGCCTCCGCCTCCTGCTCCCGCCGCTTCCCCTCTGCCCGAGCTGATCAAGGAGTCTACCAAAAAAGAGTTTGCAGCCGGGCTCTCGGAGCATGACATTGTTGTGGAATAATTTGGCGAAGGGAGCAGATAGCCCTTTCTGGCTGACATTTCTTGTGCAAAACATGCTGAATATGATTAGAGATACCCCCGCACCACGGCAGACGCCTGCAGCCAATGGAAGCCCGGGCCTCCCCAGCAACCCCTCCCCGTCTGGTTTCGTATGCACCGAGCTGCTCTCAGGTCGACCTCTGAATTTGGGAGATAGATGTATATTAATGTGTAATATGGATTTCCATACACACAGGCGCGCACGCTTCGCCCACATGGGCTAGTGCCTGCGCGCCTGGGCGGGAGCCGCGCTCCCGGGAAGGGGAAGGAGCCGGCTTTGCTAGTACCCGCTCCAAGTTTTGCTCCCCTCTTATCACACGCACCGCTATAAACTAGCCCGGCGGTCCTGATGTTTATTATACCTAGGCTGAAGCGGTGTCCAGATGAAGCTTTTACTATCACTCCTTTCTGCCCGCGGTTGGGCTTTCCGGCAGCAACGCCTGCTCACCTCCTTGCACAGCCTATGTGTCTGGCGAAATTAATAAAGCCACGGCTCGCCCGGTGTTTTATGCTCAGGCTCTGCTCATTTTATTTGATTGTCTCGTTTTTTAAGAAATAAAAGACGTGTTATTGTTTATCACGGATCATTGGAAACCGTAAAGGGGCCTGGTGCCTCTCGCGTTAAACTACCAAGGAAGGGGGCTGCTTCCAGCCTAGCATCACCGCCACGACGCCAGGCTGGGCTTAAATTTCCTGGAGATAAAATGCTCGCTGCTGCGCTGAAGAATCTCTCAGGGAGCAATGCCACTCTGGGAGGATTGATTGTGCGGTTGCAGCTCCTAATGCTTTAGTTAACGCTGGATTCTTCCCGAGGTCTGATTACCATTGAAAATATAAAGCCAGACACATGCCACAGAAAGAATCCAGACGCGAGCGGTTCAAATGGATCCTCGCAGGATGCTGCGCACCCTGTTTATTGACGTGTTTATATTTGGGCGATCATTTTTATATCTCACTCCCCCCCCCCCCCCCCCGCTCAATTTGGGTCATTCACTTTTCGCCTCTTCAAAAGCACCCTCTCTTTCACAAGCGATGTACTAAATAATAGAAAGAAAAGTAAGTAGATGAATCCTGAGATACTAGACAGCCCTGTCCAGTCAATATGTAATTGTGGCGGAGTAGCAGACAGATAGCAGACAGACAGGGACGCATACAGAGAGACAGATAGATTTTCTAATGAATCGCTTAATGATGGCTTGCTTTCACTTCCATCCTCTCTCGCTTATGCCATTTTGAAGTCGCCTCACTGCCTGGCCTGCAGAACTAAGGGCTCCTGAGTCCAAGGGGAGTCTGGAGCTGCCCAGTACTCGCTACCCATCTTTGGGGAACAGGGCCCGCTCCTCTTTCCTCACCGTAGCCCGGTGAACCAGCGGTCGACCGCACTCCGCTTCCAGCAGGGCGGGCCGGGGAGAGAGGGGCTGCCGGCCGGCCGGGGGGCAGCGCCGGACCCGGCGAGAGCCGCTCCCTGGCACCCGGCTGCCGTGACCGGCGTCCCCCGGCACCCCGCATCCCCCGGCACCCCGCATCCCCTGGCGCGCCGCAAGCCCCGGCGCCCCACATCCCCCCGCGCCCCGCAACTCCCGGCGCTCCGCATTCTCCGGCGCCCACACTTGGCGTTCAAACCGCCCCGGGGCAGGGGCTGGGGCGGCCCTTCCCCACCCCCACCCCCCCCGCGCCACGGATCTGTCAAGCCCCACGTGGTGTCGTCCCGCAGTGTTTGCCTGCCACGAGGAAATGCTTTTTCCACAGCGTGACATTCCCCCGGAGGAGCCCCTCCGTGCGGCGGGAGCCGGGGGTCCCTTCTCGCGGGCAAACCGAGCCGCGGGGCCCTTCCCCAGCCCCCCCTCCGCGCTCGCTGGAAGGGCCGGGGCAGGCGGAGGCTGCGGCGACTTTGCAATACCCATCAAACCTCGATGGAAAGGCATCTGATTTTGCCGGTGTGACGGGGCGAGTAAGGCAGCGCGGCTTCCTTCTGAGCGGCCCGTGGGATGCGGTGCCAGGGGGAGATCCCACAGCCTATAGAAACCTTTCGAGGATTCTCTTTTTTTTTTTTTTTTTTTTTTTACATCACCTTCCCCCCTCGCATTTCCTCCTGTAATACTGTTTGTATTTCCCCAACCCGAGCAACCCCGCGCCGTGTTAATGTGCGATGGACATACCCTTATCAGATTCCTATGAGGGCCGTATCACTGCTAACAAAATTAATACCATATAAGGCACGGGTTTATTGGCTGGTGTACAGGAAGGCTATTATCAATAGGCTTAGCGTTATAAATACAGATCTAAATAAAATGAAACGTGAGCCCCAACGTCGCCTTCCAAATACATTTCTCTGCGCAAGCCAGGTATAAAAATTACTCCGGGGAAGTCCGCTCTTGCGGTATGTTTATTTTGCATTTGCCAAATTAAATAGAAATGGATTGCAAACCTAAAAGCCATACGGAACCGAGGAGCAAAACTTGAAATCCTTCCAAAGCTGTTTTTAAAATAAGCAGCTCCCTTTTAAAAATTGGATTAAAGCGGGGGGTGGTGGTGGTGGGGAGGCCTATAAAAGTACATTGCAATCCTCGGCGGCCAGAATAAAATGCCTCGAAATGCATTGGAAGAAGCACGAGTTGGCTTCTTCTCCCTCTCTGCAAGCTAACGCTGGGGGATCAGACAAAAGGCACGGAGGCCAGGGACAATTTGGAAGGTTTTAAGTTTTTTTCCCAGGTTTTGTGGCCGAGGGCGGCTGGGGTTTGCCCCCCGTGTCCGGTCCCGCGGGAGCTGCTGTTGGCCAGGCCGGGTGCTGGTTGTGCTGGTCGTGCTGGTCGCCGTGAGCGGTGCCGGTTTGATGGTCAAGGCACTGACTCCGTCTAGATCATGAACTCAGCTCGGCGTTACGTTATCTCCGCTTTCTTTAATCGCTAACAAGGCCAAGGCAAATAGTAACCAGCGCCGTCAAACCCAGTGAAGTAAAACTAATAATGTTCACTTGATTCGTAACTATAAAAGATAATGGTCAATTCTGACTAAACTGAGCTAATTTGGCATGCGCTGGGTGTAGCTACTGCATTTCCAGCGCTTAACAATGTGTCCCTTGGAGCTTAACCCCTATTTAAAAGAAATTTTAAAGAATATTGTGGACGCCAGGGGACGAGAAATACTTTCTTTCTAATTCTACTTCTGTAAGTAAAGCTATCGGAGGGTCTATAAAACCGGGCAAATAAAATTCTGATAAATATCAAAACCGGCGAGAAGGTGCTTTCGCGGAGAATCTAAATTCATGGCGTACACAGACAACACTATCAAAATAAAAACTTTATTGATCTAAGAAAAATATAATAGATGCATTAATAGCGTCGTTAAGCCGTTTTATTGGTTGGACTAAAATTAAAAACAAAAAGGGAATAAATAAAAACCGACAGCTCAGTTTAAGCAAACTCTGATTGGAAATATCAAAATGTATCGTGTTAAACCGTGATTTATCTTTTTATTATTGGCCCGTATAACCCAAAAGATCAGCACTGTTAATCCAGAGGCGCATTTTGCGAGCTAATTAAAATATGCTTTTATTTGTAGGCACGGGCAAACTGCAATTTGCGAAAACGTAAATGGCCTTCCAGTCTGTTGTGGGAGTGCATGCGCCGCCTGTCTGAGAACATAGCCGCGGATTACATTTTATATAGCTCCAAAAATTAATGCAATCAGGGTGTAGTTATTTAATATTGGAACTGTCAGTTGTCAGGAACGTGCCTGTGTGCCAGATTGCTCCTTTTTTATTATTTTTTATTATATATTTTTTTTTATTTCCCCTGGATTTGCTCCAAAGAAGGCGGATTTCAAACAGGAGGTTTAGGAACTGCGTCTGTGCCAAGTTAGGCGACAAATGACGGTCCCACTAATTTTATCTTTACTAGAAATTCTTCCACGCGGGGAGAAGGGGTGGGGGGGTGTGGGGAGGAGGGGATGTTGGCTTGTTTTGGCGGATTATCCTGTTAAAAATTAGGCTGAGATTTAATTTTATTCCAGCCATCCGGAGGCTTGTTCTCCTAGCTATGTTTTATAGTATATGTGTATCGTTTTACTCGTTTGGCTCAGGAACATATTTTGCAAGCAATTCTGACGAGCTCCGAATTCTAGTGCGCGGCAGGACAAAATACCCCCAAACCAATTCATTAGGGCTTTATCTCCTCGCCATTCCTCCGGCACAGGCGAGAACAACGGGGCTTTCTATTGTCCGGAGAGCCCCAAACACCGAGCAGAAGCAACGACGGGGTCGGGTTATATATGTGTCGGGAAAGTCTTACATACCCAAGTCTGTCTTTTAAGTGTACCCCTTCCATTGCGAGAGATGGGCCGCACAGCTGTATTAAGCATTTGAAACTGTATCTCTTCTCCCTTGCTTGTAGCTGTCTTTCCTTTAAATAAGCTCTCGATGCATATACGAATATAGTTTTTGGTTGTGGTATGTATAGCTTGGCTCCTCTCAGACACACACGTTGGCCTGAAGTTTCGATTTCGGAGCATTTAATGAAAAGATTGTGACAAAAAAAAAAAAAAAAGACAACAAAACACAAACCCAAAGAACTTATGAAAAAGCCTCCCAGGGTTTGGATGTGGTATGTGAGCTGAAGTTGAGTACACGATTAATTAAACACAGTGTAGACACTGAGTTGGCTTCGCCTCTTCCCTCCAAAACATGCAAACCCAAATCATGTGAAATAATAAACAGTTATTGTAAGAAACAAGCTTGTTTTTTTAAAATATTATCCTATGACCGCGGTCGTCAGTAAACAATTCGTAACCAGAGGGCGCTTTAACTGCTGCTGGGGTCCCTTTGATTTATTCAGCCGAGTATTGAATGGGGCAGGGAAACAACAAGGGGAAAAATAAATATTTGATCAAATATGCTGAGTTTAACTTGACTGGTGTAAAATGAAATGTTGCAAAGGGACCCTCAAATCGCCCTGCTCCTTCCCGAGACGTGGCTTCTCACGTCCTGCCGTTGCCGAGGGGAGGTCAAAAGAAACCAACATCCCCCAGCTTTTAATGGAGCATCTTTGATGAAATCGATACTTTCCGATAATCATCTAAAAACTGCTCTCTGCCGACTGAGCATGTGCTTTAACTACACTTGCAACGGTTCCCTGGAAGCACAATTTTAAAGAGCACTTTCTTAGAAAATACTGCAGGCAAGTTGCATCACTTTACGAAAGCAAGGGCAAAATGATCCTTTTTTGTTGTTGTTATATCCCCCCCCCCCCGCTCCTCCCCGGATATTTTCCCCAGATATTTTAAAATTGCATCCCCCCCCCCCCCAAGAAACACGTGGATTAAAATATGTAGCCAGACCAGTATCTCCTCCATATAATACCACCTTTCCTCCCACCCTTCTCAAATGGAGACATAACAAAAACATGTGAAAATTTTATGGGTGAGAAAAGTAACCTGGAGTTAGGGATACTTGTAGCGAGGATAGAGTTTCAAAGCTACAACCCAGAGCAGCCCTGAGCACATGAGAATGTGTGACTATTGTTTGTTTACAGCACATGTGCTGGTTCAGATAGATGGATAGATAGATAGATAGATAGATAGATAGATAGATAGATAGATAGATAGATAGATAGATAGATAGACAGACAGACAGATAGATAGAGGAAATCCAAATCTGGTCTTGCATGAACATTGAGTTAATACACAATCACATTAATAGTTTTTCGCATAAGTGTGTCAGAATTGTTTACCACAATCTGTGTCCAGTTGCGAGGAAGCAGACTACCCTTTAAAGTTACCAAACGACCATAACTACACTACAGTTCAAGTCCAATAAGACCGTCAGAATTGTCTGTCATTTGCAGTCTGTGTTGCCATAGATCTATTTGATTGAAGACACCTACTGTTCCACACATAAATGTCAAGTTTCATAATATTTCCAGTGCTACGATCTTTTTATAACTGGAAGAAAGCTACAAGTTGCTCTGAAAAAATATTTCCAGATAACGTGGTTTTTCCACGCAGCTGGCCAAAACTTTACGAAGAGAAAATAAAAGGTCAACTGCAGCTCAGAAAAGTCCCTTCTATATTATTTCACATCGTAATCACCAACTTTTTGCATCGCTTCCCCCCCTTCCCGGCTCTCTTCCGCGGGGTTCAGCGGTCGGTACCACTCTGATCACCGCACACTCCTCGCCCCTCTCTCCACGCAGCGTAGATGTATAAAACACTTACCTTCGCGGATTTCCTAACTTTTAGGAAACTTTAACTCCACTGAGAAGCCCCAGCGGCTCCTCCCCCGGCATCCCGAGCGGCTTTTGTAACGCGGAGCCCGGTAAGTGCAATAATTACTCGTGCGGCTCCAGGGATGCAAAATGAACAAAGGCCAAGATTCTTTTTTTCTTTTTTTTTTTTTTTTTTTTTTTCCAAGGCTGCTCCCCTCTCCCCAGGCGGCTTTGACATTGATCTGAAGATCGCCATCTTGTGGCAAAGAAACCCCCAAACCACCGCCGTCCGTCTGTCCGTCCGCCCGCCTGCCGACGGAGGGTAGTGCCCACTCACCTCCCGGTGCAGAAACCTCCGCTGCCTTTATAGCGATGCATTTTGTAGAGGCGAGCGGACAAGTCACGGACACTTTTTATGGCCACATTGTCACAGCAACAGAGGATGCGATTTTATTGGGCTAGGAAATCAAAACCCCGACCAGAGAAACTCCATGGCTTAACTGTCTCTGGGATTGGCTATGAATGCCAGTTAATTTTTAACCAGGAAAGGAAGCTTGCTGGCTTAACTTTCATTGCCATTCAGCTCTCCATCCGTCCCTCTGTCCCTCTCCCACTGCCCGTCCATCTGTCCATTCCCCCTTGCATACTAGGCAAACAAACAAACAAGTAAAGTCCCCTTTTCCCCCCTCACTTTTTAACATTTCCTTTGGGTGGACGTTGTCTGGCTGGGTGGCGGTTGTCAACAAAGGCCCAAGTCAGTAAGTCCTTCACCTCAAGTTTATGGGTGATGTCCAAGCAATACAGAAGTTCAAAGCCAGTAAACAATGCGAAAACAGAATGTACTTTCTTCTTTTGGTTAGGATGAGGGTCAACATTGAAGAGTCAAACACTCTTCCCAAAAGACATTCCTATCTCAGCTATTGTTTGGGGTTTGGGATTTTCTTCCCCCCTCCCCTCCTAACTTTCTCCCTCCAGTCCTCCTCCCCCTCGGCCCCCTGCCCACCTCAGTCCACCCTCTCCCTGCCTTGGAGATCAAGGACAATTTCAAACACTCCATTTCCTCCACACTGACATGTGAATCTTTTTATTATTTTTTATTTTATTTTATTTTTTTCCAAGAAAACAACTTGCTTAGGGCTCTCACATTTCTGGCCATATCCATCGGCTGGCTTGGACTTTCCCTTGGGTGCTGGGCATATAAAATCTGCCCCAAATGCTACCGACACCACAAACATTTCCTGAACACTTCTCCTGGACACATGTGGCAGGGAGAAAACAGCAATGTCACATCAAACCATTGAGCATAGGACCTTGCCCTGCCAGCACTGGCAGGGTAAGGGAAAGGCCTAACATGTAGCAAGCCATGAACATGCTTCATTTTCCTTTTTCTGTGACCAAGCGAAACGATGCTTGAACAAGCCTAGGTTCACTTGTTAACTCCAGAGCAGAAGATTTAACCGTGAAGCTCACAAAAGAAGAATAATTCGCCCCAAATGGTTGAACAAGGTCATGAGGAATTTCGGGTCCCAGAGTTACACTGGATAAAAGAACATGCAGTAACGTAACACCAGAGTAAAAATATAAATTTTCCATTTTTTTATTTTCCTTGTGCGCTGTTCCACTGTGTACATGCAACCAAATACTTCCGCATATTAAAAGAAAACTGTATATACATATAGATGATACATGTTGAAAACAGTGATGTCATACAAAGGTATTGCATTTTGTGAACATGTCAAAGAAATTACATCCATTCGGTAAATTTATCAATCAAAAAACATTCTTATCACCACTTTGTTGCACATGTAGAGAAATCCCACACCCTTTAGCCCCAAAGGAACAAAAAAACAGGGGAAAAAAAAAAAAAGCATTCAAACAAAATAGGTCATGGGTTCTTTTTTTTATTATTTACAAGTCTTGCAAAACACCGTTCCTGTATGAAATATACATTCAGATATTCTCAACAGCAAATTACCTTAACGATAGAACACTGTATCCTTTGTAAACTGATATAGAATTTTAAATATTTTCCTTTTTTTCTCTTTTCTTTTTTTTTAAATTGCTTTTTTTCACGCTTTGGTTCCTGCAGGGAAATATATATATTTATAGATATTTAAAATAACTCCGAACAACTCTCCATTCTTTGCATACGTCGACTGGGCGACAAAGTAGAGCTCGTGACAGTTAGAGCAGACAACAACAAAATTACCATATTTACATTGTTTGGCTTCTGTTTAAACTCCTCACTAGTCACCTTTAAACGAACACGCGATCGAGTTATTTTAATGATCCAATGTTAGTGGATTGCACAACTCCAAGTTTCAATTAAGTGTTGTGTGGTATTTGCTAAACTCCACAGGTATTTCCTGAAGAAAGTTTGTGAGCCAGAAGCCAGAAGGTTAGTTTCCTTTATGGAGTTGTTTCTCTTAAAACGCTGAAATTTAGACTCTCTTTTTTTTTAGTTTTTGTTTTATTTTTAGTATTTAAATATGATTTGTCTCCGAAAAGATGGCAACGCATAGTCAATTGTCATAAATAAAATGAGAGCTAATGAAAATTTGCCTTTTTTTTTTTCGTTCAGTGATTGTTTCTTTACGATATATGGCAAATTTATACCTGATTTTTTAAGTAAATATTTTTCATTTAGTTCTCTTTCTTCCCCTTACCCCCTCCCTCCCCACACCCTCAAAGGAAACGCTATTATACCCATCACTACATCCATATTACAACTGCTCGCGGTTGGCCTCGTGAAGGTGTAGGCATGTCAAACCACCCCCCCACCCCCCCTTTAATTCTGTGTCGTGTGTGTGTTCTCCCCCCCCCCTTCAAACCCCTGGGCAATGGAGGGCTGCCTCTGACCTAGCCATTTTCCGCTAAGGAAGGACAAAAGATTATTCCTCAGAGTTTATATTCTGCAGTGGTCCTGGTTGCGTGGGCTCGACCTGGCAACCTCCAGCCAGCTGTTCCGCAGCAGGAGAGGGGCGAGGGAGGGCCGGGGGTGGGCGAGGCCGGGGACGGAGGGGTGCCGTCCCCGCCTGGGCCGGCCGAAAGCGGTAGCAGGGTGAGCCGCAGTGCCTGGAAAGGTAAGAGGTATGGATTTTGCACTCAGAGGTGACGTGCACGTTTAAGAAATGGATGCCACGTGTGTCAAAATCAAATCGATTCCAGTTGATATGTAAATATATCTATATTTATAAAATCATCCTTGAAGTTCCAGAGTAGATTTACATGTATGTAAACCCTTGGATTCTTCTAGTCCCGTCAGATGCACACCTCCTTCCTCCACGTAACCCCGTGGCTTGACCTTGTCAAGGGCGAAATCTGAATTTAATCTCGTCTTGAAAAACGCTATGAGTTTTAAAGTAGTGGATTAGCTGAGTAATATTGTAATCGGTCCCTGTTAATTTTTTTTTCTTTCATTCTTCTGTTCTGAAACCATATTTTCACTTGGCGGTCGGTCAGATTGAGCATTCGGGAGAGCTGGAGGCGTTTCTCTTTGTTTATGTAGACACTGAAGAAGAATTCCCTTTCTAACTCTCTAATCTGGTATTTGGTGTACGGGCATCTCTTTTTACGGGTACGTTGTCCACCTGTGGAGCGAAAAGAGGCAGAAGCGTTTGAGACCCGGCGGTGGCCGGCGGCGGGGGCTCAGGAGGGGCGGGTTGGGGGACACACACACACTTAGGGAAAACCCGAATGTGGAAGAGACGCGCTTTGCCCGGTCCGGGGCCGGCGTTGGCAGGTCCGAGGCTGGGCGCCAGCCCTCCCGCCTCGGCGGGTGCGGGCAGCCTGGGACCGGGACCCCCAGGGACCCGCCGGCTCCCGCAGCGCCGCGGCCCCGGGCAGGGCGAAACCCCCGGCGAGACGCCGGGATCCGGCCTCGCTGACTCCGCGGGGAGGGCTGCCGGAGGAAGGGGTGGTGGCGGGGGGTCCCTGAGGATTTCACGAGCCGGAGGAAAGCCTTTGTCGGCTGCTCGGCACACGGAGCTGCCCAGGGAGCGGCCGTCACCTGGCTGCCTGCAGCAGGCAGCGCGGCACGGGGCAGGGGGACCCAGCGCCCAGCGCTCCCCGAGCCCCTACACGCTCGGATCTCTCCTCCATTCCCTACTAATCCTGGCTCTACGTCCCCAGCAGAGGAAAAGCCCCTGAGCCCAGGGCTAAGGCGCCTCATCCCCCCCACCCCCCTCCCCGCCCCGCCGGGGTTTTTAAAGCACGCTCTCCACCGCATCGAGGTATTCTCCTCTCGATTAGCCATTACGGTTTTAAAGTTCATTAAGCAGAATATAAAAGGTTTCAGGGTTCAGGAGCTCTTTACATTAAACGTAGCTGCTATCCCTTTAAAAACTTCCTTTTCTGGTACAGTTCATTGTCGAGGTATTTTTTACCCCGAGCCGTATACTAGGTTTGCCTTTTAAAAAGCCCACATAAAAAAATCGGACTTTGACAGATTGAATAACAATTGTAAGTAACAAACTGTTGGACAGAAGGCAACACGTAATTGCCACAGTGCCTTAGTAAAATGGCTTCCTTTAGACAAAAAGGCCAGCTTTAGGTTAATTTGTTTCTTTTAATATATTGCTACAGTTCAGGCGGCTACTTTATCTGTTAAACGCTATTCTAGTGCAATCGTTAAAACGGCGAAGGCTTTGAATTCAGCCCCTAACTAGACTTCTGGTGCAACACATGGCTTTTATAAAATCACTGGATTACATCGATATCAAAGGAGTCGGGATCTCCTTTTTCTGCCGAATTTACAGGCACGAACGTACGTTATTATATTTTCGAGAGTTGACCACAGAGCTCTTTTTTATTATTATTTAAAAAAAAAAAAGAGGAAGGAGAAAGAAAAAAAAATTTTTTTTAAGGCATCCATTGCCCGGTGGGTATTTCACGGCCAATTTCAGCACTAAACACGTGATCTCGCCTTTTATAACAAAGTTTTGTTGGGGGAAATCTAAAGGCCCTTCATAAACCTTATATGCTTATAAAACAGCATATAAAAATTTAACAGCGGCGGTGCGCTAGATTTCAAGCTGCCTTTCCTAAAAGCGCTCGGGCGCTGCCTTTATACGTACTGGAGCTGCCGGATTTCTCCTCATTGTTGCCGGAAGACGACTCGGGGCTGCTGCTGCTCTCCGGCCGCCTCCGCCTCTCCTTCTCCCCCGCCGCCGCCGCCGCCGCCGCCGCCGCCCTGCCGCAGCCGCCCTCCGAACTTGAAGTTGCCGCCGCCGCCGCCCCGGCGGCCGCGGTCGCCTTCTCGCCACTCTTGTCTACCGGGTAGTCCGCCGAGGCCAGGTTTTCCGCCGTGCCATAAGCCGTCTCGAAAAACTGGTCGAAAGCCTGGGGTAGGACCCCGTTCCTGCCCACCGTGCTATAGAAATTGGAGGAGACGTTGGTGCTGGGGTGGTAGACGTTAGCTGTGTTTTTGCCGAACATCTCGCCCATGCTAGCAGTGTTGGTGGCAGGCAAGCAGTCTCTGTGCATGATCTCCTCTGCGGAGTAGCAGTGGGGCAGATTGTTCCTGGGGTGCCATTTACTGGAGGGATCAATGGCATATTCCCTGAAGGTAACTTCTCTCACAGGTTGGACCTGGGGTAGGTTGGAGGAGTAGGAGTATGTCATAGGGCGAGAAGACGGGGTCTGGGGCAAAAAAGAAGGGAGGCTGGAAAAATCAGGACCCGAGACGTAGTAAGTACAACTTGGCAAATACATGTTAGAGGAACAAGGAACACGCTCATCAAAATCCATCATTAGGGCTACCTCGGCTCCTCCGCATTAGCTGAGCTTAACATGATTCTCTAACGCAGCTGCCTCTTTGAAGCAGATCCGTGAAGTAAGAGATGGGGAGACGTAAGCTGACGTGGAAAGCTCTCCCCGGCGGCGGCAGGGAGGTGCGGTCACGTGGCCCGACGTTGACATTGACGAGCGGCGGGTCCGGGCCCCGCTCCCTTTGTGGCCATCGCGGGGGGAAGCAACAGCTCGTCGCCAGCGCCTAAGGGCGAGCCCAGCGCAGGTTGCCCGGGGGTAGCCCTGGGGGACACAAAGCCGCGTTGCCACCGCCCCACGCTTAGCCGCCCGGCCCCTGGCACCCGCTGGCTCCGCAGTAGAGGCTTAGCAATCCCCCCAGGGTTAGGTGAGACCTTTCTGTTTGTTTGTGTGCTTGCTGGGGCGTTCGGCAGGCTCCGAGAAGGAGGGCACAGGAGACATGCAGGCAGGGTTTCTTCTGGAGAGACGTTTCCCAGCAGGAAACGCTCCTGAAGAGATCGGCCGGGGTTCCCCCCCCCTTTTTTTTTTTTTTTTTTCTTTTAATCTTGTTTTGATTCGGTTTGGGCTTCCCCCCCGCCCACGAAAAAAATTAAAGGGGAAAAAAAAAAAGCCCTCACCCCGCAGAGTTTTTCTGGAAACGTTACTAGGAAGAGTGTGCCAGGGTCAAGTCTGTACTGATTTTCATGGTGAATAGATTACATGCTTGCATTCATGTTCACTTCCGAAGCGCTTAGTGTCTTCCTTCCCTTACTTACATATTAACCTCAAATACCCCGCGCGGCTTCAGCCAAGCTTTGCTGGAGGTAGTTAACGATGTCGGGTTCCCAGGACGCAGGTTCTCCCTCCTCACCCCCTCCAAACCGTCCCTCGCCTCATTCGCAACGCCAGAAAGCCCTTTAAATTGCAGACCACGGAGCTAACGAGTGTTTGCTGATCTCTCCGCCTCAACGCTGCCGCTAAATACTTGGAAAACCAGTGGATGTTGGGCTACCCCGGCTTGACAAATACTCCGAGTTTAATTGCCAGAAGTCTAGTTAAAATTATTTGACATACTGTTAACCCCTAGGAACAAACTTGCCGTACCGAGATACTTTCCTTTTTGCTCCGTACCGTCGCTGAAGGCTGAGACCCAGGGAGACCCATTTTTAAAAAGTGGTTAAACTTTTACTATTGTTGCATGAAAGGGATGATATAGAAAGCGGATTGTACAGGGCAGAGACTAAAAAGTACTTCTCTGCCAATAAAAATGCACACCCCACCGAATGAGTGGAGCCAAAGAAAACAGAGAAATACGCCAAAGAATACAGCACCTTTTGAGGCATGGACATCCCTAGGCTCTCGGAAAAAATATTTTTTTGCTATTCTGATGCTCGATTTCAGAAAAGAAATATTTGGGTTCCGGCTGGATTTCATCAAAATAGAAAAACAGAACGGCAAAAAGGCTATTGTGAAGTCGGTGCTCTTAGGAAATTAGACGTAGCTCAGGATCCATGCCCCCGTGGACTTTGGAGTCTAGTGGAAGGGAAACGAAAATGTTAGGGAAGGAATATTTGGATTTTCCCCCCTCTTCCTCTGCAGTGCTGTGGAAGTATTTATATATCCGGAGAAAGTTCTCTAGTAAATTCTGGAGATCTTCGGTATTTAAATGTCAACATCGATTTGTTTATTTATTGCTTTGCTTATCGTAACTGACTCAATAACAAATCTAATCATGTTGTGCACAGAGAAAATATTCTCATTATGTATTTTCCCTACATTATAGTTAACTATTGCGTTTGAATTCAAGCTGTAAATTCAATATTATCAAGTAATTACTTTGTAGTGGAGTAAACTAATTTATTAGCATTAATGTTTATATGCCTTTTTCTTATTTTACAAGGGTTACCGTTCACAAATCAAACGCTCTGGACGTATCCCTGTAATGAACCCTTTATTTTGGTTTGCTGCAAGAACTTCTTAAGCTTACTGTATGTCTGCGAGCTGAACTTGAAATTAATGAATTAATCTTCCAGCTTGACATATTTGCTAGAAAGTGGATGGAAAGAGATTGCATGTCGTCAAAACCGCTAGCAGAAGGCTGCAGTGTCGTTTAGGGATTGTAAAAGGGTTTGGGGGTGTTCCCTCTCTCTCCCTCTCTCTCTCTCTCTTTTTTTTTTTTTTTTTTTTGTGTGTGTGTGTGTGTTTAACTTGGGGTGGGGGTTGCAAAAGCTCTGTTTGGCTTTTTTCTTAACGCTATACTTCTGCTCGCATTTACTTCCCCCCCTAGCTTTTGCGAGGGGATGGGGGGTGAGGGGGGTGGGTTGGGGGGTCGGAAGCCCTCTTTTGGTGTCCGAGCACTGATTATGTTCCCTGTGTGTGTGTGTCCCCCTACAATTCCGTCGAAGAAATACCTCTCCCCATACCCTGCACACACGCAGACACCCCTCCCTTCGAACAAAAAGGAATGTATAAGGATTTCAGTGACTTTGAGATAACAAAGGCGCCACCATTGCAGAGCCTCGCCCCGCCTCTGTGTGATGGCAAACAAATTCTTGCACTTGTATTAGGGCTTTTAAGGCTATAATTGAACACGGCGCGTCTAGGAGAACCGAAAACAGTTCTAGACTGACCTGCGGTTTTATAGCACTTTGGCAGTCAACTTCAGCTTGTGTCAGAGCAGACATGACAGAGCTGCCCAACGCTTAATCGCGGGACGCCACCTCCTCGGACTCACTGCAGCCCCCCCTCTTGCATTTCAATAAATTTCAAACCTTGGGGCTAGAAATGGGGAGCAGAGCTGGCACAGGTTTGTATGGGGCTCTTTCCCGCTCCTCTCGGCAGCCGGGGCTGTGGCGCCGTGCGAGGCTTCGCCGTGCCAGAGGTCGGGGCTGCCTCTGGGAAACAAAGGGAAATTAGGGAAGAAGGGCGAGAGGCAACTGGAAATAGGCGTGTGCGTGGGTGTGCGTGGGTGTGCGTGTGCCTGGGCATATGTGTGCTTGCACAGCATGCACACGTGCGGCCCCGATGCCTACTTTTGAACCGCTCGAGCTGTCCTCCCCCCTCCCCAAAGCGAGCAGCCGAGATCTTCAAGCGGGTTTGCAACGCAAGGGGACCCCAAAATGCCTCCCGGGGAGGGTGGTGGGGAAGGCTGCGAGGGGCGCAGCCCGTCTGGGAGCGAGTAGACAGCCGAGGCACAGGCTGTTCTCTGCTTTATTTGCTGTTAAGTGAAACAGAGATAATGTACGCTTAAAGCCCCGGAATGTGTGGGTAATTGCAGGGAGCCTGCTGTTAAGTTGCTGTGTTCAGCACAATTATCAATGTTGATTATTTGGTCTAATGTTGAATTGCTCTTTTAATACAGTAATTGGGACTTCCGCGTTGAGGAAGGGGGAAAACCGAGCCTTCCCCTCGCTAACCTCACGGAAAACAACATAAACAAAGGCAGGCATTTCGTTTGGAGAAGCAAAATGCATTCGTTACGCCTTCCCATGTATTTCGGCCGGATTAGAGAGGGTAAAACCGCTCTGAATTTGGGAGCTCTGCTGCAGGACGTTTTTGCAAAGGAAAGCGTAGCCAAGAGGTGGGGAGGCTGTGAGCACATTTACCCACAGCTAAGCTAAACAAAGCGGGGAGGGGGGGGGGGAAGCTACATCTCTTCTTTGGAGGAATATAAACAGAGCTAGGACGCCTCGATAGCCTAGCTTTTATATATACAGATGGCGTGCAAAGGGAACTGTTTAACTTACTACCGCTCGTCTCCAAAAGGTCAAGTTCTATAGTACCTAAATTGTTGTCTTTTTCTACCCTGTTTTGCTTGAAAAAAATCCGAAGCCGACCATTTACCTTGCCAATAGACTGGGTGCCTGTAATTAACAGAAGAAACGTGTGCTAAAAGGAATTTGCGTCAAGAGGAGCTAATTAAAATATTACACGATCGCTGGCTTCAGTCGCTGCTGCTCCTCTCGCATGGGAAGGCTGAGGGCTATTACTGCTCGAGCAGGAGAAAATATCTCAGGAATTAGGACAGTCTTTGGTAAACTTGCGGGTTGATTACAGCCTACAAAGGCTTGTTAGAATAACGTAATATTAGGGAATTCGCACCGCTGTTGCCAACGAAAAGCGCAACCCCTTCCCACCTTTTCCAATGAAAATAAGGCCAGAAGGCGATAATTCTTCGCAAAATTTGCTAGGAATGCGGCTTCAGAAAAGTGTGCTCATTGTTTGGATTATAAATATTTCGGGCTCAGAAGTTCTTAACTGGCATTTCTTCTTTTCTGTTTGCCTTTTTGTCCGTTATGGAAAGGAGATATGCATATCTTTTTTTTTTGTTCATTTTCTTTTTTTTCTTTTCTTTTTTTTTTTTTTTAAAGTAACTATGTTCCCTTAACACTGCAATAGAAGGAAGCATTGCAATAGTTACCTAAGATTTTTAAAATAATTTACAAAATAGGTGGTTTTTGATACCGGCGAGATGGAAACCCCGTTCTGTGATATGGGACAAACTATTTATTGTCCAAAACATGAAATGGTATGGTTGCGATTTTGCTAAGGAACTTCAGAATACTTGTAAAGAGAAAGGGCAAATGTAAACAGGATTCAAGTCATGGTTATTCTGACTTTTTTTGGTAGTATTTAATCGCATTACATTATTTCAGAGGCTTGCATACCTCAAAAGGCTGCGCTTATCTGGGTGCAGAATATTTTAGATTTATTTTTAATATCAATTATTGAAATCCCTTCCTTTTCTCCGTCACCCTCTGTGTCTTTTTAAGTCCCTGACATGTAAAAGCTTCAGGGGGTGGTTGGGTTTTTTCCCTCTCCCAACCCTCCCGTTTAGTTTGATCATTAGGATTAAACGGCTGCGGACCTAAAGAGATCTACCCGTCGTTGGCGACCAACCATGATGTTCTGCATCTTTTTGCGCTGCCGAACACCCGAGAGCTCTACCTGCAGGCACACCCCGACTCCGATAGCTGCAACAAGCCAAAATATAATTTTTTTCTTTTCTTTTTTCTTTTCTTTTTTTTTTTTTTTTTGAAGAGAGGAAGCTTCTTCCACATAGACAGCTTCTCTTTTTCGACAACAGTTTTCCTGCAGCCAAAGGATTTGCTGCTGTGACAGACTGCCGGCGCCTTCACAAGCGCGGGGAGTTTCTCCTAGCGCCGTGTCTCCTCACCCCCCGGGTCTCCAGCCCGGCGCGCCCCCGGCTCCGGGGCGCTGAACCCCTCCAAAAATGTGTTTGTATTTACTGCTCGTAGCTTGCTCCTGAAAGAGAACGGAGGCAGATTTGGCAGTAAGGGGGCCATGAGGAGATATTTTCTCAGACGGCCAAGTGTATCGCAAATTGATTGGCTGGCGATGCTACCATAAACGTCTCTTTTTCTCCCCTTGAACGCTCTGTGAGGCTTTCCCGACACATGAAAACGCACATCTAATCATTCATTTCCCCCCCTTCCCCCCGCCCCGACTATCCAGATACAGGTGCAAGAGATTTCTGGCAAAAATAGGGTGCAGGAGAGGGGTGTCTAGACCACGCGGCGGGCTCTAAAACGATTGCGAAAGCAAATTTCCCTGGTTATAATGCGCCGGTAGAGAAAAGCAGGCGCTTTTCACCGGCTCCCACCCAGACCCACAAAGAACCGGGTCATTAGCGCCGTTTGTAGTAAACAGGTTCCAGTCCTTTTTCATGCCGATGTATTTTATGTGGAATTAATCAGAGTGGTTTAGGGAACATCCGCAGCAATCCTTTGAAAGTGCGGTGCTATTAAACGACGCGGTTATCCCTACGGACGGCCACAGCTCGGGCGATATTCCCATGCAAAGTTCTGCCGCAGCCCGGAATGCCGCTTTACCCTACACGTTTAAAAAAAAAAAAAAAAAAAAAAAAAAACCAAAAAAACCCAGTCCGCCGAAACATTCCCATGTCGACTTACATTTAAAAGTATTGCTACAACCGATGCCTTGAACTTGACCTTAGATTTGTTAATCCAGGAAATATATTCCGCGAGAGGAAAAAATATCCTACTGGGTCGCCTCTGAGACAAACGAGCATTTTTCTGCCTAGTGATTCGGGATGCAAAAAACACACCAGAGTTACGAGATATATAACGTGCCCTCTAGATTAGGAGCATCAGAAAGTTAAATGCCTCAACGCTGAGATGAGCTCGTCATAGAGCTCGATCGTTCCTGTGATGCCAACATCCACGCTTTGCCACAGAAATTCAAGTCAAGGTAATCGACTGGGATTCTCAGCTAAATTGAATTTTATAGGATATAAGGATCTCTCTAATGTACATTGAATTTCAACAGTGATTTATAAAGGTATTTCAACTTTTTTTTATTATTTTGCCCAACTTGCCAAGAAACACATCAGATTTTACTGTACCACACTGCTAACTTTATAGGAGAGCCTTATTCACATATCGTGAAACCCACCGAAGTAAAGACATTTCTTCATCAGGGATTGTTTCAGGGGGCGGGTACAGGAAGTATCACTATACCGGGGCTGTCAAATCAACGACTTCAAAGCCCCAACTTCATATTTTGATGGACTCTCGGAATTGCATTATAATGAAGGTACCTGTATTTGCGTAACCTTTGTAGGGAGCTATTTGGCTAACACGAGCTTAAAATAGGCGCTGCAATTGAGGATGCAATCGTATGGGCATGTACAGCTCCACCGGCTCTATCAGGAGCGCTTTTTGTCTATTCTCTCGTATGTCATGCAAAGATACCCATAAAAATAGCTCTCCCTCTAAGCCTAATATGGCTGCTCTTGCCTATGCCCCGGTGGAAAAGCGCTCTCTGTCCCGCTTATTTCCCTTTCCCGACCTTCAGAAAACGCCGATACTAATACCACTCCTTACAGAAATCGGGGGGAATCAGCACGACAAGTCCACAACCCAGAGGCCGGGGGAATTTGGGCAAAATCCCCCGAATCCGTCCAGGCGGAGTGTGCGGGTTTCTCGTCCTTTCTCTTTCGCTTTTATTTTCCCATCAAATGACCATACAGCAGAGTATTCTCATTTTACAAACCCTCACATATTTAAACATAAACCAAATGCTAGCTGGAGACGAAGCCCATGCAAAATTGCTTTGTGTTAAAATCCATCCTTTGTATTAAAATCTATCCTTTTTTTAATGTTACGAGGGCATCTCGAAGACTAAAACCAGACTTAAAATGCCCTGCTTTTCCATCGCTCCTAGCCCAAGCCGACTAGAGAGGCCGATTTATACGATCAGGAATAAATAAAAGCACTTTGCTTGGCGCGTTCTAATCAAGGCGATTACGACGAAGTTCAGGTTAATTTAAACTGGCAGGTTACAGCGCCCGGCTGGCGTTTTTTCTCCATAGACACACACGGGCAATGGCGAAAAGCAGACAGGTTAAACATCCCTCCCCTGCTTTCTTCCACACAGAGCCTTCCACCCTCCTCCCCGGCTCGAACTATTGAAATAGTTTCAGAGGTGAATGCACGGGAATAAAACAACCGGGAATAAAGCCCAGGAGAGGCTTTTCCACGCAGCCTGACCCAACTCTGCAAGACATGGCAGCGCAGCAGAAAGCCAGGCAACCAGCAGATTTATCTGCGAATCTGCCTGCATCTTGGGCTCTGACCCCAGCCTCTCCTGGCCCACTTTCCTCCCAAGAGCCTTCTTTGCTTTCCACCTATGCTAGAAGGGGAAGCAGCATCTCTGGGAAAGGTGGAGCCAGTACCCAAGCTAGGAGAAACGGTCTTACTTTTCTCCTCGGGCTCTCCGTCTCTGTTAGCATCAGTCCAGACATCCTTCTTCACCCAGGTTCCCGCAGGAGAAGCAGCACTTCGGCCTCGTACACCGTGGGAGAAAGGGAGCGGGGTGGGTGGGTGGGCTGGGGGTAGAGCGGGGGCCTGGGAAACCCTCCACAAAGGCCTTCCAAATGACATCGCTCCAGTCATGCAGGGGGCTTTGCGGGAGGACCGGGGGGGGTGTTTGTTGTTGGCTTGTTTGCTTAATTCACCACCGAGCAGGGGGAGAGAAGAAACATTCAGCCGCTTCCAGGAAGAGCATGAAAATCTTACCCCAGCATCCAGAAGTCTCTCTCGCCTGTGCAAAAAATATATCCCCATGGAGACTGACAGCTAGGATCCCGCGTTGGGCTGTAGACCTCCGGATCAATGAGGATGGATTGCACATTTTTTGGTTTCCTCCCTTACAGATTAAATATACCCGGTCCACAAAACATTCCTTCTCGATCTCTCAGTGACTTGGGTTCCTGTTGGTTTGGGGTTTTATATTTCTTTTTTGTTCTGGTTGTTGTTGGTTTGTCTTTAGATGGAGAGAAATCTAGCCACTAGGGCACACCGTCCTTCCTGCCAGCGTCAGGCAAAATGCAGCAATATCACAGGCTAATGACGATTATTGCTGTTATTATTACTACTATTACCGCTCTTTTTTTTTTTTTTCCACCCCTTTCTTTCTGTCTTTCCTGGTCCCCTAGGATTTCCGATGACGGTTTGCACACAAGGTGATAGCAGCAGGCTAAACCGCTGCCTAATTCCACAGATTTCCATCGCAAGAGAAGGAGGGGATTAAAAAAAAAAAAGTCCCAGTGTTTTTGATCACGGGACACCCGGCCGTTCCTCCCCAGTACACCCCGGGTCACAGTACAGTAATGACCGTGGGTTGTGCGTTGTAGGACTTGACCTTTCCTACGTAGAAGAGGGCGCTTTCCTCTGCGCTACGGGGAGAGAAGGGAGGGGGGAGCGGCGGGAGGAAGAGAGATGCTCTCTTTGGGGATGTTTAATCACAGTTCAGATCTAGGAACGGGCAAAGCTTCTGCCTTTCAGCACGCCATGTTGAAGCTATTCACTGGAGGGAATTTTTTTTTTTTTTTTTTTTTGAGGGGGGTGCGGAGGCGGGAGGGAGGCCGGAGGGAGGAGGGAGGGAGGAAAGACTTAATGAACATTTGCATTTCGTACCCTAGTTCATGAATCAACTGCATTCAAGGGGGAGGGGGCCCGGGGGGACAGGGAAGGGCTCACGGCGTGGTTAAAACACCCGCGGCCGGAGCGCATTGGCCCGCCCGGCACTCACCGACCCACGTCCCCGCCGGCCCACGCGCGAAAGCCACCCCCGGTCCCTCCGCCCCCCCCTCTTTTTGGACTCCTTTACCGCCGAGAACGCGCAAAGCCATCTCTTCAAATCATCATTAAATTGCATTAAAACGCATCTAAAAGTTATGAATGGCAACAAACGGCCTTTTAGTGCCTGCCAATATTTTTTTTGTATTAAACGCTGTCTTGTTTTTATTGCTAACGCTGCCCACGGAGAATCCTGAAATGCAGCAGGAATGGGGTTTTATTTAAGCCATAGCTTTTTTTTTTTTTTTTAAATAACATTAATTTATAGGCTAAAGGCCGAGATGCTTACCCGTACGTTCAGACGAACACAGAATAAAGTCGCTGCTCTGGAAGTACAGGGCAATTTTATTTTCTGAGCATTTCGATATTAAGGACCATATTTTTTTGTGTTTGCTCCAGAGGCCGTCTCAGCCAGCGAGCGTTTTTAAGTCTTTCTGAGCAAAAGACGGTGGAAAAAGATACAGCTTTGCAGTTCTACTTATCATTCTTTTTCGGAAATATGCTCCTGTCAAGGTTTATTTCCCGTAGCAAACCACCTTTGCTACTGCCAAGAGCTCGAAGCGGGGATAGATTAAAAACCGGATTATTCTCTTGGTAGGAAAAAATACAAAACATTTGCTGTGCCCTTCCGTCCTCATCAAAGATGTAGGGCCACTTTCTGTCCATGGGAATTTCAAATCTAAGGGACTAAGGATACCCAGAATTAGGTGATTATAAACCAATATATCCAGACACTGGGAATTCAAGTATGTGTCGCCGAATTCCGCAAGAATGAATTGAAGTGAAACTGAACTGGTCTTTTTTGTCTTTAATTCTCTTTTGCGTTTCACACTGGGAATGAAGTATTGCCCCGACTTTATTGTTTCAATAAATACCCTAAATATACAGGAATAACTTGCTCCCTCTGTCCCTTGCCTCCTTCTGCACATCCGCTAAAATGTTATACCTAACATTTTAATTTCTACGGGAGCTAAGAAAATAGAGACCCTTCTTTGTTTATTTACTTTATTTTTTAAATTTTGTAGTTTTTTTTTTCTTTTAAAATCTTTCTTCCGGGACATTTTTTTAAAACGTCTGCAAATGAAATTCCTTGCACATGTAACTCTACGCAACAAGCCAGGCACAATAAGGCCCCCACCACCATTTGAAAACGTTCTCGGTAACGCGGGGAATATAAATGATAATTGTCTCCCAACCGGGTGCAGGGACGGACGTCGTGAAGTAATGCATCACGTTGCTTAATTATTTGCGTTGGTGATATATTTACTTGTAAAACATATTAGGGATGCATTTTAGGAAGCTGGCGGCAGATTGGTGAGAGGGGAATATGTAATACAACAGCAATTTGTACTTGAAAATGTATGTGCCAACAGCTTTTGGACGGTAAATGAAGGTAATAAATAACACGAACACACACACCTACGCACCCGCTCTTCCGCACGCTCCGAGGCCACCCTACCCGGCGGAGGGCCGGAGGGACGGGGGCGCGGAGGGCTGCGTGGGTGCAGCCGTGGGCAGGCAGGCACACGGGAGGACCGAGGCGGGGGCGGGCGGGCACGCAAACCCCGTGGATGGGGAACCTTTCACGATTCGGAAAAGCGCAACCAGCCCCGTCTCTGTGCCCTGAAGGGCTCCGCACGGCCGCGGCGGGGAGGGCTCCGCCGGGCACCGCCGCCCCCCGCAGCCCCCTCCCCGGGGGTGCCCCGGTGAGAAAGGCACGGAGCTCCCGGCCTTTACTCACCTGACCAAGCCACTCGCTCCCGGGGGGGGACGTTTCCCGAGTGGGGCCTCCAGCCGGGCCCCGGGAGAAGGCAGCGGGTCCGGGAGGAGCAGCCGGCCCCGCAGGACCGGGCGCGGAGCCGCCCCACGCCGGGGTGTCCGGTGGAGCTCCACCGCGGGCCCACTCCTGCTCCCCTGCCGGGGCTCTCCGCTGCAGGGCCGGGAAACACGACCTGCTCCTCCTGCTGAAGCCTGCGAGAGCCTCGACGCTGACTTAGGCGATAGCAGCGGTCCGATCCAAAATGTTACCTTAATCCTGCCAGCGATCGCGAATCAAACGCCCCCGTTTTTACCCTGTGAAATATATATGCGGCAGAGCTATTTGAACAGCAGTGGGAGTTTAGATTCAGTAATCCACGGTCAGTCTAGAAACGCTTAGCAGATTTGAACGGTAGGTAGTTCAGTGTGAAAACATAATCTTCAAACACTAGCTCCGATAAAAGTTACCTTAAAACAAAACAAAAAAATCCCCAACTGTTATTTTACTGATGTCGGCCATATTCTCGTTGTGGGTTTCTTTCAAGGAGCCCCTGAGTTATATCGCTCTGGGGCACGGGGTGAAAATAGGAGATCCTGCCTAAGATACACAGGACTCGAATCCCGCCTATCACCCTCATCTCCGACCTGCAACACATGTAATTTGCGGCACGGCTCATGCCATAATTATGCAGGTTGCGAAATATAACGGAATAAATAGAATTATTCACTCGGAGCGTGAACAAGTGCAACGCACAAGTGGTTTTCTCCAGGCAGTTTAAATCCTTCACGGAGAGCCTTGCAATGGGACGGAGGAAAGGCGACTGCCCGGTGCCTCCCGCCGAGGCAGACCGGTAGGTGTCTGCTCGCAGGCGGCAGCCACGGGCGGTGGGAGACCTGTCCCCGAAGCCCCCGGCCCCCGCCCAGGGTGTAGCAGGGAGGGGCGGCTATCGGCGGCCCCGCAGCCCCCGCACAGCAGCGCGGGGGTTTGCTGCCTGCTCCAGCTCCCCTGAAAATCCGCCCGAGGCCGGGCAGGCCGCGGGGATCCTGCGGGGAAGGGGCACGGTGAAGGCTGCCGGCTCCCCAGCGGCTGGGGTCCCACCCGGCTCCCCTCGCCCGTGGGTAGACCAAGGCACGGCCCGCTGGGCGACGGGTTATTTCCCCCTCGGGTGATGTTGCACCCGTGGGTCTTTGCCCGTTGTCCTTGACGTAGGGGCTGTCCCCCGTCACCTCACAGGGACACACTGCCACCCCAAAGCACACCCCAACCTCACGGCCTGGAAACCGGCTGCCACTTAAATACCTCTCCCCGGCTATTTTCGCTAGCGGGACGAGGGAAATCTCGCTCAGAAAGTCCCTGTCTGGCCTCCGGAGGGATGCAGCCGGTATTCCCACGCTCCGACGCCGCGGGTTACACGCGGCCTTAGAAATCACAGCGCTCCGCGGCCCCGAGAGCGGCGAGCGGGAACGCTAAAATCCCGCACGGAGGGCAAAGCCCCCGGCCCGACAGCCTCCCGGAAAACAGATCCCGCTTCTGCAGGTACTTTTCATGTAAGTTATTGCACGAATGTGTTACAGTCAGATCTGAGGCTCGGAAAGCGCTCTGCGCTGATCCCTGCGGAGGTGGGTCCTTTTGAATTTTAGAAATGTAAGGCTAGAAGCGCACAGCTAGGGCGGTAAGTGATACCCTCTAAATGCACCGTAAAGGTCCCCCAATAGCTCTAATTAGAGCTGCAGACCACCGCGGGAGACAGGCGGCGAAAGGAAACCTCTCTTTGTGCCCGACCGAACTCGCCCGCCACTCGCAACACCGGCCGGCCGGCGGCTCCTCGCACCGCACCTGCATCCCCATGCCCGGGCACCGGCATCCCCCGGCCCGGGCACCGGCTGAACGCCGATTTTCACCCTCAGCCCAGCTCCGACGGCCTCCTGCCACCTCCAGAGAGAGAGTAGAGCACGACCTGCCGCGCGCTTTGCCTTGCAAGCTCAGGCGTAATATATACATAGACACGCATACATAGATATATGAGGCTATGCGGAGGTTGGCGCGGCGGCGCGGGTCCCACGCGTGTGCGCGGCCGCCCGCGGGGAGGGAGGACGCCGCCAGGTGCTGGCGCGCCCCGGCGTCGGCCACCAGGTGGCGCTGTCGGCCCGCGGATGCCGCCGGCGCGAGGAGCTGTCAAAAGTCAAGGTCACAAATCGGCTCTTTTTTCTTTCTTTCTTTTTTTTCTTCCCCCCTCAAGGTCAAGGTTTCAGGCCTTCCCTGTCCTGTCATCGCCCCGCCGGCCCCCCACCTTCCCGCCGAGGCACGGCTAGGCTGGGCAGCCTGTGTGTCCCCCCCCGGCCCAGGGACCGGCCGCCGGGCTCCATTTCCCGGTGTGGGCCGCAGCGCTGCACTGGCATCATCCTGCTTTTCCTCCCCCCTGGCCCCCAGCCCCGCTGCAAAACCACTGTTTAACATTACAGAAACATTTATAGTTTAGGAACGCTGGTTATCAGGCGTGCCTGCCCCCAGATAAACACCATCCAGAAAAAAAAGCCCAAACCCACCATATATACATAAGCTATGTAACGGAAGACCATGGTATTATGATTATAAGGCAGATACATTATATTTTTCTTATGAAATGCACATAGGTATGGAAAAATAAAGAGTATTCCTTGCAGGTTTTATTACAGTGACTATTTTATTAACAGTATTAATACTACTATACCTATCTACACGTCTTGGGTTTTCGTTTTTCAGTAGAAATATAAAAAAAAATGAGGGTGCACAAGTACATTTTCACAGTGCGCTGAATTTTTTTTTTATTATTTACAAGATAGCTTCTTATAGTGAATAAAAACAAAATAATGTGCTGGTTGAAATAACTGATTGGATTAAAGGTGCTGTAAAAAGAATCCCTAAACGTTCTACTGCGGCCTCATAACAGACAATAAACAAGGAGAAACGACTAATTACTTATAGATCAAAATATAGATTATATAAATCAAAATACTTCTGGGGAAAAACGTATTTCATTTCAAAGTTCTTGGAAATTTTTTTTCCAGAAAGGTGGGGGTTTTTTTTTCCCTACTGTAAAGAAATGCCAATGTTCACGTTTTTTGTATCCACCCAGAGTCAAATATTAAAAAATTTCCGGGGACTTAGAATATTAATTCTTGAAGATTATTTGAGGTTTAAAATAGGCAGAGTCCTTTAAAAAGTATGTATTGTACGGTCTGCAGGAGAAAAAATAAACAACAACAACAACAAAAAACCCAATTCAGATGACAAGAAATCATCTGTTGAAAATAAAAAATAAAACCAAAAGACATCTCCAAGCAAATATTTTCCTTTCTATCCCCCCCTAGTTTGCGATGTTTTAAATCTGCTATCAAGATAGATCCTCCACAGAGCTTCCTTCATTACTGATGTCTCTGAAATCCTTATTCAGTACCTTCGAGGTTTATTATTACTTTTTGACACTAAATGCATTGCTTAAAAACATACAGTAACTGTACTTTTTTTTTCACTATGGTTTACCTGAGCAGTCATTCAACATACAGTTTGGATTGCAATGGAAGAAAATCAGCTTATGTGTCCACATCGACCTCCTCACGTTAACCAGCTCTCGCATCGTGGCCACGAAGAGTCTTCTCGGACAGTGAGGTCGTAGAAGCACTTATAAGTATCTCAGAAAATCGCATGTCTTAATTGAAAGTGTATCTCTCGGGGCTGGGCGTGGGGGCTTTACAGTCTGTCAGTGATACTGGCTGGCTGCTTGGGATTTCAGGAGAACTGTCAGTTTCAACCATTTTGCTACAGCAATATTTAAAAAAAAAAAAAAAAAAGAAAAAAAAGAGAAAGCTATAATTCCAAAGATACAGATCTCTTGATCTGAAAGAAGAGGTTCATTGTCTTTTCTCTTTTTAATTATTATTAATAATTATTTTAATCTGAACACGGGGAAAAAAAGTTCAGAAACTTTTGAGTTGCTGCTTCTCCATTTTTAATCCATTAACTGGTAGTCTTCAATTTGTTGATCACTTTTTTCTCTTTGACCCTTCTGTTTTGGAACCAGATTGTGACCTGTCTCTCTGACAGATTTGTAGTCGCCGATATCCTCCTCCGTTTGTCTTTGGTTATGAATTTATTTGTAGCATATTCCCTTTCGAGTTCTTTTAACTGGACCTTTGTGTAAGGCACTCGTTTCTTCCTCCCACGTCTGTACGAGTTCGCATCGGAGGGATGTGAAACGACGTCTGGAACAGAAAAACCATGCAGGCAAGCGTTAGAAAATCGCTCGAACCGCTTAGGACATCTTCAAGTGGTACAGGGGTTGGCGTTACAGCGCGCTCCTCCGCCTGCCCCGCTCCAGCTTAGCTACTGAAGCCCGGCTCAGCATTTGGGATTCCTCCTTCCCGGCCGCCGCAGACAGCTTTTAGGCAGGGAAAGGCTCGCTTCTGTCAGACAGACAAACAGTAACAACAAACCCCACGGAGCCCGGCGAGGGACTCCGGGGAAGAATCGCGCGGGGCTGCAGCGATTTACCCGGCCTGCGTGCTCCGGGGTTTAGGGAAAATAATGCCGCGGCCCTTCCCGCCGCCCTTTTCAGCTGTTTCCTCTCCCGGTGCCGGCGGCGGGGCCGGGCGGGTGAGGCGGGATGCGCCGGCGGGGGGCGGGGGGCGGCACCGGGACATGTGCGGGCCGGGGCTGGATGGGACCGGGGACCGCGGGCGTGGGCAGGGAAGGGTCAGCCCGGGGGTG
Organism: Phalacrocorax carbo; assembly: GCF_963921805.1. Taxonomy (NCBI): domain Eukaryota; kingdom Metazoa; phylum Chordata; class Aves; order Suliformes; family Phalacrocoracidae; genus Phalacrocorax; species Phalacrocorax carbo. The sequence goes on along the minus strand of NC_087514.1, from coordinate 130,811,156 downwards.
ATCCCGGAGCCCTGCCGGCGGGACACTCGGGAGGGGCGAGCGGGGGAGGAGGCGGAGGGGTGGGGGTGGGGGGGGTGGGGGGGGGGGGCCGGGGTAGCCATGCAGGTGTATTACCCGGGAGGGTGGATTTCCAGAGGTGAGGCGGCTGGCTCTGCTCCTTGGGGCAGTACACTTGCCCGTTCCACCCGTTGGTGATGGCCCAAGGCTGGTAGCTGTCCATGGGGAGCAGGGGGTCGTGGCGCGGCTCGCCGGGGCCGCCGATGGCGGGCACCACGGGCATATCCAGGTAGCCGGGCACCGGCTGGTAGGGCCCGGCGGCGTAGCCCTGGTAGAAGGCGAACTCCTTGGCCCGCGACGTGAACTCCTCGCCGGAGACGGAGGTGTCCATGTACTTGTCGGCGAAGGTGGAGGCAGGTTGGGCGCAGGACTTGATGGCGTTGTGGTGGGTCATGCGGCAGGGGTAGTAACCGCTGCCGAAGTAGCCGTAGGGCAGCGCGGCGCCGGAGGAGCTCTGCACGGCGGCCGAGCAGGGGCTGCACTGCTTGACAGCGGGCTCGGCCATGCCGGCGGCGGGGGCCTCGCTGGAGGTGTAGGCGGCGGCGCTGGGGGCGGCCAGGGGCGCGGGGTGAGCCATCAGGTTGCGGCAGGGGTTGGCCGCCGCCGCCGCCGCGAAGTTGCTGCCGGCGTGAAACCCGTCCATGTTCTTATTGATCTCATCCAGGCTGTTGTCGTAGAGGAACATGACGGGCTCGATCCAGCGGGGGTGGAGGAGCACGGAGGCTGTCATAGCCCGCTCCGCATTGAGACTAGTGGCTCTTTTTTAAAAGCCCCAAAGACTGAAAAAAGAGATACTCAATCTCCGGGACTTGACCAAGGCTGACGCGCCAGTGTCGCGCCAGGCCGGCCCTCATTGGGCCGCCCGCCCCCACGTGATATGCAAAGCAGCTGATAAACATCTGAAGGAATAAAGTGGAGATAATTAAATAACGCAATCGCCGCGCGGGGCCGGGTCCCGGCCCGGGGGCGCGGGCACGGGCGCGGGCGCGGGCACGGCGCGGTCCTGCCGCCGCGGGGGGGGCGGGGGGGCCCTCCTCCCCTTCTTCCCTCCCTCCTTCCCTCCCTCCTTCCCTCCTCCCTCCTTCCTCCCTCCGGCCCTCCCTCCCCTCGCCACCGAGGCGTGAGCATTTTGGCCCCCGTTGTTGCCGCGGCGCGTCCCCCGAGGTGCGGGGCTCCCCCCGCGCACCCCGCCTCATTTTCCTCGGGCCCTCCCCGCCCCGAGAGCCGCGGAAGACCCGGAGGCCTCCCCTCACCTCCCCGGGGAGGGGGAGGGGGGGGAACGAGCCGCACCCCTTCGACCCCCTTCCTGCCCCGGCCTGAACCGCCGCCTCTCCCCGGGGAGCGTTGGCGGGGCCCCGGCCGGCTGATGGCGCGGGGAGCCGGCCGCCGCCAGCGGGCGGAGGAGCCTTCCCCGGGCCGCACGCCGGGCCAGATAAGGCTCCCGAAGCGAAGCCTCCCGGGGACCTTTCTGGGTGTTTTCCTCCTTCCTTCCTTCCTTCCCGCCCGTCGAAAGCCCAAGACCCATCTCGCTCCTTTCGCCACAAAGCCTCAGACGTCAGATAAGAGGAACGGACCAGGAAATCCCGATTTTGTTTATTATTATCTTTTAGGATGGGCTCGGGGAGCGGGAGGGTTAACTGGATCTCCATCGCGATTCCGCTGTATTATTTGCTGCTGTAATAATAAAAACCGGGGCCTACAATCCGGCTTGCATCTTTTTTTGCCTGTAAAATAGCACGTCGGCTCGTAGAGTGTGCCCACGGACCCACGGTGCTTTTTTTTTTTTGTGCTGGGAAAAAATGGTTTATTGGCTGAAAATATTTTTTTGTTTTGAAGGCCGTACCTCTCCGCAAGCGAAAGCTGTACATATTTAAAAACCCAATTGCATTCCCTTTTCATGATAAATGTTATAATTTTTCATAGGGCAAAATAATTTCCATTTTTAATATTTCCCGCACCTCCCACCAGCGCGGATGCGTTTCCACCAGCATTCAGTTATTTGCGCACAACCTTGAACTCAAAACGCTCCATCACTGAGCTATCAATAAACTTGACCTAAAGCAGCGTCCGTCTCATCGTTAACAGCTCTCAGCCCTCACGCGTGTGGACAAAACAGCCCCAAATACTCCCATCCTGAAAACTTTTTTTTTTTTCTTTTTGCAATCTCATGTTGCTTTGTTTTGCGCCTGACAGCTCGGCGTATTTATTATCCTATTGTGCTTCCCATTGACGTTGTAGCATTGTTTTGCCCGCATGGCTACAAGCGCAGAGCGGTCCCGGGACGTACATTGTTACCGAGCAGGCTTTTCCTTGCCTAGCGCAGAGCTGCCAGCCATGAGAAATAGCCCTTTGGCGCCCATGGATTTTTTTTCAAGGTGCTTTTTCCGTGCGATGGGTTGGGATACCTGAAGTCGCTGTCACTCGCCTGCTAATTCGGCCGCTTGTTTTCCTTCATTGTAGCCAATAAATTTTGACTTCGCATACTCTTTTCCGCATTCTTCCTCATGACCAAAAGCAAATATTTATTCCCCGCATATTTTTCCTCTTCTTTCAGGCACCAGTTTTGAAACCTGTGGATTCCCCCGGCCAAACATTGCTTGACTGGCATGAATTGGGTCGGTTTGTTTCCCTCTGGTTTCTCGAGGCTGCTGCTGAAAATCGAGTTGCAGCGGGGCGGGGGGCGGGAGAGGGGGGGCGAGAAGGGGGAAGGGAAGGCAGCTCTATGGGGCAGCGCTGTTTTACATACGGGTTAGACACGGCTAGAGGCCAAGGTCAAGTTGAAAGTTGCAGCCTAGCCAATGTGAGAACTGTCATTCACAGCCCGAAGATCTGTCTGATTTGTTAAAAAGCGGGTAGCCATGAGAACACTAATCTCCCCAGCTCGCCCCTCCACCCCCCCAGCCCGCCCCCCTCTCCACACTCTCCGTCAGCCGCGGAGCTTTTCTCGCTTATCTGCCTCTGCTTTTCAAGCCCCTTTCCATCAGGAGGGAGAAGGCATGTGAAACCGTAGCTCTCAGCCCCGGTGCAAACTGTACAAGTGGTGGAGGGTTGGGGAGGGGGAGCAAAAGGCATCCGGTCTGCTGAGTTTTGGTGGTTGGGGTTTTTTTGTTTTGTTTACCCACTTGGGGCTGTTCCGGCCCTGTGTGCGAAAGAGAGAAGGGAGATTAGATTAAAGAGCTCTCTCTTCTCCCTTCTCTGCATCTTTCCCTCCCTCTAGAGCTGTATTTAATCATTAGGGAAGAGGGCCGTGCTTTTCACTGCTGGTAAGAGCAGTGATACAACCGTCCCCTTCCCCTATTTGCCATGACGTGGGTGGGAGTCAGGGAATGGGACCGTTTCCTCAAAATAGGCAAAACGGCATCTGCAGGGTGCGTATGCAGCACCAGAAAAATCGTTATTGTAGGTCACGGACACGGACCTCTACGCCTTTGTTTTGCTTTCCGAATTTGACTGATTTGTAGTGATTTATTGACACCGATAGAGGAGAAAAACCTCGTCAGCTATTTTAGATTCCACCACCACCACCACCAAATTTTCGTTCCCCAGCTATAATTCCTTCCTGCCTCAATGGGTATCTGCCATTAAATATTAGAAAGGAACTGTGAGGGCTGAAGGTATCGAGCAGAACAGATGTTCTTCGAAAATCATGGACCCTGTAATGAACACCAGGGATAAAAATACGCCGAGCCTACCCCCCCCGCCCCCCCGCCCCCCGCCTTCCACATATACCATTCCCTACCAATTGTCGAAGAGCTTTTATTTTTTGCAACATAAGCTTGGGATGCACTGGGTAAATTAACCAAAACTATGAAAAAGTTTACTTGAAGCCACTGATCGATTTGGCCATGCTCTACAAATGCTTCATTTTGGAAAATTAACTTGATAATTAAATGCTTCCATGCATGCAAACGACAGACCAATTGAAGCTTCCTCCAAAAATATTTTTTCTTTCTTTTTCGAGCGAAATAAAGTTGGGATACAGAAAACACAAGTATATGATAGAGTCTCCGCATTTTCCAAGAGATTTGATGCAAACCTCCGACCTGCTTTGCATTTATATAGCGTGTAAAACACCTTGGAGAGAAATGTGTCTGTTATATCTTTTCCTCTAAAACGAGTATTAATTCCTTAGGAAGCAAGAGGATGAACAACCATAATCAGCAGAAGGATTTTAAAAGGTGCTGAATCCTTGCAGACCCAGGGGATTTCTAACTAATTTTCCTATTCGGCGGCAGTCACCCCTCGCGGTGAGCGGCCGTGCCCATCTCAGGTATTACAAAAAGCTTTAGTGGCATTTTCGTCCCTTGGCTGCGCTGAGAGCGGTCAGATGCTTTTAAGGCACTTCGCAGGTGTAACCAAGGGCAGAATTTGACCCTTACAAGTGCTTTGAACCAAGTCACTGTGTGCTGCTGACGCTATGAAGTCAAAGACAGTCGTGCCATAGTGAGAACCGTAGGATTTTGGCCTTAAACGAGAAAATATAAATTATTTGCAATTTTCCCCACGTGATAGGAATATGGCCACTCATTTTCCTAAAGAGGCCTTAAATTTTCGCTTTTCTTAGAAAAACCAAAAATCCTTTCAGCTGAATGTCAGGTTTGCAAATACGGAGTTTGTCAGCGGAGTATGTAGAAGGCGCTTTTTTTTTTCCCCTTTTTTTTTTTTTTTTTTTTTTTTTTTCCCCCCAAGCCAGCCTTTGTGTGATAACCCAAACACACACGCACCCTCTGGAACCCTGCCGCGGGAATGCCCGACTGAGGGGAACTCTGATTTCTTGTAGGAGAATCACAGTCGTACGAATACAGACGAAAAACCGTCGCCCAAAGAAATTCACTCTTACTTTTCCATTCACTCCTTAGAGCTAATTAATGAGCGTGAAGGAAAAAAAAATAGTCGTGGCTGATTGTTGGAAATATATGTTTGACACAGAGTTAAACCCCTCTAAACCCGCTAAAAGATCTTGGCTGATAATGGAGGGGTTAGAGGGTGATCTTAGTTACTAATAATAATCTCCGCCCTGCAGAGCCCAGGAGTCTTGGAAGACGCGGGAGTAAAGTGATAGCAGGGGCGAGAGCCTTAATCGAATTTGATTTTCATGAGCAAATGAAATTTACCTGCCAGAAGGTTAATTTGGAGCAGTACTGTCACCGCTGTTTTCTTCCACAATTTCTAAAGCATCAAGGGCTGAGATAAACATTCCTGAGCCCGTTTTAAAGACACTTTGTATTTCAGGATATTCATGTGTTTCTAATGGAAGTAAGCAGCTTTACGAGCGGGGTTCGCAGGACATCTTAACTCTCTCCCTCCCACTGCGTGCTGGGGGGGGCTGAGATAATTACAAAATAAGAAGAATTTGTAAAAACAAATGCAGAAATGGAAAAGTCCGAGAAGATTTGCGAAGAGCTTAATGCTGCGTTTCTCTCAGGTAGAAAAGTCGTCCTAAAAATCCTCAGGCGCACACTAGATACGGACCTACCTATTTCAGTCCACCCGAACTTTCGAACTGCCACCTTCTATAAATAAGGTGTGCTCGAAAATAATGTCATGCTTTCACCCGAAGTGTGGGACACGGACTAGTCTTCACGGAGCGAGGTCTCAAAAGATCGCTTCACTCTGTTATTTTTTTCCTGTTTCAGCTGTAGAAAACACGCTGAAGGTATTTCATGTGATTAAAGTGAAAATGAGAATACACTTTATCTCTGTCTCACGGACAAGGTCTCTTTTCTGATTTTTGTTTTGTGTTTTACATTTTTTTCTTGTAATATTTTCACAAGCGTATTTCCAGAGGGGGGGTGTGCGATAACTTTCTGTTTATATTTGGCGGGTGAAAGCAACAGAAGCCTGGCGTTTCGTGCTGGTAGTCAGCAGAAAATATTTTGCTTAAATTGCCGTGTACGTGCAGCGATGAAGAGAAGCCTTTGCAGGCTGTCAGCCGCGAGCTGCTTGAATGCAGTGATAAAGCCCCCCCCTACAATTTAAATTATTTTTGCCGTGCAAACTGAGACGGATTTCTTCGCAATTAGCTCTGCTCGCTCGCACAAAGAGAGCCGAGAACGTTTTTATTTTACTGTTAGTAAATTCTGATAAGCAAGGGGGCCAAGGCTGGCCGTGCAGATGTCCACTGCAGTAGTTTATTAGGTCGGTTACATCTTCCAGCTAAAAAGGTTCTATTATAAACGTGTAGTAGCAACAGACAACAAAATAATACTCAAGTTAATCTTCCTTGGTTTTGTTGGGCTTACCCTCCGATTTTCAGAGTTTAGCGTTTTGAGGGTAAATTCATTTTTCACCTTATCTACTGGTAGGTCACAGTTTTTGAAAAAGAAAATAAAGGCAGGGTACAGTGAGCTGCAATGGCATATCCTCTCGATTTCTGCTGGGAGCTTGTAATAATTGCTACCACATGATCACATGGTGTATTGTTGCAGCCTGATTACAATTAAACTTATCCCTCCACCTTTTTCATTAGGGGGAAAAAAAAAAGTTCTTCCTGAGCTTCAGGCCCACTTTGTGCTGTTTGATTTCCCTTTGAAACGCTGTCGGAGAGATGCCGAAGTAGATCTTTCCTTTACAATGCGAGAGAAAGCGTTTCCACAAAGCCCTTCTCACCATAACTTGCCTGTAATGGCGTGACATTTACACAGCGTCCGACCAGGAGGGCTCAGGGGCAGGAGTGGACGTTCCTGCTCTCTGCAAGAAGTTGCAGGGTCTTTTTGTCTTTTTTTTTTTTCTTTCTCCCCCAAAGCTGTGTCTTCATCTAGGGAAACAATAGGGCTCTCAGTGCTTAAGACGCCTGTGCGCAGTATCTAGAGAAAGAAAGGGGAGAGAAAAAAAAAATAATACAGGAAACATTGGACATGTTTGCCTTTACTGGAAGACAGCTGTTGGAGTACATTCTCCAAGAGGGTTTTTTGGTTCCCTTTTCAGAAGTGGTTTTAGTGATTAAAACATTGCCTTGATGGACGCAGTTTATCTCTAATGTCTGGGTCTGTCTAACAGCTCTTTTTCCTCAGACTTCCAGCCCTTTGCTTAGATGAGATTGTACATAGCTGGGGCTCTAATCGCTGCTGTCTGAAGAAGTATCTTAAGAGATATGGGGACTCACGGCACTGACGGGAAGGGAGGGTGACTCTAGCTAGAAGTTACCTGAGCCACGAGTGGAGATCTTCCCCGCGGAGAGGGAAAAAACAACAACAAAAACCCCAAACCACGCTGCATCTGGCAAGCCCCAGCAACTCTGTCAAGGTGGTGCAGGGGTGGGGGGGCGGGACTAGCCCCGTGAGGGCTATCCCATGCCCCGCTGGCTCCTCCGGCGGGCTGGGCGGCTGCGGGGCTGGCGCGGCGCCCGCGGGGCTCGCCCTGCCCGCTTCCCTGCCCGTCCTGCCTGTCCGCTTCCCTGCCTGACCTGCCTGCTTCCCTGCCCCCCCGCCGCCCGGCCGGGTGCTGGGCTACCGTCCCGGAGGCCCGGGCTAGCCCTCTCACGCCCGCCCGGCGCTGGGCCACGGCTCGGCAGCCACCCAGAGGCAACACCTGTGCCGGGCGACCCGACCGGGCTGCCGGCTCCTACCCACGGGCCGCCCCGCCGCCCCGACTCGGGACCTTCCCACGGCTCCTTCCAACGCCCGGGGCACGGACGGGGCTCGCTTTTGGGTGGGTTTTCTTCCCTTGGCCCGTTTCATCTGGCACACTCTACTCCGCGGGCGCGGAGAGGGGCTATTGCCGGCAGCGGGCGAGAAGGGAGGTGCGTGGCCGTGGGGAAGCGCGCACCCACGCAGGCAGCCGGGCGCGCACACCTGAAACGAGTCCTGTGTCCCCTCGCCCTGGCTGGTGGGTGTGTGCGTGACCACACACGTGCCTCTCGCCTTGCGGCACGTTACATTCATCCCTCTGCCGAGAGTCGTGCTGGAGCCAGGAGGGGAGTGGGGGACCCCTTGGTCCCGGGATGGGGTTCCCATCAGTCCTTCTCCACCCCTAGGAGCGTCCCACTTCTGGCTTCTCCTCGTGTGGGTGGGACCCCGCGGGGACAGCCTTGGGGACATGCTCCGCGAGGAGTAAAGAACCATCTGCACAGAGCTGTGCTCAGTTTCGGGCAGAAAAAGCCAGCTGGCTTCGGCTGAGTCCCCAGCACTGCTTAAATGCCCTTCGACCATGTCGTGGGCTCTCCCAGTACCAACCACCTCCCAGCAGAAAGTTACTCGATACGGTGATATGATCCCGTGTTCTCCAACTAGCTTTACATTTCACTAAGCACATGCATTTCTGTTAAAAGTTTATTTAGTAAAAAAAAAAAAGCCCCCCAAAAAAGAGGGGGAAAAACCCACCCAACAAAAAACCGAACAACAAACCAACAGTGAGCCAGGGGTCTAGAAAATGATTTCTAGCGCCTACAGTACATTTCTCAGGTATATATAATACATGCTGTCTTTAATAACAGGAGACATTTGCTACTCTTCATGTTAGATGGAACTAATGTCTCTCTACTCATACCGTGAACACATTCTCTAAACAGGAATTATACAGTATTTTCCTTTAAACATAACACCAGCCAAATGCAGACTAGCTGATAACTTGCATCTCTGGGTGAGTGTATTATTCTCTTTATTTTTGCTGAATCATGAATTTTTCCAAAGCTTATTGTATTTTATGTCTTCTTTAGATAAGCGGTTACATATGTGGCCCTGTTGAACGCTAAATCCCATCCTTACATACGCGACAGCTGACTTCCAAGATGTTATTTACTCTGGAATCAGCTTCAAGCGTTGCGTTTGAGGCTCGGGGCCCATCAGGAAAAGCGGGAGTGGAGTTGGTCCCTCATAAACCCGCACACAGCGCACTCCAGCAGTGCCCATCTGCCCATGCCTTAGTTAGATCTTCTCATCTGGAGCACGGACTCCATCAGCCTGAGCACATCGGGTTGGGGTCCGTGAGGATGGAGGTTGCCCACACCACCGGCACAGCCTGGCACACTGTGCCCCCACACCCACGCAGGGAGTCAATGTGGGGGCATAGACTCTCCCATCCTCTCCAGGGCCAGAGGGACGGGGTACGGCCTCAGCCCAGCAAAAGCAGTCCTGTGACAGTGCTGGCAGCCTTCTGAGACATACCCGGGGAGAAGGAGCCGGGCTGGTGCCAAGGGGCTGGAGCGGAGCTGAGGGCACACGCCAAGGTTCCCACGCTCTGAAGACAATTCGCAAAGTCCCGGGAGCCAAAGTATATTTAGTCCAATAATGGCACAGAGAAAAGGGAGTGGTTTCATAGCAACCCCTCTGACATGCAAAATAATGAACGGCTGAACAATAAAGATTAGTCTCTAGTCAGGCATGCCCCCTGGTCTTCCAGCCCAGATACCTAAAGGAAGAAATTCCCCTGCCCCCTTGCACGCAACCCGAGGCCGCTTTCCTGCAGATGTAGCTGCCCTGGTGCCAGCGAGCGAGTGTCCTCACTCGGAGCCGCTTCCTTCCCATTGTGGGGAAGATACTCGCTGCCTGCCAGTAATTACCAATTGTCATCCACTTTCACAAGACCATATTTCTTCGCAATTTCTCTTGCCGAGTGTGGGGACTATGTCAAATCATCTGTCATCTCCCGGCGCAGCCCGCCGTCCCCCGCCGTCCCCCCCCAAAGAAACAAAAGAAAAGGAGAAGAAGAAAAAAAGCCCAGCTGGATTTAACATAACGCTACAACTCGTAGGTCATGTTGCAAAGGAAACATAAAGGCTGGTGTGCCTTTGCTCAGCAGAAGTATCCATATCCGCCGGACGCCGGTTCTCGCTGTTCTCAGGTCAACAAATTCTCAGCCCAGAGTCTCTACCTGGAGAAGTCCAGCTCGCTGTTTGGGTCTGAAACCTGTGTGTGCAGCCATGAGAAGCCGGCCAGGTCGAGCGTGTCAGGCCAGAGGTGTAGGGGCATGGCGGCTGCTCCGGCGGGGCTGGGGGGAGCCCCCGGAGAAGCCGGGGGGAGCCCCCGGAGGAGCTGGGGCACGTCCCGCAGCCCCGGCCCGGGAGCCCACCTGCTGCCAGGGGAACACTCCGTTCCCGCTCCCACAACCCGTCAGGAAGTTTTACCCACAAGGAATAATTCCGCTGTGAGGTGATGAAGGCACGAACAGACACGTCATCACCACTTTGGGTGATGTAAATGTTTGGCAAATGAAGGAGAGGGAGCTTGTCTGACCTATTAATTTTAGCGGGAGGCTGGAGGGAGGGGGGCTACGATCCTGTGACTACCCCGGGGGTCACTAAAAGAGAGGTCAGGAGTTCGTGCTGAGCTTCCTAGGAAGTTTGGACCCTACATAGCCAATCAAGTAACCGTTATCTCATCATTAGCTTTCAATCAAGTTCTCATCTTCGGTAGGATGGCAAGACCACGGTGAAAGGAAAAATAAAATCCACTTTAGCTGGGAAGGTGACATTATGTATACAACTACCCCAGTCAGAGAATTAAGATTTAAGTTGCATTTATCGGGGGTTTGTGTGTGTCATGGATTGCACTACTTTTATAACAATAACCACAGGATCGAAACCTTAAAAACCGTGAGCAAGAATATCCCAGCTGACATAAAAGTTGCCTATATATAAAACGAGAATCCCATATAACTCCACAGCGGAAATCGGTTAGCAAGTATCTTCTGCCTGTTTGCAAACATCAAATGTTCCTGCCATATGTCCGTTCTTATTTGTATACCAGCTAAGAAACTTGAAACGTATATATGCGATATTAAAACAAAACATGAAAGATTTTCTCAGAAATCTGTGAGAGGGGAATGTAGGTCTGAGGCGGGGGCTAAAGGAAGTAAAAAACCAAGTGATGCTATTGCCAAAAACTTCAATATTGGACAACACAGCTGAAGCTTTTATCACGGTACGAAATTTACAGCCTAATAATTCAAATCTGTGTGCTCGTAGCAAGATGTCTCTTCCCCTTTCTGGGTACCCAAAGGGACGGTTTTGCTTTCCGAGGTGAGGAGCATCCCTACGAGCCAGGGAAGTCTTTGGGAACGGCAGGTGATCGGCAACTTGACAGAAAAGGGAGAGGAAGAGTAAAGAAAACAAGATCTGAGGATACAAAGAGATTTCTGACACCTTGTGTGGAAATTAAAATGTGGCCTCTACAGAAGCCCCTGAAGGAACGAAACGACAAGGAAAACCCTGCCTGGTAAAAAGAAACCTAGAGCAAAACATCTAGGCTGGAAGAGCAGTAGTTTGAGTCTTCACAAGGTGGAGGAGATCTCCGATGCTCCCCCTCCGCCTCCTCCTCATCTGGGCAGGTACCAGCTAGGAAGCTGGCAGTGACCTGAACTCCTTGGAAAAAAGAAGAAAGGTGGGACGCGAGGAGACCACCCGTTTTAGAGAATACCCACCCATCTCCCCCAGCTCCCCACAAAATGGGCAGTCACGGCACTGGGTCCCACTGCAGCTGGGAAACGCCTTTCGTGCCCGAGGAGAAGCCACCTGTTAGGCGGGAACAGCCTGGCTGGGACACCCCGTCCCGGCAGGTTCGGTAGTTCAGGTGCCAACACATGTTTAAAAGCTCAAGGTCCACGCCTCCCCCTCCCGTCTCCCACCTTCCCCGGGTTACTCCGTCCTCTCCCCCAAAACCCGCGGGGTAAATGAGGACATGAATTTCTGCCATGGCACCGGGGAAACCTGGAGCCGAGCTCGCCCCTGTGGTTTAGCCAGCCCCCCTCCTCTCTTTCCTGTCTACCCCTGCCAAGATCTGTAACACGGAAAGGAGCAGAAAGGGTTTCGGGTAAGCTTGGATATCTGCCGTCCCGCCGGGTCGCAGCGCCCCGCATGTCCCGGCTTGCCTCGGGTGGCTCCGCCGGGCGCCGCGGCCGGCTCCCGTCCCCTGCCAGCGATAACCATCAGGGATTTGTAAGGGTAAACAGAGCCCCGGGGGGGGTGGGGGGAGAGAGGGGGAATATCCTTGCCTGGCTTTCGAGCACCGCCCGTGACAAACAGAGCGAGGCACCGGGCGGAGCAGCACGGCGGGATGCGGGGTCGCCGTCGTGGGGCTGAAGCCGGCGGGGGTGGGGGGGCCGGTCTCACCGGGGCAGGACCCGGGCGGGGCCGGGCCGGGCCGGACTGGCACCGGGAGCCTCCAATGGGGGCGAGCGGGGGCCTCTCCCCGCCACCCCCGCCACCCATCCCCGCCACCCATCCCCGCCCTCCCCGCTCCGCTCCGCTCCGCGCCGCCGGCGGCGGCTCGGCGGGTCGGCGGCGGCAGCGCTCCGCGGCGGCCGGAGGAGAGGAGAGGAGAGGAGGTGAGCGGTGCGTCAGCGAAGCCGGGGTAAGCGCCTTCCCGCGGGGCTGAGGAGGTTGGGGTGCAATTGCGAGGATTTCCCACTAGATGTCTGCACAGCTAATGATAATTGAAGGCTCTGTCCTTCCCCGAGTGTATCCCCCAGAGCCCGACCCTCCGGCCTCTTTGAAGTCTGCCACCCCCTCTAGAAATCAAATCCCTTTCCCCCCTACCACCCCGGGTTTTTCTCCCCTTTGTTTCCTTTTTCTTTAAAGATCGTTCTGGAGCTTAGACTAGAATAAAATACGGGTTTCTCCACAGAGAAAGCTCTCTGGTGTACGACTCATGCTATTGGAATCCTTTTACGACCTTTGATGTGTTTAAATAACACGGTAAAGCTGTGCACACATCTCGGATTAAACTTTAATCATCCCAAGTCAAGGACATCCAGGTGGTAAATGACTTTACTTTGACATTTCTACTTTAGAACAATATATGATCCCTGTCGCGGGTCAGAGAGACGTTCCTAGTCTTCTCACCCTTAGAAGCGCAAATATGCTTTTGCCTACAGAGATTAGAAACTCGTCGCTCTTGTTTCCTTATTAAAAAAAAAAAAAAGAGAGAGAGAGAAGAAAATAAGAGAAAACCAAACCCAAAAATCAAGGCTCCCGGGATTCTAGTAGCTAAAGACTTCCCACAGAACTGGAAAAACATTCCTTGCTGTTAAGCACCGCTCTGCCTTTCCTGGGTTATGTGTGTGTATAATGATCTATGTTGGAACCTAGACAAGTTTTCTTACCTCTGTGTGTGTATGCATATATACATGTGCATATAAAATAAAATTTAAAAAATTAAATTTTCAAGGTTTTCTTTCGAGCTCCGATAACGATTTTGAACACCTGAATGTTTCCTCATGAGGAATCCCCTCCTGCGGAAAGCCATGCTGTAGTTGATTGCTTTAAGAAAAAAAAAAATTCCCTCCAGACTTTTTCTCTGGTCCCGGTGTGGTGCGAGCAACCCCTACAAGCCCAAAGTGAGCTTGGTTCCTCAGGAACAACAACAACAAAAACTAACAAAGAATGTAAGTATGTTTAAGAGAAATCTGGAAGTCTTTATTTGCTCTGCTGCTAGCACCTGGTTTTAAATCAGACAACTTTGGGTTAACACGTACAAAAGAGAGGGATTTGTGGGCCTTTTTATTGTCAATCAAAATTAGTGGCAACTAAATTTTGCGTTGGTTTTTACCGATGGATCCCTGCTCAGCCTCAGCTTATGCTTGTCTTGGAAGCTGTGGAGCGCAGGGAGCTAAAGCCAAGCTTTTCACATGGAGTTTTAGGTCCTGGAATCAGTTATAGGAAAGGCCTAAGCATGGGAAATCCCATCCTCCTTTTTCATTCCTCTTCATCTCCACTTTCACCCACTGAGACTTTTCACTCGCTCCAAAGAAAATTAAAATACGATTAAATATGGGATACATTTTAAGGCAAATTAGCAGTGGGGAGGCGGGCTCGGGCAGCTCGCTTTGAGGAGAGTGGTTAGAGATAGACGGGTCCAGGTAGGCAACGCAGTCTACCGGGGGAAGGGGTGAGATTTCGGCTCCACTCGGGCGTGGGGACAAGTTCCATCCCTCGGGAACGAAGTACTCGAGACCTTTACAGCACAAAAAGGAGAGTGAATGGACAGTCAGCCCTGGAGGGGCGGCAGGAGGGAACCGAAAAGACTATCGACGGCTTCCTTCTGGGGTCTACCCCAGCCCCACCGACGATGGAAGGTGCCACGGCTCCCCGTGGGAAGGAACGGCGGGGCTGGGGGGTGGAGAGGGGTAACGCTGCGGGGGCAGAGAGCTGGGGCAATGCACGGACCCTGCCGCACGCCTGAGACTTTACATTACAAGAAGTTTGGAGGTACTGAGTGAGCAAGAAGCATCTTCGCAAAATTTCTCGTGATTTCGTGAATTGCAGGAGTGAAAAGCTCTGCCGGTCGCTCGCTCCCGGCCGCTGGTTACATGTCTGGGCTGTGCCGGGCGGCGTTATTGCCTTGTACACGGTTGCTATCGAGCGGAGATAAATCTGAGCGAAGGAGGCACAGTCGCCATCATCGCGACTCCCCGAAAGACAAAAGGCTGTTCTTTCTTTCTTCCCCCCTTCTCAAATCCCCGAGTGTAATTATTTATCTATCCACTTTTCCTCCGCTTCTAATTATGAACTCAAGATGTTTAATGCTGGAAAAATACACCAGTTGTTTTATACCCGGACAGAGCCTTTACTTGTGAAACTCACTTCTAAAAAAAAAAATAAAAAATCTGGAAATAATTAACTCGTACAGTTGAGAACATTATGTTGCTTATACTGTAAACGTGTCCTTACACCTTTACAAGACGTTACAGAGGACTTACTCAACTAATTGAAACTGTTATATAGCGGCGTTATGTATTCAACATACTTGTTACATTTCATCTTTATGGACTTAGAGTTTTATTCCTTTCACAGTCTTTTTTTTTTTTTTTCCCAGCAGCCGGTCGTTTAATCTGCAAGAAGGAGAGATACTCGAAAAGCTTTGAAAACAGAAGCACTTTAGTGTTATTTTCTCTATAGCAGGGTGAGACGAATCACACCATCACAGATAGACTAGTGGAAAAGGAGCTAGCTCGGAAAATATCAGAGCCAAACACTTCTCCTCATCCCAGCGTCCCAGGGAGAAATGTATGTATATGTACCGGCTAGTTTCTACACTAGCGGGATCGGGTGGTGGGGCCTCTTGCTCCCCGCTTCCCCCTAAAAAAGAGAATAATAACAATAGTATTAATAATAGTATTAATAGCAATAATAATGATGATGCTATTAAAGGAGTTCTTCAGCTGCATCCTTGAGCTGGGGAAGCTGGGCAAGGCGAAGCCGAGTGGGCAGCGAGATGCACTCACCCCCCTGAGCGCTGGCGCGGGGAGGCAATGGGCAGCCCCACCGGCCGATCACGAGGGGAGATAACTCTCGCGTGGGTCCTGAGGGCGGCCATGGCAGCGCGGAGCATCTGCATGCGTGTGTGAGTGTGTCTGGTTTTGTGTGGACCCACAAGGAGCAGCGGGATTGCTGCTCCCTGGCGCCCCACGCGCGATCCTTCCCCGCCGTGTTCCCTGCCCACCCTCCCTGTCCCTTTCCCGGCCAAGGCAACTTGCTCCCGCAGACAGTTTGCCCTTCATGCGAGTGGTCAGCAAGCCCACAAGGAACCGTTTTCACTGCTCCCACCAGTGTCACGCCTGCAGGAGCTGATGGAGACTTTTGTTCAGCCCGGAATAACTAGCACTCACACAGGTTAACACAAACGCCCGATTCACGGGGCAGCCGGAATAGGGACCAGGATGTGGGCTGTGCTCTGGGCTCGGATATGGGCTGAAGACACAGTCCTGCAATTATTATGCTATGTTACTTTCAGAGGGCAGGGGCCACTTCAGTTGAATAAATTCCTATCCCGGAAAAATAGCCCCAAAACACTTCTCCCGGCCGACGTTTAACGGCAGAACCTCGACATAGCAGGAAGAAAGGCAAACTGAAGAAGGCAAATCTAGTAGCAGGAAGGGTCACTTACAGGAGGGAGAGATGTGCATATTCTCGCTCCCACGTGTACAAGCCAATACGCCTGTACCTCACAGCTGTGTTTGACGATGGTGGGGAACGTGCGTGTTCGCAATGATGTTTTACGAATAAGTGTTTCCAGGGCAGCGCTGCAGTTTCAACTCTAGAAGCAAGCCTTTCCGCCCAGGAATCAATCTGCAGCCCTGTCCATTCCCTCGACCGTCAGAGCAAGGAACCGCCCCGGCGAGCCGAAGATAAACCTACATTTCTAGGCTCATTCTAATCTGTAATCCTGCGTGTTACTCGGCTGCGGCGGCGGGCGGGACACGGGGGCCGCGCAGGTGCCGGCAGCTCCGCCGCTGCCCAGTGCCCGGCCTCCCTCTGCCCCTCTCCCCGCGACTCCCCGCACAGTGCCCGCCGTGCCCGCCCTCCCTGCCCCTCTCCCCGCGGCTCTCCGCGCCCCCCCGCGCAGTGCCCGCCATCCCTTCCGCGGCTCTCCGCGCCCCGCCGCCGGGCGGCAGGTGACGCGGGGAGGGCGGCGCATCCCCGGCGGGCTCCCGGCTCCGCGGGCGCGGGGCACCGCGGCCGCCAAAACATGTGGGCTGCACGCACCGGCACTGTCTCCTCTTGACAAAGTGGATGTGTGATTAATGCCGACCGACGGCTCCCCCCAGCCCTGCTCCCCCTCCCCTTTTCTCCTCCTCTCCCGCCCCCTCCTCCCGGGGTCCTCCGCTGGTTTCAATAAAGGGCAGGATCTGCGCGCTCTCCCCTTCCAATCAAAGAGGTGTTACGATGGGCCGAAACGAGGGGCAGATGGGGTATTTGCAACGATATTTCCAAACAACATGCAGCCGAGACGGCCGAAGTTTCTCGGGAAGCGAGCATTGTCTAGTAAAAAAATGACGGTAAATAAATCAGTCACCGGGGTCCCCGTCGGAATCTCGGGTGGGGGTGTGCGTGTGTGTGTTTCACGCCGGTGGGTGACTCGCCTTCCCCGGCTCTCCGCTCATTAGAAAGTTAACAGCAGGCGCCGGAGATTTACCCCGGGGTAGCGGCGGGGGGACGCAGGACTGCCACGGCCGAGACCAGGCTAGCAGCCGCCGGGCGGGCGAGGCCGCGGGTGGCGGGGACGCCCGTGGGCTCCGCGCCGCGCCCGGTAGGGCCCACTCCACGCCCGCCCACTCGGAGCACGGGCAGCAGCGTGGGGCTCCGCCCGGCCCATCGCCGTGGTGTCGGGGCTGGGCGGGCCGAGTTCACCCGGCTGTTGTGCTGTGGCCGACGCTGCGTTATTCCACACCACCCCCACCCCCCTAAGGTTAAGCGGGTGGTGCAAAGTAAGCTTTATAGGCCTCTGTGAAAACGTGAAAATTAAAACAAGTCTTTCAGGTATAAAATACGCTCCTGAAATAAAGTTTCGAGCTTTATTTGCTCAGTTTTTAGTTGATAAACTCCATATTACTCCGAAGGGAAAAACTTGCCTTGCTTAGTATGTGCATAAGGCAGGATTTATGCTCGCACAGAGGAGTCATATTCGGAAAGAGACGGGAAAGTCCTTTTGAAGGCGACTTTTTCAGCCCCGCAGCTGACTGTCCCCCTAGAACAGCGGGAATTTTCTGCTGCCTTGGTTAAGGGGAAGCAAAAGCTTTTACGGCCTCCACCGCGGCTTCAGCTGAAAAGTTTTGCATGAAAGATGGAGAGATTAGTGCCCCAGAGCTAGATTTTCTGCTGGAGAGCTTGGAGTCCTGCATAGTCCCGACGTTTTACTAGTCAGTATGCTTTTTACTGCAGAGGTCGTGTGCTCTATCGAAAGCGATTCCTGGAGGGGTATTTTTGCACTGGGTTTCACTTTTACGTGGTCACTTGTTTTAAGTCTTGAGAAGCTCAACATCAGGGTACAGCCGTTTAGTGAAAAATAACCCACTCCAGCTCTCTACTGTTAATGAAGAGAACTTATTCCACTTTCATCTTGCCCCTCAGAAATAGTTTTACTTAGAAAAGGCTGGCTGCTAATTGGGGTGCACAGTTGCCTTTAATCTCTAACACAGCACTTGGAACCTACCCAGAATGAATTAAAATAAGCCTGATAAACAAGAAGTAAACATGGCTTCCCAGTAAAACTCGTTTTTATGATCACGGCTTGTGTGCCACCTCAAAATATTAAGTTTAGGCATTTAGGGCATAAAGAATAAAAACCCTTTCCAGAGTCACTAATGCACACATTTGGTATTGTTTTAATCTTCTCTATTAGAAGTACAAGGAAGGAATACCTTTTGTTCTAATAAACTATGGATGGAGTACAAATTTGCATGTTTACATGTGCTTTCTACCCTGAAGTCGTCCCCTGAACCTATAGGTAAATATGTATATTTCTTTTGAAAGCAGGCTGCGGGAGATTATCAGATCATCAGCAGCACAGAAGCACTCTCTCCACTTCTATAATTCTGCTAGTAAGTAGAAAGAGCAGAGAGTGTGCGTATGCACAAGTGTGTGTTCAGGAGGGACCTCTGCCACACTGTTGTGCAGTCTTTCAGATTTATGCATAGAGAGATGGGTTGATCGGTAGGAATTATAGCACAGAAAAGCTTTGATTGAGTAAGCTGTGGATCATGGTTTCATAATAGCTCAGCAAGTTACAAGAAAAAGCCCCAGCCGTGGAAATGGCTCTGATAAAGCCCGTGTCATATGGCTTCCCGTGCAGAAGTAAACGCTGCACTGACCGCCCAGAAGCCCCAAAATCACTGGACCCTGTTGACACCAGAAAAACTTCAACGACTTCCTATAGTGGGAAGTACCATTTGCTCGTTTGTTTGCTTGTTTGTTCTATTTATAGCCATTCTTATGGACCTCATCCCCGGAGCATCTGCATGCCCACTGGATCTGGTTTCCTGGACCAAGGCCCATCCTTATTCAGCATCAGGGCATTGGAAATGTCTGCTAAAGGAGGAATCAGCCTGCCTGCAGCCGGTGGTGCTCCCCTTGGGGACCAGAGTCTGCTCCCCTGCCAGGATACTTCCACATAGGAACACCAAAAAAATTAAACAAGCCTGAAAGCTGCTTGAAATAGCAATGCTGAGGTGAAATGTCCTATGTTTGTCAAAGGATTTCAGAAAACAGGTGAAGAATTAAGATAGGACTTAATGCCATGCATATTGCATGTAAATGAAATATTTAATCTGCCATTTCATCTCTCCTGTGTGCTCAAACACCTCCAAAAGTTCTTTGAACAAATATTTAGTTTCCAAGCTATAAATTCATCTTATGCAAAGAGAAAGCTTTTAGAATCTCCAGTTTAAACTCGTTCCTACCACTTGTTGTGGTGCTGAGAATTATCAAACCGGTCAGCTTACCTTTCCCACGAGTAGTAATTAAAGGAGAGCTAGGGGGTGTGGGGGTGGAATAAAAGAAAGAATAATAGCATTCAAAAAATTGTGAGCTCACAAATTGTGATTACCCTACTTCCTACTTAATTTATTTCTTCAGTTAACTCCTGGTTTCTTTTTTTCTAATGCCCCTGCAGCAGCTCTGTGTTTGTAGTAACCCTGCAGCATATTAAAAGCACTTAATAATGTCATTGCCAGAAAGGAAAATAGAGAAGTGAAACTGTTAAGGAGAGGAACTGCTATAGCATTCTCCAGTCTGCCAGAGGTATTATCTAAAATGAGACCATCTTTGCCATATTGTCTCCTAAGATCCAAGAAAAGCATACAGGGATTGGCTGGTATTTTAGTACACTGGTGTGGGGTGAGATGGGGTGGGATGGGAAAGGGAGAGAGGGAAAGAGGGTCCTGCTGAAAGGCTTCCACAAAGGTAAGTTCTCTCCACTTCCAGGGAGGAGAAAGCTGGCCATGGTGACAGTGAGTTAGTGGCTTTTGACAGGCAGGTGAGGGGCCCCTTTCCCAGCCACAGTCTTTAGGTGTGTGTGGGGGTGGGGTTTGAGGGGGAGTGGGAACCTTTCCCAGCGACCCTACACTACTTAGACAGCACTTACGGATGGATAAAGCTGAACATTGGACAGGACTCCCCGAAGGAAAAGAACCTTTCAGTGTAGCCATCAACCTGTCATCACTGCAATAAAGGTGTAACACACAGGACTGCTGGTAAGAGCCCAGGGTTTATTTCCTGGCCCTGTCACATGACATGGGGCCAGGGTTACCAAAGGTTACCCCCTTCACATGGGAAGGATCAGTAGCCATTGGCCCCAGCAGCTGCTTCTCCCACCTCCTGTCTCATTTTTTCATTCAATTCATGTGTGTGTCTTGTTAAAAATGCAAACCCAGCAATCCTGTTCAGTTACAACTGTACAGATGATGAATCCTATGTTTGCCCACAGCCACGTAACACCAGCCGGGTCACAGTCAAAGGCTTGAACACCTTTCTGCACCCACCTCATGTCTCTGGGAGAGTTCTTTTCCCAGCTGGTGGACAGATATCAGGGGGTCATATCCCAACATTTCCAAACAAGATATCTGGTGTCTTCCAAGCCAGCCCCTCTGCAGTGATCTGCTTACACACTCGTGTGAAACGCGCTGTTTTTTTGGCTGGGTATCGCAGTGTCAGACCTTTCACATGTGTGGCCCTGTGAAACCAGTGTCAGGACTTCTGTGGGAAATTTAGACAAAGACTTGGGCTGCATCATTCCTTGTCATGCAATTCCTTGTTACATGAGAGATGCAAGCTCTCTTACGGCCTCCCGGCTAGTGTATAAAGGCACCATAGGAGCAATGACAGAGAAGGCCTGGAATCAGGGAAAGGGAATGGAAGTAACTGGAGACTACAGAATTAACAGGAAAGGCTGTTTTCCACAAAATGTTGGTTATAATGGCTTTGCTGTGGTTTCCTCCAGACAGACACTTGTCAGACGACACTGTCCTACCCAGGATGTGGGTGTAGGTAAATGGCTTTCTATGAAGCCTTGCAATAAAATCTACAACTGAACATAAGAGAGTGCAAAGCATTGGCTATAGATCTTGGAGGTTTACATTACTTTTATAGAGGGCTTGGGCTATATTTTGGATTTACTTAGTGCTTACAGAGCCAAGCAGTGGTGTTGCAGACAGAAAATATTTGCCACCTCTAAAGGGCTGGAACTATGGCTGGGTCCTTTGATTTGGCTTCCCATCTCACCGTAGAAAATACTGGAGCAAGGGTGGCCAGGAATGCTTGCACTGCCCCTGCCCCTGCTCTGGAATGAGCCTGATGTTCCACATGGGCCAGGCTGACCCAGACTGGCTTTGTACAGGCTGATAGCAAGAGGCCTCCAGGCACTCCTCCTGTGGCGAGGAGTTACTAGGGCTAACTATCCCTTAATCATGTATTTCCATCGTTATTAGTACCATTGCTCCTTAGCCCTATAAGTAGGACACAGCTTGTGGAGTGTGGAGAAAGCAGAGAATGCTGAGTTGTCCCCTGCCCTGGAGAGTTTTCCATCTACATGTAGGAAAAGAGATGGTGGCTGAACACTGGAGACAACTGGGAAACACAAGACATCAGCAGCTTACCTGACCAGCATCTGCTCCAGGAGTTGGGAGCCAGGTGGCTTGGAAAAGAGCTGAGAGCAAACAGCCTTTTTTTTATGAGAAAATCTTGAACAAAGATGACCAATCTGTAGCATTTTGGGAGTTTCATTTTGATTTCCTGAGAGGGAGAAAGGAGAAAGTTCCTCATGATCAAAATGGGGAGAAGGAGAAAGTGATACAAAATAAAAGTGCGAGAGAAAAACGTGAAGCTTGCCATTAAAAAACTGGAGTTTTTCTTCCAGTCAAAATCTGGTCTAATGAAAACTGGGTTGTTTCCATTTCAGATGTTGCACAGCAGCTGTATAGTGCCTGAGATGCCCCTAAACAGATGAACTGGATTACAAACTGGATTTGTCCCTTTTCCAAAGAAAGACTCTTGGAGGACTACTGTAAAGTGATCCTGATGAACAGAGTAAGGCTGTGGGTTGTTCTAATCTTACTGCACTCAAATATCAATACGAATAACAAGGACATTGTTCCTCTTTAAAATACTATGTGTAATAACATTCAAAGGTTTTTTTACCATAGGAAAACTGTTAACTGATCACTACTGCAGTCATGACCATGAAGTAACTAATATTACCCATGCTTTACAGGCTGGGAAGTGGAGTCAGAACATTAGGGCTTGCCCAAGGCCACAGAGCCAACAGTCAGGCAGGAAGAAAACTCCAGATTTCCTGACTCCCACTCTCCTCCTAAATTCATCATCCACACTCCAGCGACAACTAAACAGTGGGTTTTTTTCTGAGATAAAAAATATCTGTCTCCAAATGGTTAAAACATGTCATGATGTTCTGCCCAAAATCTGTGTCACGCAATCAGGCACTGCTGGAATGTGATTTAGCATGTTTTGGAGCAGCTCTGCAATACCTTACACAATAGGACACGACATATGAATGCCCTGTAAACACAGCAGCAGCCTGTGCTGTCTGAACTAACCAGAACAGATTACATGGAAGAGCTGCAGTGCAAGACAGTGTGAGTCAGAAACAGTGGGAGAACAGGCTGCAAGAACATGTATAACATCAGAGCGGATTTGCTGTGGAGGATTCAGGCATTGGCTATAGCAAAAACCACTGTCACTTTAACTAAGGCTTTGCTCATCCAATTGCACAGGCTAAGTGGCAAGTAATGGTTGGTTAAACTATTCAATAGGTGACATACCCATTCCTGAGCCATTATAAACCCAGCATATTGATTCCCCTCCAGCTGATTAAAAATCTGTTTATACAGAAATGACATGCTTAAGTGGGAGCAAATACATAAGCAGGATCATCCACAAAACGTAGTATTTCACTGAGGGATGTGATTGATGATTCATCTTGGATTTAGCTGATGTAGATGAAGAGGTTACTGCTGTTTTCACTCCAGCTGTGAAAGAGGGGGATGCCCATTCCTCAGCCATGGTGTCTGGTGTGTTAATTTAAACTGAAATCATGTTAGGTTAATTAATAACAGTAGCTGTGAATGAAGCAGCTGAAGGTAGAAATCTCTTCTGCCTTGTCAGCAAAGCCGTCAGGGCTCAGGAATCAGAAAGACTAATTAATGTGTTCCAGCAGCAGTTTCTATAAACCTATTTTCCATTTCATTGCAATGGACTAAGAGATGCCGCGTCCATCAGTTGTGCTGCCACAGCTGTGAGGTGGTAATAGACAGCTGAGCGCGTCATGATTGCCCAGGTTGCCTGTCAGGCACACTGGGGGTGACTGCGACTTCCCTGCTCAGGTGAGGCCTCCCCAGTTTCAAAAGAAAGCAGTTTCAACACTTTATATCCAACCTCTATATGGAAGTGGCCTGAGTTGTGGTTTGAGCTGGAAATCTACATGGAGACTTATGGGAGCCCTTTATCTCAGCCAAGTTTCATTTAATTACATTTAGATTAGATGGGCATAGTGCAAACCAACAGAAGACACTCACTGCGACCTAGGAAGTTATTGAAAGGATCACACTGTGCTAATGAGCGTCTACTCTTGAAAGCTCACACAAATTAAAATAGGATCTAGGTTTAAAATAAAATGGCCCTCCCTGAGTACCTCCAAACGTGAACATTCTTGTTCTAAACAAGTTCCTGTGCTCTTCCTTATCTCCATTGGGAACTAGGTTTGCCTAAGCAGAGCTTAGGGCTGAGATGGGGTGTGGATCTGAGGAGTGTGGATCTGAGGAGTCCTATGTGGAGGTTCTTAAGCATTTCCATGTGTGAACAAGTCTTTACCCTCTAGTCACAGACTCCATCAAGAATAGCTCTGTATCACCCAAATTCTACAGATTACAAAGTACAAATTACTCTGTGAACTTGCCTTGTTCATAGGTCAGATCCATCTTCTCTGATGTATGGTATGTAGGCACCTGAAAGTCAGCGCTCTGGTGTCATTTTATATACAGACCCTCTGAGAGGTGTTGGTTAGCCCAATACAAATGCCACCACTATGTTGACTGAAAGGTATATTAACCATGCGAATTGCTTTGATTAACTTCTACTGTACAAAGGGTGTGCAAAGCCTTCCAGACAGGAGGGAGAGAGAGAAGGAAGGCCTAATCCTTTAATTAGTGCATCCAAAGTGCATCTAAAGACAAGTACGTGCACATCGGAAACTCCAATTCTTGGGCGTTGATAGGAGATTACTGCTCTTTAGGAAGGATCTCTTACCAGTGAGGAGGCTTGATGTCATGGAAAATACAGTCCGTAGGCAACGCATCTGCCATTCATGTAGTGCTGGTGCCTTTCACCTCCCTGCAGGTCTTAGAAGATACCATATTTTCACTTGGAACATGCTTAACTAATACATGTGCTCCTGTCTCTGAAGTGAGGAACTGGCTTCTGTTCCAGACTGCTTTCACTGGGGCACATGCAGATCTCCTTTTATCTGCCAGAGGTCTGAGGGAGATCCCCTTGCTGCCTTCTTGGGCATTTACCCCATGGAGCTCTGTTGCAGAGACATTTCTTGTGGAGGAGGTAGAGATGGGCTCTCCTGAAATGTTGTGCCATCAGCAGGAAAATACTTGGCAAGTGCACAGCTATGGAGGACTAAAGAGAGCGGAGTAACATCCCTGTAGAGAGAAACGAGTTGAGAATTCCTTCCTACTCAAAGAGCCATCAGGTTTAGCACATTTCTTTCCCGAGCCTCTGTCATCATCACCATTTGCATTTGTTTCCCTTCATCTGGCAATGGCTGTATTAGGCCCTAACCTTTGGATAACTCAGACCCTTTGGCTTTCCCAGCAGCTGCTCTTCCACTGTCTAATTTTCATGCTGATATACCCATTTGATTTCATCCTAATCCACACAAAGTTTGGATTTCTTAGTGCTGGGAGAGTTCTGACCTAGCAGGCACCAGAGTGGTTATTATATGGGATTAATGCATCTGCCATGCAAAGATTCTTTCAAGACTATTTGGGTTTTTTGGGGGGCTCTTTTTTTCCTTTTTCCTTTCACAGCATGCACTTTAACAAATTTTAACCCTTCTTTAGGCATGACTTTGTGTGTGCATATGTGCGTGTAAGTGTATGCCTAACTCCCTAACGTGGGTGCAATCAGTTAAGGGATTGGTTTACAAACCCACTTTTCAAAAGCCCTCGAACTTGCATGGATCTGGCATGGAAACCTCAGAGAGCAGCCAGAAATCAAGTCCTGTCTACTCCCGCCCTTTTTATTTCTGTGAATGAGTATATAAGAGACCTATAAATCTAAAACTGTGCAGGCGTGGAGGAAATCATAAGAGTCAGCCTGGTGATATTACCACGGGGAGCTGTGAAATCACCGAGGATTTATACAAGCACACACGACGATGTTGTCATTAAAATGAAAAAGTAAAAAAAAGAAATGGGAGGATGGTTGTTTGGTGCTGTGTTGCATGTGGTAGCCACCTCAGACATATGGTTTTGGTACCTCCCCTCCATGCTCTGCTGTAAGATGCCAACCTGAGGGCAGAAAGTTTTCCAGCCCCACCAGTGGTTTGGAAACCAGCCTTTTCTTGGGCAGTATAAAGCAAACCAGTTCTGGCTTGATGTCTTTGGCATTTGGGGAAGGGCTTGCAGGAGAAGGAGGTCATTCCTGCTGCTACATCCAAAGCCAGGGGGGTCATGGAGGCCAGGCTCTGGGCAAACTGGTGCTGGGGTCAGCTGCACAGCCTGGGCCCCTGCCCATTGTCCTTGGTGCTCTTGGACCAAGAGGATGCTGCCATCCAGCCAAGTGGGTCATGTGGCTATTGAAGGGAGATGGAGGGTGTTGAACCCTGACTGCCTGCCCAAGGGTACTCCCATAGCTTCAGGATAATGGGGTCTTCATAGGATTCTTTATATTAATAGCATCAGTGATTATCTTTCCTACACTGAGAGTGCCTGGTGTCCCAATGGGGAAAATATGGCCCTGGGCAGCCAGCCACATCCTCCTTTGGCTGCCAGGGTGGGGGACTGTTGCAGGGAAGAGCTCCGGTGAGAGGGAGACAAGGGTTGAGGAGAGAAATTTCTCCCTACCCCTCTCCATCCCCTCTCCATCCCAAGGCCGCCGCAGAGCTGGTCTGCTCCCCACTCTTGC
Organism: Phalacrocorax carbo; assembly: GCF_963921805.1. Taxonomy (NCBI): domain Eukaryota; kingdom Metazoa; phylum Chordata; class Aves; order Suliformes; family Phalacrocoracidae; genus Phalacrocorax; species Phalacrocorax carbo. The sequence goes on along the minus strand of NC_087514.1, from coordinate 130,785,241 downwards.
AAGAGGGTCCCTGATAGAGGACAACGCCCGATTTGAAAGAGGGCTGCTCACCCTGCAGCGCTGTGCCCAGGGCCAGAAAAGGCAGGGGCCGGGAGCTGCAGTGGGCTCCGAGGCTCGCCCGCTCCCCGCCGGCCGGGGCCAGCGGGGCCGGACGTGCCGCCTTCAGCCGGGCCGCGCCTGCCGAGGCCACTTTCCCAGGGCGGTCCGTGCCAGCACCCGGTGGGAAAAAATCACGGCAGGGGCTTAATTGCACCCTCTTGCCTACAGCCCCGCCAGTTTCGGGGGCGGGGGCAGGATCAGAACTGCCTCGCTGTCTCTCCTCGGGGAATATGTGAAATAATAACCTCCACGCAATTAAAAAACCCCCGCCTCCGGCAAAGTCGGGCGGTTTCCCACCCGCTGCCCCGGGAGAGGGTGCCCTGCGGGGCACGGCGGGCAGTGAGCTCAGCCCACTCCACCTGGAGCCTGTTGCTGCTCGGTTAGAGTGGGTTTGCGGTTTGATCCCCCACAATGCAAAACCCACGAGTGTTCAGGCGCCCGTGTGGGGGGGTAAGCCACCAGACCCCACCCCGCAAGATCTCCCCTCTGCAGCCCCCAGGCGCGCCCCTTCCCCCCACGGGGGATGTTCGGGAGCACACGCTCCCAGCTTTATCCCATTTCCACTGCCCCTCCTGCACCCAGCCTGGATGCCAGGAAACGTTTCCTTCTTCGCAACGTTTTATGCCGCTTTTTCTCTCCGAATTGTGAGGGCTTTTAAAAAAATGTTTATTTTTATTTTTATTTTCTTTGTCGCAAGAAACACGCCGATTCCAAAGGATAGGTTGGGCTTTTGCTGAAGAGCTGCAGTGCCTGAAATGAAATATATTTGGGAAGCAGAAGTAATCCGATCAGATTTTTTTTTTCCCTTTTCCACAGAGCGCTTATTTGCGATGGGGGAGATGGGAGCAGGGATGCCTTAGCGAAGCCTGGCTCCCCGTAAACCGGCGCAGGCGGGGCGGACTTCATACGTCTCAAGGGCCCATCAACCTGCTGCCATGCAAAAGAAAGTGAAAACGTGTTTAAAGCGTGAATGCCTTTGCTCGCGTTTGCTGGAGGCCGGCTCTGCCCAAGGGACCGACCTGTGGGTCCCACCTGGGGGGTGGCCGGTCACGGCCGCGGGTCCCAGCGCCCTCCCAGCGCCTCGGGGAGCGCCCCGCGTCCTCAGGGCTTCGGGATGGGCGTCCGCGTTCCCAAAACATTGGTGGAGTCTGAATCCCGTGGTCCTCTTCTAGAGGGAAGCGATATACGTGGGGGGGAACCCTCAAATATAAAGGTGTTTCAAAGTTTTCCCTGCGGAACCATCCCGCCACAGTGATGCCCAGGGAAGGATGCAAATCCGGTAAAGTCATTCGTATTTCCTACGGGGCTAGCTAGAAAAATGGTAAGAAAGGCGTACCCACGCGCCAAAAGAGAAAGGCGCAGCCCATGGGACATGTTTCACATGCTTTGATTTTTTTTTTTCCCTGCTGGTTGGCAGCAAGACTAAAAGCATTCAAAACGAGTTTTGTGGACTGGAAATGTAAAACTCCTACAGGTTGCCGTGTATCCATAGTAGGAGACATGTACTGGCGCATCGATGTAGTCTTTCCGGATTTGAGCAGATTTTTCGAAACTGGATTTTAATGGGAGAGAAAGGGCGGGAAGAACATGTCTATATGCAGACATGCCGTAAATATGTACGTGTTCGTGTATACATATGTACATACATATGTGATAAGATGTGGTATATGGCACACACCACGGATCTAAACGGAGAGCGCATATTATGTCTTAGAAGAAGTTGAAGAAGGCGATTAGAGTACAGAGGCATATTTATTTCGATGTATTCAAGTTTTGCACATCTAAACCCTGGGCCGCCTGTGGGAAACGTTGATTTTTCGCTCCCCCCCCCCCCGCCCCCCCTCCACCCGAGAGCGGCAAAGAGGAGCGCGGCAGGGAGGTCCAGGACCAGGAGGCTGCTCCGGCCAAGCTGCTGCCATGTGCCGCGACTTTCCCCGGGTACCGCCCCAGAAGGACCTGTTTGAGTTCATCGCCCCAGGTTTTACCTGCAGGCAAGAGCGATTTCTCTCCCTGGGCGTGTTTTCCAACAGTTTTAAGTTGCACTGGGCAAAATGCTCTTGACCTCGAGGGATGATGATGGTGAGGATGATGTCACCTCTGAATGAACCAGCGAATTCGGCGCGGGCTGCGGAGCCGTGCCCCCGAGGAGGGAAGGCGGCGGGAGCCTCTCGCGCCCCGGCACCCGGGGCTGGAGCCGTCGGAGGTGCTGCCTGCCCGCCTTGCTCCTTCTCCCACAGGCTTTTCTGGCGGAGCGGGGGGGGAAGCAAAAAGAAAAGCATCAGCGAGGGCGAGTTTGGCTTGGCTCCTTTCATCTCTGCGGCCCATCAGCAGTGGGGGGCGCAAGAAGACAGCAGTTAGTGTAGGGCCGCGGTGATCACGGCCGGGGAGGGTGGGCGGGAGGGGGGATGCGACCACTGGCGCTGCGGGGAGTACCGGTGCGGCGGAGGGGGGCGCGGGGGGCCGTCCGCAGGTCTGAGCTGGACGCGGAAGGCGGGGACCCCGTCCTCTCCCGGACCCCCACCACGTCCTGGGTGTCATGCTCCTTCCTTGTCGATGAGACTTGCCGGGGACTTCGGGATTAGCTCCTGGGAGATGAGCCCCTAAAGACGCGTGCTCCCAGCGGGCGGAGAAGTAGAGCCGTCCAGCGAGCGTGGGACACGCTGTGCGGGGAAGCCCTGGAGCGAGAGGCTGACCCCATCTGTGTGCCATGGCTACCTGCTGTGGCCTTCATGTTGTTAGCTGTGCCTTGCATGGTGCTGCCCTGCCTGAGAAAAAAGCCCTTGCCTTTCTTTGCCAAGGTTTCCCAGTACATGCTCTTTTCCCCTTTTGGGAAGAGCGAATACCCAGGCACTTGAGCTTCGCTTCTAACATTTATTCTCACGCCCATTCTCAGGCAACATAACAGGCAATTGCATGAGCATGTCCAGATTTTTCTCTCCACGCAATGTCAATACACCCCCGATTGCCAGCAGAAACATGATGATCTGTCTCTCAGCCTCCCTGCAGCTGCAGGGGCTCTTCCCACAGCCCAGCATCCCCTCCATATCCCAGGCATCCCGTGGGACCACCTGGGTGTCCAATGTTTTGGAAAGAAGCTCCATCTCACTGGTTGCCCACGTGGGCCACAGTTTTCTCTCCAACTGTGGGAGCAACAAGGTCAAGGTCGGGTCTGCCTCGGGATATGGGGGGGAGGCAGATTTCTTCCCGTTCAGCTCAGCCTGGGAAGCAGGAGGCCTGAAAGAGGAGCTTCAAGGGGTTAATGCAGTTCTGGTACAGCAGTGGGTAACTCAGATTTGTCTCCTTGCCCACTTCATCCTTTCGCTGTTTCTGGCCCTCGGTGACTGAAAAAACTCAGCTGCAGTGTTTATCAGAAACCATTGGTACTACATAGCAGTAGATAGGATCAAAAGTCTCTCAGTAATTCCAGCAAAATCTCTGTGTTCTTTGTAAAAATGCATTAACCAAAGATTAAAAAACAAAACAAAACAAAAAATCTGCTTCCAGAGATTTTATTTGCCCTGGTATAAGCTTTTTTAGACAAACTCTCAGAATTTCCTACTTGTTCCTGGGCTGAACTCAGTGTTCTCTGGCAGAAGCCCATGACTTGCTGTGAAAGTTTCCTACATCTCTGCTTTTGCCCTGATTACTATCTCATAGGCCCAGTAGTCATTTAAGACATGACGTGCATGGTGTGCCCAGAGCTGAGGTCTGAGAGCGCAGAGGGCAGGAATGGGCCATGGGAGAAGGATCCCCATCAGCACAGGTCACCTGAGTCACCAGCTTTGCTCAGTGCACATTCCCCCATGCTCACCTTGGCTATCAGTCACCTGTGTCCTTGTCCAGGGGACCATGGGTTTCACAGACAGGGGACGGAGAGGTAGTGGTCAGGCATTGGGGATCCAGCACCCAGGTTGTAAACCTGGTCATTTCTGAGTCAGGCAGCAGTGCTGAAGCACTTGACCACTGCTCAGGGAGTCAGGATGGATGTTTTTTTTCTGTGGGGCAGCCCCACACTGTGGATGCACAACCTCATCCCCGAGGGCTGTGTACAGAGGTGCCAAGCCAAAAACAAAACAGGCAGCCAAACCTGCTGTTAGGATGCAGCATGGTAACTGATGATGCCATCTCAGCTTGGCTAACTGTAGATGAAGTTTCTGGAAGGTGGGACTGGAGGTTAAGGTGTTAACGTTTGACTCTTGATAGTAAAAACTAGGTAAGATTTCCCTTCAACATGCCCTCTGGGTCCATATTTGAGTTTTTATGTGTGTTTGTTTTGGGGAGAGTTTGAATGAGGCAGAGATGGACAAAAACTGAACAAGCCTTCTGCATCTCTTGGGACACTCACGCTCTGTGAGGGATGAGGGAATTGCCATTGAGATGCCTATCCTAAGTGGCTGGGTTTTCCTTTTAATTTTATTGTTATTTTCTTTTTTCCTCCTTTTAATTAGTTTGTTTCATATATAAATTTCCATTCCTTGTCATCCTAAATAGAGTCTCTTTACACATGTCTGTAGTTTGTTCCCATGAGGTCAAATCTGCTTGTTTTCAAACCAGAGAGGAAATCACCCTTTCATTACAAGAGGTGCATGGTTCAGTCTCTGGAGTAAGATATCCACTTCTGGCATTTCCCTAATTGTGACAGGTCCCTCAGCAGATCCTGTACCCCTAGGACACCCCTATCTCCAAAGGAACCTTCCATAGGGATTTCTCACCCCCTCCCTAGGGATGAAAAGGGTTCTCAGGATTCGAGTATATGAGGTGGGACTTGTGCATCCATTTTCTGTAGGCAGAGCAGACAGGGATTTGATTTCCACCTCTTAGGGTCAGTCTCCAATGCTCTGAACTACAGCTACACCCCTCTCCACGCTTGCTGATAAAGATCCGTGTAAGAAAAAAAAAAAAAAGAAAATCTTCAGCCCAGTGAAAATACCGGGATTTGGCCTATCTGGAGCAGAACCAGGCCTACCTCCCAGCACGGCTGGAAAGCGAAGAGCTGCAAGAGGGCGCAGAGAGCCTCTGGCTCCCACCCTGCGCCGCTCGCTTACAGCAGGCACAGATGACACCGTGCATTGCAAACGCCCCTCGTTTCAGCCATTTCCTTCCGGGAAAAGGGCCGGGAGACGGTCTTTCCCGGGGCTCTGCCGTCTGCCCGGGGGGGGGGGGACGGCGGGAGGGGAATAGAGGGGTGCCCCCAGCGGGGCGGGGTGCCGGCGTCCCGGCCGGCTGCATCGCTCCTCTCGGCCCCTTCTGGGCCGCCGGTTTGGTTTAATAAAGCGGGACGTGGGGTTTCAGCAAACCCAGCCCTTAACAAGAGTTAGGAAGGGTGGGCTTTCCCCCCTCTAGGTTAGCTCCAGGTCGTGAGATTGCTGGGGGCGAGGGATAGGAATACAATGGGAATAAAAGGAGCGGGTTTGGGTACAGGAAGAAAACACAAGCGAAACACCAGACGCCGTTGCACGTCTAGACTAAATACTAAATGCGGTGAAAGGCTGTGTGTTAGCCTCTGACATTCCTGCGGTTTTCTCTTGGTGATGCTACATGTCCCCTTAAGGCTCTTCTTTTGGGGACCTAAAGACCCCCTGAATCCCCTCAGTGTTTCTGTAAGACATGCTTAGGTCTCAGGGTTTCGGGAAGATGCACAGCGCGGAGGGCTGCGAGATCAATTCTTGTTAAATCAAATCTACAAAGAAGAAGGGAGGGGGGAAGCCTCGTCACGGGAGCCACTGAAATCCTGTCGATTTTCATTTACCTGTGCCTTACACCGAATTAAATTCACACCATAAATACTCTTCTGCTTCCAAGTCAGGGAGTTTGCCACGCAGATCGTGTTTCTACTGCTTTTTCTAACATTAAAAGATTGCCGCAGTTTTATGGCTCTCGACGAGTCTGGAAGCGTTAGCAATTGAAATCGAAAGCTCAAATTCCTGCACGATTTACTCACTGCAATCAGCAAAGCAGCAGATCTCGTTTCCACGGGCAAACTCGTCCTGAATGTCTTTTTTTTTTCCTCCTCCCCCCCCCCCCCCGTTTTGATTTAACACGGTAAAACTCCCCAGAGCCTCCTGCGGTGGCAGGGAAGCGCTGCTTCCCCAGCCAACAGGTTAAAAAAAAAATATCAAGAAGGGGCAGATGCCCTCCGTAGAGATGCCGGGATCCGGCATTCAGAGCTACACAGAGGCAGAAACGTGTCCTGGGTCGGATCCTGTAAATACCATTACATGCTCTCCTAGGCACAACCCACTCACGGATCTGTCCTCTCTCCCCAACGCCACTTACGTGTTATGTGCTGTCATTGTACCAGCTTGTCTTTACACCCGAGAATAATGCGCCTATTATTCTCTTCTCTGCAAAGCTTCCACCTCTAACTATGTCGTAAAAAATAGCCTTAATAAAACAGTGATAATTACGCCATTATTGTTAACACTCCCCATTAAAAATTTAAAAATAGGCTTTCTGGTTTGGTCACCCGTTTGTACCGCGTATCAGTTTTTGTGGCACTAAATCGTTCTGCGATATGTCAAAACTTTATTCCTTTTTTAAAGACGACGAGACTTGTTTTTTTAGAAAAACTGAAGGCGCATCGTGGGTTCACAATCGTGATTGGACGGTATCGGTGAAAAGTTATCGGCACCCTGTTGACCGGCGAAGGAAAAAAATATCCCGCGGGTTCAAAGTGTGTGATGTGTCTTTCTTTCTCCAGGCTTAGCACTTTCAAGGGAAATGCCTGATTTATGAGCATATCACTCTAGCCATGTTTTAATGTCCCCCTATTATTTCCTTGTTTTAGGAAGGGAGGGTGTTTCGTTTGCTTTTTGTAGCCGAGGCACCTTTCAGCAGCGGTACCGCTGAAATCGGCGTGTTCCCTTTGCAGCGCCGTCGCCCTGGTCTCCCCTCGGCCGTATGTCAGCAAGGAAAGCTGTAAACTCGGAGAAATAAATCAGTTTGAAAAGTTTTGAGGATAGTTATGACACCTTGGCTGTGACCAAGCGAGAGAGACTTGATAGTTTTTAAATCTCCGTCTGGAACAGGCGGGGGGGGGAGGGAAAAATGCGGGGGTGGGGGGTGTGTGGGGTGGGGGGAAGGAAAGAAAACCCCGTAGAGGTACACTTTCCATTCTGCCTCGAAATTAATCCCAAAAGAGGGAGTCTCCTTCCAAATCGGGCTTGACAGATCTGTGGGAAACACTAGCCAGAAGGCAGAGCGCCGGAGCCCGCATTCCCGGCGAGGCAGAGCTCCACCGCCGCGGCGGGGAGTGGGACGGGGCTCCGCGCTCCGCCACGCCGCGCCACGGGCTGCGGGCGTGCGAGGGGCTGTGGCGGCAGCACTCTTCCCGGGGGATGCAAAACCAGGCATTTTAAGCAGCCTTTATTAATCTAAATCGACCCAAAAATTTCGAATGCCACAGAGCCTTTTTTAAATTATTATTTTTTAAATCTTAGACTCCACTCGGGCCTTTAACTCTCTGTGTTTACCCTTGGTGAATAACTGCGTGGGTATGTTTGCGGGGGTGTACGTCTGTCCGTGCGTGGGTGTACCGCAGCCTGCGTAGCTGCTGGTTGAAACAGACCGTCCGTGGCAATGACCATCATCTCGGGCTCAACAAAACCTCTCACCCGAGGTACACGACGGGTGGCATCCTGGTGGGAACGGATTAGGAATGGGGTGAGGAAGGAGGCAGCAGCGGCTCGTAAACGAAAAATGATAAAATTTGTGTGGATCGGCCGGCATGATCCACGGGAGCCATCCCCAGGGCTCCACTCTGCGAGAGACAGGATTTCCCATTAGACTTCTCCGCGGTCGTCTTCATCGCCCGCTCTGGGAGCGCTGCGCTCCCTCGTGTTCTGAATTCAGCTCCTGGTTACTGTTTAATTTAGAAAGAGACACGAATACCCTTCCTCTTTTTGCCCCCCAAACTCGTAGTAATAGGGAAACCCTCACCGCCCGCCACAGACAGCAGCCAGCCTCCTCTGACACGGCCACCTGGAAGGCGGCTGGAGTTGAGCTTCCCCGCCAGGCTGGGGTGTCCTGCGCCTCGGGGGGGGCCGAGCTTTCACCCCCACCAACTCCCCCGGAGGGGCCAGGGGAATGACCTCCCCCAGCAAAGAGCAGCGGCGATGCCGCCAGCCGTGGGAATCGGCACCAGCGCGACGCGGGCGAGCGCTGCCCCAGCGCCCACGCCTCGCCTTGCCTGGCCCCACCGCACCGCTCCGCGCCTCTCCACGCTGCTCCGCGCAGCGGGATCTGCGCTGGCCCTCCACCTCCGCTCAGCGGGAGCGGGCGCGCCGCGGCCGCCGGCCAGGCGGCAGAGCCGGACTGCCTCATCCATCCATCTATCCATCTATCCATCCATCCGTCCACCCACCCACCCACGCCTGCTCCTCCAGCAGCCAGGCCTGATCCTGCTCCCCCGGCTTCTCGCTCGCACAGCCCGAGGAGCAGAGCCTGTCTGGGGCGGGGGTGGGCGACGCGTCCTCATCCGGAGCTGGAAGGGCACACACCGGTCTAGAGGCTGGCAAGGGAGAGAAGGGAAAGCAATGAGTTTTCAAGAAATTGGCAAGCTTCGGAGCAGCGCATGCATCACAAGTGTGATGAAAAGCAGCGCAGTCCGGAGCATGGTGTGCGCATGATATGTGTGTGTGTGTGCGTGGAAACGTGCGTGCGTGGCTACACAGGGAGAAAGAGAGATTGGTGGCGATAGCCCTGTAAAAATTCCTGGTTTATCCCCCTGAAATCAGTATGCTTATTGCTGGGAACACATCTTGATCCGTGCATGCAGTGGACCGGGGATCCTATTTGCCTGTTTGTTTGTCTCCCTGCATCGTGCCCGCCTTGGTCACAGGGCTCGACAGAAAATCCCAGCCTGTTCCTTCTTGCGCTGCCTGTTCCCCACCGAAGCAACGTCACCTCAAATATGCCAGTAAATTCCTTACCGGGTTGGGAACGTAATTGGTTGAATGTTTTCTGTAACCTGACTAGCCAATAACACTCCGAGAGAAAATTTAGAGCAACCTAGTTACGACAGATGGTGAAAATGACTTGACACTACACGTGTGAGTCAATATTAACCAGAGATGAGATACTTGCCGCACTCATTAGAAATATTATAATACGCCAAAGAGACTACGTGTGCCGCTGTATTTATGGTACAAGGTCCCTTATTTCAGACAAGTGCTGTCCAAATGGTTGCCCTTGTCATTTCTGTTTTAACAACATCTGCTAGCTAGTGTAAGCTCTGGCCTTAATATCTTGCGTTTCTCTGAGCCTGAATTATTCTTGGCAGACCTTCTTCTTGCAGTTTTTCCTCCTGAAAGCAGATAATAATTTATGCAAAACAATTAATTAAAAAGAAGAAAGGGGAGGCGACGTAAAACCCTCTTAAAAGCCCAAGAATCGTGGAACAAATGGAAACTGTGAAGGAAGAAATAAGAGTAAGCGATAAACAGCAGATAGCCATAATAACTAGAGCTACGAAAAGTGAAGTAGTGGTCTCTTTTCAGCTGTAAAACGCAATGAATATGTAACCGCATTTCCAAATTTTAAACTACCGTTTTAATCTCAGTCGATAGAAAGCAATAACAGTTATACGAATAGGAACCGATATTGACCCAAAACAAGAAGTCAAGGCTATTTCTGCATTCAGATGTCAGCAGCGCATTTCCTTATCCTCAAGTTTGCAAAGGATTCTTAAAGCCTTATATATGCAGTTATGCGGAAGCCGATTGCCAGCAATAAATAATGCATCCAAGGAAGAGGCTTGAGTACGTATCTTCTCACTTCCAGGATGCGGCTAGGGATCTTCGCCTCAATTCTACATCAAGGTTGTGGCTTAAAGCAGTCAAAAGGCTATTTAATTGTCAGGCAAGGCTTCCCCCTGCGGAACTCACTCCGCATGTTACAACCTCTTTGCAGCTCAGCTCCATATGCATCTCTTTTTCACACTTCCCTCTCCATCTCGGGCTCCTACACCTGGTGCATCACGCATTTAGCCCATTAGCTCCGGCTCTTCCTTTCATCTTCCCCATGGCAGACGTTTCTATTTATCCACTGGCAATCAATGTGTGGCGTCACCGGTGGTACTGTAATGACGACTGCACCATTGAGGATGACAGCTTAGAAAGAAGAGGGCAATGGTGATCCCTCCCAGAGCAGCACAGCAGACTGTAGCGCTCGCATCACAAGGTCACCCTGTCTCACCGCTTGCACCCCTGCACTGGCAGGAGAGGGTTGCTGGGTTTGCACCCGGCTGGGGCGGGAGCGGGAGGGAGGGGGGGAAGAGATCTGGATTTTTTTCCCCCCCTCCCTTAAGCAGAGCCACAATGGAAAACAGGAAGGAGATGGTGATGTTTCTGGAAGGGACACAACTTGGCGCTCTAGTTGGCAAGAGGGTGCCTAATTTGTCCGAAGCAGTGGGGAGCCCCGCTCCTGAGCCGCAGGAGAAGATGATCCATCGGAACTGCCTCAGCCCCAGACCTGGCCCCTTGTCGTCCCGGGAGAGAGGAGGAGGAGGAGGAGGAGGTGGCGGAGGAGAAGACGAAGAGGAGGTGGAGGTGCTGCCAGGGACAGGGACGGTGCCGGAGAGCCGCTCGGCGGCGGCAGCACTGCTTTCGGCCGGACAGCAGCCCCCCGCCCCGGAGCCCCCCTCCAGCAAAGGCCAGCAGAGCAGCTCGGACACCGAGTCGGATTTCTATGAGGAAATCGAGGTGAGCTGCACCCCGGACTGCGCCACGGGGAGCGCCGAGTACCAGCACAGCAAAGGTACCCAACTCCTTCCCATGCCTCCAGCCCCCCGCCCGCTTTGGGGCTGGGGGGCAGCACGGGGGGGCGGGGGGGGCGGAGGGGGGGGGGGACTGCCGGAGGGGATCTTCCCCTCGCCAGCTGAGCGAGGGGCAGCGAAGTCGGGGTATGTGTGTGTGTGTATCTCCTTTCCTGGCCGATTCCTCAGCTCCCTGGCACCCGGAGGCTTGTTTGGGAGCCAGAGGACACGACACGGGGCAGCCCCCGCGTCCCTGGAGGGGAGCCAGGCTTCCCGCCGCGGATGCATCAGGTCTGCAGCTTGTCCCGTAGGACACCCCTTGGCCAAGACCACCACCCACTCTCTCTCGTCCATCTTTTTTTTTATTCTTCCCCATCGCCTGGACAGTGCATGCTCCAGGAAATCCCTTCCGATCCTCCCCACCGGCGGGTTTTCTTTTTTTTTTTTTTTTTTTTTAATGTATTGGGCGGGGGTTGGGGGTGGTGGTGGTGGTGAGCAAGATCAAACGGGTTTTCTGGCCGAGAGCTGTTTGTGGTTTTGCAGGGTGAAATGTGCCCGGGCGAGTGCGGAAGCGCCCATAAAGACCGTAAAATCGCTCGCCGACTCCTGCCTGCCCCAAGTGCGGCAGCGAGGTCCTTGTTTGCACGTTGGGGGGAAAAAAAAAAAAAGAAAAAAGGGGAAAAAAAAAAAAAGAGGAGAGGTCCAAATTACCTTGTCACTTCTATGTCTCGGTGGCGCCAGCTCGGAAATGGTCCCAATGAATTAATTGCCTTTGGTCTCGGGCACAATGAGGGAGAGTTGCATTTGAAAGCAAACGCAGCGGCCAGGCCCCTTTTCCCCCTGCCCCCACTCCTTATTCCCACCTTCCCAGCACGGCAGAGCCCCCCCTACCCCCACAACAACCCGCTTCTCCCCCCTCCCCATTCCTCCATCACTTCAAGACGAAGCCGGGAAGCGCGGAGAGCGCTGTCTGCCCTCTCTCGTCCCTCAGAAGCTCGTTGAAAATACCCCATGCTGGGCTTTGGAGGCTGAGCGGCGAGTCCCCGAGGCCTCACCTCCCCCTCGGAGGGAGCAGGGTCCCTGCCCGCCGGCTGCTCCGCTCCCGGGCCCTTGCTGGGCCGGAGGAAGGGGCCCGGCCGGTGGGCACACCTGCCGAGCCGAGCCGCTCAGGGTCGGGGGATGCTGCGGTGGCCGCCTCCGGCTTCACGGTGCGGGAAGCGAGCGGGGAGGCATCGAGCAGAGGCTCCCAGGGCGCCGTGTGTGTGTTTGTATTTGTTGGGGCTGGGGTGTGTGTGTGTGTGTGTGTGTAGGAGGCAGGTAGCCTTCCAGCCAGAGTGAATAAGCACCCGTCAAACCCTTAACCGGTGCTGCATCCCCTTCTCCCTGCCCTCCCTTCCCCGCTCCCTCTCGGATGTCTCCCCAGCATCCTCAGTGCACGGGAAAGGTGAATGGGGAGGGATGGGGGGAGAAGGGAACTCGCTGGAGAGGCAGGCGGCGAGCATCCCTCCGCGCCCGCCCGCCTCCGAGCGTGTGTCTCTGCTCCGGGCTCCCCACGCAGGGCCGTGCTCCGAGGCGCTGGCCGGCAGCCCCGGCGGCGGGGGGGATCACCCCAAAGGCAGCGGCGGCGGCGGCTCCCAGGGCTCGCTGGCCTGCAGCGCCAGCGACCAGATGCGCCGGTACCGCACCGCCTTCACCCGTGAGCAGATCGCCCGGCTGGAGAAGGAGTTTTACCGGGAGAACTACGTGTCCAGGCCCCGGAGATGTGAGCTGGCGGCTGCTCTAAATCTGCCAGAAACCACCATCAAGGTACGCACAGCTCGGACATGTTTCCAATTAGCACGATATAAATCTATATGGCCAAACTTCCTTGCAAAACTCGGGAAAGCACTTCGCCAGCACAACCCTCCCTCTCCGCCCCCCCCGCCCCCCCCCCCCGCCCCTTTCCTGGCCCTACTCGCACCCTGCGGCAAGCAGCAAAGCGAGAGAGGGGATACAGCTCCCGCAAGCCATCCCAGCCAGCACCGCTAATCCGGCCTCTCCCTAGCAGATTATTTTTAATCCTCCCTTCAATCCAGTCCAAACCTCGCTCTGCTCTTGAGGGAGAGAGGGGGAAGCCAGTAGCAGCTCTCATTTTGATCTCGCTTTGCTTTGCCTTTTCAAAAACGTTTGCACATGAAAATAAAACCCGATAACAATAATCCCAGGTAGCCCTGGCTGCAAAACGGCAGCAAGGAGGCAGGGCTGCCGGGCTTGACCGGGGCAGGGAAGGGGCGTGGGGGTGTCAGCAGGAAAAGCCCTAGCAAGAAGAAAGCAAAGCAAGCACCCTAAAAGGGCTGCTCCGCTGGGTCTCCCTGTAGATTTATAGGGGCTTAACTGATCCCTCCGTGCGTGATGACAACTCCCTCTGGGAGCGGGGGCTGGCGCCGGTCTCCCCTCGCCGGCAGGGCCGGGGCCGGCGGCCGGGCGGAGCGGGGCGGCGGCAGGTGACGGCTCTCGCCTCCCCTCTCCCCGCACAGGTTTGGTTCCAGAACCGCAGGATGAAGGACAAACGGCAGCGCCTGGCCATGACCTGGCCTCACCCGGCCGACCCGGCGTTTTATACCTACATGATGAGCCACGCGGCGGCCACCGGCAACCTGCCCTACCCGTTCCCCTCCCACCTGCCCCTGCCCTACTACTCCCACATGGGCATCGGCGCCACATCGGCCTCGGCCGCCGCTCCCTTCAGTACCCCCCTGAGGCCGCTGGACACCTTCAGGGTCCTCTCCCACCCCTACCCGAGACCAGAACTGCTCTGCGCCTTCAGGCACCCCTCTCTCTACCCTGCCCCGACCCATGGACTCAGCGGCGCCGGGGGCAACCCCTGCTCCTGCCTGGCTTGTCACAGCGGCCAGTCCAACGGGCTGGCGCAGAGACCCTCCGGCTCAGACTTTACCTGTTCGGCCACAACCAGGACTGACTCTTTCCTCACTTTCACGCCCTCTGTGCTGAGCAAAGCCACCTCAGTTTCCATGGACCAGCGAGAGGAAGTACCTTTAACGAGATAAACGTTCGTCTCAGGGTTATTAAAAATTCGCCCCTTTCCCGGGCTTCTCTTCGAGTTAATGTACCTACAGCCGATGTTTATTTAATCGTGTTCTCTCCCCAGAAGTGGACACCTACGGAAAAAAAAACCTAAAAGTAGCTCAGTCTTAAAAGGATTTACATTCATTCCAAGGGGTGGGGGTGGGGGTGAAGAAGGAAATAAATGACTAGGGTTTTATCTCCGAGAAGGATTTTAGGCACGGAAGAGGAAGGAAACTAACCCGATTGAAATAACGCTTCGGTAACCTATAGAAATGAGCTGGGACTTTCTTTTCCATGGATAGACTTCTTACCAAGGGCTGGGGCGTCTGCGGGTCACAGCGACAAACCTTATGCACAAACCTACGAGGCGGAGAAGGAAAATCTGAAATACTTGAAAGAAACATTATCTCGATAACGAAATGGCTTGTGCGCATGGAGGAAGCAAAGATGTAACTACCAGAGTGTTCAGAAAATAAGAACAACGAGCAAACAGCAAAACCAGAAGGGTTCTGGATTGCAACTCAACAGTATTATCCAGTTATCTCTATAGAGAAAAACAATGCTTTACCATAAAGAAAAACTGACATTCTGTACATTACTTTCGTGGTTTAATTGCATTCTTTACTCTCCCTCGTCTCTTCCTTCGTTTCGAGCAGAAATCCAGCATTTCGTCTCCTCTTTCATTCCAACTTTTATTTTTAAGAGGCAGACTGGAATTGGCAGGGAAAAAATACGAGCTCCTGCCTCTCTGGGTCAGAGCTATTTGTCCTTTAAATAACAATGTCCTATTATCAGTAGCTGAAATGTGCCCACGCTGACGAAATTAGCAAGTGATGTATATGTAAGGAGGGTTTTTGAATATCGAATGTATAATGGTCTGTGAGCAGAGACCCCGTGCCAAACGCTAACAAGCCGCCAAGGGAAGAGATTAGGTGACAGGGAGCACAACTCCTTCAGACAATCACCAGTCTGTAAATTGGAGCAAAGGCGATTTCCCTTCCTTTGTACTTCAGCCTTCAGTTCTCTCATTTCCTTGCTGCGTTTTTTTTTTTTTTAAATTATTTAATTCATGCGTTGGGTTTTGTGTTTCCTTCACCACCCAAAATCTTTGCATTTGTAAGTGTCCTTCACACTGGTCCCTCTTCCTTCTGAATATTTCTTTCACAAGCAACTCCCTTCCCCCCACCGCCCCCCGCCCCTTCAGGTATTTCGGAAGGATGTAACATCATTGTTTTTGCTTTGATTTCTGTCAACCTAAAATTAAAAAAAAAAAACAAACACAACACCCCACGGGCACCGGGCTGGGTAGCAGTTTCTTCCAAAACCGCAATTGTTTATTTCATTCTATTTTAAAATAGCCCAAAGAATAAACTGTCATAATTTGATACAACAATAACACCACCAACAACGAGCACATGTTAACAACATATCCCGCATATTTTATTGTGTTTGTTTAGAAAAGCAAAACAAAACAGTAAAAGTGTTGCTTAAGACGAATGTCACCTTCGTGCAGTTTCTAATAGTTACAGTTCACAAGCAGGAAAATAAATGCCGGACAGAACAAAGACGGGCTGACACCTCCGCTCTCTACTTTGTGTTAAATTGCTGAGGAGCCTCTGGTTTATTGTCGCACCGGAGACTTTTTGTCCTTAGGACAGGGAGTGAATAGCAGCGTTTCCCTATAGCGGATGGAGAGGAGGGAAGAGACACGGGCGTGCCAGGACATATTTTTTTCCAATTAAAAAAAAAAAAAAAAAAAGCGCGTTTATCAGAGCTTTTTAAAAACTGATCCAAAGTCACCATCTTTAAGTCATTAAGGGCAGACTGTTCCACCCTTTCTGAAAGAGATGTCCTCATGGACATGGAAACCGATGGCTCTTTTTGGACAGTCACAAATAGATTCTCCCCCCGCCATCCCCCCCGGAAATAACAATTGTAAAGAGCGTCCAAGGGCAGCGCCCAACAGTATCCCAGCTCTGCAAGCCTTTTCCCTCCTTACTTTGTCTTTTAGCAGACAGGAGAAGAACGACTCCGACAAAACGGGAGCTGCGGAGCGAGCGTCTGGTACGACCCCCCCGCGCCCCGGCCACCCCGGGGGAAGGGAGCGCTGGAGAGGCCGAGGGGCAGCTGTGCGCTGCCCGGCAAAACGGGGGGCCCGGGATGGCCCCTTCCCCGGCGGGGCGGAGGCACCTGCTGGGCCCCGCTGGCAGGGCAGGGTCCGGCCGGGGGTGCTACCCCGCGTCGCCTGAGGAAAGACCGCGGCACCAGTTTGCTTTTGCAAAGCGCCCAATTTGCAAAATGCCACCGGCTAGGGCGCAGGGCAATATATATATATTTTTTCCCCAGATGCATATATTTTATATATCTAGAGGTGTGCGTGTGAAAGAGACTATTCAACCCGCTATTTACCGCTTACACCCGTTGAGGGGACGTCCCCCCCTTCATGAGCGGGCAGTGGGGACGCAGACACCGGGAGCCTGGGAGCCTGCAGCCGGCCCGGTCCCCGCTCTCTCCCGCGGCTCCGGGGGGCCATCGCCACCCTCGCAGCCGCCCGTTCTTAGAGGATGCTGCGGCAGAGGGTGGCTGTGAATTTCTCCGTGGCTCGGTCACAGGGCAGAGATTGCTTGCGACAGGTAAATAGGCTGCGGGTCGCAGTAATGCCAAGAGTATTTTCAGTTAATAGGGGAGGGAAAATGAGGTGTCTGGAGCGATATTGGAAAGTACAAGATCGATGATCCGTCCTGGTGTCCAATCAGCAGCCTTTAATTGACTGTATTTTCTAGGTAATTGAGTCGCTGTGCTCCTAAATTGAAGTGGAAGATATAACAATACATCTCACTGGGAGGAATTACTCATTACCTCATAATGAAATTTTCCTTTTGCTGCGTGGGGCCGGTGCCGTTAACGGCTTCGACGCCGGTGGGGGTGCCCACGGCCCCACGCGGGGCGCCGGCTCCGGGCACGCGTGGGGCATCGCCGGCGGCCGGGGCAGCCTCAGGGCACCCAGCCGGCGGCAGGGTCTGCCCCTGGCCCCGGGCCACTGCCGCCAGGCAGGCAGGTAGGTAGGTTTCCCTTGCCTCGCCCTGGCCGGGGGTGAGACCCTCCGAGGAATTCGGGTGAGGCCGGTGCCCCGCTGGGGCCTTGCCCTCGCCGCTGCCGTGGGGACAGCGCTGTCCCCGGGGAGCCGGCGCTGGGCACTCGCCCCCTTGTCACCGGGGGGGTGGAGGGGGCCGGAGCTGTCTTCGGGGTACCCCATGTGCCGCACCGGCTCCGCTCCCCAGCCAGCCAAATTCAGCTCCGAAAGGCCTTCCCCGCCTTGTTAGCGTTTGATTGATTGTCTTATTAAAGCGTGTTCTTGTAAGTGTGACCGAGCTGATTGCACTGCATATGTTTGGGATAATGCTCGTTTTAAACAACTGAATAATAATAATACTAATAAAAGAAGGACCAGAAGAGGAAGGAGATGAGCTCTAGAGAACAGGTGAAGCCTAAACGATCCCGGGGAGCAGTGCTGTAACTCGCGCATTAAATCGCTGCTTTACTATCAAATCACTCAGTCCTTTCGGCTCTACTCAGACCATCTTTGTTGTGTTTTACGTGTCACCTCCTGTACCATTAAGTGAGATAGCACCGGGATTGCCGCTTACTTTCCCGTCTCAGGCTATATGTTTTTATTAAGGTTGTATGATTAAACTGGATCGGATCTGCTTTCCCAGCACTATTCTTTACTCCAGAGCCCAAATCATTAGAAAATCGGCTCTCTGTATTTCACATTTTCGGCTCAGTTGTTAGGGTCGTTTGCCGGCACCTGCAGAAAGGCATGCGGCGCTTTTGGCTTCTGTATCTGAAGGATCCTTTTGTTTTCTATTATTCTCCTGCTCGCCTGGTTACTTTATGTCACTACTGAGTTTAGCCCCCGAAAACACCCTCCACCATATGTCACCCTAAGGCCCGCTGTCCTGCCGCTTACAATAGCGTCACCCTGGGGTAAAGGCAACGTCAGGATAAGCTGGAGTCTCGTTAACACAAATGGCTTCATTTAGGTGCATCAGGTTCCTGGATGGGTGTAAAGAGGGAGGAGAAGCAGCCCCCCGTCCTTTTACTGCATCCTTCACCACCCCAGAGCACCTCGTTTCTTGCCCTGCTCCCTCCAGATCTTCTCCCTGTTGTTTGGTATCGGCGAAGGGCTGCCAGTAGGGTAGATGCCCCCCGAATTTGTCCCTGTCTTTACAAAGTTCTTCACCTTTTCTCTCTCTCTTTTAAGTACGGGGATGAAGAAATCGCTAGTTCAGGACCTTCAAACAAGAAATAATCACTACCTCTTGGCCTCCGAGTCACACTTTGGTTTGTTTTTTTGTTTTGTTTTGTTATAAGTAGGTAAACTAAGTGTACCTACGACCAAGAACGTAGCGTAGCTTTACACTAAAATTTCAAACCCCATTTTAAAGGGTCTCCATCGGTGTGTTGCATGCACATATAGCCACAAAGCAAACAGAAAAAGTGATTCTCTCCACTGCCAAGAAGTGCCTGGGACTTCAGAGACAAAAATTGCCTCTTACTAACACCACATGAAAGTATTAAGTAATTATTTAAAGCAAGGCTGTTTCGAAAAATATTTGTATTTATTGCAGCTGCTCGATTGGCCTCGTTAAAGCTGGGGAACATTTAAATTGTGTTACAGTCTCATTTAAATCCAGTTTCGTTCCAGCAGGCTGCAAAGCCTGAATAGAACCAATCACTCCATAATGATGATGAATGAGAAATTAATTCAGATACAAGCAAGACAATTTAGGCCTTCATCTGTTTAAATAGCCTTCCAAGATTATTCGCAATTGCAGGTCACAGATTTAATCAATTGTCCAATCTTGTGAAAGTCATATCCTTGCATCTTCATCGAGATTATTTATAGCGCGGCGAAGCCCAGTGAAAGGTATACGCTCTTAACAGGAACAATTACTTAAAGGGAAGCGTTTGCAAAATGAAAAACAAATGCCTCCTTGGGCAGTAAATGATCAAACGTCTCCTCGCTCTCCCGGCACGTCCTCCCCGGCCTGAGGAAGACAGCGGAGCTGCAGGCGGGGCGTCAAGGGGACCGCTGCCAAACTCCAGCCCCGCCGGACCGGCTCTCAGGCTCCGCGGCGAAGCCATCCGCGCCAGACTCCGCTCCTTCGTGGGCCACCCACCCAGCCCCATCTCCGCGGGGCCGTGCTTTGCTCCCGAGAGCGATGCCTGCAGAAAGGACACGTTAAAAAGGGTGCTTTTAAGTAACACGCAAACCGCGCCGCTGCTGCTCAGCCCCGGGGATGCCAACCCGGGCTGCGGGGTGGACCGTCATTTTCTGCCTCTGACTGCCCGTTTGATATATATATATATGTTTATCTGTACCACCGGCCCTGCTTTTGCCCGACCCCTGCGCCCCTCCGACCTCCCCCCGGGCCGGGGGGGGCCGCCCGGCTGGGAATGAAGCCGGCAGAGCCTCGCCTGGAAAAGCCGCCTCTTCCCTCGGGCTTGAGCGAGCCGCACCTGGAGAAGCCCGAGGTCGCGAATAATTCAGGGTTAATGGAACAGTTGAAGCGGGCCGTTTGGTAATTGGGAGAATTGTTGCATTTCTCAAAGGAGAGCTGGAAAGCCGGGGAGAAGCCGGGTTTATTCCTCAGTGTCCGAGCATATAACTCCTTCCTCCTCCTCATCGCCCCTTCTCCAAACACAGACCTATTTACCTGAAGACTTCATCTCCCCCCGGCCCGGAGGCGCTGCCTGGAAGGGCCGTTCCAGGCTCCTGCCCAAATTCGAGGTGATCCCGGGCTCGGGGAAACACCTGCTGCCCCGAAGAGTCTCCCCCGGTGCCTTGGGAAGGCGGACCCTAGGGAGCGCTTGGGGTGCAACAGGGGTAGGGCCCGGCCCCGCGTCCTTTGTCCACGGGAGCCTGAGCGTGGGAGCTCCGAGCACCCGTGGACAGCGCGGGTCCGCCGGCCCCGTCTGACTCCTGGGGCCGAGGAGCCACCGGAGGCCCCCTGGCAGCCACGAAAGTTTGGCCGCAGAGAGGGGTGGTCACGCTGCCCACGGGGAGGTGGGTTTCCTGGGTGGGAGTGTGCGAGGGTCAGCGGTGACACGTCCTCCCGGTGGGCAGGGAGCCCACTGTCAATGCAGTTTTGCTGCACCTCAAAGGGGAGCGTGGGGCCCACCCACCCACGGGCACCGCCACGGCGGGGAAACGCCAGGGTTTCGGGCAAGCGGGCGGGACGGCAGGAGTCGTGCGGGTGCGTGGGTGTGTTCCGCGTGGGTGCGCGGCCCTGCTCCCCCCCTTCGCCGTCCCACAAGGGACCGTGGAGCAACGCCGGTGCCTAAAACAAAAGCCTGACTACGGGACCCCCGGAGCTCCGAGGAGCCAGTCTCAGCGGCGGACTTTGATGTATCGCTGTCCAATTAATGCCTTTAATTGGTGTCCCCTGGGACAGGCAACCCGGGAGCGGGGCCGGCGAGCGCTCTCCCGGCAAAGCCTGCCCTCTCGCAAGGTAACAAATAAATAACCCGGCAGCACGAATCCTGCGTCCCTCCGAGCAGCAGCGGGGTAAACGACTTAGCAAACCTGAGATCAACTGCTTGCAAGCCGTCCTGCGGGGCTCCGTGCTCACGGACACCCGTGTGCCCAGGTGGGGAGGGGCGCGGGGTGTAGCTGCTCCCCCACTTACCCCAGCCTCCGCGACCAAATCCCTCTTCCCCTGCGAGTGGGGGGTGTCACCAGAGTGTAAACGACACCACTTAAAACATACCGCACGTCCCTTCCAATTTGCCTAACGACGGTCGCCCGTTAAGCGTAATTTTAGAGGTCAAATGAGGCTGACTGCAGTTTTAAAGACGCTTGATAAAACGTCTTATGCAAATGACACGTACTGTATATATAGATGCCATTACAGCGGTCTAGATTTACCTTGGGGGAGGAGGAAACAAAATAAATACACAAACAGGCAGGGAGGAAAAAAGCGCCGCCAATTTTCTCCAAACCAGAAACGCTCGGTCGAAAAAGAAATTGATCGCTTCATCCATCAAACGTATAAAATACATTTCTGAGATCAGAAGTCGCTCGGAAAGAGAAAGAGAGAGGCGAGGGGAAAGTTCATACTTGACAAGAGCCCTCAAAAGGGATGTGATAGAGAAAAAAGAGAATAAAAGACAGCTGTCACTGGAAGCCCACCTTGAAGGAATTCTGGTTTTCTTTTCTTTTTTTTTTTCTTTTTTTTTTTCTTCTTATTTTTCTTTTTCTTCGGGTAGCTGTACAATGCTTTAAGAAAAAAAAACACCTGAGGCCAGAGGAAGATGAAAATTTTTTATTAATAAGGAAATAAATTTGGCAGAACAGGAAGCAATGCCGACTCCTCAAACCTGCTGTTAATGGAGGTGTCTCTGGGGAAGGCAGGCAGCTCCAGGCTGCCTCGGGAGCCATCAATCCCTGGTACCCGGGTACACCTCAAAACTCAGTTGCCAGGCTTTTTGTAGGAAAGCATCTCTGATCGACATTTGTAAGCTGAACTATTTTATTTGCTCTTGCAATTGTGTTTTCAGTATTAAAATACTGTCATTTTTCAACATTCTTCCTGAGCAGCAGTACAGTGTTACATTAGGGGCACCTTTTACGTCCAATCCCCAGATGCTAAGTGCTATATGTGTGTCATGCATTGCCACCAAAAGTTACAGCCTGAAAATACCACTTCCCCACTGCATAGAGAGACCTTAATTTGCACTGGGATGAGTGCTCTCAATTTCTTATCCTAGAGAAAAGACCCTAGCAGTCTGTTCAGCCAGTTCTCCCGATAGCTTGATTTCACCTTGCTAAATTTTCATTAAAAAATTTTTGCACTTTCTACCTTGCCTGCCTGGGACCAAATTCTGAAGGTCCTAACTCATCCCAAAATGCATTTTTGCCTACTTAGGGGATGTTTGCTTACTGCTATTGCAGTGCAGGATCAAAGATGAATTACAGAGCAAATAAAGCAACTACTATTACTAGATCCATGCAATTAATATGTGGCCTTGTACTCCCACAGACTGCGAATCACTCCTGGGAATTATCCTACAATTATTCTAACGTTTACTCAAGCCTGTGTACTTTAGGGAGGGAAGTTTTCTCTAATGTGGAGATACTGAGTCATAGGTTCCAAAACCACTTTCCACAAACGACCTGACCTGAAGTAAAATTTAATCCAAAACCAAAAGTT
This sequence comes from Phalacrocorax carbo, assembly GCF_963921805.1. NCBI lineage: Eukaryota > Metazoa > Chordata > Aves > Suliformes > Phalacrocoracidae > Phalacrocorax > Phalacrocorax carbo. The sequence continues at coordinate 130,763,107 of NC_087514.1, read as the reverse complement.
CTGTCTTACTAAACCTTCAACTAGAAAGAAGCAGGCTTGCCTCCTCTGACAACTACAAATTAAGTATAAAATCATACAGAAAAGAGAAGAAAAAAGGAGAAGAGGGAAAACCCCTAGCTTTGTCAATGTTTATGTTCCCCTTGCAGCCAGCTGAAATGCAGGCTAGGATCTGTTCTGGAGGCAGGAGAGCACTCAGCTAGTTGATGGGGATTGGTTTGGCTCCAAATGATGTTCCTAACCTGTTCCTGGTTCAGCAGCTATGTGGATTTGGACGAGTGGACAGCCTGAGTGTCTCAGCTGTCCTCAGCCCCAAGCAGTGCGTCACTGCCCATTAACACTGGGTCATGAGGTACAAGAACATAGAGAGTCCGTGATCCTATACCCCTCTCCCTCTACTTTGGCAGTCACAGCTTCCCAGCTGAAAGCCTGTGTGTCATTTGGGTCATAAAGGCAGGTTTTTACAACAGAGCTGTACCACAGCACTGAGAAACTCAACTGTGCATTGCTGCTGGTAAGGAGGCAGTTACTCCTGCACCTATTTAGCCCAGTTAATCTAATTTAACTTCAGATGATGACACCAGGTCCTCCAAGAAAAAAGGCAGTAGCATCACTAATTACACTTCCCTACTTTTGATGTCAGTAAGGCAGCCAGCACCCATGCCTCTGACACACCTACCGATTTTTGTATTATGACATATTCCAGTAGGCCACTTGCATCTCAACGACTGTGCCCAAGGGTACAGGGTATTCCCAGTCCAGCATTCCACAGCCCAACCCAAATCGCAGTTAACACCACGTAGAGGCAGTCACCTGAGATTTGGAGCAAGTGATGATCAGCCACATCACGCAATTTTAGCATATTCAGAATCTTACATGATTCCTACACCTAATGCAAATTTTGTACTTTGTGTTCAGTGCCAGCCCCCCTTTTAAGGAAAAAACCCAAAACAACCAACAGATACTCCAAGGTCTTATTTTAAACACCCCAATACCCAGGTATGCAGTTGAAGTGACATTTTTACACCATGATGCATGGCTTCATGGTGATATGGTAACACCATATCATTGGTATATAACTCCACCAAGGGCAAAATCATCTATCCTGATAGCCCCAATCACTTTTTTATGCAGGAGAGAAATGCCTACAATAGTCTCTCCTTGAAAAAGCAGTTGTAAAGTTGAGCATCTGTGTGCACACTGTTTCAGAGTGTCATAACCATCCCCTCAGCAAGGGATGTTACTTCATGTCTGCTGTAACACGCCATGCCAGTAGAAATTAAAGAGTTGTTGTTATCCCCTCATATTGATGCTCTTTCAGCAAGTGTCCAAGGAGTTATTTCCCAGACTTGTTAAAATTTTGCTTTAAAAATTGATAGTTTAACTCTAGAAGAACCTACACCTTGTTCTGTACATCACAGACCATTAGATTTCTCCCAGTTACTTTTTACTGAGCCCTGTACAATGCATTTGGTAGTGAAAGACTTTCAAAGCAGGTGCCTGATGTGACCTGCCATATCAGCTTATGGAGAATCTTGGTATTATACGCCAATCATTCACTGGCAAAAGCAAACAGAAGAGACCAAAAAAAAAAAAGCCTCAATTTTTCTTTATTTCTAATAAAAATTGTTCAGCAATTTATCTTTCTGTTCTTCTCAGCTAAATTTCTGAACTTCTATTATCCATTATTTTCCATGAAAGAAGTTTACGTACTGTATTAAAGTACCTTTCTGTCTTCACTCTGGCAACCTAAGCAAATTAAATTTGTGTGACCTGTCAGCATGAGGCACTTTCTCCAGTTATTAAGCTCTGAGTGAGGCTTTCTCTTACACCATCTCCAATTTTACAGTCTCCTTTCTCAAAGCATGAAGCCGTAACTACCTACACAGTGTGAGGGTATTTAGCACTTGTTCCAGCAGCAGTCTCTCTTTATTTCAATTTAATATTTCCTGTACAGGCAACCAAGAACTGCCCTAGCCCAAATGCACTTCTACAGCACTGCAATGGGACTGCATATTCCCACAATTTTCCACTATAACATTGCTTTCCTCCACCTCTGTCTACCAGGACCTGTTCCTCAGTCTGTAAGGGCGGCTTGCATCTATTGTTCCTAAACGTCTTATTTTATATTTTGCAACATTTAGAATCTGTTTGTTTGTCAGGTCAAATTTCTCTAGGACATTTGTGCACCTTAGCTGCAGACCTGCTCTGTTACCTAGAAGAACAGATTTACTTCAGGGGAAAAAAAAGATTGTAGCTCCCTGAGCACCATCGTCTTTTCATAGACATGGAAACAGCTACGTAGGTATGCAGATGCCACATACACAGTACGGCACATTCATCCTTGACACAAATTTGATCAACATTGGGTATGTACATACCTCTGGCCACCGGATTACAACAGCGAGTAGTGTTGAACACACCAGTCTATGCAGAACCTCTGTAGCTGTAATCCCCTTCCATGATGATGTCTATACCAGCAACTCTCTTCTGTGCTCTTTAAATCAGCCAATGCTTACCTTGCTTAAAGTAGTCTTTGATGCCTACTGTTTAGGGGTACTGTATAATACAGGGATACTTTAGAATATGTTAAGATTAGAATGTTGGGGCATAACTTCCTTACAAAAGCTGAAACACTTATAAACTAAGTCCATAATCTCATCAAAATAAATCAAATGTGCAATGCCAAAACCTATTTTTCATAAAGCTATATGGATTGACATAACTTCTATTCCTTTCCTGAATTCTTTATTAAATTAATCCCATGTCAGTTTGGCTTTTATATTAGTACTATGCTAATCAGTCCACAGTTACTGGGTCACCTCCTTCTTCCCTTCTGAGTAGAAGCACAACATTATATCTTTTGAAATGTCACCAGTATCCCAAGATTTCTTGTAAATGAACATCAGCATTCTCCTCAATCACTTCTTTAAAGACTGCAAATTCATTGATAAATATTTCTCTATCCCACTAAGCATTAATATCCTCTTTAGTTTATAATCTTATTAAAAGTACTTTGCTTTTGTTAAGATTACATCAACCTGCTTTCCAAATGAAGACCAAAACACTGATTTTTCACTTCTAGCCAGTATCAGATCTAAACTGTTGAGAGAATTTCTTTTGTTTTCAGTATACCTTAGAACTTTTTCTTACTGCTTTTACATATATTACACCTGGATTTTTCCTGTTGCCTTTAGCTTCCTGTTTTATAGCATTTAACGTTTGCTAATTGCTATCTAATACAGTTTCCTCTGCATGTTTTGTGGTGGTGACCTTTTTACTTAAGATATTCGCCTTCATTTCACTCTGTCCCAGGACTATTCTGAAGTTAAGAAGCTGCCTTCCATGTAGATATTGCTGAGTATTGCTCATAGGCAGCGTAACTTCCGGTCCCTAGCCACCCACCAGTTTCCAGTCTAAAAATTAATTCATCATAACAAGGTCAAAAATTATTTTTTTTCTATGCTGGACAATGTGCCTTTCAAGTTGTGGAGTTATCCATGATTTTTAGAAACTATCACTGAGGGTTTACTGCTAGCTGCATGAGACGAAGTAGCACACACACTGAACTGAGTTTGCCCAGATGTTACTATTTTTATTCCTAGATATTGCAGACAAATGTTTAAGAGGTAATTCATCCCCTTCTCAGGTTTGCTTTGGCGGTTTGTGACAACCCTGTCAGCATCCCTGGTCTTTGGTAGTTAGTACATCAATACCTGTATGCTTTTGAGACCTTTTAGTTGTGAGTTATAATTACCGAGTTGGTCTTCTCTCCTTCTGCTCACTGCTTTTACCTACTCTACCTGCTTATATGAGTTAGAATCTGAATGTGATGCTCTGTTCATATGACTCATCCCACCAGGTGCTAGTGATGCTGACTATACCTTTTCACTAATAAGACTTTCCTGTTCCTTGACTGCGCTATCCACACACCCTGCTACTGTTTTAGAAGAATCTGAAATATTAATTTTCTTCACATTCTTTGTTACATTGCTTCGAAGTTTGTTGTTTATTATACCATATTCGTAGCTGGAGCCGTATTTTTATCTTCAGTTGTCTTCCTTGGAGTCATTGTACTAATACCCTCCTGCTGTTCTAGTTAATTCCCAGCCACTCCCTCACCCATGAACAAGACACACTATTCATACAGCCTCTCTCCTATTAGTACATGTCCTATTCTTCCACTAAAACAGAAGTTCAACTTCAGACCAGAAGCAAAGTCCTGAGGACACTTCAGATTTTCTGATCTTTGTAACTTGTAAGCATGGAAGGATCTCTGAAAGGTTTTTATGGATATTGATCTAGCCATTTCTCTTGCTTCCTTCTCAAATCCCTGAAGTCTTTCTTTAACCCTCTGCCACTAGTTGTAGTGAATATCAGAGTGGACACTCTCAGGATTATTTCACAAACATGTCTACTTATATAGTGCATTGATTCTCTCTTTTTTTTTTTTAACATAATAATTTTGGTCACTTCAATGTCTTTTTGGCTGTTTGCAACCTGAAAGGTATCCAGTTGTGACTTTTTAATCTCTGCATGCTGTTTAAGCTCATGTTTTGGAAAGCCTATGGCACTAAGCATTTGGTTTAGCAAAGGATAGCTACATCCCCATAGCCCTTAGTCAATAGCTTAGGGATTCGTTGATCTCAGTCTATTTCAGTTCAGTCCTTCTCTGACAACTTTTATATTCCCCAAAGCTTTCAGTCATCTCACGTCATTCTGTGCCACCTTGGAGACCTTTAGTGCAATGCTCAGTGATGACAAATATGAATTGAAAGTACATGGATGCATTAAACCAAATCTTAAATTGTATCTTTGAATCTGAACAGTTCTTCTAGCATTTTCCTGAATCTTTTCCTAATCTGTCTGCATGTTTTCCAAAGTGAAGACTGTATTCTAATGATGGATTTATGCTACATATAGTTAAAAGAACTCTCTGTGCTTGCTACCTTCATTTGAATTACCCCAAGGATCTACTACGTCACCTTGGGAATTCACATTCAGTGATTCTCAGTCCTTCAGAGCCTTCAGCCCTTTCAACCATGGGCTGCCCTGATCCCCATCCTATGATAAAGTCAAATACAGGATCAGATGTGCAGCCATTTACTGTGTGATCCAGGTAATTTAGTCAAAGTGACATGTCCTTAAAATACATTTGTGTTCAAAGAAATTAACATTCTTTTCCAGCAATTTCCCCCCCTGAAAATATTGATAAAATTAATGAGCAGTGGTGATCCATAGGAGAACTGCTGGAGGATCTGTGATAGTTCTCCCTTAGGTGAGGACTGTCTCCTATGCTGATCTATTAGTTATCTGGTTTTCAACCCATTTAATATGTGTTACACTCAAATAGTATTACTTTTTATATCAGAATCTGGATTAAATCAAAAGGCATTCAGAGTCTGATAGAGAAATGCAGATATCTTTGCCAACCAAATATATTATCATTTTAAAAAAAGGCAGATCCTATTAACAGGATTATTCCTTAATAAGGAGGCAAAGAAAAAAGCACGTTTGGTGACAATTAGTTGTGTTGCCATCTTCTCATTCTCTGTTGGTTGCATCTTATGTTATTTTTTCTATGGCTCTGCCTGGGAGCAACTATTCATTTTAACTTTGGTATGCTGTTTTTTTCCACGCTTTTTGAAACTGCCTCAGAATTATAAGATTTGCTACACACCTTTAATACACCCTGTATTCTTCTATGTCCCATGGCATTCTTTGAAAGGAAGTCTAGAATTCAATTCCATAGATATGTTATCTACTCAATTTGATCATCTGCATTTGCAGACTGCTCTTCAATCAAGCACACTTGGGACTTTTTATTCCACTATTTCAAACTACTCTATCTGTTAGCAGACAGGCAAGAACAGCTTTGCCAAATGGACTCATTTTGAGCTTGCTATTTGAAACGTGCAGAGCTTTGAATTTTAACCTTGGGCACGGCGCTTGCTGTGATTATGTTGTATTCAGCTCCACTATCTATTTGGAATTCACTTTTTATCCATTTCTTCCCAGTGTCAGAAGCCAACCTGCTATAGAATATACCAGTGTAGATTTAATGAAGAGAGTTAGTAAAACCTTTGTTTCATTAACAGAGCTTCATCTTCCAGCTGCATTTTGCTATCAGAGACCAGTGCCAACACCTTTGCATTGTGTCAATTCTCTCCAGGGTTACTGCAAACAAAGCCAGTCTCTACACCATGCTTCCCCTTGCAGTCTCATGTTCAGTCAGGGCATGTGTTTTCAATTGTACGCGTCATTCTCTCAGCACTTATTAGATACTTGGATTAAGAAAACATGTTTTCTGCTGTGTTTCAAATACCTTTGCAATTCTGAATTTGTCTCTCACATTAAAGTTGCGGTGGCCTAGTTATCCTTTATTTTGTCACAGATAGTTTTGTTTAGTCTGTTAGTCTGTTAACATTCATGTGATTTGGCTTTACCACACAGACTGATGACTTAATGGGACAATCATTTCAACAAGGAGGTAGTTTCCGCTAAACAGAATTTATTTCTTTGAAACAGCTGTTTTTGCATGGGTCTTCTTGTGCTGCTTTGTGTAACACAGCCAATTCCCCTTGCATTTATCTTCTTCACTTTAAAAAACTATGCTAAACTTTTCCATACTTCTAACCATTCATCAGTTTTGCATCCTTCTGCTATCCTCTTTGCAGTAACACAGGTAAGAGCATACTACTGCTTCACTCTCATGTTGTAGTATTTCCAGTGGTATAATTTTAAAATCCCTTCTGCCCTTCCTATTAGGCTTGCCTATAGGCCAATAAAGGTATCTCAGGCTTAACTCTAGCAGAGCCAAGGTACCTATACCCAAAAAAAGCTCTGTCCAGCAATTGTCCAATGCCTGAAACATTTTGTTTAGCTGCTGCCAGACTCCAGTCACTAATGCAAAGACTGAGGGAACAAGGACTAGGGACTAGTGATCCCAAACCGCTTGAGAGATGAGGCTGTACACAACCGACTCTTCTTTTTTTCTAAAGGAAACCCTCACACACAGGCAGAAGGGGCATACTGTGTGATCCAGTTGGCCCCCCAGCAGGGAGACAGAACTGCACAGAAGCCCTGTCCCAGGATGCAGAGTCTGCTGCAGGAAGAGATGTCTCTCTGTGCTTGTGCCTGCTGCTCTTTGCTCTTGGAGAGGGAGTCCTGGTGCCTAATGCCAGCTTCTGGATTCGCTGCTGGGACCTGGGGTACTTCTGGAGCTCCTGTTACCTTTTTTACAGTGCCTTTAGTATGCAAACAGTATTTGTAGCAAAGCACATGATACTAAACTTCCCTGTTCTGTCAGATGCTTGAGGCAAGATTTTTAAAAATGTGGTGAGGAAGAACGTGCCTTGCAACCACTCTTATGCTCTTCTCAGTAGATCCATACTTCATAATTTAGACATGATTTTTTCATCCTGATCAGATTCAGTTCTGTGCAATATTCATTCATCTCCTTTGAAGAGGCATTGAGTTTGTAGTCTAAACTGCTGGGTCTAGAACAACCTTCTTCTTGTTTCTGACAACATTTGCATTTTAAATGGTTTGCTTTTAATAGCCTATCTGCAAACCTCAGCATTGCACATAACAAATTCTGAAGTATTATTGATAAATATACTAGCTTCCAGATTATCCCTGGAGCTTGCACAGGAATGGCAGCAGCAAACAATTTAAACCCAAGTTGGATAAAACAGAACTTATAAGTGCAACATCTCCCTCTGCAGACACAAACCTTCTGTAAGGGTAATTAATGATTGCTGTTAATAGCAAGATCTAATTTATAAAGAAGCCAACTTAAGACAATCATGAGGAAATGAGTTAAATAATCAGCTGAAACAATAAAGATCAGTTGTGACATAATTGCAGAACAGCATTCAAGGGCTCAGGAGATCTAATGCCTTTCTCTTCATTAATCAGAGTAAATAGGACATTACAGATGTTACTTATTCAAAGACTGTTGTGTGTGCATATGAATATATAGAGCACGTCTCTGAGAGCAGATGCCAAATTGAGTATATGTAGCTTTCCTATTATCCTCTATGTGTAGAAGAGACTTTGATTTTTTTTTTACTAGCAGAATTCATAAGAACTTAAAAGTCCAGAAAAGCTGGTTTTAGGCTAATATATAGCTTTGGTGGATACAATAAAACACAGCTTTCATGCTTCAAGTGTTGAGGAAGAACACAGAGTTCCCAAAATCTCCCCCAAAAGACAAATTAAACAAGAAAGAATTGCTGTAACTAGGTTCACCTTGTGGCAGTCCCACCTGGGGAAACACTGTAATGTATTACCTGGAAATTATGCAGTCCAGCCTGGAGACACTTAAGCAATTGCCTGCAGTATTGGAGTGAGAGACGTTCCATTATTCATAACCCAACAACTTGCCATCTCTGTATATGCCAATAAAACCCTAAACATGTTTTCCTCTAAACTGTGAGCAGTTAACTGACTTCAGACTTTACAAGTAACAATCAGCTATAGTATCTCCTTGACAGATCAGCTTTGCCTCCTTGAACTATATTAGTGGAAACTGGCTCTTTTACTTAATGCTTCAGTGTGTTTCTCTACATACCTTTTATACAGAATTTTGTCTTGGTCTCATCATCTTGCAGGCAACTGAATTAAAGCCTTCTCTGCCCCCTCCCACTTACTACAAGGGGTCTTTAACCTGTTGTGTCCCATAGGACTAGTTGAGAAAGGCATAAGAGCAACACATGGGCAAACCCAACTGTTCCACATTATGTCCTTCCACTTCTGAGATCCTTGTCCCAGCTCACAGCTTAAGCTCAGGGGAAAATATTCCTCTCTTCTTGGAAGTCAGGTTGCTGGCTTACAGGTCAAATTTTCTTACATGTAGCAGTAACACATATTTTCTAAGGAGCAGAGATCTGCTACATATTCCCCCCTCCCCAACTTCCTTTTTCTCACTAGCTCCTTGCTGAAATATGGGGTCACTGATGTGGAACAGAAAATCTGCCAGTGCATGATGCTCGCTAGCCATATGTTTTGTTATAGGCCAGGCTGATAACCCTGCTTGTTACTGTGGTTGCCTGATATTTCCCATGATATAATCCTTCTTTGAGTAACTTTCAACTTTGCCAAACACCATAGAAATTTTCTATGCTGGGTGTACACTTCATGTTAAATTTATATATATACACACATATATTTATGCGGAAAATAAACTACCCCTTCTAAGAAGGAATATGGAGAAAAACATGGTGTTCTTCCCATGCTAAAAATTTCTGCTGACCTTTTATTTGGAAAAACATAGGTCATCTCTCCCCTATCTTGAAATCTGGCAGCCTTTATTAATTTGTGGCCTTTACTCAAGGATGCGCCTTTTACCATCCCTTTGAGACGCTCCCCAAACTTGCCATCATGCAAGTCTTTGAAAAATTATGGCTCTCAAGAGCTCTGTAGGGGTATTTTAAGGCTGAGTGGGCTACAAAGCCATCATCTCCCTTGTGTTCTCAGTCTTTGACCTGCTGAATCATGACTTCTTCCCTGGGCAGTGACACAAGTCCCTGTACCCCAGAATGTTCCACAGCTTGTGAATGAGGACACTAGCATGAGAAGTATGAGATTGGGGGTGTAAATCCTATTAAGGAAAGGAAAACACAGGCACCTGTATACACACATACATATATACACCCACATACGAAAGTAGGCAGTTCTTTTTCAGCTAAATTTTGAAACGATCTATGGCATTTTAGGTGGAGCCAGATGCTGTAGCTGATGGCGCAGTACATCTACAATGCTTTCCTGACTGAGCCTCTTGGAGGCTGTGGGGATGGACAGAGTTTCTAGATCCTGTTCTAGTGTAGGAATCAGGTACATGATGAACTTAGACTGCTGCCCTGTGACGGTTCTGGGATAGCAGATGCAACCCTTGGCACCTGGGAAGTTTTTCAATGAGAAAGAAAAGTACATATGGAGTTTAGAGGTTGATTGCTTTGCAAAGAGACTTTTACAGATGTAGTTTTGGAGTTAGTGATTTGACACTGCCTAACTATTTCTTTGGATTTGTTTATAAATTTCCTGAAGGTTCTCCCTTTCTCCCTTCATGGAGTTGATTCCAGGTGGCTTCTCCATCTTGTAGGCCTTTCTACTGCTCAGCCTTCTGTGACACAGAGGCACTGACTTGACTCCTCCACCAAAGCCATCTTCAGTGGAAGACTATAGCTTTCTATATTGCCAGTGCCAGGAATGTGTTCCCAAGGTCAAGAATGTTCCCCTGCCTCAGTAGTAGGCTGAGCCAACCAATCAAAGGGCAACAGCTTCATGACCAGGGACCTAGCCCATGTGCTAGCAAGATCCACCCCAGGGTCTTTCTAATATGTATGATGGGTTTCTACCATCAGCTCAGCAAATGCCAGAGACTTGTTTGTAAGCACTACGAGAAGGGCTACCTAGAACTTGACTGGGTGAGAGACCTTTGCTGGGTTATCACGATGGGCCTCTGCAGATGATGTGAAAATGGATGCTGTGAATCCTCCAGTGAGAAATATGATGGCAAAGTTCATGAATAATACTGTCTTCATGGTAAGGGTTTGAATGACATGCAGTAAGTGCACCTGGAGAGCACAAAGTGACCAGTGCAGGGAAAACAAAATAGTAAGTACTTGTGCAATAACCTCTAATGTGAATGACAAAATATTTCTGCTGAAAAAACCAGCACATAGTCACATAAGGAAAGGTAGAGCGAAACCAATCTAATCTTTGGATTTTCCTAACTTTGGTTATTTGACCTTGCAACTTCAAAGCTGTTTCTTTAATATTCTTTAATTCTGTTAGTTTCCAAACACTGTTTTATGCTTTTGTCATCCATTGTTCCCACTTCCTAGGTGTTGGTTGCCTTCTTCCATCGCAATGCTGAAGCTTCTTGGAGTGAGAACTGTCTTTTTGATTAGTGTCTATGTGGTATCTAGCACAGCGGGCAACTGAATCTGATCCCAAACACATCATTTATGTACCTTGTTTGGGTCACCTCACATCTGCTCATGTGATTTGTCTGGCCAAACGCATAGATGGCTTCTGTGCAGTTAAAGACTGATTTGAAAATCAGTCAAGGAGCTAGACAGCACGTCAGATATGATGGATCAAGAGTTCAAAGAAGGCCATAACCCAGAATTGCTGTTGCTGAACCACTTTTGGAAAGCTGATCCATTCGTTGCTCCATGAAAGACCATTGCTTGTCAGAGGTTAAAGGGATAGTACATTTGTTTACTGGGAGGGATCGGGGAAAAAAAAAAGAAAAGAAGAGAAGAAGCCAGTGTATTGTGCTCTAATATTGACAGAAGGGACTTTACTTAGGTAGTGAAAATTAATTGCAGTATGTGGAAACTACCAACATGCTTCACTGTACGTCAGAGTGAATAAAATACATGAATAGGCTGGTGGCTGAGAAAGCAAACAAAACCACCCAAGAATCACAACTGTGAAGGGTTTCGTATGGGATGTGAGAATTTCTTACATGTTTGTGAGAGAGAACTGCATCTTTAGCAATAGGGGAACTCAAAAACAAGGCAGAAAGAGAAAGAAAACCAGAGCTGCAGTCAGCTACCAGAAGGATTTAAATTTCAGATAAAGTAGTACTATTTTCCAACAACAGACTTTTTGGTCTCAGTTAGACAACACTGGAAATCATGTCGGTAAAGGAAGGAAGGGGAAAAACACAGTAAGGTTTACCACTGCAAGATATGCTAATAAGATTCTGGTATACATTAGTATTTGCACATGGTGTCTGCAATGAAGGCCAAGGCAGAGAACATCAACCGAGTAATGACTGAGTGAGCAGGATTTCAAGGAGAGGAGTGAAGATGTGATACATGTAGAATTTGGGACCACAGGGAGAAGACGTGAGATCCACTTTCATGAAGAGATAAAAACTTTGATCCAGCACCCACAGAAGTCAGTTGAAGTGTTTCTATTGACTGGTCTGTGGCCCAGCGTCAATGTGTGTCACAAGCCGAATGCACAATAAAACACAGATAATAATGAACAACAGACAAGAAAAGACCAGCAACAACATGGAAAGTTTAATTATTGGTATGTACTGCTGCCATAGTAAAGCAAACATTTTATCCCTGCACTTTCCAGCCAAGTGGTGTTCATTCAGAGGTGGGTTCTAGTTACTACTGACACACACAGACTATGAGCCACACACATGAGTTCTTGGAGGCTTTTTTGGCTTTCACATAGTGATGTGGTTGTGATTTCTAACAGCAAGAGTAATGCATTTCAGCGTGAAAGCAGACTGACATCTGACTATGAAGTGATGATGTGGATATTTTCCTGATGATTATTTAATCAAACAGGAGAACTGAGAGTGTCAAACAAGTACCAGCAATTTATCAAGAGCCAGTTGTAGAAGGAAGCATTCTCTGAATCATCAGTGTGATAATTACCACTGACATTTCCCCAAGGGGAACTGCATTTTTAATTGTTACAAATATAATCACACTCTACAGAGAAGTGGGAACAGAATCCTTTCAAGCCTGTTTCTGCAAATAGAAATGTCTAAAGTTTCCATGCGGAAAAAAATTTGTGATAAGAAATTATTGGGTACACCAGAATAAATATGTCATTGCAAAGGTTAACTAAAATACCAGCTACTGTACTCTAATTTCCAGAAGAAAATACATTTAATAAGGGTCTCTGGGTTAAGTCCTGGCCCTACTGCAGCTGCAGCTTCCTCAGCTGGGCTGGAGTTGACTGAGCTTTGGTGGTGAGGAGAGGAACATCTGCATGGTCTTGCTGGGTGAGCAGGAGCTGTTTCCAGCTCTGCCACCTCTGCTTGGGGCCACAGAGGAGGTAACCTTCATGGTAATCTAAGGAAGGGCTGCTTGAATAAGAGCCCAAATGCCTCTCTGGGCAAAACATGACTCACCCACTCACAGTGAACGGGCTGTGGGCAGCACTTCCCAGGCTGGCCCAGAACACATAGCCAAAGGGTCCACAAAAGCTGGTCCTCTCCTATGGCAGCCCTAACATGACCAGTCACATGCAACCACCCTAAGGTGGTTTTTTTTTTCAAGGGGCAGATCAGAACAAATTGGCTGTTTTGTTTCCCCTCAGCTTCCAGTTGCAAACAAAAGACCTTAGTTACTCACATTCCCCATTTCAATCTGCCAGCTGTGTAAATTGTGGGATTTTTCCTGACAGGAGGCTGGGAAAGTGAGGGTCTTCAGTGTAGACACTAACTTCTCAGGTGTTAAGGCTGGCTATTGCTTGTAGTCTGCTCAAGCGAACTGAGCCAGTAAGGTACTTGCCACTACTTGCCAACTACAGCATTGCCTTTATTATTTAAAGTAGCAGATCTGAGGATAAGAGAGGTAAGTTTTGTAGGAATAGATTGTCTTTTACTGGACCAGCTGATATGGCTGGAAAAAAATTGAATTTTTATGAGAGTAGCAAATCCTTTGTTCTGTCAGCTGAAGTAATATACAAAAATCTCTTAAATTAAAAATTGTATCAGGTGTTTTAGCTTCTCTGCTGGCACAGAACAGCAACAGTGGGTAGGAGAAATCTATTTCGTCCTTCTCTAGTAGCATGTCCTCTGTCATATGATGCTGTCACCATCATGGGCTGCCCAACCCCTCCATTTCCCCTTCCACTTACTCAGGTGCTGCACCTGTTCCTGTAACATGCAGGTCACAGACAGGCTGTTTTAACTAAACTGTGATTTATAGAAAGTTGCGGTCTTGCTGTTCAGAGGTGCTGATTTAGTTAGCAGAGGCTGAACATCAGCAGATAATACAATCTGATAAGCAATCTACACGATTTAGGATTTCAGCCTGCAAATTTATGAGAAAAAGTCCCCAAAACTGTTCAGCTAAAAACTATTTGGTTCTACTCCTTTTTGATTAAGGACCTTAGCCCTTCTTCAGTTGAAACTAATGGAAATTCAACTCCAGGTTAAGCTGACACCATTCAGTAACACTGACAGAGCTATGTCAATTTAGCTTGGGCTGCATTTATTCTATTAGATTGCAATGCTCTCCTCCCCTTCATAGTGAAAATAAAAAGGGATGATTTTGTTGTGTGTAAAAAAAGAGAATACATAGAGAAGAGAATCAAACTGAAACAAAATGTAAAAATATACTAGCTGATAACTTCCTTAAGTGGTTAAAAATGGAAGAAACTCTGTATTCAGAGTGGTAAATAGCTTAAAAGAGTACTGTTAATTGATTACAGCAAGATTTTTAACAAGTTTTATACAAGTGAATATGATACAAAATAAAAAAGAGCAGAATTTGCACACATTTTTACTCTGAATGTGTATACAATCAGAGATTGCATGTGCAAATATTGATTGGTTATGTTTTTTGCATACCCACTTTTTGCATGCATGCACCATGTTGGAGACTGCACACAGAATTTAGGAGCATGCGTGTATATGGCATCTTCTGAAAAAAAACCCCAACCCATCCAACCCCCCAACTCCCCCAACAAACCAGTTTCTCTTTTTATGGGGCTGTGTATGAATAGGACTTAAACTTCTTGCAGATCTGTTTTATGATGTTGCTCACAACCAGAGTCCCATAAATTATGGGTGAGTCATGATCTGCCCTCTTTTCCACACTCATCATCTCAGCCATTGCTATGAAGCCGTACAGAGCTTTCCAACTTCAGCGTCTGTGACCTTGTGTTTGCCATGGGTCTGACAACAGGCTTTGGTTTGTGCTAGCAGTAGCTGGGGTTTCCAGCCCAGGCACTTCATGGGTCCAGGTTGTCTTAGCTGCCAAGATCAAGCATGACTAGGTGGATTCATCCTGTTACGGCCAAGTCCTTGTGCTTACCTTAACCCTTACAGGAAAATTACAGCTTGCAAGATAGGTCTTTGAAATGAGGCCACTATTTCAAAGGGCTCACTGCATCCAAAGGTATACAGATGATGTTAAGCCTCTGCAGTAATGTATGGCACTTATGTTTCACAGACTGCTAAAAGCATGGACTACTTTCAATTATAAAAATAACTTTACAATGGTAAAAGGTTGTTAAAAAATAATTATTTAAAAAACAAAGCCCTGAAGAATTTGACAGGAATTTGCTCACTTCAGACTTAAAATATATTCTAACTTCATCCAACCACTTTTCTTCTGGATGTCTCAAGATCTTGCTTCCAGTGTAAAGTTGGAGAGCTATGAGATCATTCTCCTATGGAAAAAAAAAGTTCACTAAACACATCATGATGTCAGTTGATTTGACTGATCACACTTGATGTGATTTGACACATCAGAGCAGTGTGATTCATGAGCTAAGAGAGAAGGACTTTTTAGCAATTTGTTCCCAACTTATAATGTGACATCAGCGCTTCTTGAAAGCTAATCCCACATCCAGTAGGCATCCCATTTTCTAAAGACCTATCTCCATTTATACTGTTCCAGCTAATATTCCTTAGTAAGCCCTTAGACTTTGGTCTGCTTAAGATTAAAACATTTTTTTTTTTTTGAATGATGAACATTTATCTCTCATCAGAGAAGATAAGTGTCCCTTAGGAGAGACATGAGAGAAAGATTTGTGAGACCTAACAGATTTGTACAAGGGAATCATGACAGGTATTTCATAATGGAAAGATCCTCAGAAAGATAATTCTTTAGCATACAGATGAGTTTGCTACCTTAGCAGATGTTCACCTTTTAAATAAAAATATGCTTTTAAGAGATCCTCTGAAATGTCAGTTATCCCCATTACTAAAAGATATCTTGATTTATACTATTACAGTTGTTGAAACATCCTAAGCAATAGGTTCTGAAAGCCGTACTTTACCTGCCCTGCAAGACATTTAATTAATTCCATAGTTTCATTGCAGACACTGCAATTAAAATAATTCTTGACCACCTCATGGAATTTTAAACATTTTCGAGAAGTGAATTCAATACAAGATAGTGTGTGTGCAATTCTGCAACTTGGTCTCCCAGCTGTGCAATAAATTGCTGGGAGAAACAATTAGTGTAGAGTCATTTGTTAGAGAATGAACCAAAAATGTATCTAAAAATGCCAGTACTAAATGTGCTGACAATTAAGAGCAAATTACTTAGCAAAGATGCCATGTGTTCATATGTTGCTTCAGCTACATGCATTTGATGTCTAGCACCACATTTTTGTTTAAGACATAATTGCACATTTTGTTCAATTTTCTATCTATACTGAAATAAGGTGATATGATGCCAACACTTTTTAGGCAGGACTCCCCAGTGACTCCGGTTATCACCATACCTTTTCATTCCAAGGGCAAAAATATTTTTAATTAAATGTGACGCAGGCCTTACTCATTCATTTTGATTATTTTTCCCTTGCCCCCCAGAAAGTTTTATAGGGCAACAGAATGAGAAACAGAAATGACTTACTGTGGAATTGATGTTACATGAAAAGATCTCTCAGGGGAAGCAGTAAGACTGTCATTGCCCAATCAACTGAAAACTAGACTAGACAAAGCATTTATTAACCCTTTGCAGAAGATATTCCTGCATTGATTGGGACTTTTAGGATGACCTACAGGCTCTCAAGCCCGCGCAGGCCATGCAGGTGAATAATTTGTAAAGAGTCATTACAAGTTTTGATAGAAGTAGCTAGACAGATGCACAAAACCTTACTTCACAGTACACACAAATTACTTCTTTTTCTTTTTTTTCCCCATCTTACAAAGAAAATTTTTCAGAAGTGCTAGAGTAATGAAGAACTGAGCCTTTCCCCTTAAATAAGGACATAAGGAATCTCTAGAACTGAAATGGCTTACTTCTTTGAAATCTAGAGAGCAGAGAGCATATTGAGAGAGGCCAGTGGCAACAGTTCACCATCAATGTTTAGCAAGACACAGCCTTAACCTTCCACAGACTGCTAAGAGCAACATGTTCCCATTTACCTGCATTGTAGTATGAATTTACCTGCATTTCACTATGAAGCTGAAATCAAGATGAAATATGGAGTTGCAAAGGAAGAGCAAAAAAAAGCACACTATTCATACAAAGTTTATCCAAATCCCAAACTGTGACCTAACTTTCCAAACAATACAAGACAAGAAATGTAACATTCAAATCAAGAAAACTATTCGTAGAGCAATAAACTTCAAAATCTGTTGCACTTGTCATATTTCAATCAGACTTCTTTCAAGATGTCTTAATTCACTCCTTCCAAATCTGTTTTGGATAACAATAAATGAAAACTGCTGAATCATGCACATAAAACTTGTGAATTTATAGTACTTCACAGTTAAAAAGGCAGGGAAGAGATCTATTTTAGTACTTGTAGAAAAGAAGCAACTTCTCATTGACAACCATCCCTGAGGTCCCTTCCAACCTGTGATTCTGTGATTCTGTAAGTCCCTGGTGCTTTTTTTTATCAGGACAATGGGCTGGGAATCTGTTAAAAAGGATTCAGGAGAGCATGCTTTTCCAGCCCTCCTGACAAATCTCTAAGGTTTATTACTTCAGATAAAAACATTTGTATTGTTCATATTGAATAACTATATTATCTATAGACCTAGCTAATAATTTGTAAACATCATGAATTTATAAAAAACATCAAAAGTATCTTTACCTGCTGTTTTTAATTTATTCCATATTGGTACGTCATACCATATGTTCAGATGAGATTCATTGGTAACATAATCCAAATGAAAATTAAATCAGTTCCTCACTGAATAGATTAATTGTCTCCTACTTATAGCTTTTCATGTCAATTTTTAGAAGCTTTCAAAGCCTTTTACCACCCTGAAAGAAAAGTAAGCATTATCCTTACCTCCACAGAGCCTGGTCTATCCAGAAATCTTGGCAGAATGAAGAATAACATCTTGTAGCTACACCCTTTCACTCAGATCCTGTTTCATAATAGACTTCCATTTTGGACAGTGAAACAGTAGAGTGTGGTGGAGAAACGGGCTGACTAAACCTCCTTTATCTGTGCAAAAGTTTTTCTGGCTAAAATGTTGGCAACAGTGAGGTCAACAAAAATATCATTAGCCTTAGGCTAATACAACACAGTTTTTCTGTCCTTTTAATCCCCTCCAAGCCACACTGTAATCCACTTTTCTGCAAGGAAGCCATCTTACCCAAAATCTTTATTCCCCATATAATGGGCATTTTTCCAGCTTCTTGATTTGTTTCTTGCCACCTGTCCCCTTTCAACTTGCTAACTTCAACAGCACCCATCTTTCCTGCATTTTCTCTTATTGCCCTTTAATTGTCTCCTTTGATTAGGTCTTATTTTCCCATTTCCCTTTCCCTGGGGATGTAAGCATGCTCAGGGACAGTACTGTTCCTTAACCTTTAGCTATAACTGTCTGTGCAGATGATCTCCGACTCTAGAAGTTCCCTCTCTCCAAGCTCACCTCTCTCTTATGACTGCTCCATGTCTTTAAGCCCTTGTTTATTCTAAAATCTTCCTTTCTTACTAATAGTTCCTAAAGCTACCTGGTTTTCACCCTCTCCTGTCCTAGTTAATTTTGTGTACAGCCTTACTAGCTTTCTCCTTTTTGCTTTTCTCTGTTTTTTTTTTTTTAAATATTGCAGTTAAAGCTACTATCTTCCTCTGGTAATCTGCACTGGACAAATCCTTCCTTCCTTCTGCTGTTCATTGTCTTCCTTTCATTCCCCAAGTCCACTTCAAACTCCTCATTCTTGTTCACAGAGCTCCCATCTGCATCTTTAGTCATGTTTGATTTCACACTCTTTTCTTGACTTCCCCCATTCCAGTTCTCGTTAGCAGAGCAGGACCTTATCAAGGCTTCTTTACCTTTCTCATTTTGGGAACACAGTCATTCTGACACATTTTCCAGTGCAGGGAACACCTTCCTCTTATTCCTGCCAGACTCCTCATTCTCTCTTGTCCTTCCAGTACTTTTTTTTTAAGGATCATTTATTTCTCTGGGCCAGCAGTCTACAAATTCTGTCTTCCCTGGGCAACTGTCCTGGAATTTTTTGTCTATCTTTATTTAATTATATTTTGAAAACAGTGCTATAATTCTTTCAACAGTGGCAAAGTTCTGTGCCATCTTATTATCAGGGCAATGCAGTGGTCCCTATTTAAATATATAATGCCATTATATTATTGCATATGTTAAAACAAAAGCATTTTTGGCATGGCTGTGTTCAAATATGATCCAAATTTGCTGTTCACTTTTTTCCATTTAAAAATATTTTTCTGTGATGGCTGGCCAATAAACATTTTCTCTTGTTGAACGTTGTGTAAGCTTAAGTCTCCTCAGTTTGTTGAAGAAAACATTAAGGGCTGTTTTCATTGTGATCTATAAATGGGTAGAGGTATTTTAACAGAAGTGAGTTCTTCAGACTATCAGACATGGTGATATTAAACATCTAGAAGCTGAATATTTACAAATTAATATGGGAAGTAAGATTCAGTCTTTTAAGAGTGAGAGCAATTAGCCTTTGGAATAACTTTAATAGTATGCAATGAATTCTTCTTTATTTTAATCCTTTAAATCAACATTGGATATGTTACTGAAGTATATATAGCCTGGTTCAACCAGAAGTTCTGAGCTTGACACAGGAATTTCTGGATGGGTTTCCCCATTGACCATGATACAAGATGACTGTGATCCTTAAAGTCTATGAGTGAAGGCCTGGTCCCATTCAAGTAAATGAAAATATTCTTGATTTCAGTGGGGTTAAGAGTTTAACCTGGGTGTGTATGAAAAATAGGGCTAGCCACGGGCAGACAACAGCCAGACCTCCCTTTATCCTTTAGTCCTTGCAGGCCTGTGGTAGATCCCACAGGCCAAAATGTCCTAAGGCAGCCTCATGCCAACAACAGATTCACATGGGTCTCACTAGCACTCATTTATCAAGTGACACAACAGCTTTAAATGTTTTAAGCTGCACATTGTATTTTCTTGCCTTGCAGATCAGGAATGGGTTTTGATACATGCTTTAAGATAAGCAAGTACTTCACAGAGCTGAGGTAGAGCATATGACACTCTTGGTTGGTTAACAAGGTGATTATTTTCTTGTTGATGAAAGAGAGGGGAGGGCATTTTTATTTTGTTTGTCAGGTTAGATTTCCTGAGAGTCTACATCATGTGAAAGAAACCTTTCAACCCTTTCATGCTGCAACAGAATTTAACGCAGTGTGTTTCTTCCCATGAGGCCAGAAACATATTTCTGAGTGCAGTAACCCTGCATTGAAAGGCTACTGCCTGCCAACTTTGAAAACTAAAATTCTCTATTTCAGAGCAGCTCAGGCTCTTGTGGCAAGCAGCTCAGGCTTCTTGCCACTATGTTGCTTGAAGTGTTCACTTCAAGAGGTGTTTGTTTTTCACCACATCACTAAGCAAAACACTGTTGAGTTTTTGGCCTCTCCGCTGGTACCTAGCAAATTAGAAGTAGGTTGGATTTTGGGAGTGCCTATATCTAAATCCTGAGGAGCACTAAGGAAGAGTTTTTATTTTAGACACTAAAACACCTCTGAGGACCTGGGCTTTTGGTTCTGGGAACTGAGCTGAAAACACTGGCTAACTCATTTCATGTACATCTTTTTGAATAGCCATCAGATGGTAGCATCATGGACTGTAATCATTAAAAATAAAAGTAGAAAATGAATGCTCTACCAAGAAATGTATTTGAATGATTTTAATAAACTATGCAGGGTTTTTTAATGTAGGTGATCATCTGGCAAAGGTTAGGTTAAGCCCGTGACTCATTTCACTTGTGACCTGTCAAGCACATTAAAATACAAACATCTACTAGTAAGAAGCTAATGCCTTAGACTATAGCATCTCCTCACCTTCCTGCTACTGTGAAGTTCCCAAATGAAATACCAGGTCATTTCCAATGATGGCCACACAATCAAATGATCAAGTATAATTAAAACAAGAGATTAATAATTTTTGCCTGTATCTGCACTCCTGCTTAAACATTGTCCACATGCCGCTATGTAATTAAGCACCTAACTGCCAAACTCTCTTTCTGAATCCAGCATTTCTCTCTTTATCTCTCCCTCTCATCCGTCCTGACTTGCATGTTAATATCAATCTGGGAAACGGCAGAGAACCAGGGTGTGCTCCCTGGTTCAGAAGCCAGTATAGCAAAACTCCCACTGGCTCCAGAGCTTGCTTCCCCACATGTGTACATGTTTACCTGCTCATGGCTTCATAGAAAAGATAAATATTTTCCCTAAATTATGCCTAATTTAAAGAAAAAAACCCATGCAGTGGTCTTTGTTGCATATCAGCACATGCTTTTCTCTTTAGTAAAAGATTAAGATCCATTAACCCCAAAACTGCCAAATCTCATCCAGAATAACAGTGCCTAATGCTAAAGCTGGCTTATAGAGTGTGGGAGGACAGATAAACTGTCTTTTCCCCTGGGTTATCTCTTTTTCTTTTCCTTTCTTTTTCAAATGACCCTCCCCAAATAATAGAAGGGTGTTTTATGTTTCAAATGTACCATATGGCATGACGTGAATGTAGTTTAATTACATATTAGCATATTCTTACAACAAGGGTTGGCTGTTTGAAGCAGCTTGACAAAACATGAATTAAAATATTTGCATGAACACTTTTGGAGTAAATCTGTCTTTGTTATTATGAACAGTTTTTAAAATCATGGATGTGTGATGATCTCGCTAAACTTTCATAGCATGATATTGTGAAGTAACAAGAAAAACTAGATCATAATTTTTCTGTTTGGAATTTTAACTTATATTAAGGACTATTGAAATATATGAATGACAGCAACTCACAGCTCCCTATGATTACTTGATTTTCACTCTCCCTTCAAGCTTTGAGGTAAAAAATAAGTAAGACTAATGATAAGGTCAATATTCCTTTAAATTACAAAGTAGTGAAATTTGCTGGTCAAGATTTACCCTGTTTTCTGTCTCATTAGGAATGTTTCTTTACTGATACATTTAACCATCCTTGTGCTGTCCTCAGCACTTGTGGATGATCAATGGCATCATTTGGTGTCTTAAGAAGAAGGAAGCAATTAGCAGCAAATGTGTATGAAAGATTTCTCTGAACATGAACCCTCTCCTACACTCTGCCTTCTCTCCTATTATTTCCTCTACTGTTGCTGAAGCATCACATTTTAAAATATCTTTTAAACAAAACAAACTAAGAAATACTTACCCAGACTGTCTATACATTGTCTACTGCCCTCGGCTGATGCTAGGAACACACTTCTATTTGGTGACTGAAAAAACGGTTTTGCAAATATTTAGAAATGAGTTTTATGGAATTATTTCTGTTGATAATCACTCACATAGGTAATTGTTTGAAGGCTCAGACCCAACATTTGTTAAGTGGTCTGGATCTTCCCTGTACTGACGTTTCAACTCCCCAGTACTCAGTGAATTTGGGGCATTCTCCAAACGTGCTCCTTCAATCCTTTATCAGTGACATTTTCTTCACAGTTTGTCTTGAATTGTTTTTATTTTACTTCCCATGGGTAAAATTCTTGGCTCTCTATGGTCTGGATAAAGCCTATATACCCCTGAAGCCTACAGAAGAGGGATTATGTGGAATTCATATGGTGCATTGGCCGGGTGCTGGCTCCATCCGCATGGATGAATGGCATCCATGTCAAATCGTTAGTCTCCCCAGAATGTTCTCTATAGTGATAAAGGCGCTTCATGTTTCATGGAGATTGGTGGGCCAGCAACATCTGATCAGACTTTTCCCATCATTTGTTCCAGCCACTCTTGGACTGAACCTTATCTTTGGAGAATTTGAAAAAATATAAAAGGACCATTCAAGAGTTTGTCAGTAAAATGTATATCTAATCCAATTTGTGGGATAATTTCCATTTTAAGCCTGATTTTAGCCTTGGTTAATTTTCTGTAAGCAAAATAAAAGCTACTTTTTTGCATGAGACATACAAAAATAATACACTTTCCACTGGTAAGCTGTGTGGGAAGAGCAGCACTGCTACAGGAAGGAGTCATGAGGTCAGGAATAATCAGCCATTTTAGCATGATCTCTTTGATAGGTGATCTTGGTCCTTCTAACAAATCTTTGTGATTTAAAATTTGTTCTTTCTCCTGATTCTCCAGATGACTAATAGAGTACATTCATTTTCCCAAACCAAAATGCAAATCATTACTCTCCATGTGCAGAAGTCTCCTTGAGAGCGATCTCCTCTTCTTTCCATTCATGCCTGGGGGTACTGTCCTTCCACATGGTCCATGCATGGTGTGCCAGGCACGGTAGAGGCAGCTTGTCAGGCAGGAATGGAGCTGATCTGAAACCACAGTGCCAGGGCTCAGCCTCTGCTGGCAGAGAAAGGGGAGAAGGAGGCAGAGCCTGTCTGAAGGCTGAGAGGGCACAAGTACAAAGCTTGCACCCTTTGGGGCAGAGGTGCTGTGAGTTTCCTGGTAATCTCAGTCTCATTCCTTGTCCCATGGGGCAGCAGCCAGCCTGGGCTCTGGTATTAATTACAAGTAGTGGGGTTGTTGCATTGGCCTCTGCTATTTGCTGTCCTGCCTGCTTGCCTGTTGTCTGGAGCCAAACCTTGTTAGGATGTTTATCCCCATTCAGCTGAAAAGTCACTCATAAACAGGGCAAGAAAAAATCCCCCTTTTACTTGTTTCCCCTTTAGTAGCATGAACTAGTCTCTTGCTCACTCCCCCAGAGGACAAGAACAGGGAACATATGGAGGATGAGAGGGTGAGGAGAGGATGCTATTTCCTCCTCCCTCTGAGGTGGGGGACTGCACTGCCAGAGGGGACCATATGACAGAGAGGTAAAATAGGCAAGATTTTCTGGGAGACCTTGGGAAAGGACTGTAGGCTTTGGGTTGGATTTGGAACGGAGCTAGAAATGTGGTGGCAGCAAATATCATAGAAAAAAAAAACCCAATGGAAAAAACTGCCTGAGGGGTAAAGAAACAAGGACAGCCAACCAGGGACTGTGACTCCAAGTAACGGAAGAAAAGGAAGAAAAAGTGCAGGGAGGTGAAAAAGGGGAAAGCTGTCTTTGGATTGGGAAGATCTTTTCTCATATGGGCTCAAGAACGGAGCTGTTGCTCTGCAGGTAGCTGCGCAGACAGGCAGTGATGCCAGCTTCCAGCTCCATCCTCTGGCCTCACCAGCATGGCGTTGTCAAGGTAGCCTATTCCTTTAGGAGTTCACCACCAAAATTACTAGGATCTCTGAGCAAACAAGTGCATTCTCTCTCCTTCTTCACACTAGGGAAGAGGAAACTAGTACATTTGGTTTCTTTGCGTAGGCCAAAATGTTAAGAGAGTCGTACTTATCAACCAGCCACATTACTAATAGTTCAGTTAAATAAACTTTTCTATTAGGACAACTTTGCAAATGGGCTGTGTGGTTTGGCATATTCTAAGTTTAAAGTGGGGTTTCAGTTTTGTAGTGTGTTTCTGAGACTTTTGCTTAAGACAGCAGAAATCTCATGAAGTCCATTTTTACTGAAGGACATTAAAGGCACCTACATCTGAACCAGATAATGTGATCCAGAACTGGACCAGTACCAGTTCATTTGTACCTAAAGTTTGCAGGTGAAATGTCTCAGCTCCCTAAATCACAGATAAAATTTGGTTTGAAGTTTTGGCTTTGACCAGTCTCTTTCTAAATGGCTCTTTTGGTGATGTAAGTTATTTGGGGAGTACAGAGACAATAATACTGAGTAATAGACCATATTTATAACTTTTGAGCTCTCAAACAAATCCATAAATGTACATTCCATAGTTCCCAGACAAAAATAAACAAAGCCTGCTATTTGTAATCCATGCCTCCTTTCCCTTGGTGCTGATTAGATTGCATATCCTGAAAGGGATGAATTCAGGCTCTTCTGAAGTTATTTCTTAGAGGCTCATTTGTGATTTAACGCAAATGTTTTGTAGATTTGAAAGATATATGGCACAGCTGTTCCTTCTGCATATGACAACTTTTGTCTAAGCTCTTCCGAAAGAAAAAAATCAGCTCACAGCTATTCATTTGCCATGGGATGCTGTGGCCTTCTTAAAGCCTGAAGAACATCTTCTCATTCCAGAGTCTCAGATAGGGGATGATTTTGACCGTCACTTATCTGACACTAATTCCATGTTTAGAATACTGAGGGCTGGTATGTTTTTATCTTCTCTCTTAAAAAAGGAAAGACATTTCCTCCTGGGCCAAAATGAAATATCTTGTAATGAATTCTGATAAGCCTAGAGTAACTAAATAAATTTCAGGACTTTACAAGTAATACAAGTATCAGTGTTTCAAATAAAATAATGTGTAAGAATTTGTTTCCGCAAAAATAAATTCCGCATGTGACTTAGCTGAACCTATGCCACTGGCAACTGTCCATATTTTCCTCTTAGATGTTATATATGTGCTTCAAAACCAAGTGGCTAACACCAAGGTCTCTGGCTTTCTCTTTGTACTGTTGTCAGCCTATTCACATGTAAAACAACACCCCACTGCCTAATCCCTAATCTGCATTGAAATCCAGAGTAGCTATATCAGGTTCGATGTTTATGGGTCATCTTTACCTTGGTACAGCTGTGGGTGGTGCCTCCACAGCCTCCTTCTTCTCAGTAGACCACTACATTACAAGCCTAGGAAATTAATGGTTAAATTGTGCTTCAAAGCAATGTAAACATGTAAAGATGTGAAAATATGGGTCTAAGTAATAGCAACTCTGCTCTTCCCTAAAAGTACCATGATGGAATAAAGAAAGTTAGGAGGAAGATTTTTGTTTTCAGTCCCAGACAGATTAAACTGACTTGCAGTGACTTTTTTTCAGACACCTCTTTTCTTGGAAGAAGCAGAATGACAGGTTTTGGTAAGTAACAGCACACATTCACAAGAACTACATGAAATGTTAACCCGATGCTATTGTCCCTCTGAAACGGTTAGCTGAAGTAATAATTGATAACAACGAGTTTCCTCCAAATGTAGCCTGTTCTGATGATTTATATTAATTTGAACTGTATTGGAAGTTTAGGGTATCTGCACTATTCTGCTGTTAGGATCTTTGAGTCTAAAAATACCCTACAAGTATTCCAGCATTTGCTATTTAACTGTCAATTAGCAACCGATTAAAAGATCTCCTTGAAAGTTATAACACAATCATCCAATTTCTAGTGTTATAGTACCACAAATGGAGGGAGGCCAACATCTGAGCTTCATTGTGAACAAGAGGGGGTGGATTCTTCCCTGGATGATATAGCTGCATCCTGCCTTACCAAAAGTAAGTAGTTTCTCCAGACTATTTGTTCTTGGACTGTGATGATATTTTTCTTCATTGTCCTAGGCCCTGCTGTATACCAGGGAAACTCCCCTTCCTCTCAGAGTAGACTTTTTTAAATTTTGTAATTATTTTTTAAATTATTTTTTGAGACAGGAAACTCAAAACAGAGGGAGCTGCAAGCATCACGGTGGTATTTTTGGTGATGTCTATATTGTGTTGGTAGTCTGTAACATTCTTTTTCTGATGCCTCCAGAAGCAACTATATTATTAAAAGGCAAGTGTTAGAAGGATATTTGAGCTCTTTCTCCATACTCCCTTCTCAGCAGCATGGAGGGACACTGTTCCCATGAGCTCTCATGAGCACTACACTTCCTTGTGTTCAGTGGGAGCAAAGAAACAGGAAAGGAGTCTGAGGTTCTGGCCAAACACCAGGAAACACTTTTTCACTGTGAGGGTGACTGAGCACTGGCACAGGTTGCCCAGGGGAGTTGTGGCATCCCCCACCTTAGCGATATTGGAAAGCCACCTGGACATGGTTCTGGGCAACTGGCTGTAGGTGGCCCAGCTTGAGCAGGGAGGTTGGACCGGTTGAACTCCAGGGGTCCCTTCCAACCTCAGCCATTCTACGAGAAGGTTTTGGCATAGGTGTATTTATTTTATGCAGGTCTAATTCCAGATTTCTTTCCCGCCTTTCAAAATCACCTTAATTTTGAGGGCAACCAATCATTTTAATCTGAAAGTTATTTTATCTTCTAAACTGGATGTTCAATTTTTTTTTTTGTTGTTAAAATGATCAACATCAAAATGGAAGAATAAATGTGAAGTTATGGCAAATGTCTCTTGCACAGAGAATGTGGATATATGGGACCTTAAACTTTTTTACACAAGCAATATTTTTGTCTTCCACCTTTGAGTGCTGCTGGGTTAATGCTCATGGACTGCAATGGAATCATGCATATCATTCACACTAGGGTAGATGCTGGCAGCAAGACCCACTCCAATAAATCATCTGAACACCTTTTATGTGTCTGATGGTTCAAAAAGAGTCATTGTAGTATTACAAACACTGACCTCACAGAAAATCTGGACACTAGGTCAGGTTTTCTGGGTAAATAAATTAAGAAAACACAAACACAAAGAAAAAGTCTAACAGTTTACATGGGAAGAGAACATGAAAAGGTCTGGGTTACATATACACCAAAGGACTCAATTTCAGCTGGTCTTATCTTGTTCCAGCATTTCTTCCATGTGTTTTACTTATTTCACTCAAATTGACCTAGCCAAATTCTGAAAGAACAGTTCACACAGCTCAAAATTAGCCTTGTTCTTTTTTCTTCACCAGCCAGAGGATGAACAGAATAATTGTAGCAGTTTAATCCTGTGGAACTGTATTCCATTAGATTCCAGCATTAGGAAATAGCTGGGAAAAATTCCCGTACTGACATGTGAATAGTGCAAAAGCATGAGTTTTATTAATTCAATCTAATTACATTATTCACCCTGTATCTCTGCAGCAAGTCAAAATCACTGTTATGCTCCACAAAGACAAGAGTCTTAATAAAAACCAAATAGTAGAGGTGTTGTTTGACAAGATGCAGCTTATGACAGAAAATGGTTTCCTTTCCTTGAAAAGTATGTCATTATGATCATGTTCACTGATGATTAATTGTAATTACTGTGTTTTGTTTCACTTAATTCCCTCTAGATAGGTTCATTGTATTTCTGCTGTGTATGTGTGTGTGTGGATATATTTTTTACTGGACCTCTCACTCAAATATGAATGATGAAAATCTTGTATGGATCTGTTTGGAAATGGTAGCCAGCTTTGTTGAAATGCAGAACATCACCCAGCTGGCATAGTGAAAGAAAATGACACTCAAGCTTCAGAGTCTTTGCAAGTATGCTTGAAAACCATTTCCTTTACATTTTTTAATGCTTCACAGCATTGCCTCTAATCATAACTATCGCTTACTTTGTGCCTAATGGTGCAAATATCATGTATGATGGCATTTTATCTGAGGTGGCATAAAAACAGTGTAAGAAATCATTAGAGAAAATGCTAAGCAAATGTGAAAAATCAGCAAAGTTTAAAATGAAATGTTCTCTCTTGATTTCATACATTCCTAGCATAATAATACTGTAGCATATCATTATCATTAGTTGTGCTGCTTGAATTAAGGTTATATAAACCAGTTGGGTATACCCTTGTGTTAGAAGGCGTTCTTGGCGGTCCGATTCCACCACAGCTGTCTTAGCTGCACTTTTATAAGAAGCCTTAGAATGAAAGACAATATATCTAACCACCAGTTTGACCCTTTCTTCATTTCGGGTATGGGTTTGCTACGTAAAAAGATGGAGAGAAAACTTCTGTTTCCACAGCTCTCCAAACTGAGCCCAGAAAAGGTAAGAAATACACAAGTAGCAAGAGATGAAACCCAGTTTCAAACACTGTCCTGAGTACCTGGGTGTTGTAGTCAAAATAGCAGTTATAGGTGGGAAAGGAAATATTTAATCATGATGACTTTCAGTGTTCTTCTTTCCCTAATTCCAAATAGCGCAGAACTCTCACTTGAAATCAATGTAGTCACAGGGAGCAACTGGCAGGATTGTGGCTTTGCGCATCTATTTTAGCCTTTGCAAACTGTGACTGAAAGAATAATGTACATCCTAAATCGTATTTTCCCCTTTCCCTTTCCTCTTCTCTCCCAACAAAATAATTAGGAATTTGTGCTTGTGTCCATAACATTTCATTCCATTCAGCCATTCCATAAAGCAAGCATAGATAGTTGAGCTACTGTGAGTCCAGAGCTAAAATTAATATCTTCTGACAACAATTCATATGACATTCTCATATAAACATTACAAATATAATCTCACTTGTTATATACAAATATAGTAGGTTTATAAAGGTACAAAGGTGTATATTACTAGGACAAAACAAAAAAACCCATCCTAATGCCCCAAATGGTACCATGCTTTCAAACTGCAGGTGCTGTACTATATGCACTGTCAATGTGTCACAAAAACTCTCATCTGAGGATGGACACCGATTTGCACTCAGATAAAAACATACAAGACCCACCCAGGGTACGAATATTTCCTGTCACTCTTCTACATACAGAGATTGGGCATGTGCACAGATTAACTCTCTCCGGGCGTCACATGCACTTTGACAACATCACTTGAGATAATTCTAATTTTGGTGCAGGATCTCTGAAAGAAGACTGCATTATTATGTTTCAAACAGTTTGCTCACATTTCAGTGCATCTGCTGCACCTACTGAACCTGCTGGCCTAAGCATAACCAAGCGGTGAGATGCTGATAGTGGTCTTTCAGAATCAGATCAACAAGACAGCTGTAATGGTTAGCCTGACAAGCCTTGTAGTTATAGTGTAAACACATACATAGCACAAGTATTCAGGAAGCAAATGTCAGTGTCATTCATTTGATGTTTGTGTATACCAATATATTTCTAATTCTTCATTTCTGTTTCACAGCATTGGACTACATGGCAGAGAGCGAATTGAAGTAAACTGAGTCATGCCTTCTGATAGTACATCCTTGAAATGCAAGATATGGTTTTAAATGGCATCTGTAGTCTAAGGGAGGCAAGAGGATGTTCAAAAGAAGCAGACCCCTATTAGAAACCTCTATTTGTTTTGCAGGGAAATTTTGTATCAAACAACAAAGCCATTTTCTTGTTGTGGTAACAATATCCATTACAAAGTTTTCAGAGCTGGCAGTGGTGAAGAACAAGGAGGTAGAGAGGAAAAAGAACCCTCAGATACATTTCCTTCCCACACACTTTCTGCTGAACTGAATTTTAATTTTATGTAGAAAATACTTGTGCCGTATCTATATTCTGTTATATTCCCAGAGATTCTCTCAAAAAGAAAACCAACAGCACAATGCAAATTTTTATGCACCTAAGTGATATGTGCTCAGAATAGTGATTGGCCCCCTGTGGTATAGGAAAAAAATGAAAATCTTTGCTAATTAGACACCTTTATAATAAGGAAATTTAATGGTTACTGTTATGCAATCAAGAATGAGAATTTCTTCCATTACAAAGAGCTATTCTTCACTACTATGCCAGAGCAACCACTAATTTTATTTTCAGATCAATAGTTTGTATGTTGAGTTAATAAATGTGAAATGTTAATGCAGTATCAAACAGCAATTTAGGCCTCTGGGTCCTAGTAACATCCCTTCTAATCAGCACACTCTGCAGTGATATATAGGGCTATCTATAGGGACAGATGAGTCATACAATACAGAGAGCTGCTGTTAGCTCTTGTAATGATTCCAAGCTGGACAGGCCTCTCCAAAGAGGAGCTGACCATACGTGCTTTTTTATCTTGTTTGTCTAATAAAATCTGTATAATTGTGAAACTTGTTTTCTCAAGAGATATGATGCATATTTATTCTCTGTCTCAGGCCAGTTGAGCTAATAATGATTGCAATCAATAAGAAAGTCTTTCATCAGTATAGTTTTCTAAGAGACACTTTAAGGATCTCCAGCTATCAGATGAACCTACTTACTTACATCTTGCGGGTAATTTACCAGAGACATCTTGTGAAAATTATTTAGAGGAGTTAACACTTATTTTCATTTGAAGCTTGTGAAAACCCTGCAAGATCAAGGGAAAGAAAAAATATTTTATCTCTGCATTAGAATGGTAACTACCAGGTTCAGTTTTCAAAGGGCCCCCTTCACAGCCTCTGAAATTACACAAGGAATGGTTGCATGCCAGCTTTCACATGCAACTCAACTCAAAAACACGAGTTTTACACGGGCCAAAAATTTTCCTATGAAAAGCAGGCATGCAATATTGCATTAAAAGTTAAGAGAACACATTTGAAAATTTGCCCCTAATTGTCTAGTGTGCTGTGCTTGCAAATGGATTCGCTGCCAAGGTATATTTATGGGACACGTGAAAGTCATTGTTATTCTCTTTTTGTTCCTCTTGCCTGCTTTAGTCGTTTGGGTTCTCTAACATTTTCCATATGCAAGTGACGGCAGCAGAAGGCCTGGGCGCGAGGCTCTGTGAGTGCCTGTAGCTCTTCATGACAGCCAGGTCCCTCCTCCAGGCTCAGCAGTGCTCAACAAACTCTTTGGCTGCATGAAGCCCAGGCTAGCAAGCTGTATTCTAGATTAAGCAAGTCAGTGTAACTGTTTTGTGGTGCCACAGGGCTGCCAGCTTTCCTGACTATACCGTGATTCCTGTAATGTTTTATTTTTTATTTGAAGCCCCAGGTCCTAGGACCAAGAGGATCCTGGCTTTTCTTCAAAGAAAAGAAGTTTCCAGTCCTCTTCTTTGTGAAGGAAATCTTGAAATTTTAACTGAAAGGCAAACATAGAGTGTGGAGCTTAAGACTAGAACTTCTTGTTTTTAAATACCTTGATTTCTAAACAAATCTCTTTATTATTAAGGTCTAACTCCTGATTTTGGAATTATATGCAATTATGATATTGCAGGTTATACCAAGCACATCATTTCTATTACCTTGCTGTTGTTATTATAATGAATAATGATATTCCTACCTCAATGGTTATTTTCAAGTGATGCTTGAAGGTCAGCCAAGCTAAAGTTTGTACACATTAAATTTTGTTTAAACAGTTGCAAATAGTAATCTGTCTCAAGACACTAGCTGGGAATTGTAAAAACCTATGTCATTTTTCATGAAAGTGAAATTTAAAAATGTTGATAAACTGAACCAAAAGTGCAGACATTAAACCTTCATGTGTTGCTGCTGAATATTTTTTCCCTTATTATATATAAAAAAAAGGTAAAAATCATCTTACATTCTTCATGCAGAGGACTTGTCTTTGCAGAACTAGAGTAATTGTAAAACCATTTGGTCTGTTTCTGTTCAAATTATAAGAAGGTGTTAGAGATTCAGTGTGATGGCACATATTTCACTGTGTACAGGATAGTATGCAACACCTGAACTAGCATGGAAAAAGTTCATGCTAAAAAGTTTTATTGGTGTGGGACTTTAAATTTTAGATATGAACAGGTAGGTGTTACACTGTGCTATAGAACAAGTCAGATAAAACCAGAATTGTTTTGAGTATTTGCCATTCTTTTCTAACCTGAGTAGCAGGCAAAACAGCTACTAAAGAGAGAGAATCTTCTATGTTAAATACAGTGAATACAAAGCACACATATCTTCACGTCAGTGAAATTACATGCAGAGACAGATCATTTCAGATAAATTAAAACAAATTAGATTGTAAGTACCAAGCACCACTGTGAATTCAGTGTCAGCTTTGTAAATGAATACAGTTCTAGCACTGCTACCAAAGTGGTATGTGGTTTGCCTGTGGGTTATCTATGCAGAGATTGTTAGGACCTTGCAGTAGCCATAGTGGAAGACTCAGTCAATGGTCTAACTTTCCCATCTGATTGACTCTATGAGTAGTCATGCAGAGTTCAGAGATCAAATTCAGGACATTATGGCAAATCTGAGAAAAATTACCTTTCTGTTTAAGAGTCCAGCAGAAGTCCAGCTATTGCAATAGTCATTTAGAATGCCAACATAATATATATTCCAGCAGATACATTCTTATTATGCTAAAATATAAACTAATGACAAATTTTAAAAGACGGGAAAGAAGTCAGTAATACGACTTCTGGTCAGCAAATAGCTATTGCAAATTATCCACGGAGATCTGAGGCGAATATTGCCTCTGAGCATGGCTGTCCATACAAGAGGAGTCTTCGTATAAAGCAATGATTCTTGGTTATTTACCCACTTAAAAATAACACTAATCTCCAGCAGAGCTGTGCAGGAAATTATTCTAACCTGATGGCTATAAGTGCTTTAGACTACACCAATAGCCATTCTGTAGGTATTCCTTCTTACACCCTTGGACTCATATTTTAAGATTTTTTGGGTACCTAACACCAAACTGTGAAATGTGCATCCTGGGTGAGACTTTGCTCCTTAGCCTAACTTCCCCCACGAAGCCCCCCAAACATTCCTGCTTCTCACTGCTGGCATAGTGATATGGACAACTTAGGCTCTCATTTTAGATTGTCTGTGTTTTATTATGTGTGAGAAAGGTACCTGAATGCAAGCAAGATGCTGGTTAGGTGGACTCCAACCCAAAATATTTTCCTGGTTTTACATAAAGACCTAGGTACTGACAGAGCATACTACTGCTAAATATTAAGTACTGATGTATAATTAGATAGAAGAGTAATTGAAAAAAGTGATTTATTATTTATGAATTATGGCATTTTAATTATACCTAGACAACTCCTAATAGTTCCTTTGAAAGCCTATGCATTTTACACATGTGGAAATAAACATTCAACGATAACTTTCTATCAGAGGCCCTTCTGTTAAATAATTTTAAATACTGGCACGTTTTTTCGTGGCATTAGGTTTTGCAATGTCTGGGTTCAGCTGAGAACTTTTCGGGCCTTGCTTGCATCCATTGTGAGAACAAGACAGTTGTAATTTGAGCAGTATAACACATAGCATCCTGTTGGGTATAAATAAGCTTGCTATTTGATGAACACTCCTGAGTATCTGTTATATGTCTTTTTGTAAAAAATATTCCTTAAAAGAACACTTTATAAAAAAGTTCATTAAGATGTCATTAGACTTGTAGAAGATCATTTGTATGATGATTGACAAAAGACGCGGATAATTTTTCAGACTACTCTGAAATAATAGCAGTCTTACAGACCGATCCTCAGAAATTGTTAGCTGATTTTTGGACTGGAAGGGATGTAGTCTGGGGACCAGCTTCTAAGGGGCTATCACTTGGGATGGTACCCCAAGATCTGTTTAATGCTTTGCTAAGGAAATAATCTTTTGACTGTCTTGGATAGGAGTGTTGTGGCAATTCTCCACGCAGTGTTGGCAGTTGTCTGAATGACTTCTCCAACTTCACTGGACTGTTTGTGAAACCACTCAACTGCCTCTGCCTGTAAATTTACAGTCAGAGAGCGGGGAGGAAGGACCATCCCACCAGACAAGGGTCAGGAGCAATTACAAAATATGTGACCGGGGGCTAAAGAAGGGCAAGCTAGCTCATATTCCTCATATGCTGTGTTTTGTTAAGGGCAGACATTCCCTGTTTAGAAAAAAGTATCATTCAAAAGCCCACCCTCCTGATGCAGTCACATCTGGGAATCTATAGATGCATACACTTATCACCATTTAAAAGACAGTCCTGGGGTCAGATTTCTAAAACTAAGGTTTGAGCAAGGAAGGAAAAAGAAAACTGTTTCTTGTATACCAGCTGGAAGGAAAAAATGACCCATCATTATGACTAGTTTAATCATAAAATGTGGTACTTCTTGCTGAGACGCACATGTTGGCAAAAATTTCTTCTGCCCTCTATCCTTTAATACATTTGTAGGAAAATAATATTTACAATGAAAATACTGCCTATTCAGTAAACTATAATTTCACAACAAGAACAAAGCTGCAGCAATTACTTTCCTATCAAGTAATTCTGTGGATTTATACTATTATTTAGCAGGTGGCCTGTTGACCTTCAGCCACCAGATAGTTCTGTGTGTTGTGAAGTGGCCGTCCTTAAAATATAACATTTACCTGCTGAGAACAACATTATACTATTTATGAAACCATATAATTTCAATAGCCAAACTCAGCAAGATTTTATTGCGCTCTCCACCTGTAATTGTGGAGCAGCTGACTCATCAGTCCATAATCATCCCTTACCAATGAACAGCTTCACTAAAACTCTCAATGTGACTTGTTTTCTCATCATTCCTGCAGCACTGCCTCTTCCCTACAACCTTATCACTTTTTTGGACAGTAAAAGAGTAATCTCAAAAGGTTATAATTAATTATGGTTCAGATTAATACCAGGGAAACATTCATGCAACAAACTCTTCACTGCCTTGCTGGAAGAGAGATGTATACTTTTAGTAACATGTAGATAAAATTCATTAATGCCTTAAAAATTATATATATTTTAGCAGACAGTTTACCATTTGTCTAAGATGTATTAAAGTAAGTATTCCTTCAAGAATGGAGGCAGTTTCCTTTGTTTTTCCTTATTCATTACCATGGAATATTTCTTAACAAGCTTTCATCTACCTAACAACTTTTCCCCTTTAAATCTTTTGAGAGCAGACATCATTCACTATGGTCTGCTGTATTTGTTAAGGAATCAAACATCTGTGAAGCCAAAAATTTTCCTATTTATTCCCTTGCATTTTTAGTCCAGGGACAGGGGAGAAATCTTTGCTTTCATAATAGATGAAGCTCTATATAAATACATGACTGTAGTCAAGTCATGCTTCAGGGTTTTAGTGAATTAGTTGCAAGGATCAGGAAGGAATACCTGGCACTTTGGTATGCATCTGGAATTTGAATTTGGATTTGTTTTTTTTCTCTCCTATTTAGACATTTGCTCTGGCAACAGCTGGGGTTGGGACACTAGGCAGGACAGCACAGCACTCTGAGCCCCCTTCCCCAGGTGTTTCCCACTACATGGTGTTATGACTTATTCAGAGTCAAACCATTGACCAGAGTTGGAGTGAGGGAAGGTCTCATTTTTTGCAACAAGGAATATAGGTCACCTGTCAGAATAATCTGAATCTAACAAATTCCCTGCCCTGCAGCAAGATGAACTGTTAAACTAAAGAGCATGGTCACATCTGCAGAGCAGTAAATTAATGCTCTTCAGTGGATAGATGGTTGGAGAGTTCACCATAAATACCTCAGACTACCCGTTTTCTACTAATGGCATACAATCAGCATATGACTGACGAACTGAAATACTTCAGATTCACCTAAGTCATTGGACTCAGTCTGTCAACAACTGTACTAAACTGCCTGGCTTGTGCTCTGCAAAAGGTCAGGCTGAACAGTGTGAAAGATCCCCCATGGCAAGAGGCTTTGTGAGTCTGGGGGATTTGCACAATAGAATTTTAATCTCTCACTTACGTTTACAAGGGAAGAAAAATAACATCATAGGGACAAAAGAAATGCCACAGTAGAACTCAGCATGGATGACTCAGTAAATCCAGGATCAGGCTTGAGGAAGGACTCCTGATGTCAGAGCAGGTGGTCCCCTTCATCTCTTTTTTTTTTCTTTTTTGAGCAGTAGAGCATGTAGCTGTTGTACATAACCAGGTGATCATGACACGTGTTTGTCACTACACTCGAAGTAAGGGTTTGTTATTATTCTGAAGAGAGAGACTTACCTTTTTAGATGGTTTCCCAAACTCCTACTACAACAATGATTACTCAGAAACCTTTGTATTAATCTTTCAATAGCACTGCTGGGGAGTTTGGGCTTTTCAGATAAGCAGCATCCTGCAATGGTAGACCAGGTGAAAGGGCAGGGCTGGCCAGACCAAGCCCCTCCCTGTGAATTCCTCTGCACAACCTTGTCTCTGAACTCAGTGCCTAAATCAGAGCAGTTTCCCTACAGCTCAATCTATATCAAAGTGACATCCACAGCCATTACTATATATTCTATGCTCCTGCAACCTTCATCACTTACTTTCTTTTTCTAAGGGGAAGGTGATATCTGACTTTTATAATTGTCTTGCCAATACTTCTTTGTAAAGCAAATACCCTTTGTTTTATTTCCCTTGCAAAGTGGCTTATACTTCTGTGGTACTGGCTTGTGGCACACTGTTCAGATAAACCAGCAGGAATTGTATTTGATTCATAGCTATATCTGAAGTGCTAATGGACACCTAAAGGAAAAAAAAGAAAGATGGAATATACAGCCAGGATCAGATTCTCAGCAAGTAAAAATATTCATCTCCTCACTGCTTTTGAGTCACTTTGTGCCAGCTGAAGGTTTGACCCAGCATTAAAAATGTTGAGAAAGACAGTTTATTAGTCATCCCAGGTAAATGCTTAGAAATGAAAGACAACACCCTTTATTTGACTTCTTCAAAACATTTTTAGGCTTCATTGTTAATAAGATTAAAAAGGAGATGAGCAATAAAGATATTGGAGCCGAGTTTATTATGAGAAAAAGTACACTTCAGGAAGAGTGCTCTCCCACCACTTAGGCAGAAGGTTTGTGTACACATCTTTCCATTCACGTTTTTTTATTGCTGTTTGCCTAGGAGAAAAAAAAAATCCTATTAAAAGATGTGAGCAGGAGTGCATTGCCTTCCCTCTCCAGGTTACTCTTGATGCACTGATCCATGTATTTCCCACAACTATGAGATTTTCTGCCAGTCATGATTGTAGACCCTTCAGTGGGTGAAACATAATACTGCCCTTGAAAATAAAGCAAGTCATCTGACAAACTATGCTCCTCCTGTCTTTTGTGAGCCATTCAGTGACTTTGTTTTACTGAGGGAACAAGGGGAAGTTTATAATAGGATCAGTTTTGTTTGCAATTTGTTTCTAATAGATGCCAATAAGCCGGTTAACTAGGCTCTAGTTAATGGAAATTTTATTGTTTTTCCCCCTGCAGTGCACATGACCTTTTCTTACAAGAGTTTGTGATTCTTGAAAACTTGTATCTGCTGCCTTGCCTCGGGGTCTGCTTACAACAGCAGGGATATGACCACAGGCTCTTCTGAACTTGTTCACCAGCCCTCTGCTTTGAGCAGACCAAAATACTTTGATCATCCTGTCAGTGGCAAATTTACAGCAACATACTGGCTTTTGTTCCATGTGTATTTCTCCAAATATAATATCTCCCTCAAGAAATCAATGATAAGCTGTTAAACTAAAGAGCATGGTAACATCCACAGAGCAGTAAATTAATGGTCTTATGTGGATAGATGGTTACAGATTTCATCATAAAAAATGGATAAAAGATTACATATCACACAGAGCGAAACTTTTAATAACTCAACATGACTTTTCTTAATGGGTTTTATTCATTTTAATCATTATAGTGTCAATGATGATTATAGCCTTATTAGATTCTGGTGATTGAGGAGCCTGTTTATGAGATATTGAAAATCTTAGTCTGTTCGGAAGTGTAGTTGCAGTCTGTGTAGGTTTGATGTGTAACTTCATCTGCAGAAGTAGGTCTTGCCAGAAGAGTTTCAATTAATACTTTTACTAAATTGCTCCTGTCGGTAGTGACCTAGGTCACAGATGACTTAAGAATTCCACAACATCGGCTTCTCAAAACAGTAGACCAGCAAGAGTGTAAATCAAAGAGAGCTGAGGAACTAAAAAAAAAAGGATAAAAAAAGAAAGGGGAGAATCATATGGCAAAAGAAACCAATCTGCTTTCCTCTCTATCAGCCACATAAGAATCTAGCCTTAAGTTGTCACTCTAGGCTAGGTCTTCCTAATGATGGAGTTTTTCCTATAGACTTAAACATATACGAACACTCACAATTAGAATGGTTCTTAATATCTGGAACATGAACAGAATAAACAAAGCTGGTGCAACAATACTGAGTAACTATCTTTGCATTCTGAGGGAGTATTACTGTATCACTTTTTAAGAACTGTTTTTAAAAATGCATATCTATGCTAATTCCTTTTAATGTGAACAAGAATACACCAGACCACTTTTTTTTTTTTTTGGCTCTTGTTTAAAGCTTGTTGAAAGAATCCTTTTCATTGTAAGGCCACAGATACAATCTAAACACTACAAAATGAAAATGATACCATAAGTTTGTTTAAAATGGAATATTTTTTGTCATCACATGTAGCGCTGTCAGGAGTGCCAACTTCCCCTTACAAACCAACAGCATTATGAACTAGAAGAGGTTTAGATCAGAGACACAGAAATCTTTCTAAATCATCCTGAATTAATTCATATTTTGGGTCCCGAAAATCTGAGGAGTATTTTAGATGCATTGTACTTTCTGGCCTCACTCTGCCCTGTGGTCTATCCCTCACCATCAGACAAGCAGGGCTTAGGCTAGCTGGGTCCCTGCAGGTGCTAGCAGGATGCTTGTCCCCATCACTTCTTCCTGCCCTCAGCTATTACAGGAGCTGTGAGCCCCTCCTATGCTAGGGGAATTGGCAGGACACCTTTCAGGGCTGCCTCTGTCCTTCCTCCTCCCCACTGCTTTGCTGGGTATGTTCCAGGTGCAGCAATAGCCAAGTCTGTAGCACCTTCATCTCCTTGTCTGGCAACTTCTTCTGGACAGACACATGCCTCTTTCAGAGCTTAGGCAAACTTCGGTGTAATCCCCGGAATCCTTTATCCTGAATAAGGAGATCAGGATTTGTCCTGCTAAGGATTCAATTAGACCTTGCAGTGCCACTGGATGTATTTCTTTTTGCTTCTTTTCAGCTCTAAAGCAATGCCAGCAATTCATATACATAAAAGGCAATTCAGACAGAAAGGAAATGTCTGTGTCCACTGGGGATAAAACAGCAAGTGTTGGGTTTGAATTGCAGCAAAGGAGGTTTAGACTAGACATGAAAAAAAGCACTATAGATGGCTAACAGTACAGATAGTTACAGATTGCTGTTGATCATGTAGGGAAGTTGTGGAAACATTATCTCTGGAGGTTTTTTTTAAACTGTCAGAAGAAGAGCTATACAATTTTCACAATCTGTTTTAGCCCATTTTTTTTATGATCTCTAATATTCTCCCCTCTGTTCATAAGTTTACACTAGGTTTGTTTTCTTTTTTTTTAAGTTCTGGGTGGTCAAACAGTTTCTAACTTACTTAAATTTAGTCCAGATTTGAGTTCTTCAGTGTGAGTGTTTCAGGTACTGCATTTTCTTTTCTACCCGTTCAAATTGTACCAATCATCATGAACTGGCTATCAATATTTACTTTCTTAAGCCACCATATTTGTTACTGAGTAACATACATACAATAAAAGATTACTGTAAAAATCCCATCATTATTACAGTGCCACAAATGGATGCCAGAGGAAACCAACATGAATAAAAAAGTCTGGCAAAAATCCTTCAACTCAGTCAACATGAAGTCATAGTTCCAGACAAGAGTCATGTGGATCTGTTTGCTATTCTTGATTTGCTCTTCTATTATTCCATTTGCCTTGCACACAAAACGCTCCAACTGCAGACCAAGACAATAAGTGAATGAGCATTTGTTATTTCTTAAGATATATCCAACAGACAATAAAATACAGACTAAAACCCCACTGATTCTCACGTTTCTTTTCAGCGTGCCAAGTGCCATGTATTCCTTCAGATGGTTAAGAAAATGTCATTCTTATATTGCTATATTAGGCAATACACATGTACACAATCAAGGTAAGGAAACAGGCCTTCAGAATTACCATTTCCAGAGCTCATTCACTTGATTCCTCTTTTCTTGCTAAGCCTATTGGAAAGGTAACAAATATCTCAAAGAAGGGGGAGAAAGGACAAAGCATGTTTGTTTTAGAAATGTCTGGGGATTTTTTTTAATTAATGTGCCAATCATGTAGTAAGCTGCAGGGCAGACTCAGTAGCTGGGACAATCCAAACAAAGCCCACATGCTCCTGTTTCAGTCACCTCCCTTTCCTCAGGGCAGGCTTATTAACTCAGAAATGGGAGCCCAAGGTTTAAAGTAGTGCTATACACTTTGAAGCAGAAATCTTTCTAGCTCTGCACAGACAAAAAGCTGGGAATCAGCCTCTCTGCCTCTTGATGTCTCTGTCTGGACCATCTTGTAGCTTCTTAGCTAACCCTATGCCTCTCTTGCTCTCTCCTATTTGCTGTTATTTTGCAGGAAAGCTTTTACATGCTTTCAGAAAGGACCCAGTATAGAAGCAGCAAATACGGCCTACAGTTTGCCATGTCCCCTGTGGCCCCAAAAAAAGAAGCAAACAGATTTTGAGACTTGGAGGCATCTCACAGTTCCATCTAGATCTGTTCGTCTCTGTCCTGGCGTTCTCCAGAGAGCGAGCTCCTCCTAAAACACAGCCGAAGAGCTGCTCTCAGTTCTACCACTCCAGGAGTTGGGGAACGATGCTTTCGTCTGTGGTTCTCCCATTAATCAGAGAGCAAAGCAGACTGCTTCTGGCCCAGATCACCAGTAAATTACTTCCCGCTGCGTGCTGGGGTGGGGGAGTGGAGGGCTGAGGCTCTGCTGGCTCCCTGACAGCCTGCTCTGCCCGTCAGGCACAGACGGGGGATGCGCAGGGGCCACCCAGGGAGACTTTCACTTCCTTATTCCCTGGTGTGGGTGCGTTGGGGCAACCTTGTCCTGTATTAACAGGAAACGCTCGGCAAATATATCAAAAGCACCAAGGCAGAGACTTGCAAACTGCAGTCTCTTTATCCTTATAGGAAAGGCTGACAGCATTTAACAGAAAATTAGTAACTTTCTGAACTTCTCTATCAAATTTCATACAGATTCCTACAGACTGGGTTTTGCAGACAAGCATGGAGATGACCGTGGCTGCAGGACTCTTCAGAGCAGCATGAAAACCAGATATCCTCTTGGTTGGCGTTACTCATCTGATGAGTTGTCGAGGTTTTATCCTTATCAGACATTATGAGATACCCTAAAATATTATTCCATCAGAAGGTGGACCAAGTTTCTCTAGTGCAGACATGAATGACAGATTGTGCAGGATTTGGCCGAGCATGCTCAAGTCTGCATATGTTACCACCTAGTGACTGTTCAGGGTACATTGCAGCACATTCTGCACAACATGATAATGTATTAGGAGACTTGTAATGCAAGCAAATAAATGATGATTTATCAAAGTAGCTGATTAAAGCCACTAAACTAATATAGAACAGTATCAGTAGTAAGCTGGGTGATTAAAAAAGAATGCCCTGATTTCTTTAGAGAGGTACTCCAAAAATACCTTCTCTAAATATTTGCGTTTTCTTCATTAAGGTCAAAAAGCCTATCCTGCTTCCTGGAATCTGGCCGGTAGGTTCACGGTCCCATCTTTTTCTCTTTTATTGAGGTAATAACCAATCATTTCTGCTCCATACTGTTGTCATATGTAATTGCCACTTTATTGTTCCCTAAGGTCAGTTTTGCTAAGACTTTTAAAAAGCTGAATTTAAAATGACTAATGCCGATTAAAAGTAGGAATTCAAGGTTGCAAAGCCTATCACAGCCTTATGCCATTTCCTGTGGCTGTATTTTAAGGTAATTAAGAGCAGATCTCCCTGTAATACATCTTTGTAAAGTAACTGCAAGTGTATTAAGGCACAGGCCTACCTAGTAAATATTTACGCTTGTTTGTGAGGTGGAAAGATTTTCCCAAGCATTTTTCTAAATTCTTCTTCACTTCTGTGTGTGTACCAGTAAAAGTTCTTCCAGTTGGCTATCACCAGAATTACTTTAAACTGCTCTCCCCAAAAGAGTCAAATCCAGGGATGGCAGTATGTCATACAGTAGTGGATTAATCCTACCAAGCCTTCAGTCACCCGAGCAAGGCGGATACGGCTTCTGGTGGGGGTGCCAATGTCTTGGGATGGGACCAGAGTTTTCTATCCAGCTGAAGAGGATTGCTTTCAAACTAAAATCTCACCTATTTCTCTGGGTCTGTTGGTCCCAGCACCTTTGAAGTCGGGACTACTAGCTTATAAAGGTAGTGAGAGATTTTGCACATCTGAAGTTCTTAAACCATGAAAAAGTAGGCTGTCAGTAAGCCTGAAGGAGTTAATGAGCCCGGTCGCTGGGTGTGGAACTCTTAGCAAAGGTAACGAGTGTTACCTTTCAGCAGAACTTGCCAGATTTAGTCTACTTCTGCTTTTATTCCAAGGGTTTTACTTCTCAACCCAGAATTCACAGCTGAGAAAAATAAAGGTACATACTAAAAGTTTCTGGAAAGACACTACTCAGCCTGTGAAATAAAGTTGGCTAAAGTATGATATAGAGGAAATATTTTAATCGTAATTATTGCAATTTTTTTTTTTGCAATTCTATGATGCCTCTTTTTAAAGGTACTATAAACATTATTCGAACCAGGTTCCCATTACTAGGAAAGGTCAAATCTTACAGTAGACTCACAAAGTCAGGCTAGCCATTAGTAAATAAGGGTTTATGGAAAACTCATAAAGCACCTAAAGTGCCAGCTTATGTAATGTATCTAATATAATATAATATAATGAGGGGAGTCCAGGAGTGGAAAAAATGCAGTTTCTTATTATAAAATATTTGAGTGTAGTCGAGACTTTAGAAATTGATCAAACTACATGAGCCAGAAGGCTTTGTCACGAAGCCTGAAAATCCAGGAGAGCTTTAGCTTGCTGAGAGGAAGCATTTTAGCAGACCCTGCAGGGTGAATTGTTAATACAAACTTATATTCACAGTGCTCTCAGAAGCTGTGTAAGAGAGTTATCTGGCACAGTCATTGTTAGATTCACATTACACTAACTACTGTACAAACAACTGCCTGGTTTTAGATTACAACAACTATACTGTGTGGCCAGTGAGACCAAGTAACGTGGGAGGAATGGAGCATATCGCTCGTTCCTGTTACATGGATGCCTTTTAAAGAGAGTTGTTGAGAAAGCCAGTCATTGATGGCTGGTTGGCAATGAGTTAGACTGTTTTCCTGAGCAAGGATATTCCCACAACAGTTATAGTCACCTGGTATTGTACAAACTACCTGCACAGAGGCGTTTGATTTGACACTCCATCGTTGTGCTATTTTTGGCACGCTCCTTCCTAATTTGTGATTAACAAGGATTAGGTTGTTTTCACTTTGTAAGGGCTATTTATAGTCCAACAGGAGATTTCCCCCCACCCCTTCCCACCCCTACAGTGCATCAATGGCACAATTTTAGTCTTAACATGTGACCACGATTATACAGTCATGTTAAGTAATTAAAAAAAAGAGCTGATTATGAAATACAAAGGATTAACTAGAAACATATGAACAATACACTGCATTTATGCACCATATATTTTTTCTAGAACTAGATCCCAACATGACTTTGTATGATGCTTTCACAACGCACATGCCTCTTTCAAGTGGACTATGCTGTTTAGCTGTTCCAAAATACAACAAAATCATGTGGGAAAGTAACTGGAGAATAAACTTGAACTTACTAGTAGGACTCAATGACCCAATCTTTCTGCCCCTGAACACAATGGGAGTTTTCAGACTGAATTCAGTGGGAGCAGGAACAAGGCTGAAAATAGTTATC
The DNA here is from genome assembly GCF_963921805.1 of Phalacrocorax carbo. Lineage (NCBI taxonomy): Eukaryota > Metazoa > Chordata > Aves > Suliformes > Phalacrocoracidae > Phalacrocorax > Phalacrocorax carbo. Next base: position 130,718,932 of record NC_087514.1, on the reverse strand, counting down.
TAAGTGGGAGTTTGACTAAGATAACAGCGTTAAGATGCATTTGTAAATTCACTAGAGAGATCAGTGTGATGTAGGACAGTGCCCATAACAAATTTACTGGGAGGTATTCTGAATGGCTGGTATGCAATCTTGATTTAGGATGAAGTTATCAAAAAGGCTGAATGCTGGAACAGCTGTGCTCCCACTGAAGTCAGTAGCTAAAAAAAAAATAAAACTTTTTGGTATTTATTTTAAAAGCTGAGTGTTTGTCAATCTTCAGACAGGTACAGAAAAACAGATTTAACCGGCCTTCATATATATTGAAGACCCCTCAAAAGAACAGAGTCATGTGAGAGGCAGCAAACAAATGGCTCTACCCAGAAATTACTGCAATTTACAGGGGTCATCTATGCTGGTTACTGTTATCAGTTCTTTCCGGCAGACAACAGTTGCATTGGGCTGAGGTAGATAGCAAGGGCATATGCAAACAGCAAGAAGAAACAGTTGTGGATTCAAGAAAAGGTATTGTACATAATGGAGACGAACAAGCACAGTAGTCTTCCCAACTTCTTCTGTCACAGAAGTAAAAGTCCTTTCAAAATAAGTTGGCTGGATGATGCAAGGTGGGAGATATGCAACAGAGAGACTGGCCCCGGGTCCAGGAGAACGGCCTGTAGCAGGCTGCTGGTATCAGTGGTCCTGACCTCTTTGACAGCACACATGTATGTACTAAGGGTGGGATCCAAATCCTGTACTGTCACCTATCTAAAAAATTAGGTTCCTAGTCTAAGCTAGCCTTTGAGAGAAAGAGTTTTTCACCCCTTTGTAAGACAAGCGTAAGAAGAGGTGTGATGAAATCTCTGGAGGAGCTTGTCTCCTTCCAGGGACAACTGCAGGAGCCTAGACAGCTGAGATGCCAAGCTTTTGGACTGCTTACGATGCATGAGATACATCCAATGTCAATGTCTGCAAAAAACCTGCCTGGAAGACGCTCCTTTCTCCCTGGCAATGCATGCTTGCCTATTCTGATGCAGCCATATGTTGTTAATGGGTAACTTGAGCCTGAACAGCTAGAGAGCTGGATCTGTACTTGCTTGCTTAGATCCCTGGCTTTGTTTGCTTTCCCAGTTGTGCTATCTTCATGCCCACTTAACTGCTGCATGCAATCTGTTATACTTGCCCTACTGAGCCAAACTTGTGCTGTTCTGTTGCAATTCCCATTTATTCTTCCTCTGGTTGTCTGTCAGCAGATGGGTCCATTACCAAAGCTTTGTTTGTGCTGTTGTCAGATAGCCTCTTTCCCCATCGTTGCTCCATATAGGGATGTAGTGTGCTTTGCTGGAGCTGTAGGTCTTTGCTGAACCCCAGGAGTGGGTTCAGGAGTGGGACATCAGAATGCAAAAATCTGGTGGACAGCCCTACATGTGATATTCAGTTTCTAGTTCTGCATCTCCCTTGAGTGTGTCTCTCAGTTCAGCCTCCCCTTTCTTCCTCTGGGCTTTCCTCCCACACTGCACTGCCTGCCTGGCAGTCTCCAACCCAGCCCACTTTCTGCCTCAGGGTCTTCTACTGGTGACAGTTAATGCTCAAAAAATTGTGGCCCAGAAAAGTTAGTAGCAGGCTGCAGCCAATAATAAAATGGCCACCCTATTCATTTGTTACAAACCTATCCCCTACTTGGTCCCGCTCTGTTTTGTCCTCTTAGTAGATATGCCCTTTGGTGCAGAGATGCAAATCTCAGCTAGCTTTGATGTCATGAATACAAAGGTCGTTTTTGTTAACCTTCCAAATGACTGCTACACTGGGCCACATCCTGCTTTTAGTTAGTCAAATGCAAGTAATGTTTCTGCTTGATTTCTCTTCTGTTGTTCAGATACTCGTGTTGCTTTGATATAATTTTACACAACAGTGTTCTTATTTTCATGTGCCTTTTTGATTAGTTGGTCACTTACGTATTATTCTCCTTCGCTGATAATTCCTTCACCTTTACTGTATAGTTTCCTACCTTTACTAAAAAGAGAAACATGAATAAGAGCCATTGAGCGTAACCAAATATAATGCAATGTACTTTAGGAAGTCATTACACTTGTTCATTTGCATTCTTTATTGCTTGTTTTTCTTATAAAGTGTTAGGAAACATGCAGATTACCATTTGGTTTTATTACTTAAGAGCTCCAGCCATCCTTACTTAAGATTAAAGTCATTGTTGCCACAATAGCTCTTTGCCTTCATCTCAAAGGATTGAGCTTGCAGAGAAATGCATTTAGAATAAATGGGTTTTGCTGGATCTCCAAGACTCCTGCCTAGATTAGAGCAGGGTTTTAAGTTGGGAAATGACATATCTGAGCTGTGATCAGTTGTGCTATCCAGGCAAGTCTATTTAAAAGCACTTTCCATTTTAAATATAGCAATAAAATACCACAGTAGCAAACCTTCTTGATAAGGGTAAAAGCAATACATCCAAATCCAATCTAAATTTGACATTGCCTAGAACAAGAATTCACATTGATAAGTCAGAACTCATTTACAAGGCCATAAATGGGTGGGTAGCTATAATTTGGGTATTAAACTTGTAAAATGTATTGATGGCATGCAAGGGCTAAATAAATAATTTACTGCAAGAAAATTGGAAATCTTTACACAGTACTTAATTGACCAGCCACTCTCCTATGTTCTTGGTAGCTTCCTATTTTGCATTTTTTTTTTTATTTTTCACACGCTGAAATTTTCCCCATGTGTATTTTTCCCAACTTCAGTGAATGTTCATAAGTTGCTATATATCTGCAAACATAACCTGTTTCCATCTTTGTTTTGTCAGTCAATTACATTCTTTTTGACATTTTCATTTGTTTGTTTAAAAGCTTGAATGAATCAAATGCCTTTTCTGGGCACAGCTCAGCTGGTGTTGTTCTTAAAACTAAAATGAAATTACCTCAGTGATCAACCTTACTTTGAATGTTAGTTGAATCCATTTTCAGCACAAAGCAGACCAAGATATTGTAGTTAATGGGTATTCCAGTGATCACTGTAAGAGTGGGATTGGCACCTTTATATAAGCTTATAAAAAAATCTTATGACCACCTCACTGGCCAGTGTAACTCAGGGTAGTTGTAGTAAGGCCGATGAATTTTGGCTTTAAAGGAGTTTTGCCATCCACAGATATTGAAAATCTGGTTCGAGATTCCACATGGGCCCTTAGTTGACCCTGGCCTCCAAAGCACACCATGAGTCATGAATCAGACCTTCTAAATGTATAAGATTTTATTTTTAAATCATCACATTTCCTTTTTGTTAGATTTCTCCTCTGAAACCAGATCTCTGGGGTACACTGGCACCACTTTTTCCTGTGACCTGAGGAAGAGAAGTGGGGGCTTCCATCTACCTCCCCAGCTATGGTTATTTCCTTGGGGGACCATGGGACCCCTGTACATGCTCATATCCCTTTGATGCTCATGTATGGACTCTCCATCTCTCTGCTTGAGGAGAGAGAGGACAAAAATGTGCCTTTGTTTTCCCCATTAGGGGTGCTGTGTTGTCTGTGCAGCGGCTGCCACCGAGTAAAGAGTTCAAATACTTTTTAGAGGGAGGGGAGGTGCATTTGAATTCAGGTTTCTCCTGGCCTGTTTTGGTTAATTCTCATCTTTAGCTGTCCACAGCAACCTACTGTGCAAAGAATTATGCTCTAGACAGGCAGTGTCTTCCTCATACACACATTCCTGGAAAGCTTCCCACTGGAGCTACCACTCATGCTAGCAGCAGTTATTTTGCTGGTACAGCCTGTACAAGTTTCCCAGGAGGTATAAGGTAGACTGCTAGCGGACTTTGCAGGCATTAGTGCTTCTCTGAGAGGTTTTTTTGCCAGAATGAAACGCCGTGACAAAACACATGCCATACCACCCTAAGTCATATACTGTACTGAAGGTAAGCACTGTAGAAGTAAAGGAGCAAATCCAGAGGAAGTACAGCAAATTTAGGATAAGCAGAGGGAGAGCTTTGTTCCAGCTGCTCTGCGCCACTGCCATCAGCTTCCCTGTTGTTACAGGCACCCTGAGACTCCCATCTAATTCCACTTTCCACCTGCCCTCCCCAATAAATTCCTTTTAAAATGGTAGTTATTTTTGCTTAAAATATTTCCATTGTTTCCTAAGGAATGTCACCCCCATCCCAGCTGGGACCCTGCCTCACGGGTTGGATTGACAGCACTTTGCTTAGCAGCCACATGACCATTTTGGAGCCCAGAACTAGCTTCAGATTAAAATATTTTGAGGGTGGGTAGACAGTCCAGTATTTCTTGGATGGTGATAGGGTAGGATGTGGGTTAGAGTTTTTAAGCAAGAGCTGCTGTACCAAAATTCAGATGTAAAAAATTCTCTTGGCTGTAGGACAAAGGGTACATGCTGATGGAACTTATATGTGAGGGAGCTAAAAGAAAGCAAAACTCAATGCTCTGCTTTACATATGTGTAGCATGCTGCTGCCTAAGGGAGTAAGAACCCACTTACAACCCCGCATGGATTTCCCTGGCTTTGTCCAGGTGCATGAAACAAGCAGGGCCACACATCTGCTTATTTCCTCTCTGGGGATTAGAAATTGGAGGGTGGGAAATGAGTAGAGCCTGGGGTCCATTCTCACTCGCCAGCTCAGCTGAGCCAGTGAGTGCTTGAAGGGGCTGGGGGAAGAAGGGGGGAAATATTATTTTATTTCTGGCTAAAGCCAGGGGTAAATGACTGCCCAAGGGAATAGGAGAGGAGAAGGTGTGCTGCTGAGTTACAGTGCCTCGGGGGGCTCCTGCTGCAATGGCACAGCTATGTAACGTGCTACCTGGGGGACTGCATCTGAAATAAAAATGTAGTCTGTTACTTATTGGCATTAATGTTAAGTTACTAATGTCTTTTATTGCTTAACTCTTCTATTTTGGCGCCTGGGTAACTACTGAGGTTCTTTTAAATTCACTGGACCAAATTCAGATATCACATATCCAAAGATCTATGTAGAGTTCACAACTGGCAGAGTAGTGTGGATTGAAAGTAGTACATTTAAGAAAGTCTAGAAAGTTATAGTGAATAAAAGAATCATGGTAAGGAAGATTCCTCTCCCCAATCCCATTTACTTTCAGTCAGCTTAGCTTGAGTGGGACCTTGTATCTCTCAGGCTCCTTTAAATAGTATAAATTATTTCTGAATCTGAAGTGTTTCTCAATGAAAGAGGTTGCTGACTCTGAGTCAGGGGTTGCTTGTGGACTCCCAAAACACTCAAGAAACCTTGATAATATAACATGGAGGTATTAGCTATGCAGTACTACAAAGTTCACAGGCAAAACAATGTCATGATGGCCTTACATGAAGCTTTCTACCAGTAGCCTCTCCTCAACATGAAAAGAACACCCAATATTCAGTATATTTCCAGAATCAAACCTCTACCCTCAATTTCCTTATTTCTTTACCATGAAACACCTCACCACCCTGTCTGCCTTCTAGTCCATAACTCAGATGCTATTTTTTCACCGGCTTTTTATCTGAGTCCTTGCATCCTTGCCACATGCAGAGAAAACCTAAGCAAGTCTTTCTTATCCAGCTCTTGTGAGTGTTATACCTTAACCCCAAACACTTCCCAAGCACAGCATGGGCAAGGATGTCAGGGGAGGACTGTCTTGTTTTCTGGCCTCGGCTAGCAGACTTGTGGCTGGTTGTTGTCCACCAAGAATGGTGCAATCAAGCTCCTTTTCTCAGCCCATCACTTGGTGCCCATCACACTTTTATATGTCGCCTGCCACACATGGCCTGTTTGCATTTTCAGGCCCCCTCATATCATATGCTCACTTTCTTTCATATCATTTTCTAGTACTTCCAGCTACCAGTTTTCACTGGTATGTGTTCTACCAAAATATTTCATGCTTTCTTACCTATACCTATTTTCCTTCAGATATGGAAGGTACATCCCTAAATCCTTACCAGACAACCTCATTATCTTCAGTCGAATGCTGTCTTGAAGCTCTGCTCTGCCACGCTGCCTTCAAAAAGTCTGTAGGACCTGTTGCCTACAGTGGGCACTCCTTGTCCCCCATTGGCATCTACCCATCTGATGTCTCTTGTCTTTCAGGAGAGGGAAAATTATATCTTTTTACTGTTTGTACAGTTCCTAGCACCCTGGGACTGACCTCATTGCTCTAGCTGTACAAAACTCATGTAAGAATATCTTCCCCAAAGGCCATGGCCATCTTCCACAAGACTTGAAATTACGTGCCAGCCCAAGAGTCCTCCCATGATACTGAGCCATCGCACAGCAGCTGGGAAGGAGAGGGGGGGAAAGGGTATATACAGAGTTCCTCAGTAAGGCAGGGGGAGGAGAAGAACCAGCTCTGTGTATTTAGTTACAGTCAATTATAAGTTTATGACCTTATGATGCAATTGTTATATCCCTTGCTCAATATACTTCTCAGGCAGAACATGCTGAACATACAGAGGGAGTGTATTTTATGGTTGCAGTGTTTGCTTGAGCTGTGCAGATAAGAGAGCTGTAGAGCAGTCTCCGCGAAGGATGAAGTGGAGCCATTTTGGCCATGTAGTATTGGCAGGGTCTGAGTACCTCTGCCAAAAGGGCTTATGAAGTGTAGGTGTAAGCCACACTGATATGTCATCCTGAGCTTTCTCTGGCAGCAGGGGTTGAATTTTATTCTTGCACTTTCAGAAGGGAGGAAAGCTAAAGAAGGGAGTAGGTGTCATTAATGCATAAGAGAAACTAGAATGTGATTTTTTTTTTTTAAGAAGACAGTTTTGGAATTTGACATTTGTTCAACCCAAAGATTTTCAAATGCTGCACAATTGTTTTTCATACTGTTCATATATATTACGCCCATTTTATGGATAAGCTAACTGGGTCAGAAAGTGAACAGTAAATAGAGGGTCATTTGCAGGTCTATGAATAGATTCGAACACCCTTGAAACCCTAATCCACTTGATCCGACTTAATGCTTTCAAGATGCATTAACAGGACAAAAAGAATTTTAATTGAAGCGCATCAAACTCAGTTTAGGCACTGTAACCCTTCTGCTTACAAGGGTAGCCACATGAAGAACAATAAGAAAGCATTAGTTTGCATTTCCCTGGAAAATAAGTAAGCAGGAATGTATGCCACATCCTGGCTGGCATTTTAATCTCAGCAAAGCAGAGCTTTAAAAATGGCTGTTCTTTCCCTACTGTGCATTCCAAGATGCACAGCACAAATGTGCTCTGAACACAACAGAACTAATTGAACAATCACAGCAAAGGAGGTCAAAACCCAACAAACAGTGTAGCATCTAAAATGACTCTGGAGGATTTTAACAGATGGACACTTGTAAATCTAACAGGATTTCCTACTGGTGAGAATGCCTTAGGTAAAATTCAGACTGTCTCATTAAATTGTCAGCCAGCTATGAGGCATTGCTCATGTGAATATGAACAGCTATGCAGTTTTACTGTAAAGACACCCAACCATGTATTAACATAGGCCTGAAAAACAACAATTGGATGTGAGTTCAGTTAGAAAACCCTTTCAAAATTGAAGGAGGATCAGATGTAATGTTTCTGGCTGGGATCCATTAGAGATACAGATGGGAAATTAAGCTGGGGGTCAGGCTTTTTCTCTCCCCATTCTCAAAGTCATATGGTTTTGCCTATGTGTGCACTCCCATGCAAATTTGCAAATCAGTTTGGTGTAGACTTCTCTATCCCTTTTGCTATCACTGTCTTGTAACTTTCTGCATTCTTACACTGTTGATGAAATGCATCAACAGACCCAACACAGGTATAACAGTGCTCTGTGTCTCCCCAGTAGATGCTCTCATGCCAAGAATTTGAATGTAGGTTAGCATAATGCAACAACACTGCGGTTGCACGTTTCCATTTTTACACATTTGTTTTACATAGTGCCAGTGATCTGGATAAGGGCAATTAGTCTGTTTCTCACCAAAAAGCTGTGTGTGCCCCTTTACCTCCTCCAGCAACCCTTCTGCTTATGAGATCTGTGAGCCTGTTGTTCAAATCCACATTCCTGTACAGTCCCACTTTCTTGGTAAGAAATAGTCTCTGCTGGGTTTATTGGCATTTCTCACAGTATCTGAGTTCAAAGAAAATGATTACAAGTTAAGACAGAGCTCTGTTCTTTAAAGCGCCACAGTGTATAGATCTGTTGAGTGATATATAACATAGAACAACTTCCAACTGAGGAAATCTTAACACAGCTCGGGCTAGCTTGCTGATAGCTGCTCAGCTCCTAGAATTACTGCTTACAAACCATAAAGGCCCCAGCTTGAGTTTCATGGAGGGGGGATGGCGATGTGTGCTGCACACACCGCAAGTACAGCGACAGGGCGGGTAACCCGCCAACTCCCTAACCTCAGCCAAAAAATCTGGCCACTGCCTGACAGGCAGAGTATGTGTATTCGCTGTCTATCGGTGGCAGCAAAACAGCTTAAAGTCAAAAAAGAATCGTGTGAAACCACCAAGTTCAGATGCGGGAGTATTAACGTGCCAAATTGACAGGCTTGCTATCTGTTAAGACTGCCCTTCATTTCTCTGATATTTTTGGCAAGGAAACAGCCCATAAATATAAACAGATCACTTCCCTCCTTACTGAAAAGCAGGCACCTCGGAGGGAGGAAGCACAGTGCATGTTTATCAGAGTCATAAATTCTGCATAAGGTTTTAGAACCGGCACGCAGGGACAAATTTCGTGATCAAGCTAAGAGACCCGAGGAAGGACAAGTTAACTGGGAGAGAAAAACACATGCAGTGCATCCCCTAAACCACAGAACACACCTCTGTTGGGGACTGTTTGCACTACTGTGAGTAGGAGAATTGTGCAGGACAGGACACACAGGTCTATGATTATTAACCAAATCCTTTAGGAGAGAACAGGCACAGCACTCCTGGGCTGGAATAGTAACTGTGGAGCTGTATTCCCATCCAGCATCCGGCCAAAGACCCTTCATCTCCCTGACATCCCTCTCCCACTCCCAAGGCTCTTGTATGCAGGCTGGCACTGGAGAAGGAGCATCAGATGTGCGTGCATAAAAATGGGCTATGGCAAGATGCCCACACTGGAAAAAAAATTGTGCTTGGTGTCACTCTAATTCAAAAGTAAATAGTGCAAAGCGTACTGTTACACTTAATGAAGCAAATGCAATCTTCATTAGAGCTTTAACAAAAAAAAGACCACAAATGCCATGCAAGATACCTCATACTATGTTATATGAATACTTTATATTTACTGCAGTTGATCAGAAGTGCAAATGAGTTTTAATGGAAAATGGTAGGAGGCCATGTATTGTGATATTTAAAAAAAAATAAGGATTTTGATTAAAAAATGAAGAAACCATTGTTTAAAGACTATTTTCTGTAGAGGCTACTATTTCTTTTTCAAGTTTAATTTTCTTCATTTTTCCCACCCAATTTTCTCCATCTTAACTGCCCACCTTTGTGCGAATTCTGCAACCATCATACATGGCACATTATTGCTTTACCAGAAACTTAATGATCCACCGCCCCCCTTTTTACCTTTCATCATCCTTCTCCTTTCTTCACACTTAAAAGTGTCTGTCTTTTCATTTGTTTCTAAATTGAGTCTGAAGGAGAGAAGGAAAATTACTAGAGTACTGATGATAGAAGACATGCTAAAACTTCAAAACAAGAAGGCCATGAAAACATAGATAAAGGTGGAGTTCCTATATTTGTTTATCCACACCCAGTGTGTGTTAGAGTTCTACCCCATCAGAAAAAGAACCCTTGAAACTGTGTCTCTTGCACTGGAGAGATCCTGCTTGTTGTTATGAAGTTGCACTGGCAAAGCAAGGGAGAATCAGGCACCAAATCTCTGCTGTGGGAGAAACCCCTCCAACAGTCCTCAGAGCTGCAGTGGCATCCTGCCCTGGTGTGCTGATGTCCCGAGCATGCCTGGCAGGTGACCGAGCAATGTACCTTTCTCCTAGGCTTTGGCAAATCAAAGAACTCTGAAAGATTTGTGAGATGTGACTTGTTGACAAAAGCCTTGTTAGCTTTTCCCTCTGATGGCACATTAATCTATATAGCTACTAGCTCTCTTTTGTACTATAATTTATACCAGGGTGCATGGCAGAGAAGTCAGACTGTAATTCCCATGATCAGCCCAAGAGTCCCTTTTGGTATCATCTTTGCTTCTTTATATTCAGCTGGCATTAAGGCATGTTTGATCAGTAAGTTACCTGTACCACAATTAATAAAGCAGTTTAGCACTTAAGTTCATTTAAAACTCTTGTGTGAATATTGTCTGACTGGCAGTTTCTAACTGTTCAGTTTACTGAGGTGTCCTACAGTCTATAGGATTAACACTAAAATGTGAAAATGATCCTTAGATTCATTCCTTTAAAGAACAGCTCTATTGTAAGAACCTTGCTGAGGTCCTCTTAGTGAGCACAAATGCAAAGTATTCATTTAGATTATTAGTAACAGTTTTATCTTTCCTAACTGTTCCTTTTACATTTTGTTAATGTTTTCACCATGCCGGGTTTTTGGAAGGCATCCTGTTTCCGATGAGTTTGTTATTATTAGTTTTTATGGCTGTAGCATAAAATCTGACTCCAGATTCAAACTTTCCCAGATTTTAGAGGTTCAGATTTGGACTATTATAAAAATAGGACCAAGATGGGGGCCTGAGGCATGGTCTTGAGCCCAACATTGCTTGCGAATATGGCTGTGCCCTTGCAAGCTGACTCAGTAAAATAGAATGGTGGGGCTCCAGCTGCTCATTTTCAGCTCATTTATTTCACATTGGACTACTTACAAGAAAAAAATACATTGTTCATGCTGTGCAAATGAGACACAGGAACTGGGTTATTTTCTTCTTAGGTGTAAACATAATCACGGCTGCACAAATACTCCACAGAGTACAGGTAGTCTGGAAGTTCTTCAATGCTGATGATCACATTGGAGAAGAAAAGGACCCACTTGTGAGACAAAGCCTGTATGTTTATCTCTTACAGGTCTGTTGGCCAACAGATGTTGGGCCATCTACAGGGAGCACGTACACATTTGCTCTGTTGTGTTATGAGTCACTGCCAGCTTGCTGCAACCAACTTCTGAGCTGACTACCAGCCATGTAGCCGTAAGGAGAGTTGTACCATAGCTAATTAAGCTCTTCTGAGAGACAGGTACATTACCGCTAAGCTGGGATGACACAGCTTTTAGCTATCTTGTGGTGTAGGCTTACACTGGTTGGGATTGTACCATTTAGTATGTTCTGCAGACAGATTTATGGACCCACCCAGAGGAACATGGCTGACTGACTTCTGAGTACCTCTTCCAATCCAGCAACCTCACTTAGGTTTTCTACAAGCTGCCAAGAGTAAAAGATGACCTCTCAGACAAGTGTCCATCTTTTTTATTTGCCATCTTCTCCTTCTCTGGTATATCCCATGCTTTTGCTGTATGTCAGCCCTCATTGTAACTTCATATTCTGTCATTGAAACAAGACTAACAGGTGAAAAAGTATATTAAAATGATGGTGGTGTGTTTGTGATATGCAGTGCTGTTTTTCTGTCACACCATTTCACATGTAGCAGGTGAGTAAGAAGAAACTAGTTTTGCTTCTAGGAAGTTGGTTTTATACAAATAAAAGGGGTGGGGAAGGTTAAGTTTTGATAAGCTGTTTTTTAATTCCTTACCATGTACCTCAGCTCTGTAAACAGTAAATAAACTCAGCACAGATTCTCGTTGTGTGACTTTTACCTTACTTGTACTGTTATTAATTGTCAGAAAGAGAGAAGTGAAGAAAGGAAGACAGAAACTAGCTCAAGAGGCTTATTTTTTGGGGAAAAAAATCCTAATTTGCAACTTCTGCTCATGCATTACCCTTCCCTGAAAACTCATGGCTTAATATTAAGTACAGCAGTACCGAAGACCTGATTTACTGTGCACATCAAATACAGCAAATAAGTCTCCCATGTAAAGAAGAGAAAGCTCTTCTGTAATTGAGCTCTCACCAAGAAGAAAGTGGAGAAAGCAGAGGAAGACACAACTCCTGACATTATTCACTTGTTATATGCAAATTTAAAAGATTATCCAGACAGCTAAAGAACCATGGGGTTTTTTCCTTTTTTTTTTCTTTTTTTTTCTTTTTTTTCTTTTTTTTTTTTTTTCTGGTGGAAAAATTAGCTGTTCTTTTGCAGCAAAAGATACATATACAAAGAGGTAAACTCTGAAGAAATTCACTGCACTTTTCAGCGATCATATTTCTGACAATTTGTTACACAGAAAGCTTTATCTTCCTGGAGAAGCAGAATGTGGAAGCCATACAGACACTTCGAAGCAGAAGACTGCTTGGATTGGGAGAAGAAGAGAAGGGTGTAAAAAAACCTCACTTGTACTTGAATAGCAACTATTACAAAGAGATAATACTCTAACAGACTTTTTTCTGTTTTTTACTACAAGCAAGCACTGTATCTCTGTTCTCCTTATCCATCCAATGCTTTGTCAGCAAGACAAGGAAGAATTTAGATTGTATTTGTAACACAAATGCAGTTGCAAGGGATACATACCATCTTCACAAAACAATACCATCTTACTTGGCTCTTGTGGCTAGGGAGCATTCTCCTGAGGAGGTTGATCTTTACAGAGTTGGAAGGCCAAGAGCAGTGCTAGGCACCCCGACCCTCCTCCCTACTACATGTCTTGAACATGCTGAGAAATGTTGGAGCAAGGAGGAGTTGCATCTCCCTGCCAAACTTCTGAGTGGGCAAAGGCTTCCAGCTGCCTTCAAGCCACTGCTAATGTGCAGTCCTAGTTAAATAAGTCCTACATCATGACAGCATACCTTTTTTCTCTGAGTATTCCAGGAGTTACCAAGTCTCACTGAACTGACCACGCCAGCAAAATGTCCCTCTGTGACAATCATAAGGCATGCAGTAGAAATTTGTAACAAAAATGTTTTGGCAATCCATTTGTGCTTGTAATAATCCTTCCAGATGGCACTAGTGGGAGAAGACCTGGCACTGTCTTGCTCTGTAGGCCAACCTGGCTCTCTAATTGAATCCAGGAACAGCAGAAAGTAAAATGCAGTGAGATTATGTTGGCTTCATCAGTTTTTGGGCCTTGAATTAGGGGAGCCTAGCTAGGTCCCAAGACTGGGAATCTGCAAAATCCTAGCAGGCTACCAAGTGTCCCACATTAAAGGTTATTTAAAAGCTCTTGGAAAAATTAATTTTCCAGGTGAACTCAGTGTCCTGTCTGTAGTCTCCAAATACGTGAGTATTAATAATGTCTAATATTTAGGGACAAATGGGCAGTGCCTGAGCACGTCTTGTGCAGCTGGCAAGGGTTTCCAATGTCATGCTGTGACCTTTTGCTCAGGAACCCAGCAATTAGGGTTCTCCTCTGAGATATGAAAGACCTGGGACCAAACCATTCTTCTGCCTCCTGGGACATGCACGTATGTCCTCTTTGAAAAGCCTCATTGCCCTGGGTGACACAGGAAGTTAGATTCAACCACTTCGGCTGAAGCTGCTTTTCTGCGTGTAGGATAGTTAAATATTCATGGTGAGGAAGGAAGGAGAAAGAACAGCCTATGGCTGGTTGGGGCTACAGAGAGACAAGCAGAAGTATTACAGTACCCTGTGCTACCTGCTACTCACAAGGTCACCGTCCTCTCCTCTTCCTGGAGGTCCTTCTCTAGCCCCTGACACTGAGTGATAACCAATGCTGGGTTCTCCAGGGGATCACCAGAGTGGAGTGAGAGGTGCAGGGTATACTGCAGATGGACGGGCAGCAGCTGGGGGGAGAAAGAGTCTCCAGGTGCTCCGAGCCCTCCCGTTACTTTTGCCCGGACTAGAGCACCTCTCCACCCCAAGAACTCTACAGGTGATCACAACATTTATTCTAAAGAGTATTTAATTCAAACACAAAGTGAGTAAGCTTCAATAGGAGAAAGAAAGCCTTTCCCACCCCAGAGGTCTGTAAGAAGTAATGGACAGACAGATCAAGCCCTTGTACTATATGCGTTCAGATCCCCTTGGCTTGAGGCAGCAAAGGCACTTAATGTGATGGTCACATCTAAGTCGTCTTGCAGAACCAGCTGTAATTCTCTTCTAGCTGAAAAACAAACCCATTTACAGTAATTATGCATGTGTTTACAGCTTCCAGAGGGAAAACAAATAAAGCAATTAATGTAACTTACGAAAACAAAGTGACTACTCCGCATTAGGAATGACTCACATGGCAAAACAATGTTTTCCTGAAGTGACCAATTTTTTAACAGTTCAGAAATCTTAGAAATAAAAAAAGTAATTAATGACTATTCTTTTATATTAAAGAAGTAATTAGTGAATATTCTTTTTTTAAAAAACAAAAAAGGGGGTAAAATTGCTTAATGCCATTAGGATAACAAAAATTCTTCCAATAAAACTACATGCTTTCTACCCTAGGAAGATTTTGCCTTAAGAGATTTTAGAGTCCCTGAAATGAGTACACACTATAGCACATCCAAGGACCGTCAGCTGTGGCATATGCATCTACAATAGCTTTTGCACACAATGCATGTATAGAACCGTACAGAGTAACCCTGAGTCAAGGGAAATACTCTCTTTTACTTCAGTGGGAATCAGAGAGGCCTTTCCTTAAGGAATAGAAGAGTATACCATAACAGAAACAAAGCTTAGTTTAGATGAGAATCACAACACTGCCATTGAGTTTATGCTCAGTTTAACCTATTAAACAATGTGAGATGAGCAAAAATTACTCATTTCCATACTGCTGATTTTGCAGACTTCAGAAATCCTGAGTATGAAATAAACAACTTTCTCTTAATAACTTTCAGTGTGGATAATATATTTAAATGTAGGAAGATGTAAGTGACGTATTTTTATTGCATTGCTGATTACCTCTCTGTATCAATTCAGATAGATGCAACAGTTTAAAATTACAAGGAATTGCCCCCCCCCCCCCCCAAATTATCTGGTCATCACGAGTAAAACAGTGGCAAGACCATGCTATTATGGAAAGTCCTGAAGACTGAGTCAACTGTATCAATATAATCAGTACTGTGTTTCCTGAATGACTGGCCTGGTTGCATAGCTATGTCTGTACCATAAAAATGCAATGATAAAGCTGCACAGAGGAAAAGATTGGAAATCACCGTGCGCAAATCTAAGTAATATTCCTCTACATTATTCTTCATTAAGTGGATTTCCTTTGTCAATGCACCATGTTCATTCTTAAAGAGAGCACTCCAAAAAGACAAGATCACTCTAAAGTGCTCTTAACACTGGAGAAATGTGTAGCGGCTGTATTTTTTTTTAATAAATAACATGAACATCTCTACAACCAATGCTTTGGGATTTTAAAAGGTAAATTATTCATACTGCAAGACAGGATGTATAAGAACTAATTTGTCTGACATATTAGGGAGCAGCAGGGAAATTGGTGATTATGAAATTTATTTTCTTTTCTGCTGGCTAATTTGCAGTTATGATAAATTTTAATGAAACGGTCCTTGTTCTTTGTCAGTAAAGCTATGGTCACTTTCTGCATAGCTGCTTACCTTTGCGGGTCTTTTCATCTCTCTTTTTCTACTGGACCTAGTCTATGACCATTTTCACCATCAAATCTTAATTCCACATACAAAACTGAACAAACAACAGAACACACAAAAACCTGTAAACTCTTCTCATTCCTTCCATCAACTTTAGTTTGTCTGTTTTCTTCCAACTTCCTTCTCCTGTATCTGTTTTCTCTTGCCATGACTGTAAGGAATTGAGAAAGAGACAGACCTGCTCACTGCCTGCAGACATTAATCTCTGTGCAGACATGAGTCCATCGCACCCATAACCATCTTGCCCCAGACTCCTTTGCAAGGTTCCCTGTGGGTGTAATTGCCTCAGGTGAACAAAAATGGGTTGTCAGGTTCTATAGAAGCATAAACTGTTCAAAGTGTCAGGGGACTAAAGTGTTATTGGGGCCCATTAAAATGTATAAGACTACAGCTTGATATTCTGAATATCTCTCATGCTTAGACAAGGAGCTGCAGCATTTACACAGGTTTCCATGTAGCTTGTTTCTGAACTTCCATTTTCCACTGGTCATATATTCCTTCCTCCTGAGCTCCTGCACCATTAAATCTCTAACTGATTTGAGGTTTGTTCTCTTTGGCTTTGCCTTACTAGAAAAATGAGTTATGCCTAAGAACAGGAGCTGGCAATGGGGACACCTGCAAGAGCGTTGTTGCCTCTGTGAGTGGAGAGATTCGGGCTTGATGGGTACACAAAACCCAACCATGAGACATTGGACACTACCAGCTTGTTTCATGTTGTTCAAAAACTTTTTGGGTAAACTGTGACTTCCAGACCTTTGAAAGTATTTAACTTCTTCCTGAGGTCAATCCAGATACCCAATCCAGTTACCTGGATCAGTGCTGTAATCCGTTTGGGTAAGGACCCAATTATTTGGGAAACAGATGTTGATTTTATTTCAGATACAGTTCTAGGATTATTGTTCCCTGCCTGTTTAAAAATACTAAGTTAAATTAGATTTTAAGATATAGCATGCTTCATTGTGATTTGCATTGTAAATCCTGTGGAATACATGCTAACTTCCTGCCTTCTTATTAGAAAAAAGAGAAAATAAAAGTTTTCAATATAGAACTTTTTTTTCTGTGCATGATTTTAAAGCAGCATGTATGTATTAAACTTGGAACCACTTTTCAAAATAAGCTGGTAAACTTATAATTAAATGGATGACAACAAATTTGCAAAAGTCGCTCTGGAGATGTACTCAGTAAGACTGCAAACTATGTATACATTTTTATTAGTAGTGTCTAATTTTTCTTGAATGGATGAAGATCAGATTTGCAGCAATTAAACTCTTAACAGATATAACCTCATTAAATACATTTGTATACAAAGAACACTGTGCTTTAGCTGTTGCTTTCTTAAAGTTAATTTTGTTTTTCATCTGCTTCTTATCTAATCAGAAAGAATATAATCAGACTGGTTGTATGAAAGGCATGTAGCAAAAGCTTCTCCATTCCACTGAAAATACACAGTAAATTGGGCCAAATGTTAAGGGCTCACTTGAAAAGTTTTCATTGTTCTACATTGTTGCTTTCAAAATCATAATTTCCAAATTCTCACTTCTCTTAGCCATTCTTCTTTCCTAAATTACTTTTCTGAATTTTGAGTGTTAAAGCTCTAAGTTGTTCCTGCCTGACTTCAGTATCAAATCAGTTTCGGCTCTAAGTGACTGTGGTCTCCAATAGGCCTGCCAAATCTTTTTGATTCCCTATTCCTAAAAAAATCCAAACAAATGTTTCCAGAGATCTTTGAATGATCCTTTTAAACAGAGGTGATCCTGTTTAGCAAGACCAAATGAAGTTTTGTTCATAGCAAGTATCAAGAAACTCAAGACACGGCCTTGTATATTTCCTACTGTAGTGACCCTGTCAATATGCCACTTTCATGGCCATGTGCATATTGATGCTCCTCTGGCCAGGATTAACAAGCCTTTCTTTCTACATGCCACCTGAGGCATGCTCCTGCCAGGACTTATTTGGTACTGGGATGGGAGGGGTAGCTGCTCACTGAAGCACGAGACCATTCACCACTGCCACTGTGGTTAGGGGTGAACCTTCGGTCTGTCTGCCAGCTGATTTCAGCTGTCACTGACATCAGAAAGAGGACTCCTGTGGCACCTGGGGCTCCAGAGGCCAACTGGAGAAAATGTCCTACCCTACCACATTTGTCAGACAAAGGGATTTCTTTTTTGTTTTCTTTCAGGCTAAGCCCCAGTGCTTAATATTGATGCTATGAGTACTTTCATTAAGCCATCAGGGAAGACTATGGTTAAGAGCATGGACGCTGCTCCATCCTGCCACTAGCACCACAGGTGCTGCTAAGCCCATGGGAGGCTCACAACAGCTTGCATATTGTCCCATGTTTCAGAAAGGACCAGGATTGCTTTCCTGAGATGACTCATGGAGCCAGGCAGACCCTGGCTTTAGCTGTTTCTAAAATAATTTTCATAAGCCACCTGAGGAATGAAATAAAAAGGATGAAAATATCTACCAGATATAAGGCAAAATCCAGCATGTTCTGTAGTCTGAAATAATGGTGCTTTCAACTTGGTGTTGATCTCTTACACAGAAGGGTTAAACCTAGGACTGTAAAAGACAGGGACTAGACATCAGAGGTTACAGCTATGTTAATTATTTACATCATTTTAGTGTAACCCAATATATATATTTGCATTATATATGCTTTATTTACTGGGTATGTGAAAATCTCTTCATGCTACCATTTATTTTTTTTCTCTAGGTGAAGCAGATGAGATTTTAAAGAGTAAAGTTGTGTCCAGCAACAGAAGATAGAGTTCTCTGGAGTAACAAACCATAATGCTTCCTGCTGCTGCAATTGCCATAGAAACAGAAATGCCACTTCTCTCTAATGAAATATTGCCACTTGAGGGGATTTAGACGGTTGCATGCAAAGGGCTTGATCCTGCAAGGTGCTGAACACCTCTGGTGAGGTGCTGGGACCCTGGTTTCTAAGTTATTTACATATATCACATCTATTGATTTTCAAAACCAAATGAAGCTTGATGTGGAAAGACTTCTGAGGGTGTGAGACCCGCATGCCTTTTAATTCTTGCTGAAAGGGCTGAGGCTTTAGGACTTAACTCATTTCCCATTACTACTGTCTGAGATTTCTGCTGTTTAAATGGTAATAGGTCTGAACCTTCATAAGGCTGCTTGGTATTTATCTGAGGTTAGAATGGGTCACAGAAGGCAGCCACTGATGCAACACAGACAGATGCCAGCACAGTCTTAAGCACATTGGTGTAACTTGCCCAGTTTTTACTATTTTCATATCCTTATTTCAATCCTATCAAGTCAGGTGGCTGAAGAATGATATAATCCTTATTTACTGCTGAAGCTACCAGAAACTATCCAGAGCAAGTGGCCAGATAACTGTCTATAACTTAAATAAAATTTGGGGTTTTTTTAGATCCACAAAGGGATCTAATTTTTTTACAGAGAAAGCAGACTGGGGTAATAATAATCAAAGTAATATTTACCCCTCAATAACCACCTATTTTTATACTGGTGCTAGAGGTTAATAGCACTGTTATTTACTCCTCTGTCAAAAAGTACTGAAGGATATGAAATGTAGCAGTCAATAAAGCTGAGCCGTCAGATAAATAACATTCATACTACTCTCTGACAAATTCTTTTGCTACACGGGGATGTAAATAACACTAAGAAAGCAGTTCCTACATTACAAGTTTACTGATGTGTAAAATGTAATTTTAAAAGGAGCCCAAAGCACCAGCAGCATGACTCGCTGTAACGTGATATATAGAAGGAGACATATGGCATATTTTACACCTTTAAGGAGAAGAAACTGGGAGAATGAGACATCTTTGTGAAGGTGGGATGCAGCACTGAGGTGGAGAAAATGGAAAGAGCAACTCCCATTCAGAGGAACGATGATAGCCTTCTGCACTGACAAAGCTTCAAAATAATAATGATAATATTTCTGCTTCTGTCTTCACAGTCCTCAGAAGGATGGACTGGCCAGGAACAGGCTGGTTCTTATAGCAAAATTGCATTGTGTTTATGTTCAGAAAACAGAAGGTGTGACAAGCTCCTGATATAACACGGGAGATTTACTTTTGAATGTTTTATTTTCTGTAAGCACACAGGCTGGACCAGGGTCCCAGCAGTGAACAGCCACAAAGAGAGACACAATCGTGACCCTGTGGACAAATTGTCTGACCTCAGAATAACACTTCTTAAGTTCAGTCCCTTGAAGGTGAAAAAGAGCACTGTTTACATTTTTATATTGGGTTTTGGAGGCACTCAGTAAGAAGAGAGATATAGACAGACAGACAGACAGAAAGATAGAAAGATAGGTAGGTAGGTAGGTAGGTAGGTAGGTAGATAGATAGGTAGATAGACAGACAGACAGAAAGACAGATAGATTAGATAGATAAACAGAGGAATGTGTCTCCTAAACTAACCACCTATACAATATTGGCATTAGAAGAAATGGATGTGGAAAATGGCAACATGCATGAAATGAGTGTTGGCAATAAGAAAGAAATGTGGGAATGGTCTTCAGTGTTGTAAGTTCTTCATGCAGACAGGTGTCCCTTTGCAGCGTGTGTGATGGAGAAAGATTCACTTCATCCAGCAGAGTTGTACAATTTTTTAATTGCTCTGCCTCCGGTTTCTGCACTGTTCACTTGTTCAGAAGGTTTTCTTTGCCATGTTTTAGATTCAAAACTACTGCCTGAGCTACTTCCACGAAGAACATTGAAAATCAGTGAAATCTTCAGCTTCATCTAACATAGATCATTAAAATTATCTTTGTACCATTACAATGGAGAGGCCCTGCCTGCACTCTCCTTCGCCTTCAGTCATGACCGGGGAGAGCCGAGCAGGAGGCAGGAGTCCACCTCAGACGACCCATCTCTGCACTTCTGGGGAGAGCTGAGCTGTTCGGCAGTCCCACAGCTCCAGAGAGGCTCTGCGGGGTGGCTCTGTGGCCCTGCTCGAAGTGCTGTGTAACATGATCCTCTGGATGTCTGCTTCCAACAGGTTTTATTTTGGAGCTTATTGAATAATTACATCCCCCACGCAGTCTGAGGCGGATATTTACAGCTCTTATCCTGCAAATTGCCATGTGATGTATTTTCTGCTGTTTTGTGTCATTAAAGGGAATTTCTGCATCGTGTCACTTATCAATATGTACAAATCACAAAACTTTCAATTTCCTCAAAATCTGATTTCGGAAAATGTCGGTCTTGTCTAATGTTCAGTGTAATAAGCAAGCCCTTCTGCTATTACCTATCAAAGACCCCAGTGACATCTGGTCGGTGTCTGTATTTTTTAGGGGTGGGAGAGAGGTGAAAGAAGGACAGAGAGAGAAAAAAGAAGGGTGGACTGTCAGCTATCGACCTTACAGCTGAGTTTGGCTATTGCTGAGGTGGATGACTGTGCTTGAATAGTCCTGGATTTTGCTTTTTTAATGAGAGATAATAAAAAGATAATTTAGGGTTATTGTCCATGGTATTAATATTTTGAAACTTCTTGGAAATATTATGTTGATATTTTAAGGTCTATGTTTCTGGAAAAATTGTGTGTGTCTTCTCTTGTTGAAATCCAAACAATCACCCTCAGAAAGTTAACAAGCACACACAGAAATGAGAATAATTCTAAAATGCCAGAAATGTCTTTGTCCAGCTAAGAAAATTTGTAGCACAAACCAGAAGAGGCAGAGTGTTTAAATCATAGCAGCATAATGACAAGAATAAGCAAGTGTACTGATGGTGTGGACTAAATGCATAAGCAGTACATTTCAGCCAGATCTTGGCACTGTGGGATTATTTAGATGCAAGTGGAAAGATGTCCCTTCAGACTTTTCCCTACTAATGGCAAAAACGTTTTTGTAATCCAAACAACTTTATACTCTTTCTTCTTCCAAGAAAATAAAGAAAATACTCAAATTAATATTAATTGAAGATATATGGGAAAGTACTTCTGCAGCAGAGGAGTGAGACCTCTCTAATTTCTTTTAAAATGTGTTTCAGATGTGGTAGCTGCCGTAATCAAAAGGATAAATTTCGCAAACATTATGAACGTACCCATTTGGGAAGTCAAAACAAATATGATGTAGACCCGGCTTTTGTCATAGATAAATAGTTCTTTTTGTAGCAAGCCCTGGAGTATTTAGAGCAACCTGGCAAAGTCCAATGAAGTGTCAGCTCAAGCCAGGAGCATTATTATTTATTGTCAGTTAGGACCTTCATCACTTCCAGACATCACTGGAAATATTACTGGTGATTGATACTGATGGCAATGATGATTACTCTTGCAATAAGCTTAATTAAAATAATGAAGTACTGTTGCACAGAACTTGGTTGTTGCCCAGGCAGGATAATGTATAAGCAGCACAAGGAAGTCATCAGCTCAGAGTGTGCTTCATATTTCAAGTGTGACATTGCTAGGGAAGCAAAGAGGCATTGTGTGTCATTTCTCCACTATTCCTGCTCCATCTCCTACGTGTGTGCATATACAAATAATTGCTGGAGTAGACACTGCAGCGATTGCCTCTTAGATATGAATCCTGACTCTCTACCATAATGAACTGTATATTGGTCATAGTGGTGGTTTTGCTATTTTTATAAGATGCTGCAAGTCTCTCAGAAACTTTTTTGTGTCATTAGTCTTCAGGGAGCTCTTCTCTGACCGTTTGGTTGTGACAGTTTAATTGATCTTCATCTGCCACAGTGAGTAACACATGCAATCAAAGGTTATGAGGGACCTGGAGAGAGGACAATCACTTCTGACCTCTCTTGTTCTAGGTAACCAACCACCAAGCACTAAGGTGTACCATCATCTCATTATTCTTGGACAGTCAACTTAAACTATTAGCTGTACATTTAAAAGCTCAGAATGTAGATGTAAACTCTGAACCATCCAGGCTGGCTGAGCTAGTCTCAGACCCATCTCCCACAGTATGGGGAGCAGTTATAAAGATCATGGGCAGCTCCTGGGCAGGAAGATCTGCATTTATAAAGGAGAATACCATCCCCATATTCTAGGCTTTTTGGCTCACACTAATTAAGACTGTAAGCTCTATAAACATTTAAAGCCAAGCTGATGATAAGGGTTTTCATAACAAGATTTGTGTTTCTGGCTGGTGTGGCCTAATGATTCAAAGTGAAGCAGGGATCATTTAAAAAGAATTTAAAGAATCACATTTCTGTTGTATTAGGCAAGACACAGACACTCGTTTAGGATGAAATTTCATAAGAGCTCAGGGAAAAACCTCTCTGAACAGATAAAATGCAACTGTTCAGTCAAATTAGGAGCTAAGTCTAGTTTTGACACCACACTGTGCCATTGAGATGGCATAATTTTGGATATTCTATCACTTTTCCTTCCCTATTTCTAGGTTAAAGATTGATGATGTTTAATGTTATTTTGCCTGGAATCTTGCACCTTGTCCCTTTGCCTGTCCATAGCTTATGAAACATGCCAAGTGTTTGTTTTCCTTCCCTGCTACTTTCCACTTAATGTAATTCACTGAGCACTTCCCTTTGCAGTCACACCAAAGTTTTTAATATAACCTTCCTCTTGAATTTGAAAATACTGTGAAGCTAAGCAGTA
This sequence comes from Phalacrocorax carbo, assembly GCF_963921805.1. Classification (NCBI taxonomy): domain Eukaryota; kingdom Metazoa; phylum Chordata; class Aves; order Suliformes; family Phalacrocoracidae; genus Phalacrocorax; species Phalacrocorax carbo. The sequence continues at coordinate 130,695,782 of NC_087514.1, read as the reverse complement.
TTTTGTATAAATTACACACTCTGCAAGTGAAAAGGAAGAGACAGATGATGCCCAGATGAAGGAGAAAGGTCATGACTTAGGCACTTGTGTTACTCCTACAGACCTGCAAACCCCTCTGGCACAGCTGAGAATGCACCCTCACCAGCAACACTGCAGTTGCTCCAGCCACCACAGTTCCAGTACCACCAGTATCCCCTTGATTTATACCAATAAATTATTTTGCCTGAATAAATTACTGTTTCTCGTTAGTTAAGCCTGTATATTGTCTCTGTTAAGAGGAAGGGATCTACAAAAGATATATGCATTCAGCTGAATAGCGATGGTTGTAAAACTGGTTCCACATAAGATGATATCAGGGTTTGAATTTTGTTGTGCATACCAAGAAAGTATATTTGCCTCCGCAATGAGATATTTTGCGTGTTAAACACCACAAAAAGTGCCAGTTGCAGAGTGGGAAACCACCTGAATCCTCTCTTACAGTCATTACAGGCAATCGTACAGATCGAGGTCTAATATTTCTTAAAGAAGGGAGAAATGGTTTGACTAACACAGCTGAGTTTGACTAAGCATCCTATTCTCAGCAGAGGATGGCATTTTCAGAAGGAACATTTAACCCAACTCTGTAGCACAATAAAATCTCTGTGGCTTTGTGTCTTGATATACCACCAAGAAGCTGAGAAAAACATTGCCCCATTTAGGCCATTTGACAAACACAGGGAAACGCATTCAGCAGCACTTTTTAAAGAATTTTGTCAGGAGTGGAGCAGAGGAGGGAGACCAGAGGGAAACAGGAGAGGGTGTGTTTGTGTGTGCACACGCGCGCGCTCTCAGATGTGCATGTAGGAAGCTGGTCTGCCCAGCAGTCTTTCTCTCCCACCCTTATTCTAGCTGAGAGAAGTCTTATGCAAGGAGAATTAGTGAGATGACAGGCATAAGATAGTTATAGCTGCTCAGGAATATGAAGCTTATTTGGTGAAATTAAAGAAAATCTGTTGAGTTAACCAAAGCTTGAAGGTTCAAGCTGGTATGGGGAATGAATGGGAAAAAACCCAAGTCATCCCAGCACTCAAGACTACAAATCTGGGCGCTACACAAAGCAGACAGGTGCTCAATTTTAAGTAAATTTGCTTAGAGTGCTTTATTGAATAGGGAAGAAATTTGGCAACATTTAAATGCTTTTCTACACAAAATGGTGGTGCATGTTACACAAATTAGGGCTCCAAAGAATTTCCACAGAAAATGTGGTCCTTCCATCAAAAAATGCAAATACAGAAAGGCTGTAAGTTTTCCTTTCAGACCTCAAGCATGCCTATGCAGACATGCTCTTCACACCTCAATTCCTGCCTTTCAATGTTGATTCACCAGCTTTGCCTGTAATATAGTGAAGCAAGGAGTCTTAAAATGCACCATCATACTTCAGAGACAGATCCTGGTGTAAGGTCAAATATATTGGACAATTAGGGAGTTAAGAAGTAAAATTAAAGCTTCTCGACTATGACTCCTAGAAGGCACTGCAGCAATGCATCTGTTTAATTGTTTTTTGAAATGCAAGTTTTCGGTTCTGCTGAACTTTTCTTCATTGTGAAAAAGACGACTGTTCAGTAGAAAAAACTGACAACAATCACTTTCTCCTATGTTTGTCAAACTTATGAAAGGACAAATTAATGCCAACCCTTTTCTGTCCTAACATTTTTTTTACATCCAGATGCAGGACATACACATTTCATGCAAGCAGGCCATTAAAAACTGTATCTTACTGTTAAAAATTACCTGACTGTTATATCTCAAAACATAATTATAAATGAAAAGTCATGAATGTGTGAGAGTACTTCTAGCGGGGCTCTGTGGAGATTGGTTCTCTGCTAAAAAGAAATATTAATCATTTTATATGGGACGTAAAAGTTATGAAGCATGTCTGATAAGGATGGGGAAGTGGTTAAATAATGATGAGGATAGGTCAGGTATTATTATAATCCTGGTAATGTGATGAACTGGAAACAGTCAAACAATATGCATTTTAACATAGTCATTTAGAAGGTCATATAGGTAGGAAGAAATCTGGTGGAGAGAATGTATACTACTAACACTGGGAAAGAAGTGATTTTGGAAAGGACTAAGAAGTCACAACAGACAGACAATTAAATATGATTTTTCGGTGTAAAATTATGGCCAAAATGGTTATGTGATGTTTTGATAGATAATTGAGGCTAAGAGGGTGATATTGTCTACAAATACAGTATCAATTAATTCACTAGTAGAATGCTGTGTCTCTTTTTTAGTGTCCTTCCTTGATGAGGATATCAAAGGATTGCTTGAGAAAGGATCTGTAAGAAAAATCTGAGGCCTGCAAAGTTTGCACTTTGAAATAAACTTTATATATTTAATATATGAAGGAGAAATTTAAGAGCTAACTTAATACTGGCTTATAAACATCCACCCAAAGAAAGAAGTTCTAAGTAACTATGATGCTTTCCAATTGACAAATGCATACAGGATCCAGGCAGCAGAAGCTAAAAGCAGAACTGAAACCAGAAACATGCAGGTTTTAAGGTGAACAAAGCAGCTCCTAGACTGACAACAGAGGAAGGAGTTTTCCGCAACCTGATGTTTTTAAATTAATTAATATCAGATTGTCCACTAATATTTGTGCTGTAGTTGAACTAAATGAAGGTATCAGCAGATGAGCATCTATAATCTATGCACACAGTCCATAAAGATGATGTTTATTGCTCCATATAGTCTTCACTGTTTATTGATATATCAGAAGAGGGCCATTGTACAGGGTATATCACAGAACAGGCTACCTCAGTGTGTCTAAGGAAGCTGATCTTATCAAGCACAGAAACCAAAGAGAAAGCAGAAGGCCACATTTCCCTACAGACAGCATTGTACAGAGGGAGGGGGAGAATAATCATCACTCCTTGTAAGAGTGGATAGCAAAGTAGCAATGTTGCAGAGAAGGCAAAATGGCTCAGGATCTTGACGTAGGTCCTATCCAAATGAGGTGAAAAAGGAATATGCTGATATTAATTTTAAGTGATAAATAGAAATTAATCCATACTGGAAATAATAATTCAAACAATCCGATCGTATCTGGTTCTGATCTCACTATAGCTACTCTGCAATCACTTGTCAGCACCACCTGAAACAGAAAAAAATAAAAAGAAAAGAAAAGGATAGATATTAATACACGGACTAGTCTAATGACATGATATAAATCTTACCAGGATTCTTTTGTTTTCCTATCTCAAAGATGACATAACAGAAATAGGAGAGCTTGGAAACAGGTTGGGATGATGAGGAACATGCAAATGTTTCTTATTTTGAGAGGATTTACATTGAGGAGAAGACGAATTTAACAGCTGATAATAGGGTAATAGAGCATCATATCTAGTATAAAGAAGATGGGATACTGCAGTTTTGGTTACCCACTGTCTTAATTAAATAATGAAGGACAGTCAATAAAATGAAAGGGCAACTTTTTTTTTTTTAACACTGCTTAACCCATGTGACACAGACCCTCATTTTAGCCAAGTACTTAACAGGACTGAAAAAGGTAAGACTGTTGCCTAAAAGAATACCTAGCATCTTCTTGAAATGAATTTTAAAAAGATTTTTCCTAAGCATGCAAATAAACTCATGCCTGAGGACAAAAGCCAGCCACTAGACAGAAGCTAACAAGCAGCTTCCCTAATGGAGCCGTTACTCCAGAAGGCCCCAGCTCAGCAGTTCTTCTCTGTTTAAGAAAGCATGTTGAGTGGAAATGTTCAAAGGGGTAGAGAACAATTAGGTGTGCAACTCCCATCCAAAGCTGGGGGGGAGGAGGAGAGGCAAATGCCAGACTTCCACCAGGCTGTTGAAAATCTTCCCATGCCTCAAGTTAAGCATGTGCTTAAATGCCTTGGACTTTCATGGTGGAGACGGGACCCTGGATTAGACGACTCATGGAGTGGATCAAGCATGGGGAGCCCTATGCTGCTGTACAATAAAGCTGAAGTCTCTTTTCCTGTTGTTAATCTCTTTCCTGTCTGTTAGCCTCAAGGCACAGTGAAGAGTTAATTGATTTTCATCCAGGAAAAGAGGACTTCACTGAAAAGTGCAGTCATGGAATTTTTTATTTTATTTTAAGCACCAGGCACACCTGCCAGGCCTCCAATTATTCCTCAGGAGGAGAAAGTCTACTGTTTTTCCTGTGAGGAAACCCTCTGATCCAAGCACTTGTCAGAGGTTTGTACTTCATCTATGCACTGTGTTAATCTGTCTTCCCTTTTAAAACCTGGCTGCTGGTGGAGGTTTGGGGGTGCCTGTCCTTTTGTATAGTTGTTTAGTGGTTAAGGCATTTAACCAGAGAAAGAGAAAGCCAGGCCTATTTTCCTCGTCAGCCATGGCTGATAAAAGCCTGGGGAAATGTCCCCTGCATCCCTGCTGGCTGCCCAGCAATGAGGGAGATGAGGTTTGTGAGCCCCTTGGGCTGGGCTGGCCATCCTTCCCGGGGACTAGCCTAGAAAAGGGGAGATTGCTCCATGTAGCATCTTCTAACAAAAAGCATTTTGTGTGGGACCTGACTCTGCTGCTGAGTGCGGGGGGTGTGGAAATGCCCATCAAGTCATGCCTCCTTCTTGGCTTAGGGAGCAGAATTGGTGCAAAGTCCACGTTAGGCCAGAGCTAACTTCAGAGTTGTGCTGTGTTTCTGAGGAGATTTGATAATTAGGAAGCACCATTAGGAACAAGGAGCTGAAGAGAGATATTTTGCACCATTTTGTGCAGTGGTGTTAGGTGTGAGGTTGAGCTCCTGCACACTGCACACTGCAGCTGTTGAAGCTGCATCAGGGTGCTGCCTTATCACAAGATCTGGACCATTTTGTGTAAAACCAAACTGCAAGATCTTCTCCGGGAGAGCACAGAGCAATCACTCATGGACATCTACTGGTTCTGGTCTGAAACCTCCTCAATTTGACTTTCAGCCCTAACACAGACAATGTGCACATTGGGTCCTCAGTACCAAACATATCCCTTTACAGATAGATCCACTCTTGTTGCACCACTCCACGTGTAGATGAAGTCTTAAATATTCAAAATTGGTCTGATTCTTATTAAGGTACCTCTGTCTTTTTTAATATAGTTTTAATCAGTCATGTGTTGAGCCACTGCTGAAGTGTTCTGCCAGAATAATTTTTATAGTATTACATGGGAAAATGAGACCTGCCTTTTTGAGGTTTGAAATAAAAAAAAAGGCAAAAAAGAAAAAGAAAAAAATATTTGTGCTAAATTCAAACTTGCACAGGCGTCTATAATGACTCTACATTTTTTTAAAAATACCAGCACAGAGTTCTGTTGTGTGTCTTGTACCCACTAATGGATTTTAACTTTATTACTATCCAGTTTTATTGGAACTAATCAGAAGACTGTAGGAATGAAAGGACTCCCACATTACCGAAACAGTTAATTTTTTTAAAGCCAGGCTACTGAAGTGCAAGTTAAAAGGGAGGAGCAGATCAAATCCATGTGCGGGTCATTTAAGAGCTCAGTCTCATTTTTGAAATATAGATTATCCAGGATAACATGAATTCAGCATTTCTATGTAATGTTGTTTCATTGATTGATCCCTTAGGCCAACAGGAATTGGCTGTAGATAGATACCTAAAATGAGTTTTAAAACTTTACCATCTTTTAATATTTTATAACCTGTCAAAAAAATCAGTTAGAGCTCTGCCTTTTCTCAAGTTCTGATATCGCGGCAGCAGATCTTCAGCAGAAACACGTTTTTTCATACAACTAAATGGTAGTTGCCATGAAAGCACGCGGCGAGTCATGACTCTGAAGAAATTCCTGGGTGAACAGTAGCAAAGGTGAAGCGAATGGCTAACACCTGCCAAAACCTGCATGGAGAGTGCTGATGTCATCAGCAGTGCCATCACTTTGCAGGCAAAGCCTCCGCTCAGGTCTTGACAGCTAAGGGTAGGAGGCTATGACCTTCAAATAGTCTATTTTAAGATGCATTTTCTGTGTGGTCTTTTTAAGTCTCACTGAAGCCTGGGCAGGTCCCAGCCTTTTACTCACCAGGTCCTTATTTATGTTTATTTATAAGCTTTTCCATGGAGGTCATCCTGGTACTATGTGAGTGCATTATGTATATTAATGGCCTTGTCCTCAAGCTATGCTAGGAGTGATGAAAGAGTGATTCCTCCCTCTGACAACAGAAAACTGATGCAAAGAGGGGTGAGGTGACAGGCCAAGGTCATACACAGAGTCTGAGGAAGAATCTCCTGCGCCCCAGGCTCACCCTTAACTACTGCTCTCCTTTTTGGTGAAGTTATAGTCATTCACTTCGGTGGGAGCTGAAGCTTTCATGACACTTCCCAGGGTCAACTCTAAAATGTTTGTGGCATATCAGTAATGTGACAGACAGGCAGTCAGATGGATACACATGTACACAAACTTCAGGACTGAAGCTTCCTGAATGGTTTCACAGACATCCCTAGGGTTCTGCTGGGTGCTTTCTATGAGCAATATGGAGACAATGTCATCCAGCAGAAACAAAGCCAGAGGATGAATTTCTGGCTCCACCATAGGCTCAGCATGTGAGTACTGGCAACTTATTTAATTCTTCTGCAGCGTACTGCAAAACAGACGTTCTGATGCTAGAGCCATTCTGCCAAAGCCTTTCTGAACAAAACACTTGGATGAAAAGCAGTTGTTCAGATTTTGATATCCTTCACGAAACAATTGACTTTTCAGACCTCGTTACCCTAAAAATACAATACCTTACCCTAAGAAATGTTCCACTGAAGCACTGGGAATACCCGGTCAGCATCACAGTGATGCTTAATACAGTTAAGTAGCAGCAGTAGCAACAACAAAGTGTAATGTTTGCCCGTTTGCCAAGGCCACAGTTTGGGACAAAACTGCACATGGAACTAGTTAACCCGTGTGACAGTAAAATGCTAGCAATCTGCATTATGTTGACATTTAATAACTAGTCAAGAACAATGAGAAAACACAAAGGAAATTGTAGTCCGTTCTGAGGTATGCTGAGAAGGAAAGCATATTACTCTCCCATCTTAAAAGACTACCATGCTGTAGCATAACAGATAGTCCAAGCTAACTGGCAATGGATTTAAGGTTTCAGGACACACAGCAGCTGAAACTGAAAGTAATGTGGACAAAGGTGATGTGTTTAGCCTCAGGAAGCATGGAATTAAACTGTCTGCTGGTAGGAGGTGAGAGGGGAAAAAGCTGGAAACGCAGCAGTCCCTTGTTTCAGCAACAGCAACCCACAGGAAGGTGGGAGGGGAAAGGAAAGAGGGGGATGAAACCACAGCAAGTTTTCCAAGTGTACCTAGCAGGAGATTAACAAAGAATATGCTTAATTATTGCTTCCTGCCCACCTGCCTAGTTCCTCCAAGAACCAGAGCTCACTCAAATAACATTCACTCCCTTGGCAAATGCACTCCTAATGGAAGCAGTTACAAATTAACCAAGTCAGTTCGCTTCTTTTACCTAGAATGAATTGCAGTTAATTTTCTCTACTTTTTTTTTCAGACCTGCTGGTGAACTTTCAGTTTCCAAGGATCAAAATCTGGGTGTCACGCTGGGGTAAATCAGCATAACTTCTGTTCAAGGCAGTGATATTGTCTGCATTTACACCAGTCAGTCATCCATCAGTTCTGGATGATCAAATTCACTGTCCTATTTACTGCCTTCAGTAAGTCTGTGTTATCCTAGCCTATGCTAAATTTATTTTTTTAATAATTCATGGGTTGCCTTCAATTTATGACTCTCTGTGCTACACAAATGATATGGAGTAATTAAGCTACCTTTAAAGCACCTTGAGTACTGTTGGCAGGAACAACAGCAAGTATTTAAAAGAATATTTAATACCGTGCATTGCCGGCATGCATGCTGGGAAACAAGCTCACATCCCAGAGCCTACCCTGGGCCAATCGCAAGAGAATGGCTTAATTGGTTAATCATATAAATTACAGTCACTTAATCATTTTAATCACCATCAGCCAATTAGCTCGGAGTTATGGGCTCTGAGGTAACAGTTATGCAAATGTTTATTCCACTGCAAGCTATTAACAGCCATATTTTCTGTATCAAGCTGACAGTGACTGATGGGAAGATGGAAGTGAAGAAAGGGAGCATTTATTCAGTATAAACTTCTCTCATTCTGGTTAGAATGAAGCAAATTATAGGAATGGCCTTAAAATAGAACAGTTGTCTTTCTTATCATAGAAATTACCTTCCATCCATTAAGCTGGTGTGGGCCATGTTCAGGCACATTCCTAGATGTTTTTGCAGAACACTGTCGTGCTTGCCCCAGTGTCCCAGCATCACTGTTGCTGTTAATTAACTGTTTGACTAGTAGGATAAGAATAAATGCTAGCATTCAGTTACTGGAAATCTGCAATAGTGAGTGAATGTGTTAGTTGGTTACAGTTCATCATCGGTGGATAATTTCCTGGAACAGAGGTGTGACACCTTTACTGTGTAACTTTGGATCTCTCCTGGCCTGTTTCTGTAAAAATCACCCCAAAGTCTCATCTCCATGACCATAGCGGCATCATGCTGGCTTAAGTGGAGATACTCACTACTTGCAGCGAGGATCAGAATTTAGCCCCAGCTCTTTCTCATAGATGAAAAAGTATAGATGAGATTTTTCAATATCATATTGCTCATTTGCATTGTTTGGGTAAAATGGGGCAGCACAGCAAAAACCACGATGCAGGAAATATAGAGCAGCAGAAGCATTTCTGGTACAGTAAGACTTGCGGGTGCATTGAAGCTGGGACATACCAGACATTTGTGTCATCAGGTATCCATTGGTATTAGTTCTGTTCAGGAAATATATTGTTCTGCCCCGTCACTCAGTCTCCCTTGATAGGTATGGAGAAGTTTCAGAGCTTCATTCTTATAACAAAGCTGCTATGGAAAAGAAAAATGTGTAGAGGAGGGGGACATTTGCTGATGTTACTTTTTTTATGATTTATATTTATCAGCCAAAAGTACACTTAGATATCTAGCAAATAAAGAGGGTGCAGCTGGCATGATTCTCTGGAGCATTCAGAATTTTGTCACTAAAGGAGTGACACAGCTCTCAGAAAAACACTTAGGAGTTGCAAAGCCTCACATAGCCAATGCACTTGTTATATTCAGTGTGAGAAGCCACAAATTGCCCATTCTCAAAAATACCTCACTACCATCAAGAAACTGAGCTAAAAGGTGTGGGGGAAAGTTTTCACAAAAGTCCACTAGCTTCACAATATTTTAGTTTGATATTTTTGGTGTGTGTGTCATTTTTTAAAAATATTTGGGGTTGCAAAGTTCCATATTTGAGGCACTAAGAGTATATATGTATCACTGTCACCAGAGTTATGTATATGGCTTAAATTAAATGTGCCTACTAAGGACATCAGTAGAAAGAATAATAGACTGTTTTAAGCCATGATTATTTGAAAACAGTTAACCTGTTGGACTCTATAATACTCAATTAACAAAGTATTACAACATCTATTAACTATTTATTAGTCCTTTATCAGTTACTCATAAATAGAACCTTAATGCAAAGCACAATAATTTTGGCTATTTAAATTAACAGTCAGTTTGGGGAGATGATGTATGAGTTAAGAGTAACTTATTTCAGGACAGAGGGAGTGATCTTGTCAGGCAGAGCATAAGAATCCAATCCCTCACTATATATTAACCAACAGAGAAAAAAATTAGGGCCTGAAAAGGCTGTTCACAAAATGTTTCCTCTTTGGTGCAGGGGAGGAAGAAAGAAATGTGTTTCTGAGGTTCAGCTCAGTCTCAGTGATGGCATGAATAAATGAGCTATGTACGTATTTGAAATACCTTAATGAACAAAGCGCTACAAATAGGTTGCCACCTCTGAAATGCAAAAATATGTGGCAAAGCTGAGGAAAAAATTGCTGCTACAGCTGCAGATGTGTCTGTACATGCAAAGCAACTCAGGTGCCAACCAGTAAAAGTCTATAGTAAAGGCAGCCAAGCTGAATGGCAACCACCCAGAGGGCAATCTCATTCATAATAGGTCTGTGAGCTAGGAAAATATTTGCATACAAATTTTATGGAGGAAATTGAAATTGAAGCCTTGATCTTATAAAAAGACTAGGCTAAGCAGTGCCCTGTGCCTACAGAGACAGGATCTGTCCGTGGCACACCACATACGCACAGTGCCGTGCCCGCACGGACGGCATGGCCCCAGATGGCTTGGGAATCAGCACCACAGTTGCGGGAAAACCCAGACCTGAGGCTCAATCCCAAGTAAAGAGACGAGGCCAGGAATGACACATCCTCTCTTTGTAGATGAATGAAATGCCTCATTTTACAGTTCTGATGTCCCTGTGCTATTGCATCTTTTGATGACCTCATTTGGGAGAAATCCTGAAAAATACTTCAGTGATCCTTTCACATTTCTACCTTTAAGCAATGCTGTACCTTTCTGTAGCACCAAGGAAGCTACTGTTGATCAGCAGTATCTTTCAGCTGTGTTGACAGGGTCCCCTGGTTTTTGCCATGCCCTCAGCAGACACGCTTATGCCTGGTAAGCACTGCTTCCTCTGTCAAGGTCATTCTGTGGCTTCACAGACATAGTCTGCCCAAAATAAATTAATAACGGAGCACACCTATCAATATTTATTACAATTACTCAGGCAGAATGTAAAACAAAGACTTCATCCATCAGTGGTGTGCCGTCAGACCGTTGCGATGACCCCAGGACCAGGCCCCCAAAACCTTCACCCCCCTGTAAATGGTGTCATGTTCTGTCAGAAGTGAGGGTTGGAGCTGCTTTTCTGCTTCTGCAAGGAAGATGGAGCCAGGTAGAGAGTCCAAACAAGAGGAGATCTTCCTGCAGAGAAGGGAGAAAGATGCTAGGGCTCTGATTAGCCTTCCCAGTGCCAAAGAAGGCGTGTGTTGTCTAGGATATTCATTTACTCTGTTAGGCTAAAGTCTTGCAAAATCCTTCTACAACCCACATTCCATGGGATGTCTTTAAGATGGTGGTTGTACAAAAACACTCGCTTCAGTAGCTAAGTGGTCATATTATAGCCTGTTGCTTTTCAGCTTAAAAAAAAAAATACACCTGTCATTTTGTACGCGTGCGTGCACTCTTTAAAAACCTTTAGGAGAAGAAAAACTTTATTTTCTTGTTAGTTTATTAAATGACCACCAATTGTCATATTTTATATCTGCTACTGAAAACCTGTTTCTGTGGCTGTTCAAGAAGACTCTTTCATGTCAGGTTTTCTTCATTTCTTTATGAGTGCTATTGTTTTCCTATTCCTACATTCACTTCAACCAAGCAATGCGCGAGGAATGCCAGATCAGGCTTCCTGAAAATTAGGCTCAATTAAGCCAGGTGACCTTTGATTGTTAACAATTGATTAGAAGGCAAAAGACAGATTTACAGCAAATTAGTCAATAACCGAACTTTTTTCTTTTTTTGGTAAAAGAGATCTCCTTTCTGCCTGTTGTTATTTTTGGTATTCCCTTAAGATGCCTGTATTTATGTTACCATGTCTTGAAAGAAAGGCTTTTTTTATTCTATTGACAAACCCGTCACTTAGAAAAAAACCATAATGCCACTGCTGGCTTTACTGATTAGTGGTAGTGTTGACTATATTAAATACGATAATGATCTTAATATATTGTCATTTAGGTGCACGATGGTGCTTGTTTTCTGCTTGTACGAAGGTCACACTGTACCACACTATTTGTTTTCATTAGTGTGTTGAGGGCAGAGAGGTACATCTGTGCGTAACCCCAGAGCAGGAGCAATCTCCGCTCAGGAACAGTGCTGTGCAAATGTCTTTCTCGCTGATATTTCTAACCTTACAATAAGCACGATGAATCTTTGACCTGACTTAAGCAACAGTGTGCCTATAGAGAGGCTTGCATCACAAACTCAATCAATATTTGTTTCAGGCATTTTATTCCAGACAGGCAAGTTATCTGAGGTGAATACCAGTGAACACGGGTAGACGGATAGAGTTAAATTCAGGAAAAGGCTGTGGCAGCAAAGTGAAGCCCTGGTGGAATTTTAGGCACCTCAGGGAGCATCATCCAAACAGGGGCTTTCTGAATCTCAGTTTTGTCCTGAATTTACGTTCAAATTGAAGTTTGGATGGTGATACATCCAGTAGCTGTAATACCAATGACAGCTTAGTAACAAGGTAGCTCTAAGAAAGGTCCTAGCCACTTCTGGTTTTAGAGGCCTAAATATTTTTGGAAACCTGGCTCTATAATCAGCTGGGCAGAGAAGCAGCTTACAGCCCAGCACCAAAGCACAGCGAAACAACACGTGAAGAAGATTTTCTCTGTTTTTCCTCCCTATCTCCCTCTCTGACATCTTCACCAGCTGCAGGAAACAATGAGCAGCTGAACGATACCCAAACCCAAGAGATGGGCGAATGGAAGAAGGCTGGTCCTCATGCAGCCTGCAGTTTGGAAGCAGATACTGAAATCAGTAGGGAAAACAGTTGGAGTCTGTTTTCCAGTGAGAGTTAAGTACGAAAACCCATGACTCTCAAACACAACTATAGCTGGATGAGCCTTGTTTTGGGTATGTCAAAGCCTGGAGTGCACCCAATGGTTATTCCCTTTGGTTCAGGGCATGTTTTCCCCACTGACAATGCAAAGACAATGTATGACTGCATATATCTTGAATGCACAGGCTGCTGCACCCTCCCCTTTGACTTTCTCCCTTTGCAAGTATGGATTCAAATGATGTTTAAAGGCCACAGGGAAATTAAGACAAAGTCACAGCTGTACTGCTTAAGAAATGTAGGAATAGAAAGGACATGGTTAAATTAATAGGGGTGTTCTGTTGTTCAGATCTGGGAACATGGAATACAAGCCAGGTCTGGGCAGTGAATGTTAAAGCAGCAGTAAAATGGGCAACATTAAAAGTATAAAAGGACTATTATAAACTCCTGATTTAGCCTTCTTAATAAAAACTGAAAGCTGGCATTGCTTCCAGTAAGGGCTACTGAAAGTGTGACTGTGTTAGTACAGGTGGGGCCAGGAAGAGAAAACAGAGCATCAGGAGAAAGTGTACTTTTATTGTCTGATTTCAGGTTTTATTAGCAAAGTTTGTAATGAAAAAGGGTAGCTGGATTGCTCAATTTACGTAGTAAAGGAGACCCTGAAGAGCCTCCATAGAGAAAGAAGAGAAAGAACTCGTCTTTTTAACATACTCCATTTCCACCTTTGGATCCAGAGATTTCAGGCACCAGGCATTAGCCAAGGCAGAAGTTAAACTAAGGAGGAGGAAGAAGAGTTTACATTCTTCTTTTTGGGCTGGCCATAAGCAAGAAGTCGTTTGACTTCTCTTAAAGCTCTTTTAGTGTGCATTGAGGTAAGTCAAATGACCTTGCACTGGCTATGGGCTAAAAAACCCGAGCTACACTTACCCCACAAAAAATCTCACTGATCCTCTGGAGGGTTGCCTGTCTTTGCCTCTCTTGACTACTCAAGGGCTTTAATCAGCTATGCTCCTCACTGAAGTCCTTCAGCTACATGCCAGACTAAGGTACTCTGAACCTGGGGGCACTGTGGGACAAAATGTGACCTATTGGAATATTGCGAGTGGCACTTATCAGTGCCAGTTCCACCAAAGACAACAACCTCATCTCAATGTGCACTAGACTTCTAGCAATGTGTCACCAGTCAGAAATTCAAAGTGCTGAAGGCCTGACCCTAACCTGGATATTGGCTAGAGACTTTATGATTAGCTTATGACCAAAAGAACTATTCTGTTTGTACTTTTCTCATGCACTGTATATTGAATTAACAGATTAATTTTCCCCTGAAGAACTCTGTCTTCTTCCCATCTCTCTTTCTCCTTTAACCCTTAAGTATAGCATCTAAAATAATTGAGAACTAGAGTTAAAATAGCTAAAAATGAAACAGCTGTTGACCCTGATCTTTCAACTGTTGCTTTCAATATTAGTTACTCTTGTAAAGACCTTTAATTAGGGACATAGAACACTTTTACCATCTTAACTCATTCCAATGATTTTATCAGTTGTGTCATGAAATATGCTACTATTGATTAGGTTAATGCAGATTTTTTGTCTTGGAAAGAAGTGACTCACAAAGAGATTTGTTTTATTCTTGCCATCTCTAGTTGACAGAAATCAGAATAAAATAGACAAATAATTGAAAGACCATTTCCCACCAATTCTGAGTTCGTAAAGGATTTAGATTGACCTAAGTCTGCAGTAATGCAGGTGTGAATGAGAATCGAGTATAATTAATTTCTGCTTCCTCAGAGAACAGTATGACATATTTGTATGAATGTCTGTATTTACAGGATAGAGCTTCATGAATGATTTGCCAGATCAGCTTCAGAGAAATAGTGTGATTTGATAAAGTAAAGAATAAGGTGGTGGTATACTGAATATCTGCCCTCCCACACAGAGTGTTCAGCATCTTGCAGGGTTAATCCCTAACTGAGGGCTGTTATGATTCACATTTATAACAACCAGCTCACCCTAATAAGAAACAAGCCACATTTCAAACTTTGATCCAAACGTAAATTGGCTGCTGGTCAATTAAACAGAAATTAGATCATCACTCACTAAGCCAAAGGCATCAACAATATGCTGATGTATTTCTCAATAGCAATTTCTTGAAATCATTCTACAGCTGTAATCAGAGAAGGCAACAGAGGTTTGTTTCTCTGTTTTCTTGTAGCTCTGTCCCATTTGGGTCCAAGAGGAGGCAGCTGTGGTCACATTCTGGTGCATGGAAGCCCTGGAGATCTGATAAAAGGAATCAGGTGACAATTTGCAAACCGTCGCTCCTGATGCTGCACTCCTAACTTGAGAAGGGTCTCAAGCCTCTCAGGCTGGGAGGAAAAGTCTGTTTTAGGGAGCTAGACAAATAAAAACCCCAAACCCTCACTAAATGGAAGGCAGGTGTGGACACAAGAGTAGGAATTTCTGTATATTTAGACCCCCAGGATGAAAACAGTGTGATAAGGTAATATAGGACAAAATGTCCTAATCACTTGAATTTTGACAGAAGTAATTATCGAAAGAAGTGAAGAATCGGCATCGAGGGTTCAGTGAGATACTAGTACAGTAAATACAGCAATTGTTCACCAGGGAGAATAGTATGTCAGGAACGCTTTGTAAAAGGCAGGAAAAGCAACTGTTTGATCCTGTGTTCATGAGTAATACATGTCTTACATGTCTGTGATTGTTTACTGTGCATCATGTTCTTTGTATTTCCATTTCTATGCTATTCCAGATAATTACAAATGGCTAATGTTCCCAGAAGTACAAAGCTACAATGATATAGTTTAATCTCCTTCTGAGGTCTTCGTGTCATTTTAAGAGTAAGAAAACCTTCCCTAACTAGATCAAGCGTTTACTCCAGACCAAAAATATATACACAGCTGTAAGAGACTCTGAGAGTGTCTCCCAGTCCAAAGGGTGTCTGACGATTCCTGTCAAAGATCAAAAGACTGTGCACAGGGCTGTGTGTATGTGGGAATCTGTGTGCAGTTTATGCACTCTGCTGGATAAGAAATGCTGTGAGCATGGCTGCCAAAAAAAATTAGAGTCCCTTTTGATTGTGTTAACCTGGTTTTTGTACCACAATTATAATAATTTTAACTTTGTTTTGAACTGAAATATCAAGGATTATAGGTAGAAAAATAATACTGGAGGACTGTTAAAATGGACAGTCTTCTATAAGAGGCATCCATTTCCAGTGGCCTAGCAACTGCCCTGAAATTCAACAACCACATACTATGTGTCACTGCATTTCAAAAAAATTTCTACCTCTGGGCTGGTCTGAGTCAGGTATCAAGCTAAGGGCAAAGGTTAAGCCAGGCCAGTTCAGCAAGAGAAACTGTACTTTCTGACTTTAAGGAAGAGAAGAGGATGGGAGATGTGGGGGGAAAGGTGGGCCAATGGTTTCAATACAGAGAATTTGACGTTGGACACTGACAAGGAAACATGGAAAAGTGGAAGTGAGGGCAAGACTGGGAGAAGGCAGCTAGCTGGATGAGTAGGAAGGATTTGGAGACTGAGCAGGAACTGTGGGATGGGAGAAAGGAGAGAGACTGTGTCAGAGACACTGCTGAGGTTACCAGGCTGTGAAAGAGAAGTGAAGGGACCAGACAGGTGGCACAAAGTGCTGCACAGGGAGGCTGGGTCTGACTGACCTAGGAGATGAGAAAGAAGAGTCCAGATACGAAGAGCAGAAGCTGCCCGGTTCAGTGAGGAAAGGCAGTGGGGTAGGAAGATGCTGCACTCGGTCAGAGAGACTGCATGACACCTGGCAAAGGGCTGTGTTTGAGAAGGGGAGAGGAAGATGTTTTCAGAGCCATAAACAGTACCTGAGAACCCCAACCTGACTATCACTATTCCTTCGTCAACAAATAACTATGAAAAATGGTAAATATTTCTAGTACTAATCTCCCAGAAGGATGACACCTTAGTACTGTTGTCACTTACTCCATTAGCTCACCTACTAGAGGTCCAAAGATCCAGCTCTGCTGAAGAACCATAGGAGTATCAGTGTGATGCCATGGGATGGTGTTTGCTTTCCCATGTGCTTTTCCTGAAAGCCCTAGGAAATTACTCTCACAAAAGCATATTAAAAGGACTTTATTAATATAGCAGAGTTAATCGGAGTATAAGCTAGGAAATGCCAGAAGTGCCACAAAGAGCCGACTGTTACTCCTCTGGGGTGTTGCAGTCCCCACTAATAAAATATCACAACCAAAATTATAATAAAAAAGCAAACAGATTTTTTTTGGTCAGTCATGCTGTGCTCACTTTGAAAATGACTGCATGGTAAGGCGAGATTTTAAAAGTTCCAAACAGAAGCAATTAAGCTGGTGAAAGCAAATATAACTATTTGCAAATATGCTTTCTCCTCCTTCACTCTCCAGTGCAAGAATACTCCTGAGAGACCAGTTAATTTCTACATGTGTATGTACTGTTCTTTAGGTCGCAGTACAGCAGACTGAGACACAGAAGTTCAAGCCAAAATTGTTTTGCAATTAAGAAAGTGTTGCAAGGTGAAGTTGTGAGGGGAAATAATAAAAAAGGAGGTCTTTAGTATCTTTTTTTTTTTTTCACTTCAATGGGTCTGAAGCATATGTTTTGATCTAAGGTACATACTTGAGAAATATTGTTTTGAATTAGGTCAGACTTAGGTGTTTAAGAGAATTCATGAATGAGAGGCAAGGCTATATACATTGCACATTGTGTAATGCTTTGGTTTAAGGGTCTCTGGTTATCAGAGAATAAAACTGATGTAAATTGTGTTAGTCACATACATTAAGAATAAAACCTGAGAAAGGACTGACATACTTGAAGCAGCCCACATTGCGAGCACCTTACTGCTAATGGAGTCCTTCCCTTACAGCAAGGAATTACTTTCTAACATGCCAGTGAGATACCAGCACAAATTAAGACTTTTCCACTGTCACAAAGAACACTTTGGATTGAACCAGGGTCTCCTGAGCCCTAGCCCAACGTTCATAGCCCTAAGCAGTTGTATGTAAACCCCTCCACGCTAACTAAAAATAGGCTAAATACGTTTTAAATGGCAAGCTTTTGAGAATTGTGTTTTCTCAACAACCAGCCATGGAATACAGAACAAAGCAGAGCCCAAGTGTTAATTGCTCCAACCCCATAATTAAATGCAGACATACTGTACTCCGACTGTGATTCTTGAAAGCTTGCCCACTTGTTTTTTTCAATCCAATAAAAAAGAACACCATCAATTTTTTGTTTGAGTAAATGCAGTTTGCAATAGCTGACGTGACAATAGGTCATTGGCATAATTACGATCAGAAATGCCTTCATGCAATAGCCAGAAGCTACAAAAAAAAAAGGCAGTAGTCAAGCCACTGCAAATTATTCTGCTTATTAACATCCGGTATGCTTTAGAAAGCAGTGAACATGCATGTGTTTATTTTGCGGTTCTGTCAGGGAATGGCCCTGGGATCAGATTTAGTGCATGCCTGCCTGGATGAGCCCATGCTCTTAGTTGGACAGACGCAAGCCTGTCTGGCCCAGAAGCGAAGCACTCATATCAGCACAGTACCATGAGCGACCTAATGTGCAGTGTTGCTTCTTTGCTAGTATGCCTTCATAGCTCTGGACCAAAGGCCAATCTACATACAAACAGACCAAAGCATTTGTAGCTACAGCCAGCATCACTCTTCCTCTATTCATGCCCTACGATCTGAGCCGACATAACAGTTTTCGCCTGACCCACAGCATGTAGGTCTTGCTATCCCTCACCACGTCTGACCTACATTCACTGTTGGCTCTGTTTAGGAACTAAATGCAAGCTGAATATTTATGATTTAGATGTGCCAAGATCAAGCCTTTACTTCCTAATTAAATTCAAGTGGTTGGTTTAATAAACAAGAAAACCCTTCCAAAAATTGAATCAACACATTATATGCCTTCAGAGCCTGGACCCCCTAGGCTGCCTTCTGCTTATGTTTTATTTGCATCCTGCACATTTACTTTGTAACTGAGTGTCTAGGTCTGCAAACAAAACCAAAGCTGAGATTTTCATATGATCACTTGTGGATGCTTAAAGCAAATACCAAATTTAATAGGCCACTGTAAAATAACGGGCAATAATTTTCATTTCCTGTAGAGGGTGGACAGCATTAGGGCATTGCTCTCATCACCTCCTGTACATTAGTGAGGTCTCCCCTCACTAAGGGTAGGCAGGCAGGGGTGTTGTTGCTTTCACTGTGGGGGAGGGGTGTCTCCTTTGGAAGTGCGCTGAACCTGTGCTCATGGCCCACCTCCTTCCCCCCTGGCACCACCTGTCCTTTGGGCATTCACCATCTGTCTTCAGATTCCTGCGCAGAGAAGGCTTAAAAGCATTGCTATACTTAAGTCCTACGCCCAATGGACTTAGTACTACAATGGTTTCTGCTGTGCCCCAGCAGTACTGGCTGGTCATTTGAAAGGTACTTTATGATCCCTGCAGAGTGAAATAAACTTGTAAGTAAGAGGTAAAGCCTTGAGCCTGAATAGTGCTATAAAGCTGTTTAACTCTAGCAAGTTAGGCAATCTCAAATAATATCCTCCTGGGGCTGAGTAAATTCTTGTGGGAGAGGAGGAATAGGATCAAGATACAGTGAGAGAAATGCTCAGTAGACACTGTGCTGCCGGCAGTGTCAAGGCTTTTGCCTGCAACACAGACTTTGCACCCATCGTTCCTTCATCTGCAGGCCACTGGGCTATGCATCCCCCCCTGCAAAGCAGCTCTCTGAGATTGCAAAGAGGTTTTCTGACTCTTATTTGAACCTCCAAATCATCTCTAAATTTGATCTGATGATTTCTTTACCATCCTGGTATACCTGTCCCCTCCGTCCCCTAGGTACCCAAATATAATACAGCCAGTCAATTAATCAATGAGGTTTCTCCTCCCATATCAGTGCTGTATCCTGCTGTCACATTTGCATTCTGCCTTACATATTTCCTTATAAATAAGCAGTAAACCTGAGGAAGCTGTGGTTTTAGGGAATCTCTGACACAATTCAAACATCTTCCTGGAAAAATGCAAATCGTCCCTTTCTAAATTTATCCTATGGTTTCAAACCAGAAATATAATTCTTCTGAAGCTGTTAAATATTGTGCAATTACTAAAAGGTGTGCTCAACGAAGAGGCAATAGCATTGCTTCAAATAGGTAAACCATCCCTCTAAAGTGTCTTAGAGATTCTTATTAATAACGGTAAATAATTACTATTAATTCTATAACCAAACTGTTTTAGGCCCATGGGAATGCAGGGAGAGAGCTGACTTCTCCAGCGAGAACTGCAGCCATTATTTTGGCAGCATTGAACCTAGATTTATGGTATTCCATTAAGAAGGAATGCATTAACTCTACAACTGTCACCACTGCATTGATGTCAAAGGAAGTGCTCTGCCTGGCTTTGCTGACTTGATTGATGGAAAATAGTATATCAGTCTGGTTGCTCTCTCTCTGATGAGAAAGGCAAGTATCCTGGATCCCTGAAGCTATAGCAAAACTCCATTTTTTTTTTCCTACTCTTGGCTAATTTTCCTGCATTCTTTGGCCCTGGCCATGGAAAAGGAAAAACAAGACAGTTGACTTTTTTACATTGCCCAGAGAGGAAGCAACCCAACAGGCAGAGCAATGAAGTTGAACCATTCTTGCCTTTCGCTCCAGTTCAGTTTCAAGCTTGAACTTTGCACAAATGCTATCACCACCGTAGGCCAAACTTAAAGAGCAAATTCAAGCAACTACAGATTTGGAGGTCACTGCAGATTGAAACTTAGTCAAAATCTTGATTGCAGGATAAAGATTTCTTACCATGTATCCACTGTCCCAGCAGACTGCAAAAATACTGGATTCGTCTCTGGTGAATACTTAAAATAGCACCTATTCCTGTAGCACATTAAAAAGGCACTCATTTTTTTTTCCAAAGCAGGGAAATGCTGCTATTGCTCTTGAACAGACAGAGAATTGAGACACACAGGAAATGTCTAGTAAGTAAAATAACCAGGGCCTATGCTCTGGCCCCGAGGCCAGGCAGCACAGCATGGCTCAGCTCTACATACCATAGTCTCTTCTTTCCCTTCCCCACCCCCTCAAACCCAGGGTATTTGAGTCGAAATTGCCTGCTGGGAACGGTCCCTGGCACATGCTCTCCCCTGAAGCGTGTCTGTGTGTTGTCTGGAAGAACAGCAATCAGCACAGCCAGGGCTGCGCTTGGGAGTGTGCTAGCAATTAAAGAGCATGGCCAACTGCCGGCCTTTGGTGCCGCCCTGGTCTGTCTGTCAGGGTAGACGCAGCAAAAGGAGCTGTGTGTCCATTTACGGACCCATAAAGGACTTGGCAGAATGCAGGCATTCAAGTCCTTGAAACTCTCATCTAAACCTATTGGCATTTACATTTTTAACAGCAAGCTGAAACAGATGGGTAATATTCTGCATATGTCCCCCACTACTCCAGTTGTGGTGACCTGGGATATTTGCCTTTCTGCTCTGAAAGACTTCAGCCAGATCAGGGAGGACACTATTCTGATCAGTCAAGTCAGGAAAGTAACATAGGAAAAGACAGGATCCATTGTCATCTTGATCAGATTTGCAAATGAGATCCTCCAGCACATGCCCATGTGTGCACGCACACACAGAGAGAGCTGTGCACGTGAACACACATGCACAGTCTGAGAGGCATTGCCTGGTGAAACTTTTCAGAGCCAGCAGACAGGTTCTGCAAAAAACACTGCTCTTCATGAGCCAAGTGATGTCCCCACAGTCACACTGGGGTCTTAATCCTTCCTGTGTGTGCTCCTGTCTGAAGAAGGCGCAGCGGTTTTGGTGCTTACCAAGGACTTGAAAAATCTGAATTCCTCAAAACCCAAAAGGGCAGGACCACAGCAAAATTACATACCATACATGAGAGATGGAGAACTCAAGGAAACATATTTTACTGAGCTTTGTTTTCACTTCGGGTCAAGAAGTAAATTCAAATTATGGAAGATACCATTTTATTGGCTTCTTGCCCATGTGCATTGATGGTTTTGATTCTATGTATTAAAAATATATACATAAATTTAGGATGCTTTCTGTTAGTTTTCTTCCTGTGTTATTATTAGAAATCATCCCTGTAGACTTAAAACTAATGTTCTCTTTACAGAAATAATCTCTATTATTCATAATATTTTTGGCCTGAATTTAGTCGTTCCACAAAGCCTTCCCATGTCAGCTGAAAGATTAGTGTCTTTACTGTCTTGTTTCACTGCCCTCTTCTGTTACTCATCTGGTCATACTTCATCTCATCCAAAGCTTTTGCAAAAGCAAGGGGCTTACAATGAACTCATTAATCAACGTTTCTGGAGTTAAGATGTGGGGAAGTCTCACCCCTGCACATCCTCTCATCATTGCTGTGCTTATCATCATCTTAAATTGGTTTGTCAGCCAGCCGCTCACCTCAGTTGCTGTTTCTTGCTACGCCAGCACCACATGCCCTATAAGAAATCATAAATTATGGCATGAAGCGAGGTTCATATACCATCGAGCCAAAATAATCACTCAGAATTTTGTTACTGACATTTCCCTCACAGCCTCTTGCACAAATGAGTGTTTCTAATTCAAGTTTTTACATTTTCTTTCCACCATTTTTATTCAAGTCTCATACTTTTATTAAATGTGAGCTATTGAACTAACTCAGTTCACTGAGTTATTTCACAAATGAATAACACAGATTATTCCATAAACCATCATCCCTTAATTCTTTACCTTCTAAAATGTATTTACATATTAAGTTTCTCTAAATTGCCCCTGTGTAAGAATTGAGACTGCAACATTCTTGTGGTGCTGCTTGAAGACTACTTGTACCCACAGCATGGGAAAGTCAGACTAAGCTGTACAGAAAAGATCATAAACATAGCTGTGCACAGAGCGGTTTGAAAACTGGTCTTTTCCACAATAGTGAGCAGGTTTTTCTCTATATTGGCTTGACCACCATCTTGCCCTTTCTAATGCACTTAGTCATCACTGTTTCAGAGTACCAGGCGATGTGATTCAGCAATCTTCAGGCAAAAAATAGCACAGATGTGTTTGGTGAGTCTGCTGGCTAATTGATAATATATCAGCTGACAGCCTGTGGGGGAACTGGCTACAGATGTCTCTCACTGAGAGCTGTGTAGCTGTGATGACCATTATGAGTGCATTAAGCTCCAAATTTTGTATTTTTGTAAAGAACTCTGATAAACTGATGGACATTTAAATATTCTGAAATAAATATGCTAAACATATTCCTATCAGATTTTATTATCAAATCTGCAGTTGCCAGGGACTTGTTTTTGACATATTCATAGAAGCTATAGATGGAAAGAAGCAGCATAAGCTTTATTTGATAATATATATTTTTAATTGTTTACATAAACCCCAGTAAGAAAGAACTCTGTGCAGCAACCTAGCACACACTCTCATCTTTCTGTTTGATTGCAAACTTCCAAATAACCCTTGGCAGGACTAGCACAACACAACAAGCATCTGTGTCTCTGCTTCAGTTTCTATTGCCATGACAATTATCTGTGTGAAACATTTCTCTATAATATGTGCTCTACTGTAACAGGCCCAGTCAGTTTGGTACAATGACACTTCAGAGGATTTAACTTTTTATTATGTTGAATCAAAAAGAAAGAAGCAATCTGACTGAATAGCTGACTCTTGAGCTAAAACATGTTTTACCCATTCATTTTTCAACAAGCTTTCAAGACTTTACTGTATAAAGTTTATTTTAGCTATCAAAAAACCTATCAAGATGTGTTACTCATTTTAAACAAATGTTCCTATTGTAGTGTCAGATTTACATGTTTTTCTGGCTCTGACTCAGATGGATTCTTCATGGGGATCAAAGTGATAAAGTTCATTACATCAGAAAACTCACTTAGATCAACTTACAGTACTTCAATGAAAGTGAGTTTCCTTTGCTGGAACATCTTAAAGTACATGTATATATTTTGATGTTCCTGGTCCCAGTCTTGTGGTGTTCTTAGTCCAAGTACTCTCCCTGGCTCCAGAGACACAGAAAAGATGATGCAAATATTCCAAGGTTATACCCATTATACACAGGACACAATGTCGAAAGTTATAACTTTAACTGAAACTGAAGTTATTTAACACTCTACCGAGAGCCTGATTCAGGAATATTTTTACTGTCTTCAGTGGGTTCATGATTTTGTCAGCAGGCAGGCACAGATTAGGTTCCATATTTAACAAGGTATATAATTTTTGGTCTATTACTGCCAGCTTCTTCTACGAATATTGTCCTAAAGTCCAAACAGTAACGTATCTCTATCTGTACTCACCTATTCATGAAAATGAAAGTAGGTTCAGGTAAAGAACGTTTTAAACCATTTTTAATGAAAAAAAAGCACATCCATCCATCACAGCATTTCATGAGAAGATGTAATTTACATAAATATTAAAAAGCTTTAGGGATCCAGAGTGGAATGGCTGGTCAGAGGGAACAGGGTAAGTTGTTAACATACAGGGTCAAATTCCCAAACATCCATATTTCCTGGGTTTGCCTCAGCTATTGAAATGATGGCTCTTCTGAGATGGATTTTTTTCTTTCCTTTGAAACTAGTTGAGCTTGAAGCCTCATTGCATCACAAGACAAAAGCAAATATCAAACATTGGGATTTTTTTTCCCGAACAGAATTCCTGTTTCCCAGCCTCCCTACCTAAGTGAATAAAACTGACGACTCCATCATCTTTCATTTGCACCAACTTTCTGATTTCATAGTAAATTATTTTGTTAGACAGTATCTCTTCCTGAGCTGATCCCCGTAGCTCATGATTAGTAGTCAACTCTGTTTTCAAATAGCTAAATATGTCTTCCAACAGTTGCTTAGCACATATATAGTCTATGATGCAGCTGTCTGAGTTATCCCCAAATTAGCTTTTTCCACCCCACGGTCTTTAACCTCTGGAGGGAGAACTTCTTTGACATGCCCTCCTGGTTGGAGCCCCTTTTACAACTGCCAGATAGCAACTACTTCCATTCTGTCCCCAAACTTCAATTCCTCAGCCACAGATCCTACAGTAAATGGAGGAGATGAGGCAAAGGCAGACTTGAAGCATGCAGACGGATTACATGCCATGATTACAGATAATGTCGATCTACTACTATATTGCCCAGACAAGTACTGCCAGCCTGTGTGACAGAAATGTGCTGACCTGTGGAAAGATAAGTACTCAGTAAAATGGATTATTGCAGAGTTAGAAAGTGATGGGTTAAAGGCATGTGTTTCCATGGGTTCCCAAAGTGCTAACTGTGAATATTTGTAAATGATGCGTGGATAGTTTAGATCTAAGCCTAAGTGCTGTCTAAGTACCTACACAGTTTTGCTTACCGAGTGGCTCTTAAAAATGACCAGTGAAGACTTGCAGACTTATGCTAAATACAGAGCAGTAAAGCTTCATGATATGCTATAGCACTTTGTCTCTTCTTCCAAACCTACCTCTATGTCTGGCATTAGAACCAAGCCCCAGTGAGACTACCAGGCACGAACCCTTGCCATCCAGGTCTTAGCACTAAGTCATACTCAAAGGCTTAAATCCAGTCCCTCCACTCTCTTGTCTTTCACAACCTGGGGAGAAGGATCCTCTTTGAAGATGCAGGCAGATATGAGAATCTCAGGAGAACAGGTGATTTCATGAAATTTTCACAATGTTGAGATGAAATCTTGCTGGAGACCCTTATGGGATTTGCCTGCCATTAAACCAGAATCTGAACCTCAGCAAAGGTTCAGCCTTTAACTTGAAACTCAAACCCTGATTTAAAGCTGGTCTTGACCCACATCTGCTCAACATCTTCTGAGTTTACATGTTAAAGGAACCTTGAGCTGGTTTTGTTCTCTTCAAAGGTGATGTGCTCCTGTTTGAAAGGTGAAGAAGAGAGCGTTTTCATTTTATTATTATAGTAACTTACATTTATATAGTGTTTTTTTATCCCCCAAATCCTATAGTGCTTTAGAAACCATACAAAAGGATTTCTTAATCCACTTCTGAAATACAACACTTAATGCAATACCATATAGCAGCTTAGGAGAGGATGCATGCCAGAAGTCTTTAATGACCACAAACGGACAGGACCTTGGTTTTAAGTTTCACTCAAAACACAGTAGCTCCATCAGCACAGTCTCTTTCACTCAAGACTGGGTCAGCAGTTCAATTCTGACTCCAAAGAGAGCCTGCCACCTACTAAATCATGGGCGCCACTCATGACAGCACCAACACATTCCTTGGAGCCCTTCTGCTCAAGCCCTTGACGGCCACAAATCCACTCCAACATGTGAGGTGCAAATGTCTACGCTGGAAAGTGTAAGAAGGGGTGATAAGGGGGAGAACAATATCAGAGAAGAAATACGTGCCAGACAATCTACACTTTCTTCTTGAGAAAACACAATCAACCTGTCAGATCTAGTTTCAGCTACCATCTTGTTTATAAAAAAACACATAAAGGAACTTGCTTAAACCATACCACTGGGGCACTGAAGTCAAGATATTAACACATAAAGCTTAACCAATATATTACATTAATTCATCTATTGATCACAGAATTTATTTTAAAAATAAACATAACAGCCCCTTTGGTAATATAAGACAAAAAGAGTATACATTTTAAATGGTACCTGAATTATCCCTCTCCCCAGAAGTCCTAGACTTATCCAATAATATTGGCAATTCACAGAGGCTATATATTTTTCCTAGAATACATCAGGAAAAAATAAATTTCTGAATCAACCTGAATATTTTGATGACAAATTATCTAAAAAAGTCTTTTCATATTGAGACTTAGGCCCTCAATCTTTTAAAAATACACAGCGATGAAAAAACATCTTTGTAATATTTATATGGTTTATATGTATATAAGTCTTATCAAGTAAGAGCAAAAAGTGAAAAGATTTGTCATAAGAGCAGATGAGGAGACCAGCAAACAAGGCCAATATATGTTTCAAAGGACAAGGCTTGCAATTGCTAAAGCTGAAGGCTAAATTTTTCAAGACTGCCTAGCAGTTGGGAAGTCTTTTTTTCACAGGTCCAAGTAGACACACCTCTCATTTTCACTTGGGTTCTTGAATTTGGCACTCCAAATTGCAAATGTTATTTGGAAATTTTATCTGGAAACTAAAATCGAAGGAAAGAAAGAATGAATGATTTTTGTGGATTGTATCTGTGATAAGAAAGTGGAAGGAGCAGACAAAACCGAATATTTGTTGCAAGTTTCGAATTCAGGCTTTTTCATTTTCCAAGTAGAAGGCTGTAAGAATGAGACAGGAGTTGGGTCCACTTGCATGAATCTGGAAAGCTATGACCACTGTATCAGGCTAAGGCAGCTACAGAGGAAGAGTCCCAAGTGGTAAGCAAGAGTAATGCTGGGATGGAAGATCTAATGTATTGAGTCTCATTTAATTCCCCTCAACTTGATCATATACTTTTCCTGTAAAGCAATTTCTGAAGAGCTTAGCTTCTTTCTTAGGCCCAGAAAAATAAAGATCACTGCACTAAAATAGGAGAAACAGTATCAAGTCAGCTTTTTCCTTAGAAAACTATGCAAAACTTTACTGTGTCATTAAGGTATACAATCCAATTACTAAAATATGTAAAATTGAAATAATAAACATGTAGTTTGATTAGACAAGGATATAAAAGCTGTGGTAGTAAAGTCAACATTTGAATCAATCAAATTTATGAAAATTAAACTAGCAGAGCATGTATATATTACTTAAGCATGCAAGCATTACTAAAGTATCCAACATTTATTAGGGAAAATAGTGGAAGTTTTGTTTTCATCTAGAATGGTATTGCATATAGGCATGACCTCTGTCACCTCCTTAGTGCTAAATAAGTAAGCTTATCATGCTTGGTAGCAAATGATTTTTTAGTCATTTTCATTGTTTGCTATTTCCCATTAAAGAAATTTTCAGGACATTATTTTTGGTGCTGCAATGTATTAACATAATCATAATTTTACCCATGCAAGCAATGACTAGCATGTTTGCACTCCGAAAGTGCAAAAGACGGTCCACCATGCCAGACTGCCTGACTTATGCTGAACACAGAGATGTTGTTTCTGAGCTATGAATGCCTGTTTCTATGAGAGAATGTTTCTAAATCACACTGTTCAGGTTTCTGCCCTGAAGCTTTCTCAGTTTCCAGACTTCAGCCTCTACTGGTTGCAATAGAAAAAGGAAATGCAAAAGGAAAATTTCAGGTTAGTTTTTGTATTCCATTTCTAAAAATGCCTTCAGAAAAATATCTATTTTGAATCTGGATGCACCAAAACAGATGGAGCATGGATGATTTTCCCCCATGTGTTCACATTTCCATCACAAGTTTGTTTCATATACACAAAAGCAAAGGGTTATATATTATGCAGATGGCAATAAGAAGAAATGCAGTATCAAGTCTGAGAACCCATCATGTGTAACAACACCTTGAGGGCCACTGTCAATTGCTAAAAGAAAAAAAGGTGGCTGCTGCCTAGGGATGCATATCTGCTCTATTTATGGCCCTTCTGCTTCCTTTATTATCCCAAATTGACACATTTTCCTTGATCTCTTTTTCTTGCTCCAGAGATCTATTCAAAGGTTATTTTCCCAATGAGGATGCAAGGCTTTAGCCAGATTTGTCATCCTGAGTTTAGCAACTGTAAGGCTAATTCATCCCTCTACTTGGAGGAGAGGTGTCTGCTCATCTGCTGACCACCTTAGTCTTTTTTTCAAACCTTCTCCGTGGCCTTTGGCAACAGATTTGTGTCTCCTGTCTTCCTACCAGGCAAGTTAGGCTATCTCCTCTAAACCCTGAGCAGCATGTCCAATTGCTTCAGGGTTTAAAACAGTTAAAAGGGACGAGAGGTTTTTTCCTTTCTTCTTAGTAGCTGCTATTAGCCTTACCCTCATGTTTCAGTGAATTTTCTCCCAGCAGGGAAACTGCCTTCTGCAGGGTGCTTTGTTGCTTTCATAAATCTCTAATTAGGTCCCTATCTGATTTAACAAGAAGTCAGTCCTGTCCCCAGTCATCTTGAAAGCTTTACAAATCTTTGTTTTTGAAGATCCCAGTGAGAAAACAGCCTCTTACCTATCCCACTACTAGTCTTTTCTACTTGCTTTGAAGGCATTTCCTAATACCCTTACATCCTCTCTAAATAAAATCAGAGCAAATAAATAAGAAAACATTGTAACATACATTTCCATGCTCAAAGAATATCTGTGGGATGGTTAGGAATGGTTGCTGACTGAGGATAAGGCCCTTTACTGGCAACAATAGGGTTCATTGAAGCAGGTACAACTCCATGATGCTTCGGCAATCTCAAGATACTATTTAAATTTCAGAGCCTTTGGGTTCTTGCTGGGATTTTTTGTTTGGTTGGTTTTTTTAAAAAGGTTATTTTACTTTAATGTTATCCAGCAACCACAATTCTAGACTTGACAAAAGAGGGACACCAGTGGGATTTCTTAACATTTTTTCCGCTCAGATTTTGATCACCCTTTGCTTAGCAGGAATAGGAAAAAAAAATGGAAGAAGCAGCTGTTTAAAAGTTGGAAACATTCTGGAAATCGAGACCAGTAGAATATAAGCATTGATTATGCATTTGAGTACCCTCTCTGGGCTTTTAAAAGAAAATTTAACATTTCCAGAGTCTGAAGAGATTATTTCTGTACATATAACACAAGTGGGATTAAGAACAAGCAGTTTCCCTGATAGCAAAAATTGAAACAGTAATACTAGTGTTACGACGCTGCTACAATTTACATGACCACTTCTTTTGTGGCTTTTGTCCCCAAGGCAAACCCATCTTAACCCAGTGGTTGCCAGTGAAGCCCACCTTCCTCTGCAGCTTTCAGTTCAAATGTCAGGGACCTGACAAGATTAATACATCTTTCCTGAAGTCATACAAAGCACCTTGTGAGAGATGCTGAGTACCCTCGACTCACTGGATCAGGCCAGTAGAAAACTAGAGAAATATGTACAAAATAGTAAGAGTGCTGGGGACCAGACTGGAGAAACTTCATGGTGTCCTTTCCTTGTTGTCACACTCTTCTCTCAGCATCAGACTTACTGATGTCTGTCACAGGAGGCAGAGCTATATGGTCCAACCTCACCTGATGCTTTTTTGTTCTTACACAAAACGACAGTTCAAAGAGAACTATTTTGCATCAGTTGTTTCACTGCTGTTATATAAGCAGACATTCACATAAAGGAAATAAATCACAGCATTTCTTAACAGCCATATGTCCATGAGGTGCACACTTCAAATTTTTAAAGATTTATTTTCCAAGCGATTACTCAAGCGATGTTGAGTTTAAACAGTTAGGAGGGAAGAACTGGAGACACAGCTGAGAGTATGATTCATGTCGATAAGAACTTCAGTTCTTGACACCACTGAGAAGATAGACAAAAAGCTAGAAACCCCACCCCAAATCCTAAAGGACAAATGTATTCAGCAGTAATTACTGCACCTTTACAAGGCCAGAGACTTTGTTTAATACTGAATGCAAAGAAGACAAAGATGCAAAGATGCTGTCATGCAGCTTGTAGCGACAGTAACTGTGAAACTTAGTAGCTGGGTGACTGAGCTAGAATACATTAAAAGCATTCCCAAGGATGAATTTGTCACTTTTCCTTGTGAACTCTTTGATGATTATTACTGTCACTGTCAGCAAACAGCACTTTTATTTCCCTCACTTAAATATTTCAGGTTTCAGTGTTGAACACTGGAAGCGAACTGGAGCTTGCATCTCTGCTGGGCTAAAGGGTTGGCCAGTCTTGGACATGGTGACCCTGTGTAGGTCTCCCCATAATAACCAGGTCTGCTCCTCACCTCCTCTTTCGAAAGCCCACCGACTTGTGCTTCCTGAGCACTGCTCTTCGGGTATGTTTTCCACACACCAAGACCCCATTTGTGCAGCAGGATGCTGCTGGCACAGTTAGGCCAGGAAAGGTCGGGGAGAGGTGCCTTTGGCCAACCGGCGCTGGCGGAAGCTCCGGAGTAGGTGGTGATGTTTCAGCAGTAATGTTATGCTTCTGGAGGTGTAATCTGTCTCACTATAATTTCCAAAGCACATCTTTGCCTGTGACAGTGCATACGTGTGATGAGTGCTTTCTAGGCTGTAGTTTTCACTGGTATCACTAGCATATGCCCTGTGTCAAAACACTCCTGGAAATTCTTCCAGGATCACAACCAGCTTTCTAATGTGCGCATATCTCTAAATATCAAAGCTAGCCACCTTATCCTAAAAGTAACACTGGGGCATCACCAGTGCTGAGGAGGAGCATTAGGATATTGATGTGCAAATGAGCAGACTGGCCAAGATCTCAGGTTAACTCTAATTTAAAAGCTACAGGGTGGAGAAATTGTCAGACACAGCAGGTCACTTCTTTGGAGCTTGGTTTTGCATGTCAATACACAGCATGTTCCCTCCTTAAAGGTAGATGGTAACTGAAGAGGGAACATAAGGTAGCCAGGGGCTCTTTTGAAGAGGGTCTCTATGAGAACAGAGATTTAATTTTTGGTGGTATAAGGTCTGGAGTAAAGACTGGAAATTTCCTACATATTGAACATGTAGACTAACAGTGGAATAAAAATGAGATTTGTCATCTGGCACTGTTTTGGGGGTGCATCAAGTGTAATGCAAGGGGCTCACCCATGTGCAAGGCATTCTTTTGATCTAAATCAGAAGAAACAAAGTATAAAAGCAGCTCATCAGCACACTAAAGGCTTAGGAATCCTGTGGAAAAAAACTGTAGACACATTCACACATTATAGCAATACTGGACAGTGATGAGCTATAAATGGAGGGATACACTCATTTGTGATCCCACATACAAAAACTCTATGAATGCTCAAAGAAAACAAGCAATCTATTAAAATATATTGGATCTGTTAAAAAACTTGCATTCCACATTAAGGTAATAACAGAAAACAGTGACATTTTTGCTGCCTGGCTCGTACCTCCTGTTAGGTACATTGTATTATTTCCAAGCAGTGACAAACAAAATTGAACATTTCTCCAAAGGTCACATCTATCACAGTTTTTATTTTCTCATTTGATTCAGTGTGTCAGGGTCTTGTTATTTATTCTATTTTACCTGTTCAGTGAAGTAAGTCATTCCTCCTATGGCTAGAAACCAAATCTTATTTATAGAGTTCAATGAATATTTCACAGCAAATAGCCTATCCAGTCAATTCAAATTTTCTTTCTGTTCATTATTTGTTTATGATCAGCTTGCTATTTGTTATCTCAAATTAGGGATAGTAGTTCAGCCTAGATCAATGGAATATTTAGGCTGCCATGCACAAAATCGTCGTACTTCATCAAGTAACAGCAAATGAAATTATCGCCCGTTGACTTCTAAGTATGTTCTTCTGCCCATTAGCAGAAAAGCCTTCAAATAGGACATTGCTGCTACACTCAGGGTGGCCTGGCAAAGTTTGCTTTTCACCTTGATTATGACTGTCACAGGGCCACCCTGCAAAGGGACACAGGCAAATTTGTAGCACTCAGCACTGCATAAGACATAAGCTCTTTCCCACAGTAAAAGGCATTAGCTTAACAGTTAAAGCCACTGCATGCTAGGAAGTATTTCTGACTTAGACCCCCAGCTATTTTCCCTGTGGCTTTTTTTGCACTACTGGTTTGGCCACCAACACAGGTCTTTCATCTTGAGCTTGTTTTTTTGCTGGTTCTGGTTATAACATGAAAAGAACAAGAGAGTCTTATTTTAGAAAGGATATTTTAGTTTTTCACTGAGGACTTGGGGCTCTCTTCAGTTGTGAAGTGGTCCCTTTGCAGGCAGAACACTACAGTGAAGCCACACGTTTCTAACCTCACCACAGGGTAGAGGAGCATGAAGCCATCTCATCTCAGGCTAGCATAGCTTGGGTGTCTGTGGGAAACACCTTGGTAGAGGATGTGCAGAGAACCAGGGCTTGGTCCCTGTCCCTCCCCAGAGAATCAATGCCCTTGGGAATTACACTAACATGTGCTTTCGTATGCGACAAATAGAAAGAGTCCAACCAAGGGCCATAAAGATGATGAAGACACTGAAGCACCTCTCCTGTGAGGAAAGGCTGAGAGAATGGGACTGTTCAGTCTGGAGTGGGGACTGAGTGGGGACCTTAACAATGTATATAAATACCTGAAGGAAGGATGCAAAGAGGGTGGAGCTTCCGGGCTCTTTTCAGTGGTGCCCAGTGACAGGACCAGAGGCAATGGGCGCAAACTGAAACACAGGAGGCTCTGTCTGAACATCACGAAACACTTTTAACTGTGGGGGTGACTGAGCACTAGCACAGGTTGCCCAGGGAGGTTGTGGACTCTTCATCCTTGGAGATATTCAAAAGGCATCTGGACATGGTCCTGGGCAACTGGTTCTAAATGTCTCTGACTGAGCAGGGGATTTGGACCAGATGACCCCCAGAGGTACCTTCCAACCTCAACCATTCTGATTCTTCCACACACCTGAGGCCACAGGGATGACAGACCGCTACTCAGCATAGCGGTACCTGCAAATTTCAACAATGGGTTGTTCTTGTTTTCCTTTTCCCCTATGAAAATGTTAAATAGATCAGGTTCCTAACCATGACCCTATAATTCATAACTTCTAGCTATTAAATATTTTGCTACCTTTCATCAACAAACTTGTTGATCTTCACTCAATTTCCAAGTCCAGACGATTTGCCCCTCTGTTCATTTTTAAGAGATCCTGTCATACAGTAATACAATTCAGAAGTCAGCTACACTCATCAGATTCACTATTTCTTGCAAAATTATTTGGTTTAATGATACGATCTCATTTTTATAAAACACCTGACACTTTTTGTAACTTGAAAAGCCACATTCCAATTTGAATTGAGCCAGAATCACTAGCTACATGGGAGAAAAAGTCTTGTCCTACTGAAATAAATGACAAAATTTCCATTGACTCCCGAAGTACTCAGATTTTTTGAGTTGCTTAAGTTAGAATCATGTCCAAGGGGCACAACTCAAGTCAAAGAAGGAAAGAAAGATGTGTACATGTATAAAAAATATCCACAGTGGTTTTCTTCTTTACATTCATAAATGTACAATACTTCTCAGGTCTGACATACAGCACAGCTCATGAACATGCCTAATGCTATGACGATTTTTCCCATAGAGGTAAGGAAGTCCAAGAGAAGCAGAATTACTTTCAATATCATATGCTTTTTAGTAAATATTTTTGCACTGTTCTTTTAGTACAGTACAATTTGTTAGCCTTTATGGCATGCAGTAAATTAATAAGAGCTACACAAGATTTTTATTACTTTAAGTAGAAAGATCACAGCCTTCTCAACATAACTGAGCAACTGTAAATTACTGTTAACAACTACATGAGAGAGAAGGAAGTGAAAAAGTTACCTCCACACTGAGGATTGTTTCCTATTCTTCCTTTGTGGGCTTTGGGAAGGGAAGCTTTCAAATAAAATAAATAAAATAAAGGGGCGACTAATGGGTTGGAAGCCCTGTATCCCTTCTAAGGCTGCTGAGGACTTTGAGCTCACCATCAAAGGAATTCTTTACAACTAGCAGAGCTGTCAGCCATTATGTTGTTAAAATACATTTTTCATGAATGCAAATGTATTTTGAAATCTTTTAAGACCAAGGGTCATAAAAGCAAGCCCCCACAGAGAAGTTTTAAAATCAAGTTAATATATCTTGTTTCCACAATAATAACCTGGTTAGCTCGATAAGAATACAAAGCTGAGTGTTGCAACTCCTATATTAGAAAAGCAACTGATTTATATTTAGGCCAGTGTCAGTATGTTTCCCAGGGTGAGCATGTACAATATGCAGAATATGGTCACAGACACGACATTTCACCAAACAGAAGATACATTTCAGTGTGGATCTCACTTCAGATGACGTAAAGAGAATCCTCACAGAAGTCCATGAATGTGCTTAGATACAAAATCAATGTCAGTAAGAAAAGGGTCCACTGACACTGCTGGAAGGCTAAGGTTTGCAGTATCATATTGATATGATGTGGCACAGGTGGTAACCAATTGTTAAAATAACAAACAGAGGTTTACAGCTGCAGTGAAAAATTAGCTTCTCTGAAAGGATGTACAGGATTTGTCTCCATCAGCAAGACAGTAGGAGCAAATCTGGAAAGCTACACAGTCGGTTTTGAGGAGCCAGTGCCCACACTGTATGTGTTTTATATCTGGAGTTTTCTCCAGACCAGCTACAGTCTGGTTCTGTGCACAGAAGGCCCGTGAGCAAGTAAGAGTGCCTGAGACAGACCTGGAACACCATCCTGCTCTGTTGCTTCATCTGAAAGAAAAACTGCTCGCTTATTCTAGCATTGCTCTGCAGTGTCAATCCAAGTGTGGTAAATGGGTTCAGTCAGAAAATATGCTGTAAAGCAGGTTCCTGCTCTGGACTACATCCCTGGGTTAGACATCCCTTAGAGGCTGATATTGATGCAGCCATTTCTGAAGGAGAAGTGAAAGCACACTTGATGCTTATTTATTCAAAGAGCCAATTCAGGGAGCAGGAGCAAGGTGCAAGATGTGAAAACAAAACTGAATGTGGTGACATAAAATCCAACTGCCGTAACGACTTTAATTTTGTCTATTCCCACTCTTCAGACTGACTACACAGCATATGTAACACCTTTGTGAGTATTAGGGGTTGCAAAGGTACAAGAGAACAACAGTGTGGTTCAAATGGAGCAGGAGAGCCAAGGGAGACAAAACACGCTAGTTCACAAGGAAAAAGAAAGGAAAACTATAGCAATGGCTGGGGTAGAATCACATGCTGGGTGAGACGGGATGAGAGTGGTGTGTCTCTGTGGATGGTGGTTTGGGACAGAGAAAGGCATGTGTGACAGAAGATGCGAGGAGGCCACCATGTGACAGAGTAGCTATGGGAGCACGTGGGAGACTCTTAGAGACTGTGATTTGGAGGCAAACAGCGAAGGAGAACCGACAGAGAGGGAAAAATGAGAACCAGTGGTGAGAGATTCAATTGAAAGGCCTGGTTTATACAGAGTGAACTGAAGACATGTCTTTTTGCTCCTCGGAGGTGACAAGAAGCAAAGAGGGTTCCAGAAAGCTACGGTGCCAAGACTGATGATATTCAAGAAACACTTGGACAACACCCTCAGAGACATGGTGTGAATTTTTGGATTGTCCTGTGCAGGGACAGAAGTTGGACTCGATGATCCTTGTGGGTCCCTTCTACCTCAGGACATGCTATGATTCTATGATAAAGATGCAGGTGTTTGGGTAGCGCTGGATGTGTGGGACAGCTGATGTGTGAAGCCATGCGGGTCCCTGAGCCCACTGCCACCCTTGGTTGGACTCTGTTGGTTGATGGGAGTGGGGCAGGAAGGGAAGGAGGCAGCAGCTGTAGAGCTCAGGGGTTGGGCGCAGCAACAGGGGATGTCTGACCTTGGATCACAACATTGTCCCCCCAGGTTCCACTCTTTGCCCGCAGCCATACTCAGCACCCAGGGTATCAGAAAAGCAAGCCCCAGAGTGCTTTGCAATGCGTGTTGAATAGACGTGGTCTAAAGTGGCTAGAGGCAAAATAATTTTCTGCTTGCTATTTATATCCTTAAGCGTAAGATTTTATTATGGCTTGTTGGATAGCTACGCATTTTACTGAGCTCTTTAAAATAATTCCAAGAATTTGACACACTGGTTTCCAAGAAGAGAGCAAAGAATTCCAAAAGGTGTTTTACATGCTGTGAAATTGCAGGTTCTTTCCTTTGTTCTAAATTTACTAGTAATTAATTTCCTCTAGCAATCCCATATTTGAATCTTGGCACTATAAAACTGAGGGGCTGAACACAAGCCTTCAAAGGCGGACGGCTGAAGGGCTGATGCAGAGTAATAACGTAGATTTTATTTTTTGAGGAAGTGTTTGGGTAATGTTCTTATCATAGCCTAAGTGAAAAACTAGCATCTGGCTGATGAAATAAATAAATGAAAACCAAACAGGGATTTACAGGGAAGAGTTTCTAACTATATTTAGCATGTCCGTGAAAATGATATGTATTTTCCTCACTCCAGCCTTCCACCCTATGTTTTCAGGCACAAAGACATAACCTAAGTTTACTTTTCAAGGAAAAGGGGGCACAAAATGGAAATAGTGTTAGCAGTGAAAAAACAGATTCATAACATTTTTCACTGTTACTAGGGTAAGGCAGAACTACACGATTAACTTTCCTGTGTCTAACACTGGTATTCCATTTTAAAACACGCATACCTGCAGATTACCCTTACTTGTATACCTGTCACCCCAAAGCTTGTGGGATCATTAACACAGAAAGAATCTAGTCTGTCATTTTTAAGACCTTTCCAGCTGCAGCAGGTTTGCACTGAAACTGCTCACACTGGTTTCAGCAACACTTTGTGTTTTTTTCCCCTTTTGCTATTGTCATCTCCCCATCAGAAAAAGTTGCAGTTTTGCTGCTTTCTTGATTCAGAAGAATAGCAAACTGCTGGCCAGGCTGAAATCAGTTGGAAGCACTGCATTTTAAAATGCAAAAGACACTGAAGTACTGGAGCTCTTCTGTACTCTGGGGTGAATCTCACCATCTGCTATGTTTGTGGTGGAGACTGACCTCCCTCTGTATTAGACAAAAGTAATTGTGTGGATCAAAAGAAGTTTAAATAGGGGAAAGTATAAGTGCCAAATTTGCAGGCTGCACACAATTTCTGCACACAAACCAGCAAGCATCCACGAGACATTTATTTTTATTCAAAGGCGATGAGTATTTTACAGCCTAGCGAAATCCTCTTCAGTGAACGCTTCAGCTGTGCTGAACACAAGCGTCTGGTTCCCAATCCTCTCCTTACCCAACCGAGGATGAAAGCCATCAATGAGCAGAGAGAAGTACCTTTTTTCCAAATTTCCAAGTATGAGCTATGTGTCCAGTTCCCACTCCCCAGCATTAAAGAGGCTCAGCAAACATGCCAGACTGCCAGTCACCAATTGCCTGTTAACATCTACGGAGAGGAAAGGCACTATTTCCAAATCAGGATCTTGCCCCTTCTCACAAAGCAATTTTCTTCGGAGATTTCTAATTAAAAGGAACCCAGTAGCTTTCCTGCAAGTAAATAGCTTGTTAAAGAACTAGGGTTTGTGTGCAAAGACTGTCCTATGCAAATCAGAGCTGATGAGCACTTAACTAATCTGTTTACAGACCAGAGCTGCTGGGCAGGCCTCAGCGATTTTCTATCAAAGCAAAGTACCATTCTTTATGGGCATCTGGTTGTCCCTGAATTGGTAGTTTAAGCATATACCCTTGCTTCAAAGAAAGATCAAAGGACTTCTAAATGAGTGCATTATTTCCACTTACTACTTTCTTGTTTGCAATGTGTTATTAACAGCACCATAGCAGGGTTACCTTAAGAGCTGAGTTTCTCAGATTCCCAAACGTGATTTTAGATATTACATGCAGCCTATAATATGCAGGCTGTTACATAGATGGAGAAGGGAGTAAAATACTAGCAAACACATTAGAACATCCATTTGTGGGAAACGGATTAATAAAAAAAGCAACAAAGCAAACCAGCTATATTTTAATACATGAGAATGGCTATTTTTCATGTTTACTGTAAATGTAAACAATGAGTCTGTTTCAAAATGACAGCCACAGGTCAGTGGACAGAGACAGTTTTGGCTCCTCTTCATATGAAAAGAAACACACATTGCTCCTGCTCTCAGAAAAAGCCGAGATACCGCAGTCACGAAGCAGCACAACGACCAGTTCAATGAACAAATTCCTATTACCCCATAAATGCCTGCCATCCCCATCCTTTTGGCTTACTGTTTATAGCTCCGTTTACTTATTAAGTCTGGAAGAAACAAGGGAGACACATTC
Source organism: Phalacrocorax carbo (assembly GCF_963921805.1). Taxonomy (NCBI): domain Eukaryota; kingdom Metazoa; phylum Chordata; class Aves; order Suliformes; family Phalacrocoracidae; genus Phalacrocorax; species Phalacrocorax carbo. The sequence goes on along the minus strand of NC_087514.1, from coordinate 130,657,357 downwards.
ATTATGTGCTTTCTGGCACTACTGGGAGCACATGGAAAGCAAGTAAGACCTAACATCTTATTTGCAGGAACACTGAAGGCCTACAGTTAGCTTGGGCACAGCACTGGAAAAGGAATTTTCGGGAGGAAGTGCAGAAGTAGATTCCAGGCAGCCAGGGCCAAGGCAGACAAGGCTGCCAAAACGAGAGCCACAAGCGGCCCCAGGGAGGGTTTGGAGGGGCTGGTGTGATGTTTATTGCTCAGACAGCGGAGCTGGGTGGTTCGATGAGGGCAAGGAACTGCATTCTGCTTGCTGTGACTTTAGAGGTGGTATCTAAAGATGCCTGTGGACTCGGTGTCTCCGTCTTTATCATCATGCCACAGGGAGCGGATTGAGGTTTCCTTATCTGTTTTAAAAGGAGCCACCTTCCCCTGATGTCACACAGCAAAAGATGCTGCCTGCTTTTCCTCTTTTATTAAACACAGACCTCATTTGCATCTGCATTATGCAAGAAAACAAGTTATCTATGCAGGGACAAGTAAAGGAGAAAAGCCACAGCAATGGGATGTGGGGACAAGATCCAACGGCTTTCCAGTGAGAGTAATGTGTTGGCGCTATGTCCTGTGACCTACCAATCTCCATTTGCTTAGCACTGTTTTCCTTTCCTTCTCCTGGCAGGGACTAGAAGTTGGCTATTTTTGAGCATGAACAGCAAATATAGCTCTAACACGGTCAAATGCAGGAAAAAAAAACCAACTGACATACTGTGGGCTCTTGGTGCCGCACAATAGATAGGTTCAAACAAGGCAGAGCTTGTTTAAAACCTTATATGTAGAAATGCAGAGGAATCCAAGCATGTCTTAAATCCACGTGTCTGACGCTCCAGCTTCAATCACCAGTGAGTGACTGAAGTTGGTCTTTTTTGCAGACTGCAGACTGACGGCTGCCAGACGTAGTTATACAACACCGAGGGGACTTGTCCTAGGCATCATACAAACAGAGGAAGAAAAAACAGGACACAGACTGCCAAGATGGTACTGTAAAACAGATAATAGCTACAACACCCAATGTGTTACCCTACCAAATATTGGTAATTGAAAGCTTCTAGTCTCTATAGCTATGGAATAACATGCATGATGACTGGAAAGCGAAAATGACCTATTATTGCTAGCCACCAACTAGCCAATTTAGGTACTGGAAACAGCCTGTCTACACAGCGCTGCTGTCCTGGTGTTTGCGAGCCTCCCAGGAAAGCCTCTGGGACTAGAGAGCTGCAGATATGCAAACAAGCTAGCTTACAGCTGGCTCAGGTATGCCTGCCACCAGTGATAACAGCCCAGTTAACACTGCTAAATCATTTGGAAGAAAGCACCCAGAACAAAGTAGGCAGCTCAGAGATTTTAAGAAGTATTATTTAAGTTATTTTCTGCATCACTTGCTTCCCTACAGCTGTTACGCTACAGTCGCCTGTATAAATCCAAGCTAGTTTCGTCATGCAGCTCAAACTGGAAGACAGACAGCAGCAACACTTGATTCTGGCCAAATGAAGCTTACATCTGACCACATTTGAAGGTTATTACTTTTATTTTACTTGTCTGGTTTCTCCTTTGAATTTCAACATGACAAAATACAATTAATATATTTTCTAAAAATACGGTAAGGACTGAAATGTGTTGTAACAATATTTGCATTTCTTTGCAGGGTAGCTGCATTTCAGGTACATGCAAACTTATCTTCTTATCAGTTGTATTTCAGTTGCTTTTGTCCAGTACTCCAAGTCTTTTTGAAATCAGTGAACTTCAAAAAACATGCGTTAGCACATTTATTATCTCCATGTATAGCATTTACTTCAACAAAAAGAACACGGTCATCACTAATGGAGGCTCAGTAAAACTAAGTGAAGGAACAGACTGAGTTATCTCTAACCTCACAGGAAAATCCAGACCTCGTCTCAGGGTCAAGGTCAAAACAAAGAGTTGGGTGTAAATGCAGAAAGAGCCAGATGACTTTTAATTATACGGTAGTTATTATGAGACATGTAGTACTTCAGAAAGGTTTATCCACCTGTCTCAATTTACCCAAAGTGTTCACAATCCATGATGAATGCCAAAACAACAACAAAAAAATCACTGCCATATGGATGCCTAGTTCAATGCCATACATCTAATGAACATACAAACCATAAAAATATTGATGCTCTGTCCACCTAAGAAAACTTTGTAACTGTTGCTATTCTTCTTATTGGAAAAAAATTCATGCGTAACTGTGCCAGCTGGTAGGAGGGGTATTGATGAATCATATATAGGAAGCAACAGATCTTAAAAATACTGGCAGCCTTTAAAGACCGTACATCCATTATGCTGTTGCACAGAATGGCAGAGACATCCTTGTTATTGAAAACTCCAGCTTTTCAAAAGTACCGTTTATTCTAATTTGTACATGTTGAACTAAACTTCTGCCACTACTGAAATATTTTTCAGTTTTGCAAGGCTTGCAGTAAGAGTTCTAAGAACTTGATACTGAAGTCAATAAAAAGGCTTCCCGTTTTAAAGTCCTCTAACTTTAAGGGGGTTTTATCAAACCTTAAGTCTAAAGTAGGGCAGAGGACCCTAGTTCTACATATTGTGCACCAAGAAAACACAACAGAGATTTCTGAACTGCATCAAAGTTTCCACAACTTATTAGACAGCCTTGTAGACAGGCAATATCCTCAACTTCTCTTGAGAAAACCCGAATTACATCTATTTTTATATGAAGAAGACAACAATGATGATAATGTAAAGACAAATCAAAAGCAACAGGTATCACTACCAATGAAGTTGGTATTCTCATAGTTGTGCCTGGGTAGCTTTGGTCTTGCTGGTGGACTTAAAGCATAGGAAGGCATCTGTTGCATAAATACAGTAGCCCTTGTATGATGGTGGCCCTTCTCCGCTTGCTTCAGGGGCAGGCCCAGTCTTTCTGTTCCATAAACCATTTAATAAACCTTGTGGCAAAGAGCCTTAAGATTTAAACAGCTGAAAAGACAGGTAGCTCTGTTCTCAGGCAGGAAGGCACAGCAGCTATTCCATCCCCCTCAGCATCTCTCTCATCCACTGTGGGATGAGGCTGGGATGGAGACTGGCAATATCAACTTCAGTAGCTCCTGCTGGCTCTGTCCTCTCGCAGCCACCAACCCAACTTCCACCACCCCAACTTCTCATAATCCTGATGCCAGTAATGTGGCATAATCCCTGCCTGAGGGATGCACTTGAGCTCCTCCAGAGCTGCATCTTGGCCACATATGCACTGGAATCACGTGGGCATCCAACACACTGTGAAATCTTGGCAGTATTGTACTTAATGGCAGAATTCCCATTGATTAAAGCAGAGCCAGAATATCACGTTTAATACTTTTACTTGGTCAGAATACCTCCTCTTCCTCCTGAGGCTTGTAAGAGCCATAAATAAAGTTAAAGCAATATAGTACTCAGCAGCTTTAATAGAAGGCCTCCTCTGTTAAACGATCACCAAAAATAGTTGCTTAAGACGGGTTATACTGAATCATAAGTGAAAGAAGGCTGCTTACGATTTTTTTTTAAACCATCACTACTTTTATTGGTTGTCAATCCTTTCCTGTTAGTCAATAAATGCATTTGATATAGGTGAGTTTCCAAAGTAAGCATGATGGGAGGGCTAGTTTAACTTTCAAACTAATTTAAAAAGAAGTTACCTCAAGTTTCCCTTTGGGACATTTACAAAATATGCAGTTAATTTGTTGCACCTAATTTGTGTGTATGTACTGGGAGGTAATTAGAGTAGAAATTCAACCAATTTTACAATCTTTGTGTTCAACTCAACAAATTACTGTTTTCAACACCTGCTTCTGGTAGTGACAATAGTTTTAGTACTTGCTTAATTTCCCATGCAGAGCAAAAGATACATTATATACATATACAGAATAGCCATAGCTAGCATGAATACCACCACCATTATATGCATCCAGTCACACAATATTCCCCTGCAGGATTAGGAAAAAATGTGTATTCTAATATAAATCGTATTACTGGCTTCAGGTATTGGACATCATTAAAGGTTTCAAGGCGCTTTCCATAATAAGAATTATTTTAAAACTTTTTCCTAACTTTGCCAAACTAACTGCTTGTTCTAAAATTTTACATGTTGGCTGTCTGCCCTGAAGCTGGTTTTTTTTTTTTTTTTGTTTTGTTTTGTTTTGTTTTGTTTTTAATTTCAGCCAACATCCTCCTCCAAGAAGAAGACCACAGAACATTTTGTTGGTTTGCCAAAATAGCATTCTAGCAGCCTTTACTCCAACTTGAGCACCCTATGCTTTGGAGTAGGAATTTAAAATTTGATCAGAGGTTGTGGGGGAGGAGAAGTGAACCCCAGGAGGCCTAAGCTATAAGCCTTTGGGAGAAACATAAAAATAATAACGAAGTTTCCACATGCTTAAGAGAGACTTTATGATTTCAGAAGCTAAAAGCTTCAGAGTGTGTCTCACCGAGCATATTCTCTTTCCTCATGGCTCCCAACATTTATGTGTGCATATAATGTCTTCAGAAAACAACTGATTATGCTTCCTGCAAACCCAGGGTTACAAGTAAGCCCAGGGTTACAGTCAAACACATTGAGAGCAAGTGCTGCTACAGGCTGGGGTGGACAGCAGAAGGAAGCACCTCTTAGCAGTCCTGCTTATGCCAGCAAGATCTCCAAGTCAAATACAGAGGAGAAAAACTTAGCTAGGACTCTCCTCGAATTCCTTACCTCATCAAAACTTCATAAAGCTTCAGAATGAACAAGGATCCTCCTGGCAAAACTGTCCTTCACTACATTATGAGACTAGGTCCACCCTTTGTGTTATATGAGGCAGGAGTCCCACAGGAAAAAATGTTATAGTATGTCACATTGTTACCAAAGGTCAGCCACACATCTGCAACTACGGTTCCACGTTTCTGAGTTTTCCAGCACTGGAGTGGTTGACTTTGCAATTTGAATAGTTTTTAGTGCAGGTAGTTTTGTGGCTAATTTCAAGGAATGAATGCAATCCTGTAGAAACAGTAGTTTTATGAAAAGAGAGATGAACAATTTTTTAAAACTAAGATTGCTCCCAGTACTCCTGCACTGATATATAACATTAATGATCCCCAAATCCCGGAATAACCTAGAATGTCAAACATTTCTCAAAGAAAACTGAAAGGAGAACAGATCAACCAGTACTGTTTAATGACTTTTGTATGATGTTACTAATGTGTTAAAATATAACGTCCAAGTTCTCAGAAGATTATTCACAGACTTGAGGTAATTCAAGCACACAATTTTGTTACCCAAATGTCCATACATAAAAGGATCCGTCATACAACCAAAATAGGGATGTAAATGCATAATTGACCATTAAGCCTAGAGCCTGCAAGTAAGTCTAAATGTGAGTAGTCTAGTGACATCAACATAAGTATTCATATTCATAAAGCCAAATGTGCACCTGTACTTTTGCAAGACCAAGGTTATGGTGAATGGTTAAGGTAAATACATAAGCAAATATATTACCATCTGCGTTTCACCACAAGAGTTCTTGAAAAGTTTGGTTTTGCAAGGTAATCTGTAGAAAACAAAGCAAATTAAAAAGTAAGACCACTTAGAACAAGTTTTTTGTTAATTGTGTATGTACAAGAATGCATCAAAACAAAATGCAAATAATCATACGGCAAGTATTTAACCAGTATAGATTTTTATTTCTTTTTAAAATTATGGGGTTTGGTTAGATTTAAAATACTTCAGTAATTACCTAAAACAAATGTACACTTTGTTAGAACTTTTGGTAAGTGCTGCTCTTGAGTTCTGAAAATGTGTGACAGAATACAAGAAAATATAAAATTAGGTTAGCAAAAATGCAATAACGGAGCTTTACAAGAGGGACACACATTCTATGTAATTTTAACTAAGTCTATCAGGTAAACATGCTCTCCACTTAGAAACACATGCCTATAAACTTAATCTGCAACCTGAATCCCAGGAAAAACTCACTACTGATCAATTCAAGGCTAGTAGGTGCAAGGAAAAACAAAAGTCCATCTCAAGCTCTGTTTCTTCATTGAACAAATATTCTCTTTTTCCATAAAGTATTAGTTTTTAATTTTAATAGATCACTATATATCATAAAATCACTATATAACATTCTCTTACTATTCAAGAGTCACCTAAGTTTGTAGCCATAATGTAAGTTATTTTATATGCAAACCGTTAAGTGTTTCATAAAAAAAATATTTATTTATTGCATCTAGTGAAATAAAAACTTTGATGGTTCTTAAAAAAAAAAAAAAAAGAAATCACTGTCTGGCTAATTTCCAAACAATCTCTTCCTCTAGCTTGCTTCTTCAAGAATTATGAAAAAACCCTGGAGTTCGTTGTGATCTAGGCAACCAAAGATGATTAGTCTGTATGGGATCAGGATGCACAGTACTTGATTAAACCCACATACTTCTTAAATGAGCTATAAGGATAAAAAAATGTGGTTTGCTATTGTGTCCATTTCCAAAGGACAGCTCACAAGGTTTCCTCTTCACGTAAAAACTGGAATACTGCTGAGAAGTCTTTCAGGGCATAGCCTTTTGCACACATCATCCTGTAGATCTGATGTGCCTGGGATCCCAAAGGAACTGGTGTCTTTGTGTTGGTGGCAGAAATCTGGGCCAAGCCAAGGTCCTGTGGGGAGGGAGAAGAGGGAGGAAGAGGGCAGAGAGGAAGAACGGAAGGAAAGAAAAAGATAAAAAGTCAGGGGAGAAACAACAAGGATATAAATAGCCATGTACATATTATAGGTTATTTGGCTTCCATTGCAGAGAGAACTCTACTGCCAACAAATACAATATTCCAGCCTTAAAATTTCAGTCCTGGAAGAAGGGAGCCTGTTTTAGTTTTTCATTTTCAAAACAGTAACTCAATGTTATTCAACAGAAAAAAACCCAAACTTTGCAGGGCATGCTATCTCCCTCAGGACAGGAGGAATTTTAAGATTCTAGATCACTACACAACTTGGTAGCTAGACTCAGACACTTTTCCCCCACTTTTTATGACATCTCCAAAAACAAAATTTCCCTGGCTATTCACTTAAGCACTTCACATAGGTTGTAATGCCATCATTTTCTTTTTCAGGAAAAAGGACATCTTTCTTCCTGAAAACAGATTAAAATCAAGCAGAATGGATTTGAATAACAACAAAATTGAAGCCACTCAGCCTACATACATTTACTGTAATGTGACCAGTTAATAGCAAAATGAAAGGCATAGGCCACTTTGTAAATATGAATGGTTTGCAGCCTAAGTGCAAGGATGTATTAAAGAATCCCTTTGGGGACTGTCCTGGGTCTGCTACAACTCAAAGTTTTCTTTAATGACTAAAGATAAAGGGATATAGAAAACAACTGTACTGCATTTTAAAACACTAAATTTGGGGCAAAAAAAGAGGGGAGGTTGCAAAGAGGATGAATTTGAAACCTGTCCTCCAAAAGTCCTTGGCCAACTACAGTTATAATCTGAAATAAATAGGATGGAACTCAAAGGTAAATATCAGGTACTATGACTAACCATATTTAGCTAGAAATACTTAGCTGCATGCATGCTGGACAGAAATGACAAGCTAGGATGGAGAATGTCTTGAATTTGAAACTGAATCAGATATGAAACCAACCAAAGAAATAAAAGCTAACAAGGGCCTGGGTATATAAACAGATCTCTTGTCTAAGTATGAAAGTAATGCCTGCGCTCAAGGTTGCCTTTATAAGGTCTCACTAGGGAAATCAATGTTGTGGTCCACATTTCAAGAAAGCTGCAGAAGAACCTCTCAAGTGTTACTATGACATGCCTAGATTTGCTATCCATCCAGGACTATGCTGGTTTATAGAATTTGCAGGATTTTTTTTTTTTTAAATAACAAATCTTTGATACAGAAGAACTGAGCGACTGTAGTACTGCTGAGAGCACCTTTGGCTTCTCAGGGATGACTTACAAGACAAGTCTTTACTTTCTGTGTGTCTGGATTTGAATTAGCACAAGGAAATTCAAGATCTTACTCTACTCTCTAAATGTCACTTCGATCTGTAAATCCGCTCTATAAAGGTCATTCTGATACAAATCAGAATTATAGTTACTCTTCCTATTATCCTTGAATGACTTCAAGATCTAGGAAAACGGGAAAAACATACATATCAGATGTCACAGGATCCAAAATATTCTTCATCTGCATCAGGGCAGATCATTCCTTTTTGTCTAGCAATTCTGTTGAAAGACTGATGACCTGACATATCTAGGAACAGTTACTTTAACCTCACTTACAATAAAATATTTCATGACATATTCCTAGCCTCTTCTATACCTTCTTTGTGAAATCTGTTGCCATTATTATCCATTTTATTCCAAAAAGTTTAAATCATGTCACGGAATATTAGAATGGCAGATGGTGCTTGGCTTGGGTAGTGGTGATCATGATCTGTTTCTCTCTGAAGGGGCATTCACAGAAGCAATCCCTGAAAATTCTGGATAGGGTGCTAGCACAAATACAATTTCATAAAGTGTGTCTGTTCATTTTAATAATGAAACTCTGGCTCCAAGATGGTTGAAACATCAGACAACATATCAACAACTAAATGGACAAGGACTCCTGACTCCAAAGTGCAGGAAGGTTGTTTTGCTTTTTTAAATACCATTCTACAGATTAGAGCTTTTAAGGAAAGAAAAATACAAAATGTAAGTAAAGCTTATCTTTAGCTTCAGGTTGTGAACTATTTTGCACCTTTTCTCCTGCAGTGGAGATTCCTCAAGTGAAATAGTATAAAACAGCTCTGAAAACATTTGCTCTTTGCTGACCTTTTTGGAAAAGTAAAAATTAGAGCATAGTTTATGGCTCCTCTCATACTCTTTTGGAACTGACAACGTCTTCCAGATGTCTCACTGTACTGAGTATTCTAACCACTTTTTCTCAGCCTGGAACAGGGAAACAGATTCTCTTTCGGAATCTGCTTCCAATGCTTACTTTGGAAATACCTGGTTCCTTACATTTATTCTGCAGTTGACGTAAATGAAACTGCCATTCAGAACAAAGCTCAAAGGCTGTCTTGACATGAGTAAAGAATAGTATGATATAAATCTAGCTCTTCTCAGGATTCAAAGAAAACATTTAATTAGCAACTGTGCTGTGAATGAAAGATGGAACTTCTGGATTGCAATGCCTCAGACACAAACATCGTGAGGGGAAGTAAACTAGATTTTTTAAATGCAAAATCTTTAGAGCAGGTTTCACTATAAGTTGACTAAATTCTAGGTTTCAATGACAGATTTCAAGACTGAAGAGCTTTGCAGATGTGTCTGACAAACTTTTTTGCTCCAAACACTTAAAATAAGGATCCCCTGGCCTCGTTTGAGAGATCCACTTGTGACAAAATACTTTTAAGAAAGCCTCTGACTTCTACCACATTTGATATGTGAGCAGTAACCTGAAATTTAGTAACTGTGTTTAGTGACTGTGTTACTGAGTCATGTGACTGTGTACTGAGTCACTCTTAGATGTTTTCATGGTGGACTACTCTCTTCTCAACCTCAGGGTTGTACCTACATCGTCCTTCTTTGAATATAGCTTTTCTTTTTTTCTGAAGTGGCAAAAGCATGCTCTGTATTTCCCAGATACAAAAGTCCCCAGGTCAAACAATTCATGGACTGCATGATATGTCAACAAACTGCATGATATGTCACATACCAGGGATAGTAGCAAAAGTCCACAAACTAAGAATAAACGTCTTAAAAGAGGTCACCGCTGCACCAAATAATACCTTGAATATGATCAGCTGTCTTGGTTACTTACTCATTCAAGTGATCTTCCATCTAAATAGAATAACATAACATTGTTCAAGAGGCATGAGAGGACTTTACTGTCTCTCCTTATTGAGGATTGCAGTCTAAAGAACACAGTGTTCAGGCTGCCTGGCAGGCAGGACTGGCAGGAGAGGCATAGTCAGAAGAGGTGAACAGCAATTACAAACCTCTCTGAGGAACTCTCTTAGTTATCACTGATGCTTTATAACCAAAAGCTGGCAGTTTCAACAGGCACAAGCCAGGTTGCTATTCCTCCAATGAAAAGAAGATCTTTTAAGGCAGCTTCCACAGGAGATGAAGGTCCCTCTTAGAAGCAGACCGAAAGGAAAAAACCCTTTACAAAGAAATTTAAAAGGGAGGGAAGGAAATATGTGCACCCATCCCATTTATACTACGAGGTTATTCTGGACAAGAGTAAGAGTTATGAATCCTGTGAACAGAGACTGCAGTGTGAAACAGGGCACAGCAGGCAGAACAGATTCTGAAAATGGCACACAAGGTGGAAACAAGAGCTTTGAGGTGGTGCCAAGATCAGGTTGCTTATCTCTAATCAATACCCCAGGCAAACTCTAAACAACAACCTAACATATTTTATAAATCAATAATTTAAATAAGACTTTATTGTCCCCTATGTTCAATGACATGAACATGATGTAAAAACTGCTGCTTTCCAATATTTTAACATAAATAAATGACAGCTCCTGACTGTTGGTCCATAAACGTAAAATGTAGCAGACCAACCATTGAGGGATTTTGAGCCATGCAGCATTAGCAAAATTTTTTGGTGTTACCACAACCAAAACACCCTGGACCCACTCTGGGCAGAATTTGGCTAATTCTACCGAATGTGCAAACACACCAATTGACATAAATCAACTACAAAATGGCAGGAACAGTATCAGTAGGCAGGTATTACGTATGGGAACTCCAGCACTGTGGAGATTTGCATGGCAATATCTGAGTTTGATCACCAGCTCCGGGAATGTTGTTTTAGTTTTAAGTGTTTAACTTCCAGTGTACATGGAAGAGCTGAAAATGGCCAGAATGCCTCAACAGTTGGGAGCACTCATAAACTGGTATGCCTAAAACCTGTCCAGTATGAACTCAAATGTCTCCCTCAGGACAGTATCCCCATGAAACTATTATTCAGTTTGAAATTATTTCCTGCACTTACATGCTTAGATGAGAGATCTCTTCCAGGACTGGTTTTATAATTTACCTTAGGCAATCATTGTGCTAAACACAGTAGTTGTTCCAGAGTCAGAGTTCTATAGCTCCTTCCTCCAACTGTGTGTCCTCAGCAGTGGGATGCAGAGCCCTGACCTTGGCTACTTTCCTCTGGCCTCTATGAGCTTTGCTTTCCTGACCACAGAGTCACTCAGGGCAGTGCTTTTCCTACAACAGCCAAGAGCATGGCAGTAAGCGCACTCTCCTGGGATGAGATAGCTGTAGGTTACAACTTCCTCGTGCTGAGAAGGACCTAAACCCCGGATACCCCACTCTGTGGACAAATAATTTAGATTACTAGGTTATTACTCATACGAAGCACTACTTCTGCCACCAAAAAAGACAATTCAGGAGAGCTCACAGCATGGTAGAGGTAACTACAGAAGAATCAGTCTGCGGGGGTGTGGGTTGAAACCTGTCTGCTCTCTGTGGAATGGCCTTAGGCAGAAAGACAAGCACGTAAGCAGCTGGCTTAGCAAGGAATGATACTAGAGGGCATGTCCAGTAGCACAGTTTAAGGTATTCGAAAGAGATTGGGCCCAAAATCTTAGATGCTTATGCCACTATTTGCACCTAATTAGGTCACCTGGATTTTCCCAAATTGCCTCTTAAGCTTAGGCTAAGTTTTAGAGCAGTCATGCAAGAGGCACCTAAAATGGCTTGCTGAATGCTTGCCATACACACAAGTCCATCAGGACTCCTGGGTTAAGGCAGAACACAAAAAGACAGTGCATATAACCTCACTGAGTGGCTCAGCAGTAATAATAGTGGCTAGAAAGGGGCTGGAGGCTAAGGAAAAGTCCCCTACACAGTTCATTAATTCAGAGTAAGAGGCTGGGTTCCCCTCTGTTTCATGCACACGTAATCCCTGTAATCATAAACTTTCAGAGAGAAGCAACTGAACATGCTTTACATGCCAGTATTATGTACCTTAGCCATGAGCGTTGTTCCAAAGCCACCTTGATAATTATTAGCAGATGGTACTCCTTCCATCACTCCAGGAACAGGATTGTACGTGTCGCTTGACCAACAGCGACCTGAGCTCATATTTAGGATTTTGGCCAGCAGCTTTGGGTCAAGCCCTAATCTGTCAAAGGTCAAGGAAGAGAAGTGTTAATGTCAAAATGCACAAGACATGGGTGACTTGTTTTATAACTTAGGACCCTACCATCATTTCTCTCCCTTTATTATAAGTCATGAAAAATGACAGAGTATTGATATTGGGGGTAGGGATGCTGTATCTTAAATTAAAGAGCATCAATCCACCATTTAAGCAGTAGCTTTTCAGACCTTTTTTCCTTCTCCACTAAGTAAATCCCCTCCACCTAGAAATTTTGAACGTGCAAGCAAAATGAAGGTCCTCCATCCTGCTATCTACTAGGTCACATACTTGTTCTTCATATCAAAATTACATTCTTTAAAGCTGAACAAAGCAAAACATTCACAAGCAAGTGTGGTAGTGTGAAAGTACTTGTGTGATGTGTTTATATGTGCACACTAGTGCATTTTTGATGTAAGCAAGATAATGCAAATGATTCTGTTCTGATAAGTGAACAAAACCACTACACTTCTCAAAAAATGTTTCTATTGTATACATTTGTACATTCTTTGCTTTGCTTTGCTATTATTAAATCTTCCTTATATATCCTTGCTTATGAGGCAAGTGTGCCTCTCACTGTGACATATGTTATCTATTCGCAAACATACATTATAGCTCTGGGTCAACTGTTGATAAGGTTATGGATCCTGATAAAACAAACCTTGTCCAAGTAGAAACGTCATTTGTTCTATTGCAGAGCTGCTGGCATAAACTGTTGCTCAATGTGGACCCTGAATGTACTTCAATACTATAAAAAATTAACCCTTCTATGGATTCACATTTATGCTGATATCAACTTGCAAGTGTTATTTTACACCAATTACATTTATACCAACAATGAGCAGCAGCAGTTTATCCAGCCCTGTACAAGTGTTCAGTTACACTTATGACAAAGAAGAAAGCAAAGGAACTATCTCCAGTAACAATCCAAGTTGAGATAAGGACATTTTAAAAGGGATGGATCACAACCTACTTTGCCATGGACAAGCAAACCAGTTAAAAATAAAACACCTTTTCCACTCAATTCCAGCTGAGCTTTAACCTTTATAGAAGACAATGTTTTTTACATTAGCTCTTACACCAGACTTTTGCAGGTCTCCATAACCACGGGGATCCTAACACTGATTCCAGGTACCGTAGCGCTCAAGGTGTTAATTTGTAGGTAAGTAAAGCTCATTACCAATGGAATAGTTGCTAAAATTAATGTCTACTTATTCCAGTAGGCAGTTTGGATTTGAAAAGCTACATTTTAGACAGTGGGCCCTAAAGCATGGCTCCTGTTCCCATAATGGCACGTGTCTTTGCAATTCTGCCCTCCTAATGCAAAGCAAGATGACTTTCCGTACTGCAAAGGTAGCTTTTTAGCATTATTGCTGCGCAGCCTTATCCATGAATTGCTGCAGCAGTCCCTGGTATTCTATGGAAAGTCCCCTGCTGACCTGAATGGGATCAAGCTATATTCTCCTCCTGATCTTTTTTCCAACTCTCTGACTCAACTGAATGCTTTCGATGGCCACTTATCTAAAAAAAAAATTCCAGCACCAATATGTTTTCATGTTATTTGAATGGTACTTTTATCTTCCATAGTGCATCAAAGTCTTCATCAAGAGCCACTCTGAAAAACCGCTTTAATGATTGTCATCCAAAAAACCCACATTGGGAGCAGACAACGCCTGAGCTTTCAAATACACAGCAGTTGCTTTTCTGGCCAAAATAAATCTCTTGGCTTGTTTGTTCCCTTATCATTGTTACATCCAGATCAGTATTTTTAGCAATGTAGTGCCTGCTTGTGCCATATCTAGCTGCACGCAGAGGCCCGTAATTACAGCTGTGAGTATACCATAAGACAGAGGGCTTATTATTTCAAAATGCATATAACCCTCCCAAAGAATGCTCTTCTCACAGTGTTCCCACTACCTCTCTGTGAAAGTATACTTTAAAAGACATGTGTGTATTACACAGATATGTAAAATATTGCCTGCACTAGATCTGGCATATTTTTGCTCTAGGAAAAGAAAAAGGTAGATAATGCCAGTTTAAATCTCTGCTTCTTCAAACTTCATTGCTCTTAAACACCATGCAGACTCTCTTCAGGAGACCTGAACCTATTTTTTTTTCTCCTTTGCAGCAAGTGTATCATTAATAAGTGCAAGTTAGAAGTGCTTTGCATTTCATCTTTCTGAGGATTCATCCACTGGTGCATACATAACTGACAGTTAAAATTAGACATATATTAAAATCAGTTACTGAAGAAGTCCTCTGTCTTCCACTGTGCCCAAAGCTTGTAATGGTCTGAAACCAGCTAGAATATACAGTAATTGTCATTCAGTGAGAGTCTATCCTAGAAAGTCATGCTTCAGTGGAGAAGACTGAGTTTCCATTTGAAATCAACAAATTAATCCAAGACAGGTATCTGAAAGGGCAAGTTTAATAGGAAGCAGCTACTGGGCTCTCAACCATGATAAAATGTTATTGCTGTTTCCCTGTAAATTGGCTGGGAACATATGATACTCTCTGCATAAGAGCTCCATTGCTGTTCAAGAGATATACTGCTCAAGCTATCAAAATGATGACAGTCTGCCAGTCCCCATAACAACTTGCCATTGGACATGGCAAAAGCTTGTGCATGCGCGTGTGAATTTACAATTACCAAAATATTCTTCTCCCTTATAAGCAGAAAAGAAGTCCATGTATTAACTGTTCTTATAATAGAGCAAAACCAATTGCTTCCCTCAAATCAATGCTTCTTCAATAACATTCTTAATGAACTGAACAGCAAAAACTCAGCAACACATACCAAAAAAATGGTTAAAATAGGAATGCTTTGAGCCACTGCTCAAAACTCAAGTTTTGCTGAGCTTTGATAAAACCACATACTGAAATTGCCATACACTCCTCCAAGAGTTCAGTCTGGAACCGACAGAAAAACTGAAATGGCATATCACAAAAAAGACACATCCTGGTTTCATTTTAAGGTGTAACAACTGAAGTAGCTGAACTGTCGAGAGTTTCCCATCTCAAGGTGTTTTGGATAAACACCATACGAAGTTGCAAATATTCAAGCAGAACCATTCTACCACAGCCAAAAATGACTTTGCCATTGGCGTTTTAAACAAGGTAAGTGCCTTCAGGTGTCATTACTAACCTTCACAAGGTTAGCTATAGCCCATGCTGAAGACAGCAGAGGCACAGTGCTCAAGGCATTCTTTCTAAAATTTGCAGTGGGGATGTGCCCATGGTTAATCATCCCTCAGCCTGGAGCACACGCTCCTCTCCACACTGTTGACTCCCCTTTCTGCTTATGTCTTCCACCTACAGCCCAGGGGTGCTCGCAAAAAACAGATCTAGAGGCTGAAACCATGTTTAGACTTAGCATCAGAGGCCTAAGTTCTTTTACTGTCTTTTCACTCTATATACCTAAAAAAGCAAGCAGGCACAAATTCAAATACAGTAAAATTGCTTAGGAAAGAGCTGTATTTGCAGCTTTTGGCATAAATCTGTGTGCCACTGCAGTCCTGCCTCATAGAGACAACTTCCTCTCCTGTTGGAAGTACAAAAGTGATTTTGCAGTGAGGTTATTGCCATAGAGCCCTTATTGCCCTCCTGGTCCCTTATATCCCAACCCTATTAAGCAACCTTGTCCTATCTTGTGCCACCACATAAGCTCTTCCGTGAGTCTGTGCAGGCAGTTTCTGAAGGGACTGCAAACTGCCTGACAGGCAGCAACTTCCATCAAACCTAAACAAAAACCAGGCATCAGCAATATTTATTTTCCAAGCTTTATTTTGTTAGTATTAGCCATTGTTAAACTGGAACTCAGAGCTCAGTAGAAGTAAGTTACTGACACTCAGATGATCAGCAAAAAGAAAAATAGTCTCTGGCTGTGGACAGTATCACTTAATGTTTTCATTTCTTATTTGTGAATTTTACATGTGCATTGTGTGTTGGTTTGTGCCAGTAAGTCACTACTGTATTTTGCAATATGCACATTATCCGTAAAACTGTACAGCAAAATCTACTCAAGATTTTTTCTACTGACAAGTTGCACTATCATGCTAGAAAAAAAGAAAATACAAATGAAAATGTGAATTCACTTCCAGAATGTCTGACGTACCTTCTAACTTTTAGTAGCAACATTCACAGAGCATCAGAAAATGAATGGAAAAAACAAACCATAACAAAATAAGCATTTCAGTAGTCAGAACTCAGGATGGATTTTTTTTAGTTACAGAATCTAAACCAAATAATTTCCAGTGAAAACAGACATCTTCATTTGTAAATTAAGATGATTAGTAAATGAAGATGATGTTAAAGTAGAAAAGCAAGTGAAGTATAAATGGAGAAATTACATGGCAATATTGCCTATTTTTCTGGGATTTTATTGCAGAATTTTTGCTCATTAATGGCAGTTTTCCTTCCCCATCCCCACATTCTATTTGCTACTTACGTTGAAATTTGGAAAAAATCTATAATTTCACATATAAAATAAATAAAACACTAGCAGATGTAATTTAAAAATCTGAAATGAATAAAACAGTAACTCTCTGCTTCAGAAAATGAAAAATCAGACTGCATGTTTTATGAAAACATTAGAGAAGAAGTGGTTTATTAATAGAACTAATATCACACTGTTCTGAAGACTTAAGCTCAGAGTATATATCAGTTCCTGGAAGGTGCTGTAATATGACTTTCTAGTTACACCTAGTTCAGTCAGCAAAATATTGAATTAATTATCCAAAATCCCTAAAACTCAAGATTTAAATGATGTAGCAGATTTACACAATGTATGACATGAAGATATTCTATGTTCTATCTAAATGGTAAGAACATGTCTAAGCTCCACAATTCCTGTTATGATTTTTGTTAGATTTCCAGTGTCCTTCACCATTATTAGGTCAGAGTCAGACTTTCTTTATCAGATATGCATCAATCTCATAAATCAAGTACAGCTTCCTACACTCTCCGGAGTAGGCATCCACACTATCCTTTGAGTTTGAGACTTGAAAAAAAAATCTAATGAATTTATTAATATAGCAAAACTTCTAATAATTAGAATTTCAACTGTTAACTTGTACATTGGAAATCTGTACGCAGTGGAAAGCTCTTGTTCTCGTTATAGGCAGAAGTCATCTCCTCCAGGATTTAAATCACAGCATATTAAAATCAATGCAAGGGTTCTAAATTACTTCATAAGGCTTTAAATTGCTGCCTCTATCTTAAACCTCATGCAGTTTTAGACTGAGAGATTCTGCTCTTTGTCTAATTCGGGTTACAATCAGAAGGTTTTTTCTACAGTAACTAGAGTTCGCTCTTGATTACCATGGTTGTAAGGTAGGAAGGTTTGTGTATTGCCACATTCACACTGGATTTTTGCTCACAAATGCTGCGTACAAATTCAGCCAAAATTTAAAGAGGGAAAGGACAAAATGAAAAATGAAAATTGTAAAAACCTTCAAGCTACAGTGGCTGCAGACATCACCTTTCTTACAAGCCCAGAATATCTGTCCTCCAAACCTCTTGATTTTATTTTATCTTCAATTTAAACTCTAATCCTTCCTACAAACGCAGATAAAAATATAATGAAAAATCAGTTGCATATGCTTTATTAAGTGAAGCATGACTTAAAACAGAACCTGGTGAAAGCATTACACTACACTGGATTACAATAGTTGTATACAATGCTACTGTTTTTATTACGGCTTGATGCAGACATGCTTCAGTATCTTACAGACTCTCAATTTTAAAATGTAAATGGTACAGGATATTGATAAACCAATTAGCACTGATGCAAAGCAAATTCCTCTTTTATCTCAATTACAACATGACAACTTAATAGGTCAAGATAGTCTAACATCTGAGACAAGGGCAATTCAATAAAACAACTGCATCTTGATATGGTAATTAAGAGGAAATGTGAATCCATTACATTGCTTCATGTATGTGCGCACATGTAGGCGTTCTTTTTTATTTATTTAAGCATTTGATGCCCTCTTGCTGTTTTTATAGTGTATCAAATCCACACAAACACAGTCTAAAGCCCATTTGATAAGTATCTACAATACCTGTGTTTTAACAGGCCAATTTTAAGGATGCAACTGTGCAGATAAATAATTCATGAAGAGCCCTTAAAAGATACACAATTGCAAGATAATCTCTTCAAACATAGGACTTCCCTGTCTATAAATTTGCAAATGATTTAGATCTGGCTAAGAGAGTTTATGAAGGTTTAAGTACTGTGACACTGAACTGATACCTGCATGCACTTTATTGCAAAACAAAACAAAATCTCAAAGACCACAGCAAAATTAATAGCCTACAACTGGAAAGGAAAAATAATTTTGTTTGAATATGCTGCCACTTACAAGTCAGATGCATCACCTGCTAGAAAAGAAACCGTAGTCTTAGCATTGACAAGGGTGTAGTGGAACACACTTCAGCTTTTTGTCAAAGCAGAAGTTCTGGCAATTAGGACAAACTGCAGTGGTAAAGTCGAACTGGAAGGTAGATGTTCTTTTTTATGCTTTAATCTTAATTTGATATACACATTACACTAGATGTTTTACTTTACAATGTATTTTGGAACAATTTACCAAAGTAAACAAAGCCAACAAGAGCCATATGGTAGTACACTACTCTGAATACACTGTACATTAACTTAGAATACAAACAAAAAGTTTGCATGTTTATAATGCAAGACAAACGTTGTACATTGCACTACAGCAGAGCAAATAAACTCTTAACTTCAGATGCAGAATGCAACAATCTATACAGCCAATACAAGAGAATATTCCTGTTTTGAAGAGCCCTACTTCAGTTAAATAATCTCTTTAGCATGTTAATAGCTTTATAAGCAAATTTCTCGCAAAAGTTTATCTATGCCATCTAATCATCATTGTCTCAGTGAAAGTCAACTGTAAAACACAAAAACTGTTAATGCAGAAAAAATGCTTCAATCCAATACAGAAATCGAACAAACCTGATTCCAAGATTCATAGCCTCGGCAGTTCCAATCATACTGATGGCCAAAAGCATGTTGTTGCAGATCTTTGCAGCCTGAAAATAAGTTAAAACTGTCAATTAGTTTCTGCATTTTCATAGAGCTAACATGTAGGAATCTTCTTTAACTAGGTCTGGGACAGTATGATCAAATATGTTCTGACAGTTCTCCAAAGGTAGCACCAGTAGGCAAGATCTACAATGGTATAAAGTCAATGAAAGCTGCCCTATGGCTCCTTCAGAGATTAGAAAATACTTTTTTTTCTTAGTACAGTAGCTCAGTTAGTATATGTGGCTTGTTGGGGCTCTTTGTCCTTTAGAACATTCAATAAATCTAAATTTACAAGAAACAAAAAATTAAAATCTGTGTCCTCTAAGAAGTATAATCTCAACAAGTCAGTGTGGAGAAGCACCAGGTCAGATGTTTTGGTGCTAAGCTATACAACATGCTAGAGAAGAGTGACATGAGGTTATTTTAAAAACACATGGCTGAAGACAAGTGAACAAGCAAACAAGTATGAAGATAAATTATAATGCATTTTATTCTGGAATAAAAGAGTAGGTATCATTAAAGAAAAACAAAGCAGTGACAATAAAAGACTGAGATAACTAGTAAGGCCTCAGCAGGAACTACCTGTCCAGTTCCAACCTCTCCACAGTAGACCACATTAGAACCCATGCATGTCAGCAACTCTTTGGCAGCATCAAATTCTTGTTCTACTCCACCAACCATGAAAGTAAGGTTTCCAGCTCGAGCAGCTCCAACACCTGAATCAAGACAACATTGGATTTAATACCAGTATTTTTAAAAACCTTAAGAATTTCATCTTATCAGCAAGGGTCTGATGATGTAAAATTTAGGTGCTTAATACTTCACTTGTGATGAACTCCTCAAAGTCTACATAAGAGTAAGCCTATTACAGCATCAGAGCTCTTCATTCTCAAATATTTGATGAAGATAAAGCCACCTTACAGAAGGCTGTATCTTTCAGGAATACTGGCAGATAAAAAATTCACAAGACTTACAGAAACTGGTAACATCACTTTTTATAGTTTCATATACAATCAGTCCTTTCTGCAACTTTGCACTGCACAAAATTCGCTATATCTGAATTACTATATAAAATTTGTTTTGTCAAACTACTCTTCACATGCAACACTGACAAACTATTGCTCAGAGTTAACTCTCCTTTTATCAGCTTTTCCAAACCTAGGCTAATTTTTATCAACGTTTGCTGATTTTCACATAATTGAACATCTAAAAGACACAGGCATATAAAACCAAGCCTTCTGACTCTCTGCAGTTTATTATGTTTCTGATCTGAAGCAAAAGTCTACTTAATTTGAGAAACTTTGAGTTAGTTTCCTACACATAAACTTAACACATATTCAGCTATGTAAAGAACTATGTAAAAATGGTTCACACACACAAACACATTATTACCAGTTTTATTCCTATAAGTCTATCCTGTCTTTGCCACAGGTCAGTAAGCATACACCATAGTTCTTTGATTATACAGTTCCTAAGCACAAAACCATCAAATTTTTCATGTGATATTTATAATCTCCATGAAATATTCTACTTCTTAAGAGAAGCCTAATTCTAATATAAATTACTCATATACCCTTAATCTTCTCATCCTCAACAGATTTAATGTGTATAACTACTAGAAAATTCCTCACTATTTTTCACTTCAGCAAGAAGCACAGCCACTATAAATTTTCTGTGCTATGCATCCAACTTTGGCCTGTTAGGATGTACAGCTGCAGATAACGACCTATCTTCAAATTAATGTGATCAACTAGGTACAGTGTTCTTCCAAACAAAAAGTCTAAGTGAAACAGTTTGTGCTTCCTCCATGTGGCGGACTATTTTGTTTCTACAATAAGGCTGCTCTCCAGTTATGCTTCACAGTTCTTTGTCCCCAGCTAGCTACCATAATAAACATCAATAAATACTTCTATTGAAATAGTTTCCAGAGTGTAATTGGAACGGCCTTCACTGAGCCAGATGTTGCATAGCGACAAATGAAAATGCACTTTTAAAAAGCTTATCAGTTGAAAGTAGAGCTTTTTTAAAAACCAAACAAACGAAAATACAATCTAACCTCAGATAGCAAAAAAGTTATTCTCTTAGAAATACATCCCACTTAAACAGGACATTTCTGGTTTCCTTGTACCCCATTAATAAATGAAATTATGCAATAAAAACAATAGAAAGAGAAAAAAACAAGGCCACAACTAAACCACCATGGCAACCAATTTTGTGTAGACAAAGTTCTGATTAGGTGGGCAACCACAGCAGGCTAATCAGAGCTTCTCTCAACTTAAAGCCTAAGCCCATTTAAGTGCTGTACCACAGCTAAAGAATGAAGTGGTCAGTTTTGGACTACTTTTCTGACATCAAGGACAGTTATACTGTGGCTCTTCACACTGAAGAACTTAAAGAATTTTTGTTTGCTTTCCCATAAAAAATTCAATTGATGCACTGTCTCTGTGCAACTGCTTTGTGTGACTATGTCTATAAATGCCCCTTTCTGTATCTGTCAAGCATTTATTCCCCCATCCTGCCTTGCAACACACACCATCTTTTGAAATCACTGAAGAATTTCAGACAAATTTGACAGATCAAGGTCTCAAAAGTAGTAAATACCTACTAATTATGTGGAAATAGGCAACAGAGGAAAGAGGCTCCCACTGATGAAGTAGCTGCTCAACCTATATTACAACCTAGAATCACAGAATCACAGGATTGCTGGGGTTGGAAGGGACCTCTCAAGATCATGTAGTTCAACCCCTCTGCTCGAGCAGGGTCAGCTGGAGCAGGTTGCCCAGAACTGTGTCCAGTCAGCTTTTGAATATCTCCAAGGGTGGAGACTCCACAGTCTCTCTAGGCAACCTCTTTCATTGTTTGACTACCCTCACCGTAAAAAAGTGTCCTCTTGTGTTTCACATGGAATTTCGTGTGGTTTAATTTGTGCCCATTGCCTCCTATCCTGTCACTGGGTACTACTGAGGAAAGTCTAGCTCCCTCTTCTTCATTCTCTCCCATTAGGTTTTTTATTCACATTGATAAGATCACCCCGAGCCTTCTCTTCATGCTAAACTGTCTCAGCTCTTTCAGTCTCTCCTCATATGAAAGATGCTACAGTCCCTTCATTATCTTCACAGCCCTTAGCTGGACTCACTCCAGTAAGTCTGTATCTTGTACTACTGAGTCCAGAACTGGAGCACCCAGAAGAACTCAGTCAGACCCACAGCTTTAAAAAAAATCAGTCTACATATACAACACTGTTGAGGGACTGAAATATCTACAGTGGTAAAGATTTCCTACTCAGGTTGAGAGACACCCTATTTGCAGCCAATCCTTAATCTCACTTAAACGACTCCTCTCTGGGCAACTCACAGGAACTGGGCTAAGAGCAAAGCCTAGATTTAGAGCTAACACAATCAGGTCATTGTCATCTTGTTGGTTACCAGTTTACTAGGTGCATGACCACAAAGATTGCTACATTAATAAACACAATGATTTTCATTCCATTCCTCGAGCTATTTTTATTCAAACCACATAATGGCCTTTACCACTAATCCTGTGATCTGACCTGCAGCAAATTAAGTAGACAATTTAAGTCAAAGCTTACAAACAAAATCCAGTACTATCCATCATAGGTCAATAGCCTTGTATCTAGATTACAGACTGCTAAATAGCTTCAGAGAGTCATTTATTAGAGCAAAATTAATGCTGACAATAGTTTTCAGCTGGTTAATCTTCTGACAGCTGCACTCTCTCACTTGTTCAAATGCTTACATTTCAAGTAGAAAAAATAAATTAGTTAAGTAGAAAAAAAGAGCAATTTGTTGTACAATGCAGAAGGCTTGGAAAATTCTCTTTTTAAAAACAAAATCCTGTTTACTTCATAGTAAATTTTATCATCTATAGTCCTTGCAAACTATCAGCTATTTTATCAGAACTAAAAAAGCAACCCAGCAAATCTATAATTTAACTGGCAATTAAAAAAAAAAATATTTGGCAATGAGTCTAGGAGTACAAGAACTGTAACTTCAGCTAAAAATAGAAAAAAAAATCATTAGACAAGAATGCACAGCTTTATTTCACAATCACAGTTTCCATACCAACACCACAAGCCAGTAAAGTATTATCAGCTTCTAACACTAAAGAGAGCAATGGAGAAAGCAGAGCAGTAATGTAATTTTAAAAAGCTAATGACTATTTTTCATCTTTTGATTTTTTTAAAGATCCCTTACCACCAAAGATAGTGCTTTATGTACCACTGCTGATTAGGGTCAAAAGTCCTTCAGAATCTATTTCTTCTTTCGAAAATACAAAAAGCCTCTTCGGATCCTCAGGGAATGGCTTCTGAGAAACTGTATTTGTGATTAGCATGTGTAAGATTTCCTCCGCTGCAAAGCAAGACTGCTGGAGCCCATGGTTGCAGTCCTACATTTGGCTTCACTATGATGATCACCCCCCACTTGCATGCAGAATCTTTCCAGGTCATGCCAGCAGATCCCAAAGAATCATTCAACTCTGAGTCAGTAGGTCACAACACCATCAGGGTTTTTCCCAGAGGTATAAACTAACAGGAACAGGTTTGCAGAGAAATATAATAAAAGATCTAGCTAGTGAGGGGGCATGCAACAAATTGAATCTGAGAAAAAGCATGGTGAGAAGTTATTAAGTAGCACTGCAGTATGGCATACCCACTTGGAGATGCGTTACCCACTTGCATACTAGAAGGTTTTGGCCTAGGATATGAAAAATTTATTTCTTTTATCAGAAGAGGTACATAAAGAACTGCTCTTCAAAGCGTCCTGTCGTATCTGGCTGAGTTACTCATGGGGCAAGGATTAGTTCAATCCATGTGCTTCTCACTTTGATTGCCAATGGATTGCTCAGTGAACCTGATGCAGAGTGGTTCCCGAGTTCAAAATTTTAGATGAAAATGTGAATGGAGGCTTAGGAGCCCTCATATGACAACAGCAACTGGTCACAGTTATCCTGGGACAGTCTGGAGATGACCTCAAGTTTTAGCCTCCAGGCCAGGCAGCCTAATTCAGTATCCACCCTGGCCTTCCATATTCACTTTTCCATGCTTATTACAACAGTATTTAACATGTTGGAAAAAGTCTTGTAATTTGCCACTGATATTTCCAGTTAAAAAAAAAAAAAGGTCTTAACTCTATAGCTATATCATTAAAGCAGCTTGGTTTCAATCTGTTTGTTTATTTTTAAGAATACAATTTGCTAGGAAAAAAGATGTTAATGTAAAGATGTAACACGAAAATATCTGCTTTTGGTTTCAGTTTTATTACATTTCCATAACAGGCACAGAGTACAGATGAGTTAAAAAGAAGTGGTATATAAGGCTACTCATTAAAGCACCATCACAGTGGTGAGGCTGAAAACAGTTACGCTGCTGAAAACACGGAGCACCCATGCATATCCCTGTGACAAAATATTTAAACTACTGTTGTGTTGCACCTGCAGATAAAAAAATTTGTTGCTGACAAAGTTGAGAAGAAAAACTAAACCAATGTGAATATAACAGCATCTAGCTGCTTCAGAGACTCCAAAGGACAAGCTGGAGATGAAGGCTATAACATCAAGAAGCTTAGGCAAAAACCCATCTGTTTTTGTCATTTTTCTATTCGACATGTAGTCCATTGAAAAAGGTGTAATTTTAAAAACTAATTTTGTGATCTAAACTGGATTAAAAAAATAAACATGAAAAACAGTGCTAGAGTTTTAATCCCCTCTTCTATTTTACAATGTTACACCTTCAAGCATGAGAGTTGAGGGTTTGCCTGTTATGCTTTGGGAAGTGCAAGGCAACACTGGTCCTTTATTCCAGTATTTTTGCAAAAATGCAGCTTAGGTGACTGTAGTTGCCTCAAACAAGCAGTTTCTTGTCATGTTTGCTCCCTTTCAGATAGGCAGAACTTGAGAGCCTGCATCGGTGTATCTTGTGTATGTGTGTGCATTTTTAAGGACTAAGCAGTCCTTTTAAGTACCTGCCAGCTCACATGAAATACTTTGTCTTTTGCAACTCACAAAAAGTTAAACCAAGTTACACAAGGAAAGATTAACCGAAAAGGTTACTATCGTTTTAATTGCTTTTGGATTTATGTTATGTAGCAAAAGGCATGTATAGGCAAAATCAGCTACAAATCCCTACTGAAAATAAAAGCAGAATATTTAAAATTATACTATGAATTTAAAATAACCAGAAGGAGACTAGTTATTTTATAAAATATAAATAGGCTATAAATTTTTTCTACTTGCTTCATAGACAATGTCTGCCATCCTCAATCTATTTCCACGAAACAAGTAAATAGAATAGTGTCAGAAAAACCACCTACAACACAATGTGACTCAAAGGGCTTGTGTTTCTCCCTGTTATAAAAATCAGCATCAAAGACCTATGAAGCTATTCTGCTGCCGTGTAACTAAAACACAGTAAATCACTTAATTTGCTCAAAAGAACTTAAATGTTTTAAGCAGTCTGCCATCAGTGGAGATAAAGAAGAGGGCCGATGGGACCGGGCTGCAATGTGAGCCGTCTTTAAAATGCAATTGTTCTAATCATTTTCTACAGATGCAGCCTCACAAGGGGCTGCTGTCACAGGGACCATTTACGACTTGTTATGGTGTCTCTATTGTTTACCAGCGACATTCGCTAAAAAGGCGACAGCTGGGATGGAAAGCTGCTCCTCAACGAACAATATAATCCCGTGAAAGTAATCAACAAATTTAAGGGTGTTAATTAACTTTACACTTTATCATGTTCAATTAGTTGTCCTTTCTCGAAAAGATTGCCGTGCACAATCGGTTTAGAGCGTGCCATGTTTGATTTGTAAGTGATCACTGTTTCTGTTTCAAAGTCCATGTCAGATGTTCTCTTGGGTTTTGGTGACACAGATGAATGGCTCCGCACATGTTAGGGGGTGATCTGGTTTAACATAAACCAGCATAACATAACCCCTTGTTAACGTATTGCTGGCCTTTCCAGAGCAAGAACAGAAACACCCGTGCGCGCGGATGCACACATACGTGCACAAAACCCCTGCGGCAGCACCACAGACAACGAGTCAAAGTTTCGTTTTTGCTGAAACGCAAAGACACAAATAAATGGGCAATTTTTCATCATTATATCTCAAAGCAAGACTTGTCTTTTAGGGGCACGCTTGGGATCATTTCTTCCCAGCAAGATCCCTAGTTCTGCCGCATTATGCACTATGCACAAGAGCCTTCGTACATTTTACATAATGCACGCTGCCTTTCCTAATGGCAGCTGAGCAAACGCTGGGTAGATGCACTAAGTTCTTGCGTATATCAAATTCTGTGGTGGCTTTTAAATGCCTATACTGCATTTATAATGGCAGGGATTCCACAAGAAAGTGGAATTAATCTATTATTAAAATTTGCCATTTTCCCTTTAACACACCCATTCCTGCTTGCTAATGGGACAAGGCAAAGCTCATGATGAAGCGACAATGTACTTGGAAGTGCACCTTAATGAAAGTCATTGCTGTTTCTCTCTTCTGATAAATAGAGCTTTGCATCACCATACCTCATAATCCAGTGATGTTTGAACAAAAATGGAAATGGAGGTTCAGGTCAGTGCTTTGAAGATTTATACAACAAGCACTCAATAATACCCCAGACAAAAGCATGCTTAAGGAAGTAGAAGCATCTCTTTTACAGCATAATCCAATTATACAATTTGTTAGATTATGGCTGTACATAGAAAAAAAGCCTAGTGGATTTTTATTCTGCGGCAACAGGCAAATTAAATACACATTATCATCATTATTTAAGCAGTCACATTGTACATAAAAACAAACTGCAAAAAAACCCACCCACAAAACAAAACAAAATAAAAATGCAAAGAAAGCCCAATGGAAAAGTTGTTAACTCTGAAAGCTAATAATGGACTAGGTTAAATATTTAAGAGGAAATTATAGACTCTATCAGAAATAGCTGAAAGCACAAAACAAAGCAGTAGAAAACATTAGTTTTCTACTAGGAAGAAGATCTGCAGGGAGAAGGGAAGCGGTCGATAGATCCTTAAATTGGACGCAA
The DNA here is from genome assembly GCF_963921805.1 of Phalacrocorax carbo. NCBI lineage: Eukaryota > Metazoa > Chordata > Aves > Suliformes > Phalacrocoracidae > Phalacrocorax > Phalacrocorax carbo. Next base: position 130,630,091 of record NC_087514.1, on the reverse strand, counting down.
TAGCTGTTCTTCTGTCCCAAGTTGGCAGCTGCTACATTTGCAGACCTGGTTCATTATTTACCCATAATGACCATCAAGCTCCAGTCAAAGTCAGATCACAACAACTGTCAGCAGCTCTTTTAATTAGCCTTGTTTGAATTCAGATAAATATCACAATGGCCCAGCTTCTGCTGAAAAAGCAACAGAATAAGCTGTTCTGAGTTCCTAACAAACAGTATTGTGAAAAAGTCCAGGGAACAAAAGTTTTTTTTTTTTTTAATTGCAGAAGGGATAGTGATGTGCACATTATTATTTTTCCCTCACATGATATTCATATCACGACCTACAAATCCTGTTTATGGGCGAATTTGTGGATCTCAAATGCCAACTCAGAGCGTTACTCCACAACCTAAAAGGTAAACTTTAAGGCATGGTTTACAGGTACTAATTAAATCTCTAACCTCTGTGAAATCGCATGTTTTGAAAAACTGAATCAGAATTAAGGAATGCACATATTAACAGGATTATCCTCTCTCCTAATTTATCTCCTTCTGTTTGTTTATCCTCAGGGAACATAATCTTCTGTTGCATCAAGCCACTCTCATTCTCCCTGTGTCAGCAGCAGAATAATAATTCCCTCCTCCTTCTCCACCCCCGCCTCCCACAAGCACAGGCAAGAATGAAGAAGAGTGGATAAGACTGTGTGCATCAGCATTAATGCTCCATGCAGCTATTTTCCTAGCAGTAGCAGAGACTGAAAGAAAGATGCAAGAGAGCTGTGCAATATGCTATCTGTTCTGGATAGCCCAGCATGAGAGGGAGTAATTAAACAGATTTTTTCCTCCTAGAATAATACAACAGCAGAAGATTCAGCTAGAGAATGCTTTAATAGCCTTTATTTAGCACCTCCCTTGCTCTCGGGGTTGGGTCCCTATTTCGCTAGGTGCTGTCCGAGGACAAAAGCAGAACCAAACTCTCCAGTCCCACATGGCAGTCTGAAAAGTGTTGCTGTACATGCAAGGATGTACATGCAGGGGACTCAAGGAGAACATGCTTAGGGATTTACAAGAATCATGAGAATACATGTATATAAACAATAGGTACGCATGTGTTATAGTAGCAGAGGATATCCTTTTCGGGCACAGAAAAAATTACGTAAACATCATCAGGAACTGAAGTTAGAAGGAAGTGTAGAGGGAAGGATAAAGAACCAATTAAACAAAATAGGCAAAATGGTAATGAGAAGCTTTAGGCTTTTAAAGGAAACCCTAAGTGGAATTCTATAGGGATTAGTACTTGAACTTGGCCATGGACGCCAAAATAAAAATCTTCAATATGATTTAGATGTATTATAGAAGGATGCCAAAACACAGAAAAGAATATGTCCTCTCAATAAATCATGCAGTAGAAGCTGTTGTTATGGCAGCTTAATATGAGGGGAATGCACCAGAAAATTTTTACGAGATAGTATTAAGTAGCAACTGATGCCTCCAAAAGGACTAGCCAAAGAAAATAAGTTGCAAAAGGCAGATACACACAGAAGATACTTTAACTTTTTCAACAAGCTGAAAGGCCTGATGAGATGGTTCTGTCTGCAGCAGTTTCTTTTAAAAGCGTTACATTTAGTTCTAGTCATTGTAATGTCAAAGAGAAATATCAAAGTACCTGAAAAGTTACCAAGTAAAAAGGTTAACAGCACTGCAATAAGAGAGGAAATAAAGTATGATTGATTAAATTATTTGCTTATTTTTAATACCCAAAATACTGTATCAAAAATGTTTAAAAACAGTAGTTCATGCCAGTCATCTTTCCTATTCTCTCCCTTTAATCCATATTCCACCATAAAAGCCCTGGACAACAAAAAAAGCCCTTAGGTTTTCCTGCTGGAGTACCAGATGTAGATACTCCTTTATCCATGCCTAGTATTTAGGTACATGGTCTAAATCTCATTTGAAGCTGCAGACCTATACAGAAATATCAAAACTTAACAACGATTGCAAGTATCTACAGCCTTGGGCAGCAAAAGTAAATGCACAGAGCTTAGCACAGTTCAAAAGTATTCCAGTTTATATCTGAATGTTAGCAACAAAGCTGGACAGACGGTGAAGAATGGGAGAAGCATATTCCATCTATCCAAGACACCAAGGTTTCAAAGCAGACTTCAGGTCAGTCCAAATGTAAAGTACATAGCACTAAGCTATCTGGTTAACCATAGCTAGGTTCTGAGTAAGCACCACATCAAACACCAGAGAGAAATATCAAATACAAGAGAAACAAAGATAACAACCCATCAACCCCGTGCCCAGCACTACTGTTTGAATTTCTAGTCTCTTAGGGGAAGTCCAGAATTGAAACATCAACATGCACACAGCTTCTTAGCTACGTGGACCAATCTTAACCCTCCATGCAACTAAAATCCAGCAGACAGGCTCTGGCACAATTCCCATCTTGCCCAGATGAGGATTCAAGTCCTAAAAGTAAAACTTCCTCTCAATCACATAGTGCAAAAACAAGAATATTTTTTGTCTCACATTAGAAAAGTGACAGAGCTGCATATTTAACACCCGCTGAGGCCATCACATCCCCACTTTCTTCAGAAGCTTCTGCTTTATGCAGAAGATACCAACCAGAAAATCGACTGTTACAGGACTATAGGAGAAAATGCTCAAGGGGATGAACACTTAACACCGTCCTCCTAGAAAAAGAAAAGGTAAAGCCCCAGAAGAGCTATTCTGTCTGCTCTAACTAGAATCCACACACAACACCAAAATGAACAATATCAAACCCCCAAAAGCCTCATGCTTGTGCAGGATAGCAAAAGCCACAAATAGAACCAATGGTCCACCTTGGCATCACAGCTTGCCATCTCATCTGTTTTGACTGAGCACCATGCACGCAAATTCATGACCAAAAAACCCAGATGTGTGGCCAAACTGCCGAGCCCTGTAAATGACAAAAAGCAGTTAGCCAGACGCCACCACGTTTGCAGATTTTGCTAGTTGGACGTGAATATCTCTGTCTGGAAAGTATGAAAACTCATGCATTCTACCTTAACTCCACAGCAAAATGCAAGTATGTTTACAAAGCATTGTGGAATAGATATACAATAGCTTAAACCCTTCATTATAACAGCAAAACAAGAGCCTTTGAAGGAAAAATAAACCAAGAATTTTTAATATTATTGTTTACATATTTCTCCAGTATTAGTACAACCATAACAAGACATTAATCCCCTTTTACAAAAACAAAATACTTGAAACACTTTAGTCCTTCATGATTTTCTTTACCATGTTACCCTCATATAGGCCCCCAAAAGCAACAAAACACTGCAGCATGCTTTTTTTGCCGAATAAAGAAGGCATTAAGCACATTGCTTAAAAAAATATAAGTAATCACACTGAGGTATGCATTTAACTGCATTGCTCAACAGGTAAGGGTTCAAGTGCTCTGCTTAATAAAAGGTTTGCTTCTTAGGAGCCAGCTGCAGAAGCCTAATGTCACGCAGGTAAATTTCTATCGATACATTCATTAGCCCTCTCCTGTTATATAAGAAAATAAAACCATTGTAGACACAGAAAAATATAACACAAAGCATTAAAATGGGGTGGAACAGTGTAGCATACCTATTCCTAAGCATTTCTGGTTTATCTAACAGCTGAAGATGTAGCAATGCCGTACCCCAATCCCAAGCTTTAGGGGCGTATTTACATTTACAACATTTAAAAAGTATCTAGTATTTAATAGCATCAATTAAACAAAAGTTTAAAATAAAATAGTAATGTATAGCCAGAAAGAAGTGTCAGGTACGTAATTTTAAAATAAATACATCTCCATTATTTTCTGCTGGAGAGTTGCCCAGCTGCGAGTTTTGATTTTATCTGTTTTGGCTACAGTCTATGACAGGATAACTGATACAGCTTTACCAACTGAAATTGGAAGTAAATGCTTAATAAATAGGACTGAAAACTGCATTGAACATTTTTTAACTAACTTTTGAACGTTGTCCCTTAAAGCATCATCAGTGCTGTAAGACGAAGAATTCTTTTGATAATCTGAACCACCATCAGAATGCATTGCTTCAGATATGTCTGTCCTTTCTGCAAGTGCTTCAGCATTGAATCTTGCCTCTGAATACAGTAAACAGCCCACACAGTTTATTTTTCAGCTTCTCCTTTAAAATATATATTTATTTTTAAGCCTGCTTAACTCTATATCCATAAAGTAACAATGTATTTTCTGCTGCCTAATTTCAGCATCTTCACAGTTAATGCTCAAAGCCTTTATCCAGCACTGCAAAGGCAACGCAGTATAATAATGCAAGATGACAACAACTGCTAGAAAAGCAGCCTAAACTGGAAAGACACAGAGCTTCCATTTAAGGAATCCCTTCATTATAAGGCCTTTCCCAGTTCTATTTCCTGTTTAGGGATCCTCCGCACGTAATTCTATTATTACTCCTCTGCAAAACAGATAGTACATCTCTTTCTAGCATTGCCCTCCAGCCTAAAATGCAATGTACTTTTTTCCATGTTCTCAAATGTAATTGATGCCACTTATCCAATGACTTCAAACCCTTGTAATTTAATTCAAAGTCATACTTCTTTATGCATGAACTAATTCTAAGTTTAGTATGGAAATATTTTCAAAAAGAGATACTATTTTTATTATTACTATTATTGTTTCAGGATGAGCAAATATGCAATCATATGGTTTAAATTTACAAATCTTTACATGCTCCAAATGCTGCACTTTCATGAAACAAAACACATTTTCACATTTAACTGTGCTGAATGACAACTTAAGGAGACCTATTATAAAATAATTCGTGTACCTCTTTTTTTCCCCCACTAACTGTAACCATTCCAACACTACAAATTCAGCAATTTTGCACAAATCAAATTCACCTTTTTTCTTTAATGTAAAGGTATCTAAAGTCAATACTTGTCCTGGTCTTCCACTTAAAAAAAAAGGAAAAGAGTGCATTTTGCCTACGAACAGAATCAAGAGGGTAACAAAGTTAATTATTTCTCATAATCAGTAATTATGATTAGATAAGAGAGTCTTCGGTAATGAACTGCTCTAATGATGGAGGACCTCCATCCTAAGAAATATAATAGTACATTAACATAACTGTGTATGCAAAGTACATAGAACCGCTGCCACAGTTAACTTGTCATTGAATGATTAAATAGGAATTCGTAATTAGAAAAATCCACAGTGTAATTTATTGGCCTTCCTGACAGTTCTGGTTCATTAGAAGTTGATTACCAAACAGTGACCTCTAGTGGCCTACATTTTTTTCATGTTATCTTGTTTCTCTTGGCTATTTAACCTAGGGGGGGAAAAAAAGGCAATTTGAGGAATTTAAAACATTTCCCTTCATAATTCCTTCTTTTTACTTCTCTTAAAGTATATAGTGTGCTAATTGCTTCAGAAAAAGTTTTCCCTTGCTGTAACCGTTTATTTAAAAGTATAAAAATGTATATATATGTGACCCCCCCCAAATTCTCAGTTTAAAGTTAATACCGAGATTAACATGTTTCTCATTAATCTAATAAATATTTACATTCTGATTAAACATAATTTCTTCTAGAAAAAAAATAGAATATATTTAAAAATAACTTCTCTGGTGTCACAAAGATTTTGAGAAGCTTATACTTCAAGTAAGTCTTTGTATCTTAAAGTGAAGTGACTCTAAGTGTTGCCTTTGAACAACAGTCACTTTTCCACTAAAACAGATTATACTGGCTCAGATGGAGGGGGCAGAAGATGGGGGGGAGAAAACTCCCTAATCCTCTCCTCCAAGTAGGAGAAAAAAGCCGGACGTTTCATATCAATTGCTAAACACATGCTTTGCCATACTCTTAATTCAAATTTCATTTTTAAAGAACACAACTTAAATGTAAGTAAGATTTGCATTTAACTGCAAAATCTTTTAAGAGAGTGGAATTTCCCCCCATTCAACATAATTAATCCACTGTTAAGCTATTTAGACAGTCTTCTATTTAAAAATTTTCCATTATGATAGATATGCTTTTTCTTGTGCTAGTGCAGTGGCTAATTTTTTTTTTTAAGTATGAATGTTTTTAACAGGAAGTAGCACATCTGAAACTAATATAGAAGCCCCTGAAACACAGTATTAAATAAAAATCCATAGCCAGTGATTACATGCAATTTAGATTTCAGTTGTTCTCATTTTGCATCTTGATCTTTTTCCAACACTAATATTTTAGAAACTATGTGCATCTGTTTTTCTTCGCTTTTGTCTAATACAGAAATGGCTACAAAAAATTATGCCCCTTTATCAGAGAGAAGTTAGAAAATAAACTGCATAGTTCTGTTTCATACATAACCAGCTTTTTCAGAGAGAACTATTCCAGTCTCCCAAATGGGGAGAAGTCCACCATCCTTATATGCTGGAAACAGCTTTAACAACTGCTATAAACAGAGAAAAGGATAGCTACAGGATAGAGATCCCCACCCCGATTTTCCTCTGTGTATGTGCAGATCCGTGCATGCACACACACAGGATTCTAGCTGTTTGTGGCGATGATTTAATATAGTGACTGGATAATGAGCTGTGCTCCCCGCAGCAAGTGAATCACCATTTAATGCTATTATCAACAGTTCATGACCCACCGGCATGAAATGTCAGCCTGATTAATCTGAACACTACTGACCTCAGAGAGGAAAAGCTACCTTATTGTCAGAACTTAATATATAATAAAATCATACACAGAATATAAATACTTGATCAAGCAAAGCCATTAACAGAAAACCTACTTTATTTTGCTCTACGGTTTCTTTTAAACTTGCTAAGGCACAATTTTTTTTTTTAATAAATACATTTGTCTAGTCAAGCAGGAAGCAATCCATTAGGACCTATTATTTTTATATACAGTGAAACACTTCAAAATGGCTGTCCAAATACAAACCCCAGGTTGATATTAATAAGAAAAAAATTAGAATATGCTAGTGTAGGACTTGCTAGTGTCAATTTATATCAGGAAAGGATCAGAAATGGTTTGTGTTTTTCTAAGGTCAACGAGGCAATAAAAATACTGATCTGTAAATAGGAAACAGTTTGAGTGATGCCGCATAACTCATAGAAGCAAGCTACCTTAGTTTAATAAGACCAATATACTTCAAGAAGATTAGAAACTTGTGGCAGTTATATTCATGAATATAAGGGGAAACCCCGCACATTTTATTATATTTACAATGAAGGTTTTTCTTTATGTATGTCTGTATCATGATACAGCACCACTAAACACAATTTTAACATATTTCTCTATTGTCTGTGGAGAATAAACCAAGAAAATAAGAAAAACCACACCTTTTACCAGTCACAATGAGGTTGGTACAATTTTGCTACATCTTCTCCACATCTCTTTTTAATTTAACCTTGCTAGAAGTCTTATAAAAAATGCAGAACTTTTAAGTCATCTTTTCAGGATTCTGCACATCATGGTATATAAATAACCCAGACTGAAGATGGGAGGACTACATGCATTTATCCGTCCAATTATGTTAACTGACACAAGCATAGTAACTACTATGGTTTACTGATCACAGTATTGCAAAATAGGTGAAAACTGCTGCAGTTATTTTTAAAATGAAAACTGGAATGGTTTCACCCCTTACTTTGTATCTTTGTCACCTGGTACTGAAAGGGTTAAATGATCTTCAGGACAAGGGACTGGAAAGGAACTGAGTGAAATCCCCAAAACTGCCCACATATGAATAGAATGGACTGTGGGTGAGATGAGACTGATCACTCTCCAAGTATTGACTTATAACAACTGGCAGCCAAGGAAAGAAGAACATGTCAAACTGACTTGGACAAAACACGAACCCTGATGCCTGAACTCCCAGTTAAGAGCTCTGCTGGAAATGTAAAGAAGGAATAAAGGAATTCTGGACACTTATGCAGGAAAGTAATTCATGCTGCCAGCACAGACATATGTTTAAGCTTTGCTTTTCCATTCAGAAACCAAACAGTTCCCATATGCCAGTTGACTACTAAGTGTTGGCTTGTAGGCCAAGGCAAAGCAAAAGCTGTCCTACATAGCTGCAAATATTGCAAATACTGTGCCTGAATGGGTAACAGGATCTGACAGCAGTTTAAAACCTCTTCTGCACCCCTCCTCTGAAATTAGAGGGGAAGAGGGGTTTGCCATACAGTAGCACAGCCATGGAGCACTGACTCTTGGAAACATCAGGCCTTGTAATAAGAAGGTTTAACACAGAGAGGCTCTATTCAGGTCTCCATCAAGCACAAACTGTATACCTGTCTGCTAGGATGCCCAAAATCCTTTCTGTTATCTGTAACTGATGACCACCTTGACGATCCTGGTGCCCCTCTTACTCTATTGCAAATCAGCTCACCTATGAGTCTTGCAGTTAGAATCCATCTTCTACTCTTACAAAGCTATGTTGTCCTGCTTTGCCTCTGTGGTTCCTCACTGTCCACTCATTCTATGAACCCTTTTAAAGATGCTGTTTGTAATAGTAATTTTTGTTCTATTCAAGTAAACCCCATTTCACCGCTTTGCCTCTTGGAGAGGAAGAGGAACAACGAAGGGGGGGGACTTGTTTTTCCCCATTCTAAACAGCTCCTTGACACAACCAAAGTCTCCAGCAAAACAGCACTCCTTTCAGACTACGGTTAACCCTTCACAGTCCTGACTGTGTTGGGTAGATGCTACAAGTCACATCAAGTGGCAGGTTCTTCATACAAACAGGGTGTCAAAGATACAACATGTATTAAGTAACAGTTTAACCAGAATTCCTATGTTGGACAGATTCCCAAACCATCTTAGAAATATCTTGAGGGTGGTGGCAGCTTACCACAACTGTGGCAACATGGAAAACAGCATCAATAAACCTAGAGAAAAAAAGGGACCTGCTATTCTTGCCTGAAGGCAGGCAGATGACAACCAAATAAATCCAATTTTCCAAACCCTGTCTAGTTCAGCCACATTATCTACCTGCTGTGTTAATTTGTTTCACTTCTATTCTTCCTCATCAGGTAAGAGGGGCCTATAAGAGAACAAGACAACAAAAATATAACAGAAAGATGTTATTTGCAACTCAAGCATTGTAAACAAACTCAGTAAAATCGCAGGTATCAACCTTAGAGTGGAGGTGCATGTAGTAATCAGGGGGATAACTACAGTTTGCGAGATGGAGAATCACAGAATCACAGAGTCACAGAATGGTAGGGGTTGGAAGGGACCCCTGGGGATCACCTCATCCAAACCCCCTGCTTAAGCAGGTACACATAGAGCAGGGGGCACAGGACTGTGTCCGGGTGGGTTTTGAATACATGCAGAGAAAGAGATCCACAGCCTCTCTGGGCAGCCTGTTCCACTGCTCTGGCACCCTCAAAGGAAAGAAAATTTTCCTCGTAGTCAGGTGGAACTTCCTGTGTTTCAGTTTGTGCCCATTGCCCCTTGTCCTGTTGTTGGGCGCCACTGAAAAGAGTCCAATCCCATCCTCTTGGCACCCACCCTTCAGATATTTATAAGCATTGGTAAGATCCCCTCTCAGTCTTCTCTTCTCCAGTCTAAACAAACCCGGTTCTCTCAGCCTTTCCTCATAAGGGAGATGCTCCAGTCCCCTGGTCATCTTCATAGCTCTCCACTGGACTCTCTCCAGTAGTTCCCTGTCTTTCTTGAACTGGGGAGTCCAGAACTGGACGCAATACTCCAGATGTGGCCTCACTAGGGCAGAATAGAGGGGGAGGATAACCTCCCTTGACCTGCTGGCCACACTCCTTTTAATGCATCCCAGGATACCGTTGGCCTTCTTGGCCACAAGGGCATATTGCTCGCTCATGGTCAGCTTGTTGTCCACCAGGTCCTTCCTAACAGAGCTGCTTTCCAGCAGGTCAACCTCCAACCTGTACTGGTGCATCGGGTTGCTCCTCCCAAGGTGCAGGACCTTGCACTTGCTTTTGTTGAATTTCATTAGGCAAGGGTGGAGGATAGAACTGCATCCTGTCTAGGAAGATAGTTGAAAGGAAGGACCAAAAATGAAGTAGAGATTCAGTAGAGCACTGCCTTTTCCTAAGTAAAATTAAATGATGGTGAAAGTTTAAAGGAACAGATGAGAGATCAATTTGAATCACTGATGATGGCTGCACATACACTTGCACATACACATACTCACAGATGAAAACAAAAGATGAGGAAGTTGACCAGTTTGGAGTATGGGATCTCAAACTTATATCAGATGGGGGAAAAAAAGCCATAACTATGAAATAAAAACATAACCCATGTGAAGCAACCTTAACAACAGTAAATAAGAGGGAAAAAAACCCTATGCACATAAATCTGCTAAAAAAAAAATCAGATCAATTACGCATGGAATATTTAATAGTGGACAAGAATTACTTGTTACTGCTTAGAGCAGCCAAAGCAACAAGGAAGAGGTCATCAATGACGGCACAGAAAGATTCCTTCTTAAGAGAAGAGAGAAAGGTATTAGCAGCAAAATCTAGATCAGTAACAGATATTTCCTAAAGCCACTTGTTGAGAAAAACAACCTCAGAACTAGTAGAACCTACAAGATTCATACACTGGAAGGAAAGAAACAGCCACCCTTGAGGGTAAATAATTTTCTCATCTTGAGCCACTTTTATTTTCTGTTTTCAAAATTTTTGGTTTACAAAAATCAGATTGCATTAGAAATGCACTGAGTCATACCCACTGAAGATATGTAATTATTGTTAATACTGAAGAAAGAAGTCAGACAGTAGCCCCAAGCATTCAATTTTCAAGTATTCTCTAGAATATTTTGGCATGCATGTAATTAGTTCAATAGATTTGGACTGGTTTTTCCTCCTCACTCACAAAAAATAACGAGGAAGCAAGAACCTGGAATCAACAATGCAATTTGGCATGTTTTCTACTTGATTTATAGCTATCTATAAAATGCCCAAGATCATTCTGAAACGTTAGCAAAAGAGAAAACAGTGGCTAGAATAATTTTTTTAAGTACGTTTTTAAAAGCTTTTAAATCAAAAGAAAAAATACATTTGCCTTCATAGGGAGATAACATTAAAGTTTCAAAATAAATATTTAAGTATACAGGAATGCAGATGAAGAATGAACAGTACTTGCCTGATATAAACACTAAAAATTAGGTTTTTAAGAGGTTATCCTGCAATCCTTCTGTGCTTCCTCTGGTCTCAGAATATGTAACTAGGAGGCATTCTTTTATTGCCCCCAAATGTAGCTGAGTCAGAGATTTGGGCTTTTGTTCATAGAGAATGATATGGAAACTGGAAAGAACAAGTGAACTAATGCAATTTATTTCAGAATACTGACTTAATTCTGATAAACACCCTCAAACAACAAAGTTTTTCTCAATTTTTGTACTGCCTCTCCTCTCTTGGATTAATAGGAGAGAAAATGTACATGAAGTATGGCTCTGGCTCCTGCTGTATCCCTTATTTATCACTATACCACAGTTCAGAGGGGGCTTCAGTAGAGAAAATACAGAAATATGATCAGGTCAGTATACTTAATATAAACTTTTTTGGCTACATATCCAGAGTCTCAGCAGGAAGTCAATCCCTGCTCTCTGTACTGAGAAACCTCAAAAAAGAGGCTTTGACGACACCTGCATCTCCCTTTTCCTGAAGAGTGGGGAAAGAAGGAAGAGAGAAGAGAGTTGTTTATTGAGAAACTTACAAAGCATATTTAATTCTACATAATTTTAAATAAATAACTGCTCCAAATTTGAATTTAATATTCAAAATGACATAAAAGATTAAATGCATGAACCAGCTACTGAGCAACTGGCACAGAAATAAAGCACCCACACCAGAAATTACTAAGATTGGCAGAGACTATATGCAGACAGTAATCGGATCTGCTAAACACAGCCTAACAATATGCTCTTACTGGGGAAGGTACCCATACCTGCTACATTTGAAATACCAACATCTTAATAGCTTTTGGCTAAACATATAAGGTGCACTTTGGCATTTCAACAATTCATTTTGCTGTGAGTAAAGCACAGTTTTTCAGACTACATTCCTCGTCTTGGTGGAGCCTCTCTATGTTTATCTCAAGTACAACTCCTCTCTTTATTTGTGCAAAATGCACAAAAATATATATATATAAAAAGGAGAGGGATCAGAATCACCTACAGGAAGCAAATATGCAGCACTTACTTTTAAAAAGGCTATTTTCCATCTTATGTCCAGGGAGAGCTAGAACTCAACATAGGAAGCAGTAAAATGATTATGTAAGCATCTCCAAATGTTGCCAGGTCTCCCTTCTTGGGATAGCTGTTCAATGTTTTGATTAGAGATTTGCACTATTGTGCCAGGAGAGACTGGTCGAACAATGATATTTCTCAATAATATTATATTTAAATTCATGCAAAAAAAAAAAAAATTTTAGGTTAATGTCCTGAAAAGGGCATTTCCAGAATCAGATAAAAGTGCACTCAAAAGGTTTCTGCTTATTTGGCATAGGGACTCACAGGGATTATATACACCTCAGACTTAAAATATATCCCCTTTCCAAAACAATACATTTAATAAAAACTCAGGGTGGCAAGGGAAGACAGTTTTGTTGAGTATGTTCTTTACATGCCTATTTTTTTGATCTGATGGACACAAACCAGTGATCTGCTCAGTCATCATTGCTGTTTGAACAGAAATGCTTTGAGGTTCCCATTCTACAAGCCAAATCTTTTGACTTTTATGTTGTAGCATCATGGGACTCAACAAAATTTATAACTTGTTATTTCAGCCTTCTTTGATGAATAGATATAAAAATTAATTAAAAGATTTAAAGACATTATTCCACTTCTTTCAAAGTGGAACTTTCTGTAAATTAATTACTCCATGCTAAGCATTTATTACAGTCAATAAGAAAAAATACAAGTAAAAATGTCTGAAGCCTATAAAACAATCAAAGTAGTCTTTATTTTGACAATTTCTCTTATTCATTCTCCATTTATATGGAGTTCTTTTTTAAAAGAGAACCCTTTCTGGACAGCCTCTGAGGTGGTATCAAGATGGTCTTGATAAAAATAAACCTACCCATTCCTCCAAATTGTAAAGGTTTTGGTCTTACTTTAACAGTCTAATCTATCTCGAGACAAGAGGGAACTCATACATCCTGCAACAGAACAAGGTGGATTAAACTGATAAACTACGATAGGACGTTATACAGCTGATTCCAGACAGTGCCAGAGGGGCACCAGCCTGGTAAATCCTGGGTACAGTTGTTCAGGCAGGGAATTCAAGCCAGCCTACAGAGAAATGGGATAGGGACCCAGCATTAAATTAGCATGCTAGAGCACACTCAAAGACTTTGTGAGGCTGTTCAACGCTGCTCTCGCCAATGCAGAGTCCTCTGTGTTCAAGAAGGCCTTTGCTGCTACCAAGTATCCTGAACTCAGCTGGGTGCAACATCCTCTGTCATCAAAAAAAGACTCCAGCCTGACTAAAGGCTGGTTGCAGAAGTCCAGGCAGGTAATCCCAGCCCACCCGCAGAGAAATGAACCATTAAATTAGATAAGGAGTCTTATAGGGCTCCCCATGCTACCTTCAAAGTACAACGTGAGTAGGGAAGAGCCTATAGCCAGGTTGCCTGACTTGACAGTGGTAACAGAGCATGGCCACAATAGAATTATGCATGACACTAAAGGTACCTAAGTTTTCAGAGGTAGAAGGTAGGGACTAGATAAAGGTTGTGACAAGATAAGTCCTAATCATATGTGGCAGGACTAATCAAGTGATGAAGGCAGAAAACCTGGTGGCAGAATTGACTGGCCAGGTTTACAAAGCCTGAACACTACTTGCCAGAAAGGAGGGACTAACGTTCAACTTTGACATAGAATTTTTCTGAAAAAAGGTAAAAGTTAGGGCTACTGACTTGACAGAAGTCTACGGATGCTTGAAGAACAGCAGAAAACAAGTCTCTCCTCCAGCCTTCCCAAAAGAAAGTAAATTAATAAACTCAGTGAGGCAAGAAGATCCTTAAGAAATCAGGATGTCTAGGGATACTACATCCAATAAAAAACTATTCTTAGTTCCCTCAGTTTGTGGGGGTTTGCATGCATCAAAAAAGGGACTACCCAAACCAGTAGCCTGTATGTTAGACAGCAGGCACCTACTAGTTTTGACTACGTCACCTTGTAAACAGGGAGAAGTGACATCAATGAGGACAGAAATAATAAGTGGATGAGAGTATATAACTCCCGTTAGTGGTTTTATTACTGTTTTGGGGAGTGGAATGACCTGGATTCTAAACTCATGGTGAACAGGGACTTTCCCAAGTCTAGGAGTGGGGACAAAGTTTAAATCCAACAGCTCAGTGCTGTGTCTGGGGTTCAGGGATGTTAGGACCAAGCAACTTTGGACAAGAGAGGGGTAGTCCTAATTTTTTACATAATTTCTTGGAGGATGACAGAGGAAGAGTTTTCTAGTATGATGCATATCCTTTTCCTACCTATACAGAATATTTGTGCACACTACACAAGTAAAATAGTTGTTGCCTCAATTGTTACTAACACTTTCCTTTACAGTATACTTGCATAAACTGTTCCCTTTAACTGAACCTGCAAAATCTAGAATACAACAGTATTAGTACCTATGGATGGATTACAGGGGGGAATGGCTCCAGTATTTTGTCTTACAAATGTATTAACCACATTAAAATATATTTCTGTCACTGACTGGGCATGCTTAGTTAGATGCAGAAATATTGGTACTGAAACTAAACATGTAGAAATTAACATCAAGTAATAGATTCCAAACAAAATGCTGGAGAACGGGTTTGTCCTGTCCTTGTTAAAGGATGGAAAAAGCTTTCAGAAGGTTCACTCTCAGCGGTAAAGCAGCGGCTATTTAACAGAAGCAGGTTTCTGAAGCATCTTAACAACTCTCACTGGTGACTTGTTACATCTTACCACTGGTCCCTGCAGGTCCTGTACCCTGACAGGCAGAATGAAAAGATTCTCTAACGGGGCCACTGGCTGTCAGAAGCCACCAGCTGGCCTGCCAGGGCTTTGCAATTGCAGGGGCCAGCTGACAGTCTGGGTGTTGCTGACCATGCTGAGAAACGTGCCACCCAGCTGCTGTGTGGTCACGTCCATCTGGAGATCTCCAGCCAGACAAATCTCTGGGCCTGTCAGATCTCTTCAGCAAGCCTTGTTATGCAAATTCAATTACTCAAGTGTGCCCTATTACTGCTGGCTAACTGCTCCTAGAACCAATCTCACACTGACAGTCAGCTCACATTTTTACCCACCAAAAGTACCTCATTTATTCTTGCTCAACTATTCCCTTGTATCATTAAGGCAGAACAGACAGAGTCCATAGTACTGTAACCTCTCTGCAGTGGGTTACTATTCCTTGCAAAGAGCTTAGAGAGAAATTAATTTAAAAACATACAGCATCTAATCAAACATGAGTTAAAGCCACGCTATCTACATAATTTACCCCCAGAAACAGGAATTATAAGACTTTGACAGAATTCTAGCTCATGTGATGAGTATTTTAAAAAGCAAACAAATAAACATGAAAAAAAATATTCAGCAAAGCAGTGAATTGTGCTTGAGGTATTTGCTTCAACACAGGCGTACAGGTAATGGAAGACAAGATTTCTGATTTTATCTAGCATGCCAGTGTTTAAATTTGTTCAACTAGCAGGACTGCTGCAGCAATAACCACCCACTTCTTTCACATATTTATTTACTGAATCTAATTCAGATGTAGTCTGAGCTATTAGTAGTTTTCCTTGATGGAGAGATATGAAAGATTTTACTTAGAGAATCCATCATGTAAATGCAACAATGTGTAACAGAAAAGTTTGGTGAAGATTTAGAAGCGAAGAGTTAAGCATCTTATTGTTGATTTGCTCAGCATATAAACAAAAGTTTCTGCTCAAAACATCATTGTGAAATTGCATGCCTTCATTTTGAAGTTATTCAAAAGCTGACATAGGAAACGTTAGCAGATAAAACACTGTTAGCTGGAACAAACTACTGTAGGTGTCTATATCTAGCATGTAAGCCAAATTTAAAATATTTGTTTTTCAAACTACCACCAAGAAAAATAAATATTGTTAGTGAACAAGAATACTGGAGCGGTTTTCTAAAGTAAAAAATGCAACTGTATTGAGTACAAGGCTACAGCATGGTTACTTAGCTAGATTAATATGCAGTGTGTTTAAAACCAATTCAGGTCTCAGGGCAGATGATAACAAATCAAGCCAAGTCTCTCTAACCTAGTTCTCCTTCCCTTCACAGGAATGAAGTTGCCCTTCTAAGTGTCGATTCATCTTTTCAACTCCTTTCAACAGTGAGTTTCAGTTAAAAGGACTGGGGGGAGATTTACTTCAAAAAATTATCATTTACCCTCAAAAGGTTTTGTCTTCAAAAATGACTGCTAAACAAATTTTTAAAACATCAGTGTTGGAAGACTATGGGGAAAAATATTAAGATGCAATCATAAGAATATGAGCTGATTAATGCCTAGGAACCTGAGCTGTTGTGAAGGAAGATATGAGTCAAGCATTGGGAGAAACTGGAAAAATGGCACAGTACACTGTGCTGGCAGAATGCTTGGCATGAGCGGGGAGATGGGAAGAAAGATATATTTGAGAAAGGCATTATTGTGTTAAGTCTTAAAAGGGGAAGATATGTGATGCAGACAGAGATCAGAAACCAGCAAAAGGATTCCAGGAACACATTTACAGCAGACTGCAGACTTTAGGTGAAAGATAATAGCAGGGAGACAAAGGATCATGAGAGGCCAAGGAGATTTTAAAATATGCAATTTGCCAAGGCCTGAGATAACTGGGTCATGGACCATGGTCATACCAACAGTATAGGAAGATTCTCAAACCAGTCTATGTGAAATGTCTGCAATATTTAGAACCCACCCAATTTCTTGGAAACAGAGAAACAAAAGACAAATATGACAGTGGGACTGGAGTGTGAAAGAGAAAATACTAGTGACAGAGCTGACTAGAACTACAACAGCTAAACCTTTCTAAGACTGTAAAACGATGGGAGGGAGTTGGGAAGATGTTTTTGCAAAACAGAGCACATGATAAAGAAAATAAGACATATCTGCAAGTAAACCACAAAATGGATGCTTGAATTCAGAACAAAACTGATTTTTAAACAGTCTCATGTTTATTCTTAAATTTTTATAAAGGTTCCCAAAGTCAATTAAGCAAGGTAACTTAAGCAAAAACTTAACAGCCTTAACTAAAGGATCCTAACAAATGGTATAAACAACCTCAGAAAAGTTGGGAAGATCTCCATTCCCCCAAAAAATTATTTTTGTTGAATTGGGCAGAGGTAGATGGGAAAAAGAGTGAAAGAAAAGCATAATGGAAACGCATACTATTGGCACATCTGGTTTTGATTTAGGAGCATTGCTTTTGAAGGAGCATTACGAGCCTCATTCCTAATGAAGCCAAAGATATTCTTGTGAAAATCAACTGAGGGATGTGCATGGAACTCACATCTCTCTCCCCATACTCCCCTTCTTAAGGAGGTGGCATGAAAAAGCATTTTCTAAAAAAATGGGAGACTAGGAAAGTCTGAGAGAATACCAAATCTGAAATTAGTTTCATTCTACTTTCTATCCACAAAAACCACAGTATCCCTGTGTATCAGGGATAAATTAGAACTCTGGGGAAGTTCTGTTTCATTGAAGTAATCCTGAATGACACCTTCCAGACAAAACAATATGGACAGCTATTGGCGTCTGCCAAAATCAAGTCAGGTTTGCTACAACATTTCTGTAACAATAATGCAAATATTGTTGCCAGACTCAGGCTATTCTTCTCTATTTATGTGACATTAACATAAATTTATTACAAATCAAGATACAACTATATAAATGGAAGTCAAAGAAGCAATACTGACCCACACACCAAGGGCAAAAAAGACATGGACAGATAATCCAAAGATAGGTATTTCAATAAAATGGAGACAATCTCATGTCAGCTAACTCAGTCACCTGAGCAGTACCTTCAAGATGACAGGATTCCACCACTTGGTGTTACCCAGTATTGATTCACCCTAACTACATCAACTAGTCATTTCACTTTCTGTATTCCTTTCTGTATTCTGCAGAACTGACAGCCCAGCTCCTAATAGTTAGGTTCCTTGCTAAGAAATAGGGCATAACTATTTCCCGTCAAGAGAATGAATGCAAGTAGACATTGAAGAAATAGCTCCTTTGTTGACTCTTGTATCCCAATCTCTTGTTTCCTACCAGAAGTAAGAAGAGGTGCACCACACAGGTATTTCTAGACCAAGTTATAAAAGCACTGTGGTTTTCCTCCAAAAATGGCAAAGAAAACAGAAAGTCTGTTCATGCAATTCACACATCAAGTTTTATTCCTGCATTATGGAGGATTCTGCACTGATGTTTCAGACGAAACACCAGCTTTAAAGCTCACATGGTTCAAGGTTCTCATTAAAATGGGTTGGAGAGCTTAGTCTCACACACACACAATCAAAAAAAGAGTCAGGGGGTTCTTTTTTTTTCAGTCTGAAAGGCTGAAATCCTACATGAGAATAACATGAATATTATTTATTCATAACCTCTGTCATTTTGTAGGTGCCTGATGCAGTGAAGTAGGAAAATGTATATGCCTCCTAGATTTTTGTTTAATCGTGTCTAATGAAGCTGTGGGTGTTCTTGGCAGATGTATATACTGATTTAATTCTTTAATTTAATCCTAACAAGCTTCTGCCCTGAATGATAATTTACGTCAATGCATTCATTTCGTAGATTAATATTGCACTGGATTAGAAAAAACCTGAGTACTAGTGTTAAGTTTGTTGCATTAGAAGTTGGTTGCATGTTCCTTTATCACCATTCCTTGAGAAAAGCTGAACACAGACAGGCTTTTTATTCAATCTACACTGGGCCAGTGTATGCTTCCACCACTATCTACTTTTGGAGATTTCATTTTAAAAAGGAAACTATTATTATTTTAATCCTTTTCCTTTGTTTCAAATTCCATTTCAAGAGTCTAAAAGTCTCCCCATTTTAGCTGCAACCTTGTGAAAGCAGTACAATCAGAATACATTAGCCATAAAGCTGTGTGGCACATCACTAATTTCTATACTGGATTTACATTTTAGTATTATTTTTTCAGACCTGCTTCTCATGTACTGTAACATTTATTTGTTTTGTATGCTGATCTATATTAACCAGAAGCTTTCACTAATTAGCCTGCAAGGATATACAGTGAGTGGCTTAAAAAAAGAAAATGTCTTAAGTGCATTCAGCTAATTCAAAATCAAGCAGCAATGAGGAGTTAATAAAGTGTTTTTTCCTTAGTGAGTACCACTTTATATTTATCAACACTTAACTGCATTTGACTCCATGCTTCTTGATCACATATCTTAATTTGTTGCCTTACAATTTAATTGAATGTACTTTTGTCATCACATCCCTAAAAAACCCAATGTATCTTGGCCTTTTCTACTCTCAAGTGAACAAAATACTTTTGAAGGACTTGTAAAATATATAGCCTTCCTCCCCACCCAGATAACCAGTTCACAATGTGGAGATGAAGTTGTTGGGGTGGGAGGGAACTCTACCACCCATAATATTTCTAGATTCACAGACTCACAGCAGGTAGAGAAAGGTGCAGAACATGAAGAATAAGATGGCTGTAGTTTTCCTGTTCTGAAGGCAGAGGCAAATCTCAGAGAGATTAGAGAAGTAAATCTCTCCTTAGATCAGAATCGGTTCTGATTAAATGGCATTTTAAAGGGTTAAAAAGAGCAACCTTTATGTCTAGCAAGAGCTTCCATTCATCTGGGCTGCCAGAAAACATTTGGTCCTCTCCTTTTGTAATGATTCACTTTGGCTACCCAGCCTGTCACATCCAGTCACTTACTGATGGCAGCCAGGCTTTTTCCTGGGCTCACTGGAATACTGTTGAGAGAGATCCTTTGCACTGAAGGGGACTTCTGCATGGTGTTAGGATCCTTTCAACAGCAGCTGTTGAGTATCTGCTGTATCTCTCCCACATTCCTAGAAACCACCACGGTTCTTCTCAGAGCCTGTTCTCATAAAGGAATGAAGAGTAGACCCAATGTATACACAAATATTAAGAGCAGACATCAAATGGGCCCAGAAGAAGAGATCATACATGTGGACCTGAATGCAATTCTTTCAGTGTTTAATTTGGTGCAAAAATCTAGCTCATCTGCTTTTACAAATTTGATGCCTTTCTATCAAAATACAAGCCAAAGGCAGAAGATAAAGTAGGAACACGTATGTTCCTTGCCTCAGCTCATTATGAGCATAGTGCTGAATGCTTTCTGTGAAAACCCTTCCTTTATGTACGTGAGATTAATAATGGAGTCTGTAAGGTCATTCTTCAGCAATTTTCAAGTTCTCTGAAAACTGAAGTGGTCAAGTCAGAAATATAATCAAGGCAGAAACAGAAGGATGTCTATGACAAGTGTTCACCTTGTAAAGACACTATGACAAGTAATTTATTCCAAAACAGATGGGAGCCGTTATTTCCATATAGCAAGCTTCCATCCAACTTGCACTAAAAACCACAAATATAGTTAATCTGCAAGATTTTAACACATGTGATCCAGGCAAAAGAATACATAACAAACATTTCCCATCATTTCACAGAACTTGCCAAAAGATGAACTGTAGACTTGAGACTTTGGAAAGAAAAAAATATAATTGCAGGCATAGGCAAGGACACGGCCTAACAGAGGCACCTGTAAAGAGATGGCAATGGACAAAAATATTTGGACAGTGCAATTAAAAAACCACAAGAACAAATTTTACAATGGCACCCTCCAAAAAATATACAGGACTTTACTATACAAAAGAATCAGGAGTTATTCCCTCCTTTATCACTGGTGAACATCCAGGGAAAGATTTTTTTCCAGCATATTTTTCTCCATAAAATTTGATATTTACATTTACCTTCCATTCCACCTACATAAAAAGAATATTTTGAAAGGCTAAAACACAGAGGTACAAGAACATTTACTACAGATATATCTCTGCAAATTGTTCTGGGGTTACGGACTGTATCACTATAATGAATATTTAATAAAAATGCACTCTACTGATGCAGATCTGCCTGATGAAATTCTGAACTCCACTTATTTTTGTCCCAAAGTTTTATTTGTATAATTTTGGCATGACAATAGTGCACCACTACTGCTGCTTTATTACTTTGTAAAAGGAAGCCTGGGCAAGGAATACACAACTTGACACTGTACACAGTCTTTTAATTTCTTTCAGCTCTGCCCTTTGACTTTACACTTAAATATTATCAAGACTGGGTAATAAAAACTTCATAATCATACTGAATTATTTTCCAGTTTATAACCTTGTGTCACTGCCACTGGATTTCTGCTTTGAGCATGTCTACAGCACAATCTACACTTCATGTCAGACATACAAGTCAACTACAAGTTAACGCACATGCTCAAAATGTACAACCAGAGCAACATAAAGTTCCTGCTCCTTCTTACAGCTAACTCAGGTATTTATGTAGTATAACACAGCCTGATGTGTAAGTACAACTTCAGACACTACCATAATGCAATCAACCCAAAATGCATTTAGTTTCCTTCTGAAAAGAATTATCTTGAGAAAATCATAATTCTGATAAAGATATAAACTGCAGAAGAACAGACATAGAGGGAGATGGAAGCATTCTTGGGAGCAACAAGTAGGATTATTACCTTGATGAAAAAAGGGCAAATGATATGTCACCCAGTCGTGAGGCTGATGCCAATCATAAATACATCTCTTCAATTTCAATCATGTTCTCTGGAACAACAGTTCCTTCAAACAGAGTTTCTGAGGTCTCATATGAAAAAATGTTTATGCTAACTAAATTAAGAAATTTGGATTTAGCATTTATTTTTTATGTTTGAGCAAAAACTACAAGTGACACTTTCCTCTGCAAGGTTGTTTTGTCCAAACAGGTTGTTATCTGAGACTGGTATTTCAACCATTTAATGGGCAGCATTAAGTATGAAGGTTTGAGTGAAACCACTATCAGTATACTTCCTAGTCCTGACAAGTCGTATTTTCTTTATGGCAAAGGATACTCAGTTTCTCCACTGCTCCCAGTATCTGCTACTGAATTTGATGAACTGTAGAAAAGAAGTTACGAGTCACAAAACCTATGAGTGAGGAGACAAACATTGAAAAAACCCTGCAATATCTGGAATAAAAGATGATGGCAAACTACACAGATAGCTTGAAGCAGGTTTGCAAATCGGAGACTGGGAGTAGGAAAGTGCAGAGTCACAATGAGACCCAGAAGACCCAAGTCACAAACAGGAGACCCAAGGAGACAAAGGAGAGAGATTTATACTATAGCAAGTTTTTCTTGTTTGGGAGAAGCACTTTCCTTTGAAACACTTCACTGGAGGAAGTTAAGATGATGCCAAATGGCCACCTGGTCAAGTCAAGGAAGAGTGGGCCAACAGAGGGCTATCATTAAAGAGGTCAAGAGACATGCACAATTAAACTGTCAAAGTGATAGCTATACCACAGATAAGATAACCCAGTAGCTTAAAAAAAAAAGGACGGTGGATCAGAGAATTTAATCTTGTGGAATGACAGGCAGGAACTTTTTAGCCACAATTTTCAATCATTCTAGATAAAGAAAGCTTCCTTCTGGCCCCTTGAATGGCTCCTTTGCAATTTGCTTTGTCACATGTTACAAACAATTTTTCTACTCTGGCTGCTCCCACTCTGCTGTGGGGTACAGCCTGCTGCATCAGTTTCCAAGCAAAATTAAATCCTACAGCAGGCTCATCTTAGCTTCAAAGCAGGAAGCACTGTATTAAATTTCTTGCTGCTTAATACACTGCCTTTTAAGGTTCTGCTGAACACACACACTGTGGGTCATAGGTTTGGGATAGCAGTACCATGCAATGAACCATGTGCCAGCCTCCTGCAACTCTCCCCAAACCTCTACTGCAATAGGCCCACCATAATGGTTGTCTGATATTACCCCTTTCACTAGAGCAGTCGTGCCCTCCCTTTTGTCCTGTCACTCTGTCATCCTGTTTATGTTGATCAAGCCTCTGCACTAGCTGTATTAGCTGAGGAATCTATTCAAAAGAATAGCTGCTCTGACCAGGCCCCCAAAGCCACACTAGATACTCTAATAATTGCAGCAAGTGCAAGAGGATAATAATCATCAGGATAAAGGCACTCCTGCAATTTTAGCAAGGACAGAGATGAAAATGGCCATTTTATTAATTACTTATTTCCCTTCATTCTCGAGAGCAACATTGCAAATCTGCCCTCATTCTGAATCCATTTCTCTCATGTGTAATGTCTTAAAGTTGATAGTGCTGCTCTTGATGATAAGGTAGAGCCACCACCAAAAATGGAACCCAGAGGAGCATTTCTGTAAATATCTCCTCAGCCACCAGAGAAGGGAGTAGATGAACTTTGGTAAAGTCACCTTAGCTCCCACATTAAAACTGTATGAGTTACATAAAGAAGGGTGCTTGTGCTCTAGGTACTCTGGAAATGGTGCTGAACCTCAGGTACCAGAACTGGAGGCTACGTCAGGAGGAATGAATTGAAATATCCTGTAAGATTCATCACCCCAGTGAGTCACAACATTCACCCAGTCAATACTTCTCCAGCAAGAGTTTAAAACCCCTAAAGCAAAGTTTTCTTTACTCATAACTCCTACAGTAATCTCCATAGCTAAGCACAGCACTGACTATATTAAGCTGAAGAGGCATACAGGCTCCTTCCTACAGATCTGCTGGGGAGATTATTTCCCATGAGAACAAGGTGTACTGATGTCATCAAACCAGACAGATATCAACTCTTTTCATCACAAGGTACGACAAAACCATCTCTGTGATCTGTACTTTAACTCCAGAGTTGGAGAGGCCCATGAGTTTAACCCTTATCTCCTGCTACTCCTTGCCCTTTTCAATGAATACTAAGGCACTAACCATTTATAGAAGATGTTAAATGTATTTCTCTAAAGCTCTCACTCAAACAGTATTTATGATCTGTAGGAAATCCAATGAAACAGCGTAGGCTGAATCACCAGGAATATATGAAGGGAAGCTCAGAACTACATTATCTCTGTATTTATTCTCAACAATCACCCACCTTTCTCAAAGTTAAAAGGAAGCAAACCAGAATCAGTACTCAAATGAGAAACAGCTGACTGAAAATAAATGCCACCAGCAACAAGTATTTATAGTCATCAAAACATAGAAATTATTGGAGGAACATGCACTTCATGGCATGAATGCAGTAGAGGAGACAAGGAGACTATCAGAGCTACCAAATCCTGACAAATCTCTGGCAGCAGAACATATACACACAGTGTGTGGCTAGCCAGAAGTCTGCAATTCTACCGGGCTTTGGACACACTGTAGTAACACATCGCAGATAAAAATCAGGCCAGAATTCCCATGTCACAGAAGTGAGGTGGTGGCAAAGAAAGAACAAGGTCCACCAGAGCCACAGAAAAAAAACCCACCACATAGCACAACGCAGAAACTCCAACCAACACCCAAATATGCTTTAAAAATTATGTAACAAGACACTGTGAGGAAACATGCCCATTCGTCTCCCAGTAGTATCCCACTGCATAGTCCCTCACTGACCTAAGCTGACTTCACAATCTTTACCATTTTTTTCTAGAGATGTTCCTAATTGTGGATCTAGCTATCCAAGAAGTGCTCTCTTCCACTGGTAAGTACAGCCTCCAACAAATACCATCTACCAACAGTAGATGTATGTACATAAGGTATGGAAACTGTATGGCAGTTACTCCAAGATTATGGATTTGAACCCTATGAAGAGAAAATGAAAGGAAAGAATATGAAGTCACCCACTAACTGCAATCATTTTGAGCTAAAATAGACTGTAGTTTTCCTCACATCTAAATAACAATAAACCATTATACACTAGGCAAGCTTCAAATGAAGACATTGATTGTATTTTCTGCTTTAAAAATAAAGCAGAAACAGCTCAATTATTATGGCAATGGGGACAGAGGAGGATGGTCTGTAACACTGAAATTTAGGTGCAAGGATTTATGGCTCATGTATTGTTCATAGTGAGAAAAGGGCTTGACTGTGTGACCTGCAGCAAAATACATTGGTACTGCTGGTAAGACTGATAACACATACATGTGCGCTGCAGACAGTGCTTCTGCTAGGCATTTTTAAAAACAGGTTCTTACAATATTTTAATTCTAGTTCACTCAGATTAACAGAAACTAATTTCTGAGACCCTATTAGAAGTGCTCACAAGTAGCATTTTTTTAAAATATTATTTTTATCCAACTTTCATTGATTACTCATGCACCAGTAGCTGACAAAAAGTAATTCCTCTGTACATCCATTCCTAGAATACCATAAGGTCAAAGATTCAATATCAATAGCTTACTTGCATTCTGGAAGACTCCAGGACAGTGTTTTTGCTTTATCTGGCCACATAATGCCTTCTAACAGTCAAAAGCCTCTTTGACTGAAGTTATTTTGTATTTCCACATTATATTGGCAGCATGGCAAGGTCCTTTCTTTTAAATATCATGTATAATTAGGTGAAAAGCATTACAGAATAACACAATTTTATCTCATTACACTTGCTGCCAGACAGCAAAAAACCAAAAATGCAGCAAACTAAATTTCTAGGGAGAGATAAGAGAGCATATTTCTTAATATCCTCATGTTAAGAGGGTTACTGAAGTATCCCTCAACATATGTAAAAATGTGGTCACAGTGCCATAAATTCAGTATGTGGGAAGTGTTGGTACTAATTACTGGTATAGAACCTTGACATTAGACATTGCAAAAACCAAGCATCAACTAGACTATCTCTCTGACAGCAAAGACATAATTATTAGGCTTCCACTCTTAAGGAATTCCCAGGACTTATTAATGCTAGCACACAGAAAAACCCTGATTAAAGAAGAACAGAAGCTTTTTTTCACTGCAATGAAATGACCCGCCTCTATGAAAAACATTACTTATGATCAGACAATAAAAGACCCACTTAACAACTGCTTTGTCATGGGTTTGCTATAGACGTCCTAATCATATAATAATTTTTCATTTTCATAGAAGCATCCAAGAGGTTTGACTGAAGTTCAAGGATTGACTAAACATGTCAACAGTTTCCTGAAGGCTGCAGACTTAGAAAAAGAACTATATATCACCTATTTACTTTCCTTTGGCTTTGTCACCATCAATCCAGGCAAAGACAAGCCTTAAATTTGTGACTGAATCCAAGCAGTGAAAACCACATGGTCAAAGAAATTACAGGATCATGTATCAACTTGTCTGAATTCTGGACCTCAAACAGCTTGACATGCAAAGTCTATTTTCTGAACTACTTCAATAATGAGAATCTGAAGTCCAGCTAAATGTCTTTGGATCACTTGCACTGTTCAATATGTTATTACCAATTTTGAGACTCTCAGGGCTGTTATGTTTAAAATTCCAAACTTGTCTAAGGCACAGCATTTATCAAAGAAGATCAGAAGTTTCGAATATGTCACACCTCAAAAAAATCAGGACTGACAAGAAAAGTATGCCTACAAAGAGTTTTCATTCTTCCATGAACTTCTTTGCCCTAGCATTTTGGGATATGACTCTGGCATCTATATCTGACCTCTGCACACTGGCCTCAAAACCTCTTAGTTCGGATGTGAGGGTGCCATGCGACCTGGTTAAGCAGACAGGGTTGGTGGAGTCTCCATCACTGAAGGTTTTCAAGAGTTGACAGAAGACAGCCACAGCCTACCTCATCCAATTTTGGCAACAGTCTTGCTTCAAGGGGGAAGCTGGACTAGATGACCTCCAGAAGTCCCTATTAATCAGGACTTCTCTGAAAATGAGACACCAGGAGAACACACTGGTATTTCCTTCCCAATGACTGACAGAAAACATCCTTTTTAATAGACCAGATTTCAGAACAGCCATGGAGTGCAAGAAGTAGTCTGGGATCGTACTAACCAATATTGCTTTCTAGATTTTCTAGTTCTGCAATGCTTTCTCAGACTGTCTGTGCCCAGGACAAAGCCTTGAGGAAGTCACATCTGTCATCCAGTAGGTCTATTGCTTTTCTATGAGCCAAAGCCAGCTTAACATTAAAAAGCTATTCCTTTATGGTATAATATTCTCATTCAGACAAACTCCTCCCACAAAAACAAGACACAAAAGCTTCTCATTCTTCATTTGGAGAGAGAAACCTTTGGCACCTTGCGTTCATCAGTACAGAATTCTCCAAGCCCGCACCCATATGTGAACAGTCCCCTCTCTTCCCTGTTCTCTCTTCCTTGTTCCACTTAGTAACTCTGGATCTGTCTTACCTACGTGGATAACACTTCAGCTTTTTCTTGGCCAGTCCACAGTCCAGGAGTGTCACACTCTCCTCCCCAATACTCATTACAACGTTTTCTACTTAGACATTTTTCTGTAGAGTCCACCTGTTTAGAAGAGCTGCATGCTTCAGAGACTACATTAAAAAAACACCAGTGAAGCAGCATCTTCAGCATGTTGCTCTCACTTTAAAAAAAATTTCCCCGAAAGAAGTCAAGCACCCCTTGCTCCCCAATAAATTTTCAGAGGAAATTTTAGGCTAGCTAAGACATCTAGGATAGTCTTATTTCTCCTTGCCTTTTGAATTCCTGCCTTTAGAGAACGTTTTTCCTCCAAAACAGTCTCCAACACCTTACTTGCCTGTCCATTTTTACTGGGAAGCACATAACTTTCCACTCACGCTTCCCTTCACCGTACACATCCATGCCCTCAGTCATTCACATTGCCCTGTTAGCAAAAGAAAACCACATTGTTCAGTAGTTCATCATCACTCAATATCTACAGCTCTCAGTTGCTATCTTCTAGTTGCTTCCCATGCATACCCTGGATAAAGTACTGATTACTCCTACTGTTTGATACTCTTACTGTTACTCTATACATCTTCAAAGGATACACACTATTTTCATAACATAGGACACAAGTGTGTCACTCAAAAGAAAAATAAATAGACAAACACTGACACATTCTACAGTCAGGTCAGTCAGCCTTGAAAAACATAAGGAAGATTGTTAAGTATTAAATAATAAAATCTAGTTCTATGACAAAGTGTAGTTTCATCTAATATAACAGATAAAAACTTGTACTATGCTGGTTAATTTTTCTTCAAAACCATCAAAATGATAACAAGTTTCCTATGGTCTAGCAATATGGATAAAAACCTTTTTTTTAAACTAAAAATGAATTGATTTTCATCTAAAATGTTATAAAACCTGACACTATTAAAGAAGGTGAAGTGTTGATACTATGTTTAGAACACAACAACCCTCATTCAACAGTGTGGAACTGACAAAGAATGTCAGTCTTGCAAAAAAATGGTAATAAATATTTTTCCACTGTCTAATCATATTAATCAGAGTTTCCTATAGTACTATACGTTATATATATAATAAATCTGTTATTTATATATAAGTAATTTCAAAGCTATCTCAGTGTTGTGAGGCATTGCAGCGTTGCAACTTTTAACCATGACATGATTTTACACAGATACAAAATTTGAGATCACAACATAATTAAGTTACTGACAAACTGAAAATCTATCAATTCTCCTTTCAATAAAATTTTTATAGTAGGAACAAAAGTTATTTCACTAGATAATCATTAATGCAACAGAAATAATTCAGGAAGAAGGTAAGGTGTACGCTACTGCAATTACTGTCATTTTACGGCTTCAATACATATTCGTGTGGAAAGCTGAATGCAGTAAACACATCAGAGAATATCTTATTACCCAATAATGCACACAGTCAGCTACCTCATTGGCATTATAAAATGGTTATTTTAGATTCTTGTTGTTGTAAGGAAATTTTACACTTTTTGTTGTTCATTTTATTGGGTCATTTCTGGTATGTAAGGTAGGGCACTGCCAGATAAGAGAAAGGACACGGATAAAAATGTACGCTATTTAACATGTCCTGTCTACTAGCACCTAAAAAGTATACAGTCCATAGGTGAGAACTTTACACAGTTTATGTACACTATTACTTGCTTGAAACATTATTTTTGAAGTAATTAAAAAAAGTCAAATTGGGAACAAGCAAGGACATACTTAAAATTTCAAGATCAAATTTTCTCAGCTTACTGTTTGTCACCTTATTTAATAGATGTTTTATTTTTAAGAAAACAAAAAAAATCCAAAACTATATCAGCCACATTGTTCTCAAACCAGCAAAGGGCAGAAATGCATGCTTTTGCAGGATGTGTATTATTCCTCCAAGAGAGGAAACCCCTTGCCTGTGCTCTAATGAGTAATTTTTTTTACTTTTTCAACAGACTAATAATCTGAAACATTCAACCAAACATACACACAAAAGATGCTCTCCAACATCTTCTCTTCTCTCGTTCTCGTCAAATGAAGCGGGCCACAAGAAGACCATAAAAGAGTTAGGATTTTATATTCCAGTTGCTCTTGAATAGTTTTTACTCCAATAGC
Organism: Phalacrocorax carbo; assembly: GCF_963921805.1. Classification (NCBI taxonomy): domain Eukaryota; kingdom Metazoa; phylum Chordata; class Aves; order Suliformes; family Phalacrocoracidae; genus Phalacrocorax; species Phalacrocorax carbo. The sequence goes on along the minus strand of NC_087514.1, from coordinate 130,600,588 downwards.
CGTGTTCTGCTCACTGTTCAGCACTGCAACCACTTGTTTCACAAACACTCCAGGCAACGCTGCACTTCCCCACAGAACAGCTTTTCTTATTAGAGTTACTAAGTGTCTTGGGAGGGAGAAGTTCTGCAATCTTGCCACACTTTATCTGGTCAGGCAGAGCCCTGAGCAAAGGTACGGGAAAGTAAAACTATGGAGAAAGACTTTTGAAATTAGTAATAGGACTGACCTTTGAAAAGTTACTATGCTTCTTGAAGACACTGCTCCTAACTGTTCTCAGCCCTGCTCCATTATCCAACATCCACCAGCTGTGGATTCTGCTTCTAAAGCAGATTCTGCAGATTTCATTTCTGAAACTCGCTGGGGCTTCTAAGGTCTTACCTTATGATCTCTCTACTTATGCATTTTACACCCAGTTTACAAAATGATAATTCTCTAATCCCAGAAAATGGTGAAACCAATGGTCCCAAGCACCTGTTTTAAAAGCTTGAGGGTATTTTCTACAGAAACAGGTTTAATTTCTTCCTCTACATTTACTTCCAACGAAGTATGAGCTGGAGTATAAAGGAGGGGTTAGGAGTTTCAGATACTACCATTAGTGTGGGATCTTTACTTCGCTACTAAATAGTGTTTTGTTAAAAAAATGAATTAAAAAAAAATAATTGTTTATTTTAGTAGTGGGATTCCAGTACATCTGCTACAAATCTGTGTCTTTGGGAATATGCAGAGACTTTTTTTCCTCTTAAGAAAAGGCCTTTTTTTACTTTTTGATATTTCATGTAGGGTTAAAACAAAATATTGCTATGAACATCAACTGTAAAAAATCATATGCATAGCCACATCCTTTGCATGCATGTAGATGTACCTTCAGAAAAACCCAACTTTTGACAATAAAGTAGCCAAAGACACTTCAGATTTTCTAAAGACCACATGCTGCATATTTAAGCATTTACATTTTTATTGACCCAAGCCAAAAACATTTACAAACAGAAGGAAGAAAAAAAAATCAGAAGTGTCTATGTAGGAAATAACTCTTGTAAAGTTTAAAGCAGTAAGTATACAAATACTATAAAATCCAGCCACTCTAAAATGACTGTAGCTGTAACTGATTATAGTAATTAAACATTCCCATTATGCACTTTTATTGAATTTTCTATTTTAAAAAATATGCTTCTCAAACCGCTTTAAAAACGGGCAAAGCAATACACAACATTGCCATGGTTTTGACACAATATGTATACACACACATTACTTCAAATGAAAAGTCAAAGAGAATTCTGTATTCTGAAGTCATTAAATTACATTTTACTACTTTTTTCTTCTCCTTTCTTCCCCCACTCTCCAGTTTTTATCTCGCTAGCTCCAGCAATACGTCGGATCTTAAATGGACACTTAATCTATTTTTTTTTCATTCTCCAGACGTTCTTGGTTTTCACCTCTGTGTTGTGAATCCCATAGCAGCCCTCAGCAGCAGTGGTATCATACTGAACTGAACCAGTAGACAGGGAATCAAAACTGTGTTGTGGTTAAACAGGTCTATAAGCAAACCACTTCAACTTACAGAGATTCTTTTCTCAGCAACCATTATTTTTAACGAGGCCAGTTTACTTTTGGAATCTTGGCAAAAAACAGTCATTTACTCTAGTCCTAGAGCAATGACTGCAAACTGGGCAAACGTAAAGATTACATGCAATGTAAAATCTGCATGTGCATATCATTACACAAAAAACCCATGATGTGCTGGGAAAGAGGCCTGTCAAGCTATTGAGTTTGTTAATGAAAAGAATAGTTTTATTCCAAACCAGTCTACTGTATCAGATTTGATAGAACAAGTGTTAACTAAACATGTTGCTTAAAAGCTTTGATGAGAAAACCTAACACGTTAAACTAAGAAACAGTTCAAGGACAGCAGGAGGCAATTCCAGAACACAGGCGCAATCTATAAAGGCAAACTACCACAGCTTTTTGATGTTAAGTAAGTAGCAATATCAGTATACAACAAAGCTTAGAGGCAGACTGTTGTATCAAGTTTAAAAGTTTAATATCCAGGGTCAAAAGCCTCAATTACCTATTCCACTACTACTACTTTTCTTAGTGAGGAAATCATTGTTAAAGTATGATTTGCTGAAAGCATTACCTAAATTATCACATGGGTTTTTTGTTATTCCCTTAGTATCTGAATTTTTAGTATTTCAGTTATGCTGCATGTCGGATACTCAGACTAACTGCAAAACGTGTATGTTTGGACTTCAACAAGGTGGGAGGTCAGAGACACTTACTTTGAAAACATATACATTTCTTAAAACAGGTTATGCCCATTAAATGGCCTAAGAAAAAGGGCAACAGCACAAGAGGAGTGGCACTTAGTAAAACTGCAGATAAAGTACTGCAGTAGTACTTTAAATTCATCCATTTCAGGAGAAAGCATAAAAGTAAACATCCAAAAATACAAAACTGGGGAGAAAATCCCCCGTTACTCAAACAAGAGTTTTACTATGTTTTTGACTCTGTTATTGTATTAAATTTGTCAAACATTATATGACACGTTACTAGCTATTTAATAATTTATAACTAATTTCATAATTTAGTTAATTGGTGAAAGATGATTTTCTAGTTATTTTTCATGACTATGTGCTTTCTTTTGTCCATTTAGAAAAGAGCACGGAGGGTGTGATTAAATGGTAATTGGAAATGGAGGAAAGATATCTTTTTAAGGCAAAAGAGGAAAAAAATCCCCCAACTTCATGATTGTACTTTTTCATCTTTATTTTGAAAATCGCAAGATATCTTTGCACTTGATATAGAAAACCACATGGATCCCTCTACATGTTCTTCTATGCCTGTCCCCTCCACAGCTTTTAAGAAGTTATTGTGTCCTTCACTGTGGATGAATCTAAGCTCATTCATTAAGTTAAGTAGGAGTATAATTCTGTTGCTGTCACCTTACCAGGGCAAAAGAAGGTTTGCCAATACCCTGACACGGCAATTTTAACACTTTCTGCCTTTGTAAACAAAATGTAGAATTAAATCACTTTGGTTTTTAGGAATATTAATCATCATTATCAGATATTCTAAATTAAGTCCTAAAAGTTAGAGAAAATTAATGGGGTGGAGGGGAGAAACACCTTCTGTACATATCTTTATAAATTATCAATTGCCTATTTTGAGCAGGCTGGGCTGCAATGCCACCTGGTGGCTTAGGAAAAATAACAGGATTCTGTTTGAACAGTGCTTAATGGCTTGGAAAATATGCCATATTCTATAAAAATACAAAATATGGCAACAATGTTTAAGTTAATTATTTGCATTTCTTAGCTAACAAGTCTTTTTTCATTCTGTTGCTCCAAGTGTGCAGTATTTTAAAGTTCACATGTCCAGATCTAACTTCAGCTGGAGTTTTACAATTGTTTTCAATTGTGAGTTGAACTTGCCGATGAGTATATTATACTGTAAAGTTGTACACATACACACAGAGTCTAATTCGCACAATTAACGCCAAGAGTTGATTTTTTCCCCATTTGAGGAAAAATCAAATACAGCAGAAGTCTAAAAAGAGGGTTACTGAAATGCTTTGTAAAATTACACTGTATAATTAATTCCATAGAAGGAACGTTTTTATGGTGTGTGTTGGTGACCTTTTATTACCATCAAGTTCACAATGCTGGTGGGCTGCCTTTTAATCCCTCCGCAGACAAAGGCCCTAAATAAACACAGATCCCTTCCTGGGAAAAAGTCCTCTCTGGTTAAATGGTAAGGAAATGAGTAAATCATTAGTAATCTTTAAAGCCAAAGCTATAAACTCAAGTTACCTTAAGTTAAAATGAAAGTGTCCTGCAAGAGTTTCAAAGTTCTGTCACAGATAGAAATCTCCAGCTCTTGACTCCAGACTAGGCGCCAGCTGATAAACAAACAATTTAAGTCAAGAGCTGGAGAATTCCCAGCTTTTTCATTTAATGGCTTTGGCCAAGAGTATTTATTGCCTCCAGTTTTATTCTCACTTAGCTCTAAGAGGAAATTTAAACTCATCATTATCTTAAAGCCCCATATGGGCCACAGTCAGCTCACCTGATAGAGCTCCTTTTACTCTGCATAAGTTCTACTCCCCTCTAGAAGTGATGTAATAGTGTAAACTAATTAAATGTAGTTTTAGGCTGACTTTTTAATAGGCTAAATAAATTTTGTTCAATATGGTTTATATTCCCACTTGGGGCAGTAACGATTCCAAAAAGTTTAACTTTACAGTTTCCAGTCTAAACTACTAGTAGTTTACTCCATAAAGGACAATTGAAACAAACAAACAGTCTTCAGAACAAGAGCATCCAACTGTTAAAAGCAACTGCGTTGATAATTCTTTGCCATAAATTGATTCACTGACACTAAAAGGTACACAGAATTGTGAAAAAGCGACTGCATAACAATTCCAATACTTCAAATAAAACATTTCAGGAATGCAAGGACATACATGTAATTAAAATTCAGTGTTTAGTAGTTGTTCTGGTTTTAGAATGAAAATAAGCAAACCTATGGAGCTGGGAATTAAATATTAACTATGCATCCAAGGTTAAGCCAAGGTGTGGAATGAGGTCAGCAAGTCCAACACCAAAGTATTTTATCCTAACTCAACGGGAAGATAGCATCATCCTATGCATCAGATGCCACCTTCCTCCTGCTTCTGTTCTAAAAGTATATACTAGGAGGAGGTTAGAGTTCTTTAATACAGATTCTAATGCTTATTTCACCTCAGAGATTTTTAAATCCATCATGATTTAGATTCAGCACTTGCCACCCCATCCCAGGCATCTCCCCCCAATAAAACATATTTGTCCTGTATATTAACACTTTAGAATCTTTTCACTTAAGAAATAAATTTCACAAATGTCAGAGATTTGTGCTTAGCAAAAAGTCTGACTAACATTCCTAAAGGGTTAATAGAACTCAAACTTGAAACCAGGAGGTTGTATTCCCCTCCCACCCGGCCCCCTCCCCACAAAATACTTTCCTAACCTGACTTGGCTGAAAAAGCCAATTAATTGTTCCAATGTCTGCCAAGACTTCTTATTCCTTTAAAAATGCGCATAGTGTTTGAGACAGCTGGCTATTCCAAACCCAGGTAACACCCTAAATGTGGAAAGAATGAGGGAATATGAATTATGATTAGTATTTTAAATGGATTTTTAATGAAATTGACAGATATCTTAAATCTACTGTATTTCCAGCATATATTATTTAAAAAGAAAAACTCAGTGTCAGATGTCTCTGCTGCTCCCTTGAGTATATGGAAGCAGTTTAATGCAAATTGCATTAAAATATGTGGAACTAGTTTTTCTGTCTTTGTTAGGAACTGATAGTACAGACACTATGATGTCATGTAAAACACACACACGAAGCAACCACCAAGCGACAGACAAGCACCTTTCTGAGCCTCTGCCATTGCAATTCTTACAGAAACTAGTCATTTTAGGTCAAGTTAAGGTCATTGCAAAGCAGAGAGAAGAAACCCTTATGACAGTTACATGCCAAGTATCTGGATTAGCATTGAGTGGAGAACTGCAATTAAATCCTTATTTACTTTTCTACATGAGCAAGAGGTCTAAAATATACTACAGTATTAGGGAAAGCAAGAAAAAAGTCCATAAAACTAATTTTGCATCTCCTCTGCACATTAAGAAGCTCATACTAAGAAATCAGCAACATCAGTCAATGTAAAGAGGAAGGATAAAATGAAACATTCAAATATTAACTGTCAGTAACTAAAACACTAATTTGTAAAAAGTTATATGATGTTACTGCATTTTAATAACATAAGTTACTCTCTTATCTTTTATATTTTAGAAAGGGCAGCAGTTATTTATATTTGTTGATAGCATTTCCACTACCACCAATTAAATACACCAGATTTAGTATGTGTTTTTTCCTGTAACTTCAGATTTAAGCCACAGGTTTTATTTTTTTGAAATAATCTCCCATTTGAGTTAACTGAAACGCATGTAATATACTTTGTGCACTTTCGAAAAGCCTTCTATAGTAAACATGTACACTAAAACACAGGTGTGATCCAATCTTGACAATTTCTAAATACTGGGAAAAATTACAGGCATTTCCACAAATATATGCAAATTAATACAAGAAAAGATAATCAGGGACTGTTTTTCTGGGAGCACGTTTACATCTTTCTGGCCATTTTTAGTTTGTTTGCTGTTGTCTGTTTTTTAAGGAAAAGAAAATGTTGAAAGCTTATGTGCAACATTTACAAATAGGGCCTTCCTGCCTGAACTGTGACTTATCCAGCCTAATTTTCCCCCTCTCTAAGCTTAATTTCCATGCATATTATTTAAATAAATGAAAACTATGGAGTTCTATCTCATCATAGTGAGTACTTACTCATAGTGACAATTAAATTTGTTGACTTTCATAGGAACTATCTGATTAGGGAGGCAAAGTAATGATGGGCTGCACAAACTAGCTCCAGAATCCTAAGGTATGCAAGTTGTACTGCCCTCTGAAAACACATCCTCAACTTGGGGAGTTCAGATCCAGTTGAAGCAACACATGCAGGTGGCCAAGAGCAGGTAGATACCTTCTTAGTGAGAGTTGTCAGTACAGGTACCTATCCTCATAACACTTGCCAAAGTTGCAGACAAAGTTCAGTGGTTTCAGCAACCTACAGAAGCATTAGGAACAGTTAAAACTCTACACTAAAGCCATGCACCAATAAAAGAAACACTCCTTTGCAACTGCTATCTATGCCAGGTACTTATAGACAAGTACCTTTCAGCTAATAAATCTTCTCTGGTTCTCTTTTCCCCCCAAAATCCTGTATATTTTGTCATTGGAAATCCACGGCAACAACTGGAATTTAGAAAATGTGTTTTACTTCATCAGCCAGTGTAGAGGATACTCAAGTTGTAAAGTGATAGACATTCAGGAATGCTCATTCCCAGCTGCAAGCTCATGAGAAACAGCAATATACCTACTGGAGTGGATGAAGGGAGAAGAAAAATGGACATTATTTCTGCTTCAATTAGAGAGTTAAGAAGTAAGGGACAGCATTTAAAGTGAGTTAGCCATTGTTGTGCTGAAGAGACATAGAGTAGAAATGAAACATTAACAACTTGCGAAGCCTGAACACATGGTTCTGCTTCAAGGTCATGTTTGCAGGAGATGCTGCTTTGAAAATAACCATAAAATATTCTAACTCAATTGTTCCTGTTTCCAAGAAAGGCAGAAAGGAGTATAACTCATTGTGCTAAGTTACGTTTCAACAAGGTTTAAATAATATATCAATAAGGTTAGATGCAGAAAATTGCTAACAATAAATCCTTGAGCTTAGGTGACACCTAATAAATCCTCTATCTTTAGTTCAGGGTGAAGGATATTTCCAAATAATTAAAATAATCAGCTTATAGCTCCATGAAAAGTCCAGCCAAATCATGCCCAGGATGTCAGCTCTACATAGTGCTTTGAAACCCTTGAGCTTTAAAGACAGTAACTCGCTAGTATAAGACAGACAGATTACCCCACAGACACTTAACAGACACTGAGGACACACCTCTTCAACTTGCACTAAATTCCCATTGAAATGGATGGACTTAAGTAGATGCTTAAGTGTTTTATGCTGAATTGGAGCTTTACAGATGTGCTCTATTGAAGTACTTCTAATGATTTTCTTTTCCATGACTGCATATAGCTTAAATTTCTTGATCCTTAGCAATAAATGGATACCAGTAAAAATGTTATTAAAATTTTGATAGTGATGAACTAATCATGTGTCTTGTGACATTTGCTGTTTCTTTAAGCTTCTGTTTCCAGAGTCCAAAGCTGAAAATAGCAGGTTTTAATATATAGTAGTTTTAGCGTTCAGTGCTTTTAAATGTTAATGCCAACAAAGTAAAAATAAACTAATAAAATTTAAAATTAGTTGTCTCTAAAACATTCAAGATTTGGAATGTTTGACCTATGAATTCATTAACATCTGGAATTAGGGGGAAAAAAAAGCAAGATGGAGACAACTTTCAAATGCTTCAGTGGGATCCAAATCCCTATGTTCAATAAGATGTTGGTATCTGCTGCCATAATTAATTATGCTTATACTTCCCTTCTCCCTCTTGTTAAGAAAACAGAAGACAAAATACAGCAGTTTAATTAATTGTTTGTTCAATCAGTAATGTGCATGAACTACCTGAAAAAAGACGACCCCAAAATGATGAGTACACAAGAAGCTGCCAAGCCACATATCCTCTCCCCACTTTGTTTTCCATCGAGTAGCTTTTTCTTGCGAGTAATTCAAAGGGGGAAAAAAAAGCTATTGTACTTTACTGCTTCTTGTGCAATGTGATGAAAGAACTGACTCAGAAACTTGTTTTATATTTTCAGCTGTACTATCTAGACTAATAAAAGCTTCTACCTCTCTCTACACCATTTCCCTCTTTGTATTCTTAAACCACAATGTAAAAGAACACTAGTACTGTGTTACTATGATTAGTACTGAAAGGTTATAGATACGTATTATTCGTGTGGCAAGAAGTCAATTAGCATAATAATACAGTGCTATGGCAAGAATTTATGACTAAAAAAGAGTTGAAATTCCTCTGTGGTTCAGCATTCAGGAGCAGGGCAAAATGGCAGCTCACTCCAAGGATAACTGCACTAAAGCAGTAATTTACACACATCCCACAAGAAATGGCAGAGCCATAGGAAATGCCACTCCTAACCACATAGGGTCGCATTTGACTGACAACAGCATTTGGCCTGTCTTTTTCCAGTTAAGCTCCATCTGTTTCCTTGGTTGGACTGGTTGGTTTGAGGCCTCTCAACAGAACATTCACTGTATGTTATTGCATTTACTCCCCCAAAAGCCTTTCACTGCCAGAAGCCTGGGGATGCTTCCTCAGAGCCTGCCATTGGGTAGGGGCAGGCAAGACGCGTGGGTGGGTGGGAGTGGATGTATGGCACACGAGCATTGGGAGCGACCTGAAAAAGCGTGGGTTTAGTACCTTTGACACATCCAAGGAAGGGTTAAGTACCTACAAAATAAAATAAAAAGCACCATTTTTCTTTCGTTATATAGTCTGACCAAAAAGCTTCTGAAACCAAAATTAAATAGTGTGTTCCCTTCCACTCCCCAACATACACACTCTAAAATAAATAATGGCCAAACTGATTTAAATGAAATTCTGTAGAAGAATTTGTGCTTGGATGAAAATGGCACATTTGAGCCTGAAGCAAAAGTAAAACCGCCAAGTTATAAACCTCTCAAAGGCAAGGTTTATAATGGAAATGCCAACAGACCCTTAACTATCGTGGAGCTGTTAGGTGCCAACATATAAATAATTTTAGTTTTTGTGGTCACTTACGATAAATTAGATACAGTGCAAGTGGAAACAGTAGGGTTCTGATTCAGTAAACAGTAATGGCCAAGAGTGCATGTTTGGATTTTCAGACAAGTATAGCATAGATTTGATGCTGGCTCCGAAATGGAGTCTATAAGGGACGTTTGGACTTTTTAAAGTAGTAAGCAAGCCATATTCTGAATTCTTGAGGGCTTGTAAAATACAAACTCCTTAACAAGCTTTGCTGCCTACTGTTTCAATCTTCTAAGGATCCTTCAACCCAGTTACCAAAAAAATGCTCCATTCAAGATTGGTATAAGTGTCTACTAAGGAAAACAACATACTAAGTAAGTGCACATAGTCACATTTAGTGCTATGAATTGCTAAGCATACGAATACAGTGGGGAAAAAAGTGCCAGTGACCAAACAGTAACAGATGAATCACCTTCTTTATTAGGTGTGCCAATCACTGCACCACTAATAGAATTGCCTTCCTATAGTCCAGTTTGTTCTAGCACAGGAATGACACATTTAGGTGATCAGGTATGTTCATTTTGGCCCTGGGAGGCACTGATTGCATTGTTTCACAGCAGTCAAGCCCACGCCTTAGCACGATACGTGGAGGCAATGAGTGATGCTATTAGTGCTCTCTGCAGGAACTTCCATCTTGGACAGGGTGGGAGCCTTCAGAAGCAGCCAGGATTCAGGCCGAGGCTGCTAAGAGGATGCTCCCTCTCAGGGAGCCCTCCTGCTTCCAAATTCACATCAGTTTCTTATTTAGTACTTCCACTACAGAACCTTCCCACTGACCAGCATCACCCCTAGCTGCCCACTAATATAAATTCCGAGTATCTGCAGAACTAAGAAAGCTACACATACTCCTAGTTTACTCTAACTAGAGCTCTGTTACAATGTTTCACTTGCTGATAACAGTTCCTTTCTCCAATTGTCCTCCAACTTTTAAAAGAGAGAGGAAATCTCTATTCTTCCAGCATACTCGACGTAAAATACCTTATTCAAGACAAAAAGCATTTAGCTGCTCTCAAATACTGCTTTCAGACTACTAGCAATTTTAGCAATTCTGGTTGGACATCAGAAATCAGCCAAGTTTGAAGAGTTAAACATGCATAGTCATACTTCTAGAAAGTCATGATTTTAAGCAAAACCAAGAAAACTAACAGAAATGAAACCTAAGTAGCAGGCTTCTCAGCCAGAGCTAAAAGTCAACGTGACTTTGTACTCCCACTGGCAAATACACTAAGAGCCACAAGCCACACATTCCCACCATACATTCTCAGAAAGCAAGTAAACACAGACTGAGAACAAAATGACAGCAAAAATGTGTTGTTTCTGACTGCATATGGTTAAACTATATAGCTACTGAGTAACTAGGATCTAACGAAGTTTGCAGCAACTCCTGTCAAATAAAGCAAATGGATAATAATTACATGTCATATTAGTATTGTTAGCAATGACCTAAACTACACATCAAAAAAACCCCATTAGTTTACCAACAGTTAAACAACATAAAGGGATACTATCAAATAATTATGTGGATTTATTTAAAATACGTAAAGGCTTTAATAAAGTGTAACACAGTGGTTCACACTTCACCCCTGCTCCCCATTATTACTGCAGACAAATTTAAAACATTCTTCCACAATACAGAATAATTAAAATACTACTGCTTACAGAACCAGGAACAGAAACCAAAGGGTGGCATTAGGGTGACACTTCCATGTGCTACTCTGTTCCTGTCAACCCACCCTTTAACTCTTCTTAAGAACAGATACAGGCTAAAGCTGTTTAAGGGACTGGGACACTGGGACTGGGACGCACACGCACTGTGTCCCAGTGAGACTACAGGAATGAAAACGATAACTAAGTTTTAAGAGTTAAAGTTGTAGGTCAAATACAGTGCAGTAAGTCATTTTGTTTTCACTTCAGGTCCTATGTTGTGCTTGGCATGAAGAGAACTGTATTTAAAAACTCTTTCTTTGGCTCTGGAACTGCATGACTCTCCTCTGTCCTCAGCATTTCAGTAGATCAAAGCAGTGAGCCAACAGGACTAAATACTGTTGGACAAACTGAAAGGTGAATGTTTTCATAGTTTGTATGCTCACAGCTGAATTTCAAATGCTTATCAACAGTAAAAGGCAATACTGTTTCCTTTACACTTTTATTTAATCATATAAATCATGGGAGTTTTTAAATGTGGTTGGAGGAGGAAGAATACAGAAATCTTGACATTTCTGTGTGCTCTCCGTGGATTAACCAGGAGCAGTCCTGCTAAGGACAAAATCTCAACCTATTGAATTGTCTCACAACAGGCAATACTACAGTAAGCACTATAAACATGGAGTAATTTTCAGGTATTTGTTTAAAGCACAGAGGGAGTATTTCTGCTAGAACGATCTCCCCTTTTTTATTAGCACAACTTAAGAGACTTGTCAAAACATAAAGACACCCTCCACTACAAGAGAACTTTCTGCAATGAACCCAGTGACCTAGAATGGCTCCCAATTGTCAGATAATATCGTCACACATAAATCCAATCCTTGCCCAACTCATCACCATGGCTTTAAAAAGGAAACAGAAGTAACCCAGAGTCCTAGCATCATCCAGATGGGGGTCAATAGAAGATCAGCCTTCATTCCTACTGATCCTGGATTCAGCCATTTAGGGGATCAACAATTTCAAAGGCCTGCACTACAAGACAAGGGCAGTTGCCCCTGCCTGCAAAGTTTCCCCCACCTGGGATTTTTTTTTTTTACTCCTTTTAAATTGTTTAAGTGTTTAATGCACTTATAAATGAGTCTTCTTCAACACAAAGTAGTTCCCTGGAACGTGTCCCAAGGCTTTGGTTGAGGTACTTAGGATGTTAATGATTCTTCTCATGTGTTTAGTGTAAGATCTGCATATCTCCCTTGCTGAGTAAGAGACAAAATAAAACATGTAATTCTAAGCCTTCAGCGACCCAATCCACTTAAGTAAGCCAGGTTTCTCTGGACGACTTTTTTTTTTAAACAACAGGAGTTGCACCTACAGACTGAAAAAGTAAGGCATTACTGAATTGCAACTACAGCTGCGTTGCATGAAGAATCAGAATAAGTTACATTTTCTCCAGTGGCACCTCCAGCGCTTGTAGCTGGTGGGGACTGTCCCCACACTGAAGGCAGCTGTGCAGGCACTCCCAGTTCTATTCTGCGCTGTGCTTTCTAGTTTGTGCTTGCTGCTCTGGTGTGCTCGGGTGCTGGGCTCGGTGCTGACCCATGTGCCATCTTTGTGTGCCACATTTAGCATAGTACAAATTAGGACTCAGAAGGAGTCAGGAGGTTATTAAGGTCTGGTGCTCATCATCCCCACTGTCCAAAGCACAGGAGTCATAGTAGGCTTTTTGACTAAATGAAAAATACACACTTTGAACAAGAGGCTCTGTTCAAAAAGCAAAGAGAGAAAAAGAAGCCGATGAACGTTTAAAATCAAAACAAACTTTGTAGAAAGCTTCAAAGTCATCACTGCATTCCAGAAACACTTCCAAACACCACCTGCAACTCCATAACTTTAAAAGTTCTCTATAAGAAGCAATCAAATTTGAAAAATGACATTAAAATAATTTTTATTTGCTAGGACTTAAGACAGACTGAAATTTGAAGATCTTTCTTACTCTGTATCTCAGAACACTTGACAGGATGAGCCAGATACCAGCATTAAAGTAACCACAAGCAAACTAAGCAGCTATGAGGAATGCGGTAACAGCTCACATACAGCTGTGGATATTAGAACCAGTTTTACTGAGAAAAAGAATGTTGGCTTTAACCCTGCAGTTATCCCTTACTCTTTTTCAAAGAGCGCCACAGGGATTTTTAACTTCCATCTGGACAGTTTTCCTTTAACTGTTTTTGAACACCATGTGTGAGAACACAACAGAATTGTAGACATTAGAGATGGAAAAGACCTATTAGATCATGTAGCCATCCTCCTGCCAGTTAAGGATTTTTCCCTACAGAATAGTTCCTAGCACTTTGCCCAGTACAGTTTAAGGCATGTCGAGATATTTGGCTTCAACCATCTCCTTTGGAAAATTATTCCACAGTGTATGAAGAATGTTGTTAGGAAGTTTTTCCTGGTAGACACTGCATGCATTTTTCTTCTCTTAATAATTTCCAGCCTACTATTCCTGATTATATCCCATTGGGCCAGCCTGAATAACTCATCTTTACACCTTTGAATAAATGGAGACAGATATGTTTCCCTACACATTGGTCACTAGTTGGCCAGACTACACACAGTTTTATAGCCAAAATACACACTACACTCTAATAAAATCAGTCATTCCATCCTTTTAGTCATTGTAGGAACAATTGTCTCCACCCCAGTGAACATTTTTAGATGATACTCTCAACAAATTTGTTTACTCTTCCTTGCCTTCTGTTTCCTTTTGCATTTTCCATAAAATAAAATAAAATAAAAAGCATAATAGACTCTCAGAAGAAGAATACCCTCACAAGGTCAGCACATGAGTAAATGTATTATCTAACTCTTCTGCAACAGCAGTTGCTGCCAACATTGTTATTTCTGCACAGGGTTTATACTTCCTCCCTCCCCACTGTCAAAATACGCATTTTGCCAATGTGTAACATTTTCAAGATCTTCATTCCTTTCCATCTTCTCCCAACGAAAGAGGTCTATTAAATTAGCTTTATTCTGACAAACATTAGTACTGTTAAATAGTTTAAAACATAAGTTATTAGGAATCAGAAACTTTTTAAGCATCTCAGTTTTCAAAGTATTTCTTTGACCTCACTTCCTCATGAGGGAATTGGGGTTGTTTAGTCTGGAGAAGAGGAGGCTGAGAGGAGACCTTATCACTCTCTATGACTACCTGAAAGGAGGTTGTAGCAAGGTGGGTGTTGGTCTCTTCTCCCAGGTCACTAGTGACAGAACAAGAGGAAATGGCTTCAAGCTGCATCAGGGGAGGTTTAGATTGGATATTAGGAAGAATTTCTTTACAGACATTGGAACAGGCTGCCCAGAGAGGTGGTGGAGTCACCGTCTCTGCAGGCATTTAAAAGACATGTAGACGCGGCACTTCAAGTTATGGTTTAGGAGACATGGTAGTGTTGGGTTGACAGTTGGACTCTGATGATCCTAGAGATCTTTTCCAACCTTAATGATTCTACGATTCTATGATTTCAGCTTTCTTAAATCAATTCACCCAATCCTTCCCTTTTTGTTACCAGTTACTTCCTGCAGTACTTTCACCTCATTTAAATTTCAGAATAACTCAATAGTATGTTTCATACTACCTTTCACATTAAGGTTGTACATCATAATTTCTACTACCATCTCTAGATACAAACTGCAAAAATTTAATATGATCAGATCCATTCAGCAAAAGTGTAAACAGAGAAATTAAGAAACATATCAGGAAAGAAAAGATTAGGCAAGACATGGAGCAACTGAGGAAGAGCAGAAGTGAGGTGAAAATACAATGCTTGATACCAGGAGCACGGAGAACATTGTGGCCATTCTGAGTACACGCATTCAGGCTTTAAAAATAAAGCATACAGGCATAAATCAGAAATAACAATGGATCAAATATTGTTATGCCTTTAGATCTTTTCCTCACCAACAAGAACACCTGTCCTTGAGGAGGACAGGTGAGAATTATTAGCTCTAAACTCATGAGCCTGCTTTATCTTGTCAGTGTTTCAAGGATCCTAACAGATATTCCAATCACTGTATTAGCCGGCCAAAAAGCCAAAACCAAACAAAATCTCTATACCACTGAATACAGGAGATTCCTTATTTCATGTGTTCTGTTTCTTAAAAAATTACGTAATCTCTCAAGTTAGAAATGTTGAATCAACCAACCAACTCTTCCACTCCCATAAGGTCATAAAATTGCATTTCTCTAAAACTGTACAAAGCTAAAGAAACAAAGCAGATACAAACTAGGAAAGCCAGTTAAAAAGTAGCCCTGTGAAGGCTCTCCAGCAGAAGAGAGGTCCATTAACCAGCATTATTCTGGCAAACATATTCATGATGCTTTCTTATTACAAAAGAACTTAAAGCTAAGAGATGCAACATTTGAACAACTCTTTATTATTTAGTCTGGCCTTAAATTATTTTCCAAATCATCTTTGCAAGCATTAATGTGCACTGATATAGTCTTAACTCTTCTGCAAGGCGCTCCCATCTGCTTCGCTCAGAAAAGACACTGCACTAAACCTTCAATGTTCAAGTAAGAGAAACACGTTCACCAATTATTCTTTTTGGCCTATTTAATCTCTTCTATCAGTCTGATCATGCCATTGAAACACATTCACTTCTCCAGTTTTGAGAAGGTGTCTTGAGAAGGAGCCGTGAAATATATTGCTCTCTGAAAGGAAATCAAAGAAAAGATATTCACAGTATTTCTGAACATTATTTTTCTTTGCTCCACATTAAGTACAGATTTGGCCATACAGGGAATAAGTCTGCGATTTACAGTTTGAGGACTCACATTTTACTCCATTACTGGAGAGTTGAAGCCTCAATTTGTCATTGTTAATACTAATATTCTTTCCATCACTTCACAGTTATCTGGAGCTTATGGAAGCGGTACTATAAGATGAAACAGTTTGACATGACAGCTGGAATAGAAACTCCAACCTTTTCTAACCAGCTCCAGCCCATGATTCCTACAAAAAAAAAATGTTTTATTTACTGTTTATTACCATTTCAGCACAACTACAGTACTCTACATGATGGCTCTTATTAACGATTAGGAGTCTGACATTTTTATTGACAACTATCTTGGCTGAAGTAGACAGTGAGGGGAAAGATCTACTGAAGTTTCATTATTGGATCTAAAGAACCATACTTACAACAGAATTGAAAACAGTTTATCTGTAACTCCAAAACCAGAAAAACAAATCAAGCTGCCACATCTTTTTGTGAAGTTCCAGCAGAATGCAGTACAACATATTTTAACCAGAAGAGGTGCTGATATAATTTCAAGAGTCAATGGAATGGAAAAAAAGTTGAAATGGTAATATCTGAACACTAACAATGCTCACAATGAAGAAAGCATCACATTAAAAATAAAAAAAACCAAACGCATTTTACCCACTGTACATATTTTGTACACCCAATGCATATTTTGTACACTGAATTAAAAAGACAGAAATGCTACAGCAACATCAGTGAAACTACTAGTAAAGTTTGCCTTGGACTGCAAGCTAAGAATCTGTATCATACTTTCACTCAAATCAGTGGGAGGACAAACTCGCCACAATTCTTAAAGGCTAAATTTAGAACCCTTACTCAGCCAGTAGTGTCTTCAGTGCCAATAGAAGTCAGTTTTGAATGTGCTTCTGTGATAACGTGTGCTTTAAAAGCCTTATATACATACAAAGATGCGGAATCTAATCTTTGCAAAAGTAAATTTACTCCTCTAGAATTAAAAAAAAAAAAACAACATGATTTTGAAGATGTTTCCTTATTTGTCATATGCTCACAAAGCTCACAATTCAGGGCAGCACTAGGAACTGTGACACAACTTTCTCATGTGGACCTGCAAGAGATCCTAATCCCAGGGTAAAGCGATTGCTATCTCTAGACAGCATTAGAAGCATAATCTGCATGCAGCTACAGGGCTGAGAAGTATTTTCCAAAATCAGTTAATACAAAATAACACTATAGTAACTTCGTGCATCAACTTCTACTTAATGGGTCCTGACTGTAAGCTGCAAGTAAATGCTGTAGGCCAATCATATGAAGAAGACAGCACTGCTACATTGGCGCACAGGCCCACCTGAAAAAGATCAAGGGAATGAATCTCTCAGTGGTAAGGCTGCAAACAAGCCACTAAAATCTGGCACTAATGCTAGTCCTTGAGATACTTCATTTGCAATGTCAAGACAGGATTAAAATCATCACTACTTCTCCATAAGGTTTATAGACCAAGCATTTTTCAAAATATTATTTAGTTTGTAAAATAACTTGTTCACAGTGCAGATGAACCTTAACGTCCATCAGGCAACACCCAAATATCTAAAAACAAGTGGAACTGTCTGCCAATAACAGCTAGTAAACAGACAGGTCTAAAGACGACAGTTCAGGCATGCTGTTTTCTCTTCCTCCTCACTGCGTCCCACAAACACCCTCCCTCACACTCCTGCCAAGTCCATTGCATTGCACAGCAACAGATTAATGCCTGCCAATTTCTAGAGAGCTCAGCATACTTCTCCATTTAGTGTTTTGTCTAAAGGCCAACAATGCAGTCAGGACATAAAAAAATACCCCAAAGACTTGATGTTTTAGGTCTTGAAAGATGGAAAGAACAAAGCATAACATTAAAGCTTTCTCTAACATACTTCTCCACATTTCTAGCAATTGCCCACTTTAAACATGATTTGTACAGAGTGCTCCTTGGTATTCAGAAACATATTATATTCTAGAAAGCTAAGTATCAGTTCTCTCCCCCTCCTTCAGAATATCACTCAATCTGTAACTGATGCTAAACACCAAATCATTTTTATTCAGATAAACCACTAACACCAAAAAAAGCCATTTGTATTCAGTCTAGTCACCTATATCTTATTATATTAACCCAGTCTCGGCATTACCATTTTCTCACAGAACAAAACACCCAAAACAGCTAGGGTTGTTTTGGAATCAAACTTTTCTTCCTTTCTTTCTTTGTAGTTACAGCATAGTCAGCCTTAAAACAAAAACTCATGGGTAAAAACAAATTACAGATGTTTCCAAAAGGGAAATAACTCCCTCAGGTAAACAACATACTTAGGGGGGAAAAGGATTGAAGAGGACCACATAAAATATGTCAGAGTTGCCCAACCGATAAGTAGAAGGCCATGCTGTGTTTAGAAAAGGATCAGATAGATATATAATCCATCCACAATATACTTTGTTCTGTGGTTTTTATTTCCAGGCTGACAAGTTATCTAGCTTTATAAAACAAGGACTAATATTTTGGCTGGGAAGTAAGAATCTTGTCTTCCCCATTATATTCTTCAATACCTGGGTCTTCCTACTTTCTGTCCACATTAGAATTTGGATGAAATTTTTGGCATCTAGTGTGTAGCCAAATCCTGCCTTAGTTTTCAGTTGAAAATTAAAAAGATGGTTAGTTTTTGCTCCTCACCCATGCTCATCTTCATGATCTGAAATTCAGGCTATGCTCTTTCTGAAAGGTATGATACCTTTGACAAACTGTAAGGCAAAATTCTCTTCTACCCTTTGCATTTTTATTCTCTTTCAGGTATAAGTCTCTCTGAATTACCTCATTAAAGACAGGAAAATAAAGAATTCTCATGATGCCACTTACATTGATTTTTAGAGTGTGGATTGTAAAAAATGGGTTTTTCTCATCTTCCAATCCTAGGGGTTTTAGAGAAGAATCCAGTGATAGTAACAATCAGCTATGGTTTTGTTTTAAAAACCTTAATTTTATCTCTCTGCTCTCCTCTGTCCACAAAATGAAAGACTTCCCTACTCTATATTATTTCTTACAAGAGATTAAATACTCAGGAGACCAATAGTTAGCAACTTCAAGAACAAATACCACTCACTCCTTCAACTACTAGAAAACCAGAGGAAAGCTCTGTTTTTTCTTGACAATTAAATCCTTTCTTCCCCCCTTCCTTCTCTCCTTTTTAATTAATGAAAAAGTAGCAGAACTGCTTAATGGTAACCAAAGAGTCTTTCCCTAACAGAAAGAAATGGATGGAGACTGAAAAGATGTGATCACCTACATATAAATATAACTTTCTGAAAGAAGTTAAATTAAAAGGACCACTGTACTATATCACAGGAAAGCTCAGTTTCTTCAGGTCTAATACAAAAGCATATTCATATCCTCTAAAAATATTCCTAAAATAGCATACATTTCTTTAAGGTAATGGAACAAAAAAACCAATACTGTACATGTAGCAAAGAAAAACAAGATGTACCAACAAGGGTACAAATTGGTGGCTGAGATTGCAAACAAAGAGACGTGTCCAGTATGAGGTAAACTGTTAATGAAGACTTACCTCCAGAAACTGGGGCATCCATGAAAACAGCTCCCATTTTTTCAACTGCTTTGGCTAATTCTTTTGAAACTGCAGGGTCTATAGTACTCGAATCTATTAGCAATGAGCCTTTCTTTACTTTCCTAAAATAAAGATTAATTATTAAGTATTTTTGCACAAGACATCCGAAACTATTACCATGGCACTGTCTCTCCTCAGCATGGGAAATGTATAGACACTTTTTGGTACACTAATAAACACAAAGTTTTAAACTCTATTGAGCAAAATCTGCTCAGTATGTATACTCCTGAGTAGGTACACTACACAGTTTTGAATGACTCAAAACACAATAAAACCTGAACACAAAAAAAATATGTTCTTCCTAAATGCTATTATAAAAAAATTACACACAAAGGGTACACTACGAAAACCTGCCATCATGCAAGCTTGAGCAGTATATCATATACAGATCATCTAAGATGCATTCTATGCTATGCTGCTATGGCCTAAAATTTCATATATAACACTAGAATTGTCTTTCTATGTATATCTATACACAATATCTAAGTCCTTATCAGAATAGCTTTATTGCATTTTTAATCACTGCTACAATTTATTCTACATAAGGATCATAACTAACACCATAAAAACCCACTGAAGATTTAAAGTGAAGTATGGAGAAAAATGTTAAGTTTTCCAAATGATAGCTAGTCAATTTAGGTAGAAGAATTGTATCCCGAACTTTAGAACACAAACAGTTGTATATGTGTTTAAAAAAATGAAATGGAAGTAAATTTTTTAATGCCCTCAACAAAAAACCTCACTTATATTTTTATCCCTCTTTCATTTCAATTGCACCGTGATTTAATGCCCACTGGACCAGCAAAAAACACAAAATCAAATGTAAGTTTCAGTCATAAAAAGGTGAGTAATTTAAAGCTACACGTGACAGGTGAAGAGCATTCCTGCACCTTGCATGGTGTTGGCAGTATAGCAAATTTTGCTCCATCGAATTACCTAGATAGCTGGAAATAGTCTCTCAATATATATTGCATAGTGGGGGCTCCACTCTAGCTCCAGACTCAAATAGTGCCACATACACAGAACGTGTCCTTTTACACCGAAGGAATGAGCTGCTAACGTTAGTTTGCAAATGAAAACCAGCATGGCAGATACGGTACTATATCATCTCCCCTTACCTTCGGAACGGGAGCAGTGGCACAGGCTCCTTGGTAACATAGTGAGATGACTAAGCTAACCCTTAAAAATTCCAGAGCATCAATTTTTTTCTTCAGTAAAGCTTAAAAAGCTTCAGAAAATTATCCAAGTCCAACCAGTCACCAAGGACCGCCGTCACTCAGAGCAACAATTAACCACTACTGTCAAATTACACTTCTTTTGAACACAGAGGCTGAGAACCTGCAGCAGCACAGGATTGCTTTCCACATCCTCTGTTTCCCACAGTATTTTCCACATCTAGGTTCTCAAAAGATCAACTGGCTGTATTATATCACCAAGTACTGCCAATCGGTCTTCAAAGCACTGCCATCCTGGATACAATTCTCCACAGCCGTTTGCCCAGGTTTGTGAGACTGATCAAATTACCCTTCTTCCCTGAAGGGTCTAAGCTATGGTTACTTAGATCTGCTCAGTCCTGCTTTGTGGGGAACTAAACTATGGACAGTAAGGGAAGGGAGTAACAATGACTTTCTAAATTGGAAGAAGAATAGAAAATTTAATTTTCTAATCACTGTACCTTAATATTGCCTACAATCAATACCTAAAAAAGCTATCAACAGTCTTAGACAATCTACTGTGTACGTTTCTTCCATTGCATTATTAACCTGGATAGCAGTAAGATCCTACATGATCCTCGGTAGCCTTAGTCAGACTGCTAGGAACCGCATACATGTGGCCCAAAGAGCCTTTTAAATACTATTTATTTTTTAATTTGCCAAGTCCAAAAAGTCCAAGTATTAGAAGTCTGCAGACTATGGATTTTAGGCTCAGTGGAAATCCCTCCGCAGAAGTTAAAAAACAATGTTTCAGATTGAATAGACTCTTTAGGTGTTTTCTTATGCAATAAACAGATAATAAGTGTAGAAATCAATAAAGCCTTGTCAGCTATTCTATGCTAATGCACTTTAATATTATGAGACACAATGGCATCTCTTCAGAACATTCCAGTTATAGGATTTCAAGTTAAGGAAAGAAGTATCTGAGCTAATAATTGCTGCCAGCAAATATTCTAGTTATACTCGTCTGTAGTATATTACATTACGGTACAAGAAACATGCAACTGAGAAGGTAGATAATAGTTGTTTCAAATTCACATAAATTATTATTCTACTGAAATTAAAATTAAGACCTTTGCCAAAAGCCATTCAAAAGCAAGCACAGCTTAAGAGAACTCATGTAGTTAGAAATATCAATAGTGACAAAACAGAAGAGAACATCAGGTTAAGTGCCCTGAAGGCACAGCAAGAGTTACAGCGACAGCGATCATTGGACAAACACAGCCTTGATTAGGAGTGGGAATTCTCCAGACTACAGCAAATTCTTACTTTAGAATTCCGTTTGCTCCTGTGTAAACTTCTATCGCATTGGAATTAGAAGGCAGCATGGTAATAATTCTGTCTGCTCTTTCTGCTACATCTGCTGAGGAATCTGTTACCTTAAAAAAAAAAAAAAAAAAAGCTTACATTTCCTGAAAAAGAAATGCCAAACATGTTTGCTGAGTTTGCTTTTATTATTTGCAGGTCACCAGTCACAACTAAGCTAGGTAAAAAATTAGAGCTCAAGACAAACTCTGCCCTCCTAATGGAAATATCAATTAATTGGATCCAGCAACAGGAAAAAAAAAAATCAAAAAGGATGTAATGTCACAGAAGTTCCTCCAGAATATCAATCCATGGGGATGCTTGCATCCCACCAACTCATTCATGAATCTTCAATTCATTATAAACCATGCATCTATAAAAATTACCGCTCTACAATGTTTCTAAGGAGGCACA
The DNA here is from genome assembly GCF_963921805.1 of Phalacrocorax carbo. Classification (NCBI taxonomy): domain Eukaryota; kingdom Metazoa; phylum Chordata; class Aves; order Suliformes; family Phalacrocoracidae; genus Phalacrocorax; species Phalacrocorax carbo. The sequence continues at coordinate 130,578,229 of NC_087514.1, read as the reverse complement.
ACACTAAGAATGACAAAAATATCACTTTTTTCCTTGGCTAATAGACAGGACTGGAAGAGAGGAAAACTGAGGAAAAAAAGAAAAAAAAGCCTTAATGCACCTCTGAGACTCCCCTTAAAAAAATCAGATAAACTAACTGATGATTCTCACAATATTATGGCTGACATTTTTTTAAAAAAAGAAAATTAGCAGCTCAAGCTGCTTCACCAAAATGTCTGAATAAGTGTCAGAGTATATTCTTAGCTATTTGTTGATAAATAAACATACCTAACTTACCTTCCCCAGCTCATTCTCAGAGGCAAGCAGTATGGTATTTAAGATACGTACACAGCAAGTGAAATACTGACAGCTGGAGTACTGAGTTTTGCCAATGAACTCAAAGAACACAAAGTTTTACTCAGAAGGCATTTGCCATTAATATTTTTGTCCAACACTAGTTTAAAGTAATTAATGTCTTTTAAAAACGCATTGTTAATACATTCATAGTTCAGGGAAAACAGAAACAAAAAAAACCTTCAGCCCACAAGGACCAAATCTGATTTCACTCATTCAGGTAGTTTTACTGGAAGGAATTAGCTTGGAACTTGGAACAAGCAGGAAGCAAGATGAGGAGAAAGTAGATTTAGTTTGTGGACAGGGTGTGTAGTATTTTTTTCCCCACTTATTGTGGCTGTATGATAAAGAGGAACCTTAATATTACAATGATCTATTCTGCTGGACATATTATATGCCTTGGATTTTTAAACTTTAAGAAATGTCTTAAGCAAAATTTTATATGCAGTTATAAGTCAGTGTGAATAAATTAGAATTTCCATATTGCATGGCTTTAGGGTTAAAAAATTGCAGTTTAACAGGCTCCTCAAAAATTGATTCCTTTCCGTAATATTGACAAATCAGCAAATTGATGACCTTGTTTCACCATTCCTTATCTATTTGTAACTACAGGTATTTTTTATAATTTTTGTTGGTTTTGATACTAAAGGCACTTCTGTAAATATCTTTTTATATACACTACTTTTATAAGGTCTCAGCATCAAAGAAAGGAAGGTATATACACATTTTTAAGAAATGCTGAATAATACCTTGAAGGATTTCTGGGGCACAGATAAACATCTTGATTTCTGTTTTACTTATGGTAAAATAAGTAAAATAAGGGAAGACTGTATATATCCACTGAGCAAAGCTCTCAAGAAAAAAAAGTAGAGGAACTGACATAGATGGGACTTAGAAACATGCAATTTTTGTTTTGAAAGAGTAAGTTAATACTACACAAAACATCTGGTATAACGCACCATTATAAAAGGAAACATACTCTAGTCCAAAGAACAAAGGTTAGGAGGAATAAATGAGGCAATTATAAGCAGAAAAGCTTCCATACCTGATTAGTTAATTTTATGACTTGCTTCCCTGGAGACCAGAGAGCCTAGCTCTTTATGTAGGAGTATGACACCTTTGTCTTTAATTCTGAGTATCTCTTGTTCAGTTCGGTCCCCATGTGTATTATTAGAGGAGGACAGAGAAAGTAAGTAACAAAAAAAGTGGGACTTAAAGTGGGAATTGTCATTCTTGGCTTTTTGGTACTGTAACAAATATAATTAATAATCCTGGAGGAAACCTACCTACCTGGTTCAACCAGCAGCATACAAAACTTTTTTTATTATTTGGGATTTCCTGTCTCAGAAATAAAGTTGAATGATTTGAAAGCTATTAAGAACATGAAACATTTGAAATTATTAAGAATATGCGCGTTTAAAAACCATACCAAATTCTAATTGCTGATTACTAACATAGACCATACTGGCTCAGAGTAGCAGCCCAGCAAGTTCTGTAAGTGTTCTGATACTTGCCAGTTCAAGCAAATTTTTGCAGTACGCAACTGGACAGTGAAGGCTTCTCTTCATACTGGTCATTATTTATGCCCGTCAATAAGCACATCTGCTTATATTTGTTCCAAAATGTTTCCCTATTTTTTTCTTTATATTTACAATAAGTCAATTAATAATTCTGCTTGCCTGAAATGCCAGTCTCACTGAATACACTGAAGAAAGCCCTATTTTTATGCTGTTTTATGCATCAGCTGACTTCAGTAACACTCTCAAACTTCCAAATTTGAAAAAGGATTCAGAGATATGTAAACTGAAGCAAAGAAACTGTGCGACATATATGCACTCTGCTGTGTGAGAAAGCGATAACTATGAGGAAGAGGAAAGAGACAATAGAGTGTGGAGGCCACCTACTTGCTCACACCACTGTTCAGTAGTCTCCCTTGTTTGTAGCCTTGCAACTTTCTCCAAGTTTCACCCCAAGGGGTTCTACATGCTCCTGCTCCCACAATTTACCCCTTACTATTCACCCTCAGCAGGCAGGTGGCTGCTTCCTGACATACACTACCTCCTGGCTTTTTACTTCAGAGGGTAAAGAAAGTGGAGTCACAGAATATTCAGACTTATGATCAAACATCCCTCATCCTCCATATACCTTAGTAGTAGCACTGACTTCAAACAATGGACATTTGACAATATTTACTGTCTCTTGGGAGGCACCTTTTCACCTCTGTAAGACTCCTGATGGTTTTAGCCTACCAGCCAGACCAAAGAGAAAGCAGCCCTTGGAGCCCAATGTTCCTTCTATAGTAGTTTCTACAAGGCCCCCTGGACCCACAAGTTTCCAAGTCCTGAAAAAAATGTTGGGGTAGGATTTACACCTGTAGATCAAGAAGAGTAAGTTATGTTCACATATTTTCTTTAAGGGTGTTTTATTTGTATTTAAGCCTATGCATGTATTCTCTTACTGATTTACAATCTTAAAACATAGCTTTGGTGTTACTTTTAGAAGCATTTCTGTTCATCTTGAATATCACACATTAAGACTTGCAGTGGATACCAAAGGATTCTATTACTATGGCAATAAGCGATACCAAAGAGATCCCACTGCAGAACATGAATTAAAAATATAACCAATTGTGCAAAACACGCTCCTTTCCATTTGCCCAGCCTCTTACTCAAGACAGGTCTGGTTCACACCTGAGGGTCTCAGATGCTTTAACAAAATAAAAACAGTAGCTAAGGAAACAAGCGCAAAAGCTTACTTTCCCACTTGAGGCCAAGATTCTGTAATTATTCAGGAGGAGCTGCAATTAATTATCAACAGGTGCACCTGATCATTTTATCTTTTGTGAATCTTGACATCACCTCATTATTTAAAACAGCTGCAGTTAGCTCCAACAGTTTAGACCTTCAAGTCATACAATTCCTCTATCTAGATCTACCTACAATTTCCTTACCACCGCTGGAAAATTTCATCCTATCCTATACACTGACACAATGGAGTATTATTTTTGCATTGGTTTCTCCTTACTTGACTATATTAGTTTGTTTCAGTGTTTTATGCACCTATCCACCCAATTAAAACTATCTAAACTACTGTAGCTTTCAAGTATGTCAAAAACATTCAAATATGTTTCAGACACTTAGAAAAGACAGTCTCAACCACCTGAGAGACTGAACTGGTTTCTGGGTGTATTAACAGATCAACAAAACCAATAGCACTGACTGGAACGGGGCCAAGATTTTGCAGGGTACAGGGCAGGAAGGTAAACCTCCTTAATGTGATCAATTTCCTTCCCTCATTTTTCCTTTTCATTCCTTCCTCTTCTCTCACCATAATGTTCCCCACCTCCAAGAGAATAAGCACTTAAATAATTAGATTTTTCCCCTGCCCCCAAGGACTGCACCTTGAAGCAGCAGGAAAGCTCATATGTCCCTATAACCCTTACAGCTATGCCAGCAGGAATTTTTAACTAGGGTCATCTAACCTGAAAAGGTCAAAGTAGGGACCAGATGAAAAGCAGCCCACTGGCCATCTAGACCTGGGGGAGGAGGAAGCAGGAGAAAGAAGGAGGTGAAAGAACAGCCCATCGACCTACTCTCATAAAAAGGGAAAAAAACCAGCTAGAGAAGTCCAACAAAGTAGCAATTCTGGCTAACAGCATGAAAATATCTTAGGGCAGAATCATGACTTCGCTCCAAGCAAAACCTCCCAGATTCAGATTGTGCTCACTAAGCTGTTTTACTTCCACTTGTGATCTTAACCAAGAAGAAAACAGACTATAAAAATATTGCATGCAAGAACCATTCAATACATACAGTTATTGTTGGAATAAAGAAAGTTTCTTACTATACCTGAGCACCCAAGTCTTGAAATTCTTTGCAAGCTTCTGGGAACACATCATATGCAATAACTGGATATCCATGTTTTAACAGGTTTTTTGCCATTGGATTTCCCATGTTACCCAGCCCAATGAATCCAACTGGGGTTTTGGAAGCCATTGCCCTAGAACACACTGATTTCAAACAATAAATAAAAATACATTTGTATTTTAGAGTAATGTGTAACAATGATATAACAAAAGCTAGCATGTAATCTGTTTGCACTGATTTAGACGAAGTTTAAAAGGGCAGAAATGTGATACTTACTCCACATTAATTTAAACTGCAGGTTCTAGCGCACATTGGGCCACAAATACCATCCCTGAATTATTTTTTACAAAGCAAATTATTTTAATTAGGAAAATGTGATTGTTTCAAAAAGTATAGTCATCAAACTTGAGAAACATCTCTGAAAGATGAGGTCTGAGTTTCAGTCTGGGAGGAGCTCACAGACTTAAAATATGCAGGCTTGTCTCTGTTTTGCTATGTACCTAAATACTAAACTGGAAATGCAAAATAAAATTTTCTCTATCTTTTACAGACTCCTTATTTGCAACTTCAGTTACAGCCCTGGAATTTAGCACCTGTTCTCTCAAAATGGACTGAGGCTGCCACTGTATTTCATGCAGCCCCTCACAGATAATAACTGGACTCTGCTGATCCTGCACCCAGATACAAACCACTAACCTAAAAGTAAAGTAATAAATCATTGCCAATTCTTCAAGTCGTGTAATCACTTGCACTATATTTTAAAAGCAAATACTGAAAACTAGAACATGCTAAGATTATAAATGCAAAACTATGAAGTCTTTACAGGAATAACCACTGTATTCTATCTGCTGTACTACCAAGACAGAGCTATAAAGCAAGATCTACGAACTACAGAAAACACTACAGTATCAGTCAGTTACTTTTTACAAGTAGTTAGCGAGTATCAAATGCTGTACTATAAGCAGTGTTGCAGGCATCCATCTACTGCAATCACTGTCTCATCACTCTAAACACTCCTAATCCAAAGGCAGCAGAATTTGGCAGTGCCGAGATTTCTTTGCTGATTACATAAAATAATTTCTCCTTTACAGCAAAGGAAAAAGTTATGCAGAATAAACACTATGGCATGCGGCAAGTAAGCAGCCAGAAACAAGGCTAACTGCGGAACTACTGTAACTCTGAAGCGCACATACAGAAAATGTGCCTAAGCTGCATCTAGACTCTAAGCGGTCTCAATGCTTATAAAGAATCCTCTCTAGGCCAATAACACTTGATTAATCATCTTAAAGTCTTTCTGACTTTAAGCTCCTTCTTAGCCAGCAATGGTCATGCTCTTTCATCTGCAGCACTATTTTGGAAGTGCCACATTTAATAAATCAGGTTCGTTGAGAGATCTTTGGTCTGAGACAGTTTCCACAGATGCCTGCAGCAATTACATAGCTAGAGAAGTAGCACAATTTAACAGAAAACTGCACTGGGAAAAGACTTAGTGCAAACTGAGATAAGTCAGGAAAAGAGCACATTGTTTTTTTAAAGAAGTGCTAGATGTCAAATCTAGGGAACAAATTAAGAAAGAGCCTAAAACACCATCATCAGCCATAGTAATCATCTTGGAGTCTTTTCTTACAGTTTCTATGAGTCAGTCTTCCCCAGTACCTCACTTACACTAATCTAAAGCTACTCCTTTCGCTAGCCTGAAGCTTCCAGCTTCCTGTGGAGGTTCAAGTCCTGGTTTTCAGCATCTTTAATACCAGTAGGTCTTATTTACCTTGGCTTCAATAAAGCTTTCAAAACAGCTTCCTCTAGTATCCTGGTAGCCAAACACGGAAAGTATGCACTGGACTGGACTGCAAGACTGCCTGATGGAAGAAATGTTGTCCGGGCTGTTGAGCTTAAAGAACAGTGGTCAGCGGTTCAAAGACTAGCAACGGTAGTTATGAATGATGTTCCTCATGGGTCAATACTGGGGCTGCTGCTGCTTAAAAATTTCATCAGTGACTGTGATGACGGGACATAAACACCTGCAGCAAGATCACGTATGACACCAAACTAGGGGGAATAGCTGAAAAACTGCAGGGCAGGGTTACAATTCAGAAAGACTGGAGAAATGAGCCTCAAGAAGTTCAACAAAGACAAACACAATGTCCTGTACAGCAGATATCATTGCAGGCTGAGGACTGGCTAGACAGGCTGCAGCTCTGCAGGAAAGGACCTGTGGATTCCCATAGACACCAAGCTGAGCATGAGTCAGTAGTACATCTTTGTAGCGAAAGATTAATTACATACTGTCCTGCTTTAGCAAGAGCATAGCCATCAAGGCAAAGAAATTGGTGATTCTACTCTATGCAGCACAAAAAGGGCATCGCCAGCAGAGAGAAAGAAGTCATTATCCCACTCTACTCAGCGCTTGTCAGGCCACACCTGGAGTGCTGTGTACAGTTCTGGTCCCCGCTGTACAAAAAGGATGTGGACAGGCTGGACGGGGTCCAGAGAAGGGCCACCAAGATGATCAGAGGACTGGGAAGCCTGCCATATGAGGATAGGCTGGGAGAACTGGGTTTGTTCAGCCTTGAGAAAAGGAGGCTCAGAGGGTGTCTCATCACCATCTACCAGTACTTAAGGGGTAGTTACAAAGAAGATGGAGACTCCCTTTTTACATGAGTCACATGGAGAGGACAAGGGGGAATGGACACAAGTTGCTCTTGGGGAGATTCCGATTGGACACCAGAGGGAAATTTTTCACACTGGGGACAGTCAACCATTGGAATAGTCTCCCCAGGGAAGTGGTTGACTCGGTCCCATTGGACACCTTTAAGAGTCGGCTGGACAGGGTGCTGGGCCATCTAGACTGTGCTCTTCCTAGAAAGGTTGGACTAGATGATCCCTGAGGTGCCTTCCAACCTGTGATTCTGTGAATACACGAGATGTAGTCAAACTGCAGGCAGCCCAGCACACACCGATTAAGGTGACTGAGGAGCTGGAGAATATGGCATATGAGCAGAGGCTATGGGAACTGTCTTTGCTTAGCCTGGAGAAGCAAAGGCTAACTGCAGTCTTCCACTACTTACAGAGTGGGAGGGAAGAAGAGTTACAGAGCAAATGAAGCCAGATTCTTCGCAGAGGTGCACAACAGTAGGACATGGGGCAATGGCCAAAAGCTACAGGAAGGGGAATTCTGGCTGGAAATAAGAAAAGCATCCCTGATGAGGAGAAAGGTTCTGCACTGGAACAGGCTACATAGAGAAGTGGTGGAACCTCCAACCCTGGAGCACCCTGAGCAACCTGATCTAGCTTTAAAGTTAGGTCTGCATCCAAAACTCAGTTTTCTTTGTTTCTGTGAACTCCAAGTAGCCTCCTCAGAAGCATAAATCTGGCTACCATGCCTAGGCTCGTTCTTGTAGACTCTTCACTTCTATCTTGATCTCTTCTTTTCTCACACCATCTCGTGGACATCTAACCAGCACCTCAAACTAAACACCAAGAAATCTCTTAATCATCTTCTGAAAACTTTCTTAATACCTTTTTTCTGTCTCAGTGCTGACACCAGCAGTGATGCCTGTCACTCATACCCACAGCCTGAAAGACCCACCCATGATCTACTTAAATCTCACTGATTCGTCCTTCATACCTGAGATCTCAGCCACTTCAGAACCTAGCCACCTGCCTCAACAGACATATTCCTGCCTTGATCTTCATGGAAATATTGGGAATTGAGAAGGACATTTTGCCCATGTTAATTTCTGTCACTTCTTCTCTGCATCCTGCCTTACTCTTCTCGACCACATCACATAAGACTGCTTTGCTTTGACGACTTTTCATGGCTATCCTCACATTTTACTATTATGACATCAATTGGTAATTGGACGGCAATGACAGGCCTATCACCAACAGGCATTTCTTTTACTTCTTTAAGGCAGCTCTTCACAGTGTAATTATCCATGAAACTAACCCATTCTTCTACTATAAGGCCTTCTTTAAAAGCCTTTATTTCACAATATCCCCAGAAGACATAGCAACGGTTAGGCTGGAATACTAGGCAACACGCTGCTCAGTATTGTTCATTTTGTGTCACTGTGTTCTATTACTTCCCCTTTTGTCTGTCTCTGTTAATTTTCTCTTGTCTTAGTTAATGAATCAGGGACCATTTCCTGTTCTGTGCTAACTAGAACATATTCATATCCATAGGATTTGGGACCTGTTAGAGAAAGAGTCTGATTCTTGACTCAGTTTCTGACTTCTTAATTTGGTTTAACTTCTCAAAGCCCAGTGTTAAACTGGCCACTTTAAAATGGTATCATTTGATTAACAGCTTTGAAAAATCTCCAGATCCCCAGATATACAAATATAGGAAAACTGCTTTAAAAGACTGATGAAATGAACTCACAGACATACCTAATAGAGCTGATTTCAATTAAATCTGAAACAACTGCATTTAGAATTATGGCACATTTTTAAATGACTACTTAAGAGAGTGGGGATTCGCCAAAGAGAGGATGTTTAAGACGACATGATTTTTCATGTATTCATATTAGATGAAACTCCACAGGCACTATCATGGAAAGTGATATCCAGCTTGAATATCTAGGCACTGTTTACCATTTGATACATGGCACAGGCTTGGTTTTGAAATAACTGTATAATTCAAACATCTAAGGACTGATATTCTGCAAATCACATATATGTATGCTTAACTAATCCCATCAATTGTATAAGCATTTGCAGAAACTGTCCCTGTGGTATTGAGTCCATTTTACTTCAACCATAAAATGTACAGTAACCTGCTGCAATCACATAGCTGGAAAAATGCCCGGTCCACATTCAACTTCTAACAGAGGGCAGAACATCAGAAGTAGGAGCAATAGAAGCTACTTTTAAAATAATCACTGATACAATGTGCAACTAATTCTCCTTCACTGGGGACGGAACCAGCAGCATAGGTTAATCTATAGATCAAGTTAATTGTGAGCAAAACCAGTTACAGCTACACTGACTCCAAAGAATTTGGGCTTTTCCCATAAGATTCTTAATTATTCTCTTGAGGGAATGTGTGCTTACAGAGTCTATGAAGGAGAATCAGTTATCAACAATGGAGATAAAAATAAAAAACACATATAAAGATAAAAAATAAATCCATTAAGAAAGTAAACTCAGAAATACAGATTGCAATCCTGTCCTTAGAACACCTGGCCTGCCAATGACCTAAAACTTGTCTTTTCAAGCTTCTATGTAAGGATACTGAAAGCAATTTTCTTTTTAACCTGAACGATGACAGTTAAAAGTTTAGATCATTTCAGATGTTTACATTTCATTTTACACTATCTCCCAAAGTGACCACTCTTACAGTTTCAAGAAGGAATTTAATTTCCAGTGGTGCCTTGAATTCACTACACAGACACTATAAAATGCAGTGCAGAGGACATCTCTCTGTATTCAAACAAAAAGGAACTAACAGGTGGATAGGACCACAGAGTAGAGCTGGAAAAGGTCCAATATGCTTGTACTTTGAAGGAAAGCACAGTCTAACTGGCCAATAACAGGACTGAGAAACCAGTAACTCTCAAATTGTAATCTCAACTATATTACCTTTTGGCTTTATAAAAATATATTTTGAACCTTGTTCACCAAAATGTCTAGCTCCTGGGATGGAATCCCTAGCTCCACAGTCAAATGAAACCGACAGATCTGGCACAAAGGACAACAGCCCACATATTCCTGTCCCATATGAATTTCCTAATCAGAGTGGTTGCAAGTCATATTAATATTCAGTGAATCTTGAGCTCTTTTCCAAACCCGTAGGTGAGATTTCACAGGAGCATTGGAAGATGCCCAGAGGAAGTTCAACTACTGAAGCTGCTGGTTCTGCTCGGGGCTTCATGAGAAAGTACAATTGCATATTAAGTAACTTCACAAGGAGTGGCAAACATGATGACAATTCAATTTGAGCCACTAAATGAAGGATTTTGCCACTGATTTAGCATCTTAAGTTCTGGTACAAGTACAACAGAAGACAACATTTCCTCTTCTCTTTTCTGCTTTGAAAGAAAGCATCAGAGAGATCTCCTATGTTTTGTGCAGACTCCTCTACAGAAATGCATAAAACTTCTACTGAAGTAGATCCTGGAGGGAACGAGATGGAGAAACATAGAAGTTCGAGAGGCCAGCTGTACATGGGCAGAATCAGGTCCTTCTGCTCCTAGAAGCGTTTGCCAATGGAATTTAAAATGCCCCAGGGTCACGGGCTGTTAAAGGTTATGCAATGATTTTGAGAACCACACTCTGCCAAAATCATAATTTAAGAAGATTACAAGACTCTACATTTGGCCAGCTTTACACTGAAAACATCCCACTTGCTTTTCCTTGCCTCGGTAAAGGTCTGCTGATAAAAAACAGACATACTATCTTGTAACGGTTAAGAGTCTCTTACCTCATTTTTCTTATCTGTAGCTGTACCTCATTAAACGTTTGCTATTACATTAAAGACAAAAACATGTAGTATGTACTTTTCATCTAAAAAGAATAGTGTACACTTGATCCCTTAATTAAGTAATGTGCTGGACTTCAGAGCAGCAGGTCTTTCTGTCACAATCCCTGCTTAGTAATTAATGCTTCTCTGCACCACAGCATGGAATCATTCCACAGTCCAAATAGGTCCTGCATCAACAAAAGTACTCTTTAACTATCTACTACTCATCCAAAACTATTTGTAAGGCCATTTTCATTCTCTAGCAGGGTACCATCTTCTTGGATGAACAGCTCCCTCAGCTGATGAATCTTCACTCACCAGGAAATCTTCCTCTCTCAACCATGATACCTCATTAGCCCCTGCTTCATCCTCCCTAGCTGTCCCTAGGAAGGACTTCTCCACATCCATCAAAAATGTATTTTTAAGTAAGGTCATATACACCCTCTCCATGAAGCACATTTGCCAGTGACTACCAGCTGCATATCAGAAGACTACACAGTCTCTACCCAACTTGCTAATACACAAACACACATACCCAAGATGCTCCTCCAAAATCTGCCCTCAGCTATTTTCCTCCTACATGATTTAACAGTCTCTGGTATAAACATACAGAAGAAACAATCCATCATGGTCTGCGCCAGCTGCAATGAGCAACTAACTAACTAAGGAGCATTCAATACCTGAATGAAGACAGCCTGCTTGCTAACCAAGCTGTGGTGTGGACAGCTCTCAGAGCCGGCAGAGTTCCTCCACTAGGATGGTGTTTCACTCAGAATGACAGTTGATGAAATCACTACTCAAAGGACAACTTTTAGACCACTCAAAACTAAAAAAAAGGATAACAAACCTAATAAACGCATTAGAGATGGGGAAACCTCAACATATAGCTAAGCAGTAGAGCTTAGCAGTTAAGAAGGCTTAATGCTTAGACCTTCATCCCATAAGCACTTCGCAGAGTCAACAGGGCTTTCAGCACAGTCACTACTAAGTAAGTCAGAGCTTAACCACTGTGGGTGAAATTCTGTTCTATGGAAGTTTCTTGGGAGAGTCACAACTTCTCCTTAGACTTAGTCACAGTTGCTCACTCACGTCTTCAGGCAAAGGCAAACCGTACTTTTCAGCACTGAGGGTCAGTGTAGTGTTTTGGGATGCTTTTCACACCAATAAATTAGATCCCTTCCATCTTCTCTACATTAAACATGAGCATTGGAATATTGACCAAGACAGCAGATTTCAAAGCTCTTACAGAAATATCTGACAGCTATTACACACAGAAAGTTCAAAACACACTGAAAGCTACTACTGCTTTCAACTGTGGTATTACAAAAGTTACTAAATACACGAACAGGTCTCCTATATTTAACTTTACTAGCATGTGACCAATAGCACCTGAGCTATTACTTAGCACAACACCAGAGCTGCAACTAGAAAAAAAAAAACGACCATGCGTTAGTGGAAGAGACAGTCAAGCAAAAATAACACTGAAAGTTAATTTCAAAATTGTCAATTTTCACTGATCAGTTTACATGAGGTTTAAAGGGGAATTACAATTTTTAAGAAGCTGCTTACTTAAAAGTCATTAAATAATTCCTGAAACCCTTTGTTAAGTGTTCAGATTCTAGAATCATACACCATATAAAAGAATATATTTCTTTCACTTCACTACTTGAAAAGTCTTTGCCTATTTGTCCGTTTGGAGCCTATACAGTAACATACGTGAGCAACACACTGCTACTGAAGTGTCATTGAAAAGACTACTGAAGATGATAGTTTCCATTATCTACTTCAGCAGCTAGAATACTTGGAAACAGCAGTATGATCTCCAAGTTAGAAAAAAGATTTGGGCTCCAGTTCTGCAAGTGCATTCTTCATGTACTTGCACTGACAGGACATTTAAGGGCGTTTGCTCCTTCCACCGCACGCGAATCAACCACATGCGTGACTGAGTGAGTGCGGAGCCGGAATAGGAGGAAGTGCTGCTGGTGTTACCTTCAGTTTAAGGAAAATGATTAGATACAATGATTGAGAGTGTTGAACTGCCCGCCATCGAGGTGACAGCTACGGCTAACGTATCACCGGTGCCACAGGAAGCACTTGCGGGCTCTGGAAGTTCCCAGCCATGCTATTTTAAGCAAATGAGTAAAACATTTATTGAGCTAAGCCGCTCCGACGCTCCGGTCCGGCCTCACACCCGGCGGCAGCGGGAGCCGCTCGCCGGCAGCGCGCCGGGCCACCGCTGACCCCCGCCCCCCCGCGCTCCCCTGGCGGGGTCCCGCACCGGGGCGTCCTGCACGGCGCCGCCGCTCCGGGGCCCGCCAGGGACGGAGGGTCCGCGGCCGCCAAGGGCAGGGCGGCGGCAGCGTTCCCCGGCCGCGCCGCTGGCAAGGCCCGGCCTTTCCCCCGCCTGGCGACGGCCGCCCGCCGGTTAGAGCGGAGCCGCTCGAGCCGAGGGGAGGGGCAGCTCCTTACCCATCGCGGCACGCACCCGCCGCTGCCAGCGCCACCAGCCCGCAGGTCCCCCGAGCACCACAGCCGCGGCCATGCTGCGCCCCCCGCGCCGAGTGACCTCCTGCCAGCCGCCACCCGCCCCGCCGCCGCCACCGCCTCCCCTCCCGCTGCCGCCCGCCACCGCCCGCGCGCTGCGAGCGGCAGCTGTGGCAGCCAACCACAGGCGCTCCTTGGCGGCACCCAGCCAATGGGAGCGCAAAGTCTCCTCCCCCGCAGCCGGCCGGCCCCGCCCGCCAACCCGTGATGGATGGGGTCGGCCCGTGCCCGGGGCCCGGAGCGCAGCGGGGCGGGGCGGGGGCTGGGCAGGCGCTGGGGAGTCTTATTGGGGCGGCGGGTGGCCGTGTGTCGCTGCCCGCTCCTGCCCCGGGTGGGGGGGGGTTGGAGGGGGGCCGTTCCTTCCAGCCCTCCTCCTTGCCTGCGCCTGCCCGCTGCGGCCTGTCTTGCCTGTGTCGCCGCTGGGAGGGCGGCTTGGCCGAGGCGAGGCACAGTGGGGCTTGTGGTGGAGGCGAGACGGCGGGGACGTGAGGCGTCCCCATGTGAGGGCCGAGGGCCCCGCAGCATGGCGCAAACGGCGCCCTTGGGGTGAGGGGAAAAGGCCGCGTTGTGCTGTTTTTGCCTTGTCCGGCGGCAGGTGAGCGGTGGAGCTCATGACTGGCGTCGTCCTGCGCAGAGCGCGGTTCCCGAAGGTTTATCAACATAGATTAAACGTGTTTGAACAAGCTGCTAAGAGCTGTGCGGCTCACCCGCAGCCTAGCGCCTGACAGGACTCCGGGACCTTGCTGGCAGTCCGGGGGGATCCGCAGGCCAGGCGCTGAGGGAGGGCAGGCTGCGGGCGGGCGAACGCTGCCTCCTCAGGGCAAGGCTTCGGTTCCAGCCCTGCAACTGCCACGTTTCTCCTTCATGAACAAAACAGTTAACTTCTTGACAGCAAAGCTTGTCTTAATTTGTTGTGGAGGAATGGGTACTCCCTCGGTCACTAGGTTATTCTTGCTAGGTCAGAGCTTTTTTCGTAGCTGTTGATGTAGTATCATTTACATACTACTGGGAGAATGTCGTCATCAGGAATAGATCTCGGGTGTCAGTCAGCTAGTCACTCAGTTATATGTTACCACAGAAGGAACAGGCTTGATGCATTAGCTTGGCTCTTCTGTCAGTACAGCACTATATTTTTATGTATTTGCCCCTATAAAGCAATGGATGGTACACAGTTAAATTAACCCACCTCAACATAAAGGAATTTTGCGGGCAGTGAAAGAAGAATGTTGTTATATAGTAGCTTTAATCCAGCATGAATGAGTACTACCACTCAACAGGCTGATCTCATACTGTCACCCAGTTACTTCTTTTTCTCATTGCCTCCCAGCTGAGCACTAAGACAGAGTATGACTTGAGAAGAATAAAAAGAGATCTCTGCACAAAGGGACACACAAAACCAGAAACCCTTTAATTTGCTAGCACTTTGCAAAACATTTGAAGCCCCAGAGACTTGTATATAGAGATATTTTCATAAGCTCACTTGTCTTGGATATTTGAAGTGTGCCAAGTGAATGAAGCTACTGAGCTATGTTTACTTTTTTCCTTAGTGATGAGGTTGACAACCATCTTGAGCACTGGTTTTGTTGGGATGAGAAAGATGTGATTCCTCGTCGATGCAGCTATGCTGGCAGAAATCTGTAACGAGGTGTAGTCCAGATAAGGTCTTTGGAAGACATTAAAACCTGAGTTTTATATGTTTTACAGAACTTTGAAAACATGCCTTTTTTTGCCTTCCAGCCTGATTTTTCACTACCTTACATTTTGGGAGTCATTGACCCTTTTCCAAGTGACTGTAGACTCCTATGAAACCTGAACTGAGTTAGAAAAGTAATTAATTTTGGTTTTTTTGAGTGATTAAGAATAGATAGGTTTAAAAGGCATACGAGGAGACTTTCACTTTGTACCAGCATAATAAAAGTGCACTACAGTCACTTCCAAACAAAGCATGAGAAAGTGGAAAAAAGAGAGTCCTGTTGATAAAAGTGTAGCAGACTTAGCCTTGTATTACTTTGCCAACACACCTGTTAATAAACTCTATTGTTACAGGCATGTCCGCTGTTATCTCACTATAGTTTTTACATTGCTTTTGTACAGGACATGCTTTGGCAGACAGATGAAATACCTGAGATTAGATTAAATGGAATCTCTGCTCACATAATGAACACTGATACAACTGATCTCAGCAGTTTAGTACTTCTAAGGTAGCCAGTATGGGAAGGAAACATTTGCAGGACCAGATGGTGCAGGGCTACCATACTGCAGAGTATTTGCAGGAGAATGGAGAAAATTAAATTAATAGTGTTGTTGTGTTTTTTATTTTCTCCAAAATACCCTCTAGTGATGTTTGAACTTTAGTAGGCTTATAGTAAACTTAGCTCATTTTGTTAAAAATAATTTTGCCTTTCATAAAAGTTTATCTCACTATAAATTAAGCCTTCCTAGTTAATTTTGGTTTGTGTGTTTATTTCTTTGCCAACCTAATCACATTCTTTCCACACAAAATGAAGGAAAAAGTTTTGTTAATTTCAACATACTTTTGTTTTAAGTATATAGCCGTGAAAACTTTTACTTATATTAAAACCGAGGATAAAAATGTTGTGTTTATTTCCAGCGAAGCAGCAGTATCTCCTTACTCTCACCTAGTAAGGTAGTGTTTCATAAAGATTTGTATGTGATGATTTCTGAAATTGTTAACTAGTTAAAATGCAAAGAAACTATTATTTGTATAGCTTGGTTCTACAAATTATTTTTTTTCCCTTGTGTTAAAAATGGGGATACATACCTCATTTGAGTGCACACAACCCCTACTTTTTAAAGTAAAATGCTTCAAAGTAATGCGAGTAAACTCTAAAATTGTCTATAAAAATAAATTCATTAGATATTTTAAAATACCTTGAAGGGCCAAAAAAGCGTTCCAGAAATCAGTGATTACATGGCAAACATGCCACAAAGGGGAACTGTTAACAAGTGTGCCTTTGCCAATAGTAGGAAGATTGCCAACATCTAATTGGCTTTAAAGTTTTGTTCTGTCAATGGTGTATTGTATTTTAAAAGCAGTAATGCCAACCTTATGATTTAGGTGTGAAATGGGACCTCAGAATATATGACTGATTATGGCAGGAAGGAACTATTTTCTTAAGGAAGACTTGCTAGCCTACTTGTTGCTGTAGTGTAAGTAAAGAGTTTATTTTGTACAATACAGCAAAGAGAACAGCATAAAAATTATATATGAGAACGACAAGTAGTAAGCATATAACTGGTACATATCTGTTCTCATTGGGAGATCTTGTAGTGTTTTATAAAAAAAAGAATATAGATGTCGTTATAAGAACCGATCTTTTAGCTGCCAAACCCATTTAAGTCATTGTTGCCCTGGAAACCTATGTATTCCTGGAGGCCCCCCCCCAGTCAGTCCAGCCAGTTCAATTGCTTTTTGACAGTTTTCTATACTGGACCTGTGAAATGAGCAGGTTTTAAAAAAAAATCCCCACTCCTTTTGCCCCAGCTGCTCATCCCACTCTTGCGTTACAATTTACGGCCTCTCAGGTATGCTGATATGGCTCTTATTAATGCACATCTTTTCACTCATCTGTTTTACTGCCTTCCCCAGCAAATGCTTGCACTGGCGCACTGGTCCTCACTCTGTAGGGACTAAATGGGCTGAGCTGGAATGAATGAGCGGGACAGAAGGCTCTTAAATCAGCTCCTAAACTACTGGATATTGGTAACGTAAAACCAAATTCTTGGTGATGGGAAGACTAATGAGGCTCCCTGTGTCACATAACACATCGGTGACAGGAAAGGGAAAGAAAACGCAACTTTCTTGACTGCCATTATCATATAACTATATCAAACCGTGACCACTATTACCACGTTCATTAAGCCACGCTGCCTGGCTATTATTAACACATAGTTACCGTATCATCTTGCTTTGTAGACAGACTGCTGCTTGCTCATTTCTGTAGGATCTGAGAAACATGGAAACAAAGATACAGTACCTTCATGCTGCAGGGATACAGGGTCCTGTATCCCAGCTTGTTAGATCATCAAAAACTTGTGTATATTTACTTACATCATACCCAAAGAATGTGATGTAACCTTGTAAATTTTGTAAACCTTCGTGTTTAAGTGACTGAGATTTATTTTCTTACGCTGTAAGAAATATCTGTAGACCTCAGGTGTGCTCCATAATACATGTGACATAGTAACATGGATGTTAAAACATGAGAACTTGCCAGAACACTCGTAATACAAAAAGCAGCTGCTACTGAGGTACCGTAGGTAAGTAGTTTTCTACCTGTTGGTATATTGTGTTCAACAAGTTCCAGGACATGTAAAGAAACATAAACACGAGAATAAACAGAAAATAATCTAAAGAAGGCTATTCTTTTTATTCTTAGTGCTGAAAATGTGGACATCTTAGTTTGCTTTGAAGATCTCATATAAAAAGACAAAACAGAGAATATTTTCATCAATTTGCATTTTCTCAGATTTAAGGATTTTTCTCCCTTAAAAAGGAACCTCTGAAAGCAAAGGGAACTATAAGCACTGTGTCATATTATGGTAAGGGTATTTAGATTCACTTTTAGAACCTGCCCAACTTTAACTATTGATTTGGGATAATTACATTTGATCAATTTTTTTTTTTTAATTTTCCATTACTTCAGGGAGATTTTCTTTTCAGGACATGGAATTCTATAGCCTGAGTTGATAACTCAGCACAATTTCCACTGAATTTAGCAAGAATTACAGGAATACAACACCTATAAAATGGGACCCTCATCGCAGAGTGATATTTAAATTCGACATTAACACTACCTAGTGCAGCCAAAGGAAACTTCAATGGATGCAACAGCCCATTTGAGACTTGATTCAAAATGAACTGGCAGCCAAGCCTACAGTGTTTTATTCCTCCTTCTAACCTTTCATCTTGCATTTGTTGCATTTACCTCTCTGCATTGGAGAGCTTTCATAATGTTTGTAAAACGCAATAAAAGTATGCTGAAGCTGCTCAGGAATCCTTGGGCTGCAAATAGTTGGAGCTGGGAGGGCATTCCAGAGAAATATCCCTGCATACTTCCTCTCTGACTGATCACTGCTGGAGACAGACTACTAGGCTAGAGGGACCTTGAGTCCAACACAATATGACCTTCTTCATGCTTGTAAATATTCGAGTTGGGATTCTCAGGGCAGCATTCATTTCTTAGCTGTGTGCACTTCACTAGATAACTAACTGGAATGTATCAGCAGGAATGCAAGGGGTTATTTTTGCCTACAGAAGAAAAAACCTTGTGTAATCTGAACTGCTTTATTTCTTGCTGAATTATATATTTTGCAGCAGCATGTAGTTTAGTAATCAACCATGAACTGAATATGTGTGATACTCTGAATATTGCATATGCTTAAGGGGAAGCAAATTCCAGGCTTCTGTGGCAATGTCGTCCCCTGGGAGAACACAGAAACTTTGTTTTGGTATGAACACTTTCTGTTTTGTCAGAAGCGTTTGTACTGTAGTTTGGAAAGCAATCATATCTACTGGGACATCAGGTTACCGCAGGGTACCAGTGCATACGTATTTGTAATAATTGATACCAATTTCAGTTAAGCACTAGAGTTTTTGCCCTCTTTTTAGCCCTGACAAGGCTCATTAAGATGTTTAGGCTAGACTCTGCTGACTGGGTTTCTTGGAAGAGCTGAAACGATTCAAGTACCTATTTCCCATCATCTCCTTCAAGTTCTCTTCAAAATCCCACCCAAGTAAAATGCAATAGAGATGCTTTCTCTAGATTAATTTAATTGGAAAATGCTGTGGAGAACAAGTCCTTTTAATCACAGCATTTTGCTAAATCGAATGTGTTGCAGTTCTGGTTACGAGCAAATTCAGTCATTACTATCTTACAAGTAAGTAGGATGTTGTATGTGGGTGACTGCATATAGGTTGTATCGTGAATGTTATGGAGCTGTTCCTTTTGGAGAATTGGCACAAAAAAAATTCACAGTGTAAGGACCTCTATAGCATCCCATAGCAATTTGAGATTGGTTTAATTTTTGTGTTTTAACTGAAGATATGTTTAAATGAATTTAGAATCTGTCTATGTTTGTGTACAATACCTTATTTTCACATCCTTATTTCACATGACATAGAATGCAAAGAGGAGGATGACTTTTGTTCAGATTTAGATGAACACCTTTTGCAAAAGCAGCTGAAGAACGAAACAAATTCCAAAAGAAATATTGCTACATAGGATAGATATTTGGTATCAGTCACCGTCATTTTATTTTGACTTCTACTTGCGATGCACTACATATAGAACATACCAATTGGTGTGGGAATTGCACAACACAGTCACTTAATGCCCTTCTGCCAGTTATGGGGTACTGACATAGGAAAAGAAAATGAACATGGTAGGGCAACATGAAAAAGCTACATGCTAAGTTGATCTCAAACCTAAGGGGCCTGAGTAAGGATGAGGTAATTGTTGCCCAAGAAAAGATGCATGCATATAAAACACAGAAAAAATAGTTACATTTTTCCCAATCAACATACGTGAATCGGTCAAAAAACATCAATCTCACATTACTCTGATAAAATCCTGGACTAACCTTCTTATGACATAGAAAGAGGAATCCTGACACTATCAGTCCTTGGGTTTTCCTGCACAAAAGTGTAAAGCACGTTACATGAAGAAACATTTTCTTCGTATGGCATGCTCCTGAGCTAAGTCTGGGCTTTGCCAAAATGGGAGGTGATCTTGCTCCTATTGACAGTCTTAGGATTTTCTCCTGATTTTAGAGGAAGCAACATAAGGTCCCCACTGGAATAAGGTGTATTAGGGGATATTCCACATCTCTGGCTTGCTAGAAGAATTAGTACCCATGAACATAATCTACTACAGATCAAGAGAGCAATTAATTAACTTTTGACAATGAGATACTGTTACTTAAGTAATATAATTCAACACAAAAGAACCCGCTTTTATTTTCTGTACTTGGTCACAAAATTTAGACTAATTTTTTTGTTCTGAGTGTGCAATTGTTAATAAATTTAATTCATCTGGAATTTTAGCTATAGAGAGGATATAGGAAACATCAACTTTATGCGCAAAAGGACAGAGAAGACTTTTACAAGAAGAGCACACAAATCAATGTGGCTCAACGTATCACCTCTATTCCACACAAAGACAAAACTACTGCCATTACTGGGGTCCTGTATTGCCTACGTTGCCTGCATTGCTTAGACTGTCTTGTCCATTGAAAGATTTTTGAAGGAATTTGTAATAAACAGATTTGGAATATATGCTGACATGAGGCAGTTAGTTGCAGAATCTTTATTTTAACTAATCTCCATTCTGCCCTATTGAAAATGTAAGTTGACTACACTTTATGAAACATTTAAGAGTTCTAAATACAAACCACACATTTAGTTTAAGACTACCACTATAATTTCACCATGTAGCACACACACCTATGGAATAGCTTGTTTATTATTGATTTTGTTTTAAATCTCTGTTATATATTCATGCATTTCCCTAATGCAGACTATTTTTATAGGTTACTTTTAAGTAACAGCACTTAAGTAATAGTCAGCTGCAGTGAAAAATTGCAGAAGAAACTATCAGGTAACAATACTTTTTAAAAGGAGTATGCTGCTTGTTCATAAAAAATGGTCCATGCTTCATCTGTGCTGTGGTATGAATTCCAGCAGAGCAGAGTCATTAGGGTGTTGGTCACCAAAACAATAGGATAATTTGGTAAAGGTCAGCATTATAGTGTCAGAGCTCTACCCCGCCAAAAAAAAAAAGGAAAAAACCAAGAGGTGTGCATTTGCTTTCCTAAAATAAGAAAAGGCAAACCTTTTGTTAATGTGCAACTTACTGAGGTTAAAAATTAATTTAATTTTTGTTGTCTCAGCTGGGAGATAAGAGCATACATTACATGGAGAGATGTTGATTACACTAAAAGTAACCAGTTAAATCTAGTTGGGAAATACATTTAAAAGTCTCCCCTTAAAACACACAGTACTAAACTAAAACTTGGCTATGATTTAAAGCTACTACTACAACAACAACAGTAATAATAATAATACCACCAGTAATAACAAATTAATTTACTGTGGACACTTTGAACATAAATAAATATAATTGAAATGAAAATCTGGTCTGTTGTGCCTGTCTTTTTACGTCTGACAACTTCTAAGAAAAGATACACAAGAAAAACCATAAGAAGATTCAAAAATCCAGAGTTGTTGATTTAAGAAAACCAGAGTTTTCTGAGCCAGACTCCCTCATTATTATTATTTCTGTAAAAGTGCCATAGTATGCCTGCTCATGTACACAAACTGAAGCTTTGATTTACAAATACGATGGAGTAAAAAATATTTTCCATGACTGATTTGTTTGAAAGAAAAATACGTTTTGAATGGTTTATTTTTTCCCCAGTAACACATTATCCTCACTGACCATGAAATCAAACTTTGGTTTGTTAATATTAAAAATGAACATAAATGTATCGTTATCACTTGAGTAATATAATCCTATTATCATTTTATTAGATAAGCAGTGACAATGTTTTGTTTGTAATAGCCTCTAGAGATACAATAAATCTAGCAGGGGAATGTCAGCCCAGTCCAAGACAGATTAAATGTAGAGAACTGGAATATAGTTCCCAGTAAACAAACACTTTGAGGTCAGGAGGTCGTACTTGCTCAGCTGTTCTTCATAAGCCCTATTGGAAATAACTTTCATACCATCACTGAATATGTTTCATGCTACCTAATAATACCGAGGGCCAAGTACAGTTGTGATAGAAATTGTTTCTAAGTGAAATATTGAGTGTAAAATGACCAAAAAGCAATATGTAAATGGCAAATCAGGATGATGTTAGACATCCAATGGGTGCAAATCATAAGGTCTGCTCTTTTGTGGGGAAAAAATTCATCCCACTTGGAAGCTTGTGCAAATTCCCTTTGACAAATGAACTGATTTAGCCCCGGCAACCCTGTGATTAATACAACAAAAACGAAGGCTTACTATATTTGAATTTAGAAGAGGACTAAGAAGAATATTCAGCCAATGAACTCTCCCTTGGTGGTTGACTAATCGCAACAGAATGGGGACCGCAAGACAGAAAAGGTCTGGGAAGGACAGAGAGAAAGAACTACATTCAATTTGCTTTTGGCATCTCTTCTAACAGGGAGAAAATTGCCTGGATTCTGGGAACGCATAAATAAATAAATAATTAAATAAGTAAGTAAATAAATAAGTAAATAAGTAAGTAAGTAAGTCAGTGTGTGCTTTATTATGGGTAAAGTTCTCAAAAACTGTTAAGATAACTTGGTGTTTTTCAGACTCACACACCCGACTTTAAGGAACTGTACACTTACAGGAACTTACAGGCTGTATTAATAACAGATACTGTTGACAAGCTCAGTCAGGTCTCAGTGGTAGCATTTAAGCAGGCAGTTTCATAAGGCCTTAAAAAGTCTCCTTCAGCACAAACAGAAAATCTGCAGAAAATGCAGGTATACAGACCAAATGCTGCCCACTGACATATCCCACTAGAGATAACTGAAATACACACTGTAAAAACAGATTCTGACCGTGGCGTTTGTGTACAAAACAGTTACTACAGGCCCAACATATCCTTTGTCACGTAGTAAACTAAAGCCATATGTCATTGCTGTGATGTTACGGTGTTTTTAAACGTATGAGAGTTGTTACCCATGTTAATAATGTAAATTATATTTTGATTGAAAGATTCCAGTTCCAAAACACAACAAACCATGCTTTGGACAATATTGCTAACTTTGCTACATTATAATGTAAAATGGTTATTAGCAAAAGGGAGAGCCATTTATTAATTATGTTTCTTTTTGTACAAAGTTGTAGAAATGTAAGCACTGTAGCATTCTGCCTTTTTAAAATATCCATTATACAAAGAAGTTAATTTGCTAAATAAGGAAGGTATGAAAGTTTAAAAAAAAGGATAGGATATGTGTGGCAAAAATATAGTTTGCATTTCTAAGTGGTGCTGATCAAATAAAATCAAAAAGACTGCATTACTTTCTGTACATAAATTTGCACAGCATATCCAACATTCTAGTCTGTACAGTGTTAATAGACCCAATAGAATACAAAATAATCGGGGATAAATTAAAGACAAATTTAAATTTTAGCACTGTGCTTCCTGGTAATTGATTTGTACGTAATGTGTGTAACCACATGGTTATTATTTTTGCATAGTATTTAAGAACTCATAATGTAGTAATTTCAGAACTCCAGCGGTAGGAGGAGGTGAGAACCTCGACTCAAGATCTGTTGACTGAGAACTTTTCCGTACAAATAGCAACAGGAGGTTTAGACCGCTCTCCAAGCTGAATGTGGGGCTATGGGGAAAAGCAGTGTGAGTCACTCTCTGTCTCAAGTCCCAGGCCAGGCACAACCTCTCCCAAGTGCACTGGATGACCCGACAGCCCTTCTCCTCTGTGCCGAGTCAAGCATGAGCACGAACTCCTGCATCAGTCAGTGGTACTGGTCTTGGGAGGGAGTTGTGGAGCAGCACTAAGCTCCCCCATTTGAGCACATGGTGTGACAGATGCAGCTGCTCAGGGAGCCAAGGAGTGAGAAAAACTAGTAAATTGGTGGAGACACAAGAACTGCTAAAGCCAGGTTAGGGGAGCAGGAGACAGCATTAGTATGAGGACTCTGACATCTTCAGAGATTTGAGAAAAATATGAACCATTATGAGAAAATAGGAAAGCTGCCAAGCTTCTTGCAGATACAGTATACAGACACTTCTGTGCTCTGTCAGTGGTGGCAGCCAGGGCTGGAGGGGGACCCAGAAGGGGATACAAGAAGCACGGTGTAGGTAGCTGTGGAAAGTGTCTTTCTACTTTCAGTCCCTCAGGGTTAAGCACTGTTCCCTGAGGTACAAGAGCTTTGAAATCTCATTGGTTGTTTGTTTCCTACCACATGCAGTTTTCTTGCCTCTGAAAACAAAATGTTGGTCATTTGGGAGATTCCTATTACTTTCAGATAGCAAAGATAAAAGGCTGGGAGAAACAGTAAATCTACCAAAGCATACAAAACAAAGGTATTTACCTGTTCTATATCTGCTAAGATTTAAGTGACACCTACTCAGTGGTCATTTACATGCAGTTCTGTGCGTGCCAGTAAGAGGTATGCTAGAAGGAAAAAAAACACCCTTGCAAACATCATAAATAAGAAATGAAACACTCCCCCAGACCTGGGTCTCCAGTGTACATATATTAATTACACACCAGAGAGTAAAGCCTCAGTATGTGCAAGCATTTAATTCATTATTTGCATTTATTACAAACATTCCTTTTCACTTTAACAATACAGTAACCCACCAGTGAAATAACAGCAATTCAAATGTGGTCATTTACAGACATGCGGTTTCTTGTGCCCATTGTACAGTGCAGCGCTGCCAAGTCTCACACCTTAGGAGTAAGCTCTTGCTCTCTCCTCTCTCTGTCACACACGTACATCCACACACATACAAAATTTACATGTCTGCTCTCACCTATGCTCTTTTGGGAAAACCCACAAATTTCATCAATGTCACTCATACAGATTTAAAAATCCTGGCAGCTTTTGAATAGCTTTTCTTCATCAGCTGCAATTAAGTGTTGGAAAAGAAATCCAAAATGTACAGAGAGAGTCTTTCTCCTTAATAGGAAATGTTAGCAATACTATGTGATTTCTAATATGTTCCAATGTTTTGCCACGCCATCTTACTGGAAGGCAAAGTCTGCATGCCCTGTGATTAGATTTCCTTAAACGCTGGGCAATTCGGTGTTGTCAGCCATAATATAAAACATTATTTATAACTATTTAACTGTTTTAAGAGTATAGTTAATAGCTTTCTGTAACATGATCTTAAAGAAGTTGATTAAGTGTGCTTTACAATGTGACCAGAAAGAGCTTCCGATTAGCGACATCGATATATATATTTTACATCTCACATGGCCCATACTTTTAAAAGCTGGGGGTGTTGAAATATGAGTCAAACCAAAATGAAATCAAATCATTAGAACCGAAGTGTTTCTTACCACACTTCATCAATATCATCCTGTCACACCAATAGATTGAATATCCACAACATAAAGTACCTTTCTCTGGTAATAAAAACTAGAAATATATAATGTTTCTGCCACTCATACAAAGCAAAGATGGGCCTCGGGGGAAGAATTCAGGGCTGGATCCGAAACTCATCATAGTTTTTGGTTCAGGCTGTAACACAGAAAGTAAACAGAAAAAAATGTTAGGCTCTGGATCTGAATAAGAGTTCAAATATACCCAAGGTTAAACAGATGTGACAGGGACCCATTTCTAATTTCAAGGCTATAAATTGCTAAAGGAGCTCAGAGGTTTAAAAAGAGAGTGTAGTTATGAAAATAATAAATGTTTTCCAAACATGCTCAACTCTGTTCCCTGAGAGTCCGTAATTGCACCACACTTCCTCTGGCAATTCCGGTCAGCTGCTTAGTTTTTATTCCTTGTTCATCTCGTGCCTGAAGAGGGACTAGTATCATCCTGGCAAATAAAAGTCTCAGTATAATTATGAAGCAGAGGGATTTTTATGTCCCAGACTGAATTGCAAATGTCTTTTGGATCTAGTAATGTTCAAATCCAGTTACTGCCTTTCCAAACATTTTTACCTTATTTACTATTTCTATCAAGACTACAATCCCAATTTGCCATTGTATATTTGTCCTCATATTTATGCACTTAAGAAATTCAGACACTAAGAAAATGGTTCTGCCAGCTTTTTATTTCCAAATAAACACCCTGATGAAATGGGTTTTTGCCAACAAAATGAGATATATATTCTTTGGAAATTGTACATATAGACACAAAAGGAGAGAGAACTGATCTTTTTTTCAGCTCTTTCTTTTCCAAAGAAAAGACCTGAAAGAAAAAAAGTGTTTTTCCAAACTCTTTTCAGCCACGTACAATGAAAGGGCAAGAGGCAAGAGACAAAATTGTGATGTGGGAAACTAGAATTTGATATAAAGAAACTTTTTTACAACGAGTGTTTTCAACCACCGGCAGAGATCCTCTAAGCGATGGTGGAATCTCCATCCTTGGAGACATTCAAAATGTGGCCGGGCAAGGCCCTGAGCAACATGCTGTCCTGCTCTGGAGGTCCCTTCCAACCTCCATGGTTCTGATTCTATGACATATATAGGGAGAATTGCATCAAAAAGCTACTTGACATTCACCACTTTTTCCTTAAAAAAAACCCCAAATATTGGCTTAACTCTGATTCTACATGCTTAGAGTACAATTCTGGTATACATGAAAAGTATACCATTTGGTGTAAAATACTGGCTTGAACGAAAACCATTTCCTGTTACTGAAATCAGTGGGGTTGGAAAGGTGAAAATCAAGTCAGAAGGAGATGGGATTATTGCCATTGTACCTGTAATAGGCTTTTCTAACTGAATTAATGTATTAGTGTTAGAGAGTCTCACAAGACTAGGGATTCACTAGAAATGCTGATCAAACTTCTTTTTTATTTTGAAGTTTTAAGTATTTTATGGAGAATGTAGGCAAAGATAGAAAAATAGTGGGGTTTTTTTTCTACTCAGGAGCAAGTTTTCCAAAAGTTTTATATCACATGGATGTATTTCAGACGGTAGTAGCTCATGATCCCTGCCTAGAAAATTCAGACTGATTAAGGCACAAAACCATTAATTCTCAGAGCAAATGCAAGTTTCATCAGTTCCAACCACATTTTTCTTGATCCAAATCTTTGTTTGTACCAGTACAAGCATATTGATTGTTGATCCTGGGATCACAGTGCACAACTTGTCCATTTGGGTAAAGTCCTTCATTTCTCAAAGGGGCAATAAAATCATAGACTCATAGAATCATTAAGGTTGGAAAAGACCCTTAAGATCAAGTCCAACCGCTAACCTATCACTGCCAAGTCCACCACTAAACCATATCCTCAAGCACCATGTCTACCCTTCTTTTAAATACCTCCAGGGATGGAGACTCAACCACCTTTCTAAGCAGCCTGTTCCAATGTTTGACAACCCTTTCAGTGAAGAATTTTTGCCTAATGTCCAACCTAAACTTCCCCATGCACAGCTTGAGACCATTTCCTCTCATCCTATTGCTTGTTAGTAGGGAGAAGAGACCGACCCCCGCCTTGCTACAACCTCCTTTCAGGTAGTTGTAGAGTGCGATAAGGTCTCCCCTCAGCCTCCTCTTCTCCAGACTAAACAACCCCAGCTCCCTCAGCCACTCCTCATAAGGCTTGTTCTCTAGACCCTTCACCAACTTTGTTGCCCTTCTTTGGACACGATCCAGCACCTCGATGTCCTTCTTGTAGTGAGGGGCCCCAAACTGAACACAGTACTCAATGTGCAGCCTCACCAGCGCCAAGTACAGGGGCATGATCACCTCCCTACTCCTGCTGGCCACACTATTCCTGATACAAGCCAGGATGCTGTTGGCCTTCTTGGCCACCTGGGCACACTGCTGGCTCATGTTCAGCTGGCTGTCAACCAACACCCCCAGGTCCTTTTCCTCCAGGCAGCTCTCCAGCCACTCCTCCCCAAGCCTGTAGTGTTGCATGGGGTTGTTGTGACTGAAGTGCAGGACCTGGCCCTTGGCCTTGTTGAATCTCATACCATTGGCTCTGGCCCAACGATCCAGCCTGTCCAGGTACCTCTGTAGGGCCTTCCTGCCCTCCAGCAGATTGACACTTCCACCCAGCTTGGTGTCATCTGCAAACTTACTGAGGGTGCACACAATCCCCTCATCCAGATCATCAATGAAGATATTGAACAGGATTGGCCCCAACACTGAGCCCTGGGGAACACCACTTGTGACTGGCCGCCAACTGGATTTGACTCCATTCACCACCACTCTCTGTGCTCAGCCGTCCAGCCAGTTTTTAACCCAGCACAGAGTGCACTTGTCCAAGCCGTGAGCAGCCAGCTTCTCCAGGAGAATGCTGTGGGAGACAGTGTCAAAGGCCTTACTAAAGTCCAGGTAGACAACGTCCACAGCCTTCCCCTCATCCACTAAGCGGGTCATCTTATCATAGAAGGAGACCAGGTTAGTGAGGCAGGACCTCCCTTTCATAAACCCATGCTGGCTGAGCCCGATCCCCTGGGTCTCCTGCACGTGCTGCGTAATGGCATTTAAGATGATCTGCTCCATGACCTTTCCTGTCACTGAGGTCAGGCTGACAGGCCTGTAGTTCCCTGGATCCTCCTTCCAACCCTTCTTGTAGAGGGGCGTCACATTCGCTAGTTTCCAGTCATCTGGGACCTCCCTGGTTGACCAGGACTGCTGATAAATGATGGAGAGTGGCTTGGCGAGCTCCTCTGCCAGATCCCTCAGTATCCTCGGGTGGATCCCAGCCGGCCCCATGGACTTGTGAACATCCAGGTGAAGGAGCACGTCGGTGACTGCCACCTCTTCAACAACTGGGACTTAATTCTGCATACTATAACAACATGAGAAAAGGCTCTGCACTGTCTTTTTGTAGAAAAGCTATAAATTCTAGAGGGATGAGATTGGCATCTAAACTTAGGATACAAACACATACCTGAGAACACTTACTAAATCATACATTTATTTCAGTAAGAAATATTCTTAATTTGAATAATTGAATATTTTTACATTATGTATATATTATAAACATTATATATAATGCAGTTAAGATACAGAGTTTAAAAATAAATTTTTTCATGAGGATTTTGTATACAAGTACAAGCCAAGATTATTCTTGATTTACTTGCCCTATATATTTACACTGTACATGTACATACCAGCATGTGTAGTTTGTTTTGCCTCTTACATACACATTTAGCAATAGAAATAATAGCTTAAGACTGAATTATGACTAAACCATAACTAACTCTTTTGACTGAATGAACAGTCATGAACAGAGCATGGAAATACCTCAAGTTTCTTAAAATATTAGAATTGGGGATAAATTTTTTTTAATAAGGAAACAGAATTCTTTCCAAGCATTCACTGTAAAAACTACGTTAGCTGCCAAAGAACATTTTTATTACATACTTCCCATTATATTCCCATAAACCAGCATTATCATGGTGTTAAATGGAAGCAAAACTACTTGTTAGTCTCACCAACATTGATAGTCCCCAGCTAGTGACTGTAAACCCCAAGTTCTTCCCAAGTCCCAGCCCACAGAATAGCCCTTTATCAGGTCATACAGAGCAAAGAGCAGCAAGAAGAAATGGAGGGCAGAGATAAGAAGAAATATGTCTCCTCACCTCCTTAGAAATATTTATTGCTTTTCTAATTAACATAGCAGTTTCATTTTCCACTACAAAAATTGATCTGGTCTTAAAGGAGAGAGTGCTGCACATATACTTCTTGTGTCTTCTAAAATACAATGCATGGAATTCATTGCTTTATAGGGAAAATGGAATATATGGATGATATAAAACATTATTAATGGTGTATGCAAATCAAAGGATTACATAGTAACCTGTGATACAGCTGAAGACATAAGACTGCTTTCACAAACAAGAAGCGTGAAACAGAAGCAAGTACAATGAATAACCTTAATTACTTAAAAGGACAGTTTCTATACTCTAGCTTAGTTTAATTTCTGTTAGATAGGGCTGACCATGGAAAACCTGGTGAACTTGTCAAAAACCTAAATCAATAATTCTAATAATAAATTCTATAATAAATTCTATAATAATATATTTTTCTATAACACATTCTATAATATATTAATTCAAATAATAGTATTATGTCTCTCCACATAATCTGTTTATTGAAAATACACATGAAAACATATAAGAAACAGTAGTAGCAAAGAGGTAAAGGTGACCTTGAAGCTAGTTTGTGGTAGTGACCAGCATTGGGCATACTGGGAGAAGTGGTGCATATGATAGTTACTCATCACTGGTTATTGTTACTCAGCCCTGTTACTCTGGTAAGTGATCTGTGACTCAACTTTGGATGAAAATCAAGTAGAGTCAGTGTATTTAGGAGGTAATGTACTTTCACAGAGATCTACAAACGTAGACAAGCAGAACTGCGTGTAAGCGTTTAACGTCACTCTTATCTCACCCCTCCATTGGTTTGGGAAGACCTGCAAAGGCTGGGACATTAATGGTGGCTACTTAAGAGGTGCAAATACCCCTGTGTTTTGGAAGTGGGACAGGGGAGGAGATGATTAAATTAGGGTATGTGAGTATTTTAGAGGTAATGTAATAACGAACATGAAGGGAGGGAACTGTGGTAAGGGGACAGGTGCACTTTACTGAGGTAGGAGCTGCAGGGCCCTGCGCGCGCTGAGCACACAGCCCAATTCAGGCCCTCGCGCCCCCATGAAGGCGCGTGGGAGGGCGGGAAGGCCTGAGGGGCCTCACGCCGCGCGGGGTGGGCCCAGCCGGACCTCGGTCGGCTCCGGCTCCGGCTCCGGCTCCGGCTCCGGCTCCGGCTCCGGCTCCGGCTCCGGCTCCGGCTCCGGCTCCGGCTCCGGCTCCGGCTCCGGCTCCGGCTCCGGCTCCGGCTCCGGCTCCTCGCTGGCGTCCCGCCCCGCGCGGGCAGGGCCGGTGCTGGAAGTGACGTCGGCGGGCGGGCGGAGCCGTGAGGCGCTTATGGCGGAGGCGCCGTGTTGATGTCCCCGGCGCCCTCCGCGCCTGCCCGAGGTAAGGGGCCCTCCTAGGCCTGGCGGAGGGGACGGGCGGGTCTGACACCTCCCGTGCCGCCGGCCGCCGGCAGCCGCTGGGGCGGGCGGGTTGTTGGGCCGCGGGCCTCGGTTCTGCGCCACTGGGAAGCCGCCCGCTCCCCCTCCCCCCCCCCCTTCCCCAGCTGTTTGGGCCGGCCGTAGTCGGGAGGGGAGAACGGGGGTAGCGGGGCCCGGGCGGCAGTGCTGTGAGGGGAGGCGGCGGTGGAGCTCCCTCCTCTACCTCAGTCCCGGAGCAAAGGTGACCGGCGGCGGGCGCTGGCGGAGCAGGGGTGGGAGGCAGGTAGGGGCCGGGGGTGTCGGTGTGCCCCGTCTCGCCGGGGCCGCAGCTGGGGGACGGCGGGAGGAGCCGGCTGGGGCGGTGCGGCTCGCCCTGCTTTTGTTTTTCCTGCTTGACGAGCTTTTCCTCCTTTTGGGTGCGTAAAACCGAACGCGTCGTTCGGCCTCCCCCGGGGGAATCACTAGTCACGTCGGTAATGAAGCCTAAGCATAGCTCTTCCTCCACCTCCTCCTCCTCCGCCCCTCTTTCCCAACCGGTAGTTGTGAGCTAGGCAAGCAAGCAGCCAGCATCCCCTAAACTATCCTTGAACTGTAAGTAGATCTCGGCTTCACCTAAGCCTCGGGGATTTTCCTGCTGGGGATCAGTAATCCCAGATGATTCTGCTGGTCTGCACAAGTTTAGATCTGTGAATAGTTCTGCTTTGGGCTTGGAAACCAGTCTCCCTTTACTGGTTTCACTAAGGCCAGTACTCAGCTGCGGTAGCTGGCAACCAGTGCACAGAAATGAATGTTGGTTTGGTGGCTTTTGGTTTGTTTGCGTGTTGTGGTTTTTTTTTTTTTTTTAATATGTGCTTTTTATATCTGATTTTTAATATGTGCTTTTTATCTGATTGTTAAGATAGACCGATTTAAAAAAAGTTAAAATGAATTGGTTTTGTTATTAATGCTTTGTTTGCTCTTTTTTGTACTTGTCATGGGTAATGAAAGCTGAAAGTCTGTTTCATGTCAATATTATTTGGCTTCAGGTACTACTGAATTACTAAAAATGAATTAATCTGTTGCACTCAAAAAAGCCTAAGGTTCTTCTGCGTGTTTTAGAATTTTAGAAAATGCTGCTTCATACCATTTATAGTTCAGAGTGGATTTGATAGATGTCTTAAATGTAATCCTCTGTTTTGTGAGGTGTGGGAGTTTTCAGGGTTTTACTCTGCTGTAAAATTTCCTATGCTCTTCTGGACTTCAAAGCTAGATAACAGATAGGATTTATGTGTACCCCATTGTCTCTCAAGAGCCATCTTTTGATCTTTACTGAATATCTTGCTTGTGTAAGTTCTTGTTTTTGTCCTTTATATCTGTTAATCTTTGCAAGTTTGGCATTTTATCTAATTACTTGTGTTGTTCAGGGTATAAAACTGCCTTTTGTTTAACATCTGAAACACCAAAATAAGGTCATGGCTGCCTGTATATACTTCGTATGCGATGGTAAATTGGGCAGTAATAAGCTTAAAACATTGAGGGTTTAAACCGAAAAAATTCCTGTTTACTTTTTCCTTGTTTTGAGTGATGAACACCTGTTTACTTCATAGTGCATTTTATTTCAGAAAACATGAGCTCTTTCCTACTTATTTTTTAACTGGTGAAATTTTAAGAGGCTATAGGAAATACACAGACAGCCTTTAATCTTTGAACTTCTTGAGACTTGCAGCAGCCCAGCCCTTTTTGGGATTGGTTTCCGCATATATCTTCAACGAAAGTAAATATATTATGTCACACACTTGGCAGTTACCTCATTCAAGGTGTGAATTTGCTTGGTCATTATCAAATGACTTTTAATAGCAATTGCAAGAGTAGGATGGCTCATCTTTCTAGAAATGTGTTAGATTTATAGGGCCCCAATCCTCCTAATATCAAATGTTTTGACAAACTTGTGACTGTACACTGAAATCAAACACTAGAAACTTGTCAGTTGCCCATCTTATATTTTTGGCAGGTATCGCTAAATCTGCGGGAGGGGCATTCTTGTTCTGCTTGTGAAGCATCTTGCATTGCTGTGATTTTTAGTACTCTCTATCCTGAATGAGGTGGTGAATGGAAAGCATGATTAAAAGTTGCAGTCCAACTGATTAGTGTTAAGCCATCAAACTGCATGCATACGTAAATGTTCCCGCTGTCAATGAAGTCCATTGTTTATGGTGATGAAGCTAAACATGCAGGGCTTGGAGCATATGTGTTACAGTGAGAACAGTAAAAGATGCCCACAGACTGCTAAACAGAGGCAAGAGAACTCTTTTGAAGAAGGAAAAAACCACCAAACCCTGCCAAACAAAACCCTCCTGTTCAGATAAACTTTCTTGCTTTTAAAAAAATGCCTTAAAATGGAACTTTTCTGACTTTTATTGAGGGGGAAGAAAAACTTCACATATAAAAATGCTGTGAAAAGCACTGAGCAGTACGGATTCTGAGAAAAGTTGAAGTAGGGAAACTAGGAAGCTTTGTTTCTTCTCCCCTGCCACATCCAGAATCATTAAGAATATTTCATTAAGTTAGAATCCTGCTTTGTTTTCACACCATTGCTGTTATTTCCCACTTTCTGCCACTGTCTGAGGTATAGTACTGGGGGCATTCAGCTAAGCAATGTTTTCTCTCCATCTTGATGCCATCACTAAAATGACTGCCCTTTTATTCTAAGAGGTGGTTGTTTTGGAGCGATGCTGAGGCAGTGCACTGTGGTGGACTTGGTCTATAGCTATCTGTTTTCAGAACAGAGGAACTAATTGTTAGGTTTCTCTGTCTTGTATATTTCAAATAGCTTATTTTTTTAACTGAACTCATTTTTCCACTGTATTTAAGTAGCAACTTCTTTAATTTTGTTACAGATCAATCATGTCATCGTTTCAGGAAGTTCCCTCTTCCGCTAACACTTTGCAGACTTCCAATTTTGCACATGTGATTTTTCAAAATGTGGCAAAAAGTTACCTTCCAAACACACACCTTGAATGTCACTACACTCTGACCCAGTTCATCCATCCTCATCAAAAAGACTGGGTTGGTATTTTCAAGGTAAGTAAAGTTTGTTCTATTGCTATTTCTCAAATGTTTACAGTCTTCTTTCTTACCAGATAGAAAAAAAATTCAAAAAAATTCCATCAGCAGTAAAGGCTTTCTCATAAACTTAAGTGGAACATCGCTTAAGTGATGTATTGGTTCCTGCTATTAGAGTGTGAGTTTTGTAGCAAAGATCAAACTGGAGGTCATAGCTAGAGGAATGAGTATGCTCTAAGTCTGCTGGAGTAAAGGGAAGGTGAGATGTGGTGGTGTAGTGCAAGATTAAATAGAGATGATTTGGGAAGAGATGTGTGAGCACAGAGTGACATTGTGAACAGGACTGCATGAAGAGTGTGAGGCAGAGTAAGTGTGAAATGTGTGTGGAAAGAACAAAAGCTAAGCTGGAGATATCTTGACCCATATCCCTGACTCATTTTTGTTGCTAAAACAGGCTGAACAGTAAAATTATCACTAAAATTATTCAAAACAGACCCTGGAAAATGGGGAGAGGTGAGGCTACATCTAGGTTGCGTCACGTCAGTGATTTGATTTATTTGGAGTTATTTTTAAAAGTTAATCAAGTTTAATTTATGGGATTAGAAATGAATTGATTCTTACATGTGCTTCTACTTAAGACCTTGATCTATGTTTCTTTGTCAGTATAGCTTCTAGTAGATGATGCTTAAATTCCTTACTTGAATGGTTAGAAGTTTTGATTCGGGCTTTAAAGTAGTGATACTTTGGCAGCGAGGAAAGGAGAAGGGTAACAGACAATCCCAGTACTGGTGGACCTTTCTCTTAGAACTGCCCACTGTTGAAGAATGTGGATGCTTGACTTCACTGTAATCTGCAGATCGTCAGTGGATTGTTCATTTTTATTCAAGATAAATTACTCTTCTGCAAAATAGAAGTACTCTGCTCTATAACAGAGCAGAAGCCTTTTTAATGCTATATGCAGTGACTACACAGTCATTACATTGTGTGATGGAGGCATTAACTAAAACAGGCAGATTTCTCTAGTGGGAAGTTTTTAAAAATATGCGTGTATATATATCTTGACTATCTGCAAAGTTTTGACAAATAGTGTAACTGAGCACACTTGAATGTTTAGTTAATGGCAATAATGAAGCTTTAAAAAATGTTTATCAAATCTTTAAAGAGGCTACTGTTCATATTACCCGTAAGCATTCTGAAACTATTTAAATGTAATTTGGGAAGTGACTGTTGTGGCTTTGTCTGTTGATCTAAGTGATGCAGGCAGTAGACAGGACCCTAAAAACACTAGCTAGGGAAATTTAAAAAAAAAAGGCATGGAACAGTTTTTTCGGTGACTACATGAAATTCTGTGTACGATGTACTGGTATCTTTGATTTCATCTTGACTGTGATGATAGATTTGTAAACTATTGAGGTATGAGTTTTTACTCTACTTGAGCAGTGGCAGGTAATACAGCTTTGGCAGTCATTTGAGGAACGTGTTGAGCTGCCATAAGGGAGTACTACTGCTGAAAGAAGTGTCATCATCTTTTACTCAGGGTGGCTTACTTCTTGTGCTTCCTCTCCATTATGTGAAACAAGCTCTTGTGTGATGAATCAAATCAGGGAATTGATTGAGGTTAAGACCAACATTTTGGGACCGGATTTTTAAAATGGAATTCCCCAACTGAATTTCCAGTTCATCTAATTCTCATCAACATAAGGGAAGGAAGCATTGCAAGATGGGGGAAACCGATGAAAATAGTTTTCTTTTTGTGACTATGTCAGTTTATGCTGAGTAAGCGTTATGATTATACTGTCTTAGTATAGTTATAGTACAATGAGGTAAATGGAGCCAGCTGTCCAGTTGTATCTGTGTCACAAATATGTATGTGTATGAGTAATGTTTACGGTAAAATAAATTGTGAAAATATAGTAATCCTGGGTTAGATAATAGAAGTTGTACTGTACTGTGATTTGAGTGTAAAAATAAGTGACTTCTAGAGAACTGATTTGTTCCTGGACAATCAACAAACCACGTAGAGGTAGTTTGAAAGCTGATAAAACAGGCAGGAGTTTTATCATTTACCTTTCTAAAACACATAAGAAGGATGTGATGCATGTTTTGTAAAGCGATTTTCAGCGAGGAAAAAAAAAAAGGCAAATCTTAACTAATTTTAAGAACAATAATTAATGGCCTTCTGTATTGGCCTAGTATGCAAGGAAAGTGAGGCTTCTGTTCATGTAGAGGAAACATAAGTCCACCTTGTCTTTCTGAGGTGAATAGATTACTTGGAAGACAAACCTGTTTATCCTTTGCCTGGATTTGCACAGAAAGTTGCTAGTGTTGTGATAGTGAATACTAGACAGAGGGGAAAAGGCACCTAGTTTAAAACAAACAAAAACACCTCAGCCGTAAAAAACCTAGTGGTAGTTTCAGATTAGTATAGAAAATAAGTAGGAAATAAGATTCCTCCCTACCCCTCATGTGAGCATTGTGTTGGTTTGTGTTCTAATGTTGACTTTTGTTCCATTTTAGGGGGCAGTGGCTTCAACTGTATTCTTAGTTAACGAGTTGAGCAAACACAGGGCAGAATTTTTTTTATCGAACTGATCAAAATCTGTAGGTACTTTTTTAATGAATGGTTTTCATTTAGGTTGCAAGTCCGAGAAGATTTTTTCAGCAGTGATGATGTGTTGCGTAGATATTGGTTATTTGTATCCTTATATTATCCTGTTTGTTTTACTAGTCTGGCAGTTTGTGCAGCTGCACAGTGAAATGGATTGGGGAAGTGATCTGCCAGAAGACGACAGCCCCTCTTCCCCCAGCTTTTACTGCCTTGTTTCACAGCTGGTTGGTTCTTCAGTTTGATGGCTGTGTGATGCAGTGGGCAACTGGCATCACTGATGGAGACAAGTGGACTAGGAAGTTGTGTGGGAGGAGGGCTACACCTAGTCTATTGGCATGGGTGCTTAATGTGGAATGACAACTGAAACTTCCTTTTCAAATCTTTTTGGAGTTTTATTCTGAAGAGCACCTTTTAAGGGTTTGGTTTGTCAGTTTGTTTCCCGTTTAAATGGAAATGGAGCTAATAGTTCCAGAAGCAAAACCTGATTTCATAATACTGACTCTTAATTTCTAGCTTGTGAGTTTTTAAATGTTTCTATAGTATGCATTACATGTCTAATAGACTATTCTTATTCCACATGCATTTGCATTTGTGATTGTTGTAGTTGCTGTTAGTGTTGTGCAGGTTATGTGAAAAAGTGATGTTAGAAATGGAATCCTTGGTAGGAGCCAGAAATTGCTAATAAGATTTTTTTTTTCCTGTGTGTCTTATTGTGGTAATTTATTCATTTATGTATTTATTACAGAATTTCATTTTGCTCTTCATTATATCAGTCTTTTCTACCTGGTATACCTTCCTTTTCACTTGCTAGACTTAATGCTTGTGAGGGTTTCCACACACCCCACCCCCCCCCCCCCCACTAGGAATGTTTCCAATTTTCTGTGTCTACTGAGTATTCCACTTTCATCACTGAGTATTGGTTTATACTTTGTATTATGGACAGATAATGGCTTCAATGAAAGGTACCACAGCAGGTTCCATCATGTTTACAGTTGTTTGTTCACAGATATCTTCTTATGGATATTTTACAAAGCAACTTAAAATAGGAGCCAAGGCAAGATAATGTATTGCCTCCCTGTTCTCCATCAGAGACATGAAAAAGGTCTTGTTGGGAGGTAGAATAGGTCTAGAACTTCAGACCTGAGCTAGGGATTTGTGACATACAGCATTATGACAAAGAACTAAATAAATCAGCAAATGAGTAACAGTTCTAAAACTTAACAGATTCTACCAACTTCTCTGCATAAGCTGTAGGTGAAATGTGGTTTTTGTAGTTCCCAGTGTGATTTAAGTTGCTAAATGTTGACCTTCTGTAATGCTGAGCATAAGGCATATCATGCTGGGGGTAGTAGGTTTAAAACTGTTAACAAGTAAGTAATTTTCTGTTGTTTAGAGAAATGCAAACCCTGTGTTCATACACTGAAAGGGTAATGCTGCGTATAAGAGAATTAGTTCAGATGTACTGACTTGCTTACAAACTAGGTGTATATGCTACTTTTGGGATTGAACCTTTGGCAAAAACTTGGAGGTGTGGGAAGTACAATAATGAAGATGATATTCTTTAGAGCTGAAGTTCTGAATACACGGCATTTTTATTCTTTTCTGTATATATTTGTCTCTCTTATTCCTTGTCTCCTACAGGAGGCTTAAAAGCAGGTTTTGACTGAGTCTTCAAGTCTGTTGTCTGTCTTTGCTATTTCTTTTTGCTTTTGTGACATCCTGGAGGGTCACAAATCAAGTACTGAAAGATCTTGATCAGTTATGTCCTTACTTGTTAGCAAGAAAAAAAAAAGTCAGTTTTACAGACAGGTACTGGTCTAGTACTTGGCATGGACATCCTGAGCCTGAGTCCCTCTTCATGCAGTTTTCTTCTGTGCAGAACCACCTCATGGTTCCTAGTGTGGAGTTGAAGGGGAGAAAGCTTATCATTCTTGATAGATTTCATAGGAGATCTGTACTCCCAGGATGATCTAAGACCAGTGTCCCCTTTTTATTCTTCTCTGCTTCTTTCTGATTAATTGAAATGTGGAGAGGCCCTTAGATTTTAATTAAAATCTAAACCTTTGAAATGAAGAAAAATATGTGCACTACATCTGGTTGTAAAAATGGTCTGTCTGGTTGGTGGTCCTGACCTCCGGATAGGGAAGCCTAAATCTTGTGACTTTATTTCACAATAAAGTAAAATAATCTAATGGCCACATGATTTTTGTTTTTTGCATTATTAATGCATAATGTCCAGGCTTGAACAAGTGTTTGAAAAACCTGCTTGGCATTTAGGAAGAAGTGCTTACCCCTCTGTCTAGGGCATATGCGAGCAAGTAGGACTGACAGATGTTCAGTATGCAAGGGAGACAGGTTTAATACACGTCTCAAAGGCACAAGGAAAGAATTTTATGGGCATAATAAAGTTACTGCTTCAAGACAGTAGCGTTAAAGGTGTAGGTGTTTGTACAGTATATCGTAATACTTTCTGGGTTTCTGAAGATTTAATTTTGCTGAGGCCAGCATGCTGGAAAGACCTGTGATATCAGCAGGTAATATTACGTATGTTAAGCTAATGGCTTTGGTCTTGCTGTGTCATTGACTAACTATTCCATCAAAACTTTTCTGTTCCTCGGTTCTAGTTGGCATATTTTTCTAAGAAATCTACATGACTGTTCTTCTAGGATATTGACTTATGTTATAGATGTGCTTTGGTATTGACTGCTTCAACGTACCCCCAGAGAAGAAAAACATATTTATTTCTTTCTTAATGTCCACATTTTTAATATCCACAACTTAAAAACGGTGATCTGACATTCTGGTAACTTAACGTATGGGGAAACGCTGCATAAGCAGTGTTGGGAAGATCTTAGTAACTTATCTGAACACAACAAATGCCTACTTGCTCTGAAAGGGTACTCAGTATTAAGAGGTCACCATGAGCTACTGTTTCTGCATCAGTGCAGTACCCATATTTACAGGCAACTTAATTTCTGTCTTTTCAATGTACTGATTTATAGCAAACCTCAGAATTAACTTGTCTGTGTTCAAAAATCTCTAACAGAATTTAACAGTAGATTTAATGGACACGTAAGAAATAGCCTGGTAGTTGTGCTGTATAAAGATAATATAGATATGTTTTTGTTTAGTACTCTGGATTACTATGTCGTCTTTGGACTGCAAATTACAGCAAAACTTGTGTGAGTCATTTCAGTGTTTTGATTTTGTTGTAGATTGGTGTGTTGTTTTTTTTTTTTAAGATACCAATTGCTTCTATATATACAGATCATGTTATGAAGTATAGTGCAACAGCTGGATGTGTTATTGACCACATGCATATTGAAATACAATTTTTCTGGCATGGAAACATCACTGCATGGCAGAGCATGCTAGATACAGGAGTGTGTAGTAGACAGTATGTCCTGTTTTTAAAATAGTTGTGAATAGAATAGAATTATTGGCATTCAGAATGTTTTAATAATTACTATATCCACAAATTAGAGTGATTCTATTGGTTTCTGATTTACCTTCTTTGGAAAGACATGTCTTAAATAGAGGTTTTTGTTTTTTTTTTTTCTCCTTATGAGAAAGAAGTCCCATGGCAATGTTGTTCACTGTTTCTGTACTAAATGAAGAGATGATAATCTGGGTTTACTGGATGGTTACCTTTGATAAGAAATTTCGGTGTTTAATTTTAAGTGTCATTAATTTTCTAAAAATATTTGCTATGGTAGGTTTGTGTGGTCAGAGACGGAATTGGCATAACAAAGTGGTCAGTAGCTGGTAACAGTTTTGAAGTGAAAGATTGTGCTAATTTATAGTTTTCATGAAATGTGATAGTAAATTAATATTCCACTTAAACCCCACCCACTCTTTCTTAATACATTTCCATGCTTACTTCTTAAAGTAAACAGTACCTTTGTTACTCTTTGATCTGTCGTAACATTTCCCTGAACATTTACATATGTACTAGGTTTTCTTTTAGAGAGTTCATATTGTTTCTATATTTATTTTGATTTATACCTAATAAGAGATAAAGTTGATCCTATGGTCTGGGCACTCTGTCAATGTGATTTTGAATTATTCCTCTGAACTATGAGGTAGAAACACAACCAACAAGAGATGATAATAGGTTAGGATCCTGATAGTACCTTGATACTGCAACAAATACCACATGTTCTCAATAACCCACGTTAAAAGATTGTCTGTACGTGTTTGTAACATTTAGCAGAGATGGACTTCTTCAGGTCTGGGCATGAGAGAACATATTAAGAATACAGCCTTTCATAAAGAGTCTAGAGTACCTTGCAGCCATCTTCTATCCCAAAATGTTTCAGCTTTAGGGCTCCTGCTGTATTACAAATTTTCATCTCAGTGTGAGCAGTGAGGTCATGTCTGAAGTGAAGTCTTAAATGACTTGGACTGAGGTAAGTCAAAGTTGCAAGTGGCATAAGGTGATCACAGACACACCAAAAAAACTAAGGTTGTAGCTTTGCCTTCATTGTTTACTTACTTCGAAATGCCTATGTCTTAATGTTACTAAAGTGGGTGTAATACTTCAATAAGTTTTTCCTCATGTCCATGTTTTGAAGTTTTTTGTACAGTGTGATTCTTTCAGAACTGGCATTTAAATATTATTATTTGATGATGATGCATGTGTTCAAAAGTTTATCATGTCGGTGTGTCAGTGTTAACAGTAAACTATCAGTAATATTCTTCGGTATGAGCTTCACTGCTCTGGGATGTTTGAATTTTTCCATCTTGTAATTGGCTTAGAAGAACTTGTTACCTGGAACTGCCTTTTGTAGAGACTCTTGTAGGCTACAGTAGCGCTAGCACTACTGTGACTTTCAAGTAATGTTACTTGAGCTCAGGGTTATGGTGCAAACCAAGCCTGCTTTGGAGAAATCACTTCTTAGGATACTGAGCCCAATTGCATTTTGCTTAGATACTTGTGTTTTCTGTGGTTTGGGTCAAAATAACAGTTTCCTACCATGTGAAATATGTAAAGGCTGCTAACTTACTGTTGTCAGTAATAATTATACTGTATAAAGTATGTCTAAAACCTTATCTACTGTCTATAATTTTGCTTCTTTCAGAGGTTGTTTATTGACATCTTGCAGTACTTAAGGTACTTTGCCAAATTACTTTCTAAATGATGTAGTTTACCTTCTAAATTACAAAAAGGGTGTCGCTTTTACTGTGAAGAGTTTTGTGGGTTTGTAATTTTTTATTGTTGTTGGGTTTTTGGTTTGGTTGTTTTTGTTGTGTTGTTGTGTTTTTTATTTAAATTGGGCCGTATTAGGCATTTCTAGTAAAGGCTCATTGGTTTTGCCAAAGTTGGTTCAGCTAAAGAAGTATTTCCTGGGTTTGCTTTTTTGGTCTGCTGCTGTTAGTATGTGTTGTATAGATAGGTAAGACACTCTTAATGCAGCAGAATGAATGCTGCTCTTCTAATTGCATAACTTCCTGAGGCTGGGGAAGAAAATGCCAAGTGAGCTTCCCTTACAGCAGTGTTTCTTTAAAGTGCTCTCTCTCAAGATGGAGTTGACTGACTTTACCAAGGCATTATAAAAGGAAAGAAATTGAATAAAACAGAGAAACAGGGAAGTGTTTATTAGCCACATTCATCTGAAACTTAAGAAGTTAAGAAGTCTGAAATAACTTTTCACTCCAAACAGTGTGCACTTGTAAGGCAGAGCTTCTTAGAAAAGCTTACTTTCATTGTAAGATAAGTCAAATGAAAGTTAAAGGAGGTAGGCCGAAACAAAACAGTTATTTTTTTTTCCTCAGTAATATATTTGATAATTCATTATTGGCATATAGATAGGCATATAAATTTTGCCTTCCTCATGCCCCCCATTTATTTTTCTAGTCAGCAATTTTCTTGTAGCTGTTTTGTGGGAACGTGCTGTGGGTGAAGTGTAAATATGGGGAAGCTAATTGCACTGGTAGCATGTCAGTAAGAAAGTCTGTTATGTGTGGGGCAG
The DNA here is from genome assembly GCF_963921805.1 of Phalacrocorax carbo. NCBI lineage: Eukaryota > Metazoa > Chordata > Aves > Suliformes > Phalacrocoracidae > Phalacrocorax > Phalacrocorax carbo. The sequence goes on along the minus strand of NC_087514.1, from coordinate 130,535,683 downwards.
CACAGGAGAAGAAGAAGAAAATTTTGTGATGACTACATACGTATTTATTATTAGAAGGAAAACTCATCTGGTATGAGTATTGCGGACAGTTGACTTGTCCCAACTTGCCCAACCGGATTGCAGAGTACTTGGTATTAGACAACTTTGCTTTTACCAGACTTCCACATTTCCACTGCAGCTACAGAGCTGGTTTATGTAACTAAAAAGTAGTTTATGATATCCTAAACTGAAATAAGCCTTTTTGATCAAAAATAGGGAATAGGAATGTAATGAATGGATTACTCTGTAATGGCCTATTAAAGCTTTCTGTTTTATGGAGACTGAATTAAAGAAAGTGAGGATTGTTTGAGTAACACATTGTTTGTACATAATAACATAATCTGGATACGACATGTTTGTAGGAGGCATGTTTAGTCATCTGTTTTTGGTTCGAACATGGGTTGAGAAGGCTAAAGTAGGATTTGGTTTCTGAATTATTAATATGCTGGTTAACCTCTGGAGAGTGAGAGTGTTGGAATTTATGCACAACTTTCTAATTTCAAAATGGATTTATGAGTGGAGTTTGTGGGAATTAAATGTAGAGAAACAGAAGAGATAGAAGAATGTGTTAAACACCAGGTTAGTAGCAGAGACATTATTTCTAATTCTTGTTATATCATGGATTGTTCTCCTGTTGGTTTAGGGAAGTTGTATCATCTAAGTCTAATTTGCTCTTTTGTCTAAGAAATAAGCACATAAATTTTTTTTTTAGTTTTTAACTCTAAGGAAAATGTTTTCAGAGTTTTCGATGAATTCCTTAAAAAGTATCAGCACAACCAGTCAATGATGGTGATGAACTTGAGTTCAGAGTTCACAAAAAGTCTTTTGTGTAGTTTGACAGGTCATTCTCCGTTTTCCTCTTCTGAACTTCAGAAGGTTTTGTGCTGGAGTTCTTGTGTGATATATGTTTGTATGCTTGAATGTGGGTATTGCCATTACCTATGCCAGGTTTTTAAATTAAACTAGCAAACTGTGCCTCTTGTATTCCTCCTGGCTCACAAAGTTTGACGGTATCTGTCATTGAAAATTCTCATTTATTTAAAACTTCTGATGGTAAGAAAGTACTAGAGTGCATTTGTTTCAGCTTTAGCACTTCGATTGGAACTTAGTTTTATGTTAGTACTTGACAGTGCTTTTTATTTGTTGTGGGTTGTTTTTTTTTTAATTGGTATATGAAGTTATTTTCATTAAAGGAATTCCAACTGAATTTTTGTACAGCAACAAAGTCTGTAGCTGTTTTGATACAGATACTGTTTCATTAAAGTTGCTTTTATTTTGAAAGTCTTAATCTATTTTTTAGTACTTTTTTTAGTCAAATGCTCTCCCAGTTAACAATATCAATTAAAAAACAAAAAGCATATTTTTTTAAACTTTGGTTTCATATTTTAGTACACCAGAATATATTCTTAATTGCAAAATAGGACTGTAACTTCACATGAGGCCTAAACAGGAACTAAGTGTGGATTTCCACATCTTCCCCAGCTTTTAATTTCTAATTATTAATGTAAATAAATATGCTTGTAGCTTGAGTAGTTAGATCATAAACTTTTAGAACTTGGTCTGCAAATGAAGGAAACAAGAAATGAAACAATGCAATTGATGACTTGTTTTTAAATATATTTTTATAATGGATATAGTTTCTCTCTGACTATTCTTTTTCATTGTTACTGAAGTTCAAATGCAGAAATGAAACTAGTGAGTCTTTACAGAAAATACACAAATGCTCATAAGAATGTTTTCATGACTACAGGTGCTCACTGTTAGTCATGCCAGCTGTTTTGGCAGTTGAAATGGTCAAACTCCTGTTCTTACAGGCCTGAAGAGTTTTGGCTAACAGTAAAAGACTTTGCATTTTGACTGTCCTTGTTTTCCCATGTGTTGTGCCACTGCTGTTATTTTTCCATTTTTTTAAAATAAAAATAATACTGCAAGATGCTAGTAAATTAAATACGTAACCACTTATTTCAATTTTCTACTTTGGTATAAAATTGTTAGGATTTTGCTTGTTTTAAACTTTGAGGCAACTAGAATTTGAATGATGTGGAAAAGAAAAGGCTAAGGGACACATTTGTCATAAAAGTTATGTGGAGCATATAAATAGTATTTAAATAGCATCTGCATTTACTTCATAACACGCATTCAAGTTCCGGTAGAGTACTTGAGAGAGTCTGGACACAAACTAAAGAAGCAGCCCTGCTTCTTTCTGTTTTCATGCTGAGGGCTTCTCAAATACTGGAGAATTTCTCTGCTGCCATTTGTTAGGGTAATTTCCAATTCTACCATAGTCTACTGTGTTACTGTTCTGGTATTTTCCTGGAGACCCCTGCATAGATAAGCTTGGAGATATGAATAATCAAAATAGATTCAGGATTAGATTTTTTTTCGCAGAGTAGATTCTGTGTTCCTGCTGTTTCAGTGCAAGTACAACAGAGTGAAAGGAGCCCCATCACCCCAAGAACTGGAGCATCATATGCAAAAGGTTTCGTGAGGTGGCAGGATAACATTTATCTGCTACTTGAACATTGTTCTATGGAGAAACTATTTCTGAAAATGAAAGACTAAGATTAACTGCTTTTAACTTAACAAAACTTACCTCTGAGTTGTCCAAGTACGAAATTGAGGAATATGCTGGCCAGGGAACTCTGTTTAGTCTGTGCTCAGGTATTGCTACCTCCAAATGCTGTAACTTTCACAGGAAGTGGCATTTAAGTAACTGCAATATGCAGTTGCTAAAAACTGAGTATGAAATAAATAAATACATTTATTTTAAAAAATGTTCTCTGAGTTTTTCCCAGTGTACACTACTGAGTGATACTATTTACCCCATGCTAACTGTATTTAAAAACACCTACCTGTTGAATCATCTGATTTCTTGAATCCTGCGCTATTACCAGGAAGATGAGCAAAGCACAAATTCTTGTTTACAAGAAAAGCTTCAACTTGCCCTTTTTCAGTATGTCCCAAGCAGAATTTTATGGGCCAGTTGCTGTAATGATCTTTTTAATACACCCCAAACCAAAACAAACTCCAACACAAAGAAAAACCAACCCCAAAAAAGCCCCAAACCAAAACCAAAAGAACCCCCAAACCCCCCACCCAACAAAGAAACAACAAAGAGGAGGAAAAAAAGCCCTTATGTGGACGTTAGCCTTAAATAACAATTTTTCTCCTGTCAGTGTAGTCCGGGTAAGGTCTTAACAACAAATAGCTTCTTGTGGGGGATCTGGACTCTTCTCCCCCACTGGAGACTAACTTGGAAGATAGTCTATATTAATAAGCTCTGTTCCTTTGATCAGCAGTCAGAGAAACATTCTAGCTTTTCTGATTCATTAAAATTAAAATGTTTTCCAAGCTAATATGCCAGATGATGAGGAGGATACTGTTCATTTTGCTTCCAGAGCTACAGTATTTCATTTTGCTTTCCATATAAAATCACTGTGGGGCTATTGACAAGTATTCCCATCTTTCTTGTCATCATTTTCACTTTTTGTTGATCTCTGTAGCTTTTGACACCGGTCTTTGCTCATCTCAATTTTTATTTCTTTTCCCTTAGCTAATCTTAAAATGTCTTTACATAGTTTTAACCCTATTTTTAGGCGACTATTTGTTTTCCTTCTGAGCTGAAAGAAATATCTTTGTCAAAGGTCACATTTAGATCATTGTTGAGCCATCCACTGTGTGTTTATAGTCTTATCTGTGATAGTATAATCCGTTGCCACAGAGAAGGTTATGTATGACTGTGTAAGTGTGTTTTGTATTTCTGAACCACTGTGTACTTCATACTAGGCTTATTAAAGAATATTTTCAGAAGATATAAAGTACTAAAATAAAGGTTTAATTAAAACATGTTGATTTTTTTTTTTTTAAGATCTAGATCCTAGACCTAAAACGTCCATTACTTAATTTTTTCTTTAGTTTCTTCTCAGAACATCATTATTTCTGGTTTTGCTCTTTGTTTCCATCATCTAAGAAATAATCCTGTGGAAGTTAATTATAACCATTGTTAAGTAGGAAAGATGTTGAATAATGTTAATAAGTTAACTTGCTTTACTGCAGAATACACAAACTTCCCCTCTTTAAATGTACGCAACCGGAAGGAAGATGAGATTTGTTTGTTTTCTTCTCTGTATTGGCAAGTTTTGATGTGTGCAACCTGTAGCAGGGAAGGTCCTCATCTTCTGAAATCCCGTGCAATGAAAAGAGCCATTGGCCAGTCCACACCTGCTGATAACTTGCATGTGCCCATTAAGAAATAAATGGATTCTCAGGGTTAAGAGTGTAAGATGGGGGAGCTTTGCAAGGGGAAGCAGATGATGGGTGACAGGAGATAGGGGGAATTGCTGGAGAAAATAAGTGCAGGTTAAACTTTGCAGGGTATTGCCCACTAGCTCTTCATGTGTCACAGTTCTCTTTTACCAGTAACCCACAGATTATAGTCACATTTGAAAGTATGGTGCCTGGTGAGAAACAGGCTAGGGGAGTTACTTGTTCTTTATAGAATTACTCTTTTTGTTTGTATCAGTATGACTCAAGTTTTAAATGACCTTAAAAAAATCCTCATGTGGATTACTGTTACAGGTAAAGCAGTAATAAAAATAACTTTTGGTTTCAGAATAGATTATTAAATTTACAGATCAACATTTGATATCTTTTAAAAAACAAAAAGTGTAATCCCAGAATAAAACTGAATCAGAAATTTAATTGATCTCCTAGAGGGACCACTTTTGGTTTTACATTCACTGGAGTTTACTCCCTCTTGCTACATTTTCCAAAGTGTTAATTATCAAAAGGAAGGATGATATTTTACTCAGGAAAATAGCATCAGAAGCAGAGTGTGTGTGTTTGTTTAGTTTTCACTTCTGTTTTTAAAAAGAAGAGTAGGATGAAAGGATTACTTCAGTTCTCGACAGTATTTGTTCTGGAGATAATTCAGTTTCCCTTGTGAAATTAAAAAGAACAAGATGGGGACTTCTCACTCATTGAGAACTCAAAAAGCTGTCTGCTTGCTTTATTTTAGAGCAGCAAGTAATGGTATATGCTTCCCTTCTCTGAGGTAAAAGCAGGCTCAGGAAAAGGGGGTTTGGATGAGAGTTGGATTAGAAGACTTGGCTAATGTGAAAATTTGCAAAATATTTCTCCCTTGAAGGAAAAATCAAGGAAATATCAAGGAAAAATTGCTTTCACCCCCCCACTTCAAGTTAACTGGAGGAGCTTTCCTTGTTATTTCTGAGATATTTAACAGTGTGGGAATAACAACACCCGGAAATCTTTTAAAGATGTGAATGAAGTGAGCTTCTTGACAGGAGGTACCCCAGAAATCTTAGATTTTGCCTAAGAATAGGCTTAAGATGTCGTAGGTGATACCATTCTTGTGGATACATCAGGAGTCTGCACTGCTTCTCTCTAATGAATGTTGCCTTAAAGAAGTGACTGTAGTTAGCAAAATGAAAATTTAATCTGGTTTTGCAGTCATTCATCCTTGTTTATTAAGAATATAAAAAAGGCCTGGTCATCTTGGACCAGTTATTTTTTTCCAAACGTTAGCTTTTCCCACATTTCCCAACTGAAGAATTGTAATGGGCAGCTATGGAATAGTTTCTTCAGATTTCTTTTTACTAATGCTAATTATTACTTTTAATATGTGAAATGTATACCTGTATACATATATAATTGCTACTGAATTACTTTCAATTCTGCTGTTCTCATTGCTTGTCTAAATATCTGTTTTCTTTTTTCTTTTTAAAGCTGACAAATCCTTAAAAAAAACCCCAGTTCTTAATGCTTTTAAAATACTGTTTCAATGTATCCTTTATAAAGGAGGATTTGGTATGAACTTAAAGTTTAGAAGTCCTGTCTACTGAAGTAGTAGAAACCAAGATTGGTAACTTTTTTTGTTATTGTTTTTTTTGTGGGTGTAGTGTTTTCTTTTTTCCTTCTTCCTCTTGAAATGCTGTCTTACTTGATAGAAATTGGTAGACAATTTGACCCTTTCCTCTTCTCAACTCTTCCATGACGATATATCCAGTTACTGATAAATCATGCTACACCTAGCTTTTGACAAAGTTTTTGCTGTATTTTTAAGTGAGTGGAATAAAACAGATAAGTTTGTTCTTCTTTACCATTTTGCTATTATTAATATCCATTGCTTTACACTGTAGTTGCTTTGCTTTGGATTTCTGGTTTAGATGCATGTATTTCAAGCTTGTTGGAATATGTTTCTTCAGGGGGTAGCGTTTCTTACTTTAGAGAACTGTGCTTTTATGAAAGCAGATGTTCAGTGAAGTTAGTGGGAAGACTGTACCAACTCAGCTGAGTTAGGATTTTGTGCAAATTGTTTTTTCCTTGCAGGCATGGCATGTACATGTGGAAGAAGTAGCATTCCAGTGAAATGCTGGTCTTCAGTATTGCAGAAGTTATCCAAAAGGTGCTAGCTTAGAAATCTGGCCTTTTCAGCAGAAGTGTGCTATTTTTTTTTCTTCCTTCCTTTTTGTTTTCTAATGAACCTGTTGGATTGTGGACACAAAATAGTTAGCATTGGCAGAACTTACACTAAGAAAATCTTACTATAAATGTCAGAACTAATATTTTTGTATTTTTGATATACTAATGTGTATCTTTATAGGAAAAAAAAATATAAATGTACCAAATAGTAGTTTAATGTCTACTGAAAACTGTCTGGTGTTTTAATTTATATAGACCCTTTTATTGCCTTAGACCCATTTATTGCCTTAGGTAACAAGCTTAATAAAATTCATGCTCAATCTTTGACATGCTTGTTAAAATATTCCTGATTTGTAAACATTGTTAAGTATCTTTTTATTACATGTTGAAGCAGAAATATGCGTATTGCAGTATGTTGTAAAGGCCAGGCTATGGTATCTTAACGGTGTAAAATAATTCTTCTGCTTAATGTTTTTTTTCTTTTTGTTGTGGTTTATTTTATTTTAGGTTGGTTGGAGTACTGCAAGAGATTATTACACGTTTCTTTGGTCACCTATGCCAGAAAATTATGTGGAAGGATCAACTGTTAACTGTGTGCTGACTTTTCAAGGTGAATATAAAGCAGTATCTACCTCTATTTTTCAGCCTACACAGCTTTTTAAGTTCTTATCAGTTCAGTACAATGCTGAGGGTTGTGTAACTGTTCTGGACTTTTACAAACATAAACTGGAGGAGAATTTTCCACACTTCACTATGTGACATTCAATACTATTTTTAGATGTCAAGGAAATTGTAAGGGGAAGTATGAGACTTAGTGTGTTTTCACATAGTAATGGACAATATTAATGACTGATAGAAAGAGAAGCTTTGCTGGAAACTATTCAAATACAGTAAATAACTTTTTAATGATCGGCAGGGTTTTTTAATCTTGACAGCTCTTAACGCATTGTGTCTTTATATAGTCTTTAGTCTCTGGACTTTAAACATAGTTCTCAATGTAAAGTGATTCTTGTGAAAGAATAAATGGTGTAGATGACGGTTTGGTGAAGGTTCAGAGTTGTCATAGAGTAGCAGAGGACCTTTTGACAGGAGTTGATGAAAATGACTGAAGTTTTTAAAGAAAAGAATAAAGAACGAAATAGAAAATCTTACACCACTGTTCAAATCTATAGTATAACTGTATCTTCAACACTGTGTGGAGATCAGATCCTCTCTCCCCTTCCCAATCTCAAAGAAGATCTAGTAGCACAGATTAACAAAGTGCAACAGGAAGATCAAAATTAAGAAGCAGCTTTTGTGTAAAGGTGTGAAGTTATGAAGATGACAGAACCACACTCATTAAATATAAAAAGGGGCAATGACCATGGATTGTGGCCTGGGAGGTTTGTCTGACATTAGGAAGAACTTTTTTACCAAGAGGGAGCAGTGTAGCACTTGAACAGGTATCCCTGGTTTGGAAGGATGGGAATTCCACATACTTAGTTAGACACAGCCATGGTAATCTTGGTCTCATGCTGACAACAGTCTCTTGAGTGGGAAGTTGGACTGGGTGGTCTTCAGAACTTCGTTCTGCCAGATTTTTCAGCCTGGGAGAGGGAAGTAACGAGAAGTGATGGATGTCTCTAAAATCAGCTACCCTTTGCATGAGTGGATTATCCATTGGTCATATTTAAATAAGTAGGAGCCATCGACGTAAGCTATCATGTGACAGGTTCAAAAAGGAGATCGAGATAATACTTGTATAACACAGTAAATGTGCAGAACTTCTTGCTACAGGACATTAAAAATGTCAAAAATCTACACACATTCAAAGCTGCATGTAAAAGAGCACCTCCATTAAACTTATTTAATGCTTTTCTGCTTACTAACAGAGTTTTATGTACCATCTTATGTTATTTTTTATTTCCCTGAGTTGGCTTTAGTCTTTGTGTATGTTTATTACTTAAAATATATAGAAAAATAGTAATAGTAGTCCTGAAATGACTACTGTTTTAGCTTGTTGTCTTGTTAAAGCTGCAGATAGTGATAGCTTGGATGAGTTCACTGTTCTTTTCTGTTACCCCAAGTAATTTTTTTCTGTTACTTTTGATGATGATCAAATCCACGTGATCTGACCATTTGATAACCTTGAAATATGTGAAAAGTGTATGCTCTGTAGGAACTGGAAGGAAGTAATTAGTTTCTTTTACAGTTAGCAAAATTCACTGAAGGAATGAAATTGGGTTGGACTGAAACTAAAAGTGACCTAGAAGCCTAGGACTCTACGTGTCATTATCAGTCCTTTGTACTTAGAATTTTTACCACAGATGAAGAGACCAGGTAACTCTGTCCCATCGGTTATATTCCATGCTGGCAGCCCACCACTTTTACAGAACTGCCAGATTTAATCTCTATTCAGGCAGTCTCCCAGTTACGTGTGGCAAGATATTTTAGTGCTGCTGAGATGAGATCAATAGACCTTACAGAACCTTAATTAACTGAGATAAATAGTAAATGTTGTGCAGCATGCTTTATATGTCTGTGTATATATATTTTAATGATCAAGTAGGTGTGCTGGAAGAAAATAATCAGGAGTCTCTTTTCTCCAGTACATGTTAGATACAAGAAAAAAGACTTCAAGTAGTCTTAAAATCAGTTTGTGTGAACCAATATTAAAACTTGATGGAGCTGCAAAGTAGATTGTTCTGAATTAGTTTCTGGATAGTGCTACCTTATTTAAACACTGACTCAGTAAACTGAACTGCAGTGCTATATAGGAAAGTGTAGTCAGGTCCAAAAGCACAGAATCCTGAGATTTTTGAAATTAAGATACTATTCCCTGAACTACAGTTAATAAAGTATAAGACTAATGGAAACACAAAGTCCTTGTTACAAGTGCTGTATACAAGCACGTATAATGTTTTACCATTTGTAGGAAAAGTAGGTAAGAGTACTGGGAAAAGTCTTCCAGGAATCTGGAATAAAAGTTGGTGAACAGAAATGAATGATAAAATTAGAAAGGGAGCAGATTGAATTGTGGTGAAATATGAACAGAAATTGGTGACATCACCTGCTGGATTGAACATCAGGTGAAGATTTACTATGCTAGCATCATAATCAAGCTGGCTACAGTATCTGATAATTAAGTGTTCTGAATAAAACCAGTCAGGTTTTTTACCATTAAACTGGGCAGGGTGTGGTTTCTTGTATTTACTAATAAAGGTAAAAATCTCATTGGTTCCGGAAATGATTGTTCCACATCCACAAATATAACCATGCAAGTATAACCATGCAAATCCAGGTAATGTAAGAGGGTTCGTATTGAAGCTTTAGTGAACTGTTGTTCAGTTGAATAGTCACACAGAAACTCTTCCGCAGTAAGTTGCTAGCAATATGCAGTATTCCATAGCTATAAGAAAGATGATTTATTCTGACCTTGCAAAGTCTAGAAGGAATTTTTTAAATTCTATTTTGAAAAATAAGCTCTTTTTAAAAACTTTCTCCCGCCACCCTGTCCCCTCAATACTTGCAGCTTGTTAACATTGTGTTGTCCATTCAAAGCATTCCCATGCTTTGACCTTTAAAAATAGCAGAAGTAAATGGTGGTTACTCCACAAAAAATTGACCCTGGTAAAGTTGCAGGTGTCTTGTTGCTGCATGTTATTCTGTCTTTGTCTGTTGTCTTTGGTTGTAGAGGTATTCCAGGGCCAAAAAATTGCTTGCTCTTTGTTCTGTGATTGTACAACAGTTATATAAGACTATGGTCCCAATCCAGTTTCAGGGCACCTCATTGCTAATAATTCTATCTGTTTCATAAATACATAAACAGCAACTATTACCTAGCCTATGCGAGGTGATGTGTGTATATATAGCACCTACTGCCTGACACTATTTTGGTGTTTGTCTCAAAAGCTAGGAGAAATTGTTGGGGCATGAAAGTTCCTAAATAGGATGACTTTTCCTTTCTGCTGTTTCGATGATTTATCTGTGCCTTACAGAGGTAATGAGCATGAAATTTCTAAGTCAGACATCATCTGATAATCTGTTTCCAGATGGAGGCTTGTATGTTTGTGCAGAATGTTTCTTCAAATATGAATTTATTTTGATAGGCTATTATCTACCAAATGATGATGGAGAATTTTACCAGTTCTGTTATGTGACTCATAAAGGAGAAATCCGTGGAGCAAGCACACCTTTCCAGTTTCGTACCTCTTCCCCTGTTGAAGAATTGCTTACTATGGAAGATGAAGGAAACTCTGATATGTTAGTGGTGACCACAAAAGCTGGACTTCTTGAGGTTTGATTCAATAATTCTTAAAATGTTACTTATTTTTTTAATATATATGTATACATACACTCACAGGATAGAGTATTGAAGAACAAACCAGGATGGAAAACCTACATATGTATGTGTAATGTATGTATTTCTGGCTTGTTCTCCAGTTTTTGATTGGAGTTTGGAACATCTGCAAGTCAAATGAGTAAAGATTTTAAACTGGTCACAGGTATGGTATAGCGCTAAGCATGGACTGGGAAGCCCTAAGAGAGTAGATAGTAGATAGTATCTTAATCTTAAGGTGGTAGATGTCTGTCACATCTGTACACTAACTGGAGGGGGGAAGGTACCTGGCACCTGTTGTGTGAAATGGTGCTCGTTGTAAGGAAAAAAATTAAGGAACCAGTATACTTTTATTTGTGCAGAAGTGAAGAGCCCTGGAAACTGAGCTGAATAATTGTAGGTGCCCAAGTATGTTAGAATAGCCCTTGTTTTATTTAAAGCAGTGTTCTGTGTGTCATGTTTTTTGCTAGGTGGATGTGGTTAGACTTGTATGCTTACATCCTGAGTCAAGATGTTTCCGTTTGCTTGTTGATATTTTGTAGGCTGAAAGCTATTTAAAAAAAAAAAACAAAACCCACAACACAATAAACCCCCAAAACAACAACAACAAACCAAACCAACAAACAAACAAAAAAACCCCAAACAAAACAAAAACAAAAACCCAACAAAAAACCCCAAACCAAACCAACTTGGTTGTATGAGTTGCTTATTGGAAAATTGCTCAGTAGAGTTCCTTTACCTTGCCACAAGATGTTTTATCCTTTAGGTGGTTGCATCTAAGCACATACATGCATGGATTCAACTTACAGTTCTCAAAATTCAGGGGTAAGAGACTTACTACAGAGATACCTCTGGGATATTTTTGCCTTTCAGTTATGTACTCATAGTACTAAAACTGAATAAAAATATTTTTGCAAACCTTTTTGATTATCTTGCTTAGTAAAATCATGGAATGGTTTGGGTTGGAAGGGACCTTTAAAGGTCATCTTGTCCAACCCCCTACAAAGAGCAGAGAAATCTTCAACTAGATCAGGTTGCTCAAAGACCTGGCCACCTGACTTTGAATGTTTCCAGGGATGGAGCATCTACAGCCTTTCTGGGCAACCTGTTACAGTGTGTCACCACCCTCATCGTAAAAACACTTCTTCCTTGTATCTAGTCTGAATCTACCCTCTTTTAGTTTAAAACCATTATCCCTTCTTTTATCACCACAGGGCCTACTAAAAAGTCTGTCCCCATCTTTCTTGTAAGCCCCCTTTAAGTATTGAAAGGCCGCAATTCGTGTGCCAGTCCTTCCTTTTGGCTATGTGTGTGTTCATTTTTTTTTTGTGTAATTCCTCAAACATTACTTTAGAGTGTGTGTGTCTCTCTACACTCAGCAGCCATTTTTTGACCAAGCTGTCATCATAATTAGCTCCTCTGTAGTTGCTGTCACTTGGGAACAGTAAAGGCCCTTCACTTATGGAGGGAAAACTTGAGTATAAATCAAGACACTGCAAAGTGTGCTGTCTAATGGTAATGTTGTACTATTCAGTTAAAGCAATGAAACTTCAGAAATTTGGTAATAAGGGGAAAACTGTAAAATAACCTAGCCAGAGGACACACATTTTGTGCTTCTGCTCAAACACTGAAGTAATTTGCTATCTGCTTATTTGATAGGAATAAAGAAGAGAAAAATTACCAAAAAAAGCATGTTTTTGTTTTTACAGTTTAAAATTGAAAAAATAATAAAAGAAAAAGAAGAGCTATTAAAAGTAACTTCTGTTCTGGAAAAGGAAACGACACAACTCAGAGATCAAGTTGAAAGACTGGAAAAAGAACTTAGCCATGAAAAGCAGAGATGTGACCAACTGCAAACAGAGCAAAAGGTTAGTTGTTTAACTGATTAAAGCTGACTCATAACGTCTGTAATCCTCCTTTCTCAAGAACCAGTTAAACTGGGTGAAAATCAGCTATCAAAACCCCTTAGCAGTTAGATAGACATTTACACTAGAATAGGTCAGTTCCTATTAACCTCCTGCCACTATTCCTTTTATGTCGTAAAATGGTTAAAATATTTAAGGCTTTTGGTACCAGGCTTGGTAAGATAATCGATTACAACTGTTACCAGATGTTTGACATTTAACTGTGGAATTCACAGTGGAAAGTAGTTGATAGTTTAAAGTTTGTTTACATTAACTTAAAATGAGGAAGGTTATTCAAAAAACTCCCATTAAAGAACATGGGGTATTGAAAATGGTAAAAAATTTTGGTATTAAAAGCAAAGATCAAGGCTTAACAGAGAATACTTCTGCCAGGACCCACACACAGCGTGAAAAGTAACTAGTCACTTTTCTAAAAGGCTTCACAAAGGTCATAAGATTTTAAAAGGGGAAAGAAGCACAAACCTAAAAATTAATTTACACTGTTAATTGAGAGTGAAAATATAAACCTACCCTAAAACAAAGTCAAGCTCAATTTGGAATTCTACATATGGTAAGGAAGAAATCTAATACTATTAAAAAGGCACAAAAAAGTTGGACCTGATCTATTTTTAAGCTGCTGCTTCTTAAAAAACAACTTTTAGGAGAAGATTAAAAACATGTGGGAGGGAGGTGGTGACACAGACAAATTTAAAGTAATGAAGCCTATATAATTTAGCTGTGGACAGCAGTTAATAGGCTATTTCTAAGTACTAGTATGTATATGTCAACAGTTCTGCATGATACACCTCTAATAGAAAGGAATTTGTTGAGGGGATTTGAAACTGCTGAAACTTTGTAGCTTACTTTTGAACAGTCATAGTGATGGACTAGAATGTTGGGTAAGAAAAAAAGAAAGGATAATATCTTGTTTAGAAAAAAGTGTTTCCTGTGAAAGAATAATTTTAATTTCAAATATGTGGGAGAACTAGTTTAAATCAGAGACAGATATTAAAAGTATGCATTCATAGATTTGCAGAATTATAAACTTGGTGGATAAATCCGAATGAGCCACATAGATACCTTTCATTGTCATTTGAGGTTCTCATCTAGAAAAAGTATGAAAGTAAATTGTCAGCTCTGATCCACGTTAGCTTTACCATGTTATTTTAGAACACTTTGTCAAATGGGATTTTGATGGCTGTCCAGCAAGGACACTGTTAGACTGTCTTGATACTTTCTCACACTTTCCTCTGAATTGCTATAATCAAAAATACTTTTCCTTTTAAGATACCAGAATGTAGCAGCTGGAATTTAAGGGATGTTTTATTTTTTCGTTTGTTTCTGCCTTGTATTTTGTTGAAGTGGTGATGGAGTTTGAAGATCTTCATGCTTATATTTAGCTGAGCTGTAAGCAGACATCTGAGGCTGATGTGACTCTTCACCTATCTGGAATACTATAGAAGTATTCTAACTCATGCAATTATTTTTTGTCTCTTAAGCCTTTGACACTCTTATTTTACATCTTTTATGTTCTATTCTCTGTTTTTCACCTCTTTAAAAAAAGTTGAAACACCTTTCATTTGTTTATATACATAAGGAGAATATAAATCCAGTGTTACTCTTGAAAATTAAACGGGTGTCTACTAGATCAGGTGCAGTAAGTTAACTTTTTCATTGTTGGAAAGTTTAATACACAATACTTTATGTGGCTTTCTCTTTAAACTTTCCAGTCTTAAAGATGACTTCCCTTCTTTTTCTCCCTGCCTCCATACCCCAATACATGAAATACATCAGTGGGTCAAAGGATTGTACCTTTGCTGAGAATACTGTACAGAGCATTAATGGATTGATTTAAAGATTACTAAGCAGCAGTTACATAGCACTTAGTAGCACTACAGTACATAGGTTTTATTTTCCTTGTGGTTGTTAAAAAACCCCAAACAAACCCCACAGAACACTTTCCTGGCCAAACAACCACCAAAACAAACCCTCCAAACCACTCCCCCCACAAAACCCTAGCTAATCTAGTCAGCTTCGTGTGATGTGAATAATTATTATTAGCCATATACCTAAGCAATGCCTTAACTTGGCTGTTTTTTATATAAAACTACACGGGATAACCTTGAAATGCTAAGTTATCAAAAATATGTGTATTGTATGTAACAGCAGTATCTTCACTTGTGTGTAGTATGAGCTAGGTTGCTTTGGTTTGCCTTGTTGGGATTTTTGCCTTTAAGTTACAGAACGGCTGTTTTAACTAAGTATTTCTGTGGGTTTTTAAATTTTGTTTTATTCCTAGTGCTTTTGTCACATACAGGTGGATTTTTAGTTATGCTCTAAATTTTTGATACATAGATAAAAAGTGAAGGTGGTGAATTTAAAATTTGGTTTTTTGAAATGTTTAACTTACTCAGGTGAAGGTTTAACTATTAGGAGTTCTAATAAAATTCTTTCAATATACTTTAGAGCATATTAGCCTAAAGAAAAACAAAATAGCACATAAAATATAATTACTGTAAGCACTATCTATCATTACCTTTGTAGTTTAAGAGGAAGCTGTAAGTGACAAATCTTTATTTCTACTAAAAATAAAGCTAAGTTACATTTAACCCATGTACAGTCTCTTAACAACACATTATTTTTTTTAACTTTTTGCAAGTACTTCTATCAGGAAGCGCACAGAAAATATTCTGCTTGTCCAAAGTGCCCTCTAAAAAATCACAATAGTACAAAGTACTGTATTTAAAAAGCAGCAATTGCATGAGCAAAGGAAGTGGGTATGTCTGTACAGACACATGCATATGATTCTAACCGAGTGCAGAGCTCTTTATGCTGCTAATGTATTGGCAACTACTATTTGTTTATTACCATTTGTATTGTGTTAAGGGGACCTTGGGCTTACGAACTACTCTATATAAGATACACATCAATCTGCCTTTTTTCAAAAATCTTACTCTCTTTTTTTTTTTTTAAATCATATAATATGGGTATCTGAGCTCATGTCTTTTGATGAAATACCTTATTAAGCTACCTTGTATTTTTATAATTGAATTGAACAAAATGTGGATGATATGGTTAGGGGTCATAGTACCTAAGTTATCTTACTGTGGTACAGTGTAACAAATAGGCAGATTAATGATGGAAAAGCTCTTGAGTTCGTAATGTGAAAATCCTTTGTTAAGACAGTTCTCTTAAAATCCTATTTTTATTCATGTTTATTTGCATGCCTTTAGGCTACTTTCATCTTTTTGGTATTGATTTTCATCAGTCCTTTGTTTTCACAAATAGCTCAGGAGTAGTTTGGATCATTGAGAAATGTCTGTAGAAACATTGATTTCTTAATATAGACAGGATCGTTGTTGACAGACAATGTCACAGCTATATCCCAATTAGAGTTTCCCTCCTGCTCTTGATTATTTGATGTCTCTTTCCCACCTAGTTACTCTTACAGAATTCTGGGCAGTGGAACTATTGTCTTCTCTGTCTGCTTTTTGCCCAGTGGGGATGCTTTTTAAGTGCTCCTTTAGAGGCTCTTTGGGGAAAATACTAGGAAAAAACAAGGTGAAAGTAGATATATCTTTTAAGACCATAGCATACTAAACAATCTATTCAGGTGTAATACGATCAGTGTTCCACGAAGTTTGAATATTGGGTTCTATGCATGTTCTAAGTAGTGAAGAGATTCCCATTTCCTGAGTTTTAAAAACATGTGAGTTCTTGTGTTCATAGCACTTAAGACTGTAATGGTCTCAACAAGCTACAGATTTCAGTTTGCCTAGAGTGCCCTTAGTCTTCAGGAATTACACAGTAGTTTGCCTTCTTACAAGACAGCCATCTCATTTCCTACTAAAGATAGTAGGAACAAATGCATTCAAGGCATGAAGCGATAATGTGCTATTGGAGTTGTTGAAACATAGCTCCTAATGCATGTTACAGCACTCTAAGTCATTAGTTGTCTCCGAAGGCTTCTATTTTTTTAGGTTTGGGTTTGGGTGTTTTTTTTAGTAACTTATCACATTGGAGTAAAAAGATCTGTGTTTTTATTTGTATTCAACACGTTAATGGTTCTGCAGGCATTGTTTTCTCAGGTTGTCATTGCCACCGTCACAGAAGATGACTGTTTGCAAGACACACTGTGCTAGTCAGTGTTTGTGCTCAGAGGGAATGTGTTCTCCAAGCCCACTGTTTTTAGTGCACAGTTCATATGTTATTGTTATTAGCATTAAGTTGTGTTAATTACCCCAACCTGCCAAAGCTTGAGATATTGTAGAACTTGGGAAAAATTCAGTCTTTATTTCTTTTAGGTTGACGTTTTCCTCTTTTACCCTATGGCTGCTTAATGCAGTTTCTGGTTGTTCTGACAAGATGAGGTTGTTCTGACAAGGGAGGGAATAAGTGAATGTTTCTTGTTCTCCCTTTTCTTCTCCTGCCCTTCAACATGCACTCTCTTTTTAGCCTTCTGAAAAAGGGCTGTGTTTTCAGTTACAGGAAAACATGGTATTCATCTGCAGCATTTTCCAATGCCAGTTAAACCATTCCTAGACTTCCCTCCCACCTCCAATGACATTAAATTAGCTAATGCAGAGTGTGAAGGCATAACTTAATCTGCTGCTGCTCTGTGTGAGAATTCAGAGTAAATGCAAAATTATTGGATATGTTTCAGAACTGTCACATCTTTTTCTTACAACCTTCTGTTAGTGTTTCAGGGTTAATTTGTTTTTACTAAGATGGTGTTCCCTGATAGCATACTTTTATTTAGAATCATGCTGTATATACAGATTGCAACTCTACTAATATGACACTGTTAAAATAATGATGTAATTACTCACTACAATTATTTTACTTAAGAAGATGACACATGATACATGGTCACCAGGTCTCAGGTTGCTTTCAACATTTCAGCTTTTCCTATGTACTTGTTCACTGGTACATGCTCAGGTATGTATGTTGAGTCATGTTGGTAAGGTGCTTTAATCTGAATATATTTTACTTTTGGAAAATGAAGAATGCTGCATCAAAACCTCTGTGTGTGTTTTATCTATAAAGTAATAATACAAATATTTCTAATCTATATCTTACACATTAGGAATATAAAAATATATACCTGTGTAAATGAAAAGAACACCTGCTCTTTGGTCTTTGTATTCCTAGTTTTGTGTGTCTGTAAGCTCTCTGGTAGCAGTGCTTACTGTTTTAAGATTTAGTATTACTGTGCTGAACTAGAGAAACCTGCAGTAGTCACTGTGTCAGTCTTTCATCGGTTGCTGTTCTAACACTCTGCACCATTCAATTTTGTGAACACAGGTTTTGTATGGCGTTGTAGAGAGCAGAGCTTGCAAAATGATGCTTTTGCAATCATTTGTCTCCCTCTAGTGGGAAGAGAGTACTTCTGAACTGATTTCTTTAATACATTGGTGACAGGTCTTACTCCTGTGGCAGTAGTTTCTGTAAAAGTTTGACTTGAGTCAGAAGCAACAGCTTTGCAGATTGCCCTCTCATTCTTTGACGCTGTGAACATTTGAATAGTGTTTCTGTTACAACATTGGCATAAATTGAGGCAGAAGTGAATTTACTGACTTGATAAATTTGTTCTTTAATGCTTTTTGAAAGTTTAATTCACGATTTAACTTTTAAGTGGGCTAATTCATCTATCTGATGGGGAGTTTTAATAGGACATCCATCTAAATCCACGTTCTGCTGACAGGTTCTACCTGCACAGTGACTTATTCAAGGATTTTATTCAAATATCAGGGATTCATTTAAGTTGGCTTTTGATGCCATTTTATAAGGAGAGTTTCTCTGGTTAGATAATGAGAAAATGCTGTGCAGTGTGATATGTCAGTAGTGCAGGTGCCCTGTTCAGACTGCATGCATAAAAGTAAGTGAATCGAGTGTTTTTTCAGTGCCTTTTAAAGTCAAGCTATGTTGATATTGTTTGTCTGCTGCATGTGCGAAAGTCTGGTGGTCAGAGAGATGCATTGTTTTTTTTAAAAAAACAACCAAACCCTCCCCCAGCCAAAAAGCAAAACCCAAAACAACAACCAAAACCCCACCCTCAACCCAGAAAACAACTCCCCCTTCCCCCAAACCCCCCAAACTCCATGTAAATAATGTTTTAAAGATGCAATTTAAACACTCAGAATTGCTCAGGTTGGCACCAGCAGTTATAGCACCCAAGGGTGCTATAAACATCCTGTGAAGAGAAAACACTATTTTATTGTTTTAGTGACTGTTCTGTGTATGAATATTTCTGAAACTCATTCACTGAAATTTTTTTCTGTGGATGATTGAACAGACTTATTTGAGAGATTCTTATGCTTTAGATAGGTATCCTGCCTGCACTCAAATTACGTATTCACGAGAATAACTCCTTGCAATAGCTTATAGTTAAATTATAAGATGTCTTAAGAAATTAACATTCTGAAATGTAAATGCATGCTGCAAAATTGTTGTGTGTCTAAATACTTCATCTGTCTCCTGCAAAAACTTGCACGTCTGTAGTCTTCGTGACAGTAACTGGGTGACTGATGTTACTTAGATGAACTTTTACTGAGTTAGGCCTTACTTAGTTTTGTGGAGTTTTGATCTGTTTAACAATATTAGTTGAAGAGATTAACACAATTAAATTACTATCACTGTGATGTCTTAGGTTTTTGGAATAGCAAGACTTCAGTGTTTTTAGAGCAGTATTTCTATTGCCAATCATAGTCACAAAGATAAAAGCTTAATATCATTGAGTTTATTTGGAATTGGTTTACTGTTTTACTTTATTGAATGCTTAAATTTTATTTTAGAAAGAAAAATTACAATTTGAGGTTTCCTTTCAGAACATACAGGCCCTGGGTTATGAGCACACTTAGATTTTGCAGTGGCTGCAATGGTACTATGTTGTCCTCATTTGTCCTCAGAGGTCCTTTAAACAGAGTATGATGTCAGCCAAGTGTCCCACACGATTCTGTTGGAGCTGCTATGATGTCAGCGGGATAAACAAAAGGCTCCTGCAGATAATTCATCTAGATCCCCTAAATTCTGTACAGGGTGTGAAGCATAATGGTTCCCCTGACATTAAATTATCTCCAGATAAATGAATCCAGCTGAAACTTGAAAGGTGAATTGACTACTTTGGTTCAGAGTTGCATAGCTCGTTTTTAACCCCTCGTTCTTCTTCATTACAACGTATGCATTCTGTAAAAAGTAAAGTAAAGATTGCAGATATTAGCTGTTAATCAAAGGTGAATGTTTCAGGTGTGGCATGGCTTTTAAAAAGCGGATAGGGAGTTTTACATGTGATGAAATGAGAAGACGAAGCATAAAATAACCCCCTGCTGCCTGTTGCCATACTGCAAGATGTCACAGCTGGAAATAGTCTTGGGTTGTATTTTTCAAGTATTTTATTTGGTCTGTTGGATCTCGCTGTGCCTTAAGTATGTTTGAAAAATGCGTTGTGTAAGTTGATTCACAGGAAGGGATGTCTGTACTGCTGTGCTTCCATTAACCGGACTGTACTCTGAAATGCTTTACTGGTGTTGCAGAAAACCATTAGAACTAAGATACAAGTGGGAAAGGCATGTTGAGCATATATAGATTCTTGCCACAGTGTGCTGTTATAAAAATGAGAATCTAGAAACTTTACAGCTATTCCATTCT
Organism: Phalacrocorax carbo; assembly: GCF_963921805.1. Classification (NCBI taxonomy): domain Eukaryota; kingdom Metazoa; phylum Chordata; class Aves; order Suliformes; family Phalacrocoracidae; genus Phalacrocorax; species Phalacrocorax carbo. The sequence continues at coordinate 130,515,334 of NC_087514.1, read as the reverse complement.
CAAATGAAAGATTATTAGTCCTTTTGTAGCAGAAGTTTACTAAATAGACGTTTCAAGGAAGAGCACAGGCATGATATTCGCATATCTTTTAGACAGAACTTCTAATAGCTTTGAGTTTTCAGTCAGTGTATTTATGATTTGGTTTCACAAGCCTAAAGCAACTGATCTGTAATTTAGAGCTTTTTGATGTAAAAACGGTTCTTGCGGCAGCTGTTTGTAATGAACTGTAAACAAATCACATCATGTATAATGGCAAGCTGTTTGCAGGGGGAGGACAGTGTTTCATGTGATTTACTATGAGATTATTTTAAAAATAATTACTTAAATCTTCTACCATTTTAGAATAGCAATAAAGATTTTGCTGCCCCCATCTTTCTTCTCGTTCCCTATCTGAAAGTACAGCAAAATTTTCAAAGTGGAATTTTGATTCTGAGGAAGATAAATTCACTTGACAACTACATTAGATTTTATTTGTTCCATTTCACTAGTGAGACTTGTAGTTATAGGAAATTTGATTTTGGTAGCTTTTTGTTTTGCAGCAGGGAAGCTGAATTAAGTAATTTCTGGCTGCTTATTCTGACCCTTGTGTTACAGTTTGCTTCCCCCCTCCACCCATAGGCTGTTGCAACTCTAGGGAGGGGGGACGAGGGGAGCTGCATTTGTAACTGGATTAAAAATACAATCCAGAGTAAAAATAACCTTAAAATTGTTGGTTGTTTTTAAACCAGTTCATTAAAATGATTCATGCTCTTGCTGTGCTTTTCTTTCTGTTAAGAAAGTGGAAGAAAAGGTGGAATATTTGTAGATGTACCAGATAAATTAAGGAGAAATAAAGTAAACAATTACAGAAAGTAATTACCGTTTTTTGTAATGGAGGTTGTACATGTAGTTGATGTGTTTTATTATATTCTTCCCCTTTAGACTCATCCTAAAACACAGTCGCTTTTTAACTATAAAATGGCCTAAGAGCACTCATTTTAAATTTTACAGGCTCCAAAACTGCTGTAACCAGAGTGTATGGGACTAGGATTGCAGCATCTAAATTGAATTGCTAAGAATTCTGTAAAGTAACAAGTCGTCTCTAAAAATTAATCCTTCTTTCTTTCAAAACTGTAGGCTTTAGTTGTATCTAAACAAGTTTATTAGGTGAGAATCTGTTAAGTATGGAACTTTTACATTTTAATACCATGTCCCCTTAGAATAACTAGCAAAGCAGCATCAATTGTAATGCTGTTTGTGGAGTGAATTTTTTTCAGGCTATTAATTCCTTTTAATATATGTTACCTTTGGCAGCCTGTTTGAACTGTTTGTACAGTTTGTATATATAATGTATCAGATTAAATTCTTTTGAAGGCACTTGGGTTACAACAGTTACAGTTATACCAAAGTGCTGTTTAGAGAAAACACAGATATGCATTGAATTAGACTTTTTACTGTACTAGACTTTCAAAACGGGCAAGTAATTAGTCTCCACTGCACTAGGGAAGGGCAAGCAGTTACAATGTGTGGCGTTGCTGCTGGTTATATAGCAAGTTTTACTTGGAATACTGACTTTAATTAAAATATCCTGCCTTCATTACACCAAGTACATATATTTTTGGTTGCAGGAAACTGAGAGCTCTTCAAAAATACAGGCCTTACGAAAAGTATGGGTCACCTCCAGTGCCTTTTTTGAAAAAGATGGCACATTTAAGATCCCTGAAATTCTTTATTGTATTAAGGCATATAATAAAGCTATTTAGATGTTAAATAGTTGTAATATATTAGTCCTCTTCTTTTTTTATAGCATATGTAACAAAAATGAAAACCTACATGTAACAAAATAAACACTATACCAGCACATAAATTAGATATTTGGGAAGTGATTGAATTATCGGCTACATTTGCACCCCTCACAATTCAACACCCCCTACCTCCCCCCAAAAATCATAATGCCCAAACTTCTGTTTAGTTGCTTGTAAAAGCAGGGCTTAATTACACTTGTGAACAGTGTATTTTGACAATTAATGAGTAAAAACAGTCCTCATTATATTTTATTGTACTTAAAACATTGTTAGTTAGGTTGGAATCTGGCCAGTAGGGGTTCTCTGTAAACTCTGGCTGATGTGTTTCTCTTGATGTAAGAGTACAGTTGTGATGTTTCAGGGCATTAAGCTTTGTTTAGAAATGAACAGATGAACTAGTGCTTTAATCTTCCAAATGTAGAGCAGAAAGACAACTTGTACCTTAGAATCTGCACAAATGCTGTAAGTCATGCTCTAGGTAGGCATGTTGGTCAGTCTGTCTTGACCTTGTTCACAGTTTGATTCGTACCATTGTCATGGCTGATATTACACTACTCTTTCTGATACCAAAATTTAATAAAGCTCAGCTTAGTATCTTGGTATGTGTGTTCTACTTTAGTATTTCTTTTCCCCCCTCAAGAAAATAGTATTATATTGAAAATAATGTTTTTCTGGGTTATTTGAGATGACCTGACTTTAAATGGCCATTTTGCTGTGGCGGAGACTACGTTTAGCTGTCCACTGCCTTAGAATGGTGTGGACATTACTGCAATTAGACAATGAATGTGGTACTTAAAAGTAGCTTCCCATCTTGCATCTGTCAGTTTTCTAACAAAAGGAATCTGTTCTGGGTGTTGTCACCATCCTCTGTCTCAGCTTCCAATATCCAAAACATAAGTTCCGCAACTATTTCATGAGCTTTGTGAGACCTTCCGCATATTTTATCTAGGAGAATGTAGTGTAGTAACTAGCTCTTCATCAGGAGTTCTTACTTACTCTATTTTTCCTCCTTTTGCCTGAAGTTGTCTTCACTATGGCTTGCTTGAGGGGTGTAACTGGTCAAATGCAAGCTCTCCTTTTCAAGTAAAAGAAAGTACAAAGGAAAATAGAAGTACTAATGTAGTTCTACAATCTAATGACCGTATTTTAACATTAATTCAAAGAGGATGTTCTGGTTCTGAAGATGTGCTTTCTTAAATGGCATCTGTTTGCATTTTTTTCCAAAGAATAATACTCAAGCATCAGAAGCTCTTAAAACTGAAAATGATGATTTGAAGAAGAAGCATGATGAGGCTGCTTCAAAAGTTCTCCAGCTTGAAGAAGATATCATGACTGTTACTCAAAAAGCCATTGCAAAAGAAACTGAATTAGACAGGTATTTAGTAATTTTGTTCCTTACCTTCCTTATTCTACTGTTTCTTTCATTGGTGTTTCTTTAAACTATTCAATGTATGCATCGATTTTTCTGTATTAATAGTTTTGTAATATTAATTTGTCAATGTCTTAGTCTGAAGGACAAACTGAAGAAGGTGATGCTTGAGAAGGAGCAACTTGAATGTGTGTTAAAGACAGAAAAGGATGAAAAAGAACTTTATAAGGTAACTATTGCTTCTACCTGTATAAACTGAAATGAAGTGATTTGAAATAAAGGTAATAATGTTTTTATGGAAGTCTGATAAATTGAATTTGTTAAGGAAAAAAGAAATACGTAACTTCTGTGAACAGATTTTTAAGACAGTTATAGATGTTGTCATATAAAAATGAATGAGGAAAATAGCATCTGAATTCATCCCATAATATAAAAAGGTGTCTAAGAAGGACAATGGATCACCAATTTGTTAAATGAAGGCATAGTAACAAAAAATAATAGATGCTAGTGAGGAAGTTCTTTAGTCATACAGCGCATCACCCGGTAACTGGTTTTCTTAACACACTTTTTCATAAGTAAATTACTTTTTACTCTTCTAAGTTCTCTCTCCAGACTGTGCTTTCTAGATCCCTATTCTTGCATCTTGTGCATAACTCTGAGAAACTTTAACAGGATCTATATTGTAGTGATTTTTACTAGCATAGCTGATTTTCTTTGCTGGTGTTGAGACACACAGGTATTTAAAATAAAATACAGTGTAAAAAAGTCTAATATGCAAAAATAATGAAATACTTAGGTTGTATGAAACAAATCAGGTGTGCTTACAAGATTATTCCTGTTCATAGGAAAATGTCTTTCTGTGGCAGACAGTGTTATATATACACCAGAAGTCATAAAATCTCAAAACACCTTTCACAAGCATGGAATCCTTTTGCAAATAAGCAACACAAATCATCTAGTTTCTGAGTGGACAACACTTGAGTGCAACAGTTATCCTTTAATGGCGTAATATGATAGATGATGAGATCTTAAGAACAGCTCTAGAGTTGAAGTAGTTTGCTGTCTATGGAAATTAATATTGCTGGTGTAGTCCTGTTTGCTTAGGTGATTGCAAGTAGATACTACCAGAAGTTTAATTTCTCTTTAGTTTTCTTCAAGTAATTTCTTTTTTTTTGTACTTAGTTGTCCAGCATTTGTGAAAAAAGGAGTGAATTCTGAAAAGCTTTAATTTAATGAGGACAGAAATCAGGGCCTCAATTTCTAGCTGTAGAGTGGAGCTATTGTTAGATGATCGAGCTGAAAGGATTCCAGCCAAAATATTGTGCTGGAGGCAGTGATATTATCAAATGTTTAATTTCTCTCTTTACCTGTTCTAATCTGTCTCAGAGATGAGTTAGAATTTAGTGAACACTTAATTGGACAGGTAAACAGTAGTTTTCATAATGTGGAAGAAGAGTTTGACATTTTTTAGCATCATTACAGATACACTTGAAGAATACAGAAATAGAAAACACCAAACTAGTAAAAGAAATCCAGACGTTTAAGAATTTGGATGCAAACAAAGAAAACATGATATCGTATTATAAAGAGGAGGTTGGCAGATTACAGCTATTTATAGCTGAAAAAGAAAATATGAAGAAAGCTTTTTTGCTCTCCTCATCCAAAAAGGTAAGCATTACTAATAAAATTGGCCTGGTTTAAAACAAACATATCTAAGGTTGTATGTGTTTGAGAAGAGGAAGGAGAAAGTTGAAGGTATCACCAGGGTATAGGCTGAGAGGCGAGAGGATTATGGTGTTCCTAGTAGACACGGAAAATGAAGAGTGAATTCCATTCTAGTTTTGCACATTCTGAGCTTGTTGATGTGTCTCATGATGAACTGCGAGATGAACTATGCGTGAAAATTCATTTGTGAGTTCAGTGAAAGAGCACCAGTAAAAGCGGTGCACGCTGAGTTGCTTTTAGCTTCATGAGAAAGTAAGGAGATTGAGGAAAAGTTAAGAATGTAGGTATGTCGAGACTGCAGAAGGTGATGGAGGAGAAAAGAGTCTTCAAAAGATGTGCTGAAGGACTTGTTTGGTGAATGTACTGTCAAGGTACAATGATGTAAAACCTGCGAAAGGATAAGATACCATATAAATGGAGTAAATTGAGAACTTGGCAAAAGAGTGCCGGTAGGACTTCTAAGGAAGAGGTAGGTGACTTTTGCTACTCATTGTGGTTTGCAAGCAGCATGGTATCATAGGAGAAAAACTGGTATTTATGATACCCTTAGTCCAGGTGGGGTTACTTCAGACTAGTTTTAGTGTGGTGCTATGGATAGAGTACCATTAGGTGTTTGTTCCTGATGCATATCTTCCTGTTTCGTTTCATCCAAAAGCAGTGCAGTTTCTGTGCCCTGAGACTGTTCTGTCCTGTGATCTACAGTGTGATAGGTAATAGTGGAATTGACTGGGAATCTTGCTTTACAAATGTGCTCTTGATGCAAACTAGAGACTTAATTTAGACACAGCCTTTGGGGCCAGCATGGAAAAGTCAGATTATGCAGGTGACTTTATCTTGTGTATCTTGCCAGTCTTCTCACAGAAAAACCAATCTAGATCTCAAAAGAATAGAAACTGCATTAATGTGAGTTATGAATGTAAAAGTTAAGTAGAAAAGTAATGCTGTTGAGAATGGAAATAGTGAGAGGACAAAAGAACACGCTGCCTTGCTTTAAGTTACAGCTTACCTTGTTTTAGTCTTTTGATTGTTCTGCAGTTTTGGTTCTAAATGCATTAAACTACTACTGTATTTGACTTTGAGGTAAAAACATGTAGGGGTTGTGTGTGTGCCAGTACTGAAGCAACCAAACATCTATGTCATTTATTAATCTTGAAGTGCCTGTGACGTTTCTGGTGGGATCATTAACATTTTTGTCTTATAGTGTGAAACTACAGGTATTTACTGAAATACGTAACTGATGCATCATATGCTGTAAAAATAGCTAAGAGACAGGACTTTAGGGCATTTCCTTGTTTATCCATCTTCATAAGTGTTTACAAAATATATTAATATTCCTCTGGACTTGCTATGCTAGTGATTATTCAAAAAATCACAAGTAATGGACTAGATACCTGAATTTATGTCTAGACTCAAGAATATGACATGATTATGCCCTCAGGAAGCTCAGAGGCTGAGTAGCTTGTAGTAGCTCTGAATTAATTCTCTCTTCTCCCTCTGGGCTTTCCTGAGGAGTGAGGGGCCAGTAGTGCAACTTGGTCAGTTGGTGCTTGGGCTGCCCTGTGGAGCTGCAGCAGTGCTGAGAGTCTTACTGCTGCATGCTACAGCTTGCTCTTTGTTACTTTTTGTTCTCAGTTCCTTCTGAAAAGCTTGTTGTGCAAGATCTTGGGAAATGGAGCTGTGAGAAAAACATCCCAAAGCTGCTTTAGTGTCTTACATCAGCCGATTGTAGGTGTTGTAAGACCTCTTACTCTGTTACCTGCAGTGTCTTACTGTGGGATGAACTTTGGTTTTGAAGCTGGATGGCCATTTGTGTCTGTTAAGAGTTCTGTGGTGATAAGAACAAATATGTTCTGGAAAAGAGAAAGACTCTGTTTGGCCTATGTTTAAAACTAAAGCTGAAAATACAACAAAAATCCAGCGTATATAGATAGATACAAAAATACATATACATAGATAAAAATACATAAAAATATACAGATAACAAATATTTAAATTTGCCTTTATGTCATAGTGAAATATGTTTGCACACCATTGTTGATAAAGAAGGCAAATGGGAAAAATGGTACTCATACTAACTTCTTGATTTAGTGGCTTTGCTAAACCCACCAGGAACACTTGATTTTTCTTTCAAAAGTTTCTAATCCCTATACCAGCTGTTATTTAAGCTTTGAATTAAAAAATGTTGGATTCTCTTCCCCTCTCTTCTCTTTCCCAGGAGGATGCAAGTATTTTAAAAGAACAGCTTCGGAAAGCTGAAGATCAGATTCAAGCTAGCAAACAAGAAGCTGTCCTAATGTCAAAAGAGCTGAGCGATGCAGTAAATGTGCGAGATAAGACGATGGCAGATCTTCACAGTGCACGTCTGGAAAATGAAAAATTGAAAAAGCAGCTTGCTGATGCTTTAGCTGAACTTAAAAAAATCACGGCTTTGAAAAATGAACAGGTAAATTGTCAGTATTTAGTACTGCAGTTTATCTGTATTTATAAAATCTGTCAGTTAGCTTTCCTAAATTGGGAAATAAATTATGTTTCTGGTCATTAGTGCAAATTATTATAAAATTCTTTCACGGTACCCAAGATATTACCTTGAATCAAGTGCATATTAGTTCATTTGGAAGGTTGGTAAGACACAAGATTTCTACTAGTATTTACAGCAACTCCTCTCCACCCCCAGATTATTTTCACAGAATAATACAGTATTTATCTATATTATTTTGAATCCTCTCCCTTTCTTAATTCGTTTACATAAGCCACAGTAGCATCAAAAATTCATTCAGATAAGAAAAGGGATGGAATTTTTTTCCTCATTGATGGATTCTCTCTTGATTCTTATGAGTCCTTCCAATAGCGTGGTCAAAGTTACCTTGCTTTAGTATTTGTAAGTATAAAAATATTAATGTAATGAAACTGTCTTGACTTTCTTAGTCTTGGATGAAAATACGGTGAGTTGATACATAAGTGACTTAAGTGAGCTTTGTACCAGATCTTCTGTGACTGCACTGTATTGGATTAATTCGCTACTAGGATTACTGTAATGATGTGGCAATTTGAAAAAATATATTGAGCTGAACCGTAAATAAAATAGTGCAGTAAATACAAAGTGAATAGTACAACCCTCAACTATTATATTTAAAATAACCAAGAATTAAATGTTTTTTTCTAAGAGTTTCAATTATATACAATGCCTTTGAGATGCATCCTGAAAGAAGTAATAGATCATCTGAATGACTCAGATTACCAGAAAGTATCCGAATATGGCATATACGCAGTTGGTAAATGTAGTTTGCTTAGTTCTTGTATCAGTGTTACAACTCAGTTGAACCACTTCCGGTAGAAACATAGCAAGTGTGATGGAATACAGTTGTGGACTGTCCATTTTTCCCACATGGCTATACTTGTGTATAAGATAGCTGGAAGACCTGCTGGAAGGTGTTCAGACTTTTGGTATTCATTCAGACTGTATACATTAATCAGCCTGCAGAATAAGAATCACAGAATCCCAGGTTGGAAGGGACCTCAGGGATCATCTAGTCCAACCTTTCTAGGAAGAGCGCAGTCTAGACAAGATGGCCCAGCACCCTGTCCAGCTGAATTTTAAGTGTCCAATGTGGCCCAGTTGACCACTTCCCTGTGGAGATTATTCCAATGGTTGATTGCTCTTACCTGCCTCTGGTATTTTTCCAGTGCGTCTTCACTTCCTCGGTATGTCCTACTTGGAATGAAGTTCAGCACAGATACCACTTTATTCCTTTCCTTCCCACAAAGAAAATAGGAACAACATCTCTACTTACATAGACCATTATCCTTTCTTTAATTGAAAAAACGCTTTTTTGGGAATAGTGGTATTTGAACAAAAGAGGGAATGGTTTCTAATTTTTTTTTTAAGGAAACTTCAAACACAGTAGAGCAGGAACTACGCAGAGAAGTTGAAGATCTGAAGCTTCGTCTGCAAATGGCTGCTGACCATTACAAGGAAAAATTCAAAGAATGTCAAAAACTTCAAAAACAAGTAAACAAGTTTACAGAACAGGCAGTAAGTAGAACGGGAGAAATTGCACTTGCTTTTTAACTTTCTGCAACTGTTTAATTTCCTTCTGCAAAACCCTGTGCTTTTAAAAAGGATTAAAACATGCAGTAAGCAATGGCTCTTTAATTTACCATTTTCTTCCATAAAACTAAATTACTTCTATGATTCTTTTTAGATAGTTGTCAAAACCAAGAGTAGAATTTATAGTAACTGGTGTATGTGGAAAGCTGACAGAGTTTGGATGAACCTATATGCATAACATTGTTCAAGGAAGAATGTTGAAACTGAAGCAGGGAAAAATCCGTTATTACTGCCTCTGTTCAGTACCACCACAAAAAAAACCCCAACCAAAACCCAAACCCAAAAGTGGGGAAAATGGAGAACTTGGAGGGTTTCAAAGTGAAGTGGGAAGGAAGTTTCTAGAACACAGTATATAGTTGTATTCCATACGTAATTTTTCTGTTCTTACCACTCTTATAAGCTTTGCTCCATAAATAAATGAGGCTTTTGCAATGATGATGTGAGTCTTATGCCACCTAGTAACTGAACCTGTTAGTGAATTTCAAACAGGTTTGAGAGCAGAGTTCTTCAGAATTTTGTAAAAACTAGTGACTGAGTTGGAGTGGAGCTCAAACTGGGAAAAGGCATATGAGTAATGGCAAAATGTACAAATGTGAATTCTTAAGAAATATAGACAGCAGTGTTTCTGCTGTCCACAGAACAAATGGGGTACTTACCCAGCTTTGATCCACAGATTACTTCAAAAAGTTGTGTTCTCATCCAGAAGGTCAATGGTGAATGAGGTGTCATGTCAGAACGCCTGAGGCTTTTCCTTAAAAATATTCTACATCTTTGGCTGTGTTGTACATCTGATAACAAACACTAAATTTCACTATGACACCAGAAGTCAGCACTCATTAGTAATAAAGACTCCATTTTCTAATGGAATATTAGATTTAAGTTGATGGATTTAAGTGTAACTGATTTGCTAGAAAATTAGATTTTTCTAGTAATTTGTGTAGAAAATACTATTTCTAGCAAAAAAGAACTTTATACTGTAAGATGATAAAAATCATAGTCTGAGGCAATTTCAGTGTTAGTAGAATTCAATGTGTTTGCATATTATTACCTCCAGTTTTAATGAGCAATTCCACCTAGTCCAATTTTGGAGGAGATGATAGTGCAAGATATATGTTACTTTATGCTTTGGCTTTCATTTAATTAAATACCAAAACAAAATTTCTTTTCACAAAGAAAATTGCAGGGCATCAGCAGAAACTGACAGATGCATCTAACGTTGAGACAGCTACTGCCGTCGTTACAGACAAAAAGTTGTCTGCATCTCCAGGTATCAACAGCTTAAATTTTGTCTATTTATATCAGCCTGAAGGTATTGTCTATGTGAAGTAGTCCCTAATTGTATAGTATAAAGTAGGTGGACTTGTTATGTTTTAGTTAAAGCAATGATTAAAAATGTGAAAATTCATCTGAAAATATTGTGTCTTTTTCAAGTGGTAATATTAATGATTAACTTAATGTATTTTTTCAAAACAGTTCAGTTGATATTTGTCAAAGTCAGTAGGACTGAACTCTTTGAGTTCTGCTTGATGGTTAACACAGAGCTGGTTTTGCCAAGCTAATTAAACAATTCATGAAAAAAACCCCACCCTCCTCAAATTTGCAAATAGCGTACAGTAGCATGGTAAATTTGCAGTCCTGTTACAAGGACTATCCACTGTAGCATTCTACTGTAAAATCAAATCCACTGAAAAGTTCTGATTATGTGATGGCAAAGTCAAATCTATAGACTAATCTCTGATTTATAGGCAGTAGTGGTTTATTAGAAAACGTTTAACTAGGTTTTATTTTTTGTGAAGTATTAAGTTCTTACAAAACTAATCTTTTAAAACGTAAACATAAAATAGGTTAAAACTAAGCCTGGTTTATTATCCAATTTAAATTGATAAATACCAGTAAATGCTCACTAATTTTGTTTGTGTTACTTTATAATTCACACACCGTAGGTTGTAATTTCTGTCAGTTTTCTCCTGTCTTCAGTAAATATAAGTGTTTCCTAAAATAAACAGAATCCCAGCAAGCTTTCTTACAGTTTGTGATGGGACAAAGTAGATTGCTGAGGGACTTCATGTTTTTACAGAAGAATAAAATATCTAGCATGATCTGAGAACATATGTATGCTGGTGTTTAGTTTCTTGGGATTAAGGGGGGAGATGTCTCTCTGTGGGTTGTTTCTATTTTTTTACATTGACCTTAGTACTACGTAAAAAATATTTATGTTCATCTTCAGTCTGCGAGAGAACTGAACACAGACACGCTGGTATGATTGCTGATCCTGCATATCACTAGCCACATAATACTGATTGTTTCTCGTTAACGATTTGCTTGGGTAACAAGGAGCACTCTGTTCTTGATGCACTATAAATTGACCTGTCATCTCGCTTATACAAACTTTATTTATGGAACAAAAAAAATCAATATTCTTGTTTTTTCTTCAATGTTCACAGTTAGCCCCATTTCATCTGATATAGTTTCGGAATTCATGGTAAAGGAGCAAGTACGTGAAATGAATAAAGAAATTGCTCAGAAAACAGAGAAGTATAAGAAATGCAAGCAAATGTTGGCAGTAAGTAAATAACTGCTTTGGAAAGCTGAACAGAAAGTAGCTATAGATGCTAAGTCTTAAAACCACAAAGCGTACCCAGCTGAGTTGCCTTGCTTATTTGTGTGATATGCCACCGTTATGGCAGAAATCTTAACATCAGAAAACACATTTTTATTAAGTCAGCTCTCGATTACCTGTGGTGTTAGGAAGTCCAGTCAAGGACCCCTCAGGATAACCCAGATGCAGTAAAACAAATGAACAAAACTACTACTGCTATGCTTAAAGTTTTGCGCTTTTTTTTTCCCTCCACTGTGTTTTAATTGCTTTTATAAATCAAATACAACATGTTGCTATAAGCCAGCTAATATCTGGAACAAGTATAGCAGTGTTTATCTGATGTGCTGTTCAAGTGTAACAACTGCCTGCGAATATGACTGTCCTGGCCTTTTACACTGTTTTGATGTCTGAGTGGGTGCGGTCTACTAGCTTGGGCTCAGTCATACATATGGTTCGCTGGACCAAAGTTGGCACCAGTAGTGCTGTAGCCGCAATAGTAATGCCCTTCAAATATTAATACCTGTTAGTCCTAACTTGATTTTCATTTAACTGATTTGGATGTATGTATGATGATGGAGTATTGCATCAGTGATGCTGGTGAAAAGTTGGCTGTTGTAGAATTGTTTAAAAAATGCTTTCTGGGTCTTATCTCTGTTCATTTCTTTACTGTTTGGGGATTAAAAAAATTGCTCAATATTATGAAGTCAGAACAGTTTGAATTAAGATTTAAAACTTCAAATTTTTCTCTACTTCAATATGCTTTGTTCTCATATAATACATTCACAAGCTGCCAAGGACTAAGTTTATAATCTTGTTTCTCTTATTTATCACAAGCAGATTACTCTATTTTAATGTGCTCTCCAGGATGTAACAACTGTCATGTAATTCTGCTCATTACCCTGTCTATGGAGAGCCTGCGTTAGCTTCTGCTGGCTAATTCTTCTATTGTGATGCTTGAGGAAAGCTTTGCCTTTGACCTTCTGGATGAAAGATATTTAGGTTGAAAAAGCTGCATGGGGAAAGATTTTGTATTGAAGTGAGACACTTGAAAGGACAATCATGGTTACAGTGTAGTATTAGGGTACAAAGAAACTTGAAACCGTGAAGCTAAAGAGGAATACCAGCTTGTTGAAAACTCGGGCAAGAAAAAAATATGTACTGAACATCGTTTGTGCAGTGTTCAGTGGTCCTGTCCTCTTCAAAGTCTTGAGTCAGGCTTGATTTCTCGTGGAAGCCATTTGTAAATGGTCTCGTTCTAAAAGCATGGAGTTACACAGTGTCATTGTTGGGGCAGGAGGGGAAATTTCTTAAAACTGTAAATATTTCATGCCATGGTGTCAACTACTTTAGGATGAGAAGATGAAATGCAGTGTTTATGCTGATGAACTAGCTAAACTGGAGCTGAAATGGAAGGAACAAGTGAAAATCAACGAGGGTATAAAATTACAGCGGGCAGCAATGGAGGATCAGTATAAAGTAAGTTACAGACTTTGTTTATGGCAATCAGTGGTGTCCTGTTCTTATGTAGTTGCTAATTTCTAATAGTTCAAGCAATGAACAGTTTTAACGGGGAAAAACCAGTAAATGTTTTGCACTTGTCGAAACACCACAGTCTTGTAATGCTTCTTTTAAAGTAAGACAGACCTACCAAGTATACTACCAAATGGCTGTCCGTCTTTTAATGATGTGGATTTAGACAAACCTCTAAATGGCGTTAATCTTGTATTACAATAAAAGAATAAATAGAGTTTTCTAATTTCCTGTTGCTTACTATAATGCTAGCAGGAATACTGATTGGTATATTTGTCTAAAATCTTCATATTGCACGCTGCATTACTAGTGTAGTAATGTCTAATGCATTTTATCTGAATTAACTAGATAGAAGATGAGTGATATATTGTTTTTAAAATAATCATAAAAGAGTGATTTTAATTTGGAGGATCTCAGCTATAGCCTTAGTAGAGTGATGTAACACATGCACCAGGAAGTCAAGCATAATGGGCAGCTTTAGCTTACACAGGGCCTAACCTTTGAGGCCATGGAGTTGTAGTACATATGTTGAAGTGGCTTTCTAGGTCAACAAGGACAAGATCAGAGCAACAGATTTCCATAAGACCAGCTTTTGTGCTTGTTTTCAGTTGTGGTAATAGTGTACTTGACAGGATAGAGTACTCTGGGTTGCTCATCTTTGCCCATTGCGATGAACAGGGACTAAATTGAACTGTGATTGTTTCAGTTCTGGTAGGAGCCCCCTCCCATTAGAAATTACAGCACTTTTCCTGTATAAAATACTGAATTACTGTACAGCTCATTTCAGCACTCTGTAGGCTATGCTGTCCTTTTTCAACACTTTCCAAAGCTCTAAGTTCAATTTTGTAAAATGCATGACTCTTTCCAACTTATTTAATTTTAATAATTAGCAGTGATCGGTTGCCATGCATAATTTAATGTAAAATAAGTTTGTTTTTTTTAACCTCTGAACAGCAGGAGTAATAAATAATTGGTTCTGAAATTCAAAGCATTTTCACTGCAATTCAAGACTTGTTATCATTCAGGAGGGTGCAGATGGGGGAGAAGTAGTGAGCTTTTCTTCCCATTCGGTAGATTTCTTTCTGTTGACTTGCACTAGGAGAGGGAATTTCAGAATTAAAAAAAAAAAAAAAAGTAACTCTGCAGGGCATTGAGCTTATATGCTAGAAAAACAAGTGGAGAGGCAGTCTCCAAAGTAACCAGATCCAAATAAAATAGCCCTTTGTAGAGAAAGATTATTTAAATAATAATTTTGAAGCAAGGAGGAAGCCTGGAAGAATTGTGTAATATATCAGCTGCATCTCCTCCCAGAGCTCCCAACAGAGACACAAGGTAGATGTTTGTGAAACAAATTTAGTGTCTTTGAGGTAAGAGGAAGTTTTAGTTCTCTCAGTTCTGTAGTGGGATATAAGAGCTGTAGAGAAGTGAATGAAACACATCACTTTTTAGAAATAATGAGATGAGGCTTTGAAGCCTGCAACAGTTTCTGGGCAGTGGTGTCCCTCCTGCCATTAGTATTACTGACACTACTCCTGTGTTTTAACCTGGGATTTTATCATTCCACAACTGTTCTCTGAAAACTGGCAAGAAAAAGCTGCTAATGTACTCCTGTTACCCAGCAGATGAACTTGGGAGAATGGTTGGTTTTGATTTGTAGTAGTATGAGATGTTGCATGTAACCATAGTAGACAAAATTTCCATGTGAAAGATGAACTTAATCACTGAACTTTGTTTTCACAATATATACGCAGGGAAAGAGTTTCTATTCACTAATATTGGAACCTCAAACTTCTTTTCATATAGGTTCAGCTTGCGGAAAAGGAGAGACGAATAAAGGAACTGGCATCACAGTTGGAACTCTTTACAAGTGGGAAGGTATTGTCAGGATTCCTGTTAAATTTTGTAAATTGACACTTGTGAGGCTTTTTGGGTTGAGGAATTGCAATTTATTTCTAAACGAGAATTTGATTACTCTTTAAACATACCTTTCCATATTTGGATATTTTGCCAAAATTAATTAGCATTTTAAACTACAAGTTCTGTTAATATGTTTTTTTAAAAAATGTACACCATAGTATACCAACTTGCCAAAACTGACCCAGCCTTTGAAAATAGTAGTTTGTTCTGTAATAGTATTCTGAAATGTTTTCTGCATATGATCTAACAAAAACATTACCGTGTCAATAATTATTTCTTAGTTCCTGTCTAGAATGATATTCCATCCAGGATCTAAAATATTTTTTTCGGATTGCAGATTTGGATTACTCTGTGTAAATTAATAATCTGAAATGGCAGCTAGCCATACAGTTCACAGAACATAGGAATTCCTACCAGTGTTTGTCCTATATTCCTTTCTCATCTCAGCAGCAGCAGCACTGTTTTCCTACAAGTTTTCAGTCCTCTTACAGAGGATTAAAGCAGGAAGGAGGCTGCATCTCTTAGTGAAAGACATTCAGCCCTGTTGTGTCTGGAGGCTGATACCAGCTCAGTGCATGGGCTACTTGGCCAAATAGGAAAGATTATTACTGAGCTCATGCTGCAGCCTTTCTGTCCTCTAAGGGAGCATCAGTTAACAAAACTTGCAGGACTTTAATTTCTTTGAGACAGTCTCTCCGTGATACTTTCAGGAGTTACTGGCTGACAGGCAGCACAATCAGTAAACCTTATTCTCTTTGGATTCCTGGCGTAAGTCACGAATGGTACATACCTAGCTTGACAGTTTATTTTTTCCATCACTAGTTAGGGTTACTTTTGCTCTTATCCAGTGTTGCCCTATGACAAGAGATGCAGACATTTCAACAGTATAATCTCCAGGTTCTTCGTGGTGTGTGCGTACAACCAAATCCTTTTGACATCTTTAGTTCTCTTATTCACTGCTTGTAATAATAAGAGCAGCTTGACATGTGACAGTAGTGACTTCGGTAAACTACAACTGGAGAAAGATCTTTATCAGAAAAGAAAGATACACAAACGATACTGTGTTTTTAAATATATGATAGAAAATGGACTGCTACTGTCAAGACTTCCCTGACTAATCAAAGTCATTACCATTACTGTTAAACCAGACATTCTGAAATATTAATGCTAATGTTCTAATGTTGGAAGTACCTCTAAGGTATTATACGACTATTAATTAAAGCTAGGTTTTACTGAAAAGTGAAGTAATAAAATGTCTTTATTACATTGAGAAATCCAGTGCGAACAGAATACTTAGTGAAAACAGGGATTTGCATACTGATAAATGGGAGTTCACTAGGTTCATCTGAAATTAGTTTAAGTGTTTTGTAAAAGTCTAGATTGTCAAGTAGTTGGTATTTAAGTTAGCTTTTTTTTTTACCAAAGATGTAATTTTTAATAGCTCTCATATTTTTCTAATTCAAAAAAAAGCAAAATAGAAGTTGAGTTTTGGTGAATCAGGTTTAGCTGGAGGGGGTAATTTTAAACACCACACATAAGAAGAACAACTGTAATAATAAAATATGGAGCTTATAAAAGCTTGGAAACTTTGTCTACCAAATTTATAGATATTTACATTACAAAGAAGAATCAAAGTGCCTTACTAGACTGCAACCATGATTTAAAAGGTTAAGCACAGTATAGTAAACAGCTTTTCAATTTATACTCCATTATCAGTGTTTGTTTATGAATGTCGCCAAACATACCATGCTAAAAATGTTCACTTGCTGTCTCTTCAAACCTATAAAATTACTTGGTTTCTATTTTATTTACATACTTATATAGCCTTTGATGATTTTTTTTAAAAATCAGTCTCTACCCTAGCTGTCCAACTTCTGGCTTAGGCTATTTTACAGCACCTTTTTACAGTCACTTTGATCTACATTCTGTTTTAATCTTATGTGATGCTAAAATTAAAGTATTAATGCCACTGCCTCTCATTCTAAACTGCTTCCATATTGCAGAAGAAATTGATTTTAAAAAGGAAAAATCTTAATTTCACTGATAATTAATTGTTCCTGCGTTGTATTGAGTAAAGATTAATTATTTAGATTTTACATGCTCACTAAAACTTTAAGATGTAATCCTAACCATTTAACCCTAACCGTATCAATCATATATGAAACTTAGTCTATAAATCTAAAGTAACGCTAGCATACTTTTATGTCACATCTACAGGAGGATATTTTATTTGGAGGGTGTTAGGCAGAAATTCTGTTGTCCTGTATTAGGTGGTTTTTCTAAAAGAAAATAAACATTATTGTCTTTACGGCCAGTGCTCCAAAAAGAATACTTTCTGTAAGCTGCCTTACCATTTGTAGATACTACTTTTTTCCTGTTTGAAAATGACTTTATGATGTTGCTGTTATACTCCAAACCCTTTGTCTGAAACCTGATAGTATGTGTATAGCAATAGATGTATAATCTCCATCTTTTTTCATGTGAGTGGTGTTTTCTTTTTGGAGTAGTTACTGCTACTTGATTTTTTTTTTTTTTGTATTCTAGCGTTTCAGCTGAAGTTTACCTGTCTTTAAGAAAAATACATTGAGTTGTTCCTTTTAATAACTGTGACATTTTACTACCTCTCATGTAGTTAAATCGCTAACTGAAGTCTTGGTTTTACGTTTCAATTCAAAGTCTTTTGGGAAAAAGCACACTTCCATCTTCGAGGTTTTTGTTAATGTTACATCAGCAGATACTAAACATGAACCCAGAGAATCCAGTAGAAAATGCTAATCGGAAAGAACAAAATGATTGGAAAGCATATCTGTCTTAACAGTCTCTGTTTTTTAAGAATTGTTTTCATTTCTACATCTCAGAATTTTTTTGTTGGGTTCTGAATTGTAAATGGCAGATTTCCTTTGGATATTCTTGGCATACATGCTCTCTTTCCCTTAACCTGTTTTATTAAATGGAAGGATGAAAAAGACTTTTCTTTGGATGAATTACAGCTGATGCACTGACCACACTTAAGTCCCTTTAATTACTGTCTTATAACATATATATTGGCGTAGACTTTTAACAGGTTATAAGTTATAAAAACCATTTAGTAGTTTATAATAATTACTATCTTTATGGATTATATGCAAGAATGTAGAATTTTAAGTATATTAATTTTTTAAGAGTTCTGTTTGAGCTTTTCTGAAAGAATTAATTGCCTTTCTGACAAATACTTAAACAACAGATTTAAATAAAGCAGGCCATTTAAGCCACTCAATAAAGTCAACAACTTTATATTTTGGGTGAAAACACTGAATTTTGGAAGTAGGCTACACTGTACAAATATGTATATATAAATTAGGTGAGGATATAAAGAAGGAGGAAGAAAGATTAATTAGAACTTTGCTCACTTAAGTTCATAGAAGGCAAATTTTTCACGGGAAGTGTAATAACTTTGGAATCTGTGTATGAAAAAACTCACAAATTTAAAATCCACTCATTTGTAATTAGATAGTAGTACAAGTACAGTGTTGTTCCATATGATGCTTGTGGTATAAATATTATTTGAAATAAGTAACCTAGTCTGGATTACCTTTGTGAAAAATAGCACTAATTTCTGATAATATAATAATATAGTTTTGGTATGTGGTGTATTTGGTACTAGAACAAGATGAAAAGAGAGTAGGAAGGTTAGCAGATGTATTATTAAAACCAAATATAAATATTTCATAAAAATTTCACACTTTGTTAGGACTCCATGTGTTAATGACATGTCAAATTTCGCATTATTTAGGAACTTGGCAGGACATCAGGAAATCAAGCTGGAAGGGTGAGGGAAGGACAGATTTCACAACAGACATTACATTTTCGCAACCCGTATTCAGAGGAAAACGGACCAGTTCCTGCAGTACCAAGCAGACTACCAGTATTGCAATATGGAAACCCTTACGCAGTTCAGGAAAGAAGAGGTAAGTAAATTCTGCCTTGCCCCCCACCCCAATGTCTCTCTCACTGTTTCAAAAGCAATGGCTCGCTGAACGCAGGTGAAGTGCCACCAATCTTTATGCTGGTGTACAGAGCCTTTATTGACTGATGAGAATTCAATGAAGTGCCTTTATTTTACTGCGGAGAAGCAATAAAGTAAACAGTTTTAAAGAAACACCTTTTGAAAAAGCTGATTTCTCTTCTATTGTTTTATATTACCTAAACTGAAAATGTGTTTAAGTTTTGATTTTTTTTTTTTTTTTTAAATGTAAGGTAGCACATCTGTAATTTCAAAATACAAACTCTGCTGAACAAAGATGCTCTAATTAATTTTTCTTCAGATGGAGCAGATGGCGCTTTTAATCCTGATGAGATCCAAAGACCACCTGTTAGAACTTCCTTTTGGGAGCTAGAAGATGATGTAGTGTGTAGTCAGCCTTCACGCAATCTTAGTCGGCCTGACGGTTTAGAAGATCCTGAGGATAGCAACGCAAGTTACCTTTTTTAATTATTTTTTTTCCCCTCGATATGTTTACTGATGAGTAATTGAGTTGCACATAGATTTTTTGAATATCTGATAAGCTTGATTTATTGTTGTTTAAATCCAGAATTGATTTTTCTTTTCCCGGAACAGTGTTTCAGTTGAATTTTGCTTTGAAGGAGGAAACTACACATTGATGCTAATATACTTGTTTCCCCAGTCTCTTGAGTTACTGACAGCTTGTTTTGGTATTGGAACAGTAGCTTCGCAGTCTTTTTAAATACCAAAGTAGAAAAATCCAAGTAATCTCAACTATTTCTGATTTTCCTCTCCTATGTGGTAGAATAAGAGCTCAAAAAGTAGGCATGTCTCACTCATTTTATAATTTCTATGTAGGAACTAAATTGTAACAGAACAAATAAAAATTTAAAGGATTCTGATACCAGTATTTTCAATTAAGTGCTGCATGAAAATTTGTATTGAGGTAGATACTTCATTCTCCTATATTAATCTTTTGTTTGGTCTTCTGCAAATCTGCATTTATTAATTTCCATTTTGAATGTTTTTTGCCTTTAGGCATGTATTAGGAGTCACTAGCTCTTCCAATCTAAAGCTGATTAGACTGAAAGTGACAGATTCTCACTGATTTTTTTAGGGCTTTGTATGTTTTAACTGGAAACTGATTAGCTTTTCTTTTTGATACAGTTAACTTGCATGTTCTGGTATAACAAGTGGTTCTAGTAAATTAGCTTCTGTAATAAACTGGACCATATGTCTTAATTTGAACAGGAACAAACTTATTACTATCTTCTTATTCCAAGTACTCTCGCACCTTCAAAAATATTAAACAAGAAATACCTTTCTGCAAAGTATTGTGCTCTTTGCAAGTACAGTGGTATCATGACCTGTTTCTCATTTAGTCTAGTTTGCCACATTTAATTGCTATTAACCTTTGCAGAAACTGATCAGTGTTCAGACAGGCATGATTTTAGCCCTGGTGCTCAGCACCTATAATGGAGAAAAATGTATTTCTCCCTCCTACCTTTTGCCCCCACTGTCCATTACTGTGAATAATTAGAGAAACTGTCAGAACTTTTGCAGCCGGTTCGAGATCTAGAATGTGAGCTTAATGCTGTTGCCCACCTTTACTTCACATTTTGCATATTTAATCTGATCATTCTTGACACAGATATTACATATGACAAGCTCTTTTCTTCTTTAGTCATCTGCTTCAGTTTAATTAGCAGGGTGTTCTTTCTGATCTGTGTGCTTTGCCCTCTTGCCAAACCCAAGAGAAACAGCGCTAGAGTCTTGTGCTCGTTTGCTGACACAGCTTGGATTTTTGTAATGAGGAGGAATATAACAGGCTTAAATAAAGTTCAGCTTGAGAAATGGTGCCTTTAAATCAAATAACTTATATCTTTATTTTTTTACTTTCAAATGAGAATCAGTTGCTTGCTCCTCCCAAAAATAGACTATGTGTAGTGTACAAACTTACATGGAAGTGAGTAGTTCTAACAACCTTTCTAGAGAGACTTAGTAATGTGGCAAAGAGAAACCAGTTGTAATGCAGTATTTAAAGAAATAACCAGGGAAAGCTTCTACATATGTAGGCAGTTCATTACAAAGGAGAGCCTGTCGTTTGTGCAGAAGCAACAGCATATATGAAATGATAAACGTGAAGAGATTACATTTGTTGTACTGACTTCTAAAATAAGCTGTTTAAGATATAATTCTGTGCATTTTTCAACCAGTAAGATGTAGAGCCTTTTCTGGGGGGAAGGATTCCCTCCCAGAAGAAAAGGATGGGTAGTCTTGTTGCTTTGTTTAAAACGCTACCATTGTACAGACCTGTGTGGTGTTCCTCTCCACATTCCTAGGACTACATGTTTATTAGTTTAGGAGCTTCAGGGTATTGTGGTCACTTACAGCACTTTGTGGCTGTTTTGGTGGTAGTTTAGCTATGATGATGAACACATCTACATTATTTATCTACGATGACAGATCTTTGAGACCCTGGGCCAACATGATGATACACAGGAGAATGAAGTAGAGGTTGTATATACACAATTGTAAACAGACTTTTCAGATATGACTGAAATAGGCTTTTTTCAGTCTGTAAGGTGAGAGAAGGGAAGCGTGTGCGCGCCTGTGTGAGAAAAGCTTTGTGACTTGCTTCTACAGAATGAAGGCCAGAAATGGAGCCTTCTTTCCTTTAGGGTACTCACCTAGCCTGAGGAATAGGTCAGTGAACTGTGAGGAGGTCTATAGCAAGTCAAACTTACCTGCTGTAGTTGCTGTTTACGTTTTGGTGCAGTTGGGTGGCTTCATAAGCAATCTGGATGACAGAGGAAAAAACTTGAGTGCTATTACCAGAACTGTTTTCTGGACAGGGGATTAGGTAGGATTGCTTCAACCCTGCAAACCATATCTCTGCAACTCTTACAACCTTGACCTTTCCTTGTAAACGTTGAGTTACTCTTTCCAACTGCGATGTCATCCTAAGCACCAGGAGAATAATCTAGAATTTGCCTTTCTGAATTTGTCTGTTTGCACGTTTCCACTCTACGTGTTGATAGTCCTTGAGTTTTAAAGCCTTTGCCTTCATTGGACCATTTCAGCACTTAAACAATGGATACAGTATTCTTTGTGCTGTGAATTGATGTAATTGAGTATCTGTTTTCTGTTCGTCTGTACTCTGGTGTTTGCTCATAACAGAATTCTCTTCCAGTTTGTTCAGATTTTTGTTTTGCTGCCTTGCCCCTGTGTTTATTTCTTTCTGGGTATTGTTTTTGCTTTGTTCTGCTAACTTCGGCCGTGTTTGACATGTGGTAGAGGTGTTAGATGGGACTTCCTACAGGTTTTTTGACAATTGCTTGGGACGAGAGAGACCTTAATAAATTCTTGTTCTAACAGGCAGCCAACAGCTGGCTAATCAGCCTGCAAACTGAAGAGAACGTGAGATGATGTGGGGAAGGAGGTGTTAGGGGGAATGCAAGACAAATTCAGAGAAAGTCAGGACTCCTTAGTAGTCTTTTTAGTGGTAAAATCTTTTACTTGAACTGAAATTGTCCTCTTCAGTGAAGTACCTTGTACCTATTCAAACTGATGCAAATCTTCTGTACAGGAATCCCATGTGTCTCCTTATTTTTGAAAAGTCTTCATAAGGTGTTTTTGGTTTTTACTTGTTTTATTTGATTTTTAGTGCAAACATTTTCATCAGTCTTGTAACAGACTTGTTTGAGGTGCTGAGTTTACTTTCGCCTAAAGGAATCTTGTGTTCCTGGATAATGATCCATTTATATGCTTTTTGTCTTAATCTGAACAAAATCTAACCTGGTACCTTGTTTGCAGTGTATGAAAAAGGTGGTTTCTATTCTGTGTCCTTCGGATTGTAAATTTCTTACTGATAAGGATCAATCATAGTTTTCTACATCAACAGAAAGGCGGTTCTCCATTTCCCTTCCCAATGAAGAAGTAGTGTCGGCCCGTTGAGCTGGTGTGGCTGCCATCATCGGTACTTTCCAGCAATACACTGCTTAAAAATCTCAGTGAGCCAGCGTTGGTTGATCTTTCTGCCTATCTCAAGGAGGAAACATGAGCCTTTCAGTTACAGTAATAGATTAGAGCTGTGGCACAAGATAGTAACTAGCCTTTTGGTTGGTGATGGGGAAGAAGTATGCCAGCTTGGTCTCTGTTCACCCGCTACTGCTTTCTCATTCCAGTGTCAGAAGTTCTGTACGCTCCTTAAGAGCACATTTGGCCTAGTGAGGCATAGCCTTACAGTACTGGATGGGTGTTAGGGTGTGTACCACTCCCATTCATAGAAGGAAAGACATCACAGATGCCCTAAGCTCACTTTAAGAGGACTATTTTCATGCTAAAGTTGTGCATCAATTATTTTCCTGAGGATGCTTCTGTACGTGCAACTAATGATTTGATCTTCAGTTCTGTGAGGTACAGCTGCTATCTTCGTAACCCTCTAGAAAGTAATTTTGTCTTTCCTACTGGTAAATTACAAAATTCTCAGGCTCATGATTGGGATGATCCTTCTGCTGAGGCATTTGCTCCTAATGTGACCTGAACTTAGTTTCCACATTCCTAAGGATAACGCTGTTTGCTCTTACCCCAAGTCCTCTTTCTACTTCTCCATGAAGGCGTTTTTGTTACTGGCCATTATCTTGAGTAGCAGTACAATATCAGGTGATAGTGGCACTCCTGCTATGCTGCAACTTACACTGTCTTTACTGTCTTCATTTATTCTGAGTTATAGACCAATTAAGGATACATCTGCAAATGCATCAGAATTTTTCTTTAATGTTGCTTTGTGTTCTGCTTTTGTTTCTCCCAAAACTTCCTTCTTTGGGAATGGCTTTTCTGTGTATTTGGTTGACGTGAAAAACATCAGTTTTGTATGACTCAAAAACTTACCAGATTTCTTCATAGCTTTGGCTTTTGTAACTCCTAGGCCAATTAAACCATGATTTCTGAGAGGGATAAGCTGGTCTGTGTTAATCATGCCAGGTGAGCGTGCACACAGTGGTGATTTCGTGTGGAGTGGGTGATGTGCCCCAAGTTCCTGCTGTCATCTGCTGAGCACTGACTTTCTGTTTGCTCGTGCTCCCATCATTGACCAAAATGTAATCATTTGGAGCAAATAATTTCTAGAAGCAGGTATGTATGGGAGAGATCTATAAACAAAAATATATATATATGTATGTGTGTATATATATAAAATACTGAAGTGTGAGTTAGAAATGTAGTCCTGATTACAGTTGGCAGTAAGCCCAGAATAACTATCCTGAGACTCTTAAACAATGTTGTTAGTCACAGTAAATCTGTGGGGGGTGGGGGTGTAACTTTTGGCATCTGACAACCAGGTCAGGGTATTTTTTGAGATGAATCCAAAGTGGCCCTTCTTCTAGAAAAAAAACCCAAACCCCACTACACTTTATTAGCCTGATCTTACCCTGGCAGCTGATTATTATCTTTTGCATAGGATAGACATAAAAGGAGCTGTTTGTATCCAGGTACCTCATGGCAGACCAGACTGCTTGCAGAGAGGTAGAGAAACCTAAAAGGGTTTGTTTGATTTCACTCACACAGCAGAGCTGAATCCCAGGAAGAAAATGTATGTACTCTTCTTTCCAGTTTACCCACACTATACGTTAGCAACGTATCTCTATTTGTTGTTCAAAGCTTAAGATGGGTATTGCTTCGCTTACTGTTGCATGTTAAAATGATCTGTAGAAATCAGAGGCAGGGACTGTTCAAGTCTAAGGTTTTTGTACAGTGTCGCACGGCTGTGTTTCTGATTTCTGTTCGGCAGTCTTGGAACTGATTACAATTGTAATCACAAAAGCAGTACTTGAAACAAAATAGGTTAGTTTTGTTAAAACTAGGTGAGTTGCACTTATTTCTGACAGTTAATGTCTGGCTTTCCCTTCTAGTGGCAAACCTCTTTTCTTTAACCATGCTTTATTGTGTAATACTCTGTTTATCTTTGATTCTAAAGAGTCAGAGTTACAAGCCCAGTGATACTAGTTAAGCCACGATGTTAAAGGCATCCTTTATTATTCGTTAACCTAGATACCCAAACTCCTGACTTCTGAAGGCCTGGCACTTGTTATGCTACATAACCACAGCATCAGCCTTGGGTACAGCCTTCAGACTCTTTCCTACAGACCTGAGGCTACGCATCGCCGCGTTACATTGCTGCAGGGCGCTGCAGAGGTCTTGGACTAAGTGTGTGCAGCGGTGTCCCTGGTCATCCGTGTGGAGTGTAAGGAAGCTGGCCCTGGGCCTACACAAAGGGCAGATTAAACTGTCCTTTTCTCAAAACAAGGAGTATGGGCATCGTCCAAATCACTTGATGACTCAACTGTGGGGTCTTGAGAGTAAGACTGTGCCTATGCTTAAAATACAGCATAGGTTGAGCCATTGAGGCCTGGCCTCCCGGCAATTGTCAGACACTTTCTGTAAAAGCAGCTTCAGCTAGCCTTCTCATTTCAGCTTTTGAATCTCCAGGGGATGGTTTGTTTTACCGTGGGAGAGTGAGCGGGTTTGAAATGTCAGGTTGAAAAGCATATGTGACATCATTTATAAGAATAAAGAACGTATTACTGGGTGTACTACCTGGAAGAAACTGGGCACTGAGTGATTGTGAACCAAGATGAGCAAGTTCTGTCCTCCCTTCCTGAGTTCTCCCTTGGAAAAAACTCGAGTGTACCCTGTACATCTGAAATGACAGAAATGAACAGCGGTCAGAGTCCAGCACTATGGGACACTTCCGGTGTTCTCCAGAAGTTCCAAGTTAGCCCGGGGCAGCACATGAGAGTTTTTAGTTATTGGTGTTTGCATAATGTGTAGTGTAACCTTAATTAGAATAGCTGTGAAATACTCACTCTCAGACCAAGGTGAAGTTCTCATTGTTGCTGTTCGGCCAGTCTTTAATTACACAGTAATCTCTGTAACACGCGCTTCGAGGTATGCTCAGTGTAGGTTTGCACTCTTCTTGTTTGGGTTAAGCATAACAGAAGGTTAAGAGTTGATCTTTATATACTTTGCCAAGAGGAAAAGAGCACTGAAGAAACAGGCTTTCCGTATCGTAACAGCATGGTATCAATACATACTCAGTATTGTTGTTCTTACATGGTGCGCAGGTCAGAAGCTACTCTAAGGAACACATACGATGATTTTTACAGTTAATTGAAGTGGGTCATGAGAAAGCTATATCCTTAGGACATAACAAACTTAACCTTACTTTGACACCAGAAAACCTTTTTTTAAAAAGTGTTAATAACTTGCACTTGCCTTTTGTTGAAGCCGGTGCCTGCGAGGCAGCAGTGCCCATGTAGAGGAAAGCATCATACTCTTTTTTTTCAATTCAGTTTTTCAAAAAAGAGTGAGGAGGAATGTAATATTTGTACATGGTAGGGTATCCCCTACCCCTACCATTGCCAGAAGCGGAAAGGAAGGACAAAAGATGTGCACAATTTCATCTTACCAAGTGACTGCCAGTAACCCAAAAAGGGGCGTGGGGGGGTGGGGCAAAGTACTGAACAGATAACTACAATAACTAGAGTAAATAACATTAAAAACCCACCCAAAACGAAGTATAAAACCCCACCCAACCTGTTAACCTATTAAAGCTTCATCCGATGTGGACAGGCGGTGCTGATTTTTTTTTTTTTTTTTTTTTAAGAATTAAATTTTAAAGACTGCAAACCTTCGTCTAAATCGGTTTGCATTTTTGCTGGTTCTAATTAAAATCTTTAGTTTCCCCTGGACTGCGGTAGCAGAGCAGAAATAGCCATGTGGGGAAGGTGGTGCTAAAGCAGTCTGCTTCTGCTGACACGGCTAATACTGATGGACGGAGGGCATTGGTAAGATCGGTTCTACTTGAATAATGTCCGATACGACCATATTTCATTTGCCACTCAGAACCTTTTAATCTTTGTGTAATGCGTGCGAAAAGACTGAGAGGTTACCTTTCCTGATAGGGACACTAAAATTTCTGCGGTATTCTAACATTTGTGCGGAAGACAGATGACTACAGGAATGATGAGCTCTGTCTCTGTTGCAGCCTGGCGTTCAGGTTAGTGGTTCCTTTCAGGACAATATAAAAACCCTGTCAAAAGTTGTCTTTTGTTGAAAGCACTAATAATTTTGAATGGGAAAAGAGACCCATCTGTGTCATGTTAGCCACGTAATTCTGGTTAATGCCCTTATATACCAAGTTAACATTGAGTATTGGTAAATCCTGACCCCGTATTCAACTAAAACTAATAATTCTTAATATAATGAATAACCTGTGCCTTTGTCACTGGGTCCGCTAACCTGTCCTAAACAAAGCTTGCTTCAGGTTTTGAGGCTGAAGAGCCCTTTCACCGGAGACGCACCTCGTCCACCTTGTCATTTGTAACCAAGTATTAGTAAGCGCTGTGACAAAAATGCCCTGTGCTCAAGAAGCGACTGAGTGGCAGACAGTAAAGAACTTGGATTTAAACCAAAGGATTTAACTACTCATTAGGCCTGTGTTTGTAGTGGAATTATCTTTTTTGAAGGAAGACGTACATTTGTTTTCTCAGATAAGCCCTGGTTTGCCTATAGTCTGGTATTCAGCAACTTTGTCATGTCTTTGGCACGATATAAGCTGTAGCATCGTAGCACAAGAGTGCTTTAAATAGTTTTCCTTCTTTAATACATACATCCTACCTCTTTCATGACAAAAGGAACAAATAATATTTCAAAACCCATATGCCCTTTTTACTGCAGGTGCAAAGCAAGCAAGTTAGATGGGAAAATATGTCTGTTGCTAGCATCTGTCACAGCAAGCCCCACTAGCTGCTTAATGGAAACGTTAAATGGTTGAAGCTAAACAGCTGTTGTCAGGAGAAGAAAAACATTGAGGGAATCTTCCTGTCCTGCCCTGTTGTTTCCATTAACTCTTTGTAAGGACGAAGTACGTTTTAGCCTAAAAATGAAATGTGTTTGAACATAAGTATTAGTTATCTGTATAAAACATACAGTGTGTAGGCTGTTACATATGGTCCCTTGCCCATCCATTTTTGAAGATCTGCTAGGTAATTGCTAATCCTTGCGCAGAGGGCATCTGTGAGATGAGAAGGAAAACGAACTAGGAGTTGGAGTTTCAAAAATCTTCCTGAATCTACCTGTAGTCCCGCCTTGAAATGAGGTTTTGTGCTGCATTATCTAATAGAAGAATAGAACCAAGATGCTGTATAATAAATAGTTTTATTCTGCATAAAGAATGGTTTTACAAACGCGGTTCTGATTTTTGTTCCTGCTTTATTTTCCTTTTGTGCCGTTTTCTTCCCCTAGTTGTGTTTGCTTACATCACTGTGCTTATTTAACTCTTAATTAGTAAGAACATTATCACAGAATTAAAAAAAGACCCCCAAACCTGCCAAACATAAGTGCTCTGACCCCTTGCTCGTCAGAAGGGAACTCTCAGAAACCTGTCACTGTAAGTATCCGTCATTTTTCTGCTGGAGAATTGCCCAGCACAGGCAGATTCCTGTCTTCCTTTGTGAGAAGTGAGGAGCGGCGGGTTCCCTAGAGGCCGACCTGCCTTCTAACCTGATGGAAGCTCCGAGGCAAACCCGCTTGTCCGTCAGCAGAGCGCTCCTCATCAGTGCCCGCTGCAGCTGTTTGCGTGCTGCGAGCCCCCGCGAGGGGAGAGCGCAGCCGAGGGAGCTGATGAGAGGAAGCAGCCGGACAGGGCAATTTAGCTGACGGGCCCGGCGGCAGCGTGAAGCGTGTGACGTGCTCGGCTGGTGAGAGCGAGCAGCGTAGGCAGATCGCTCAGAACTGACCGCTGGGAGGCAAGCATGTGGATTGGAACCGGTGCCTCTCTTTTTTCCCCTTGCTGAAATCTTAAATTGTCGAGATTTTAAAAGTCTGACCTGACATTCCATTGTCTAGAATTTATTTTTGAATTTTAGCTCTCAATAAAATGCTGTTGTGGTTTGTAGCGCGATGCCCTGCACTCCGCTTAACACAGGTTTTTCCGTTCCGACGTAGCCCCAGGCATTAACGGTGAGGTGACCTGCATTTCCTTAGTTACGGTGCCAGCGGAAGCATTCTGGCAGCACCGGCCCAGGTTTCTGCTCTAGGTACACGGTCAAAAGGCTGTCTGTGTTTAGCTTTTTGTGTTCATTAACCACGTCTCCCTTTTGTACACTGAAGTAAAACTTAGGCTGCAGAGATTAGAAAACGAAAGGTAAATTTCATCCCTGTTTATGCTCGATAACAAAAATGTATTTGGAGGGGAAAGAAAAGAAGCTGTTGCTAGTGGGTATTATTTTAAATGTTTCCTTTGCATTTTTTTAATAGGATGACGACAACACTGTACCTTCTGCTCCTGATCCTCCGAGTCTTCTCTTGCATGAACGTGGAACCGGTTTCTGCTTTGATTCCAGGTAAATGTTCTCTTTTATGGGTCTCTAATGGCACGGATATGTTTCTCTATAACCGGACTTTTTTACTCAAGGGTCGGGGGGTGGAGATGAAAAAGCATAAAGCACTTTCAGTGAATGTTTGGTTTACAATTAACTGTCAGCCAATATGCTGTTAGACTGGGTTGATTGTTCGCGTTATAACTTATTTTGACAGAACGTGGACAATTTCTTTGGTAAATGAATGAATAACTTTTGTTTCCCCCCCTCTCTTTCCAACCTAATTGTGAATGTAAGTTTAGAGCTTTTATAAAGTGTTATGTTTGCTAAGAGCAAGCATTTATGAGCAGAGAGAGTGGTTTCCCATGAAACTGCTTGGCCATTAAGACATTCAATAGATTTGTATTCAGTGGTAGCTGGAATTATGTCAAAACTATGTCGCTTTTAAAATGCCAGGTTATTTTGGAATTCCTGTGTAAAACGACCTTAACTGTACTGAGCACTTCCAGTGAAGATGATTAAATTAACCGTATGACACTTGCTTAGGTACAAAGTCTGCTCAAATCGAAGTTTGTAGTAAAGCTCTTAACGTCGGTGGCGACGGGATCCTACTCTTACATTTTCCTTTGCAATAACCGAGGAAATGACTGTTCCCTTTCTCCCCCTCCACCTCCTCGCGCAGTTTCGACGTGCACAAGAAATGCCCTCTTTGCGACGTGATGTTTCCACCGAACTACGACCAGAGCAAGTTCGAGGAGCACGTCGAGAGTCACTGGAAGGTGTGCCCCGTGTGCAGCGAGCAGTTCCCGCCGGACTACGATCAGCAAGGCTTTGAGAGGCACGTTCAGACGCACTTTGATCAGAACGTATTAAATTTTGATTAAATACTCCTTGTTTTGCAGTGTAGCTTAAAACCCCACAACTTCGAGCAGTCCACCTACAGAACAAAACCATTTGCAGCTTTTCTGTAACGGAGCAAACTTCCGATTAAAAGCTAACGTACTCTAACGGGAGCCGTGGTGAATCGTGGCTGTGAGCTGCTGTTGGGTTCTCTTCTCTCTCTCCCTAACGTTATACTAAAAATAACCCCTACAAAACCCCACCTTGTTGTGTACGTAGCTATTTATTCCCCTACTTAGTGGAATTTGTAAGGACCCAGGGATGATTTAGCCTCAGAAACAATGAGACCAGCTTCATGACGCTCCTCAGCCTACATAAAAATGCCACCAAAACACCTGGGGTTTCCCTTGACTGTGATAATGGAGGCATGATTAAAAATGTAATAAACAGCTGTTTCTCCTAGCAAAGCTGTGTAGTTTTTCTTTGAGTAACACTTAAATCAGAAAGTTACATCCCTTATCCTATGAAAATATAGTTTTCTAGTACGTTTCTGAAATGTAGATGCACGTACTGTGAGATTACATGCTTGCAACGGAAGGAATGGCAAATACTTCAGTTTTACTTACGGAATGTTTGCCTTAAGGGATAATGGTAAATAAAGTACGTTATACCTTAAGGCAGTATTTTCAAGTTGAAAGAAACTGCTGTGCTTAAATGCCTGAAAGTAATCGTTTAAAAAAAAAAAAAAGTCATTGCCGTTACGTTGCAGTTACGTTCAGTAGAAAATATTGTTATGTTTTCACGACAGTGAATCGTGTTCCTTTTGGCTTAGGGCTTTTAAAACTTTCTGCGTTTTAACTCTCTGTATTTCTTTCCACTAAGTAAAAACATGTGTGTACATCCAAACATTTTATATTTACTTTAACTGTATTAAGCAAATTTGCTTTCCACTTGTTGTACAGTAGTCTTGTTAGATTAAAAGCAAAACTACTCATGGAGTCAGTGGTCCTTTTTTCCTGCTGCTCATTTCCAAATAAAACAAGAGTTCAGGCTTTATGTAGCTGCAGGAAGTGACAGTTCAGCTCGGTGTGACAGAGAAACTCTTGCTCATGTCTGTTTGTGCTCTTTTGTTGAGAGAGAGACTCGGGGATTAAGGTTTTGAGTAGCTCCCGTTGTCTGCGGTTCTCTCCTGGACACGTGCACTTGCTTGTTCAGTGCAGGGCTTATGAAAAGCTGATGCCATCGATAAATCGCAGGGCCGGGCGCAGCAGCTCCTACATCGATCCTCGTGTTCCGTTTTAAGTCTTAAGCTGATTTTTTTTTTTTTAACTGTGACCTTTATGTCAAGAGATGGCCTGAGGGGAGGCACGGAGGGGCTGGAAGAATATTCTGTCAATTATTTTTTACTGTAACTCGGTGGCATGTGAGACCAGTCAGGACAGGCTATAAACCCAAAATATTATCACGTTATTAGAAGACTTCTGTCATCTCAGAGGTCGGCATCCTGCGCACGCAGGCCCACCTCAGACCCCTGGCTGTGCCGACACAGGGACTGCTCTTGGGTGCGTGTGTCTGCGTGTGCGTACAGGGACCACGCGAGCTTCCCTGTTAATCGGCCACCGCCGTGGCTGCTTAAATAACCAGGGAGTTTGTGGGCACGTGATGGCAGGCAAAGACCTCTGCCACAACCTAGCGGCATTAATGACGTCTCCTTTCCTAGCGCTAGCCATGGCCCTTGTGAAAACCTTTAGGCGAAGGGTAACCCCTACCCTACCAATAAACGGGGGCTTCAATACACATTTTTTTATCATCTGGTGACCTGAGCCTGCTTGTGGTGGTGGAAGGAAGCCGCTGGTGACATCCGAAAGCCCTTGGACTCATTAAATCAAAATAATCCTTCCCCCACCCGCAAGGCTGTAGCGTTCTGTGTAATTTTGTGCGTTTACGCTGTGGTGCTCAAGTTGCTTCAGCTGAATGCGGGGTTTGATGACTCCGAAGTAAAATACACAAATGAAAGACTCTCTGCAGCCCAGGAACTTCACTCGCCAGGTTAGTAACGAGCAAAGAAAGAGCGGTCTTTTTTTTTTTTTAGGTCAGAGGCAGTTTATTTTAAATGTGATTTGATTTACACTTATAAGCAGCTTTCTCAACAGGAATTCTTTTAAGTTGCCTTCAGTTCTAAAACAAACCTCTGTCACTTTCAAACTTAAAGTACTTTGTCCCCAACAAAACATATGAAAATATAATTTAAAGCACACTTTTCACAGACACGGTACAATACATTCACTATACACAGTATAACAAAATAGTCCCATCTTTACCTGTTTAATAATACTGTCACAATGAGTAGGTAAATAGAAACTGGAATTTCCTTTTTATAGTCGAAAGGAATTTACATGCAACAATGACGTTTTACGACCGTTTAGCTGTTGAACGAACTTACCCAGCCTGTCGTTTCTTGCGCTAGGAGCAGAGCCAAAACGTGTTTGTTGGCCACATCTGGTGCCAAAACTGCAGAAGGCAGGAAGGGGCCACCCGGGGCCTTCGTGTGCCAGGAACTCTCATGTCTGGGTCATCCTTCAGCGCCCAGCTGACGGCGCGGTGCAACGCAAGCGCTGGCGCCGCGCAAGGGTTTGGAAAAGTCAGGTTTTACTTCCATTGGGGTGTTCTAACCGCTTAGTCGTTAGGATGAGCCCTAAGTGTTTTAAAGAGACTTTTACTCTGCCGGAGACTAGGGAATTGTCATTTCGTTTAAAGCTTTGGGACAAAAAATTAAAGGGGAAGCTCACTCCTCCTCTATCTGCGCTCTCTTTTGCACTTAAAAGAAGCAGAACTAAGCGAAGGCGCCGGCCGTGTTTAACACAGCGCGTCCCTCCCGGACCCTGGCCGCCTAGGACGTGTTTGTGGGGCGGGGCGCGGGGTGCCCACGGCCGCCCGGGCGGCGTGTGAGAGAAGCGCGCTCAAGGCAGGGTGGCGAGCCACGCGCCCTCGGGTACCGCCCCGACACGCCGCGCTCTCCTCTGGGCTCTTGTTTTAGGTCAGTCTCTGACCACCTGCTGCAAGAAGCACTTAATCGTCAGTAAGGCTCATATGTCCTATTTCAGCAAAATTAATTGCAAAGCTAAACAGACGCTTCCGAGCGGAATGCAGTGACCTACACCGAGAAGCCAAAAAAATAAAAAACGCACAAAGAAAAAAAAATAATTCTCAGAATACAATGAACATGAGGGAGAGGCATTAGAAACTCCCTTAGCACAAATAACGGACCTCCTTAAACCATGCGTAGGATTTTTAATTTTTATTTGCAACCACAGGCACGCGCTCGTGCAGTAGTTGCAAGAATTGGCAACACATAAAACATTAAACCTGTTGGCAATAGAGAACTACAAAGTGCTTTAAAACTTCATCTGAGATGAAGGTAATCGTTTCTCACACACACATAAATTTGCACTTAAGTATTTCCGAGTGTCTTTCTAAGAGATAGTTCAGGGGTAAATAGTTAGTTGGACTGGGATATTGGTCCTCAAAAGTTTGATGGGCGTGAACGTAATACGACATCATCTTGTACAAAAAAAAAAAAAAAAGAGTAGTTATTTCTAACGCTAAAGTGATTGTTCACTGGGTCAAATGGGAAGGTTTTCAGCGTTTCCAGAGGGGGAAAAGAGGAAAAAAAAAAAAAAAAAAGAAGATTTGCAAGATAATATAAAATACAGCAAGCACACCTTTTTATGTATGTTATTTAAGTATGAAAATATTTTTAGCATATTATGTTAAACATTCTTTCTTATTTATATTTCCGTTACCTAAAAGACTTGCTACTCCACGGCTAGCTCCATTACGTAAGGCATGTTAACTAGAGTTCGACGAGGGTGGTATTGTTTTGGTTTTGCACACGCGTTGACGGATGCATCGAAAGTCTTCATCACGTTACAATCTCGAAAGGGCGTCAGTGCCAAGCTCTCCTCCTCTCGCTCCTGTTCAACACTTCAGTACAACTAAATACGCAACGTTTCCCCCCCCCCCAACCTCCCCCAATCTTTTCTGTTTTGGAGAAAAATGTTCTGAAGAACCTATAGCTTTTATAGCACCTTATCTCAAAGTAATGAAAAATGGGTATGGTGATTACATGTGCAAATGTACAAAATCATTAACTCTACAAAGATACATCATTCCAAAATTACAGAAAATTTTAAAGCATGCATTTAATTTTTTTAAAGGGTTGCTGAATGCTTCCCCTGAAAAAGGTGGCTGTTCTCAAAATCAGCAACTGCTGGTGAGGATTTCTTGGCACATTTGTGACCAGCACGTTACTGCTGCATCTTCCTGATAATCTCAGCAGACACGGGGGGATGGAAATTGATTGTGTGGTGCCGCAGGCCCTGAGCTGTCTTGTAACTCTTTCCACAGCGACATTTGAATGGTTTGCGTACGCGGATTTGTGTTCTGTGCCCGTTCTTGGCGTGGTACTTGATACCGTTCACATTCTGTGAGCGAAAGAGGAAAATGTTAGTGGTCAAGGCGGCTGGAGGTGGCCTGGCTTCCTGTTAAAAAACCAAAAATTGATTAACGTTACGGGCAAAACCCACGCTAATTGCAGGGAACTGCCGCTGGGTGCTGCGCGTGTGTTGGGCTTTCACGACACGAGGTGGGACAAGACGGAGAATAACCCGTGCGCTTCTAAGGCATGAAACTTGTCTACCTGGGTAATCCCAATTTTTATGTCCCAACGTACGGCACTTACCAAAAAACACCATTTCATGGTCTCCCACAGAGACGGTCTTTGCTTCCTGACCTTTTTCTTTTTTTTGATATAGCATTGACAAATTTCATTCAGAGGTTCATTTCCAAGCAAACAAAGAATTGGCACGAAGACTCGAGTCACGCTCCTTCAAAAAGCTGAAGCTCCCCCCCATGGTGTGTTTGTTCCGTTTCGTGTCATTGTTTCTAGATGTGTCTTTAGGCACCAGCAAATCCTGATAGTTTACACATTGTCTCCAAAGAATTAACTGCCGGGAACGCTTAACTTTTTAAAAGTTACACAGGGTACGTACTTAGAAAATAATGCAGAGAAGCCGTCTTTGCAACAGCTGCTGTTTGGGAATATTCTACAGCTAAAACTAGAGAACTGATCTCCACTGTAGTTTGGAGAGGAAGAACGAAACCCAGCACCACAGCACACTTACCCTCACGCTGGCACAGTCTCGGAACAGGCAACGCTCTTGCTAGGGTCATCAAGAACCTTACTGAGCGTAAATCAAAATCATACCCGTCCTCCTTTCCCCGTCTTCCGGCAGAAGCGGAAGAAGCTGCTGTGGTCTCACTCGTCTGTGATTCCTACTGGAGTCTCTCTTATCTGCTTCCACTAAAAGAGCTTAGATTTTGGATAAATAATGAAAGACAAACTGTCTGTCATTAGAGTTTCTCCTAGGAAGACAAAAGATGCCGAGGCAATTTGTGCCAAAGGCACAGCTCTGAGGCTCCACTGCGTCCTCTCGAGAGTCTCCAGATACGTATCTCAAGTTTTGGGTTTTTTATTTAAGAACTATTTAAAAAGAGACAAAATCGATTAACAGCATGGATATCGATTAACCCGCTAAATGAAAAGTTTCGGGATTTTGTCTTTGCTGAACCACTGCCTGGTGTCACACACAGCAAAAGTCCCCTTGGCTCTTTTTAAGCAGCAAGTTCAGTTTTATTAACGTGCAGCTTACAGGAAGGGAGAGCTCCAGCCTGGAACTCACAGCAGCTGGACAAGTAAGATAATTTGTTTAAAAAAAAAAAAAAAGCCTTCAGTAAACAGCTACAACTCCTAAAACTTCAGAAGACTCTATATACATCAGAAAGCAAAGCCCAGAAAGGCACGAGGTTAACACCTTCAGTACCACTCCCCTGCCAACACTTCCCTTTCTCCTCCCCTACCTCCGAATCCAACTTCTTCCGAGCCAGAATCCCAAGCCTTGCGTCCCGCTCCTGAGAGAGGCACTCGCCCCGCTGCCCCTCCACGGCCCTGCGCCAACCACAGCCCGCAACAGCGAGCGGGAGCACGAGGGACTCACAGCTCCCGTCAGGGAAGTGGGGAATGAGCGCAACTGCAAGAGAAACCGCCCCGTCTGCCAGAGAGCTACGGTGTTCTCGCCTTACAATGTAAAATGCTGGCCACTATTTACTACACATTAACTGTGCCGTGGCAGCAATGTATTTTTAATCTCTAAGCTAAAACAGTTCTCTGGTTTCAGTCATAAAGCTGAGCGTGGCACTGTTTTCGTCAG
Source organism: Phalacrocorax carbo (assembly GCF_963921805.1). NCBI lineage: Eukaryota > Metazoa > Chordata > Aves > Suliformes > Phalacrocoracidae > Phalacrocorax > Phalacrocorax carbo. The sequence continues at coordinate 130,478,829 of NC_087514.1, read as the reverse complement.
AACTGAACTCGTAATGCCCAGTGGAGTGTGCACCGCTGGAGTGGCATTTTTAGGGCAGCCTGGGTGTCTGGAGAGGCTGATTTGGGGAAATCCTTTAGCAAGGAGAAACTTTGCCTAAAATACCCACCCCGGAAGAAGGGTATGGTGCAAGACTCCACGCAACTGCTCTGCCCACAAATTCATGCTTCTCTCCTCTAGAGCACCCAGGCACTGAATCCTCACTTGAAGCTGCAAGTCCAGCCCCCAAATTGTCTTCTACATCCTTAAAAATACTGGGCAACGCCTGCACAGCTGTCACCTGAGACGTGGGAGACAAGAATCTTCAGTCTCCAATACAATCCGGACATACCAATATGAGCCTTTAGTGCAGGTTACTTCTGGGTGAAGAGTATTTGGCGGAGATACAATGCTGCACCACCAAGACAGACAAGAGCACATCAAGGCTACAAATCATCCTCAAGAGCAGTCAAGTGAATTCCCTGCAAGTTATTTGAGATCCTGAGGCAGGTTTTAGATGGTTCTGCACACAGTTACAACCTTCAGCACCCGCAGGACAGTTGGGGCGAGGGGCTGGGAATGTCACTGGATGGCATGAGGGCTCTCATAGGCATCTGTCAACACCTGAGTACCATTAAGGACCTAAGCCTTCAAAGAGGAGGAAATCTGGGGGGTGACCTGCTAAACTTTTGCTACTGCAGTGAAATTTTAGAAACGAAGCTATCCCCCAAACCCTATAGATATATTTTAGAAACTACAGAAACCTGTTCAGACTTTTTATTTTTGTAAGAAATCACTTCAAGATAGTTTTAAACTAGTATCAATTGCTACAGATGCCACAAATCTGCAGTCACAGATACCCTCACTGATCCATGCCAATGGTACTCTTCTGACCCAGATTTTTTAACGATCCACTTGGCCTCAAGTACACACCGTGCTTTGATGAAGGGGGAAAGTACTTTCAGGCAGAAAAATTTAAGGAAACTCTAAACCAGAAACCTACATGGAATGAACTGGGCGATGGAAGGTTTGAAAAACAGTAAGCCACGCAGAGTATGAGGAACTAGTCTAACATGAAATTTGACCTGTACCCCTGTCTAAAAGAAAACTGTTGTTAGAATTACAGTCGGCTCTTCAGCACTTTTTCCACTGCTGTAACGTAAACATTTTGTTGTATGTCTGGGCTGAGTTTGTTGAGGTATGGCAAAACCCACTGCCAAACTCATACATCACTTTTATTGCTCTGGTTACTTAGGTTGCTTGTTATTTGCTCTCACAAATGATTGAGGAAGAAGATGGCAGTATAGAAGGGCGCTCTAAAATCTTAAACAATCATTAACCTGGGACCGGATCAGGAGGAGATAGAGAATGTTACACTGGCGCTACCTGGTTTGCACGGGCACAGGGACACTCGCTGGGCAGGGCTCCTTGCACAGCAGTACTCATGAAGCCACTACGCTGCAGAGAGCTTGCCACCCCCTTCCAGCAGGAAAAGAGAGGTCAAGGACGGTTTGGGAGGATTTCTTCTTTCAGACTTGGATATTCATATACGTTTTTGTATCTCCTGGCTGTTCCTCTCAAAGTTTTCTTTGTGGGTCCATTTCCTCTTCGCTCAACTTGCGAACTTTGGCTTGCTCCTTTCTTTCAACTAAATTCCCTTTTCCTCCTCTCTCACTTCGATATTCTCCCTCCCTCAGCTCCGCCAACTCCGACGGCTCTTAGATCTGCCTTCCCGGGGTTTGCCCCACCCGACACGCCTGGGACCCTCATCCCAACACCTGCCAGAGAGACAAGCCCAATACCTCGGCGTTCTTGGATGGTACCACTTCTCCTCTCGCCCAAGGCCACAAGGACAGTCATGCCACAGAAGCTACATTTTGTATGCACGGAAAAACATTATTCTTTTATTACTGTGTTTGCACAAACTAGAAAAGTTATGACAAATGCTCTAGGTTTTTCTCTATAATAATATATATGCATTATTTGTGGATTTTTTGATATCTATTATGTATCAGACTACATTTGCTCTTTGGAAGTTATCTGAAGAAGTTTATCTACATTTTGAATGTCCTTCTCCAGAACCAGAGACCAAATAACTGGGACATACAGGTGGTCTGGAATAAAAGGAAAACTAATTGCCACCTTCATAAATGCACACTTTAGCTCCTACAGGTGGCATTTTGCAAAGCACATTAACTACTCAATACCCACACACTTCTGGACAGGGCACGTAAACATGGATGTAAATCCAAAATCTCCACAGAAACAAGGCTAAGATCTCTGGGTTCCTTTGAATCATGCAGATGATTTTCTAAAAATCAAACTTAAGGCATCAAATACAAATTATATGGAGAAAAAACAACCATAAATGGCAAACCCCCCCCCACCTTATTATTTGTTCTCTAGGCCAGTAACCATAATTAGAGAAGAAGAAAGCAAGCTTCAGAAATTCAGAGGCTTGTGTTTTAAGCATCTAGAAGTCAGTGTGCTCCTGATTCATTTAGCTGTTTCTGACTAGCCCACAAATTTACTTATTATTAAAAAAAGGTGGTTTTTTTTCTCCCCCACAGAATCTTTGGCGCAAGAAACTCCATGCCATACTATATCGAGTACCAATAAGTATTATAAGCAAGCAATTTTATTTCTTAAAAAAATAAAGTCCCTGAAGAACAACTACATGTTTATGACTCACTTCGATTGCACTGCCTATGGGAAACAGCCAAGAGATAGCAGCTGGGCAGGAGGCCAGTGGGGTCTTCTGATACTCATCTGGGCTTGTGTATAAACATGTTCTCATTACAGTTTCCATTGTCCGCCCCAGCCCAGTCCTTGGGAGTATTTGTTGTACTCATTCTTGTCTTATTTACCTTTCCATAATGGCTTTTCAGTGCAGAGGCCATCTTTTATCCTTGCACATTGTTTGCAAAAAGGAGCCCCATCCCTACTGGGTCCTTTAAGCAGTACTGTAATACAAATAACACATTTAAAAATAACATTTCTGCTTCTCAAACGTACGTCACCTAAGGCCAGACAAAAGAAAACTGTGTACATCCTCCTTTCCTCCTTGCTCCCTAAAGGAATGCATCCTTTCTCAGCCGTAAAGTGAGCCTGGCAATTACTGTATGTGCATGTCCGTGTTCCTGTTTGGAGCTCTATAATTGTTTTACAGCCCTGACTGTGATTATCCAGTACCCACCAGAAAATCCCAGTGCTTTGATCACAGGACTCCCTACCCAGACTCCACAAATAATTCATCAGAGGAGGGGGTTAAGCAGAAGGAAGATGAAGAGGAAACAAGAAACACAGTTGACACAAAGCTAAAAGGAAGGAAACAAAGATAAAAATGCAAAAAGAAAAAAATCAGGCTGAAAAGAAAAAAGGGAGGAAACAGAGCCCACAGAAAAGAGAAATGAGGTGAGGCAGAGTTTAAGGAAATGTGTTTTCCTATCAGGACTAAACAGAGGTGAGTCTCTCAGGAAAATACGGTACTTTTTATTTGCTGCTGCTCTCTGTCTGCCAGCCTCTCTGAAGGTCGTTAATTTGTTCCCTGTCTGACTGTTCTAACATTAACGGTGTACAAGACATCCCTTAGACAGTCCTCATGCATTTGAGATGAAGGTAGTGAGATAGCAGAAGCAAGCAGAAACAGCTTGCTTATTTGGGCAATAAAAAGACAGAAGGCTGGCAGTCAAACAGAGAACAGACAGGATATAGCAAATTACAGGGTTCTCCTTCTAGCCTTTGCCATTAAGTGAATGTTTTCTGCAATGCATAGATGCCCTGTGGGCACAGTGACTTCTAACAATCACCACGGCTTGTTTGCTTCCTGAGCAAGGGATTTAGCTTTTATACTACACCCCTCGTCTGGCACAGCTTCTACCACACACAAGAAAAGTATTAATCTTAACTAATGTGGGTATATCTGCAAAGTAATACTTGCAAACAGTCTGAAAACATACTTTCCCTCTGCCCTGCCCCAGGAGGTGTTCAGTTTTTCCTGTAACTGAAGAGAATAACCATTACATGGTTAAGGCTGATCTCTGCAAAAGACGACTTGTGAATCACTAAGAAACAATCACGCTGCTTTCTTGCTCTTGTTTTAAGTAAGTATTGTCAGTATTAACTGATCTGTACAGGAATCCCAGCCTCGTGACCTGCTGCTATGGGAGCTGCTGCATCCAGCACAGCTGCGGCATCACCGAAACACGTTTTCATCTACTACCCAACTTCACGCACAGTTTATTCATCCTTGTCACGACTGTTTTATCTCAAATGTTATTGGTCTTCCTATACTTCTCTTTCATATTTCTGTTCTCTTTTAAGTCCCTACTTTTCAGTTATTTAAAGGAGAAACCATAAAATAAAACTAGTATAAAACCAACCCAACCACCACTGCTTTTTCTAGGGTATAGGTCAGTGGTTGAATTTTCCAGTACATCATGCAAAAACGTCAAAAAATGATTTAGAAGAACTATGCCAACATGCTATTTCTGTTCCCAGATTTCAGTAACTATGTAACAGCATACTGAAGTCCAGGCTGTTCAATACAATTTCATCCGTGCCTGTACCAGTTCACGCGAAGCAATACTCCTGTCCTCACAAAATCATGGCATGTTCTACACCGGCTAGCTCAAGGTTTGAAGTTAAAGATGTTCCACTCCCATAGATGGACAAAAACTTTTCAAGATGGAGAGTAATTAAAAAGGTGGGGGGCTGGGGGTGGAATCGCTTCCCCTCACGTCATGCAGACGGATGCAAGCCCTGCATGGTGGGGCCAGACACGCTAATGGCTGTGCAGGCTGGTCACGGGGACTCAGACCCAGGACAGAACGATGCCAGAATTTCTCTGAGGCTCTGCCTTCCCGAGGTGACCTCTGACTTGCAAAACGTTAGTCACCACCTTCCGCACATCACCTTTACCGGGAAGAGTACCCTGGGCACAGTCTCACTAAAGGAGAGGCAGTCCCTCCAGCAGTTAAGCAGAAGGAATTCATGCTGGCACTAATGGGCAGAAGCTCTTTATTTAGTGTCTCTGAAAGGGACCCAAGAGATTATGTGGGTGGTAGTTCCTCCTGCATTCTGCAGTTAATTTGTCTAAATCATAGAAAGCTAGTTAAAAGAGTCACTATATGTAATCTCTCTTGACAAACAGGGATGCAAAAGGCTACACCCTTTGTAAAACTGATACCTTGGCTGTGCTTGAAAGGAAACCAGTGAATAAACTATGTACTCTGCTACAATACCACAAAAATAAATGCGAAAAGTCTATTAAACAAGAAAGGTGCAAACCGATTTTAGAGGCATTTTTTTGCCCTCCGCACTACATTCAGCAGGAAATGAGGTAGGCCTGCAGTACTGCTTACCTTATATCTTTTTTTACATCCAGGAACAGGACAGGCAAAAGGTTTCTCATCCCCTCCATTCATGCACATTGAACTAAGGATAGCTTCAGAGCTGATAGCACTTTCTGTAGTCCAGGACTCATCACTGTCTGATTCTTCATAGTCTACTTCCTCCTCATCATATTCACTACCTAGAAAAGCAGGGTAGTGAGATAAAACAAGAATAAATAAGAGCTCCGCAAGATAACACATTCTGCATTTATTACATCAGTTACAATGACTTGTAATTTCCCCATTTTTGTCTTCGCTGGAAGACAGTTATGTTTAATTTTATAACCCTCTCCTTCCTATAGTTATTCCTTCATAAAGACACCAGTGGTTCTTTTTCTAATAACCAGGACAGGCATTATTAATATATCTTCGTAAACTGTTAACTCTGTGGCACTGAAAGTTGAAAGGACTTAGTTTAAAATGCAGTTTCATTACTCCTCAAACACCAGGATCCATCCTTCTTTCCCAGTGCCCGAATAGAAACTGTGGTTTTTCCCCCCCCTGCAATTAAAGCTAATTTTAAGGCTTTTCTTTATGCAATACAATACTGAAGAGCGTAATTCTACAGATCATAAACAGTGTAAAATAATATGTTGACAAGTCCTAATGCATTTACTAGCCCTTTGGAATTAATACGAATTATAGCACAACATTAATAAGAATTATATTGTAGCAATTACAGTTGTGAAATTCATTCCCTCAGGTGTGGGGATAAATTGCATTGTGTGGCTGCCCTGAACAGACCGCATTATGTTCCAGATATGCTACAACAGCCATTTGAGCAGCTGGTGCTGAGTTTATTTATTATTTTTAATTGCAATAACTATTAATGAAATTCTCTGAAGAAGTTAAATGTGAAACAAGAGAAATTAGAAAAGCAGAATTCCAACTATAAAAACACAGTTTAAAAAATAAAATTAAAAAAAAGCAGGGGAGGGAAGAGCCCCAGCTGATTAAAAAGAAAATATATGCACAGAGGGAGAGAGAGGGAAAGCTGAGGGAAACTTCTGTGGTGTCAGCAGGAGGTGGTGCTGTGTTTCCCCTCCCCTTTCTTCTTTCCCTTTCCCAGCTCTGCTAAATTTTATCCTTTCTGCTGAAAGATGATTTGGCTCCAAGCGCTGGAATAGCTCCCGTTATTAAAGACAGTTATGTGACACTTGCATGGCTCTATTTGCTTCCCTCATATGCCCTTTAAACACACGCCTCTAAGCAGCTCTATGCGCCGAGAAAAAAAATGAGACAGATGCCTCACGGCACTTTAAAAAAGAAACATCCCGACCTCACAGAGAAAACCCATGCGGCAATGTACAATGGAGTCTCTGGGCTTTTTTTCCTTCCGGAGAAACTGAATACACACCTATCGTCTCAAATTCTTCCCTTTGGATTCCCCCTCCCCCAGTACCCTCACTCAGACTCGGCACCTCTCCATCATCGAGTAAAAATGCATGTCAACTGGTAGCTGCAAGTACTCAGGGCTCCTCAGCTTTAATCAGATACTGTAAGTTCGCTTACAGATGTCAGGCTATCCACGTTTCTTTCCTGTGGTTTTCATCCGTACAGGGTGGTGCGCAGATGAGGAAAGATGGATGGTTTCCCACCGTCAACAACTGTCGACATGAGCGCACGCACACAGGCTCTGCAGCACATCTGGAAAACTCTGCCCTGCTGACTGCCACTCCTTATCCCACACCGAATGAGCGAAAGCCAAAGAAAGCATTATTGACCTCTTAAAATATTTCTGAACTTTAGGAACAGTTAACCTAAAATGAAGTTAAGAGTTATAGTTTAATTAAATAATAAAAAAATGGAGGCAAAACCACAACTCTGCTTTGCCGATTTCCTGCCCTTGATTGTATCTTGATGGAAAGAATTCCTCAAGCTGTTCCTTTCAAACTTCTCAGCTCAGTGGGTTTTTTTTTTTTTCAAGCAAATGCAACAGAAAACCCTATTGTAAATACATGCATGCACTCACAGAATGAGAAAATACACAGTTCTAAACACTGATACCAATGATTTCTGCCATTATAACCACCCCCCTTGTACGCTCCCTTAAGAGGGGGCGATTCCCTCCCAAATAAGATTTTGTCCTTCCAAAGAAAACATCGTTTGACACTGTACAGCACCTAGTAAGGATATCACTACTACTAGTGATAACAAGGAGCACGATTTTAGAAAACAACAATCAGTCCCCTATAAAACTGAGCATGTAATATGGGATATAAGGGAAAAGATACGCAGAACAGTGCAGAGAAGCAGCAGTCATTGCAATCACGCCTTTCCATAGGTTTTCCTGTACTTTCAAGGCATCCTTTTAATTTTTATAATAACTTTGTACAGTAAGACCCAATTCCGTAACAACTTTTGCCCATGCTTTGCTTACAGGTAGATGCATTGAAGGAGAGAGACAGAAGAAACCAAAATGCATGCGTAAGCACCTGTGAGGTCACACCATCCTTACGGTTTTCTTTTAATTAGCTTACCTGAACAAAAATGCAAGATTTTGTCTCATATAGTCAAACAAGTTGTTTAAACAGCATAAGCAAATGCTCTGCTGTCTTAAGCTTTTAGATCCAGACTTGTCACTATGGATTTTACAAATATGATGAGCTTTTCCAGGTATGAATAACCATATAAATATATATTTCTTCTTGCACCAAACAGTAATACTAACAATGCCAAGTACCTAAAAGGCACATTACTTTTTATACAAAGCTGGAACTGCAGACTATCACTGCTTTTATCTAACAGTGTCTTACTGAAATCAATTGCTTGTACTCTCTTAAAAAAATAAATTAAAAATCCCAAAATGTAAGAGGTATAAACAAAATGCAAAAAACTTACTGTCTTGAAAAAAATTCATTAGCGATAAAAATTTATCCTTTAAATAATTATGTTGTTTCAGTTGCCATAGAAAAACAACACCGATTTAGTCAGGCTTTTAACTGATTCCGCCTCAGAATTTAATTTCCTCAGTTGTCAGTGCCTAAGAGCGGCAACCCGTGCGGTGCCTCACTGATGGCGTGCAACACATCGGCGGGAGGGGGGGAGAGGGAAAACAAAAAGCACAACACACAGGTTGGCGCTGCCATAATAAACAGCCCCTAGACGAGGTATTTTAATTAAGTACTGTAAGGCCGAGGACGGTGGCTTTGCGAAGCCGTTCCCACGCCGAGCAGGAGTCCCTGGTCCTCAGCTACACGTCAGGTGTACAAACTGCAACCCGAGCCACCGGCTGCCGCTGGCTCCTTCGGGCAGCTTGCCAGGGTACCAGCAGCGCACTGAAGGGGAAGCGCACAGCAGCGCACTTTGATCAAGATATAACTTGCTTTCTTCCTTTTTTTTTTTTATTTATTTTAAACTTGGTTGGTGTTTCACAAGAAGAATTGTAAATATTTACTTTTTAAAAGGAAAAAAAAAACCCAAACAATTAAGCACCTTTGCACCTAACCTATGCCCTGTTACAGGGTGTAACGACTGCGTGACTTGGACAAGTATTTGCAATAATTCTTAGGAGAGCTCCGAGAGAGCTGGCTCACTGATCTCCGCGTGGATGTTGCCATGCACGTGGAAAACAGGACGCTCTGCTGGGGCACGCTGCCCTTCTGGGGGACCGAGCAGAGACGCGCCTGCAGCACGTGTGCTAACGGCGTTACCATTTCTTCTTGTGTAGTACTCGAAGGAAAAATATCGGAATTAGGCTTCAGAAGTCCGAATAGCAAAAACACTCTCCCAAAAGTCAACAAGACACAATTCTCTAAGATGAAGTATGTAAATATCTAGAGGGGAAAGGGTAACAGAGAAGCATGTGTTTTCAGCAAGATGATACACAAATACACAATATTATTACTGTAACTAAATACTTGTTCTACAATAGCAAGAAAACTGCCTTCTCCACCTCTCTCCTCTGGCAATGCTTTCTGAGGCTCCTTGCTAGCTAGCTCATTGCTTTTTACCATATCCAGTTTCATCATCTGGCTTTCATTCAGTGACCCTACATAGTTGTACCTCAGTCTAACCTAAAACCAATGTTTTATCGTCCAAATGACTGAGTAACATCTTCCTAATATTGCCCCCGCCCTTGCATGCAATATTCCCTCAGATCTGGCCCACAAAGCCATTTCCCCTCTCCTCATTCCAGTGGCCCTGCCAAAAGGCTCACTTCATCTGTGTTGCCCCCAGCAGATCAAAAAATGAAACAAAATAAAGGGCAAGGAAAGAACGCTAGTTTTGGGGTTTTTCTTCTGGAATTTTCCACGCTGAGACAATGCCACTGGGCCTCAAAGAGAAGGTGGACTCCACTGGTGGAGATGCACTTGAGGTGAGCACAGACCTGAGGTGAACACCACTAGGCACAGCTGGCATAGTATGCTATATCAGAGCCAAGTATTACTTAAAATTAGTAATTATGAAAAGACAGAGAATGTACAGGCTCACAAAATATTTCAGCAAGTTATTTCTCTTTTAATTTTTATGCTGCATTTAAACACAACCCGTCACAAGTAAGAAGGCTGTCTGCATCACAGCACTTCATTTGCCGAAAGCAAACACATGCATGAAAAGGGATTATGATTACTCCCTGCGTGGTAAGAAGTCTTTGTAGCACGATGAAAAGCAAAGTTGCACCATAAAGACTTGCTTTACCTCTTCATACAGTCAGTTTTGGTATCAAAATCAGCAAGAACATCACTTAATCCTGCAGCAAAGATCTCATCTCTTGAATGCCCATCTACTACTTCTTCCAGTGCATGAAATCAGTAATTTAAATAGCTCAGAAACATTTTGCAGAGAGTTTATCATTTGACATTCTGGAATAGGTAACATCCCAGCTACACTGCTGAAAATCTGGAGCCTTATCTTCTATGTTTCTGGGGTTTATTCAGTATTCACACCACTGTAGCCAAGTTAAATTCTGCCTTTTGCGTGACTGAATTCATTCCACCATGAGATTTACAGAGGATTTTTTTCCCCTCAACTTTGAACGAATCTTGGTTCTTGCAGGTGTTGTTTGTAGTTATGTCAGTTTTTAAATCTAAAGACTTCTATACTCTGCCTTGAAATATAAAAAAGACAAAGCTGATGAAAACCAGCACAAGCTGTGTGTGCCATTACAATGAATACGATCTATCTTGACCTCTGATCAGGAACATTACGAGTCCTTCTTTCTCCTCTCATGAAAAAAAACCAAACTCAAAACATCCTTGCCAATTATTTTTGTGACCAGAAAGCATACATTTAAGTATACAATGAATAACTATGAGCAAATAGCTTACTACAGTGGGAACCAACATGGGTAGTGTCACTGAAAGTTCATGGTAATTCCAATGATCTCTCATAAAAATTCAGCTTCTCACTTTGTCCCGTGCAGGACTTGCAGTTTGTATTTCATAGAAACAGTTTTATGACAGCACTTCTAATGTTAAGAAGCTTGCATTCCCATATACTGTGACAGCTTCCTTGATAAAAAAAAGTGAATTATTAATATTATGTGAATTTTGGTCTAACACTAAAGCACATTTACGGATTTGTCAAGCTTCTTCCCTCTGTGCCCATAGATGCACACAGGCTCCTCCATGCTCACCAGCAGGGAGAACATTCCCACAGCTGATACTCATTGCTGATCTAAAGACATATAAAGTCATTCAAAATGAAATATTCTTCCTTTATATAAAGCACAGGAAATAAATGCTAGGGGCAATGAAATACAAAACAGTTAAATAACATGAGTCATGGCTGCTATGGAAGTCTTTAGCCTAGAAGCTGTAGCAGGACTCTCTCGGCTGTGAGCTGGTACGGGTGGCACGATGCAGTGCCTCTGCAAACTCGGACAACAAATTTCAGATGCTGGATCATCCACACAGACTAGGCCAGGGTTTTTCCTTTGCTTGCTTGTTTTGGGGGGTGGGGGGAGAAGGGGACTCAGAGGACAAAGTGTTTTTCAGCCTTTGTGAAAGGTCCATTCAGATTAATTTCTTGTATTTTCAAAACTAGTTTTATCATTCGTGTCCACAAAGATGATGCAAACACGTGTGTAATACAACTGAAGAAAACCGTGAGTAGTTTGAACAGAGCGCTGTGCACCACTGCAGACACTGGTGCTGCAGATTGCAAGTGCAATTCCAATGTTAGGATTAAGCAAACTACGTAAAGCAAGCACTAGGTTCACCACAGTGAAGGCCGGAGCCTTTCTTCAGCCAATGGGCCCAAGCACACGCAGTAAGTTTTCTCTCTTATCCCAGCAAATATCTCTGAACCTCATTCCTGGGAGAGAAGAGGCAAATCTGTTCTCAAAGCCAACTGCATGCTTGGCAGCTCTCCTGTCACTTGAGGGAGCTGCTTGAGATGGTTATGGTTTGTCAAATGGGCACTTGCCAAGGCTGGCAGAGACCTCCATCCCACTGCACGATCACAAAAGAGCCATCAAAATAACAATTACAACTTATTATTGACTTGGCCTTGCGCCGAGTGTGTGTGGGGGGAGGCTCAGGGCATGTCCGGCTGGCCGCTGCCAGCCCCCACGCAGCGGGTCCTGCGGGCTGTGTGGTCTGCGGCAGTCGCTGCCGGGCTGCTCTCACACACGCTCGCGCCAGGAGCACGTCCCTCGTCTTGCGCTTCAGCCATCGCCACTGCCAGCATCCTACTCCTCCTCATGACACTAGTCAGAGCAGGATTTGGCCAGAAAAATGTCCTCTGGAGAAACCACCCTTCCTTCCAGCCCTCTCCTAGCTCAGATCAAGTATCAAGTGCTAAATAACAAGCTGTTTAGGAACTATTACTACTCAGAAGAACTAATTTTCTATTGTCTCTGGCTGAAACAAGGCTCGGTTAGCGAATAAGCACCAAGACAATTTCAAAAATGCACTTCATGTAATGATGTGAATATGGATTCACGGACAAAATGCAATATGGTTTTTAACATTATCTTTATTGCACAAGGTACTTAAAAGCACTGGAGAAAAGTTACACAAAAAACCCCACCTTTTTCTTGTTTGTTTGCATCGTCTGAAGAGTAGCTTTCAGCAAGAAGGGTCTGCTATACTGAGGAAGGGAACATTTAAGCAAGCAAGGGTATAGGCAGATGTTTTGGACACCCTCTACCCTCTCTCACAGTCACCACAGAAATGGCAACTGTAACGTGCACAGTCACAGAGACAGTCTGAAAAGATACTTGCCACTCTCCCCTTGCTATTTTGCAGGGTGGCACCTCGAACAGGATGAACTCACAAGTAGTTATGGCCCCAACCCACGGATAACCTTAGTGTTTTAAATGAAATGGTAGATAGATCAATTCCAACATCTCAAATCACCTTTAGTTTTCATTTAAATGCTCAGTGTAAGCTCATGCTGAATTTTAAGTGACTGAAAACATATTCAATTACAAGGTTTGAATCCACTTTTCAAAGCATGCCAACACTTCAGATGCTATATGGGAAAACACAGAAGCGAATATTACTGTATTTTGGTACAGAATGACTTCAGCTGAGCTAGCCTATACGAGAAATCACCCTACAATCCTGGAGGTAGAGCTAAAATGATGAAGGTACAAAATAAAGGTTTTTATTCAAAGTACTATTAGTATGACATCAGTATTAGATTTTCTTATTTAGTGGTAGTAAAATTGGGAACTTCTTTACACATGAGATCTGCTCACCACTCAGGTTAAAAAAAAAAATAGTCCTCCAGAGCCAATATAGGGGTTGATGGAGCAGCTGGACTCTATCTGGCCTTAGGAGCAACCGTGCGCCACCTTCTATCTTGATGTATCTGTATCTTGATATTGGTATATCAAAGACCAGCCTTTAAAACGAAAACACAGAAAATCCTAATCCAGAGAGAATAAATCCACTAAACGGAGCTTGCACACCTATATAAGCAGGTACGTTACAACTTATTGAATGTACAAACGTATGCAAATAAAATGGACATGTAATACGCTAGACAAGAAAAAAATTTTCTCCACTTCCAATTACTTGCGAAACAGCAACTAATCACAAAAACATGCATGCAAAGAACCGATTCTGAAAAAAACAGTCAACCGATACCACGGCATGTGTTTTGTAGAACAGGACTTTCTGAGAAGGCTGCAGAGGTGCTAAAGCAAATTGTTACAATGTCACTGCACAATGTGCTGTTGAGGTTTTATGGTCACACTGCGCCAATAGTCTCGGGAAGTTATTTTGCATTCTTATATAAACTTTTTTTCCCAATCCTGTTTTCCACAAAAAAGGGCTTTCAATAATGTACAATCTTCTGTTTATACGTAGTACAGGAAAAACATGATAAACCCAAGAACACAATCTCTACTTTAAACTTATTTTAAAACTAGATCTCTACAACTTCATGTAAACACGAATAAGCTGTTAAACGCTCACCAGAAAAGAGCCTAACTTTCCTGTAATTAAATGGCAGTGTTTTACACGGCACTTTTTTAAAATCATGAAAATAAAAAAAGTAAATAAATAAATCAGTCCAGCAGACCCCTCCCAACTTGAGGCTTAACTTGTAAATTAATGTTACAGTAATAAAACCTATGCCAGCTGGAATCCTTTCTTTCTCTGGCTTTGGCACGAGCAGCAAGAGCAGGTATATGTTTGAAGGAAAACAAAGTAGGACATTTTCCACCTTTAGTCACAGGATGTTAACTGAACTCTGGCAAATGTTTAAAGATATTCTCAAAATGTTCAAGAAAGAATTAAAACCAGTTGGGGCTGAGAAAAAGAAACAATCCATCCTTCCTCCCTCCTCCTCTCCCCCCAAACATCTGTTCCAAACTTATACTCCAAAAACCACAGCGAAGAGCAGCCATAATTAATGTTATTTTGGCTTTTTAGTTGCTAGGCCTGCATTCTGAGGTTAGAAATACAAAAATACAAGTTCAGGGCACTACTACCATACTTAAGGACTCTCCTGATGCATATAACAAAAAGGCAGTTTTTCTATTCTCTTCCCCTTTTTTTCATAAAAAAGAAGAAAAAAATAGAAACGGTATCAGGAAACAGTTTCATGTTTAAGATAAAGGATTACAATAAAAAGTACCTACATAAATGAACTACGGTTTATGAAGCTATGAAAATACATTTGAGACGTGTTTTATAACATTGGGTTAAACATGCTTTACAGCTGTAGAAAAGCTATTCAGCCACTTACAGTACAGGCCATAAAACTGCTAATGCACACAGCCCTTACCCACCCCGACGGCTGCGCGCTCTGCGCTCATCAGCGCACAAATCCAGCAAGGGTGCGCCGAGCTGCGACCCAGGGAACTGCTACCCCTGTGCAGGTAGCGCTCACTGCACGAGCATCACTGCTGATTTCAGCAGGATTCAGCTACGTGGGGATTTCCAGGGTGCTTCTGGGCCGGACCTTAGACCCTCACGTGTGAACGGGCTGAATCGTGCCAAAGGGATCCTGCGGCAGGCTGCCCATGGAGGACCAGGGTGAGGTGGAGCTGCAGAGAGCCGGGGCAGCTCAGCGCTCTTTCAGCAGCTTCAGGCTGAGGGAATTTCATGCTTATGAGCCCCAGGAGGGTTACAAACCCCTGACCAGCAACGAGGGAGGCAATGGCAGATTCTCCACTTCTGTGCACTGAAGGGCAGGAGGATTTATTTTGCACGAAAATATACTTAAATATTATTACTGTACTTACATAAGTTACTATTCTTATATAATACTGTACTTTTTATAAAAACTTCTAAAGTTAAAGGTTATTATATAATACTTAACCATTATTACTTTACTTAGGCTTCTGTCTACCTGCTTTTAAATGCTCTGACCACCTAGATTTAAGAAACTCCATCAGTATAATCTGAAAGATAGCCCTAATGACAATACTCAGAATTACCAATAAGGACTAAAATGTCTATTGATTACTGAGCCAGAATCAAGGCTTTTGTTATCCTGCCTACGCACAAAACCTACAGAAAAATCTGTTACGATTTTTAATTAATCCTACTTCATGTTTCTGAGAAAGAAATGCATTTTTAACACCCTAACATAAGAACACATTCAGTGGGGAGTCGTGTATCCTCTCTCTTTTTTAAAAGCAAAGATTCTGATAAAATAAAGTCTGCACTGTGCCTGGTATGCTGTCAGAAACCTTTCTTTGAGGCTATCACTGTTTCAATCAGGTGTACAAAACATGTCAGCAGGTGTGAATTGTTTCAGATGATATATCACTGGGCTGAGGTTGAAATGAAAGTATTTTTCAAGTTGTTATTTTCCATTGCTCCTTGACTTCTTGTATCCCTTGGCATTAAAGGCAGAAGTGCTGAGAAACTGCTGTGAATGATGCTGTCTGACTATATATGGAAAAACCTTACAAGAAGGATCCTGTGCTGGCATGGACAAAGCACCAGGCTTCACCTTCAGGCAAGAATTAGGGTGGTGTCTTTCACCTGCCAGGCCACAAGCGCTAAAAAGACAAGAGAATATGTAGTTTCGGGGTCAGCAAACGTTTCACAGCCTTTACCTCACCTGGTAATACACGAGAGGAACAAACCACTCTGTTTTTCCTAAAAATTTACATCATTTTGATGATCATGTACTGGCTAACATCGACTCATAATATACCATTTCCCCCGTGAAATAAACCTCTCTGTGTTTTAAGTCATTCGAGTGTGAAAAGGTATGTTAGACCTTGCTTTTTTCTACTTCTGATTTGCTTTGGCTACAGTGCAAGGAAAACTCAAACGTTTGCTTAAGTTTCACCATCTTCAGCACACTGAAGTGCTGGCCTAAATAAGTATGCCTTTTTTTTTTTCCTGCCAGGCACTGTAAAAACGCCTTGAAAACCGTAACTGCTTTCAGTATGCAGACATACAGCACTAGAGTGATTTTTTCAGTTTTCGAGGCACTACAATGGTACAAATAAATCCCATTCAACCTTGCAGTGTGATGTTTTATATATATATATAAAAAAAAAATATATATGTGCATATACATAGACATGATTTAAATAAGCACCTAGAAGTTCCATGTGCCTAACTACAGTTTCCAACTTTCTGAAAAACATTTGTGCTTTCAGGTAGTAATTTTCAAGGTAATTAGCAGATTACTTATAAAGCTAAATAGTAAAAAAAAAAAAAAAAAAAAAAATCCTTCCACCAATTGGCCCTTGTAGTATAAACACACAAACATGAATGCCATCATTGTAACCCAGAACCACTGAAGTTCCTTTTTGAGTGTCAAGCTATTCCTACACTAAACCAGTTACGCCACCAGCTGTGAAAGGCAGGCACAATGTGCTTTCTACAAAATTTATTTTTTACACATTTGGAGGAAGAAAGGTCCATGTACAGCGCGTGCGCTTCTACACCAAAAAAACCCCTATCACAAATTAACACAGAGATAATCTTTACTTTAAGCTTATTGTACATTTTCTGTTCTGAACCCTGTTAAAAATGGTTTGCCAGGTTAGACTACTACGATGGGGATTATAAAACAGTTCCTGTGCTTGGAAGTACTTTAAATCTACAAGCCATGTTTCTATTGCTGCTTTGTAGCTCAAAAACCAAAACTAGTGATGATTTTATGAGTTGCTATAGTCTAGACAACTCTGTTACTTTTCGATGAAATTGTTCCTTAGGGAGAGGACTGTGAAAATTCCCATACAATTAATTACAGGTATGTGCAACTAAAATACAATTCTACAGCACAGTAGCTTTACAATTGCCGGTGCAATTTATGTCTGTATCAAACAAGAACGCTCTGAAGGGGCTGGGAAGACAAAGTACAACAAACAGGAGGTTACACGTAAAGCTACCTGCAGCGAGCGAGATGAGGTAAGTAAGATGCAATGTTAAATTTTTGATGTGCCTTTTCCTGTGGCAAGATTCAGAGTTCTACTGGAAAGCACAAAATCTGACAACTGAGTCAATCTTCCCAGAATGTATTTTTACAGCAAACTGGGCTCAACACAGTTTTACTGCCAAGTTTGAGAGTAAATGAGAAAGGTAACAGGATTATAAGGGAAATATACCCATAAAGCAGGAAAAGGAAGAAAAACAGAAAATGCAGAGGAAAGCTATGAAAAGAATTGTGATTAAAAAAAAAGCCTTTATGCATTTTCCTCTCATAGCACAGCCCTATTTTCCCCCATCAAATATTTTTACCTCAATCTTACTTTCCTATATATATATATATTTACAAATGGCCTTTTACCTTGAAAAGTAATTTCAATTGTTATAAGCATTACTTAAAAAAAATTCATTTTGTGAATATAGTATAGGCCTTCTTGTACTTATAAGTTAGTGTAGGATGGAGTTAAAAAAAGGACTGAGCAGGGGAGGTTATCATGGTATGTGTCCTTGTGAAAACCATAGAAAAGGTTAGCTACAGGTGAATCCCATCATTCTGCTCCACCTTTACAAGGTTACAGCCTTGGATCAGCGGGAATCCCAAACCTCTGAAAACAGATGCTCATGGGTTGTGTTGGCTTATCTAAGCACAGCCCTGCAGAAACACTCCAGGATCCTTACCCCAAAGCTACAGGACTTTGAAAGAACTGCAGTCATGCACTTGGGGCCCTATGCTCCTTGCAAACACTTAACCAACACCTCTCTCTCACCTGGCCCATCCGCAATGAAAGATGTGGCCTTTGAGGAGTCCCAAACTAGTCCCATAAAGCAAATGGGGGCTGGTGTTTGCAGAGTCCTTAAAGACTCCCGTTTTGCCTAGGAGACAAAAAAAAAAAAAAAAAAAGGACACCATGGCCCACCTTGTAAGAGAAAGAGACATCAAGCCTGGGCCAATTCTTACCCTTCTTTTAGGGTCCAGCCAAACTGCAGAGCAGGTACCCAAGTAATCACATAGCTAGATTTCAATAAATGGCATGTCACAAAATGGTACAAAGGAGTAAAATCCAGATACTCTTTGGTAGAGCAAAGACAAACATGAAATAACTTAAGCAGAAAAGTTCTGTTGGTAAACACTTCTCCTGTTTAGACTTCTTAGGCAAAATCTCTCTCCCCCTTCCTTTCTGTACACCTTCCCCTTCTCACTCTTGACCCTCAGCAACACGTTGGTGCTAGAGCCCCCTCTGTGCTTCTCCGGGATGATATTGTTTATCCAGTTTATTTCTGTCACTGGAAGTTATTTATTGCCACTGCTTTATCAGAATTCCATAAAAACTGATCAAAAAACCAGGAGCAGCAAGAGTTACATCAGTCTGCCGGTGGTCCCTCAGCAGAAGAGGCCTCCAGCTGCTTTGGGACATCAATATACAGTTACTTCCATAAAATCTAAGTGTACTTAGAAATCACTAAGCCACCAATTTGTGCAGGTTTGACTGAGATAATGTTCTTGGTCTTCATGATAATTTCTAGCTGTTTGATTTGGGGCTGTAGGTTAGTAAGTATTATTTGCCATGCAGTCACACCCAAGATTTGACAACAGCACTGTTGCTGTGCATGCAATATAAGATCATCGCTGCTCCACAGATCCTCCAAGCTTAAGTTTCAGTATGTTCTGTGAACGTAATTCGTTTGGTTTGGTTTTGTCAGTGAGTAACCAATATAATACATACTCTTGCCTCCCTAAGGAACCCAGACAGCCACCTGACAGCAGATGACTGCTAGAAGAGAGAGATCCATTTCTGAAGCACTTAGCCCAGCGCAGTGATGAGAACTTGAGCATTTTTCACTCTCAGTTACTGGAAGAAAGACATAAATATGTACGAGGATAAAGCCTGGGTCCCTAGAAGGGGAATGTGGAATCTACCTCTAAAAACCCAGCATCTTTTAGCTGTTGCTGGGAACAAATCCCACCTGTGCTAAGAAAACCCCTAGAGGAAATAATTGCACTTTTACTTATGATTTTTCATTGTTATTGGAAACCTCCTACTATAGCTTTATTCCTTAAGGCAGAAACTAGAAACTACCACAGATTTTACTTATTATTCATGCTCAGTCACGACCGCAGCCAAAAGCTCATGTTAAAATCTCATACCATGTCTAAGCACACACATATATTATAGTTAAGTCATATGTTGATCAACTGTTTTGCACAATGCCATTCATTATTTTTAAATTATTATTTATGTATTTATTTTTTACAGGAACACCCACAGAATAGGTGCCTCAGACTGCTAAATGCTGGGCAAACATATGTATATACTAATTAGCGTGCAGGATTAATATAGGCCCTGAAACCTGCAATTAGATGGAACCATTTTGGCTCCAATAATTATAAAGTTCTCTTTCGTCATCTGCACAGAAATATGAAATCCTGGCACCAGTGAAGTCCCTCAGAGGGAATTTTTGCAACAGACCACAATGCAGTTGCCTCAAGATATTTTATCATAGATTTTATCGTACCTTGCAGGCCTGAAATATCAAATGCATTCAGACAAACTTTCATTATGTTGGAGAACAGAATTTGGTCTTCATTTTGTGAAGTATGACTTAGTTATTAGCCCATACTATTTATACAAGTGTGGGTCTATATATCTAATTTTTTAAATAAAAACATAGCATAGAAGTTCTTCAGTCTCTGGACAAGCAATTAAGCAAGCAGAAACTTCTATCAATCTAAACAACTAATGAGATGGTTCCTCAGACATCTGAAAACGTGCTTTTTTCAAGCTGCAGCAGAACTTGGTTGATTCGTACTTTACTATGCTAGACACCCCGTAAGTCAAACACACAAAAATGTAGCACTTCTCAGCAACGATTTAATACAAGAGCCCTGGGATTTGATCTCATATTTCTACTTTTAATTATTCTTCCAATTATATCCGCATGATATTACACTACATTAACATAAGGTGTAGTAATTAAACCACAGCATTTACAATACGCTAACGCAGATGAAGAGTTTTTGAAGTGAATGGCTAAAGATAGGCTTTTGTGCATACGTAAATTCTTGAGCCTGCAACACTGCAAGTGCAGAATACTTCATTCCATTCTGACAAAACACTTGTTAAGTACTCAAAGTCGGGCATTCCTCCTGAGTCACCTCCTCAGTGAGTATTAGGTGCCTAACACTAATCACGTGCTTAAGTGCATGTGACTTGAATTTGTAGCATGATTTTCAGAAAGCCATCAACATGTACTTGTTTCCACTGTCTTGTCCTGGCTCCCAGGTCTAATTTCAAGCACCTTTAAAATCTTGACTGAAGAATATTTTGCGGTCTACAACCCTTAAAAAAAGAAGCCCACCACAAAAGAGCAAGCTCTTCTCTCCAGCTGTAGCAGTACTGAGCCAATCTGAATCGCCCGAAGAAAAAGCTGCTGCAGATTATGAAATGAATAGCTGATTTTATAGTTCACAGTCCATTCTGATTCAACCTAACATAGAGTTCAGAAATGCCACCTGCTGACAGAAGCCAAAGAGATTCTCATATAAATAGCAGTTCTGCTACAAATTCAGATTAATTTTTCTATGTATTAATAGCACATCCATAAACAAAAAAAAGTTTGAGCACCCAACTCCTCCTCCTCTCACAGTCCTCAACTCCTTTGCGGGGGGACCCCTGGTATTTTACATTTCTACTGTCCACTTTAAACTTACGAGGTAGCTTAGCTGAGCAGATCTCTTTTTCTTCCTGGATTCTGTTTAAGTGCTGTTATAGCACTCCACGTAACAGCTGTCTGTGCCATATGATTACTTCATTGTTGAAAGCGTAACATATGGAAACTGTACTGAAATGTTAGCTGCTTTGATACCTATGAAGAGGAATGAGCTTTCACATTACAAGACAACGCATTTTTTTAAACAACTTAAAGTAACAAAAATTAAACACACATTTAGAATCTAAACCATATTAGTTTCCAGCGTGCCTATTACTCTTATTTCAATGCCCAATTCCAATGGCTGGTTACTATTGTGTTTTTGATTGCTATTACCAGTAAACAATGGGTGGTTTTCTTTCAACTGTTGCATTCTTGGAAAAGAAAAGGGAATAGATTCAAGAGGAGGTCCTTGGGATTCCTTCATGAGTTATCCATGAAGGCAAATGCTATACGGAAGAATTATAGGAACGATCTTTCATGTCACTGAGATAACAAGGTTTATTGGGAAAACTTATAAACTGCCACACAGTGCTTTGCTTCCCAAAATCAATGCTCCCACAACAGACAAGTCCTTAATGGACCAGAAGCAAGGTGGATCCTTACTGATTCATTTCTGAGCCCCAACTGCCTTTGGCAGGAGGAGAAAGATCTTTAGTTGTAATACCCAGACTTTCCTCCCCTGTAAACTAGTTACCCATAGAAGGAACAATGAAGCTCTAAATTATTTCATCAGTAACAAGAACACTCGTTAACACAAGAAGGAAGCTGTAATTTTTTGGTCACTGTTTTGCCAGTAGTTGCATTTGAATCCTGAATAAAATCCAGCTGAATAAGAGAAAAGATTAATAGCCTGAGTTGTAAGGATCTATTAATTTTATTGAAACAAAGTTTATATATACACTATTTTAATCTTAGAAGATACTCCCTAATGATGTAAATGGGACACAATTTCTCTTTTAGTTTGATAACCGTACCAACCACAAACACAAACATATTTAAAATTATTGTAGATATTTAAGAATGCAGTCACGCTAGGTATCAAAAGTAGTTGTAGTTACACCAGACTCTGAAAACACACACTAGGTGAAGACTGATTTTTTCATTTGAAAAATACTGAATTTCACTTTCTGTCTTTAAAACACATATTATATAAAGTCATGGTTCACCACTAGTATGATTTATTAGAAAAAAATTAGCCCGTTTCACATGGTATGTTCTAACTGGCTGAAACAGTGCAGCTTTAGGATTACTGACACAGCTACAAAGAGGTCTTGGTTTCAGTTCAACAATATGCTCTATGTATCTAAAAAACTACTCACTTACTATAGAACCACTAAATCATCATTCAAATAGTATCCTCAGATGGTAAATGTAATGGCTTCTACATCGATAGTACTAACCTGAAAGCCTCAGGCATAGTGGTTTTTTAAAAAGTCGTAAAATATTGCTGTATTACATTTTTAGGCATATTTGATTACAATATCACTGTTTAGATCTTAGATTCCTTTAAGGGTAAGGCCAATCCTACAAAGTATTTTTTAACTCAAAATAAAATTAACTATTACTTTCATGTTTGACTAGAAAGAGAAAAAAAAGAGATTGAAAAGTTAGGTATTTTCTGTGGGTAGAAAATGGGGTCATGTTTGTAAATATTGAGATTGGGCTAGTGGAAATTTCAAGGACGTTTGCCATATTAAGGAAAGGTAAAATCTTACAACTGTAGTCAGTCAAAAATGACTGCACAAATATGACTCCCCAGAAAGGCATTTATCCTATTTAATAAGATAAACCAATAGTTAGTCACCTACTTAAATGACAGCTGCAAATCAAAATGGGACTTGCCAATTCTCTCATGGGGTCAGCTATGACCACCCATGAAAACTTCACTCTTTCATCTGCTTTACAAGCGGAAGGACTGACAGACGGCCGCAGCTATTCCAGCCAACCATAGCATCCTCAGTGCTTGCTGCCAGGACTGGCTGCCATCCGCTGCCCAACACGATCAGGCAGTAAGTAGGTCTATAAACCTATTAAAACAGCCTAAAGATTATAACTTATAATTTATTAAAATCAAAATAAACAGGAAAGGAGGTCTGAGAGCCAGCTTCTCCAGAGCGAAATGTAATGCTAATTATGAGGTTTTCAAATATTCCAGCTTTTTTTGGGGGGTGGGCAAGACTTAGGGTTGAGCCATTAAAAAGCCAGTTGGTAGTATTAAACTCTTGCTTTAGGATTTATAAGTAGGCCAAAAATTCACTCGAGGCTGAAATTTACTATCCCAGGCCCTGGAACAGTTTTGGTTGTTTTGTTTTGTGTGTTTTTTTTTTTTTTTAAAAAAGACGTCATAAATATGGAAGAAAAAACAAACAAACACAAAACAGTGGTTTTAGATGATTTTTGGCACTCCTTCAATGCAGAAGTGGTTGCTTTTTTTTTTTAAAGTCTGAGACTCATTACTATGAATTACTTTTGTAACGAAAATTGGGACCACGTTATTTTAATAATGAATTACCAGTAAGTTTCTATCACTGAATCTTTTTTAAAGCTTTTCAGTATGCGAAGATATCATAGTTTTCGAAGGAATGTCAATGCTCTGACTTACACTCAAAAGCCAGGAAGCTAGGGGTGGAAATTTCATCTGTGAGCCACACAGATGTATGAAAACATTTAAAAAATTAACAGCGTATGTTAAAGATGCAATGTCAGCCCCATTTTTATCCATAACTAGACTTCATTAGTTTTGTGGGTTTAAAATTGACATTTAAAAATAAAGGCAACATAAGTTTTTGTGACTTAATTGAGCGCTCTTTAAATAGAGATATTTCAATGTTTGCAGACTGTTAATGTCTTTCCAAAGTAAGCTTTGTGCTGGTGCTACTTAGCTGTATTTCCCTATCACCCTAAGGAGTCTGCATTGCTGATGGAAGCCATTTCTTTTGCTAAATCCCGCCTGTGAACTCTTAACAAGAGCGTTTCAACCTACTAAACAAAGTCTCCTGGGAAACGCTATTGTTAAAACAAAAACTGGAAAAAATTTTTGAAGTGAACTTTCTGCAATCATTAGAGGATGAAGGTTTTTAGAAGAAGAGAAAACTTCTTACACGAGAAGGAACAAAAAGCCAAATGTAAGCAGAGAGCACATGCCAGTCACCCCTGAGGGAACAGAGGGGAGGTATAGAAAATTAACTACTGCATTTCTACTTCCCACCAAAACCGCAAATGGGCCGTTTCAGGGGACTAACACATACAGAGTCTGCAGATAAATACACGTCTACCTCATTACCTGAGAAGAGCCTTAAAGAGCACACTACTTTGCTGAATATTTCTGCTTCTACATGAATAATCTCATTTACGCAGAAGGTGCTGTACATATGCACGCAACATTTGCAGTGTGTATGTGTGTCAGCTTGGAAGCTGCTCAGCTCTGTCTGTGAATTTGGCCCATAGTCTTTTGGCATAGATTTTTACTGCAAAACTTAACAAACATTCTCTGCAGCCAAACCACCTTGAAATGTTTCTTATCAAATTTCACAAGCTAAATCAGTTTGCGTCTGGTCAATATATGGATGAGAGATCATTATATGAAATTATGCTTTGCTGAAAAATGACAACAGTAGCTTAACAGCATCAGGAAATGGTGGGACTCAGCTGCAAGGATGTGCACAGAGGTGACTGGGATTCAGGCAGCTGCTGGCTTCACCCAAGGTAAGACTACCACAACTAGCAAAGCCAAGACAAGCAGCATACCTAAAGGAAGGATGCTACATGAAAAATGGGACCCAAAAAATTAGTGAGGTTCCTGCTTTCTACCTCGAAGAAGAATGGCAAACAGCCATATAGGACACACACTCTCTTCGGAGGGACATGCGTATTTGTATGCCATCTCACCAGCCGGTAAGGCATGATTTCTCTCTGGCATCTAAAGTAGTACCATCTTGAAGTTACACCTTGTGCAGGTACAGTAATGCCAGGCACGATGCTGAAGTCTGGTACCCTAACAAAGTATCCAACAACTGCGATGGGAGATAACAAAAGAGAAACTGACATTCTGAATGTTTCATTAATAAACTGGGTCAAAGCAATTCCATTTTATTTTTGACAAAGTATAGGTTTTAAAGGAGGATGAGGACAACGATTATATTTGAGTTATAACAAATACTTAACATCAACCCAGATGACACCCTTTCCGGCAACCTAAGGAAAAACAGCTGCTATTTTCTGTTTACCTGTTTTCAAAGTTGAGTTAACAAGAGTTTGCTCAGAGTACAAATCAAACAGGATCACACAGAAGGAATACAGCAATTTTCTTCATTCTCACTGGATGCAGTGGAGGATATGCCTGTAGGGCTCGAAAGTTGTGTAGGCACTGCGAGGCTGAAATGCAGGACGATTTACATGCTCTAAATTGTTTCCCTGAAACAGATCTTGCCTAACTATCCTTGATTTTAGCACCTTGCCAGCTGACTGCCATATACACTTGCACTTGAGGGAGAAAGGTTCACATCGGCCAATAAAAGACATGTGAGCTGCCTATCTAAAAGTCTGCTGGCCCTCCTGGGCTCTCTCTGCAGGCACTGCACCGACAGAAAGAGAAACTCAGCCCTGCAGGACTCTGAGCACCTCATCTATGTAAGTTACAACTATCACCGAGGACAAAATCCTATGCAAAGGAAACACTGTGAAAAATTGTGTAGTTATCAGAAAAAAAAATCTCAATGCTTATTTTAGGTACAGAAAAGCTTTTAAGATGACAAAAATGGAAATTGTGGGGTGAAGCCTCTGAAATGCAACTCAGTTGATAGTTAAAAAAAAAGGCAATCCACCCCCCCACCCCCACCCCCCAAAAAAACCCCCAAACACACACACAAAAAGAACAAAAACAGAACAACCCAACCCCCCCAAACTTTGAAGAAAGAATATATTTTTTTTGCTACCAGGCTATTACAAACCCTAACCTTGGAACAGGGTTCCAATGGGGAACTTGGAACAGCGGGTGCAGCAAGTGGAAGTTGGTATTATTTATAACCTGGCAAGCAGGACTCCCAGAAACTCAGTTAGCCAAAACAAGCTGATTCTCCTAGCTACAGGTAAAACAACATTCTGAGTAACTTAAAAAGTTTGAAAAATACATAAATAATAAAAGTAAAAGTATATCTGTAGACAGATACTGGCTTTTTTTCTGTAGTATTTGATGGAACATGCTTCAAAGAGTATATTGCTAACCAACGGTCCTGACAGATGTGCAGTTATAATACCTCACCACATCATGAATTAGCCTTCCCAGGAGGAGCTGTACAAAGAGTAAAACAAAAGAAAGCAGAAATTCCTTGACATCTGCAGGATGTCAAGGAAATGAATCCATTTGTTTCAAATAGGAGATAATTAAGAAAATCTTACTTCTAAAATTTTCTGTATTACATTAGGACTTTATCATTTAGCTGTTGTCAACATGCTTCCCTTTTTCATATCCAGGGACACACTGAATAACCGATTCATTTCAGAACTTCCAAACAGAGCGTAGCAAGGACTGCTACAACTTTTCCATTTAATCATTAATACGAAACCATTAAACAGCTTATAAAAAACACATGACATAGCAGTTTATCAAAGCAGGGATGCCCATGTGATTTCCTAGTAAGAAGAATGTGTTGAGCTTATTTATTACAGAACAGAATAGATGTATTATAGGCATTCAGCTTTTTAGGAGGAAATATTGCGATTTAATCTGAAGTGTATCAGAATTATCTGACAAGATCTCTACCTAATGTAAACCAGACTGACTTAGGCCGAGAGATCTGGTTCAGCATAGCAAGCAATTTTCAGTTTCTCTAATCAGTGCAAAAAAATTCCCAGGAATTTTATACCCGGGCAAACCACTGTAATACTTGTTTTTGAAGAAGACACAGATCACTTTTTTCATACATTACTTTTTTTTTAATGTAGTTTCCTAATGGAAGTCATGTCTACATGATGCCAGCAGCTGAATATTCCTCCCCATCCACTCAGTTATCTATGAATTCAAATCCCCTCAAAAAAACCAAACCAAACAAACAAAAAAAACAACCCCAAACCACAAAAAAACACCCAAACCCAAAACGAACCAACCAACCAAACAAAAAAAAGTGGAGGAAAGGGGCTGAGGGGAAGATCCTGACCACTTTTATTTGGATCTTACACTGGCACTGTAACATGTGCAGAGCTCTCCTACTGATGCATCAGGGGTCTTTTGCACATTTGGTGTTTCTGGTAAGGTTAGTTTCTTCATGTAATAATTTCCACTGCAATTTTTAAAGTTAGTGTCCTTCTCTGCTTCAGCGAAATGCTTGGAAACAAATGCCCAAACTAATTTTTGAAATTGCAAACCAAATGCAAATAAAAGAGCCCAAAGCTTTTTGTTTTATTTTTAGGAGTTCTTTCCAATATATCAGTATGTCTATTGTTCTCCAAATACCATGTAGCAAAATTCCTAGGTTATTTGGGATAAACCAAACAGTAGGTGCTTACCTGTAGGAGTACTACTGCGAAACGAAGAGGAGGGAGTGATTGGAGGGGTAACCGGAGGAGTAAGGCTTCCACTGCTGTGGCGAGGTGGAGTAGATACATTCCCACGGGACACTGTGCTTGACAAAGTTAAAGAGAGTTTTGGCTGAATCTTTTTCTTCAAAGACTCTTGCTCACGTCGAGCTGCATCAGTCATAAATCTAGAACAAGGACAATCATGATGATGAGAGGCTTGAAACACTGTACGCAAGCAAGCTTTAGGTAAAGATAAAGTAAGTATTTTTCTCCCTCAGTGACCAAATGGAGCTTCAAACTCAGCCATGACAAGTTCCTCTGCAACACAGTTTTCAAGAATACAAACTTCTCCATCAACAGCTTTATTCCCGTTTTCAAGATCTGGGCCATTTGCTTCTGATTTCAGTAGAACTTACATTAGACATCTACATCATGTGCAAAGACACAAGTTTTTTTAAACTCCAACCAGAGATCAGCATTGCACACAGTATTATAATAACTATACTCAATCCTTTACAATAACTACACTAAATTCTTCTGTGAAAAAGCAGCTGAGTAGCTATAATGGTGAAAAATATTAGGGGCAAATGTATTGACTCCGAAGGGCAAAGGGGTAGTATAGTATGAATTAGATTGTGTAGATACATCATTTCCTACTTAGGATAATCACATCCTTTTCCTACAGATTTTAGACAACATTGCCTGACACAAAAGATGTCCAGTTAAACTGAAGTTTCTCAAACTGGAGTTCCCAACTCTTGAGAAGCAAACGAAGTCTCTCTGTAGAGCTCTGGTACATGCTGCTGAAGGCCTAATGCAACTCAAGGTTCATCTCTGGGGGATGCTGAGAGGCAATTTCATTAGCACGATACAAGGTGTGCACCGGTAGTGCAGTAATTCCAGCAGTGCAACTTTTTGCACAGATCTCTCACCTCAAATAAAAATAGCTTTTTTTCACTTTTATTCTGATTCCTTCCAAAAGAGAACAATTGAAGTAGAAAAGACTATTTTTATTCCAAGTGCATACACAGAGTTACACCAGAACACCTGATACCGCATTATACTGCCATTCAAAGCATCACTGCTGGCACCCGTATTAACCCTCACTTAAAAGTACTGGGATTCCCCCACAACAGGATCTCTGCAACTCAGACTTCATGCATTTAGCATCCAAGCAATATTTTAATCCTTTGTCTTTCCCCTCCACTGCACAAGGAGCCACCTTGAAGGATTCCTAAGAAGACAGGCTAAAGTAAATCACCCTGTCTATGCAGTCCTCTGTCCTTCATGCTAAAGTACAAACTATGCCTGTCAGTGAATAGAATATGTGCTAGCACATGATACAGAAGTTAAGTTACACCCAGACATTTGTCTGATCAGGTTAAACAGAGTAAACCAGGTTTTAGCCAAGACACAAGCTTTACATAGTGAGCTCTTGCAACCTTGGCAAACCATGAAGGGCGCATTCAGAGAGGTGAGAACGTGGTGCAGCCGGTATGCTCCACTTGCCTCAGAGCCAGCTGTCACCCAGAAACTCACATTTACAATCCAGTAAGGAAGCAGAGTGACAAAAATTACCAGCAATTATTTGTATTGGACTAAGCGAGGGTGACCTGGCTTTCTTTCAATAGTCACACTCTCCTCAGAGGAGCCTAGGAAAGAGAATGAGGCAGACTCCAGGATAGAAACGGCCATGGAGAAGTAGTCTGTGGAGAAAATAATGAAGATGCTGAGTAGTTGTACTGCGTATAGGTGGCAAGGTTTTGGTAGCATAGGGGGCTGCAGGGTGAGAAGAGGCCAGGGTCTGCCTCATGCCCACCACAGCTGGTTTAAGCCAGCTCCACAACAGACCCACCACATGACACAGCTGAGCCCATCAGCAAAGCAAATGCTGGAGGGAGAGGAGGGAACAGACCAGGAAACAACAGAGGGAATGAGAGAATAGCAAGGTCAGAGGAGTAGGAGGTGCTGCATGGTGGAGAGCAGATACTCCCCCAGAGGCACTGCAGCCCGTGGGTGACCAACACCAGAGCACAGGACAAGAGTGACACAAGGGGCAGCAGAGAGAAACCGCTACAAACTGACCCTAACCCCTACACCACTTGTTGCCTCAAAGGGACTGAGCGTGGCCTGCAGTGCTGGCGGGGGAGGAGAGATGTCTGAGATGAAGTCAGCCTGGGACTGTGATTTCATCTCCACTGGGAATGGTTAAAAACTGTTTCCCATACCACAGTATCCTTGGCAGAAGTTACCAAGGAAAGAAAAAAAGGATGAAAAAAACCGAATGGCTTGCTTACCTTATCTAAATTTGCCATAAAACACTAAACAAATTCGGAAAAAAAAAAGTCACAATCCAGTCAGAGCTCCATCCCTGCTCTCCTCTGGCTCTGAGGCAGGAAGGTTGTCCCAGCAGACCCCATGCACTAGGGACAGGTAGCACAGAGTCAAGGCCAGTTTCTTGCTTATCTTAACTAACAAAAAAACTATACAGGTCTACGTATCGGTGAATATTTGGCCCTTAATGCTGGATAAAGTTGCCCAACATTTAAGAAGTTCCTTAGAGGACCACACACATCAAGTCAGAAGGCAGCACTAGAAGTCTCTAAACACCTTTTAGGTTTGCTATCCTGAAGTGAGTTAGACATGGGTTTACTCCTTTAAAACCTAAAGAGTATTAAGGTGAAGGAGTGAAGGTGAGCCTGGGAAAGGGGGAGGAAAGGTGGCTTTTTTCCCCCCTAAGTGTTTTAGGGTTTTTCTTTTGTTTCTCAATAACCAATATCGAAATCAGTAATTAAATACTTATGCTAGTTGGAAATAAGTTAAATTTCCCAGGTCAAGTCTGTTTTGCCCATGACAGTACTTGGTAAGTGATTCCCTTTATTTCAGCCTGGGAGTTTTCTCACTCCTGTTCCTCCTGTTTTCTCCCCCATCCTACTGGGGTCAGGGGTGTGGGGGTGAGTTAGCAAGTGGCTATGTGAGTGCTTGGCTGCTAGCCAGGGCCAACCCACCACTCTATCAAATTTCTTGCCATGTGACA
This sequence comes from Phalacrocorax carbo, assembly GCF_963921805.1. Classification (NCBI taxonomy): domain Eukaryota; kingdom Metazoa; phylum Chordata; class Aves; order Suliformes; family Phalacrocoracidae; genus Phalacrocorax; species Phalacrocorax carbo. The sequence continues at coordinate 130,448,380 of NC_087514.1, read as the reverse complement.
ACTGTATTTGCTATGTGACCAAACTGCCTGTTGTGTGACTTGACATTCCTTATCATATGAAAAGAGATGGAAGCAACCCCTGACACACATCCAGAAACCAACAGAGGACTGGTAGATTCACCTTTAGCTCCTGAGGAAGAGCAGCAGACTCTGAGGACAGGGAGACAGAGGGAATACTGCCATGGCAGTCATCTGTTTCACAGTTTATATCCTGCCATCATATAAAGAATCAGGCCACAGGCTGGCTGGACAAACTGATTCTGCAGACCATAGTACTACAACAATTGCACTGAGTATGATCATCAGATCACATTGGGTCTCACAGCACTACCTAATATCTGCCACAGCATCTGCAACGTGGTGCTGTAGGACAGTCTGGTTTCTTCTCTGGGCCTCAACCAACAGATTAAATTACTATGCATCACTATATTCACTTAGGCTCCATAGAAACCCAACATTTTGTGACTGCTCGCAACACATGGGCTGTTTGGGTAGAAGCTCGGTAGATTCTATTGGTTGTGAGTCCAGACCTGACTGCACTTAGGGAGACACCTCTGAGAAAAAAACAGCTCCTGTGGAATAGTTAGGGGTGCACAGGGAAAGGGAAGGGAGAAAGAAAAAAATGGGGTTTTAGGCATCTGTGTGAAACAGGAAATAAAAATTTGGCCTAGATATCAAAAACCCAGCTCTTTTTCCAAAGAGATTTGTGTACTTTAATACAACTTCAAAACACTGTGGCATAAAATTTTAAGTACCATTAGAGCAATAAAGATGTATCCTATCCATCCATACCACGAAGGCATTAATAAGCGGATCTTTGCCATGATATGTAACGTCAACACACAATTCGCAGACATTAATAAACAGGTGTATGACATGACAGCTTATCTTCTTGGAACAGAGACAATACATCATGTCAAAACCAGATATGGCACTTTTATGAAGCTAATATTTAAAAAGCAGATATCCATGGTAACAGTTCAATTTTAAATTTCTCTTCTCTAAAAAAAGGGTTCAGATATTTTTGTCAAAAGTCTCCAAACAGAAGTCTAAATTTCATTCAATAAAAATAAAAAGTAAAAGGATCTTAATAAAATGGACATGCAGTACACATTTGCTTTCCTCTAACTAGGAAATGTCTAATTCACTATTTTTGATTTTGTACTATGATGTATGCTTGCTTCTGGATGGGAAGCCTTATTCCTTAAGAAAATGTTATGGCAACATTATAAATCCTTGAAAACTTGGATGATAACCTCAAGCGTGAGATATTAAAAGCAGCAGCATGAACGCTGCTATTTAATAAACTCAGCCACAAATAACAATGTTAAAATAATACTGAGGTATAATCAGTCTGGTTGAAGTCCATAAAAATCAGGAAAATTTGAAGTTATAGCTGAAACTTCTCCCTGTCCTGTTAACTCATTCCCGTTTGGGCTAAGCATGTTGGGTATATTCCAAAACCTCATTTGTTATCTACACTGTGAACCTGAGAGAAATGGAAGGCAGTGTCTGCTGAGAAGTTCAGTTCCTGACATCTCAAGTATGCAGTTAAACTTTTCAGATCCAAACAATCCCATACATATTTGCTGAAGCACCGGCGGTGCTATGGTTTCGAAACAGAAACTCTTTTAAATGGATTAAAATATTTTTCAGTATTTTAATTGAAATGCAGTATTATAGTTGTGCCTAACTTCAAAGCTTAAAATATAAGCATTTTAATGATGGGTATAGAATGACATTTCCAACTCAGGCTTTAATTTGCATGTTGAAAGTACATTATGGTAGCAAAATCAAGTACTCAGAAATGAAACATGCTGGAATTTAGGTTGAATACTAGTCTCTAAATTACATGATTGCATACAGTTTTCCCTGCCTCATTTAAATGCACAAGATGTGTGGGAGACAGAAAATGAACTGTAACTAACAAAGGCTGCTGTAAAACCATTTAGTTTAAATCCCATCTCCTTGCTTAATAGCGTCTCTTACCATCTTCAGATCCATCTCCTTGCTGAGCAAATCTACCTTGGCTATTTTCAGCTCTTAACTCCATAAGCCTTCCTCTCTACTTCCACCACTATGCAGATTTTAGTCACCTTCCCTGTTGCACAGGACTGTGTTTACACCTTGTAAGCCTGCCTCTCCAAATCCAGTATAGCACGTAGGTGCAATGGAACAAGGAGAATCATTCCGTTCCCAGCCATTCATTGACCCTGTTTTGACATGCATGGGCCTTGTGTACTTTCTTGCAGATGGTTGATAATGTCAGGGAGGAGCCCATTCTTTAGAAAGAAATATCTTCTAGCCCAATTTTTTCTTTCCTTGCCCTTTCACCTTCCTAATAATTCAACTCCCTGCTCTAAAACACGTAGGTGCAATGATTTCTGAATCAAGTGCTTGCAGCAACTTTAATAACATGAGCAAAATATACTATTTCCCCCTCCTCTCATTCCCTGGAATGGTTCAAGTATTTTTATTGAAACTTTCCCAAGAAATTCAGCCTGAAGGAGACACCCAGCATGGAAAATTTCAGCCCAAACAGCTGAATGTTGGCAACATAATAAGCAACTGAAACAGTCTTATAATGGAAAGTGTTGCACAACCTTCCATATAGGTGGCAATATAATAGAAACAGCGTTAGCTGTTGTTACCAACATAAAGTCACAATAAAAGCAGAGGTGATGTTCAAATTAAAAAAAGCCTTCTCAAATCAAATCTTTGCAATGCTTACAAGTCCCATTGCCCCCAAAAGCTCTGGGATCAAGAACGAACAGAAGCAGAACACACTCTCACAGAACTTCCTTCAGCAGTTAGTGTGTACCAACTGTTTCAGGATCATGCCCCAGTATGACTCACGTAATGATGTCAGAGTTACTTTATCATAAAACTCTTACTACACACAATTCTAAGACAGTTTAAGAGCTCTGGACTCATACACCCAGAATGAGGGTAAAGGCCGTTATAAAAGTGAGTTGCAAACAAACTGAAAATTTTTACTTGAGATCTCACTTGAAAGAGAAAAAAAACCAAACAGGTTCCCCTTCAGAATATATCTTCTTAGTAATAGTCATAAGGGTATGAGGCACCCTTTCCTCCTCTTCCTCGCTGTTACAGCTTGCTGATGCAGGAAGTTAGCCCTGCTTGGACCAGATCTGTTTCTATGCCCACTGACATTTACACAGGCAGTGAAAAAAGTGCACCACAGCTACCTTGTGGGATCTGAATATTATTTTGCTACATTTGGTTTCTCCATGATCTAGTCTCTAAAACATACACAAACAGAGGAGATGATGCAACCACAAGTCTATCGCTCTCCAGTTACTGCGTATGCGCAATAGAGAGGGGAGGGGGATTATTCTGAGCTTGCAAATTACACTGTGGAGATGTTCAAGCCCAGGACGGCTCCACAACGCTGTCCAGTTGCACACCAGCTTAAAAAAATATGCCAGCACTACCTGACAATAACATATATACCTTGCCCTGTGCCTCACCACTGACAAGCTGCACTAAACCACAATGGGAAAAGGTAGCAGGAACAGAATTAGTTCTGAACTTTTCTCATTATCACACAGAAAAATATGAAAAAAACATTGATAGTAACATTCAGCTTATATTCATGTTTGCCTAATTTGGCTCACCTCTACCGGGAAAAGCCTGTCACCTTTCCCAGAACATGAGAAATCATGCTGCTGAGCTTCCATCACTCGTATGTCAGCAGACTGCTCCTCAACCCAACACTGGGTCAACTGCAAGATTGATTGGAAAGAGGAGAAAAAAATCCATGGTGGTTTATAGCAGACTTGTGCTACCTTCTGGCTGTATTGTATTTAGATCAAAAGTGGTCAAACTTAGTTGACAGATGGGGCACATACTAGCTTAACTACATAGTGAAAGCCCCACATTAATTCTCCCAGTACTCTTCACACCTATCAGAGCAAGGTGCTAGTTTTATCTGCTTTTCCCCTCAATCTTTTCCCACTTCTGTCTCAAAATGTTTATGCTAATCTTTGTCAGTGCTGTACCAAGAGAAATAAGCAGGTGGGGGTGGTAATTTTAGCTCCCAGTCTTCCTCATCACATTAGCTGTGTTTAGCGGGAAAAAAAAAGGGTAGGATGGAAGCCAACTCTAGTTGCACGGTATTTTAAAACTTAAGGAGACCTCTACTTTGAAGAGGGATTAGGAAGATCCACTTCTCAAGGCAGGACTCCATTTCAGCAGGGTGGGACTCCCTGGACCCTGAAATGCACTAGTGAACCACTTAGTCAAGAACTGTCCTCCACACCCTTTGCTCCTTTACAAGCAAAGACAAAGCAACATGATTTGGTTTAGCTAATGCTGGGAAGAGGAGACAACTGTTAAGTTGAACTATTATTGGGTTAAGAAGAAGTCTGGTGAAATCTAAACAGCGGGAGCTCAGCAGTAGGCTTTCTTGTCTCCTGGGAAGGATGAAAGGCTTTTCTCAGTTGAACTTCACAAAACTGGGCCAAAGCAAAGACAATCAATGTCTCCAGTAATGCTTTGCCACACTATTTATGCGATAATGAGGAAAGAAATAGATGAGCAAGTTTCATACCATCCAGTAACTCAAAGTATTTGATGAACACCCTTGAGCACTTTCACATACCATTCTTTGTAGTGTGGGGGAAACAGAAGTATTCTGCAGCTCTGTACAAACCTCGCTTGCTTCACAGAAGCTATCAACCATTTTTTTTCTTCAGAGATCTTCCATTACAGTTTTAGCAAAACTCTAAAAAGAAATGTCAGTGTGAAAAAAGCCCCATTAAGATGCGTGCATAATCACAGGCGTGCCTCCACATTATTTAGATTATTTAGATTACATGGTGCTAAAGCATATGATTTATACAAAACTCTCTTTTGCTTATTTTTATCTGATTTCACAAAAAACGTCAAAAATGGGGAAGAAACAGCACAAAATAATATTCCCCTCTCAATTATTCCCCCAAACCTATATCACATTTCACAACAGGCCCTAACCAGATCAAACAAATCATTAAAGGGCATTTCTAACTTTCTGGAAAGACCAGTTTCAGCCCAATATATATTATAGAAACATCACACATCTAAGATGGACTTCAGCGTGCACATTCATCTGAGATCAGGTCTTACAAAGGAATTCAGTGTTCACTCTCAGTGCCAGCTGTGCTCAGACTTTTCTACTGAAAGTTTTCCCTATGTCCTAAACAAGGTATATTTATGACATACTGATGAATATCTTAGAGAGAGAGGACAGAATCAGATTTCTTTTTATTATTAGTCTTAGGAATAATTTATTGCTGGTACAATTCTTTTATTTCCATTATTCAACCTGTTTTCTCCAGCTACAAAAATATTATCACCACAACATCAGCTATAGTGTAACACACATTTTTCTGAATATGTGCATCTTCAACAGATGTAGTAAAGATTATTAGGATGTACCTGTACCTTAAAAGTTAAAAGCAGACTTTGCATTGTATTTCTACCTCATCACTGAAAAGACCTGAACACAACGTGCAGTCATACTCACATTGCTGTCAGTTAGGAAATCTATTCAACATGAGCAAGAGTTCAGTGTGTTTACTTTAATTGCCTGCTCTTCACACATTCTTAAAAGATACAATAAAACACAATAAAATACCCACCAAGTAGATATTTTGTGCTTCTAGCATGGAAAATTGATTCAGAAGATTGAGTTATTTCATATTTAAACATATGTAAGTGGAGCTAATGGACGGTGATATACTAAATAATCTATCATCACTCAACCAGAATAAAAATGAAGCAGCAATTACCTCACCATCCCAAACCATATACTCGCCTCCAGTAACACATGTGTGTTTACTCACTGTTGATCAATACAAGCAGCATTAAAAGTACTGAAAAGGAATTCAGTTCTCTCTCTTGATTTTGGGAAAATACAGACAAAAATGTCAGTGTAAATTACATTTCATTAACATACATCCCAAACACTCGACATAAGCCCTACCTTTCCATGTCGTATATATTTAATATATACTATTATATATTTAATAGACTTATTTTAAGATTTTCTGTTTGGGAAGGAGTTCTTTTTCTTCTGTGGTTTTTTTTTCGTCCTTTATTCTGTTCATACCATGCTTACACTTATTGTACTTTATCTACTTTTCAAGGAGCACCAAAGTAATCTTTGATTTAAAATTCCCCCCCATAAAAATAGTTGTTTACTTAGAAACGAATGTTTTGTTCTGAATCTTCCAAAGAAGGATTTTTTGTTTTGTTTTGTTTGCTTGTTTTTTAAACGACATGGTATTTTCGTCTTTTCTTTCTTGAATTTGTGTAGGTCACACAACAAATGCAAAAGCCGAACTGCATTGTATTTTATATTTTTTTAAAATTGACAGAAAAAAATGCACACTGGGGAGAGAACATTAGAACAGGAATGTAACCAGGACAGATGCAGTCTTATTTTAGATATTTCATTTATAATGAAAATCCATTACTTGTGCCGTAGACTGACGACGGGGACTCGAGAAGAAGCCCACATCATCTTTCTGCTATTGTTAAAATAAACAAATGACATTTCTCTGTTTCAAAGGAACAAAATTAGAGCTCACCAAAATCAACTTAAGACAGCAACAGTAATTTCCAAAACATTAGAAACATACTGCTAGTTCTCTTCCTTCCCCCTCCCATTCCTCCCCCAGTTTTTTCCACCTTAATTTGAAGTAAATGAGTGAGTTTCAGCAAGGAGCTATAACTTATCTGCACTTCAAAATTCTGTAGCTTTCATGGAGTGAGAGGCAATAGCTAAGCAAAAGAGATACTTCAAGCAGGTAATTAGCAGAAGGGCATCTGCTGTTTGGCATGATATTGTTGCCTTTTTTACAAAGAAACGAGAGTTTTTAGAAAGCTGTGATAACCCTCTCAAGCACATCCCATCAAAGTGCTCACTATGCTGTGGTCTGCCTCAACATCAACTTACTCAGCAAACAAATTCCACAGTTTTGCCATTGGCAAAAAAGGACTATTTGGATAGCATATAACACTTGCAGACTTTCTCCCACTTGGGATAGATTTTTCAAAACACTGCAGCACACCCCTGCCTTTAGCGTAATGTAGCAGTCGTCATTTCAGAAATCGTCCTCCCTGCATTTACTAACAGGCTTATTAGGACATTCATCAGCGTTGGCTTTGCTTATGGCTATTAACGAACAAACCAGTCATCGCCTGCTGCTAACAACTGATACTTTATGGATTATTGCTTAATTAATTCTTGAATATAATTTCATGAATCCTTATGTTTCAGTTCACAACCTTGTTAACATACAAGAATAATGTAATATCACACAGACATAAAATGTTTGAGACCAAAATGAGAATCTTAGCAGACATCAGTAATGTAAAATACAAAGCATTTGTACATTTAAAGTATTTTTTAAAACACATAATTTAAAAAATGTACACTGGCAGTTTTAAAATTGCATCACATATACAAAACCCCAAATTAATTTTCTTAGTATGAAGTTATTGTAATGACTAAAGTTGGTCTCACATGAAAGAGTACTGGTGGTATCTTCTCAGTAATACTCTAACTTAACCTATGAGTTATTAAATTTAAATATTGTTATTTCACATTTTATGACTTATTAAGACTACTCTGTGCTTTCACATGAATGAAGTGCAAAATTCTTGAAGGCAGAGTAAAAATTTAACTTTTATTTTAGTGGGAGGAAAGTGTGGGGGAGTTAAACTGTATTTGCCTTTTTACTTGTAAAAATTGTAAACTTTAATAAATTTCCAATCTCCTTGAAGAAGATAAATTAAACTGCTCATTGAATAAAAAAAAGGGGGTCTGTATCTCCTAAGCTTGACTTGAATCTCAAAATAGTTCTTATATGGGACTAAGTAGTGTACCAGCCCTGCTCTGGCTCTCTGCACAGGCTCCAGTGTTGTCAAATTGCCTAGCTCCAGCACGACGTTTTACTTTCAGATGTGCTTAACCTAAAATATCGTATTTTTTTCCATTACTGGTCCACCCTCTTTCCTTCTTGAAGAGCTTATTATATCTATTTATGTAAAAACAATTTATTTCAGTCAGCCCTACACAGAAATAGATCTGTGTACACATGACACGCACTTTTACTGTTGGACTTGGTTTGGTTTTATTGATGCCTCGAGGACTTTTAGCTTTAAGAAGGGAGCTAAAATGTCAAATATTTTATTCCTGTAATGTTCCATTTATGTCTGGGTATTCTTGTGTCACTTCATACTGAGTTCCCCTGAGAATTCAAGTCAACACCCAAAGACAGATTCATCAAGCAAGAATTTAAAAATAGATATTATCACAAAGTGTTGCTTATTAGCTATAAGGATGTCTAATACCAGTCTGTATAAATAAGCCAATCTTTGGTATTTTCCACAGTAGCAGTCAAATACATTAACCAACACATTCTTCAGTCTTCCAGAAATGTATCACGCACAGTCTGCAGTGGCTCCTCCAGCAGCATTGATACAGTAAGCAAACCAGAATAGCCATTCAACAAAAATATGGTAAAATGAAACTGTGGTAATGAGCTGCATAATAAAATAATTCTTAAAACATATAGATGCTGATTTTCTTTCAAATACAAAGACACCAAAGTCACTTACAGTGCTTTCACTGTTGGATTTTATTTTTAAAGAAACACTAAATCTGCTTGGGAGAGCACCGATACACAATATGATCCTCCCATTGAGAAAGAGCATTCAGCTCAAAAGATGCTCTCCCCAAGCTTAAAATGTAAGTGAAGATTTAGATGGAGAAGCATTTTTTTAAAACGGATTTATAAATCTGTATTCAGAGGACTGGGTGGAGTAAAGCTTATAATGGAAAACTGCAGCAATCTTAACATTAGGAATGTGAAATGTCTGGTCTTAATAAACCAAATTTTCAGGCATCATGAGTTGTTTGGAAGGACGATAGCAACTTAAAAACAAACCAGCCCTGCTAAAGTGGCAAACCGAACATTTTCAGCCCTTCAGACTCTGCTGCAATGAGTCACACATCCATAAAACAGCTGATATGAAAGAATCCTCCTAATAGGCAAGAAAGTTCAGGTGAAGGTAGACAAAGGAAAGCGGAGAAGGAAAAAGATAACCATTGTAAGTGGTTTTGCCCTTTCATACAAAAGGAAGAACAGACTCTAGTTTCTGTAATTACGTGCTATTTTAAAAATGTACCTTTCTACACTTCAAGTTGATTTGCCTGGAGGAACAAATGACTGACAAAGTTAACAGTTCATTATGTAATGACTGTATTAGTAGTTTGGGGGGGAAAAAAAGTACCTAAGAGTCAAGAATAACTCCCGCGGTCCCATTATTCAGCTGTAAGGTATAAAAGCAGAACACTGATTTGCATTTTGAAATTTTGTCCCCCTTAGTCTCGGGGTGTGCTATTGTACCAGACCCAGGCACGTATGTGAGAGCAGTAAATCCCCCAGTTTCTCTCAGTCTAACATAAACCATTCCCTTGCTGGCAGCCACCCTCCCACCTCAGCTCCTCAGAGTGATCTGATGAAACCAGCGAAACCCTGCTAGGATGCGGAAGAAAAGGACTGACATCTGAATAACTAACAATGCGCTGCCTCTCAGGCAGACAGCAGGGAAGTTCCTTCAGTGCTGTTTGATCTGCTTCGCCTGCGTTATTGCAGAAAGCTGGTTTTTCATTAGGTAAGGAAAAAAAAACCCCAAAGTTGCAATGCAGCCTGCTAAGTGAGATTACAAATGCACCGTAACACAACGATTGAAGAGAAAATAGATGGTGTAATACAGAAAGGCCCAAGACTTGGCAAGTGGAAAAAAGTATAAATTACTATTTTAATTAATTTCCTAATGTAAAACACAGCTGTAGTAATGTTGGCAAATATCACCTGCCTGTTTTAAGTTTGTTAAATGAAATCATGCTCTTTAATTGGGTCTTAATGTACAAAAGTATGTTTTATTTACTTTTTATTACAATATCAGTATTTTAACTTTCAGTTTGCTTGTGCAAAAGCTTTATAAATTACTTGAATCACTTAAATCTGAATACTATAATCTGCAGTTACAATGTACCAGTTTGAGTTTCAACAATTAAATGCCTTTTCTGTGGACTCCCGCTGCTATGTGAACTAGCTGTAGGCTATTAAAATAATGAGTCCGGACTGAGTCATCTGATCTCAGCCTTGGTGCAAAGCCTGAGGAAAAGGACTTAGCCCACAATTCCTAGCCTGTTTACCAGACTACGACCAGACTGTTGGAAGCATTATCCCCGCGCTCCCTTCCCCCCCGCCGCCGCCGGCCGCACTTCGACGGGGGAAACGCGGTGTCACAGAGCCCTCTGCAGGCGGGCGACGCCCCGCCTCGCCGCCTCAGCCGCCGCCCCGCCTCGCCTCGCCTCAGCCGCCGCCCCGCCTCGCCTCGCCGCCTCGCCTCACCGGCCCGCCTCAGAGCCACCGCCCCCGGCCCGCCCCGCCTCACCGGCCGCCGCCCCGCCACCGCCCCAGAACAAGCCGCCTGCTTAACTCGCCCTTCGTGAAGAATCGCCTCTTCCAGAAGGGTCTGGAAAGGGCTGTAGGCCACGTAGAGGCGGGAAAGTACTTGACACGGAATGGTGGAAAGTCCGCGTCAAGGGCACCTGTGAATTTGGGATGCCCCAAAGATCTCACTTTATTGAAGCATGGATTTGTGAAGCCAGGCAACATGAGGAAAGGGGACTTTGTGGCCTAGGAAGTCCCCGACGGGCCCCTCGTGCCATGGTTCCTAACCATCATCAGCATGCATGACACAAAAGTACCACAGTAGATCTGGACACCCCAAGGATGCTTTAGATAATTTGGCCTTGTGCCAACTCCATAAATGTGAAACTCTGTGTCAGTAACAAGGAACAAAACCTAAAATCTTCAGCTACTTCAGAAACATCACCAGCAGCACCCATCACAAAGGGCAAAAACACCCGACCTCACAGCCTCTTGAGAAATCCAAAAGCACCGGCATTGAGTTTTTATTTTCAACAACACATAATACATCTTCCTACAATGTTGGTGTATAAAATACATACAGGTGCAATGGCACGTGCACATGGTGCTGCCTAAAGCAATAGCTACCTCAGCTCAAACCCCAGCTGGTATCCAGGGACTGCTATATTCTGTATTATTTTTAAGTTGGTTTGTGTGCCAAGACGTATAATTTATCTAATTTTCTTGATCTTTCCGTAGCTTTTGATGCTGCATGAATACGTAAGGGAAAAAATAATTAAACTGAGAGCTTCCTCTAAGAAAACTCCACAGCTTTTTTGGTAGTTTTACCATCATCATTTCCACTCTTCTGGAAAAGATAAGACCTCTACCTTTTACACTTCTTTCTTTACGGTCCAATTACGTTTACATATATTATCAAGCCATACCTGCATTTCTGCCTTTCTCCAACAGCTTGCTACACCCAAGTGACATGCATGCTCTATGCATCATCAATACCATTCCACCATTCCTTTTCACTTAGGGTCCTTTTGATCTCAGTCCTCTCTGTTTCACACCACAGCTCCGGTTTAGGTGTTCTACCCTGATTAAGAATCCATGCCCTGAATTTAAGTAGTGCTGTATTGTTGGTTGTACATGTGTCCATATATACACACACACACATACATACATGTATACACATATACACTCTATTATATGAATACATATGAATTAAATATATGTATATTAAACATATATGCATATTCTTTTTTCAATAGTCAAGTGAAATCACTGCTTTTGATGGCCAAAATCATTAAATACTGACGTTTAAAAAATCTGTGGCCAGGATAATATGGCTTTTGGAGAACTCTTACTCACGTAGCACATACCTAACAGGATTCGGCACACACAGCAGATTTATCCAATTTGTGTGATTCCTGATGGTTCTCTCTAAGGTAAGCCCTGATGAAAGAATCTGTCCCGAGAAAAGGACCACAGCATTTATATAAAGAAGAGAAATGTTCTAACCCCTGTAGTTTTAGATTTTCTTTAATGTGGTTTGAACTCTAGAGGAGTTAACAAACACACTCTGAGAACATCTTAAAAGCTCACAAACCAGAAAGTGAGAAAAGAGAAATGTAACTATTACTCGAATACAGAAACGCCATACTTAATTGTTACCAGGTCTGATGTGATTTTTGAATTTCTGAGGCTGTCAATAATGAGATGCGACGCTGTGCATGCAAAACATTCCCTTGCATCCCCTTCTGCTTCTGGAAAGGCTGGCAAACAGAGGGAATGTGGCAGAGAAAATTCAGAAACAGCCTCAAAACACCGCTACTACCACTATCTCCATTTTTCAGTCATTGCCTAAGCAATCATGCCACAGTACCTTGCAATGCATATTCAATATCCTGTTTTATTTCAACTACCTGCAAAAAGATAGTCTAATAAAATGTTTTAAAGGCAAATTTCTGCTCATTCTATGTAGATCCTAAACCTCACCAACAACCTCTGTGCAAACACGAGCCATGTTTAATAGCTGACCCGACCAACTACAGGGACTTGAAACCTCTGGCCCTCTCAACTAGCACGGTGGTTCCCACAAGCATATGCTTAGTGGTTCCTTGATGGTCAACAAAATTATATTAAACAGCAGTTCATTAGAAGCCAGAGGGTAAATTTTGGTGCATTATGGTCTGAGAAAAATATTGAGTGTTGACTCTTGTCTGCCGAGCTGCTACACTGGAGAACCACTGTCCTTGTCGAAAGGCACAGGGCCAGGGTTTGCTCCTGCTTCTGCTCTGAGCATCATACATGAACCTCCGCAAGGGCATTTCTCAGCTGTGCATCTCACCTGGAACCCTGACCTGAGCCAAGCTCACATCAGCAACGTCATGTAGAAAGAGAGAGGGTGAAAAGACAGACAGTGAAACAGCTTCTTGTTGCTTGCTTGTCATAAGTACTTCACAAACTTTGCTTTACATATAAACATGCTACTCTCTTTGGAGATTGAAGGACTTTTTTTTTTTTTTTTTTTTAATCGTCAGATTTGATTTCATTCACTGGGGCTAAAAGTGTATTAGACCTCCCCATTCCCCTTCCTGCTCTGTCCACCTTCCAAGTCTGCTTTGGCATACTCCTACCACGTAAACTACCCACCAAATACTGAGAAACTGGAGGGATACATGGCCTTTACTTTTTTCCCCACAAACCCCCGTCAAACACCAGGAGTCATTTTACAACCCACAGGCCTAGAAAACCTATGGACTGCTGTCAATGTAAGTCAGTAACAGCTCCCATAATGCTTTTCATTCATTGATCAAGATCTACAGAAAAAAACTTCACACTTTAGTCTAGCGCACTGACACAAAACACTTTGCTGCTTGCAGATCTTTTAGCAAGATTTTAGCAAGGGCTTTTAATCTTCAAATACATCCCCTTGATTTAATCCAAGTCCTCAAAAATGTTTTACCCATTTCGAAGGCCAGCTCCTTAAAATGTATTTTTCTTTTCCATTTCTGTATTTATCAATCAAAAAAATTCTAAAGGCTGTTCTATTAGTAGGATCAAGGTAGGGCTCAGATCATGCGTCTGAATGGATTTTTAAACCCTATTTTCTATAGAAATTATGAAAGGCAACAGTAATAAATATTTCACAATTTTTCTTGGAGCTGACTTCCCAGAAACTCTGAAAGACAGTTCTAATCAGTCTTTCACAAGTAGAGGGGGACAAAGAGACATTTCAAAGAAGGAAGAAGAGAATTTTTTTAACACCTGCAAACGCAGAAGTTGTGTGATGAACTGTCTTCCCTTAATCATTATCTTTTTCCTTCAATGTTAACATTCCTTTTTCTGTCCAAATTTTATAAAACAGGTTTTCATTCATTTTACTTGAACTGGTTTTTACTTGAACTGCCACTTCTTCATAACAAAATCTCAGCATGACTAAAAAAATATAGCAATGGTGCTTTCTAGCAAGTTTTATTCAAGAACTTTTAAAGCCACTGGGATTTTCTGGATCTCTCAGGTAGGCTTGCTCCTTGATGCAGACCCCTTTCTATAAAGGGAAGAATTATGATATTGCCTTTATGGTATTTTCCTATGTGAGCTGTATGTGAGTGCTCACATATAATCACTTAGAATACTTAAACTCCTCTCTACCCCCAAAATAAATCATGTCTATTGTGCTGCAAAATTGAGAGGGAAGAATAATCAAAACCTATATGCAGGGTCCATTCCTTTTTTCAAAAGGATGGCTCATAAAGGCCTGAATTTTTAAAGGCAAAATATGAATTTAATAAAAATACAGATTTTAATTACAACTGTGAAAAGAATAGTTATAAGATATATTAATTTAAATGTAAAACAATCTTACATTGATTTTGGTATTGTCCAAAAGCCTTATTTGTCCCTTAAAAAATCCCAGATTCAGTGAATTTTTCAATAGCTGTGGTGTAATTACTGCAAAGCTGTCAAACACTTGACCCTACTTGAATAATCCTAAATGAGATTTTCAGATTAAATATATTAGGATGAAGCTGGATATTGCTGAACATATTCCTGACCTGGAGCATTCTTTACCCTAGCAGCATCAAAAGACTAAATAGATGTAATATTTTTATTTGCTTTTGCTGCAAATTATTGTAAAGCACTGTAGTCTTCCAAAGGGAAAAGTAAAAAAAACAAAAAAAATCGAGAAATGCATATTTGCGGTAAAAAGTGTGACACTTAGCACAAAAAGTTAACAGCGTCCCCAAAAGTTAACTCTTTCCCTCCTAGGTAATAAACTTCACAGTGATAGAGGCTAATCTGTCTTCAGTGGTGACACAGCAGCAACTTGCTGGAGCTGCTCAGCACCATTTTTCTCATCTTCCCCTGACACTGCAGTAATTGAAAACACATGTATGAGGTGCTCAGCGACTTGCAAAACTCAAATACAAACACCAGCAAGTTTCAGCGCTGCTTGAATCCTGCACACAGCGGAATGAAACCATCAGGGTCGCTGCAGCACTTGAGTGGTAGCCAAGGTAAGTAGAATAAGATGTGAGCGCTACCATAGAAGGACTCGATACTGGGGGCGTTCGCATTCTTGTCAGCAGCAACTCAAAACAGCTCGTGGCAACCTGATGGGACAAGACGCTGCAAAGGTAAATTAAAATGTGCAGAACTGGACAGGATGGAGAAGTTTGGAGTAGTTAAGGTGGGCGTTTCACTTACAGTAGTCCCACGATAGCAGAAAAGGAGAGTTAGTTAAAATTCAACTACCACAATGAAAGCCCAGTGTTAAGAAATAAATAGATAAAATGATAGTTTCATTCCAAACAGCTAGCCTCATGTAATTGTCCCTAAATCATCAAGATTAGTAAGACATTGCCCAGTTCTCCAGTTAAAAACAACAGCGTGTCCAGGTACACCCTGAACTTCGCTGTGAAAACACTCTCTAGATCACGATCATTCGACTCTCCCAGTAACTTCCCAACTGAAAGGGACCATCGCCCCCGCTTAGTCTGATCTGACACTGCACAACTGGAGAAGCACTTTAGCACTCCACATGCCTTGGCGTAGCAGCCTGCCAAGAGAATGGGAGCTGCGTAAGAGCTGGCACCGTTTATGGGGTTAAAGTCCCAGCACCATCTACAGACTGCTCCCCCATCCTCCCAGGGATATTGCTGCTTAACTCTTAGGGGCCAGAGCATAATTTCAAAACATCAGTGCTTTCCTCATTCAGAATATGGGAGAGCACAGGTGATGAGGATTAAGAGAAAATAAAATTTTAGTATCTTCAGAATAGTGGAGGAAAACCACACCACGGTGACATGACTTAATGGCAGAAACATGAACACAAAAAGCATAAAATTTAAAGCAAACACTGACAGAAAATAACCAAATGCCCTGAACACTAATCCTCCTGCCCCCCAACCCACACGACTGATGTAGGAGCGGAGGAGGGAAGCTACTCAGAGTGATATTGGCAGTGATGAGCAGACAAGAGCTAACAGAAGAAACAGAGCAGTTCAATCAGCCATGACATCAGGCTATCAAAAACAATCTGGCCATTATCACATTAAAAATCCATTCAAGTAAACAAAGCAAAAATAGAGATGAGAGCAGAAAGGTCAAGACTCACTGTACCAATGGATTAATGGCTATCATCAGTTGGTAACACTCTAAAAAATAATCTAGGCAGGCTAAACATTATTATCCATGTTAATTGGTCTACTACTGAGAATGCTGCCTCTCTGCCAAAATCTGGTGCTAAACCAGATAGAGATGTTCTGTTGATTTCCTTTCCAAGAACTGATGCAGTGGTTGACTTGCCTTCTTAGCCTCTGGCTATCACAACAAGTTAGAAATTGGAAAATAACTCTTCAGTTTTTACCCATTGAAAAAACGAGTCTTCTCCAGAGCACGCAAACACCACAACAGCCACAGAACGCAGTCTGAACATTTATTTTAGATGAGCATCTTAAAAGCTCTTAAATTTTCAAAGAATAACTTAATGATCCATTCACTGTGGATTATAAACATACATAAAGGCCCTTACATTTAAATAAACAGAGGGATAACATTATCTAATGGATGGGAGTTGGAAATATTCTGACTCCAAATTTAAAAAACCCAACACCTAGTTAATAGCACGGAAAATTTACCAAGTGAAATGAAGTTTGTAATTTGGCTTCAAACCAATACTGGATGTTCTTCTAAAATGTATGCTCTACTTTAGATCACAAATTACAGTGTTTGGGGTATACTCACTTATGGCGCAAAAGAGTACAACTCCTTTGCAGAAGTGGTGAGGGAACCTTCTTGCCTGTATTATGCAATGAAGTAAGGCTAAGTATCCATGAGGATCTCTCCTGTGCTATCAAAAGCTTTGTAAACCTTGATACAGATAATTCATCAGGGGCCCATCCACAACTTTTAACTGTGAATATCTCTCTGGAGCCATTTGAGAGAGTTAATCCTTCAGGAGGAAACCAGTGTTGAGTGGTTGGGAAGAACCTCCTTCCATTAGCTACCAAGATCAAGTTAATCTTTCCAAGTCCCCACCAACTCATCTCCTTGCACTACAGATAAACCTCCTAATCTACCTCTCCACTCCATTATAATTCACTCACCTAATCTTGCTGGTTTACTCCACTTCACTGATAGTGCCCTTGATGCAGAGAGAAGGGCTTAATTTGGCCAGTGTGAGCTACCTCTTCGAGAAGCATCTCTGTCCTCCATGATTAATGAGGGAAGCAGTTCAGCGTTCCCTGGGGACTCTAATCCCTAGTTCCTGTGAACACCTTCTCAATGTCAACTACCAGATACTGATCAAGAAGATACCACCAACCAGATTGGCAATCTTTTATGTCACAGTTCATTTTACCATTGACATCAGCAGGGGTTTTTTTTCCTCAGTTTTTATTAAAAAACCAAGTCAATTTGCTAGGGAAATTACACAGAAGAGGTAAGGTAGGGAAGAGAAACCTGAACCTCCCAAACAGTTTTTCAGCTAAGGTATACATAAGACAAGCAGCGACTGTCACTACTCTTAAGAGCCTACAGAGTTGGCCTCTAAACTCCGTGTTGCCTGATTACAGCTTATCCCATGAGGCCATAAGTACAAACTACCTTCCTGCTATGAGATACTGAGGAAAAAGTACTTACAGAATTGTAAAAGACGAGGCCACATGTTTGCACTTTGGGCAAATTTCAGAGAGCTTCCTCTAGCACAGAAGACATACACTATATTTTCATTCCAAATTGCTAAATTACAGACCATAAAAGATGTCTAACGTCAATACTACAGTTGTCTTCACATGATAATTCTCTATCGTCATCCTAAGAACTTAATTTAACAGGTAAACAAAGACATGTTTTGATGTACAAAACCTAGCCTTTTAAGAAACAGAAGGATAGCTGCTTCTGTGGTGGTTTTCTTTCACTTTTTTTTAAAATTGAAAACCTGAGGATAATCAAGACAATCAGCATGAAGAGCCATAAAGATTTAGCTCTCTACATGTCTTTTTATTTCCACTTTGGAATAAAGTGCTTTCAAATATTCTGGCTATTTCACCACTGTTGTTCTTCGTTTTGCAATTCTTAGTCAAGGAAACGAACATCACTAAGAAACTAGTAACTACATGTGGGAATAAACAGCTGAATCAGAACGTACTTTTCCCATTCCTCTATCATCATCATCCAGGAACTGACGAAAGAGCCCACAACTGGTTTCTCTGTTGGGATAATCATCACCTCTGGGTTCACAAGATACTATCTGTCTTCTCTAAAAATAATAATAAAAAAATATTAAATAATTAAAAACAGGACATGTAGGACTCTGATGAGAGAAAGGGTGGGGGGGAAGGACAAGTCTGACATTTTGGTATAAAGGTCAAGCTGAATCTGTGAAATTCTGAGTTTCTCCTCATACACACCAGTGCAATGGGGCACACCTCTTACAGCGTGAGAGAAAGAAGCAACTAACTTCATGTTAGCTGGAGGAAACCTCTGTTGATCTTTCAAACAAAACTAGTTTCCATTTTATTCACTTAAAGGCAAAACTGCAATACAAGAACACATCTAAATCTCTATTTCCTACCCGCTGAACTCAACTGGGGAACGCTCTCCAACCGTGCTGTAGAAACACGGCAGGGGAAGGCAATACCACATTAAAACAAGCAACCCCAACCAAACTCTGGGATGACTTGTTCACTAGTTCATTCATTTTTTTCAGTAATAACCCATTCCGTTGAGTTTTTGGGTGTGGCTGCTAGCCCAACATACACACCTGTGTTCTTTTGTATTGCCTTCATAAAACCAGATGCATTTTCCTCACTTATTTATACAGTTCTACATTTCCTCTGGCTCCTCAGTAGAGCACTTCTTACCTAGAAACCCACTGCTATTTGCTTCTAAAAGCCAAAAAGACAAAGTCTACACCAAACAGTTCACCACCTTCAATAGCAACAAACTTACTGCCCAAATAACAAGCTCTTTCAGGAAATCCCTTGGCCTTCAAGTCACGAGGTGCATTGTACAAGCAGTTTCTGCAGTGCTTAAAATCATGCATTTTATTGCAAGGTCATAACAGAATCTGAAAAGAATAATTTGATTTCTCTTCTTAATGTTAATGGGATTATTTATATATTTAACAGTTAAACGCCTTTTCTTCAGGTCTTTCCTGAGTTTAAGGCTATCTGTTTTCACTTAAGAAACAGTCTTCTGCCAATATTTTTTTGGTACATTTGTAACTGCTGAACAATGAAGTGAAAATATAATTGCTAACATGGCTTAAGTCTAGAATAAACACACGATTAATAATATTTTATTTAGCTTCAGCCATATTTGTCTTAACCTTTATAGAAACCTTGAATCATGGCACATTAATGAATTTTATTAGATTTCACAAGTTGTAGAAGATGTCTTTTATCAAACTAACTCCAAATTTATTGCTGACAATCCTTTGCAATTTACACTCTAATGAGAAATAAAACATAATTCTAACAGGGGCTGCTCTTAGTACATTTTAGTCTAATCCACTACAACAGATTTTATTTGCCTCTTAAGTATTGACTTCCCGTCTAGGACCCCTCTGCTATTTACACGCAAAAGACCACACTAACAACAGATTTCTGTAAAGAATGCAAGGGGACCTCTTGTTCTACACTTTCAGGACTTGATTATTCTCACATGTTATAAATTGCATCTGGAACTAGGCAACAGTATATCCATTTTTGGGTCCAAAGTTCCTTCTCCACTTGTTCATATGGTCCTCCGCTTAACCCAAAAGCACGGCAGGGCTCTCACCACTGCCCAGGCAATTGGGCTGGTTAAACCAAACTGATTTGAAAAAAAAAAAAAAAATTATCTTTAAAGATTCCCAGGCTACTTTGAGGGAAAATAAGGAGAAGCACCTTTACAGGACAAGTTATACATTCCTTGTGTAAACTGTCTCAGCCAGTGCTTATGGGGAAGGAACACAGGTAAGGTAAGAGTGTAGCCTCAGGCCATCTCTGTCCTCCCCATTTTCACCTCTCAAGAGCATCTTATAACCATGCAATGACCCCTCAGCCCGCAGACAGTCTAAATAGCCTTTGTTTAGTTTCAGGGGTAAATGTGAAAAGCAATAGATCAAACCAAGTTACTCGTAAGAACTGTATTAGTTTTACTATTTTTCCATTCTCCAGCATCTTTATTATTGGCCAAGGCCTTGAGATAACCCACATTCTGCTTTGCAAACAAGATGAGATGAACACTTGCAAAAAGTGACTAAGAAGAGCTGAAAACAGGGCACAGGTTTCTGCACCCAGTCTTAGCATTTTTCCAAACTGCCTTTCAGAAAGAAAATTGCAAAATTACATGCCCTTGTAAGCTATTCTTGCACTGTAACCCCATCTTTTCATAAGGTTAAATGTGGAAATTTAGGATTTTACTAATGCCTCCCATCTGACAGGCGTGCTATTTTTTTATAATGAAGCAGCCAAAACTAATGACATTTTCAACAATGTTAAGTCCCAAACTCAGTCCCTGCAGATGCAGTGTCACTGTAACATGGGGCTGTGGCCTCAGCATCAGGCCACAAGGAATCTCCCCTAGGTGAGGATAACGTCCAATATCTGACGGTCGTCCCACCAGTAACTTGTGTGTTACAGGAGTGGAAGACGACATCTGTACCATGACCAGGCATCTTGTATGGGTGTGGAAATATAGAATGAGTAACACAAACCAAAGTTAAGTGTTCTGCTGGTATCTTGTTTTACCGCAATTCAGTCTTTGTATTTTGGTTAGCGATGTAAAATACCATGGAGCACTTCTCCATGATGTCTCTGGGATTCCATATGTGACACAGCTAAGTCTGCTTGCCGGCATTTTAAAGCGAATGCTGAATTTAATATGTTTATCTTTTCCGAAAAGTCAGCCTCATTGTCAAGTATGCCCTGGAACCAGGTAAGAGATAACATCTGCAGGTATTACTTATTTTTCCTGGACATCACTCTCAAACTAGTTCATCTCAGTAAAAACTAAAAGAAGTCTCCGTGTAACGCCTGCTGGTAAGCCTATATGGATGCCCCAAGTGTCTTTAATCCAGCTCCTACACCTCCCTCAGCACTGTGGTTTACACGAGGTGCTCAGCTGCCAGGGCAAGGAATGTCTTTTGATATAGGCTTATACCAGTGCAAGGGTCCTAGATCTTAGAGGATTGCTCTAATGGGACCCAGTAAAAACAAGAAAAAAGAAGAGAGGGAGAGGGGGAGAGTGTGGAGGAAGAGAGAAAGAAAAGGCCCAGTCTTATCAAGTGCCAGAAGTCAAAGACACAATAACTACTGAATAATTATTGAAAAATAAATAATTTCAGTGACACAACATGTTATTTTAATGGTTCTGCGAAGTCCTTAAAAGCGTTATTGCTGATTATTGCTCTTTACCAGACCTCCCTGGACCCAGCCTCCAACTCTCCCGCTGTCCCTGCGGAGGTGATGGTTTTGCAATCCCCTGCCTGGCGTAACTCCTTGATGCTGTCAGACAAGGCGGATGGTTCCACCTTTCTTTCCACACCAACCTGCCTGTTCTCACCACTGTCGCTTCCCAGCAGAAGTGTTTGTGTGCTTGTGGGCAAGCTGGAACATGGACCTGGTCCAAGTGAAAGCTAACCCAACCAAAACCACGTCAGATGCACAAAGACAGCACACAAAGGGAATAGGCAGCCCAAGCAGGAAGAGGCAATCATCCCTTTCTGCAGCAGCACCGACTTAAGCCAAACAAAAGCGATGACAACTTTAGACTGACTTGCCTCATCACAGACTCTCTCCAAATATTCCTCAAATAAATTGTTTTGCATGACAAGTCTTTCCATTGCCTGTTCCCATATACTGATCCAGACATTGGGCTGGATGTACACCATGGGAGCGATTTCTGAGGTACACTGGAGAAAAAGAGTGGACTTCAACTGTGGAAAAACCTAAAAGCTACTCGTCACCACGTCATTCCCCAATTATGAGTCCACTACCCATCCAGCTTAGATTAAAAAGTTATGTAAAGAACAGAACCAATGAAGCTGGATTTCCTAAGGACATGCAAACCACTTCCTTCAGCTTCCTACTGCAATAAACGCCAGTTCCTTCTGTGTCTTCTGCAATTCCCTCCTCTCATCCTCACTTCTGTCTGTGACCCATTTCCCTCCACGTTTAGGCCCAGATCCTCTTCTACAGTGTTTATAGCTGTTTCAACCACAACTGGAACCTCAGACAAATCTCTAAATATTCACTGTATCCCACTGACTTTCAACAGCTACAATGTTGTCTGAAAATGAGGCCCATGCAAAGGCATCTACAGTTAGGTCCTTCAAACTGCTGGTCACTTAGAAATCCTCATGTAAACTCCTGACTCTTGGTATTGAGCCCAAAACTCCTACCCATCGTAGCCAGTGCCCCTGGGAAACCTCCTGGCATGGGCTGGGGTTTGCACTCAAGCCAGACCTCAGCTCTTGTCCCAGCTGCATGTAGCAAACAGTGCAACTTCCAACCCACGGCAGGAGGGAGAAGTTTAAACCTGTGCGACTTTCACATGCAGAACTTGAGTGTGACCCACCTGTAAGGCATGGGCGAGGTGGTCAAGACATACCATGCCTGAAACCCCTACCATGTACTGCCTCTGTGATGGAGCAAAATCAAATGGTCTACACAGGACAGAAAAGTCCAGCTGGAATCTCTTTGAAGCAGCTGACCTTGCATGGCCTTGAAGACAAGCAGATATGTACGACGACCGAGCACCGACTGCCCCTCTAGCAAGGCACATGTGCTGCTCCTCAAAAACGGGCAGTTTACAGGTTGCTAATTTGGAGACACCAGGGCACATAGACATGGCTGTGGTTTAGCCATGCCGTACTACACACCAGGTCTACACATCTTCATGGAGGACGCTGTCCATTCCTCTGCCTTATTAAGCTTTTCAGGTGCTTCTGAAGCAATATTAAACAACCAAACCCAGCGACTAACTTTAATGATATATTCTTATTGACATGTAGGTGTAAAATTCATATATGGGTTAGATAAAAAAGTGACAACCCCCCCCCTCAACTTTTCTACCAATTTGTTATTTAAAAACATATTTTCAGGGTAAACAAACAAACAAAACCACTTTACATTTTAACGCATACTATCTAACATTCAATTTCAAGGGCAAAAATTTTAATGGAGCATTTAAGATGCTTTCTTAAGAAGTCTGGGTCTTTGATATTAAATTTATGACCATTCATTCCTTGACAATTGTAATTAATATGCTGGGTGATTTTCCGACTTGCTCTTCCAAGAGACGTTATTATTTGTAGTCTGTCAGTGTAACATATAAATTATGAGCCATGTTCACCTGTAATAGACTGAAATGAAACTTCAAAATTGACATTTATGAAGAAAAATGAAAATGTCCTTTCCACCATGAGAATGGGCATAGCAAACTCTGCAGTACGCTCAGAACAGAAGAAAGTTTAAGTTATGTATTTTGAAACACCTGCCTGCCAAAAACAATTACATGCTTAAAAATAGGTTACTCTTTAGTCACAAGATCTCATTAACTGGGCAATGTCCTGCCCAATCAAGGAGTTTTACACACACTGTAGTTTTTCCTTGCACACTGAACACTAATATGCAGTCATTTTTCAGGATAGTCATATATATTAGTGCATCAGGAAAGATATCTTGAAGAATGAAAAAAAAAAATTACCTCCATGAAACAGAGCATGAACTATTCATAAGAAAATCCCCACACATAAAAGTTTTCATCTTTTGCTAAAAAAGATATTCTACCTAATCTTGCCTTTCCATTAGAAAGCTATGCTGAAATTAATTTTTTAAGTCTTGTATAACATGAAATTTCAAATCAAAATGAATCAAGACAAAACCAGAAGCTATTTAAACCAGACACACAGCAACCATGTACCTTGATGATCTAGATATGAAAAGCATTGTGTGGAAGAACATTCCCAAACATTCACTAGATATTAATTTGCAGATTTGAAACAGCTGAATATTCTTTCAAAGCTGTTGACCATTATGTCTACAAAAAAAGATGTGTGCACATGCTAGCTAAATGTGTTTAGAAAGCCTAAACCTTCATGGGCTTTTACTCAATAATGCAAGTAAATGGAGAATGTGCAATATGTACTTTGCCAGGTAAAAAGCAAAGAGCTTTTATTTAAAAAAAAAAAAAACCAAAAAACCCCCAAAAAAACCAAAAACAGAGAGAGAAAAATGAAAAAGAAAAAAAGAAAAAAAGGCATCAAAACAATAAACCAAATGAGATGCCTGAACTAAGTGCCATGAATCTGTATTACTGGAAATGTCCAAGTATGCTCAGCATCCCCATATCCCACTAACTTCAGGTGGGATCTAGAGGAAGCAACCGCAGCTTCAAGGTTGCCTCAGCAGAGCACCCACGCTAGCGCGGGTTGGAAATGGTCTGGAGTCCAGGTCTCAAGCCCTAACACCGCCCTGCTGGAAGGGCAGATGAGAGAAACATCAACTAAGCTAGGCATACACTGTCAGGTCGTATGGAAAGACATCCTTTAAAGCAGAGTGAATCCTGGTTTTGCACCCTAATGGCCTCAGCAGGTGAGCTGTGTGGATCAGCAGTTGTGGTCTTAAGTGAAAGTGTAGATACACTTAGTCACTATGTGCACCCTTAGGTGTAATGTAGCAGTGGGATGTTTTAAATTTCTGACCAAGAAGAAGCAGAAAAAACCTTAACATGGATTGGAAAAAACCCACGGTTTTAGACAGAGCTGGGCTATTCAGAACACCTTCAACTTATACAAGCACTCAAGATCTGATAGCTTAAAAAAGTTTAAACCACAAACTTCAACTGACAAGATCAAAGTGAAAAATAAACCAAATTTTGTCCTTTCCATACTTCAGACTAAAATAAGTGAAAATGCCAAAGTTTAGCCCTAGGTTTTGTGTTGGTTTTTTTTTTTCTCCCATAAGAAACCCTTAAAGTTTCTTCCAGGTTTTAAACTAATCAGAACACTTTGATAATTTTCGTTTGGAAAATATGAGGCATACACAGTTCTAGGGAATAACCCTGCAGGGCTTTTCTGGTTTTGTTTTGGTTATGCAGTCAAATTTGCCTCAAGCATTTATGTCGGAGTTTGAAGGAAGGGAGTCTGGTTTAAGATTATCTGTCACTACTATCCCTCCCTATCTATATATTACTCTTTCCCTCACTCCTCATGTGCAACCCACAGAGCATAGGTAACGGAGCAAAAAACATCCACCTCGAAGGGAGTTCTGGGCTAACTGCAGACTGAACTGACAGCATCTCTCCTCTTACTTCCTGTATTGTTCTTTGCTAGCCCACAACCTTGGGGTTTCTTTAGTTGCCCAGGTTGTAGAGACTAAAATAGGAGCGATAAAACCCCTGAAGTCACAGATGCCAAAAGAGACTGTAAATACAGGGGCGGTAAAAGTCTAACCAAATCATCTGAGATTAACAAATATGCCTGCAGATTACTGCTACTACTACTAGTATTACTGGTACTGTAACAATATAATTATTTTTCCCTGCTTTTAAAAGGTTTAGTCTTTGAATTAGTATAGTCACTGCATTCAGTCTACAAAAACATGTCTGTCCAGATTGAGGATATTTTTTTGCACACTTGTGGACAAGATGTTGGCTTCATTTTACAACCAACATCTTGTCCACATCAGGGGAGCGTTCTCACACAGACATGCATACCATGTGGGCTACCTGCTGAGTTTTGGCAAGCTTGGCAGGCTGCAAAACATAAAGGGTAGGCAGTTGTAGTGGAAAAAACCTTCCTGGGAATTTTTTTTTATGTTGTGAAAAAAGAAAAAGGAAAAAAAAAAGCAAACTGTTTCCCAATGAACCACACTGTGAGCTGGCATAAGGAAGATAAGGGCAGGAAATTGGATCTAAAACTTGTGCATAGGTCCTTTAACAGAGGAGGCACTCTGCAAGTTGCCAATGTGACATACACATTTCTTTTCTAAAATTCAGCCACTTTTTTTTCTTTTTAATTAGCCATATGGAAAGTTGAAAGACTTGTGAACTTACAGCATCAATCCCACATGTTGAGCTTAATTTCTGAGAGGTTTTACTCAATCTTGTGTCTTTAATTTATTTTTATACTCCCATTTATACACCGTTAGACAAAATAACACACGTAGAACAAGATATGCCTTATGCTATGAGCATAGTTCAGTATTACTTAGTTCTTATATAAAGGTGCTAAACTGTTTCAAATTAGGAAATGAAATGCACCCTACAAGTGGTTACGTTTTAGTGTTCCACCTTGGTAAATTTTACAAATGTTGGTGTAGCCAACTATTCTTAGTTTCCTAGTATGATCTAGAAAGCAAAGCAGAATAAAAATGATTGAAGCTCTAAAACCAGCAACAGCTGAAAGCAAAAAATGCAACAGCACCACCTAAGGCCCATCTAAAACAGTGCAAAAAGTCAACCGAGATGTTACAGATTCCTTATTCTTATTTATACAGCTGTAAGACGCATTATAAAATTGTAGTATGGTATTTCTTCATGGCTTGAGTGTTGGCTAACCAAATTCTGATACATATTTATTCACATTTAGATTTCCATACAGCTCACAGTAGTGTATGAATCAAAGGGCGTGGGTTCAACTGCTAAATACATTTATACTCCTGATTTTCCACTCTGAAATGAAGTGATATTGTATTTCAAACACATCATGGGCAAGAGAAGTTTTAAACTGTGGTGGCAAATCATCTAGCCTAGTCACCGCTGGCGAAGTTTCGGAGCACACAAGTGCCCCCAGATGCAGAATTTCTATTTTCTAAAGTAACTGAAGTATCAAGGTCACCACAACTCTTGAAGGGAAGAACTTTCTTCAGCCTCAGTAGATCCATGAACAAATTAATAACCATTTGTTCTGCTAGCTTCAGACAGCTCCCTTCTCTGCTTGTTTACTCTTCATATACATTTATAAAAACTAAGCTGTTCTCTCCTAACCTTGCTTAGCCTCTAAAGGAGATCTAACCTTCTCTTACACATGACTTTATTCCCTTCACCATACCTCACTGGCCTACACCCCACCCCAAATGAGTCCCAACGCTCACTGCAACAGCACTGGTCTCACCTTACTTCCACTGGAAATAACTCTTCCAGCACATCATATTTGGTCTTTTATGACTTGCACATTTACATTAATCGCTATATTGTGGGACGACTGAATAGTGTTCAGTAATATCATTAAAGTCTGTTCCTAGAGAGGAACATAAGCATGCTTGAGTAAATTTTTATTTTATTCTCTTATTATTTTATACGGAATTAATTTGTCATAACATATGGTATCATGTAAGTTTAAGACTTCATCAATTAATCAGTGTGAGACCACTACAAAAGACAGGGAAATGTTATCTCTTCCTCTGACCTTTTTCTTTCCTTGTCTATAAATTAACATGACACTACCAAAACCAAGCAACCTTTCTGACAAACATCCATGTAAATGACGTAACTGGTTTCAGAGGGCTGTGCTACTATAAGAGTTGTAACGTAAAAATAGATAATTCATTACCAAAAGGGAGGCTGATACCACATCTTCTGCCAATATTGCTACAGCAGAGCTTATGTGTGTCACTCATCTTGTCAGCTACATAACCTCATGTTGTCAAAAAAGAGCTCTTGCAGAGAAGATGGCTGTACGCAAAAAGCAAAGTCACTGAGGACATTTGTCCACACCACTGCCAAGGCAGGCATACTTAACGCACTGCCACAGGCCACTTGGAGCAGACGACAGCTCTAGGAGCTGTGTAGATGGGGAGAGAGGGCTCTTTGCAGAGATGTCCAAGAGACAGACATTTAGCTCAAGCAAGGCTGACCTAGTGTGCTCTCTTCCATGCCCAGGGACTCAGCACCCCCTCTCTGCCTGCCCCCCTTTATCCTTACCTGGCAGATAGGCACCTAGGAAACGCAGCCCCGAGGTTTTGCAGGGTGCAGAGCTGCCAGGCTTCCAGGGAGTGGCCTCCCTTCTTTTTCCTATTTTATTCCAGGCACAACTCCAGCCACTGTCCCTTGTACTTAGACTGTGAAAGGAACTATTTGAAACCAAATTCCTAAATAATGCCCTCTGAGCAGATGTGATTCCCACCCTGCCTACACAGTTCCTTCACTGTGCAGAATCTAAGCTCACACCTTCCCAGGATTTGTTTACGTTATTAACACAAAATTAACAATACATTAACAATGTTAATTTGAAAACTCATCCCCAGACTTGGGCAGGGTATACTGTTGTGTCCATAAAAGCTGTGTTTTACCCTAGTGGTCCTCAGCATGCATTGCCTGATGGCAACAGTAATAAACTAATTACATGCTCTGGTCAACATAGGGCTCTGCTCTGGCTGTTAGTCTCAATTTTAGCTTTAATATCCTGTGGCCCAAGTGTTAGAGTCTCATACACACTGTGATGTTCCCACAAGCAAAAGGCTGAATGCTACAGTGATACACACTTCTGCTCCCTGTTACCTGGGGTAGCAGGTCACTTCATTACCCAGAAAATAATCTCAAATGAAATAACAACAACAATACTGGGAACGCTTTTTTGGCAGTCATACAAATAACACAAAACATTTAAGTTGTTCACTGGTTACAATCAGACATCTCAAAAGATTAAAGACTAAAGCTTCCTATAGGTATAGCAGAAGAGTTAGTGGCACAGAAATTTTACTTCAAGTGCCTGCCATGAGAGAGACCTGCATGACCGAAAGAGAAATGTGAGTGCTTTATTCTCCGCAGAAAAGATATTTCATTGTTGATGCACCTACCAAAATTCACCATTTTCATTACTTTAAAGGGAAACACTTTCTAACTATGCCTTAGAGTCAATACTGAGGAATTTTGCAATTCTTGATCCAAAAGCTGTGTTCTCACGCAGTAACACAAACACCTCCCTTGCTCTCTCCTAAGACAAAGGCAGAGTAACTCTTGAAAAAACAGTCACGCAAACCCATTTAGGAGACAATCTGTACTCAAACATCATTAAAGACTTTTAATAATTGAAAATTATCTACTTACTTTCTGGAACTGAAATCATACTTCAACATATTTTACATTTCCTACAGTTACCCTTAAAATGCATATATTCCTAAGATTTTGTAACATGTTACTTTTTAAAGTATCAGTTATCCACACTTCATTCTCTCAATTTTACCTGAGGGAATTTCACAATAATTAGTGCCCTCCTTAAGCAGATGATTACCAGAATCCCATCATTATAAAACAGGACCACAAACTCTGTTTCCAGAAGGAAAATAATAAGTTAACCGCAAATGCTGCCAATAGAAAAGTGGAAATGTAAGCCACTCTACATGAAATATTCAGTGCCACAAAGCAAATAAAAAAAGGACTCTAAAATGCATGGCTGCTAATCGCAAAACTAATTTTTTCAGCTGAGCAGAGGTGACAATATTGTAGATATTTCAGAAGTAACAAACTATTTATTTAAAAGTTCTTTCAGAGACAAATAGCAAGTTAAGATCTTACAGAAGAAAAGGAAAACAATATAACAAATAGCACACATCACCTAAATGTGGCTGCTAAAGGTGCTTTGTATTGCAAAAGAGGTATGAGATGCCTACCTGGGAAACCATATTCTATAGATAGCTACTGCGTTTCAACATGTCTTGAAATTTCTTTTTGAATACAACATACATCTATTAATTATTCATCTTTGCACTAGCTTTTTTCAAGAAAACACACTGTGTTAATAAACACTATGTTCTCGTTTGATTTTATAACCGTAAGAAGCTATAGGTGAGTCTGGAAGGGCTGAATCCTTAACATACTGGTTTGTAAATGGCTTTCAAAAACGTTTTTGAAAGTTGCATATTTTAATAATTGGGTGTCTTTAATTAAATGAAAGTGCCATAAACTATCCATGCGTGAATCAAAACCAAGAGCTGTGTTAAATTAAAGGTACAGTATCTTACTAATGCTAACAAATTAGGTCTGCCTTTGGGATAGAGTATTTCTCTCTTTAATGTGTCAAATTATTATGGTGGTGATAGGAATGGAACAGTCATGCTAAATCAGCTCTTCAACATTAATATTTCTTTGCAATCAATTAGGAATGAAATTTTAAATTTAAACAGATACTGAGTACAGATGCTCCTGCACAGCATTATCTTCTTTCATAAATAAGCTCATTTTAGAGACATGATCTTTTTGCCAATATTACATGAAATTAGCATGGTAAATATTGAAATAAAATGTTTCTTAAGTACTACTTAGCCTAATTTTTTGCAAGGCCGCACTTAATCTTTATTCTCCCATAATCAGTATTTATTGTGTGACCCTGACAGCTTGCTACTGCTGTGATAAATTATCTGACTCAAGTCAGATTAAAAATGCAACCCTGAATCCTAATTATCTCGGCAGATCCGCTTAGTAATAGCGTTTCTTGTCAATTCTGGAATCACAGCATGGGTGTCAATTGCAACAAACGCCCAGGCCCCTCTCCAACGCAGGCTCCCCAGTACGCTTTCTTATCTGCCATATGTAAATCTCAGATGCTCTGTACCCTTGGCGACCTTTTATTAGCAAACTGACAAAATGATAAAGCTAGTCATGGCAAAACTCCCGCTACTAGACAATTATCCACTATAGTTCCAGTCTGTGGGAGATCAACAAGACATTGTTAATTGTGATGCATTTTATTTACTTCCTCTGCTAATGGACACTACAGGTCATCCGAACCGGTAGGGTTAAGCATTTATTTCACATCAGAAGGGGACAGCAATGTAATCTTGAGCCACAATAGTAGAGTTTTCATCCTTTGTTTTTCCTCTTCAATATGATGTCCATCATTAGCTCTTAAAAAGACTCATGAAATAAGTTATATACTTTTTTAATGTACATATAAAAAATAGAATTGTTGGGAAAGAGCGACCTGCTTCAAGAACTTACAAAACTAAGATACACTCTGCAGAAGAGCATCTATCAGATCAAAACCACACAATCAGATCAAAAGATGAGTATGGTGAGGCAAACCCTCTCATTGCCTCACTATACTGTAAAACTTAATCAGAACAAAAAATCCATCAGGTGAGAACAAGGTTCCGACTCCAGGACATTCATCCTTGACAACTTATTGAGGCAGACAAAAAGAGCAAGTACCCAAAGCATGAAAACCAAATAAACCTTTCACCCACAAAGATTATCTAACAGGATTATGATTCTGCAAAACGCTTCTGCCCATCGATACAGCTGTTCTGTAGATAAATACAGCTCAGTCTCCAGAACCATCCTGCAAACTCACGACATGTTGCAGCACCTCCATTAAAATGTTTTACATGTATAAGGCTAACAAGCCGGGTAGAGAGAAAAACAAGTTGAAAATGGTTCAGTCCAGTTCCATCTTCCTGGTCCGTCAGAGCTTTCCAGGGACCCCTACACCAGAATATCATCCAAGAAGTTTACAACACGCCCCCAGATGTTACACTAGAGATTTAAAATTGGAAAAGTCTGCTCTGATTTTGGCACTAGTCACTCCATTCCAGCTACCTTCTGGCTGGCTGCAGTTGATAAAAGCGTCAGGCTCCACAGGATGCAGTATCAGTCAAAACCCTGTCGTTTAAGAAGCTGATGAATATTTGCTTTGTAATACAGTTTATTTCTGAAAGCATAACTTGGTCACTAAAATTACTTGGGATTTTCTCAATTGCACGCAATGAGATGTAGCTCAGTGGGCGCTCTGCAAATAATTCCTACAGTCTTGTTACCAAGGATATGACTGTTTAAACAGTACAAGAACGAACTAAACTATGATGATGTGTTGCATTTTGGGAAGGTATTCTCATGTGACTCTGATGACTGGCACTCCCATGTCATCAGCTCCTGCAAAAGAGGTGTGTGCACCACAGAGAAGAGAGAAATATAAGAAGAGGAAAAAAATGTTTCAGTTCAATCAATTCCCATTATGCATTTGTACCCTGAAGCGGATAAAATTCATGTCTTCTTGAAGAAAGTGATAGACTGATGAATTCTTTGGACTGATTTCAAGGTGAATGAGAAAGAGGTAAACTATGATGTATTTTCTTACCAGAAGAAAGCAAGAGAAGAAGAAAGCAAGAGAAGAAGAAAGCAAGAGAAGAAGAAAGCAAGAGAAGAAGAAAGCAAGAGAAGAAGAAAGCTTGCCAGACAGATAGGAAACCTATGAAGCACATGAGAGAAAAAGACAGCCAAAAGGTGGACACTGAATACTTCAGCTGAGATGTGGGCTTAAGAAAAAACCCTGTCATACAATAAAAGCCTTTTGCAAGTTTTTGTCCACAGCCATATTTGTGATGGTCACTGTGTCCAGGGAAGTTCTTATGAATGCAACTGTTTTCTCTGTCTGGGTTGTTCTTTCATTGTTCAATTTTGAGCCTACAAAAACCACTTAAGAGTACCAGCAACTGTAGGATTAAAGACCGTAACAGACCAACAAACAACATTCATACTCATGAAGCAAAACCAAAATACCGCCCAGCCTTGCATGCTATTTTATAGGTTAAGTTCTTTGCTCAGTTAAATGATTCCAAATGCTGAGAAACGAGTCTATCTCACTGTGTATGAAAAACTTGTGAAGATTGTGTCAGTTTATAAATCAAGAAGATGGAACAGATTCAAATGTCTATATCAACTTGCATAACATTCTTCCAATAACATATCCTCTCAAACAGTCTCACAGCAGAGAGGAATATTTGGTTCAGACGTGATGGTTCTCTGAAGTGAAGCAAGATTGCAATCCCAGCTGCAAATGGAATGATATAACTCCAAAAACTTTGAAAAAAAATATAAAAAGCTTTGAAAGAAGATATTTCAGCATGGCATGATTTCTTCTTTCATAAGCTAGTTCAGTGTAACGACCTGATCTTAGTGCCAAGAGCATGTCAAATTAGTACAGCAAATACTGAAATCGAGTGTTTCACAAATTCTACGTGGCCTGATTTTCTTCCAGGCCACACTTAACCTTTAGCAATCATCCTTTGAAAGTACTCTTTGTTTCCCCATAAAGAAAATGTTCTTGATTGCTCTTTAATGGTTATCTAATTGCCGGCTTTGCTGAATTACTAGCTGTTTTTTGTAGCTTTAGAGGTGTGCAAGCATAACCATCACACTTGAAACAGATGAAGCTGAACATGGACTGGAAGATTCACACCATTTTGCCTTCAGACTTAAAAAGAGAATTTCTCTTTGTTCTTTGGAAGGTGAACTAGTTACTGTGGTAATACTATAGAACTTCCATATTCTCCAGTATAGCTGACCCAAGAATATTAGATAGTATAAGACCACTCAGGGTGAAAGAAATATGAGAGTCATGTAACTAGACATCTTTTACACTCTTGTTGAAAGTATATCAATCTGGAAGTTAAGCATCAAATATCAGACTAAACATACTACACTGTTCCCTTTTTATCTTGTGTTTACATGCATTTAAAATGAATAATGAAAATGCTCTGGATTCACATCCACACGCAGCAAAAAGAAGAATTTGTGCAGCAAACTGTAGCTGTGTCAATTAAAATACTTCTACTGTCAGCCTACGCTCAAATCAGGTTTCAATTTGTACTCCTTAAACATGAGATTACTGTAACCATGTTTGGCATCCAGAAGTGCAGATCTATCCAAAAAATACCATGCTGTTCCCCTCACTGCTTGATTTATTTTTCACATACAATATACTGCATACATCCAACATGGTTTGTATTCCACATAATGCATCTCAGGCAACAAAATATACAGTTTTGGCTCTGCAGGATGGGTTCTTCATTTAGACTTCAACCCTATTAGCACAGCTCCGCTGGCTCTCTAACATTGCATCTGTGCTCTTACACGAGAAACAGAGAAGGGAGGGGGATTCCTCAGCTGCAGAAGGGGAAACCAAAAGAGCCAGTACTGAAGGAAGGCAGTCCTTTCTCGTTTACTGCTTCCTTTCCCCTCAGTAGCACAGCACATATATAAAAGTTTGCCTTTGACCCGACTCCTCCCATGCTGCTGTAAGACCACACACCCTCGCCTGTAGCCTGTGGATCTGCTGTATAGAATCATGCTTCTGCCAAGGGATGGAATGGCTACAGAGCAAAGGAAAAAAAAACAAACCCAAAGGTTTTATAGCAAAATGCTGTATTGGTTAAGTTTGCATGCATGGGAGAACATATGGCCCTTAATCCTTTGTGTTTTTTTAAACTATTAGTAATATACTTATTAAAATACTTAGTGGTTGTATCCGTAACTGAGATAAATTTCACTGAAGACATAAGCTGACTAGGTTACCTGAGCTGTTCTTATAACAAACTGAGGCACACCAGCCAAACAAAAATTCCTCCCGTGAACTTGGGTTAGTCAGAAGCCGAATAATTAACGACTGATACTCCAACTTCTGGTGTGTAACAGCCAGCCACAGCGGACAGACTACTACTCATCTATACCTGTCTCAGCTCCCTTTTTTTTTTTTTTTTTTTTTTTTTAAGTACAGCACTGCTACTACATACAGATCATCACAGTGAGTAAGGTCTTAGGAAATGCTACCTAGTAGCAAAGAATTGGTGATGGAACAGAAGCATCTTAGCCCTCTGCAAGTGACAATATTCTCCTCCTTTCAAAGAAAATAACCACCACAATCTCTAATCTAGCTCTCACACACGGTCTTTATGGCTGTTAAGTACAGGACATCATGTTGAGAATGACAGAAGGGCATCAAATTTCTCCCACTGACCACTTCTAAAGCCACAGCTTTCCTTTCAGAGTGTTCTCCTGTCTGCAGCTTTCCCCTGCAGATTTGGAAAAAGCCACAGCTGCTGGAGTTCCTCTGCAGCAGCGCCAGAACTTGGGTACTTCTAATAAATCTCTATCAAGCACTCTCACGCAGTAACCTTGGCTTCCACTGAAGGGCATGCTTTCTTCTAAAAGAGACTGCCCCTCCCACCAATCCCAGCAGGTTTCTCAGGTGGCAAAAACCACTGCAATGTCTTGTACCTGGGACAGAATAACCCTATCCTGAGGTCCAGGCTGTGGACTAATGGGATGAACTGCAGCTCTTCAGAAAAGCACCTGGGGATTCTAGTGGTCAAGGAGCAGAAAAAGAGCCAGCACTGCATCACGGCAGCAACGAGATCTAGTCTTGCATGTGTCCCCTTTAGGTCGAATTAAGCCATTACTCTCCTGTATGTAGAACTTGTGAGGACAGATCTGGAAGAGCATGTCCACTTCTGAAACTCCAACAAAGAGGGAAAGTGATAAATGGGAGCCAGTTCAACAGGGAAGCATTAAGATGGTTGAGGCTGTACCACGCAAGATGTGAATGAGCTGAGCAAGCTGGCTAGTTTTGTCTAGCTAGGAGTTTGAACCAAGCTCTCCTCAGAGGTGTGCGCACATCAAAAGGGCAAAACTCAATGGACAGAAGTTTTAGCACAGAAAATTTCAACTTTATATAAAGAAAAAAGTTTTCAAAAGAGCACCTGGGCACTGGAAAAGGCTGCCCAAAGAGACAAGATCCTGATCAGCCTCACGTAACTTTGAGGTACGTGGCCCCCTACTTGGGGCCAGGGGCTGGACTACAAAACCTCCTGGGATCCATTCAAACCTAAATTATTCAGTATCTAAAAGAGGACAGATATCTCTCCTTCCCTAGAGGAAAAAGAGATTGTCTTGGCATCTCCCAATAACAACATTTATTTAGATATTCAATGCCGAATCTCATCTTAAAACAAAACTATTAAAACTCAAGTGCCTGAAATACAGATCTATGATTAAAGAACAGTCCTAGAAAAACTACTTTAAAACTTCCACTGTATTCTTCAGTATGTCAAAAGCCCCAGCTTCCTGCTAAGGTCTGGGTAATAGGATTACCCAGGCTCTATCAATTACTCTATCAAAACAGAGCTCCTCTTTGATGTTAAGTACTTTAAGATCCCCATATGGAAAGCAAAAAAAGTTTAGCCCACTCTGCAACATGTAAAATGTTACCTAGTGAGACTAGTGTACATTATTTTCTTAGCACTGTACTCCGCCTCTGCGGTTTCATTATGTGACATTTTCATTCATTCCAATATAAAGTAAGTTTCAGAGTATTTGGGGTTGTAACACACAGATGCATTAATCACCAGCCTAATACATGTCCTGTGTAGTGGCTTTATTATCTTTTCAAAGCAGAGCTGTAAAAATAGAGAAACTGTGATCTTTTATGCTATCCTTTAATAAAGTTATTTTTAAAATGCTATAAAAATGGTTTAAGTTTTTTTTTCCAAGCTACAGCTTAATGCAACTAACTGTTGTACATCCAAAACAGTAAAGTCTGAATAAGTAGTTTTAAAAGTCCCTGTGGACTTATAATCTAGCAAGAGTGAAGAACTCTAACCACTAGAGACAGAAATGGGAAGGAATCCTGAGTTTCAAGTTACAAAACACGCCTGTTCTTTTGTCATTCTGATGGGGCACTGCCTTGCAAAAGTACTCTCACTTCTGTGATAAATTTTAAATGTCCTTTCCTGTATGCCAATATTTACATATTTAGGGCAAGGGTGGGTTGGGTTTTTTTATCCCTTCTTCAGGCTCAGTATCAGCCTAACTCCCATCCACTTAATGAGTATTTTACGCTTGCCAAGACTGTGTCAATGTAACACAGCATTAGCAGATCTGTGTCCTCTTTCATGCAAGGCCTGAGGCAGACCAGCCATCAAGGGCAAGCATCTTGTCCTCTATCAAGGTACATAGCGGGGACTTGAATGGCAGAGCACCTTGCACTTCACAGAGAGAATGTACTTCCAGCAATACAGCTTGACACTGTTCCCTTCCCTCCCTGCTCCTTCTTCAGCAGATGCATGAGGGTACATCTACACACTTACGGCTTTCAAATAATATCACTTTCAAAGATAGACCTGAAACCTCAACTTGATTTGGAACAAAGGCAAAGTGTTACAAAAATCCATGCCAGTAATAAGAACAGCAATTGACAGCAGGCTTCAAAACTGGCCTGGCCATTACATGTCACCATTTGTCCTAGTCTCCTCAGGTGGTGGCAATGAACATCAATCAAAGAGAAAACAGCGTACTTGAGTTACATGCAACCTTCACACCTACGCCTTGGGCAAGCTAGCACTTCTGGACAGAAATCTGCCACAACCGTGCAATCTCCCTAATGGGAGACGCAGTTGGGATATTTGCACGAACTGAAGTCAGGCGTGAAGAAATAGTTTTTCTAACTAACTAGAGGTGATTCATTGGTATAAAACCAGTATTATTGCAACAGACTTCTACCAGTCCAGCAGGAAAAACGCCCCTGGGTTCTGTATAAAACCACCACTCATCCACTCCCTGTGTCACAGGGTAGGGCTCTGGATGGCACACTGGTGGGCTTTGTGCAGCCACTAACCCAAAGCAGGAGATGCTTCTGCCATTTTCTGAAGATCCTCAAAATTTCTCAACATTTTCCCCCAATGAAAACTAAAATTAGAACAATGAAGAGAGAATAAACTTGCATCTCATCAAGTATAATTTTGAATCCATCGTTCAATATGCAGTCAATATCTCTCTCAATATCCAGAAATTTTACCCTGGGCTCGAGAAGTTTCGTTCCAAAAAACTTTATATTAAGTTTGGGCTTGGGCAAACCAGGATCTCTGTAAGGAGCAAGTGTAGGTGCAAAACGTTTATAGTCTTTCTCAGGAGAGACAAGGATAAACATTACTCTGAATCAACCATACCTCTGACAAGGCCCTTGGCCCGAACTAAGCACTTGAAATTATTTCGAGACAGATGTGATCAGCACCCTGCCACAGCCTACGACCAAACCCAACTAAGTGGTGGCCAAATGGAGATGGTGACTGTTTTTTTACAGTGCTCCGCTGTACAAAGCGAGTGTTCCTCTGAAATTACCAAGGAGCTGAGGCTATTGGGCATACAGGAAGGCAGCAATTTTCATGTTATTAACAATTGTGAGGCAGATCACCCTTCCTCTCTACCTCCCCCCCCTTTTTTTTTTTTACATTTTTTTTCTTTTTCTTTTTTTTTAAAATCAGAGCTATACTGAACTTTCAAAAATGAAAACAATTTAACAAAACAAGGACAAAATTCAACTCCTACTTTATTGAAACCTTTAATTGGGGGGGGAAAGATGACTTCGTTCACTTTTATTTTTACATCTGGTAAAAAGTATGGAATTCAGGTATTTTGTGCCAAGTTTTGACTAGAAATGATTTTTTACATCCAAGTAATAGATGACTAGGGAAATAGAGTGGCTTAAAATGCAAATGTGGGGATATTCATTATTGTTGTTATTGGGACGTTTACAAGAATAGCGTGGCACTATTTTAGAACCAGTAATGTCTAATCTTTGAAAACTACTGTAACAAAAATAGAACTAGAATAAAAACAAGCATTAAAAAGTGAATTCCCATAATGTTTTAGTTTGTTTTGTCTGAAAATTTATTTGAAGTCTGGAAATGCCTGGTGCACGTATTCAGTATTTTATAACTTAATTTGTTCAACAAGAATGGCAGTATTTTAACAAGGTGAAACAATTTCACGATTAAAGCACTGCCTGCTTCATCAGTACTAAAGAGCTCACGGAAAAAATATCTAACCTTTATAAGGCAGAGACTCATAATTTAACTGCCGAGAACAAATGAAAAGTGTAATTCTTTTTTGCTGCTTTAGTGGTAGCATGTGGCGATAGCAAAGTATTAGCATAAGCCAGAACTTGCTCCTACTTTTCTTTCCAGGCACGTAACAAATATCTGATGGCTATGCAAATTTCACCCAAAGCAAAGTTGTCCCAGCTGGCAAGCCATACATTAAAAGGTAAATTACACAAAGCGGAGGCCATCTGGACTAAAATATTCTCCTGTCAGTAGGATTTCAAGCTCACTAATTCCATAGAACTGAGGACAATATATTAAGTGTGGACAATGATATTTTGAGATGTGGGCTTTTCACCAATCACCATTAAAAAAATAAATTAAAAGATGAGAATGGACTACTAACTAACTTTGGTATTTTCTTGAAATATGATTTTTGAAGCTTACATACCCTAATCGTAGTTGTATTGTACACATACCATACATTCAAGTTCATAAATACCCATTTTCTGACAAATGGCAAGTTCAGAGAGACAACAGATCTAAGCTATTATATGAATGCCAAGCACAAAGAATTTGGAATTCGAAAGAAGTCTCCCAGCATATATATTTTCACACAGCTGTCACTAATGCATGTTTCTGTGCAGGCTTTTACTAGAAAGCAACCCTCAACAGAGCACCTTGACAGTCTTGTTTAAACCAGACTACCAATGCAGAAGAATTATGTAGGAGAATGAACACTTGAGGGCAGAAAAACTAACCAAACCTATATAAACCGCAGAAGAGTCTCCACTTATGCTAGTGGAAATTTTTGCATTTAATTTACATTAAATCACCCATCTTGTCCTGTCTTGAAAAACTAATCTCTATGTTACACATTATGGAATTTAAAGTAACATCTGTTTCATTTAAATTAAATTAACATACTTCTATTTGATTAGCTTATTAACTGTAATTCTCAATATGCTGCAGGAACAGACACCAACCAGAGAGATGCAGTTGACAACACCACCTGTCTGATATAAAGTACTTTTTACCATAGACATGGAGGGATCTGTCAACAGTCCGCCAAAGCATCGGACAGATTAGGAAGTGACACGGGGCAGAAAAATTACTTGCCTCAGAATACAAAGCAGGTAACTGATGGGACGGGGAACAGAACATGTGCCTCTTGAGTCACAGCTTCATACCTTTGCTAATGGATTTCCCAAAAATCAAAAGATGCAAAGAAAGGACAGTTTGTAACTTGTGCCACATTAACAGAGACAGTATTTGAGGAACAATACATTTAGGTATTTTACATGCTACTGGGAATATTTATTATACTCATCCTCTAATTTCCACAGAATTTCCCATTTCATCACCACATGTGATAAAGAATTGAAAGTGTACATTCATCTTCACTTGGCTACTGTCTGTCATTTTCTCTTTGGTAACAGCGATTGAAACAGTCTTCCACAAAAGAGGTACAACAGAAGGGATTTCATGCAAAACACCTCCTTTCCCCTGCAGCTCACCTAGCAGTGTTCGAAAAATACATGTTCTTAGTCTCAAAGTTGTAACACATTAACAGGTGTAAAGAGTGAATATGCCTCCTTGTAGACCCCACGCTCTTCTCCTTTCACTCTTCTTTCCTATCTGTTGAGATACTACACTCCTCCTCACAGCAATGAGTCTTTGATACCCTGTCACCACCTCTTAACAGATATGGTACTTCCTAAATCACAAAGGATCTCACCAAATGAAATCTAAGTCATCAGCTCTGTCCCTGTTGCTTCAATGCAGTGAGAACTAGAAATGCTTTAAAGTTATTCAGGGAAAAAACCATAGAGGCACAGTCTGAGTTGCATTAATTTCATTTTCACACGAAATCAGGAGGGGAAAAAAAACAGCATACAAATACACAGTCAGGCAGCAAGATCTACGAGGCTAACAGTGGTCATTTCTTACAACTCTGAGTCACTTTGGCTGAATTGCTCCTCAAGGACTACCTGGTTTGTTCTCCTCAAAACTGTATCACAGACATGATAATGAAGATGCTACTGTCTGTGAACTATTGCTCTCATGTAAAAGTTTTGTCAGTATGCCCTCTTTCTGTACATAATCTTTAGGCTTGATACCCAAAAGTAAATGTTAATGTAATTACTTAGCCAAGTCTTCAGCATCTTGTCACTTGAAAACTGGGGTTATAGTTCAGATACCATGGACTAGTTATTGAAAGTTTGCAGAAAACTTTTGGCTATAAATGAAATGAGCACACTGACCCATCTGAAGCCCCACTGTTCAAGACTGCTAGCATGTGTTCCCTTAGATACTGTTCTCTGTCACGGCTACTATGGGATGCCCAGTCCCAATTTCAGCTCCACAGACTTTGCCTGCCTTTGTCAGCAGCATGCAGTATCTTCAGGAAGACAGGTGCCAAAAAGATGTAACTGGAAGATTTAATTTGGGAGGTTTCTTGGATATCTGGGTGATTATTCTTATTTTACGTTCTTCCTAGAACTGCATCTATCGTAACGCTATATCCTTCACAACTCCCACTAATCTAAAGCCAGCATTATAGCAAGGCACTTAACAGGTGTTCCCCAAGGTCTGACCAATAGTTCTGTGAAGTACTGTGAGAAATGTTAGAGCACCAAACAGAAGGCCATTGAGAGTTTTCCATTAGATATTATGGACAGAAGATAAATTGCCTATGACCAGCAAAAATAATGGAAACCTGCTTCCTCTAAACTCCTAAGTGCCAAGGCTACTCCAGGGCCGCATTGCCAGACAGCATTTAGCAGCTGAGTCCTCTCCCTCAGTACCCAGAGCATTCATTTGGGTCTTTCTTGCCCAGCCAACAACTTATTAAATGAAGATTAGATTAATTTATCTAACTTTTAAGACCTCTACCCTACTGTTAAGTTTAGTAAGAAATGGCCAGCAGGTTCCACAACTCTGACTGGCATGAAGTATGGTGGATTCCCAGAAACCAGGCTTCCTTTGTATGTTTCGGGAGATCACTTTTTATTTATTATTGAATTTTCTTTTGCCAAATACATTTCTACATACTTTGGAACTAAAACCAAAGGTCAGCACCTTCAAGTGCTAGCTAATTTGATTTCAGCATTATTGACAGAGAAATAAAACGGGAACAATTTGGTAGTGGCATTACCTTAAAAGAATGATACCAAGTCCTACATATTTAGACATGCATCCATGCGACTTCTCCTGCGACACAGTGCTCACAAGACAGAGCTGCAAGCACCAATACCAGCAAGGATCTTCTGAGGATGAGGAAACAAAGTTCTCCCAGAAGCGAGAAGATTATATTTACTACAGATGATCCAAAATAGAAAGCTTTCCTTTTACATCTAAGCATCAGGATCCAGAAATAACCCTTCAGTGAGAAATTTAGTGCCTCCCTTCTCTAACTGCCAAAATGAGATACTGGCCCCCACGCACCACACTGAAGGACTCTTCCTGGACCCAGTTTGTTTATCCCCTCCCTTGAATGCTCCTTCCTTTATATGATTCAGTCATCCTATAACTCAGACGATCCAGTCTTTTATTCCCCTCCAATACTCATATTCCACAATTAAAATTTCTCCCTTGTTTTCTCCTGACTAGAACAGATCTTCTACAAAACTCCCATGCTTGTACCTGCAAGGGGAAGCTATCCTCACTTCTGCTCATCAGCCTTTCCCTGTCAACAAAAACCCCACCTTGCATGCACGGTCCAGTCCTGAAACTTGCACTGCAGCCCAATAATGACTAAGTGGGAGCTTCTCGAGTGTGATGGGAGATTCTGCCTATACCTGCTTTTCCTCTTCATGCTTTTGGGAGGGCAAAAGTCTCTCGCTTTCTGTCTCCTTCCTACCTGATGATACTGTCAAACCACTCACCACACCTGACTTTTTAAATCACTTTACAGGGGCCTCAGTTCACTTTCACTGGAGTTTGAGCAAGCAATGCCCAGCTTTTACTGAAGTCACCAGCAGTGTGAAATGACTGAAGGCTGAAACCATATGAAACCAATACATTTCTTGTGGTTCTTTCAACGCACTGTAAGTGAGCACAGATTGGCTGCAAATTCAACCCAGACTTACAAACCTCAGCAAGTGTTCTTGTGAACTTGATCCAACCTTCAGGTTTGTTTCATCCAGTTTCAGGTTTCATCGTGAAAGTTTCACTGTGCCCTACATGCCGCCCCAATAAAGGATGTCTCAAACAAAATGAGGACATCAGCAAAAATGAAGAACTCTTCAGATAGTGATGTTTTAGTTTTATACCATATGTGAGAACACGCATTGACAAGCAGTATGCATACAATTACTGCTCTTACAAATCAAAAATTGTTCACGGTTAATGGACTTCTACTTTATTACAATTTTTGCCAAGAAACTATTTTCAAGAAATGTGGATGGAATAGCTCTGTCCAATACTTTTCTTTCCCCATCATAATCATTTACTAAGAAACGGTAAGCCTTTTCATCACAACACATGCACAAAACCCCCAGCATGCTTTTTAGACATTCAGGATGTAAAGTAATTAAGCCCAAACTTTACTGAAGCAGTATTTTCTGCCCACATATACCATCAGTGAGGTAGCAAAGGAAAAAATAATAATGATTGAAATTAATATCTTTTGTGGATCACATGAATACAAAGCCAAAACACACTTAATTGCCTAGCTCACTGAACATATGACATCTTTCCCTATAAAGCTCCCCATATACTACTGGCAATGTTTCCTTATTTCTCCATCATATTAAAACAAAAACTAAAATTAAAAAATCCCTAGACTTACTATACTTTTGGGAAGGGATGTAGGTTGTTATTTTATGTTGCATATCATGTAAGCAAAACCTTTTAAATTTTATAGTCTGAAATCAAAACTAAATTTGTGTTATGTTCCGTTGTGGGACTGATTTAATCCCTGCACAAAAATATTGTTAAAGAAAAAATAAGCTTCATAATTTTAATGGTCCAAGTCATGTAGGAAGATAGTCAACTCTGACCTCTCACAAGTAACACG
This sequence comes from Phalacrocorax carbo, assembly GCF_963921805.1. NCBI lineage: Eukaryota > Metazoa > Chordata > Aves > Suliformes > Phalacrocoracidae > Phalacrocorax > Phalacrocorax carbo. The sequence continues at coordinate 130,404,812 of NC_087514.1, read as the reverse complement.
CTGAAGTTAGTCCTCATTTATGCAGATTGGATTTGTAAAAGAAGTCAGTTAGAAACTGTGACAGGAAGTTTCCTGCAACAGATTGAGGCGAATACACATGAAGTCCATGCACTATTCCAGTCAAGGGCCCTTACTGGACTGGCCCTAAGTGTAAAGGGAAATCACTATTAACTGAAAGGGATGTGGTTCCCAGTAGAGCAGCGGTACTGTCTGAAATTTCCAGCCTAGCCATTCTGAGTTACACTGTTCTAACGGAATCAGACAGACAAAATCAAACATACCAGGGACATTTCACAGGCCCTTAAAATATACAATACAAATGATCAATTATGTGCACAGGACCTTAGGTTCCAATAAGAATAAATGAGGTTGCACTACATGGAGCATTAAAAGAAAAATTAGGAGTTCTTACCTATTGATTGTATGTTTCTTCTACTAGCACAAAGAATACATTAATTTTATATATCTGCACTACAGGTTTCTATAAATCCTTTTCCCAGCATTCTACATTAAATAGCAAACAACAACAAAAAAGGGCAACCTCTGGGGGCATAATGACTAAGAACTATGAAAAAGAAATCAGTAGAAAAATTATAAAAAATAAAGGGATACGTTTTACATGGCAAAATTAATGGGAACAGGAAACCTAAGTAATCCCCTGCGTGTACGTAAAATCCCCCACAAAATGTCATTTTTACAGTATATTTAACAGATTATGAGAATTACACTTAGCAAGATGTATTTTTTCATTATTGAAAGTGGTAACACCTTGGGTTTCTTTTTATTAAAGAGTTGCTATATAGCACTGGATGCAAATTCAGGGCATTTCTAGGACTCAACATATGTAGGAGATTGGAGTCTGACTGACTACAGAAATACTAAGATCACATTAAAAGCATAGGCTCAAAGTTTCAGTGCTGGAAACATTCAAAACAGGCTCTTTAACCACAGAACTTGAATATGTCAGCATCAGCCCTGATAAACCTCTACACAGAGGACAGAAACTGTTCAGCTACCTCTTGCAAATAGCATTCCCAACTGACCTGGCTTAAACTGCTTAACAACTTTTGGTAAATATTGACCTTTTAGAAATGGCTTGTGCGCAAACGGAATAAGAAATAGCAGAAAAGGAAGTCACATATAAATGCATAGGCTCACCCTTAACAGAGGGATGGTTTGGGTCTTTTTTTTTTAAACCCTTTACTATGAGTGTTTCACATTGAAAGTTAGTGCAGGGATGGAAACTGCTTTCAACAAAAACTCTGGTTTTGTTGAAATTACTTTACATTGTGTGTAGCAACAGGGGAACTTCCTACCAGAAATTGTCAAGGAATGCACCACCACCACAGGAGCTATGGGTGAACTGGGTGTTAACAGGAACAGTCTTGCTAGCCACAATCCAAAAGCAAGTAATAAACCCAACCTATTCCCAGCACAAGAGTTCTTGTGGAAAGTTACTGAGTCAAGGCACATGGTCAGTCCCCAGCACTGATGGTGGCAGACGTGAAGTGTTACTCACATGCAATTGTGGAACAACCTGCCTTTTCTGCACCCTCATCAGTTTGTAAGGAGGCACACCAAGATTATATGCTCTCCTTGAGGCCAATGAACTGCTAGCATTGCCCAGCCAGAAACAGAGACAGTGGCAGAAGCCTGAAAAGGCAGGAAGACCAGAGAAGAAAGCAGGAGCAGAAGCCAGCTACAAAGCGTTAGTGATCCTTGATCTTCATTACTGCAAACGAAATAGGCTGCAGGCCTTATTATGCCAGTTTCATTTGCAATATCGATTAACACACCTGTCATTAAGAAAGGCCAGGGAAAGAGTATACAGAGGACAAGGACCCACACCAAAACCCCCAGATTCAATAATCTCAGTCTAACAGCATTAAAAGGAAGTCAGAGGAAAATTACTCAAATGTTCACTACTCCCTGTAGTATACCATGGCAGCAGATACCAAAGAAATAACAATGTGTTGAAAAAGAAAGGTCACGCTGCTACAGGAGAGTTAGTTTAACATGGGCTGTCATCCAAATTTAGGATGAGGCTAGTCTCACTGAAATACCTCTCCACGTTGGTACAGATGGTAGTGCCAAGGCTCTAGAGCATGTACCACAATCCACAACTACTCTCTCTGTTACTGTGTCTTTCACCTACAAGAGCTACTCTAATTAGAAATTACTAGATATTAAACAAACATGCAAGGCAAACCCACAACAATTCCTCTGTAAAACAAGCACAAAGCAGCAGTGTCTACCCCTGTGGACCATCTACACCTGTAGATGGAATTACAGTTGTAATTATTTCCATCTCTGCCTGTATCCTCATACACCACTTGAGGAAACAAGATGTGCCTGCTTAAAAAAAAAAACCAAACAAACAAAACCCCAATTATAGCAAAGAACTAAAACCTTTCTCAGTTCTCTGGGAAATTAGAACAAGAAATCTAGTATCTACAAATGTATTGCTTCAGGGAAACCAAGACTCAGAAAGTATGAAAATCAGCCTAATTGTACTATAACTGAGCCAAATTAATTGAATAAACCTCCCTTCAATAGCTTTTGTTTGCTGAACTAAGCAAGTTTTACTATTTCAGCCACCTTAATCCAACATAGGTCGCTTAAACAATGTGTAATGCCAACAAACTCAACAACTATTGTTAAAATGCATTGAATTACATTTTAGACTTTCAGAATTCAGAGGTATGTAACTGTCCACCTGTATTCACAGCAGCTGTATATCAGAAGCAGCCCATGGATGTGCACCAGTTTCAGGGTTTTATTTCTACTTCATTGTGCAAATTCTCACTTTTACAGCCTTGTACATTTTCTTTACTTTCTGAGGTGTGGACAAGAAGTTTCAGAAAAATCCAAGCCCAAGACCAGAGCAATTGATCCTCTGTTTTTGCATTCATAACAACAACAAAGAGGTAGTCCCATGGTTTTGTGTGTTTCTACACATTGAAAAATTATTTTCTGATTCTGTGATGCCATATTATCTTAGCAAAAAATAACTAGATTTAAAAAAATTTTTACAGATGATGTGCCAGGACTTCCTTCTCTTAGCACTAATAGCACTTTGCAAGTTTATGAGAGCAGCTCCGAAGGAAAATCAAAAGCCAAACAAAATTCAGTTACCCAGGAACCTTTTCTTCTTGATCATATTAAAAGTTTCTTTACTATACAATACCCGCTCACAATCAAGGCGGTCAAGCTTCACTAATTCCTTGTCATAATATATATCTTCACTACTCTTTTACTTTCATGTTTCCTATCCACCGGTTGCTTTCAGTTGACTTCAGTTTTAACCTTTGTTTTGTTTTGCATTTCCACAGCATGAAGCCTCATTGGGATTCCGGTGCACAACACCGGTTCCTTTCAGCTCTATATTGAAGGTGCTTGGTGACTGTTATAACCTGTGTTATTCCAAGTCAGATCTGAGAGCGCCATCTTCCAAGAGCATTTTGCTGATGGACTACAAAACTCCCTTGTCGGCCTGCTGAGTGAACCCCCGGCCTCATTAGGAACATAAGGGAAGAAGCCAACTCCGTCAAGCTCTCCACCTGGTCTCTATTTCTTGGGACACTGGAGTATTGTGGAGGAAGTGGTGGGATAATGAATGCATCTTTGCAGGATATACAAACTTTCTCTCTGGCTCAAAATCAAATTGAGAGGTCAACCCGACCGCAAAAATATTTAATGAAAATTAAGGCTAAGACTAACACTTTGGAGTGGATTTTATGGAGCGGAAGATGACATCAATACTCTTTCCTCATGAGCCAAGTTCCCCAGCACTAAGAATATTCTCTCATCTGCACTTAATCTCTAGACTAGGCTACAGGCTGTCCTAAAGCATGACTTGGTCAGCCTTGGTATGTAACCTCCAAACTGCAGCCCTACTTCTGAATGTCTACAACAAGATACAAAGACACACTTTGTGCTGCAACTCTATTTTGTTATGCAGCCTTTACACTCACAGTCCCCGTCCCTCACTGAAGACGAGCAGGACTATACAAATAATGTGAGAGAGCCCTTAGCTAGAAGCGTTAAGTGCAAAAATGGGAATGAAGGAGAAGGGAGGAAAACATCAAGTGCCCATAGACACTTCAGGAATTACTCCAGAATGTAGTTTGTTACACTTTAATAAATTACAAATTAGTGGGATATTCATTACTGGAAGGAATCTAAGAATATGTAGTGTACTAACATATCTAAAAGTTAAAATAGGGGCAAAAAACCCGTAATGCAATAGTTTGCATTTTGAACTACTAAATTTATTTGAAAACCTCATTTTTAGTCTTACTGCAGATTAATGCTATGCGTGCTTTTTGCAACACATCTAAATGGGTAGCATTACCATGAAATAGTTAGGTTGTTTAAAAAAATTATCAATAAAGTTGGAAAAACAAGCACAACTACTTCTGTATAAAAGACCAGCAATAAATACACTTTAGATTCAAAAAAACATCAGGCCACAGTCAATTAATATCACTAGCAGCTGGTTTTGGACCTTCTCAGGACTCCAGGGATGGTAAGCTTGCCAATCTGTAAGTGATCAAATGTAGCTCAGATAGTCATGACAAGCTTTTAGCAAAACACTGGACAGCAAGGACCTTTCCTAAAAAGTTATTTACTCTGCCTGCCATTTTCTTTTGTGCATGTGATGTTTTGTTCCTGTTGTTGATGGTGATTTGAAGAAAAAAAAGCCCTATCAGGATAGGAGGTAACTAGCTGTATGCAGCAGCCATTTCTGTGAGTGGTAATGATAGGAAGAACAGCCGCTGTTCTCAGCTATTTTAGCTCAGCCCTTGAAAAAAAACTAATGCACAAATATAAAATTTTTGCTCATCCTCCACTCTGAAATCAAAGCAGAATAGAGTTTCCACAAATTCTTCTTTCTGCAGAGGATATGAAACTGGCACATTAGTGTGTTTTTCCAATAGCTTTGTGAGTATGTTACATAACTGTAGTATAAAGAATGAACGTATGTTATTACCAGAGTTGAGTAAGACTAAAGGCCTCATTGTGCTATTGTACACAGAAGCAGATACTGAGAGAGCTGTTACCCGACATAGAATACAAATTTTTCAAACAGCAATCACACAGTCCTTTTGAGAGCACTACAACTGTTTATGATCAAATTCACAGAAAAGAAATGCCCTCCTTTTGAAAGCAAGAGAAACTGAAGAATTTCTCCCCTCTCTTCCCAGCATGAAGGGACCTCTACAAGAGACCTATGCAGAAAGCATAGAAAGAAAGAAAATTGAAACAGGACAAGCCAACATAAAAAACAGTGCCAGAAAGACAAGATGATTTTTCATCAATTTTGGCATGCCACACTGACAAAAGATGAAGAAATACTGATAAAAAACAAGAATCCTGAAAGTCTTGAGGATTTGTCCTGACAGCCCTAGCACTGGCTAACTAAACAACACACACAGAGGTGTGCAAACACACTCACAAGGAATGATGCTGACTTGGCAACGCTTTTTTCACTTGAGATTCATGACCTAGTGTTTTTTCTGTCCCTGAGTCTTCCACATGAGCATTGCCAGAAGAAAGCTAATTACCTCCCTATTAAAAACAAAAAAACAACCCCACAACTAAAACACATTCTTTCAGTGTCCTACATGCTTTAATTCATCATCTAACTTTCATTTCTAGGCATGGCATTAAGATTTTTCCTTAAAATGCCAATCTGCTTTTTGATCTTTACTGCTGACATGAAATGAAAGAGCTGTACATTATATAAATCTTCAGTTTCACTTAGCTTGAAACTGATAAAAAGGGAAAGAGAAAACAAAGCCAACTGCATAAATCCTTCAAAACCAAAAGGCATTCCCCTTACCCTAACTAACATTCATTTCTGCACATCTTGTTTGAATTATCATCTGAAGTTTGTCTTGTTCCATCTCCAGAACAAGTCAAATAGCAGAGCATAAAGATATGGCTACATGAATAAAAACACATGATCTACTTGGTCACTGCAAATCTAAAAATAAGCTCAGACAGAAAAATATTATCTGGCAATTGACACGCTACTTTGATCCCTTTGTTTCTGTATTCTGTCACACACATTCAACCCAGCAGCTACTGGAAGCATTGGCATGCACCTTCAATGTGATGAGAATCAATAGTCCGAGGGAACCGCTGCACTTTTACAGAGCTGTGACATTCTACTCAAATAAGACAGTATCATGTTACAGAAAGGAAAAGTTAAATTTTAAAACAAGCGGCAAGAACTTTGGTACTAGGCACTATAAAATGTAGCAAGTCTGAACAGGTGGCACAGCAGTAGTTTATCAGATGCACTGGCTCGTATTTTCTTGTGCAGAAAAACTGATCTCTGGTAGGATTCCTAAAATGGAAAAGTCTTTCTTGCCTCTACCCTTTCGCTTCTGAATCATGACATGAGAATTAAGACAGTGTATGCTATACTGAAAAAAAAGTTAAGATGGTTTTTAGTTACTTTTTTAAATTGCTTTTTCATTCAAAAAGTCAAACGAACTATTTTGAGATTAAAAAATCAGTTTTTAAAGGTTTTTATGACTTTATTTGTAGCATGCCTTAATTAATCTAAGCTACCACCAATACACCACCTTCAAAGTTGAAATCTCAGGCCTGAATTAGAAAGACTTAAAGTCTGATCTGCTTATCAGGTGAATTGATTCCAAACTGTGCCCCAACAGCCATTTCAATGTCAGTACACAGACATCAAGAGGCAAAGAGAAGAAATGTCAAGAGGAGAAATTATGTCCTACCCCATGCCAGTTAACAGTCTTATAATGACAACACTGCTAAGGGATCGGAGAGGAAAAAACTGAATCTTGGTCAAACAACTTAATGCTCACGCTCTTGGAAAAAAAGGAGACAGCAGGATTTGTGCTGCTGCTGCAGAAATGTTCAACAGAGTTTTTGGTAGTACATCCAGTTATTGGGTATGACCTCTGAGAGTCTTTCATTAGCTCCTTATTGAACTACTGCTGATAGCTTACACCGGGAAAACCTGTCATAGCAGAACCTCAGGAAAAAGTGAAATGTGTTGCTGTGGATGCTACTAGGTAGTGATTTATGAATCATTATACTTACTGAAAGCATGTTTAACTGTTACAACTAAATGCATACACAGAACCAGCTATCAGAGGAAACCCACTAAACATACAGCAGAAGATAACCCTGGCAATAAAGAACGGGTATGAGTGGAAGTGGCCAATGGCAAGAGTGAACCTCCTGTACAGAAAGGAGTAAGAAGTACTTTAAATTTCTATCCAGCACTGAGCATAGTACCTTAAATTAAAAAAAAAAAAAAAAAAAAAAAAAGAGAGGGGGAAAAAAAGGAAAAAGTTAAGGCCAAAGAAATAAAGGACCAGTATCATGTGGCTTGGATACCCTGCTAAGAAACCACATAGATGTAGTCAAAGGGCATTACCCCCAAATCCAAAACATTCTTCTTATTATTGCATTAGTAACATAGTGCATACTAAATATGTCACTACCTAAAGACTTACCACTTTTAAAAATAACTTTCAAATGACCATTAAATCCTATGGTGTTGACTGTTAATTTTACTCCTGGAAAAAAATAGGTAATAGCAGTAGAACCAGAATTAGTGAGCTGGGCAAGACAGAGGGTCAGTTTGCAGTGGTTAGAACTTTACATGCAATTAATTAATTTCAAAAACACATACGCTCACAGAAATGATTGATTTTACTTCTAGTGGTATTAAAAAAGGAAGCAGAGTAGGGAATTTTGTTCTTGAAAAGTCAATGACCATTGAGAAGAAAGGGAAATGGCGGGAGAGGCCTGGAGCCTACAGGACTTTGTAGTGATAACAGTGAGGCAAAATCTTGCAACTTAAAAATAAAATCTGGAGGAAGGAGAAAAAACATTAATGGCTCAGAGATGTGAAACGACAATCTTGGACTATTCAGCCAAGACTGCCATCCAGTTTTGATCACAGGCTTCATTTGTGCTCCCAGTTGTGCACAAGAATAAACTTCATAGACATTCAACAGCCTCATTCACCAGACTACATACAGGCAACACTGAAAACGTTCACCCCAGTGTGTGGTAACTGCTTGTAGGATCAATGCTTAAAACCCATTTTATTATATAACCTTTCTTGTATGATTGCAATTATCAATAGAAAATCATTATTAAAAAGAACTTAGGATGAATGTAATTAAAAGTATTTTGGTAGGTTTTTAAAGATTTTAAGATTACAACAGTCTGCTTTCAGCATTTCCCTAGTGTAGCTATTATGTGATCTACAGTAGAAACACTACATATTGAGGCATCTTAGTTTCAGTTGTAGGTGCATTCCATTTTCCTTTCTTCCCCCACCATGATGAAAATTTTTAATCAAAACAACTTCTGTATCTAAGGAAAATGTATTTTATAGAAACTGTATTAAATGGACATTTAGTTGTTCCGTTTACGGCATATGCTTCCAATAACAAAAGTTACTATGGCACTTCCTATCTTCCATTTTCAAGGTGAAAAGAATTTACTCCAATAAATTATGCTTTTTTTCCTATTTCTGGTGCTTACCAGCTCAAAGCTGAAATACCTCCTTTAAAATTTAATTGTAAAGGATTTTACATGCATTAAGCTTTGGAATAAAACATTTTTATTTTTAGCATTTTCTTTAGTATTACCTTTTTAGCCAGAGAAAGTATTTGTATGCCTCTGTTGTCTTCTCACTTGTGCCAATAATGCTGGGATGTTTAGTTTTGGTTTTGGGTTTGTTTTGGTTTGGGTGATTTTTTTAATTGTCTTTGTTTTTTTTTAAAAAAAAGGCAAACCAACCCATGCCCACAACAGCTGCTTTCATCACTAACAGGTAACCAGCAGTATCCATAGTAAACAAATATTAGATTATGCAAATACTGAGGAGTCTCTCTCCATCAGACTGCACAAGCCCAGAAGCCTTGACAGTATGCTGCAACACCAGGGCTTTGCATCCCACAGTTCTACAGCAAACTCGAGCACCATCGCTGTCAAAGTCCCAGACCAATAGACCAGAGGCACAAACAGCACTATGTAGGTTCCAATAAACAGCAAGCAGAATTCATAGTCAAAGTTAATTAACTTAAAGCTATAAGTGCTGCATCTAAGTAGTAGTATAAGCAATATTAAATATTGCCACTAATCACTGCATTTCAATGCAATTCAAAATACAAAGGTATCTTGACCCACATACAAAGGAAGTACCTCTATGAAGTACTGGAGGATGTTGGCCCAAGTGCTCATTTGCAACTGCTCCTGACAGATTCCCAGTACCCCATTCGTGTAGCAGTACCACTGAACTCCTTGCAGACAGACCACTCATACTTACAGGATGGAAGCAGATGAACCGCATCTGCTTTGGCAGTAGTGTGCCTTACTGACTCCAATTTTGACTTCTAAGAAAGCAAATGGAAAGTAAGTAGGGAACAATCATGAGTATCGGGGACTGCATTAAGGCTACACTAAACTTTGTCTGAGAAGAGGATTTGCGGCAATTCAGTCAGTGCCTGGTGCAAGTGTTTGATGTAGTGATAATAAACCATTATGACCTGTAATTTATATTTTGTCTACCCGTTTTAAAAGGAATGTTATCTGTCTACATGAGGATCACACACTATGGAAGCTGCATCTGTGTGTAGTTACTGAAAGCTGTAATGGCAGTAAATCTCCAGCAGAGAAAGAGACAGAGCCGTACAGACTCAGACATCACAATCTGAAGGTTGTTTCAGAACTTAAGGGCACATAGAATGTTGCCGTATTAACATCACTGAGAAAATAACCAGGGGTAGAATGGAAGCAAGAGTATATTTCAGGTTGAAAACAAAGACTCCTATGCCCTTCTGCCTCTAGTATCTGCTTTACTGATACTTTACCCTCCCAGCTATCAAACCAGACAACCCAGATTTATGTTTTGTTTTCGCTTATAATGGCCACCATACAACAGGGCAATCGGCAGAACATAAAGTACACCCGCTTAATCTTTCTAACACAACATATATATTATGTGTACATCTTCTCATACAATTTTGACAGTCCCTGAGAATCAGAAGTCCCTATTTTCCCAGGCTCCACAAGAACGTATGGCCCACACAGAACATACTGAACATACAAACCTGCAGAGGAAGATTGTTTTAAGGTCTGGAACTCACAGCAGGAACCAAGCTAAGTTCAGTTCCACTTGGAAGCCATAAAAGCATGAGTTTAAAAAAAGTGCAGCAGTATCTGGTGTTTGATATCTAACAGTATGCAACATGTTTATGACATGTATTAGGCTACAAAATCTGAGTTCATAGCCTGGGACAACAAAGCAGAACTTGGCTCTGGCATATGTAGTGGGAAATAGAAAGGCATGTCTCGTAGTGTAATGGATATTGCTGCTCCCTCAAGAGCTTGAGCTGCATAGAGCAGGTGGTTCAGTGAAAGATATCAGCACTTTGGAAAAAATTAAAATACAATTAAAAAAGCAACTAAATAGCAGCTGGTTTAAATAAGAATCAATTCAGATTGGCTTTTACTAGAGCAACAACTCAATTCAGTTCTGCAGAATTATTTCTCAGAATTAAAAGATTAAAAACGTTTGGACAAAATATGTAGCGAGTAACTAAAACTGTCTCAGTCATGCACAACTCAGTTAAAAAGGGTACCAAAATCATGAAATGTAGATGAGGTATCACTTTCAAACTACTTTAAAAGTAGTCTGATTCCAAATCAGACAATCAAATCCTATGGCACTTTCTGTGGTCTTAAAACAGCTTTTCCCTAATTTAAAAAAAAAATTCCCTCTCCCCACATTAAATAAAATAACCACAGAAGCAACAAGAGAAAACGCCCAAGTGTATAACGGAAAAAGGGAAACATACCAACATACACAACAACATACCGAGCCCACATATTGGGGTTGGGGGGAAGTTTTATACATTAAATGAGATCAACAGAAATAAGTGTTAAAAAGGGTCATGGTTAATTTCAAAATATGCTTTAAAGGGTAGGACTGTCTCCAGGAAGAACAGGAGTTACTTGCCAAGTAGGAAATCACGTCAATAGCAGCTATTCTTAATCATCATAGTCTCATGCAGTGGAGAAAATTTAGTCATTTTACCAACTGAACACCACTTCTTACTTTCATAGCCCAAAGTCCTCTTCCCACCCGCTCCCCAACACCCTTTCTCTACAGCAAACATTATACAAAGCCAAACGGTGGATGCTGTGCTTTTTTTTTTTTTTTCATTTTTAACGTGAAGTAGAATTTGAAGAAAAATTTTGTGTTGTGTGTGACCCATGAGAGTTTGAATCAACTCAGTCTATCCTGAATTAAATTTTGGGTTAATCTTCTAGGCTTGTGAGTTTGTATCTCACCCTCTAGACAGCAAAGATACAAAAGGGAACTGGTGTCCCGTGTATAAAAGAATATTTTCCAAGAAATGCATTTCCAAAATGCAACTAACTGGAAATTTCAACCACAGTACACCTGATCAACAAAACAGTATGATGTAAAAGAACACAAAATAATCCCAGAATAGCAGCATGTTGATTTACCTAGAACAGGAAAAAGGGTTTTATATGAGGAATTACACTTCGTGTACAGTGTTCATTTAGGATTAGAAGACAGTTTGGCAAACATACTGAAAAAGAGGCATGGCAACTGCATAAAACCGTGCCATCTTTCCCTCCCATGCAGCATGCTCCATGGTCACTCTCCTCCCAGAGGAAAAGTAATCTGAGCTACCTCCATTGAATTCTGTGATGTGCTTAGGTGAGAGGGAAAATAAGAAGCAGCTTCAGGCTGCTCTTCACCCTAACACAGCCTGAGACATGAGCAATATTTCCATTCCTCCATGCTAGGAGTACTCTGGAGGTTTCATCTCTGCCATCAGTCAAGAACTAAAAAGCCAAGGCTCTGTTATGTAGTGAAATGCTTTAAAAATTGGTTTGATTTCTTAATTTTTTCAAGTTGTAGGTTGTATAGGGCTGGTAAGCAAGATTTTTAAAGATATACACTACGGTTGAAAAAACTTCGGAAGTACTATAAAAAATTCCCTTACATATTGGACTATTATCAGTTAAATTTCACTTTCAATTGAGAAAAAAAAATTCTTTCTCCACTCGTGTGGATAAGCAAAGACAAATTATCTTGTTTTGCACACGATTTTGCTTAAACATAAAAGGCTGAAACCTCATTCTCTAAGTGTCTGAGCAGTACAGCTGAAGAGCTGTTTGTGCCCTATATGAAAGTGATAAAAAACTTAGTTACATTTTAATTCAACTGTCTTTGCAAACCAGGTTTTATCAGTGTCATATAACATGAAACAGAAGAGAATCCATACACAGGCATACCATTTTGGCATATGCATATGTATACATATTGTGCAAACCTAGATCAGTTATACCTGAAAAATTACCATGCTTACCTGTTAATGTAACTTAAAGCAACATAGGTTGGCTGCTGAAGTTCTTGTTTCTCTAATACACGTGGGTCTGTATCTGGAATGAAAAATACATACACTGAATTGAGTTTTCTATATTTACTGCATTGAAACATGTGGGCCTGTATACTGCAAAGTAATATAAGCCAAGACGAGATATATAAAATAGCTCAACCCAGTTTATCCATATAGCGTATGCCTAGCACAGCACAATCATTTGTTCATTCATTCATAAACACAGTATTGCATTACTTTACACAAGAATTTGAAACATCAACAGTGATGTAATTTCCAACTGTCACAAGAGCTTTCACAATCCCCCTCATAAGTATTAGTTTTCACTGCTTTCCATGATTTACGGTGTTAAAAGGATCAAGCTTTCTTCTTTTTTAATGTAGCTATTTCTAAACATGGTTGACACATTTTGAGATGTTTCAAGAGTGATTAGATCTTGTAAGCTGGGACTTGATTCTTTTCTTCTGCATCTCTGAGTTGTGCTTTCTCACTTCTCTATAGCTTATTTTCCGACGCTCTCAATCAGAGAAGTAATACAAAAATGTGCTTGAAGCAAAGTGCTTGCCAAACAGAGCACTGCCCACCAAAAGCCCTGAAGCAAACACAGTCCAATTCCCTTGAGTGCTAACTCTCTCACTTAAATGAAAAAATATGTTTTCAATCACTGTTTTCATTGTCTTTTTCAGTTAAGTTTTGCTTTTATCTAACAAAGAAGCAGTCTTGATTTAAATTTCTGAAACAAAACCAAGGGAGTATGCCCATAGTTTACATAGTTGTCTTATACAAAAATACAGGATTATTTTGAGGTTTCCAATACAGCCTTGCCCTACATTGTAGAAGTGCACCTTTAGGAGCTAAGCATAGGCTTCAAAAGTTCCCAATGGAAAATGTGCATCATGCCTGTGCAGATTATTATGCAGTCATTAACAACATGTTTTATGCATTACTTTAAAAGCAATTCTGAGTGCAACTTCTGCATTTTAACTATAAAGAATACAAACTGCTTTTACTAAATGGCTCCCTGTAGCACTGCCACTTTTCACCTTTTATTTCTGAGAAGCATCTACTTTGTGTTAGGGAGGGGGGAAGGGGGAGCAGAACCCCAAGAAAAACCCATACTTTGGATTGTTCTTGCTTCATCCTACAACTTTAAGCACTGTTAATCTTAAAAAAAATCATCATCTTGATAGCCACATTGTTTGACCCGATCAGTTGCTTCTGGTGGTTTTTGTGGGTTTTGTTTTATTTTTAAAACATGATATAATTATTTTGAAATCTGTCTCTGTTGCCCTGCCTTAAGGAAGGCTTTTTAACTTAACTGAACGGGGACTGTGCTTGAGGTGACAGCACTGCCCGAAGCAGATAATGTCTTATTCAGTGAGCCGGGAATCCCCTGTCCCACCTCCTCAAAGCTCAGACTGATCCTAATCTTTCTTCCTATATTTGCTCCTGCAAAGCTCAGGCTCCAGGATTTGCTAACATGCCTTTATCAATATGTCACTGGAGAGATAAATACCTTTAAGGAAGTTCAGAGAAGAGGGATAAAAGCACAAGTGCCAATCGAACCAGCAACCCCAAGCCTGTTATCCTTAAAAGCAGCAGATCTTGGTGGTGCCTGGAGAAATTTGGCAGTAATTACCAGCACACCATACTCCATATTAAGCTAACCAAAGACAGAAAAACATCAGCTGTCTTCCGTGTTATCTTTATAATTCACTTCTCTGAGGAAGTTAGGTTCATGCAACACACAAAGATCTTTTGCTTGCCTTTGTTTCTACAAACCCCACAATCATTTAGCAGGCCAAGGATACAACTGCTGTCATGGTGAGCTCTGTGAGATTTACACCTCAGTTATGCACGGCCTGCCATGAAACTGTCTTGATTCAGAATGTCTGCAGAGCATTAATTCCAGCCAGGACTACCTGAGAACTGTTTCAAGCCAAGTTTAGGCATCTGTGGTTAGATGACTACATTTTTGCTAATCCAGTTCTTAAATGGGATTAACCTCCAACTATAAACAACAGTTTCTGTGACTGCAGGAGACAAAATTGGTGCTGGTTTACATCAGAGTGCTGCACGTATCTGTGGGAGAAGAGAAAGGAAATCTCTAATGAAGAGTCCACCACCCTTCTGCTGCTCGCCAGCAGCTCACCATAACACCAGCTGAAGATGAAAATGCAAAGACAAAAACCAAAAGCCCTGTAACTTTTGTAGGAGCATGTTATCAAAGCACAGAGAAATTTGCCTGCTGGCAGCTGCACAAAGCAGAGTCCCATCTCTCAGTAGGTGCTGCCTGACATGAGGAACACATTCCACACAATCTCTGCTCGGTGTATCTATCTCTTCTCCCTCTGTGTATCAGACTTCACATGTATTTCAAGTTGATTGTGTTGTATATCCCAATTTCAGCAAAAAATAATCCAGGAGGTGGTCAGAAAATCTTATATTAATTTAGCACTGAAAATGCTTGACACATTTTTATTCCTCTTGCAACCAGCTGCTGTGTTGCTGGTCATGAGAATGTTGCATTCACTTCTGTCCTGTAGCAGGAGATATACATAACGCTGTTGGATATTATTTCTCCTCCCCAGATATAATAACAGAAGATAAAAAGAAAGCACAGAAACTTGCACTGGGGCCACCGCATGGCCCTCAGAGAAGAGCATAAAAGAGCAGAGACCAGGCCAGCTGTGCCACAGGTGCCAGCAGCCATGCGGCCCCAGCACAGCCCTTCTCCAGGTGGAGTGGCACGAAAGCCACACTGGCAGCACCACAGCACCCACCTAAAACCCAAACAGCCTTGCTATCCAGGGCACATCTACACTTTGCTTACCACCAGCAGCTTTTTCCTGTCTTAAAATGCCACCAGTCTGTTCCGTCCTACTTCCATTCCCTCTTCCCCATCCTCTGCCCAACCTCAGCCAGCACCTTTCCTCTCTCCTGCCCCTTCCTAATCCCAGTTCTTGCTACTCGTCCTGCCTCCCATCACCCTCTCCTGCCCTTGCTGTCACGCTGCCCTCTCCTCTCCCCTCAAAATGTCCCAACATACGAACAAAGTAAAAATCCCATGGAGATGTCTATAACCACTTGTCCACTCTTGTACCACAGGACTGAACATATGTACAATTTTTTCCCTGTACTGCCCTCTTCTCTGCAGGCCCTGACTGTGCTACGCCCCCCCAGACCCCTTTGCATCTTACTTCCAATTTAGACTGTCTTGACTTACTTTCTTGATGTTAGCACATTTTTGAGCACAGGGTGAACATACGTTATTGTTAACAACTACAGAAAGGCCACAATCATCCCAGGCTTACTTAAAAAAAAAAAAACACAAACCAACCAACCCCAACACAATAATTAGCTGCTTTTTTTTTTTTTGGTAGAAAACACAGCTACAATGAGATTAAGTAGCAGTATTCCCTAATGCTGAACCTTCAAGCCGGGACTACCAGTGCTTTGCTCCTCTCACACCTAAGCACATTCATACAGACGCTAGCACCATTTCCTAACACCTCACATGCTGCCCAAAGCCACAGTCTCCAAGCACGTCTTACCCCACTGACCAGGACGGTATGTTTCAGCCAACTCTCAACTATCTGATTTTGTGATGAGGAGCAGGGGAGGCAAAAATCTGTTGTCAATCTCACAACATGACCCTGTATGATGTTAAATGTTTAGTCAATGCTTCTTCAAACACGCACAGGCTGGTCAAAGTCAGCCAAAAGTAGCCTAAATAGTTTCCAAACAGACACCTATAATGCATTAAACACTCACAGCTGACAAATCTTTTCCTTGAAAAGTATTTAAGCAGTACAACCTAGGACTGATCTAAGCTCCCATTCTTATTAGAAAAATACCGAGACAGCGCACACAGAAAAAACAACTACAGATTTTGAAGGGTTGATTTTGAAGTAAGTTGATTAGCATTTCAACTAGTTACCCTCGCTTCTTGAATTAACATGGGCTATCGAAGACTCGCTGCTTCACTAGTTTCGCTGTAACACTTTAAATGTGGTAGAACAAATTGCCACCCACTGTACATGAGCTGCCTTCATTACTTTTCTCATAAGCATTATGTTCCACTGATTTAATTCCACAGCATTAAGAAGAAAACCACTATATACTTTCTGAAATGCTGTGGGGGTTTTTTTAGCTATGCCCTCTTATTTTACTATTGTGTTAGATTTTGGAAACCCTGGTTTTTTTCTCTTTCTTTAATGAAATGTTATTAAAATAACATGTTTATTTCATATGAAACCCCAGGGTTTTGTTCTGGGTCCCACCACCTCACTACTAAAAGACTGAAGTGTGGGTGCTAACACCCACTAGAGAGAGTTACTCAACTAATCATCTACAGGATTAGACGCCTCCAATTTCTCACATCCACAACCTGTTTCATACTGGGCAACCAGACAAGTAGTTAATTAAGGCTAAGACTATAAATTGCACTTCACCATCTTTGAACTGCTCAGATGAAACCAGGCATTTTCTGTGGAGCATGTTGTAACAAACTGAATCACCGACTACTGAACCAAGCAAGCTACGATTACTAAATCGCCTCACTCTACGCAGAAATAACTTGCGGCTTGAAAACACTGCAAAATCCTGACCTGATGAAGTATTTTAAAGAGAGCAAAAAATAAAAAAAGGCATACATATCCTGTCTAAGTACAGTCTTTATCAATTATATAACTTCGTTCTACATAAGTATTTCTGCACAAAAATATACGCCACATCTACATTATCCTATAATGGAGCAGTAAGTTTTGCCCTACAAGATATAAGAAAGTTATCACAAGCAACTTCACATGAGAACTTCACTTTCATAAAGTCCCTGCATTTAAATCACTGTGAAAAATCACTTTTCACCTTATAAAGGGCACACAGAGAATTGCTAACAAATTTCTGTGGCATTATTTTACAACTGCAAGCTTTCTTCTTACAGTGAGTAGGAAAGGTCACTACCACTAGCAAACTAGTAAAGATAGTCTCAGAAGAAAAAAAATAATGACTTAAAGGAGGTAAAATTCAAACTGCTCTTCAATGTCTTGAATATGAAGTGGCCAGTGCTGCTTTTACCCCACCTTGCCACCACTTAACAGGCAGAAGTTGAGGTCAAGATTGACAAAAGTCCAGGTGCCTAAAGAAGGACATATGAATCCCTGTTCACCCACAAATGAAGTGACTGGATTTTCAAGATTTTTTGGTAGCTGCAACCCTCCAACAGATTTCACTTATTTTGTAGGTATTACATTTCAGGGTGGGAGGGGGTAGTGGGGTGTCCATATCTTAAAAAGACTTAGGTTTGAAAAACATGTCTTCTATCAGCCATGCCTTTACTTAAGCCAAATAGTTGCAACAAAAGCAAAAGGACAAAGTTCTCCTTGCCAACCCAAGGGTGTTATTTCTGTTTCCAAAATGCCTCAAACGTTATGAAAATAATGGCCCTGGCAAAGGATCTTAAAAGCTCTAAAACTTATGTTTACAAGGACCAAGGACTTGCAGTATGATCTATCTCCCTGGTCACTCGGAGATGCTTATGATAATCTCACCTTTTTGTGCAAGACCGGTGCAAGATCCCACTGAGGTGAACTGCCAACAGAGGTACACTAGACTCACCGCTGGCTTTGTCAGAACATTCATACACACATTCCGCTCGCCCACCACCAGGTTCGCAGAGTGCCTGTCTTGTATTTCACTTGGCCTTGAAAACTGGCTGATATAAGTCAGCTCAGCTAATTAATTAAAACCTACACTTCCCTTGAAACTAGCTTGCTTCACTAATCACGCCAAGGCAAACATTTCTGTTGGCTTCCTCAAAAGTCCGCAATTGTTCTTAGACGGATGCAGCTTAAAAAGCCAGAAACAGATAAATTCACTGTTACTGTAAACTGTTCCTCATCCAAAACCTCCATTACAAGGAAGCCACTATGAATGTCACCATTTCAATTCCAAATACAGCGTTATTCAGGTCATCTTATGAATACAAATGGTAAGATCACAGACAACTATGATTTTACAGTTATTAACACGGTACCCTAATTATGCCCTTAACAGAAAACATTTTCCCTCATCTCCAAAAAGCAGACGATGCTCTACACTTCAAAGACAGAACACTGGAGGATAAATGCCATGATCCTGCAGGAGTTTTAAACCTACCTGACTTCAAAACACCTTAGTATTTACACACAAGTTTCTTTCCAAGATCAAGGTGTTAAATGCCACAGAGATGGATTTATCAGGATGTGTAAAACCTATTAGATACCAAACTCTTCCACATTTCCAGATTAAGCTGTCATTAAATAGATGACTAAGAAAGCTACATTCGGGAAAACACAAAGAAGAAAACACAGTATTTATTTCAACTGTCACAGTTTCACTGAACACTAGAGGCTTCAGGATATTTTTTAGTACAAAATTCCCCATTTTTTTGTCTATCCCAGATTTGCAAAAATGTCTCAGCTGCAAACAGCTAACTCTCTAACGGCTTCATGCTCTTAAGTGCACGAAGCCATGAACCACTTCCCCCTCCCTCCCGAAGACACAGCCACATAAATATTATAAGAAGGTCAACAAAACTGCAGTCTTTTTGGCCTTCTGGGAGACATCTTTATCATGCTGATAGTGCTCTACTGGTACTCTGCTGCAGCTCAAACCAGGCCTGTATACTTTCTACTCAGCAACTGACTGATCGCAACTGCTGCATTACTGCAGAAGGATAATACAGTCCAAAGCCAAGGTAAGGTATCATAGGTCACAGGCCGAAGTTTAAACTACTGTGGACCTCTCCGAAAGCCTACAAGCCAAAAGAGTTAGCAATGATCTTAACAAATGCAAATTGCATATTACGTACGTAGGCAAGTGGTTAGCAAAAAGAAATATCAAACAGAAGGGTTATTTCAATGAAGGCTGCCTCATGAAAAACAGCCAACAAGAATATATTGGGAATGTGCACATGGACAGTGAGAAGGCATAAAAAGCAGCACCTGCTGACCTAACACCCTGGTTTGGCACACACTAGCTCCTTCACATAGGTGTCCCTCACAAGGAAGCGAGGCAGTCTTCATGGAAGAACGTGAAGAAAATGGGAACTTGTAAAAACTGCCTCTCCATAGGCAAAGTACCCTGATCCCAGGGACATCACGCTCCAGCATTTTACCTTCACTGAGTGTTTTGACCACAGAACCTGTAAGAAGCAGTCAGAGGATATCACTACAAGAGGGACTGTATAAAAAAGGAGCTCACAGAAGTTCAAAAGCAGCCTGATGAAAATCAAAGCACAAAAAACTCCAAGAACACCACAACCAACAGCACCTATTCACTGCTGCAGACCAGCACATGTGAAACTCCGTTTTATAACACAGACTCTGTGACACACAAGAACTCAGAGCTTTGTTGTATGAGAAGATGGTATTTTGCTGGGTGATAAGGTATTATATACTATTTCAGATTACCTACATAGAAACAAATCTGTACTTGGGTCTTAACAGCAAACAGAACAGTACACTTTTTATATAACACTATTATTGAGAAATCCTGTTTCAACCTTGCAAACTGCCACTGTTTAATTCAGACTGTGAACTCTTAGAAGTAATGGCCATCCCTTACCTCCCATTGCCCACTCAAACAGGGTTCTGATTACAGCTTCACATGTACTAATTTAATGCATAATTACTAAAAGGCTTTCAGGTTAAAATGGTAGCTCAGCAACACAGCTGAGTAGATCATTTGACATTTTCAGGTTTTGATTTAGAAAACAAATGACCAAGTAAATGTAAACACAAGGATGTGCAAGTCTTCTGAAAAATATCTTTCATTAAAAAAAAAAGTGATATAACCATTTGTAAGAAAAAAGATACTTCAGAAATGGACAACAAAAAAGGGGAAGAAGGCATGGAGTCCAATCATGGATCCTGAATCTTCAAAATGTTCTAATTTCTGCAATTAGCTTAATTATTGCACACTAGTAAGTGACCACAGTGCTCCTCAGTTGCTGAAAGCAACCTTTGGATCTGTCACGCTGTCTTCAAATAGGCAATTAAAGTGAAAAATGAGAGTGGGCATAACTTTACAGTGCCATATATTATATATAAATAACACAACACACACAGAAGAACAGCACAGAGGTTCTCAACCCAAACAGTTGATCAACTTAGTCATGCCTTCATCTGTTTATTTGAAAATATGCTACTATGCTACTCTTGTAGCCCTTATTACAGACAATCTACTGCCTTAAGAAGAGTTTTCCCTTACCTGAAATTAAAAGAATCTTCCATTCCTCTGTCCCCAAAATAATTTGCATTAACAGGGTTGGATAGTATCAAATGTGCTAGGATAACTGCAAGGCAGTGGACAGATGCAAGCAACTGATCTGTTCTTTTATTCCTCAGTGGGGCAATCTGGTTATCTGGTTGACCAGAACATGCCTGAGGTTGCCCTAAGAGTTTCTTTCTTGCTTTACACCAATTTACAGCACTGTAAACCAAGTACAAATTTGTGAAATTCTTTATTTAAAAGATAAAAAAAAGGACCATATACTGTAAGCATTCTCAGTGGGAAGCTTGAAGGTCATATGCAGCCTTTGAGGTACAGTATCACAGCCCCCTTTCTGTGTGTGAGCTCTCTGTGTATCATCCTTCATCCAAACTCCCTCTCTCCAGCAAGCAAGCACAACTAACATCTTCTCTCAGCAGAGAAATTCAAGCTGTGGCCTTCCCTGGTCCCATTAGAAGCTGGTCCAATTAGAGATACAGCCTAGCCCTCGGTGCATGTGAAACGGGCTAGAGATACACAGGCTAAAGATACAGCCCATGGGCCTCATCAGACCTCTGGCACAGATAAGCAGGCTACCACCTATGGCTGCGTCAGCCCACAGCTGCCTCTGGCAAAAGGGATGGCACCTGAACAACCAGTTTTTAAGCCATCTCCCACGCACCCCCTCCTCTGAAAACCCACCCAAAACTGCAGCAGCAACTACGAAGCAGGGAGCTGTGTAGAAGGGTATAACTGCAATTCATTAAGAGAATATTACTGTGCACTGTGATTGCAGACATCCTCATAATATTCTTGGTAGCTCATGTCTCAGAATATAAAAAGTAATGCTGTAAATCAGATACTTCATTTCTATTCAAATGGAACATAATGGCTGGTAACTAGCTGCAAAGCTGCAAATGTCAAGAGGCGTCTTGTGATCTTTCAGATGTAGTGAACTGCAAGCACACTTCATGTGCCGTGATGCTTTTCCACTTATTATGTTAATTAGTTTTTATTTGAAACATACAATTATTGCTGCAACCAAATTCAATAATTAATGGTTACTTTTAATAGGTAAAATATTCATTAATCAAATCAACAGGAGACCAGCAGAGTGCTGGAAAGGTCCTTTGGGGGGGGGGGGGGGGGGGGGGCTGGAAGACACTGCTGCTGCTTTATTTTATTTCTTAAATTGTGAGACTTGTTCCATTTTTAAGCATTTGAAATGTTAACATCTTTCTTGCAAATTTTAAGTGCAAATATACGTAATGAAGCTTGAAATAGAGAAAAATTAGAATGCCATTTTCATGGAATTTCCCAACGTTTAATTCAAGCCAAATCATCTCACGAGGTGCCACTGGAGAGTGTTAAAATAAAAGGTCCATTCTCACCTAATAGTCAAGTACATGGGACATAACGTATATTATCAGCAATGTCTAAAATGATCCCATTTCAATAATGAAATGACTATTTTTATTCCTCGCCACACTAAGATGTTTCTTTTGTCTGAGAGTTTTAAAAACTCATATTCTGTGGAAAGGCACTCACCTTTAATTCACCCGAATCAGAAGCTCCACAAAATTAGTTTTAAAAAATTAAATCCATAATTTAGGGGTATTATTCTATTCTGAAACAACGATAAAACCACCTTCGTGGCACGCAGCACCCTCCCCAAACACCCGTATCAGTATGATGCTCTTTTTATCACTTTTGTAGGTCCCAACTACACTCGGCGCCCTTTTGCACAAGTTGTAACACCACAGCTACGCTGGCAGAGCCCTCTAATGGGGACACAGCAAGAGCACATCAAAACAGCTTCTCTTGTTGAGATAGTTGTATCACTTCCCCAGATGACACAAGGCCAATAAAAACACTCTGCCAGCATGGCTGTGACCCCCCTGGGGGCAAGCGGGTATGGGTATGCCTGTCGGGGAAAGCATTCTTCATTCCCTGTGCTGACACACTAGAGAGAAAGGAGGAAAAGAGCTGGAGGGTGCTTTCCAACACAGACGCAGCCCTGCATGCAGATTTTCTAGGTGTTCAGTCAGAAACCTCAGTTTCCAAAATTCACACATTTCTTCACTCTCTAAGGTCATACACATCATTACCCATTACATTTGGAATATGACAAAAAAGAAAAATGAGGAGCAGTTCTCTTGCATTCAGCGTTTTGCCAAAATTATGAGGAAATAATTTTTGGAGTTGGCAATAGATTGACTGAGGTTTGAGTTCAGTGGGTTTCTACACAAACTGGGCCTGGCCTGGGCAAATCCATTGGGAGGTTTGGTCTTTTTTGGGCAAAGCCTGGTTAACTACTAGTAGAAGAGCCATCTTTACATAAACCACAAGTCTGTGCTTTTTCAAATCAAGCATGTGAGGTGAGTACATGCTTAAATCCATATCCTAGAATAAACAGTTGCATAAGCAAGCAGTTACTATTTCAAAACAGCAAGTTTTCCTATTAAAAAACCTGAAAATTTATAGGTTTGTGTTTTGCCTTTTTATTTTTATTACTCAAATACTCAAACCCTTGTTCTCATCTAGTTTTAATAATGAAAACCTAGCTAAACATTCCAAAATAAATAAAACCTAGTATTACTTTAAATAAAAGTTCAAAATATATATCTCGACAGTTCTGATGCTTGAGGGTTTTATTTCCCAAAGTAGTAATGATCTGCAGGAGTTAAAATAATATGATTATATCCCAACTCCATGGCCAGCTAAACCACAACTGAATGTCAGTGGCACATATTTCATCTGCAATGTCAGAAGATTTCCATTTCAGACTACCAACACAGCACTAAATTTTCGAGTGTCACTGAAAACAGGCCACTTCTAATTCTGGCTGGAAACACTAAAATGAACCACTACAGGCAGTGCAGCTAGGTTTTCACATATAAAACTTCTTCATCTTTACCAGGAATCAAAAAGGAAAGCTTTTTACTGTAAGTTATTTACTGTGTCTTCACTCCTCTGCAAACAGTGGTTGCAGGGTTTTTTGGTTTATTTTTTGAGGGAGGGTTGTATTAGAAGGAAACAACACATATTTTTCCTGTGTGTCCCTAAAATTGCTATAAGAAGTTTAACTTCTGGGCTACTACTTTGCACAGTCTTGTAGGAGACAGACTGGATTCCTAATCTTCACTTCCTACTGACAGGAACAAGGATTGCACAAAACTAAGCAATTTCTTGTAAGGAAGAAGGAAATGGCATCATTACTTAGCATTACTCAAGAGAAGCCCCCTCCAGAAGATTGCGACCATGGCTGGTGGAATAAGGATGGGAATCAACTGCATAAGAACGCCAGGTGCTCAGATAACCTTTACTTCCTGAAATGTCTTTTCCAAAGTTCATTTGGACATACTGTGTCTTACACAATTTTATTTCACTGGAAATAACTGCACCACCAGTGTGCCTTATCCAAGACTATGAACAAGTGCTAAGCATGAAACATACAGCAACAAGCCTACCCTGCAGGGAACAAGAAACACACACACACACACCATGTATAAGTACATTTCATGCAGGTGGAAGGGTTTCTCTCCAAGAGGAAGACATCACATCTATGCACTACTATGAGGCAAAGAATCTACTCTGCAAACGACTATTTTTATTTAGGTTTATTGCATCTCTTCTATGGCACCTTTTTGAAGTCTAATATTCAATCACTGGGATAACAAGGACTGGTATGGAAGAAATTCCTAAAGTGCTTTTAACTATAAGCCTTGAGCAACAAGACTATTTTGTTTGCCCTTAAGTACTAACAGTGGAGCAGATCCTCTGTTCTTTGTACCTTGGATACCTGGTCTTCAAAGAGCATTTCAAACTATCTTCTCTTGAGAATTAGTAAGGTGAGATAGATTATTTCATGCCCTAAAGTTACCACCTCAGTGCCAGTATCTCCAGCCACTGGAAGCCAGTGTAGAAAGTGGTTTGGTGCCCTCCACTGAATGACATCTGGCCACCTTGGTCCAGGTGCTAGAGAACAAGAGTTTGCAGAGCAGGGATGAGGTAAAGTCTCACAGCTTGACTGAAACTGGATCTTGCAGTTTGCTGTCTCAGTGCAAGGGTCTGAACTTACACAATGCCAAGATAAAACTAATGTTTTACCCTCACCCAGCCATGCATGAACTGAGGCTTGTGGAGAGATGAGAGGAGATGTTTTCTGTCCTGGGAACTGTCTCTGCCAGTTTCCTTTGGTGAGAAAACTTCAGGTTTTGAGGCAGCCAAATGCCTTTTTCCTCATCATTAAGCACAGTACAGATTTCCACACTAACTCAGCCTGGTGTGTCATCTGCAGGGGCAGGATTGGGAGGGGAGGAGAGCTGCAACTCATAGGGAAAAAGCTGCTTTTAACTGGACCAGCCAGGGAGGGGAAACACCCTTCCCTCACAGGCAGCAGTGGCCACTCCTTCACGGGGAGACACAGGTGCAAAGAAACATCTCGCACGAGTCCTTAGTAGAAGATTAAACAAGACATTTTGCTCTGGAGTGAAAAGACATACCACTGGGGATGGATCATTAAAGCGATGAGGATTCGTTTCCACTGGATTTACCACAGTCTTTGCAAGCCTCGCATGCGTTTCCGTGCAGGGACG
The DNA here is from genome assembly GCF_963921805.1 of Phalacrocorax carbo. NCBI lineage: Eukaryota > Metazoa > Chordata > Aves > Suliformes > Phalacrocoracidae > Phalacrocorax > Phalacrocorax carbo. Next base: position 130,379,518 of record NC_087514.1, on the reverse strand, counting down.
AGCACAGCGTGCCCAGCCCGCTCCAGGCCCCCGCCCCCCCCCCGCTGCCAGCACCGCTCGCTTGCCACCATCTCCCTTCTCGGGCACTGCCCAGGTGTGGGGCAGCCGGCAGCTGCCATTTGATAGACGTTATTTCACCTCGCGCAACACGAGGGGTTTTCGAGCCCTTTCTCACTGTCTTGAGTTTTCTCCTCACAAGGCACTGGCAGCAGCCACGGTGCTTCCCCTGTCATTTCTGGCAGGCACATAGCCCCTCAGGTGCTCTACGCCACTGGTGTTGGGAAGGTTGATAGGGAGGTACCACATTTAAAACAACAACAACAATCTGCTCCTGTCAGGGGAAGCCAGAGCAGTCATAGCAAGCGACTGAGAGGGAACCTGAGTGTGGCAACCCACCACGGAGACACAGGGCACGGGGAGTGCCACACAAGGCCCCGCTCATTTTGAAATGGGCTACACAAAACACCTTCAGTTTAAAACAGAAAATAAAATCAGATAAGCCTAAAAATGTTGGCATTAAGTAGAGATTTAAGGAAATCAATGAGCTTAATAATCAAAGATGTTTCAAGGCTAAGGCATGTTCTTACACATTCTATTTTTACATTATTGTACGAATCAAAACCGTGCTGTGTTCAACAAATAAAAATTAATTTCCCAGTGTGAACACAAAGAAAATGCAGTAAGTTACCAACTCCTTTAAAACACTAATACTCTCTTTGCTCTCACACAGAATTTGAATATCGAATTATTAATCAAATAGTCACTGCAATGAATACAAAATTAGCTAACCATAATAAAACCCCCCGTTTTTACAATTAGAACAACAGGAAGACTATTCACTAAAAAAGCTCACAAAACATTACATGCAATTCTTTGGCTTCCAGAGTTTTGCCTGACATTCATGTAAGCTGAAATGTCTGTACTTCCTTAATATTTCATGTAAGAGCAACTGAAGGGCGCTGCATTCTTGGCAGGTGGAAGAGGTGCTCCAGGTTCATACAAGTCAAGCTCAGGAAGGCTTCTCATCAGACAAAGCTCATTTTCTGCTCAGGAACACCCAAGAGGATCAAGCAATTAGTAATGCACTGATATTTCAAAAATGTGTTTTAATTATATTAGGGTATGATAAAAGATAGAAAAGAGAAAGTTTCCTACAAACAGTAAAATTTCTCCTTGCACTGGATTATGCACAAAGAAAATCTGTTGACTCATTTTTGCACCTGAGCTTGCCATGTTGTGTATTTCTGATGTCTTGTAAGAATGCAGACAAGCAATGCCTCACCCCTAGCTCAGTACAACTTCAAAAGGTAATACTGCTGCTCAAAGCAGTATTAAATTTACTGTCTGTAGCCATTTGAAGAATGGATTATTCAGAGTCACCTAAACATAATTCTTCTTCCCTTATGTATCGTAAATAATTAGAATGAAGAAGAGCTTGGAAACAGGTAGCAGGGAAAGGAGGACAGCAGTGATATTGAAAGCTCAAGCAAGGCCTTCTCAGATCATGACACATAAATATCTACATTATATATACACTTTTCCTGGTATCTCAAAGAAAAGATGCACATTCCCTTGAACAATCCAGCTGCTAATTTTATATTTAATCACTGCCAAAAAAAAATTACTTCCAGAAGTGATGGTTTTTAGTATCTTCTAAATTCTACTATTGTTACTACTAAGCAGCAATTAACTGTTAGAAGTTGATAGCATTATCCATTATTACAGCAATAAATCTCAATATTATTTTTATTCTGTTCTTCCTCTGATCAACAGCTGATTATGAAATAAAAAGCACAGCATACATCTATCAAAATTATTTAAAGGGATAAGATAAAATGAAGACACTTAGTAGGTAACAGCTCTGTTGCCTAATTTAAGGACAATTTAAACTCTGATGAATTTGGCTCTGTGTTCATTCAGCTATGCTGTTACTTCCTGTTGGAATTATTTTTAAACACAGTTTTTTCTAAAGAGCATTAAATGATTTGGCATAAAGAGACAACCAGTCTATAGAAAGACACTTTCAACTTTAAAAATAATAGTTCCTTCTCAAAACGTATTTCAATAATGATTTTACTAATATAATTGCACATCACATTAGAAAAATATCACCTTTCCAAGTACGTTACTACATGCAACAGCAGACGACTTCCCATTTGTAGTCTGTTTCTCCCTTCTCAATAAATAGCTTAAAAAGTTTAATCAAACACTTTAAAAAGTTTCAATCGAATACTTATTTTAAAAGGTATGCCTATTAAAAAGGTGGTTTTTTTCAGCAGAAGAGCTTGTTTGGTTTGCTGTTTCTAAACAAACTAATGAAATAATCCAATTGGCAACAAAACCTTTCTGCAGGTTCAATAGACACCTGCATATCAGCATCAGGACAATATAACTGCATTCCTGCTGTGATAGGTTCATGATATTTAGCTAAAGCTGCCTTGAACTCAGGACTAACATGGAGTAAGTAAGTATGGTAGCTGGATTACAAAAGAAATTAAGACCACCAGCAAGAATACTCCCCTCCCTGAAAGCATTTTCCCTGCCCCTCCCAAGAAGCCTTTTCTATTCCTTACTCCTGTTTCTAAATACATCTGTCTACTAAGGCTAAGTGAAATATCTCCCTCTCCGTTCAGTTCGGATTTTAGCAGCTTTTAATATTCATTAATGTAGTGTCATTGTCACGTCAGTTTAATGTCAGTGTCATTAATGTAGTCCCAGTGTGCTCACCCCTTGCTCTACAGAGTGGTATTGATTTGCAGTGAGAAGCAAAGAACTGCCTAGTAACTCCTCCGTAATTTATTCTAGCTCTAAAGCTTTTCACTACAGCCAGTAGACTACCTAATAGCCTAGTCAAAATGAAGACAAATATCTTCTGTGACAAAACTGTGGTGAAGGTGGCATGAATTAAAGAGTGTGGAAATAAACACCTTAAACAAACCACCTCAGTGGGAGACTGACATTGTCTGTCTGCCAATGAACTGCGGACAATATACTTAGAGAAGCCCCATAACAAAGAAAAAGCTGCATATTGTTCAAAGGTTCCCAAGTCAGCACCATTCCTGAAGCCAGAAACATTAATAATTTTTGTTTTGCTTTTCTTCTTTCTGGGGAGGTGGAGTTGAAATTAACATGAGCAGTCAAAATATACGTTTTTCTATTGTTGTATCATTGGGGTAAACACTTTCCAGCTTCCAAGTCTGAAGGCATGTACTGGCATATCATACCAATACAGGATGAGACCCAAGTACTCCAACAACTCATTGGAATCTGACTTCAACAGAAAGAAATCTGGTGGGCTGGGCTGTGGAAGAAAGGCACAGGAAGGTACAACATGCCTCAGTCTAAATCATCAGTGGACTACAAGAGAGGTGGATGGCAGGAGGCAGACCGCACTACAGTCATGATGCAGCCTGAGGTGGTGTCTGCTGGGAAGACAATAGTCCATTCTCCATGTCTGTGCAATAAATGGCCTTCCTCTGCAGCTACCAGCTGAGATTCTAAATCAGCATGTTTTGCAATATTACCAGCCACACCAGCTGCAAAGGAACCAAGATCATAAATTCTCTTTCAGTGAACCTTTGAATAGCATCAGGCAGTAGCGAGGCCTTCCTGAGAACGTTAGACAGCTGTAGAATAGCTGCTTCAAATTTAGTTTCTATTACATGAGATGGAAAAGACCTGTATAAACTATTTAATTAACAGATCAAGCCAGTAAAACCCATGAGGAAAAAACTTCAGCTCTTAACAAAAGGTTTCTGTTTCTTGAAAGGATTGTATTTTATATTCTGGGTGATGTTTTTGAATTGAATTAAGACAAAAACCTGAATGTGAGAAGAGCATGTTATGAAATCTGAATGGACGGCATCAGTAAAAGAACAACAGTTACAATTACTTTTCTTCAAGTCCAATTATGCTTGACATGAACCAAAAATTAAGCCTACTAGCTAGCACATCGTCTGCAACAGTGGACACGTGAGACAGTAACAAGCTACGCCATGTATCTCTAAGACAGGACCCTAAGAAGCGAAGCAGATGGGAGAGTTTCATGGGCTGTTTAACAGACAAGGAGATAACTTAGAATATTATATTCTTTTCTGCTTGTAACAGCAGGTCCAGACACAGTCCTGGTCTCCAGCATAACCAAGACATTCTATTCTAGATCTTGTTTTCTGTCCAGGTATAAAGATCTTCACAGAACAAGGATCAGCTTCATTTCTCCAGGTTTAAAGCAAAGATGAAAAAGAATTGTCATGAGACAACTGGGAAAACATTGCACATGAAGCACTGTTTCAGCCCACCATCACTAATGGTAAAGCTTATCTTAAAAGAAAATTGTTAAATAACAAAGTTAATTTTAGTCCAAGTTTTAAATAACAGAGCGAATGTTCTGCACTGGCTAGGATCAAAGGCTACAAGTTCCATTTCCAGCTCAGCCACAGACTGCTTAACAATCCCGACAAACTTGTTTCTTTGCTCAACTCACCTTTTTTTTTTTTCAGTGCCTCAACCCTTTTCTGTTTGCTGTGGATAAAACTGAGATTCTTTATGCTACATTGTATTTGCTGGCATAACATCTGCAGACAGAGAGATGTGAGCATAACTGTACTTAAAAATCTTGCCATAAACACACTTTTTACAGTTCCAACAAAACAAAATGCCATTTGCCTATATTATTACCAGTCCTATTAAGACAGTCATACTTTACAGTGTACCACTAAATAAAAACACAAAGAACTCAAGCTGTAAGGTACAATGCTGAGGAGAAAATGCAAGCTAGCCTATCTTGTCTATGTACATAATGCTAGTCACTGCCTGCATCAAACATTCAATAATCTACAAGTGCTTGGAGCCACAAAAACAGAGTGATCAGGGTGGGTGGGGAGGATGGCACCCAAAACCACCACTACCACCACGAAAATAAAAAAGCAGCACACAGTTGAGTTCACTGCCATGATCCTGGCACATGTCTGCTGAGCACTGCAGAGAATTTTATAGGCCTAGAGGAGACACTGAAGAAATACAAACAAATCAATGAATACCAGCAGTGAGAGATAAACAGTTTCAAATGCTTCATACAACTAGAACCACTTTGCAGCCGGATTCGTTGCCAAGATGAAGACTTGGAAGGCTTCTGTCAGACTATTTCCAATTACAGAAAGTGCTTTATGAAAACACAGGGGATACAGTACGCCTTGATGAGAAAAAACCAGTGTACATATAGGCTCATCATCCTTAAGCAGAAAGCAGTGAGGTAAGTACTAGTTGTTATGGATATGTCTGCATAAGTAATGGATGTTATTGCATCTAACCTTCAGTTTTCATTTATTTTGTATTGGAGAGTATGGGTGTGTGCATAGAGACTTATGTTTTATGTTATAAACTCTCATCTGCCACAAAATTCTGAAGTGTTCTTACCCTGTGTGACTTAAACAATACCTTCAATTGATGAGTTTAATGTAAAACCAGAGGAATCAAATATGATAGAGGACTTCAGAAGACTGAAAAATGCACTGCTGATTGTTCTTTTAATCAGTTTGTATTGCTCAGAAGTTTAAGAACCAGTCTTTAATAAGCAATGAATATAAGCTGTTTCTCACTGAGTACACACAACTAAATGTGACTAGTTTTCATGATAGAACAGATAACAGAATTCGTTTGTGTGTTCCTTGTGTCAATTGACTTCTTATGCTAAGAGCTGTTTTTCTGGTGACTGATGCTATAGTGGGGAAACAAAAAAAAAAACACCTCCAGTCATCATTGATGACCTCACAATGGTTTTGATATGGAAGGGATATAATTAAAAACATTTTTGAAATAGAAAATGGAAGTTCATTGAGAGATCTTACCACAATTTCTTTACAGATCCCAGGTGGGTTGGTATTTTAGAAGTTATCTGTTCCTTCTAGAAGGAACTATTATAAACAAATAGCCTTACTACAAAACAAGAGCATCTTGACAACATGAACACAGAGGAGATACTATCTAGCAGAACCTTTCTTTCTTCTGCTCTTCTAAGTATTTCTTTAACCTCTCTCCTTTACTTTGAAACAAGAGTAAAGAGGATAAGCTGCCAGATAACTTTGCACCTTATCTATTTAATAGAAGCCAGTTACTGAAAAGGAAAACTAAACCCTTCCCAGTTCAGAATTTCCCAGCTTAGTTTTTGCCAACCTCTGGCACCATCAGCATTTATTTCTTGTTCTATTTTGCCAAATTTCCTTTAACTATTTGACTGCTCCCTGAGTTGTTTTTTTGGAAGACCCATAATTTCAGCTACCTCCATACACACCATCTGAAACATTCTTTGAAGTACAGAGCTGACAAAGAGAAAAAGACCAAAATGACAGTGAGTTCTCAGATGTACATATTTTCTGATCTCATGTAATGTTTATTTTGTCATCACAATCCGCTGCACTACTACTACTGTAATATTAGGATCAGCTGAATTCCTTTTAATATAATTCTTACTTTTTTTAAAGCTTTAATGAGCTTCCCAAATAATTTGCTACAGAACAGAATTTACCACCATCCACCTACATATGGGAAGGATGACTGAAATGAAAGTAATGAAAGAAAATGTGTGTGGGGGGGGAATAAAAATCAGACTAATATAGAAGCAGTATTTTGAATAGGATTTTTGGCTGCATGAAGAGATTTAGCTAGGAATTACATTTTATCTGTAATTCCAAAATTATGGCACATTCTTCAGAAAAGTATTCAACTGCAATACACCACATAAGTAAGTCAGTCAGTCTGAAATCAGTAGCAAAAAAAAATTTGGTTTTGCAAAAATCATTGCCTTAGTTGAAAAAGAATGCTTTTAACAGGTAGTTGTGTATTTTAAGTTTATTTATTTGCATATTTTGACCACAAACCAACAAAAAACCTTAGAAAAAAATCCTAGAAATGCATACACTCCTAGAGTTAGCTCAAGAGCATAAAGGAATTTTAAGCTAGGACTGTCAGCCTATTGAAACAGAACTCCTGAAAATACCAGTCCCAGAAGACTGTAGCATCTTCCAGGTGTCAGTAAATTCTGTCTCATTATCGTGAATAACATGGAGGTTTTCCCATGTTCTCAGTAATACTGGGCCATAAGGAACTTTTCACTCCATTGGACATGGAGCAGCATTTCTTTCCCCCCTGCCCTCAGCCACATCTGTTTCTGGGGAGAACTCCTAGTTTTAGGAATTGGCACATTCAGTGTGATTGCTGCAGTCTCACTATGCCTGGAACTTCATAGACCCGATGAGCTACTAAGCATTTGGCTCCGAGCTCATGTCAGAAAATACTGCTGTATGCAAAAACTGCTATAACTCTTTTTTGTTTTACCCATTCTAATGTGTTCTCTTTCTCTCCCCTCCAACCTGCTCATAGCAGCTGTACAGCAATTTAACTTCAGAGCAAACCTGAAAAACAAAAAATGATCTCCAATAACAAAATCCAGGTCTGTATTTGACCTGCCAAATGAACTGGTACTTTCACCAAAAGACAAGCCAGCCATTTGAACTCTCAAATACTGGCAGGACAGAGAACAGCTCGCCTGTTCAGATGAGCAACCAGTCTTTTGAGACCTCAGAGATAAACCAGACAAAATGCTGGACAGGAACAAAAGGTACAGTAACAGTATGCAAGAGCTGGAGCCTAGGATAAGAACACAAATGGGGAAAACAAAGGCTTTCTGAATTTAATAAGTTTACAAAGCCAAATTTAACTCATGAAAGTAAGTTATTCAAAGCTGAGCCTAAGATTTTACCCTTCATTCCCCATGCCTTCTAGAAATCACAGGATACATCATACCAGCTCAAAACTGCAGAACAAATTATGGAAAAGCTGTTTGTACTTTGATAGTTTCCCCACCAAGACTTTGGAAAGAATGTAACTATGCAAATTCAATTTACAGCATGCTATAGCCAGAGATAAATTTCTGCATGTCACATGGGAAACAGTCTCTGTCTTTGTTGCTGTTTCCTGCCTAGGATATGAGAAAGTAAGCAATACTATTCAAAACCAAAATGAACTCAGAAAATAATAGATATAAGAAAAGAAAAGGTATTTACAAAACAATTTTCTAGGTATTTTAGACAGTTATTAAGATTGATTTGGTTTATACGCTGTAGCCTCTGGCATAAGCTTAGAAAAGCACATGATCCTGCAATTCTTCACACAGCTTAATCATACTGCCTTGGAGGAGTAACATACATGATAAAAGGGTAAACAATGGAGGCCCCGAGATCAAATAACTCAGACAGACAGATACCAAAGTGAAAATAGTATTGGAAGAACGGAGTCTATCTGCTTAAGAGCTAGGTGCAAATAGGACTGAAGACATTTGTTTTTAGAATTCTTGTGATGCACTACATTCATCTTTTGGGCTGTCAAGCCATGATGATAGCACTGGCAGCAGAACACAGAAGATGAAGTTGGAGAATGCTCTTATCAGATGCTCCCACTCTCTGAAATAATTACGCAGTAGTGGCAGACAGACATCGGCAGCCCTGTGAAATCAGGCACTGCCTTCCAGAAACGGCAAGCCAGGCAGCGCCATAGCATATTGGTTAACAGTGTAGTAAAAGTTCAACTCTTGAAAGAGCTGCCATAGTGGAAAACAGGTAGACTGCCCTAGGCCACAGCTACAGAAAGAGAGCAGAGATTTTACTTTTCAAAATACTACTGCTGTCATGCAAAAGGACTCTGGGGTCAGACCTCTCCAGCGAAGCAGTCAAAAATGGAAGCAATTAATTTGTCATTACTGAGTTTATCAGCCAGGATAAAACGAAGTGTGCAGGAACTGTACCCTACGAAGCCTCAGATAAATGGTAATTTGCTCAGTGAAAAGTTCATGAGGCAAAAACAAGACCTCTGATACATAATACATCATGGCTAAGAGAGGACAAGGGTGGCAGTGCCTGTAAGAACAAGCTTCCTTCTGAATCAGAATTCACTCAAAGTTTCAGCTGAGATGAAAGTTAAAATATTTATGTCTGCTTACATTTGTGCTAAGTGATTGCACAGTGAAAGGTGATGGGGATGAGAACTTGCAAGAAAATGAGAGCATGTAATTATTAAGAAACAGGAAACCAGTAGCCCAACAAAATAATGTAAAGGAAATGATCATCATGGACAACAGTGGGCTAATACAAGCACTGAGATACACGAGTATGCCCATAAATGGTGTAGGCTCATCAGCTATCACAACCTTGATTTTTGCGAAAAGCGTTAGATTTTGTCCCACTTCCATGCCTTCTACTCATTTTCCACTTCCTAGGTATTCAACAGAACCACTTCTGTGGAAGTGAGAAAACCCATATATACAACCCTGCCATATGGTTCACAATATCATGCCACAGCTGCCTAAACTCTTGCCATGGCTTTACACCTTTCAGTAAAGGATTATGACATCTTTCACCAAAGCGGTTCTGAGTTTAAACGGTTTGTCTTAAGGCTCTCAGGATAGAGCCAGAGGGTTTGCAAAGATGGAAATACCTGCTGTCAACAAACAACCAGATCACAACTGTTCCACATAAAACCAGAAGACAGACGTATCCGGAGTGGTCCCACTTCGCAGTGCTTTACCAGTGGCTCAGAAAACAAGCAGCTGTGGAAGTCACAAGACCACACACCCTAGATGAATACTGTGTTCTCACTGCGATTGCTTATGTTCTTTTCAGAAAGGTTCATTACTGGAATTTTCACTATTAGGGGCATTGATCTGATTTCCATTAGACATCTTGCCACGTATGTCCCGCTCCACATCCGCATGACACAGGCCTTTCTTCCACATAGGCAAAAAATGCCATATAAACAACACCTCATTTCAGCTCATTTGTTTTCTTTAAGAACATGAATGGGTATGTTCCAGCAATCTCTATTTGCACTGGGCATTGTTTGGGAGACTGGAGAGCACTGAAGCGGTGGCACTCCTTGGAAATCACCAACAAGGATGTCTTGGGGACAGCATATTTTAGATGGGTTAAGCATGATGACTGCATAGTATTTTAGAAGAAGGATGAAGATAAATACATTATCAAAATAGGGAGAGAGCAATGAGGTCATTCAATTATTTTTATTACCTTTAAAAATGCACACTAACTCGACAGTGCTAAGAATCAATGAACCCAACTGATACAAAGTGTCTTCAACTACAGAAATAGCTGGGAAGCACCAGGAAAAATGCACTTCCAGTTTTTCATGGAATTAGCAATGGAATCTGGTTATGATGTTCTGGCAACATAAGCATTTAGGTGCTTTGTTAGTCAGCTTTTGAAACACGGAGTTTAACAATTAATAAATAATAAATGGAGTTTAAAATTTAATATTCTTTTATGGTTCACATGCTACGCACCTACAGAAGTCTCAAAATTATAGTCAAAACTCTGAATTTCAGTGTAATGCAAAAAAACTATCGAGGACAAAATTTTATCTGTAGTTCTTCATTACCTGTGATTAAATATATATATATTTGGTAAGTCTTCCATATGAAAGAACTTCATTAGCCCTTCTCCAGAGTCATCTAGAGGTAACACCACATGAAATAGCTTTTCCTCTTTTATATGAGGTTTATTTTAAGGCTAATACCTCACATACCTGGTTTTGAGAATGTAGCAATGAGAAAACACAACCAGTTCTACAAACACCATCCACTCTCCTCCTCAGGAAAGAGAAATGAGAAAATCTTTTAGACTTCATTTTTAAGAATCATGATGTAGAGATAACCCACCATATGTACAAGATATTCTTTGGAGGAGCCAAATAATCTGTTCTACACAGATTACAAAGAAATGCATATTATAAGGAACATAGTTGTAATTTAATGGAGCTAGGAGTCACATCACAGACAGAATATGATGCTTCTCAGTATGTGTATAAAGGATCTATGGTTTAATCTCTGAGAAAATAATGTAGTTACATAAATACATTATATGGTGCCCAAGGTTAAAATTATCTGGATTTCCAAAGTGGATTTCCAAAGATTCTCAGACACTAGGAGCTATAACTTTCTCGCCAGCACTTCTTTCAGAAACATTGCTCCACATCAGAGCTCAAGACTCCAAATTGAATCAGGACAGAAAATTATTAAAAGGACACAAGGTAAGACAGACAAAAGAGAAATCAAATTAGACATCTGCTGTACAAGCCACAGAAAGAGACGACAACAGCAACAAAAACTTTTGTCTTTCACTCTCAGATCCCTTTGTTCACTAGCATTACGACACTTCACGTTTTCAGGTTGAGTTGTAACAGACTGAAGATAGCCACTGTACTTCTAAGGTAAATGCATATATTTTGTTCTGATGTATTAGGTTGCACAGGATAGAATAATACAAACAGAAGACAGAATCTTTCCTAGAGATGTTACAATAGCAAAGCTATGACACAGATGAGTAAGGTCTCTGTTTCCAGTCTAAGTAATCTCATACCTGTTACCATGACACACACGCTAGCAAAGCTGTCAGCTAAAAACCGAACTCTCCCACAGCAGTCTGGTTTGAAACTCAAAGTCAGCAAGTGCATTTCTATCAGCTTGGGATCATGCCTCAGCAGACTTACACAGTTATTAAGTCTCTCTTCAGGTGCCCAAGGAAGTTGGAAACTGAAATGGAGTTTCAAGAAGAACAAACACATACTCCAAACCTATTGAAACAATTTAGGGACCACTAAATACAGTAATTCCCTGTTGCAGTTATATTAATGACGGTGCAAGGGAACTTCAAGAAGCCGCAGAAAAGTCTAATAGTAGTTAAATACATTGGAAGGCTATTAAAGGAAATCTGCATTTATTTTATGTAAACCAGCTGCATAAAAGTTATGAAGGAATAAGATGCAGTTATTACCATAAGCAAAGCTAAAAGTTGCTCAGATTCAATTTGTAGCCATTTTAAACAAATATATTCACTCAAGAGCCAAATGGAAGATGCAGTTATCACAGCTCAGTTTTATTTATCTAAAGTCATCCAACATTCCTCTCAACGTTAACATTTTTAAAGGAAGTATTTTTAAGTAAAATGCCAATGTATTTTTCCCCAAGAGTAAAACAATTAGCACAGCAGGTTTTAATCACGTGGTTTACAGTCCCCTACCCTGAACTCTCCAAGTACAAGCATCACAAATAATATCTCTTTTGAGATATCAACAGGCTAAAAAATGCCAGTTGTAATTACAAACTTTATGAAGTTGACAAATACATTCATAGCAACAACTGCTCCTTACCCCCATGAACTCTCATAAACCTGGGCTAAGCCTAATGATATAGCTCTTCTGTGACCATACTCTAGCAGTTCTCAAGAGACTGTTTTGCAAATTCTCTTATACAAACTAATTAAACAGCATCATTCTAGCAAATCGCTTTTAACCTAGGGATGTTTTAGAGGATGAGATATCCAATTCTACAAGAATTTGAACCAGGGAACTGTAGATCAAAAAGCAGTAGCTCTATTATTGATTCAGAAAGACCGTAAACAGTAATCTTAGTCTGCAGACCTCCAGCAATTTTATGGGAAGAGCACCATGATTTGTTTCCTAGTACTGTGGCAAATCTGAGCAGCATAGTTGTACCCCTCAGGAGTAGAATCTCATAGCACTTTAAATTCACTAATGTGTCCCCCACTTTTTGCATCAGAGCCCAAATCATGCATACATTTATCATTACATCTCAAAAGCACCTCCACAGCTACTTCTAGAGTGATCCTTCTAGAATAAAACTTCTCTGCCCTGAACTCATGACTTTATCGCAAAACTCAGCTTACAAGACTGACTCTTTTATGAACATGAGGGAAAACGAAACCAGCTTCCATTGGATTTTTTCTATATCACATACACGTTTAGTCTCCACTTCAGTGGCCACCCTACCTTCCAGAGTAGTTCCTCTGCTGTCCTCAGACTCTTCCCTGCCAGTTCCAATGCATGCACTCTAAATCCCACGTATGCTATCCTCAGCTTCCACACAGATTCCCAAGACATCTCGCTGCTTTAAAAATATGCAACTCTATGCCTGTTACTGGCCAGGCAGAAACAGCCCTGTTTGAGGTCCACGCATACCCACTGACTGCCAAATAAAGGGAAACTCGACAGTTCTCCCTGTCACTTACTCTGCAGAGGCAATAACATCCCCCACCCCCAAAGTCTGCACAAGGTTTCTGGAAACTTACTACCTTTAAGATTTCAACCCCACAGTTGAATTGTAGCGTACACCTGCCAACACATTCAAAACCTATTAAAAGGAGGTAGAGTGGTCTTTGATTCCTAGTGAGCCTAAGAAAGTAACCAACGCTGTCATCTTCCAGGAAGGGCTGCGTAAGATTTACTCTAATTAAGTAAGTGCATATATTTTATTTAAAAAAAAAAAAAAGAAAAAAAGAAAAAAGATAAATTCTTAGCACGTTACCACCTCCCTGGTTTATTAATTCCTCTAGCCATAAGCTTTGTAGAGAATGTAGAAGCAATGGTGACTTGGCCCTGATGCAGCTTCTCCTCTTCTACTTGCCCATGACCTATTACAGCATAACTATAAAGACAAAAGGAGCAACATTCCAAACCTTAAAACCAGCCATGGCCTGCTCTGGCAGCCTCTTCTTTCCTAAGCATCTTTGCAGCAGTGCGACTGCCATCCTGGGGATGCTTTTCAGTATGTTTGCTGTACAGTGGACACCGCATTGCTAGGAGCACATGCACAGTAGCGTTTCATTCTTAGTGATGCAGGAAGACCACTTTTCCTATTTTTAAAGGCAAACGGAACAAAATGTTCAACCACCCTAAAACTGAGAAATTTTTCCAGCTATGATATGTTTTCAGTCACTTTCTCTTGCTGTCCTCATACGCCTGATCTACTTCCTGCAATTACAGGACAAATATCTAATGACAGAACTGCTGCTTGTTGCAAATCATTTGCAATAATTCAGCCTTTTGGTGCTGGAATGTGAAACTGCTGATGGGGGACAAACACTCGTGACACACACACCAAGGTGACGAAGCTGCGTATGATTTCTAATAGCCCTGGCATGCTTCCAGCTGTGTGGGGTTAGAGAACGACATGGGAAGCCACCAGATTGTTACTGAGAGACCAAACAAAGAACAATTTCAAAATAGACTTGGGGAAAGGGGGGAAGCTGAACACCTAGACTGTGTAAAAGGTTACAGGGTATTTATGCTACAAGCCATAGCATGTTTTTTCCCATCTCGCTTCTCTTGCTTAACACTTCAGCTTTAGGAGCAATATGTTATGGAAAAAAATACCAATCTCTTTTTCATACCCTTAAATAGATGATAAAAGCTGTGGGAGAAGAGGGATCATGACTCAAGTTTTAAAATTCAGGTCTTGTCTATTCTAGCAGACCGTGGCAACAAAGAACTAGTGAAAGAATTAAACTGCAATATGAAGGAGCAGCACAGTGAATTATAATTAAGCTCTGTTTCACCGCTTTATTCTTTCCAAATCTAATACCTAATCAACATTTTGGGAAAGCAATCACGTTAATGGTTCAACAATTCAGACCCTGAGGTTAAGTACAAGACCCCACAATAAAAATTTGAGTCCCACAGGAGGTTCTCCATTAGGACCCTACGTAATATCATACCACCAGCACCATATGAGGCAGCACTTAAAATAAAATTACCTGGAAGACTAATTATTTCACCCAACTCTTAAGGAAAACTCCCTTATGTTCTGAATTTAGAACCCTAGGCAAAGAACAATTTAAATGATGTTCAACTGTTTCTTTAACATGCAATACTTTAAGATCTATGACAAGTACTACAGTTTTAAGTGATTTTTCAATGAACTATTCAGAACAAATCAGGGTTTCTTGCATCTTACAGTGGTTGTGCTATATACTGACTTCTGCAATGTTGCTCAATAGCAAAGGGCTTGTAAGAAGACTGTTGCAGAGAATCACTCTACTGTGCAATACACGTGAATGAACCTTCTATGGTTTTCATTAGAAATCTGATTAAAACATATTTAATTCTGATGATTTATTACATTCCTCCACAGGATTTTTCTGGACAGAACCACTGATGAGTAGTTGTTAGCCAAGCAGTGAAGCTTTAAGTTAGTCCATCAGAGATACTTCAGCTCCTTCGAGCAACCTCACTCCCATAGTGCAAACCTTTATGTTTTTGGCTACTGTCAAACAAAATCCAGCCTTGTGGTCTAGGTAAGTCTGTTTAGGACAAATACTAATGGCCATTTACACATCTGGTCAATTAAGTCATTCTCCTGAGTCTGGAAACAACAATACACAGAGAGTAAAGTCTCTTAGCTAAGGTGAAACGACCTTTTATAAATCGTATGATGCAATCCTCATCATTACCTTCTCTCAGCAGAATGCAAAATAAAGATGTCAGCATGAAAGAAAGTGCATAAGTACAAGGAAGGTAAGGAAAAGAACATCTAGTGAGACAGGACTAGTGGGGACATAAGAGAACCATGGTTCAACCTTAATCTGCCCATTCTAAATAGCTAGGACAAACCTCTTGCGTATGCCCAACCTCAAAAAGGTCATAAGTGACAGCTATCCCATTCAAAATGATATTAATTTATAAGACCATGGATGGAGTGAGACCATATTATAGAAGAAAATGCTATTATGAGCCAAATATGTTAGTTCAGCTTTGCTGAACTGCTGGCACTACTGGCTGTATCCTCAGAGCATAGTCTTTTCACATATAACATACTTACATTTTCCCCCTAGAAAGAGGGAGAACAGGACACAGCAGAGCTAATGCATAGAGAGAATGGGGGGAGCACAGAGATCAAATAGTTTCCTCATACTGCCCTCTAACCTGCTCTGTGATAGAACAGCAGGCTAGCTTTTTTTCTTTTAAACGCAGATAAACCTGCAGATTATTCAACAGGAAATTCAAGGCCAGTGTAAGCATCAGCAGCACCCAAATCCTTAATTTCCCCTGTAGCTCTAAAGAATATCTTCTGATTAAGTTTAGAAGCAGCACCAACGGCCGTAGGAGAACAAAGCTCTGTTTATTAATGCAATAGACTAATTCTGTATGTCACGCTGTGGTAACAGGCACTGAAATAGTACATTGCTACCTAAAAGAAGTGCTCTCTCTCAGTACTACCGACTGCACTTATACCTGACAGAAAACACTGCAGCCTCTTCACTACTTAGCTCATGTACCACCAAAACGCACATCTCTCTCACTTTTGCATACATTTGTCTGACTTACTGTCAGAAGTTGCTCTGTTTAATACATGAGAAAGCAGCCACCCCTTTACACAGTGGGACAGAAACACTTAACGTAGAATGTGCAGCCTAAGTCGTCCATTCCTGCTTTTTTGTACTAGACTTCCGCTACCAATGATACTTTCACTTGAAACCCAGCATTCAAAAGCATAATCCTTACAAGCTGATTTATTCTTAGGGAGTGTATAGAACTTCCTCAAAGAGAAACCGGTGAGGATTTTATTTGGAGTGCCCAACCCGAAGACATTGCTCAAACCAGAGCTCTAACAGCAGTCATGATGAAAATAAAAATACAAAGCTCGAGGATTTCTGTGAGCACTAGAAGTAAAAGAAGAATCCCCAGTTCCTTTGTACCACAGGAGCTTTTCTCCCCTCAAATTCTCTGATATACAGCTAGGCTTATGCCACTATCTTTTCGTTTCCCCTACAGTCTCTTCATCCTGAAAAAGAACACCCCTCTCCTTTACTCTCCCCCTTCCTTTTTTTAATTTATATTTTAAAATGCAACCTAAGGGAATAATACATCTCTGATATTTCTAGTCTTGAATCAGGGTTGGTTGAAACCAGCTAATGTATTTAGAAGTTGGAAGTGGAGGGAGAAAAAGGAGTAATAAAGCATGTGCTTTGCCTTGGTTCCTGAAAAATAGAAAACCAACAAAACCAAGAGAACACAAACAGTCAGCTAATGTCATCCTGGCCAAAATGGGGGGGGGGGGGGAAGGTTGGAACAGGCTTCTCAGAAGTACAGCAAGGAAGAACTAAGATGAGAAAGTTCTGTACAGCCATAAATCAGCTACACCAAAATTAGTTTGTGTTTTTCTAACTTCAAACTGTTGAACTGCATCTTTCCAAGAGGGGAAGAGGGTCATCTTGTTCCAGGAGATGAGTTGCTGATGTTATCAACCTTCAGCAAGGAGGGCAAATCTGCACTAGTTACAACATCCCAGTCCAGGTGCTAAAGCTTTCACATGATCTGCCTTATACGCCAGGAAGTCTGTGATTCAAAAATGGTATGGAGTGGATAGAGCCAAAAAAAAAACCAAACCCCAAAACGGGGAGGGGGGCGGGGGGGCGGGGCCCTGTCATCCTTACCTGTCTTGTATCCATTCAAAAAGTGCAGATCAACTTTGACTAAGGCAAATAAGCAAGATCATACAGAAGTGGTCTTTTTGACCACTGCTGCTGAAAATAATCAGAGCAAACCATTAGTTCTGGACTTCCATGTCTAATTTAATCTAAGAGCCAACACGAAGACAGTTGTCACTACCCTGGAGGTAAAAATCTGATTTACTCTGCTTTGTTCTGCATTTCTGCAGCCTGTGCCCAGCCACACACTGACAGGGGTACACCTGAGCTGAGTACATCTAAAGTTACCTTAACTTCATTGCACACTACTATTGCTGCACTGCAGCAAACACCATTCCCCTTTCTCTATCACCTCTTCACACCCCTGCCGCCTTGTCAGTTAGCAGCAGCTTCATGGCAGAGACAGGATGTCTTAGGTGAAACTCATTCATCTTCACAGGGGGACCAATCAATCCTCTAACAGGGGACATGGGGTTTCTTTGCACCTCAGTTTGTAGAGGGTGCAACTCCTCCCACAAGCACAGCAATAAGAAGATGTAATGGGTAGAAGTACTGCAACTGAGATCACATGCATTGTTCGTCTATGGGCAAAATTCACAGCTGGTTGCTTTTGTCCAGAAAAAAACCCCAAAATTTCATTCACTGGGGACATTCGTTTCACAATCTGTGTTAGCACAGTTTCAGTATAGGTTTCCAAAACATTTTGAAATGTTTCTATCTATAGTGCAACCAGATTTTTTATAACACTGCTTTAATCAGAAAGCCATACTTCTGCGTACTAATTTTTATTGCCAGTTTCACTTACATGCATAAAACAAAAATGCCACCAAAGCCCAATGAAAACATGTATGAAATTTCCCTATGAAGGTCATTGTGCAATGAAAAAGGGTTATAAATGACACAGTCCATCAACATTTAAAGCCTGCAAATACGAACAATTAAGATCAACTACAAAAGGGAAGTTAAACAAAAATCACAGGGAAAGGAATCACACCTTCAATTGATTTAAAAGGGCAGCAGAAACCCTGGCATGTGATTTACTGGCAGAAACTAAACACTCTAGTGCGGGCTAGTTGTAAAGAAAAAATATTGTCATTTTTTTTTCCAGTTTGAAGTCTAGTGCACTGAATCTTAAGAAAGTACAGGTTCACCCAAAGTGCAAGCTTCTTTTGATGTTAAAGGGAAAAAGAGTTAACCTCCTCCATATCTTCTATATTTAAAAAGTTCATTAATGAAAGGCTAAACATTTAATTCACTGGGATGGTTCTGCTTTTTGTCATTTTTGCATAGTTAACAAGATCATAATTCAAATAGGTCACACATTGTAAATATCCTCGCTATATTGTTTTCCTTTCCTCTATAATTAGACCACCTTTTGTTACCAAGAATCCTATAAACTGTTTAACTGTGAATGGTTGTAAACTGCTCGTATTAAAAATTAGGCATCTCCTCCTCCCGGCTTTGTACAATGGGAACTGCATTTAAAAAAACCAAAACAAAACAAAAAAACCCCACACAACTACGGCACATAAAATCAACATTACATCTCTGACACCTCTTTCTACAGGAGTTTGACCCACATTACATCATCTGCGAACTTTATACAGCTTCTGTCTTTTTCTCCATCCACACAAATTATTACTCTTGCCTAGCCATCTACCAACAAAGGGAGACATACAAGCTCACTGACAGCAGAACAGGTTCAAGCAGTCCAGCTGGCAATGAAAATAATATCACTTGATCTTCAGCGCAGCTGCAGGAAGGGCAGGATAGCAGCTATTCCAGCAGCTTCTTGGAGGCAAATGCAAAAGGTGCCCAAGTCCTGCTTGCTGGTGCCAGCACACAGCAGCAGCTACGGAGCCCAAGGGAATAGACAAGGTTTCCCAAGAGCCAAGACATCTCAGTGTTGCTCTGCTCTTAATTCTGCTATTTTTTTTAAATTGAGGTGCTTTCTGTAAACCCTGGCTAGACACAAAGGCAGTCCTTAGGGGAATTATGGCCCCATTCTAAATGAACTGAGTCACTGCTGCCCCCCACAGGTACTTCCAAGGTTTTATTCAGTGTGTTTGTTTCCTACTTAAACTCCTTGCCCTCCCTGTACCTCTTGAAATCAAACAGCAGGAGCATTCCATGCTCTTTTGTATTACAAGTTACATTGCATACTTATTGGAATAAGTAGGGTCATGAAATTTAGGCAGACTTATTTTAGCATATGGGTATTAAAACCCAATGAACTAACAAGGTTCACCAAAGTCATTAATAGGATTAATGGATCCTACCAAAGATTTTCATACAGGCTCCTTATGAAGGGTACAGTCCTCTTGAACACACAGATTTTATGGAAATGATAGGTTGAACTGCTTAACCCAAGATGGCATAATCTGTTTTCTATGGCATTAGTGGTTTGACCAATAAGATACAGCAAGATGTTCACGAAAATTCTCAGAAACCTGCCATGCTTATTCTAAGGCCAAATGGACCAGAACAGGGAATATGCATATGTAGTTTTGGGAAACAGCACTTGCAGGTTATTTTTTTCCTACCTCATCAGAAAAGAGAAGAGAAAGGGGGGGGGGGGGGGGGGGAATTGTGGAAGGGATCTGTGTGGGTGATTCCATCATTCACCCACCTATCGGAGACTACATTATTTTCCTGAGGTTAAACATAGGTTTATTTGGGTTTTGTTCTGATGTGGGTTTTTTTTGGTGTTTAATTGTGATTTTGACAACTCCTGTTTGATGTTTTCTGCATAAATTCTGATGTGGTAACTGTCTTCCAACAGCACATAGTGAACTCTCATCCACTATTCACTGATAGTCTAAAACCCCATATTTTTGCCTGGAAATGTGGATTTTGAATTGACAAAGCATAGCCATTATATTCTACACAAAAACACACTTGCAGAAGCAACTTCAGCTCTCTCATATTTCAGGTCATTTGGTCAGAGAAAAAGAACATGATTTCCATAGCTCCCAGGAAGAGCTGCAGGCTTGCAGTCTGCTTTTCTTCCCGGTGGCACTGTTAGAGCTACAGCTGAGGCAGCTATCAAGGAAAGTGAAGACAGACAGGATTGCACAATGGAAGATGGATCTGAATTCCCATAGTTAGGCGGGGGGGGAACAAAATTTAAAAAAACCCACCCAATCCTGAAGGATTTAATCCAGATGAAACAGTAACATTACTCAGAAGTAGAGTGTAATAGGAAGGAAAGTAGTATTAATAGTTTAAAAAGATGCTAAATCCTTGAGGGGATTACAGTTTCAATTAAGTACTACAGAAAAAGAAAGCGTAATTTTTCAGTAAGTACATCTACGCCTTGTTCATTTGCCCAGGATTTTGCCATAGCAGAAAGCACAGAGGAAAAAGCCGCAGAGATTTGCACTGCAGCTCACTGGCTGCTTCCCAGCACATTCCACTGAAGGGGTCAAACAGCTCCCGTGACCATCCTGGGTGCAGATACCAGACAACACATCCCCAGCACTAACAAAGATATTTTTAAAAAGGTGCCAAACTGTTGCCTTTCATGATATCCCAAAACAACTGTGAAGCTCAGTCCAACATTCATTTGTAGACTTCAAAGAACATTTTAAAAGCATTTAATTATCTAACAAAAATTCTGAGAGGTTTCCCTCTTCCCATTTCAGAGGTAAAAATAAAAAAAAGAGAAAAAAGCTCCTATAAAAATAAAATGGTTTTTGATACACTACCATCATTACAATAACTAAAAGAAAACTAAAATCTCTCTATTGCAAACTACTTTCCACTTCCAATAAAAACTTTGGTTTTCTCCTTTTAACCCTCATTAAAAGATCAGAGGGAATGCTGACATACAAGATTTGGCAGGCACTCAAGAAAGAGTGGGTACCCAATCAGACATCTCTTGTTCTTAAACACTAGACCATCAAGTAAAAATGAATCTTGGCCTTGTATCAAACCTTAACAGTAATCTGTGGTAATTTAGCTGTTCATAAACAAAAACGTTCAACCTTTTTCAATTTTACCTCCAGGAGAAGTGAAGAGAAAGGGAAGAGTAATCTAATATTGAAAAACAGCTTGCAAAATGGCTAATTTAATTATTAGACTCCTTTCATCTTTTTCAGAGCACCAATATGGCTGATGGATATGGAACCCATATTTGGATATAGTGATTTACATCAATCTCTACATTACCAGTATTTCCCTTAAACCTTAGTTCATACCCCATCTTCCACTTACATTGTTTTTCCAGAGAAATATTTGCTAACGATAAATGTGATTCACCCTAGTCTGTCACAGAATATGAAATAAATCTTGCATAATCAGAAGAAACATCCTAACTGGAAGCTGGTAAATCACCTTTACCTTTGGTATACTGCTAGGCTTAATACCAATACTGTAAATCATGTCAATGTTAAAAGCTGGCTAGCTTGCTAGCATGATTAACAATGGTCACGTATTACAAGCCTTGGAAATCTAAATTATTCCAAATTCACATTCAAGTTAGTTCCATCAGACCTCTAGACTTCACCTAATGCTGTGTTCTTTTTTTTCTTCTGGTATAAGAGAAATCAGGAACTGAGAAGTTAAGTAATAGCACCCACAATCACTTCAACCCCAGATAACAGTGCTATGAATGCTTCTGCTGGTAGAGTACCAGCAATGCCTCTCCTTAATGGTTTGGAAATCTAAGGTCTTAACTGACTCAAGAATAGAATCTGTGATCGTTCCCATAGAAGTAAAAGATACAGTCTTGAGCTTTTCCAAGCTACCACACTGTATTAGCTGAGAACTAGTAGCATCTAGGCATCTTACACCACCTCCTCCCCTCACACAGAGATGATGATCTTACGTGCTCAGGTAGGTTTTTGGGTAGCTGGGTAGGGAACCCGATGTGACAAAAAAAAATAACCATTTTTTCCCAGCAGTAACTCCAAATACAGAACCAAGATGTTACATACAGAATCTAGCTGGTTAGACTGAATGCTGGAAGTCACTGCTGAACAAACCTAACAGCTGTATCTCCCCCACAGAGAAGTCTCTAACTTCTTAAAAATGTATGCAGAAACAGAGACATTGAATTTATTACAACCCTGTAATAATCATAAAAGCTTTGTTTGGCAGGTAATCCTAGAAAGACTTGTCTGGTGTCTCCAGAAACATTATATATTAATACAAAGTGGACTCTTCCTCTTTCTGTACTATAAAAAATGTGGAACATCTGAGAATTATTCCAATTCTAGTATCAACAATGGCAAAGTGCAGATCCTGAATAAGGTTGCTGAGTTTAAAAAGAAATCACTACATTGGTATTAAATGTGCCCCATTCTTATACATGGGATTACCATACCATGTATAAGTGCTACCATACATTCCTTTGCAAAGCATGTACAGAAAGGGAGCGTTTATTATGGACATTTTCAAGGACACACACTAAATAAATTCCAAATACTCAAATAAAATCAACACAAATTGACATTTAGTTACCATGTATATCTCAAAAATAGTCAACCATCACAACATCAACTTGGGAAAGATAGTAACTTGAAGTATTACCACGAACTTAATATAGCATTAATTAGCTACCAGTGTTGTTTGCCATAATTGAATTTTTAATTCCATGATGAAAGACAAATGTTTACATTTTGCCCAGTCTTCATAAAAGGTTGCTGCTACTGCGAATCATAAGGTACTAAAGATACTAAAAAAAAAAAAAAAAAAAATCTAAAATGTTCGTCTATTCAAGATTCAAACAGCTTTTTAGCAAGCATTTTTAATGAGCTTGGCTAGACAGCAAATTTAAAAAATCATAGAATAAAGATGATAGAAATATCTTAACAACTTAAATATATTGATCGCAGAAAGATACTCTTCTACTGTAGCAGTTCTAGAACCTTAGCACTTCTACTGTGAATTTGGCTTTCCATATATTAAAAAACCACCAGCAAACAAGAATTTAGGACAATTTATAATGTAATTGTGTAATTTTGTTGCTATGTAAGATACAGAGGGTTAAAGAAGAAACTGTGGAGATAAAGACATAAGGAATACAACAGAAGTTAAGTGTATGTTTCTACACACACTCCCCTCACCAGGACATGATAAGGACACTCCTTGAAATCAAAAGACAACTTATTTCATTATTAATTTTATTTTTAAAGTGAATTAAAAAAACAAATCGGCATCTGAAGCTGGAGCAGCTGTAATAATATGAAACGGCCAACAGTTGTTGATGTGAAACACACAATGACTACTCAGTGTTGGACAATTATATATACAGTGTAGGAGTTTTACAGTTCCTATGGGGAAAAGGGAGGTTTCACCAGCTAGAAACATACTTTTTAGAATATTGTATAGAAACAGATATTCACTTTTCTTTGAATACAGAAAATAGCATGAGTAAAGCACATCATGTAAATAGACTTACCGTTAAGAAAATTGACAATTTCAGAGCAAAGGAGAAAAATCTTAACAATTAAAGAATTAACACTTATTTAATTTAATCTGGGATCACACATGGCATACTAGAAATAGCAATTTTTAAAAAACCCTGATTTTAGGTAATACATCTGAAAACATTGTCCTAGTAAAGTTGTGCTGACTTCAGCAGCAGAGGAAATTCACCCGCTGTATGTTAACTCTATTGGATCAAAACAGAGGGGTTATTCTAGTGGGGACTCTCCTACTGATACGACATCTCAGATTTTAAATTGCTTCTCTTCACTCTGATCAGTGTATCAATGCTTCAAAATAGTCCCAGCAACTGTAGTAGAACAGAAGAAATATATTACTACTCAATATATAAAAATCAGAATATTTGAAAAATAGTAGAACATTACTCTATTTCTACTTAAATCCTTGGGTCACCCAGCACATATAAAATAAAATCCAAATATGTGGAGTATCACTCTTAGTATGTTCAGAGTATGTTATTAGGGTATATGCTGTGACTTGAAGGTAAAGAAAAGGATTCAACTTCTAATGTCATTTTTCCCTCTTCCAAAGTAGCAGAGACTTCATTTTGAAAGACTAGGAGAACAATTCTTACTTGGGAAACTCTCAGCAATATGGACATCAAGCGAACAGGCATGACGGGGTTACTGAAACAATTTAAAAAAACAGACAATAATTGGATTTTGCAAACCTTGCCCAAATTTAGAACAGAGAGAGAGAAGGAGTAAGTGTTATTAAGTAAGTTACACTATGAAGAGCAAGAAACTCTGTTCTATTTGCTAAATACCTACAAGCACAACAGTGAAGCGTGGATAGTATTACAGAGTGTTTTCTCTGATTCCAGGTCTAATTTTCCCTCAAAGCATTAAGGAGGGCGATTCCAACCAGCCAGCCCACTGGGTTCAGTAGAAAATAGCATCATATGACTAAAGGAGGGAATACGCTGCTTCTTGTGAGTAGGAGAATTATCCCAAGACACACATGCTTTATTTATTTTGGGCAAAACTCACCCTAAATCACAAGTTTAGACAGGTTTAATGCTTCCCTTCTTCCCACTTTAATTCTGCATACTGGAAAGCTACAAAGCGTACCTAAGAAATTTTTAATGAGGTACTACTGTAACATGCGGTTCCACACGCTGCCGTACTGCAGATGTTAGCACTAGTATTACTGTCTACAGACTTACAATAGCCATTAATTAACTATAGTTGGAAGGTGGATCTTCTCAGGATTCATGTAAAGGGTCACTGTTTTTACCTCTTACAACACAGATCAGCTAGGAAAGAAAGGCATGGGATGTCCTGCCTTGAAAGGACATCACAGCTCCCATCGCTCCAGCCTGTAACGGGGGACAGATTTTCTTGGTATTTCAAATATTACAGTTATCCATGTACTGACAGTATCCAGGAGAGGGCAGGAAGGGAGGGAATTTCCTTCTAGGACTAGTGCAGAAAACTAGGAGCAGTTGCACCGCATTTACAGACACAGTCTGTAAAGGAGGAGGAATTTGAACTATTTGGCAGTCTCTGCTCAAGGGAGCGCCCAAATGAGAGAATAAAAGTAGTATTTTGCAAGGCTCAGGTGCAGTTGCAGTATAAAAGAAGAAACCTGCAAGAACTCCATTTGTACTTACATTGTTAAAAGTAAAGGTAATATTTCAAGTAAATATTTGTGTTACAGAGAAACATTAGAAGTACTAAAGATTACAACAAATATTAGAGGCTTGAACATTAGGTATCTAATGTATACAGGAATTATAATTGGTTTAGACATGTTACACAGAAGTTTCTGTAATATTTCAAAACCAAATGAAATTGCAAAAGAAAAATCAGCCTACAAATTACAGAGGTCTTTATAATCATTGCAGTTGTAAACAGTATTAAAATAACGTGATGAAATTACTAAGGTCCTCAGATATGACCTCCTGCCCATTCACCTCTGCTAATGGGAATGACGAAACCATGGGGAGATAATTTAGAAACATTCATGCAAAAAGGGCAGCAAATGCTGCTGAATTTTTGGCTTTCAGGCAACCAGAATGAGAGAGGAAAATTCCTCCTCTCAGGATAGCACAAATACAAGTGGAAGTACACTACAAGTGGAGAGAGATTCATACGTAAAACAGTAATAGGATCAAGTTCGGGTGGTGTATGAAATAGCAGCCACCGAACAAGCACACACAAATGGAGAAGAGAAAAAACAAACAAACAACAACCAAAAAAACCAACACCAAACCAAAAAATATCTTCACCTAATAACGCCAAGGAAAACTTGAACAATTATTTTTATGTGTTTTAGCTACTTAAAGTACATTTCTTTCTGGCTGACTGGCTATTATATATAAAAGAAGTGTACCTTTTGCTCATCTATTAGCTAGTAAGAAAACAAAGATTAAAAACCCACCAACTCATATATACGTTTTATATATATAGTTTTATACTATCTCAAATAATATTTTTTTTTAAGTCAAGGAAAATACATCTGGAATTTCAGCTATGCAAACAGTTTCTAAATATCTAGCAAAAAATCTGAGCAACAGTAATTTCTGCTATTACTTTTGTGTGAACAATCAATGACAGATTTTACAGCAGCCTAACTTATCTCCCTACAAATTCAGATCACAACTTTCTTTCAGTGGCACTTATTAAACCTCCATTTGATTTATTTTCAGTAAATGAGCACCTTCTTTTTCACGGCTGTTACGTTACCCCAGCATTTATACCACCAAGCACTGTTGAGATACAAAACACTAAACGCTAAGTTACAAATACCTGTAACACAAGGATGGCCTTGAAATTCCATTTGCATGTTTTTTAAAACATTACTGGTCTCTATGAGAGTTCACGAGTAAGTCCACTATCACTATCAACTCATGCACTCAGTGACTTTTAGTCTTTAACATGGCAATTTTGTCAGGAAAAAAAAAAACCTCATAATCACAGGGTCACTTCTCAGCAGACAAGAAACAATATACAAATTAACAGTATTTTAAAGTAAAATGGAACAACAGTAAAAGAACAAGACCACTCCTTCATCTTATACATTCTTTAGCTTTTTATGATCTTTTTTTGAGGCTTTTATGCAAAAAAAAAAAACCAAACCACCCAACACACACCACCCAAAAATCCCCAAACACAACCCCCCTGCCCCTTCTGTTTAGACATAAACTAGAGTGTCAAGCAGAATTACCTTGACCTACTCTTCATCGAATTACTTTTTGTCTGGTTTAGAGCAATTAATTTCTTATGCACAAAATAACTGGCACATTGGTGCTTGTCAGACTAATTCTGGATCCACAGTTTGGTTAAATAGGGCATCAATAACCATGGTGCTTATTTCGTCAGAGTTGAGTCAAGCCAAAATTTACCCACTTTCTCCATGAAAAACTTGACCAAAAAAAGCGCATTGTACGTTTATTTCTCTCAATAGTCATCCTTCTCCAACTTGTTCAAATGAACCTCTGTCACCTCTTGCTTCTCACGGCCCGCTCAGTCAGTTCTTTTTTTTTTTTCCTCCTTTGTAGTCAGTATAGAGTTTAGAATAAGATGTTACAACTTTGTGCTATCTGCTTGTCCGCACATGTATGTGAAAGTGTACGCTTATCCACGTCTGGGGTTTTTTTTGGAGGTGCGTGCGTAAGTCAAGTCATCTTTTGGTTAAGAGTGATTCTTAGAGGGAAATTCAATGGCAACTGCAGGTGCTTATCACCTCAAGGAAGAAAAATAAGCATTCCAAGTATAATACATTCTCAAGTTTCCCCCTCCCCAATAATATCTAGACAATCTAACCTCAGCTTTTCAATCCTAAATCCCGCATCAGGATAGATATCTCTAATTGTTTAGGGGGTGATGTATTTTGTAGTACTTTGCATGCTATTGAGATAAATCCAGCAATTCAGAGCTGCAGAGTAGGCTTTCCTTCAAGGGATGGATTTCTGTTAAGTCCTTATCTGGATACAGATGTTTATTTATGATCCTGTTACCTGCGAAATTGTGACCCACACTTTTCAAATATTCCTTAGGGTTTCAATTGTGAGAGTTAACCGACAAGAACAAAAGCAGCATTTTAGATAGCTAGTGTTGAAATTTTATGCCTAGCCTGAATAGCTCTCAAATAAGTATCCCAAAAGTAATGAGGAGAAGAATGTTCATTTGAGGTGCAAAACTGTCCAGAGAAAAAGCAGCCCCCCGACCCCGAGTCCTTCACCCTACAGTCCCTGTCAGACAGCATGGCAGCTTCCCCCATAATAATATATGAACAGGAAACTTCAAAGCAATGTCACAGCTTTGAAACTGTAGTTTACAGGTAAAAGATGGCTCCTTAGAAGGACCAGTGTTTTCAGTAGTACTACGGGAGAGAACAATAGAGCCAGGTACTGCAGTACAATGTCTGCAAGTGCTAACCAGCTGTGAAGCACTAAAAGCAACTAACACCACCACATCCACACACGATTTATCACAAAATTCTAAGAAACCTTAGAATTTCACCTGAATAAATACACCTTCTTAAAAGAAGCAGAAACCTCCTATCCATAGCCACCATTGTATCTATCTGAAGAGGTGAAAGTGGATGGATGAAACCAAGGAAGAAGCCAGCTATGCCAAAACAAAGTCAGCTGGTATACATACTGTTATTATGTAAAATATCAAAACAAAAAAATGGCTATCACAGCTTATTTTTTTCTGAAAGAGACATAATGCAGTGAAGTAACAATCAAGCAGTTCAACAGGACGTTGCCGTACTAGCAAACAGAACTGCAACATTCAGGATGTTGTATTCACCCAACAGAAGAAAACCTAATCCCTCCTCCCAGAAGTATTTTTCAAATTAATATGTAACAAATATTTTTACAATACAAATTATGTCTGCAAGTATCCATCTTTTTAGTGAGTTTCACAATTTAAAAACATCTTTTCCTCTTCCAACAGAGAACTTTCTCCACAAGTAAAAGCTACTAGTAAATTCTGCAGAAGAGATGACAGTACTTACTTGCTTTTCCTTTTGTCATTTAATTTTCTGCTACTATGTTTACCAAAAGTTCTCACAAATGGCAAATCTTATTTTGCACCAATCTGGAGTATTCACTTATAGATCACATACCAATGCTCTCCCACAAAAGCACACGTCCACACAGGTTTGTGAAAGACCTTGTACATATTTATCTACATACAACCTATTTTTGGAGTTACACCACTGTGCATGCTTTTTATTGCCTTGAAGGTTATCTTTCCTTCTGTATTTCTTTCAAGTGTCTTTATCAGTTTAATGCATCTTGGCAAGCCTGCTGCTTCCTGATATTTTGAAACAACTTCAGAGTTCGAAGACTCTGAAGTTAAGAGATTTTCATAACAACTAACAAAAGGAGCATGCCTCTAATTAATGTCTAGCTATCTCTGGGTAACTGGAGTAAACTTTGTTATGAATAATGCACTTCTCTGCGCTCTAATTTTCAAATTGGTTTCACAACAGTTTTCACAAAATGAACGCCTTAAACTTTTTGAGTGAAATATATCAAAAGCACACATATCCTTAACATAAACACACTGCCGATATCCCAATATGTCTTTTTTGAACCTGCCTACTGTATGTATTTCTCCTAATATTTCCACTGCTTATTCTAGCTTGATGTTTATCTTGGAACCCCCGGTCTTTCAGATAGGAGACTGCTAGGCACTGATTTATAATGTTTCAGTATTTTCCTGTAGAAAAGCTATTATTTTATATCATTACCTGTTTTCCTCTTGAACTGCTAAAAAGAGCTTCCAAGAAAACCAACCATTTTCCAGAAAGTCTTTGACCCATCTCAGTTATCAGATATTGTATACAGTGAGGCATCCTCTAAACTACCACTTACTGTAATTCCATCTGATCCTGCAGAGTTTACTGATAGCACTGTTAATTCTCTTCTAGAATGGAACATGACAAGAAAGTAAATAAAAAATGTATAATCTCAAGTTCTTGCTAACAGCCTCCCTACCAATTGGAGACACTAGGTAAAAAGCAAAACATTATACACTTAAGCTTATCAAACTTCAGGCTTTATTATTTTAATTGGTTTATTAACAATTCCTGCTCAATGATACCTTGTTTTTGATCCCTGGCATCTTACACATAAAATAACTGAATCTGGTCATATCTTTGACTTGAATAGGGGTCTTACAAATATCAACATGTCTCTCCCACTCAGATCTTTACTACTACCTTCTCTGCTTCCTCTCCCCTATAACTCACAAACTTCTCTGCCTGCCCTGTAGTCAGGCTGCTTCTCTTTCAATATAAAGGAGCATATTCCACCTAAAAAGGTCAGCTCTCATCCCCTGGAGCAGAGTTCCACATGCTCACGTGAGAGGCACACAACACAAGCCTTCTCTTGTTCTGTTCAGAGAGAAAAGAAAAGAAGATAAATATTGAAACTCTCTAAGTGGAAATGCTTGAAGGACCTTAATAAGCTACAGTGAACAATCTACACATGTTCCAGTAGGAACTTTTCCTACCATAAAGATTAGTATTTGCAGTGAGCTACATGCACAAAAACACAGACGCTCCCCTATGTTTTGAAGTCCACATTGGTCTTACAGGGTCAATCTGACTCATGGACTGTCTCTTCATAAATACATGTGCGTACGCTATCCCCGAGGCTGGTGAACACGAAAAGGTTGCATGCAAGAACATACTATCAATCCAGAATTTGAAAGACTTCTTTAATATCTTTCCTAAAATTAAAACTAAAGATATTCACTGCACTGTATACCCTGTAAAAAACCAACCAAACAAAAAAAAAACCACAACACACCCACAAAACCTCAACCTGTAGATTATAAAGCATAATAACCATACACCTTTTTTCATAAGAGTAACACTGACAGCAATATTTCCCCATGGGACTCCTGCATTTACTCTAAGGAACAGAGTAAGAACCATGACTTAATCTTTTAACAGTCTGATAAAAGTTACTGCTGCTGGATTTAGAGTTTTGTTTTGTTTCTTAGACTTGTACTGATCTCATTTTTATAATCTATTTATTTTTATTCACCTGATTTAATTATCTTATTGGTTTACCACAGATAAGCATACACGCCTGGTCTTCTGATTTATACAA
The DNA here is from genome assembly GCF_963921805.1 of Phalacrocorax carbo. Lineage (NCBI taxonomy): Eukaryota > Metazoa > Chordata > Aves > Suliformes > Phalacrocoracidae > Phalacrocorax > Phalacrocorax carbo. The sequence goes on along the minus strand of NC_087514.1, from coordinate 130,348,705 downwards.
CTTTATTTTGATAGCTGATCAAATTACTCTTGTGGTAAAACTGACTCTCAAAGTAACAGAAACAGCCAAGCCAAACGTAACTGCAGACCTTGTTACCTGTTCTTACTGAAAAATCTCAACTGACAGCCACTATGCAGAAATATTTGTTTACCTTAAGTCAGAAGAACTTTAAACTGTTATCAGGAAGAGGACATGATTCCATAGTTTAAATTATATGAATCCAAGACTCACAGAGTTTCAAGGTCAAAACTCTTGAGTCTTGAATTCATATCATTTAAAGAGGTTTCTGAAGAGATTACTTGAGAAATCCAGGAACTGAACACTCATTCAATGTTCAGGTGACTTCTAAATTGCCAACTATTATTTATCTGAGGTGGGGGGGGGAAAAAACCCAGAAATTCATCCCTTATGCACACCAGCAGTTGCCTTCAACATGCAATGGCGCAGTCTATACCCAGGCTTCCTGAATGTGGTGACAGACTTCCTTTGTTTTTGTTGCGCATGTTATATCATAGCTGAAGGAGGTTATTCTACTTTTAAAGACACCAAATTAAGCCTATTGGCATTGTGTTCTACTTAACTTGCACTGATAAATGAAGTAAGCTCCTTGTTTATCCTACTAACAAGCAGAAAGGCTTCTAAGTGTGATCTCACATGACCATATTCTTATATCCTGCCCTGGCTGTATTCTCTATCTCAGTGCCCTGTATATACAGCTAGATATAAAACACTGAATATCATACTATCTCTTGACCAGGCAGCAAATTCTCTGTGTGTACACATATGTACATATGCACCCATATGCACATACACACTGCATTTGTGTGGATATATGTACACAGGTACAGACCAGATATATAGATATATTTACACACAGCTACACAGGCATGCACACATTCATTCATAGGTAAATGACCACTTCGTAAGCCCCATGTTTTCAGGACACCATCAAGAGAATTACAGGTACTCAGATGGTGTTTTAGACATGAGGACATAGCATTCCTGTGGCACAGGGAGCTGAACAGAGAGCATAATGTAAATGTGGACCCTTAGTAAATACAGACTTAGGATTTCTATCTTTAGTATTTCAATAACTTCCAGCTTTTGTGGAGGTATCATAAAACTGAACTTAAGAGTTCAAACATTGTGTAGGTATGTGTGCGGAGGAAGGTCAATACATTAGGTATTACAGCTTCAGAGATACAGCTCACAGTAGTATTAAGGAGAAGGGCTTGTGCATTTCATCAAGGTCTGGCTGCCCTGCAAATGATAAATCACTACTGCTGGTACTTCTGCAGATGGTTAAGTCAAGCTATGCAACAGCAGGAGCACAGAATTAGGTAGCACTAAGAATTAGAATAAGGTGCACAAAGTGTAAGGCACAGTCAGATTTTCTGCTACTGCAGAAAAGGCAATGTTAAATGTACATAAAGCTACTCCTTATATATTCTCCACAAAATATAGATGCTGCTTAGAGTGTATTAACAACTGTCAAGTCCAGCAAAGGGATTAAAGAGAGGACAGTCAACCATGTGGGCATGCGTGTCGGACAGGAACCATCCCTACCATGAGTAAAACCCTATACCAGGATTCATCACCTGCTGACCGATACTAGGCAAACAACAACTTCCCTAAGCCATATATCATATTCAGCAAGGAAGAGATTTTCTGCTTTCCCATCTTAACTTGTAAAAGGCGCAGGGGACTGTCCCCTCTGACACCCTCCTCCTTTCTGCCACTCAGGAAAACATCCCATCAATGCATCAGCAATCAGCAGTTTAGCAACCAACTCTCTGCTGTGCAGTTTCTGCTGAGAGTTATGACAGCAGAATCTGAGTATATTCCTCTTCAGAGTTCCAACATTTTATTTGCTTTGGAGTGTGCAAAAACCAATAACGACATGTCAAAGCTACTTCTACTACTCACTTCTAAATGTTTTTCCTGCAATTCCTTTCCTCTTTTTGTGCCCTCCTACATTGCAAATATTCTAATCCACAGTGACAGCACTTAGGGGCTGATTGAAGTGTTTGCAAGTGATAACAAAAATACGTTCAAATGGCAGATGGCTTGCAGGGACAGATCTGCAACAGAGAAGGAAAATAATTTATGAGCAGAACCTGCTTTAAATTTGCAGTAGAACCATTACCTTCACCATCCTCAATGCATCAGGAAAGCAAGTAATTGTAATTACAGATGGGACATAGCTCTTGCATATTTAAAATACTCAGTAATTACTGGAGTGAAGGAAGTCAAGTAAAATGCAGAAAGTAATTTTATTCTTCCACAGAAATGAAACAGATTTAACATTATCATTGTCTAAAACTCATCCAATTCTTTAATATTTGTTTAAACTATATTAGTCTCAAAAAAGAAATAAAAATCTGACTCCTACACTTTAAAAAAATAATTGCTTTAGGGAGATGTAATGAACTTTTAATACATTCGGGGTTTTTTTTTCCTTTTTTCTTTTTTAAATAGGAGATTGATAGCACTTTTTCGATCTTTTGCCTGCGGGCAATGTGCTGGCTTCAACAATTCTCCAGCTAATACAGCCCCTTGTTAGGCACTGTGCCAGACAATGCCTTATCCAGAAGAACTAAAACCAGGCTATTGACTTCACTTGTGTTCTTCCCCAAGCTAGGCTCACAGTACCGGTTTCAAGACAATCCTGTGGTACAGTCTGACATACAGTTCTTGCAAAGGTCAGGCTCTTTGCAATGAAAAGCAAACAAGCCATGCTTCACGAGTCCCACTGAGGCTCAAACACTTCCCAGAAACTCATCTCCTGTAGCAGAAGAAATTTTCACCAAGATGAAAACATGAATGAACACCAAGGGATCAGTATGGAGAGGAACATTGCTTGGAAAGTCCATTCTTTGATATTTAGCACAGCATTAATTCCTCCTGAATACTTCCCTGTGCTTACAGCACTCATCACCTCTCCATCACACCGGATGACAAAAGGCGCCAGGTCACCATATAGCCTTTCCATCACCTGAGGGCATAAAAGGAGTCTTTCTCCAGAAAATTTAATAGGTACACCACCTCCCTGTCACCTTCATCCCAACGGCAAACTTAGTTACAACTGGCCAAAAGATGAGACGGGACCCTCAGGTGGTCAACTAGTCCACTCATTTGCCAAAAGGCTAGCATTTGCTTAAATAACCTCCAGAAACAAAGATCAACAGTCTCAAACTATTTCCATCATACCCAAACTTTTCTTGCTGCAAATTCAGGTGGTCACTTTTTGTCCAAATATGCATGGGGGGTGGGGGGTGTCAAAAGGACACAAATTTCTCCCTGATTCTTACAAAGCATCAGGTCTGACCCACTGAGGGCTTTTCTGGGAGCTGGTATTAAGCTCAGCTGGCCCACTTCTTTAGTTGACTCAAAACTAGACTTAACCATTTCAGCTCTGGTCTTCCCCGCACCACTAACGGTGGTGAAACAGAGACTCTGTTCTGTATTTCAGACTGAGCGGGGAAAAGCCAGACACCACTAGAAAGAGTCAGGAATTAGTCACCAGCAGTAGGAAAGGCAGTAGTAGGAACTAATGCCAGAGAAGCTTATTTATTTGCTCCCTGTATTAACTCACATTGCGCGCAGCACTGCAAATGAAAGCACAGAACGAGCATTCAGTCTAGAACCAAGCTCTCCAGAACCCAGTCTGCCCATCACTGTCTGCTTGGACCCAGTCCCCTTCTAGTTTGGCACTCCTCTTGCAGTACTTTTGTCTACACCATGGTGCTCTCATAAGAAGCTGTGTGAAAAGGCTCAGCATGGACAAGATAAGGGAGAAAGAAGAGGTGTTCCCTGGGGAGAAGCAGCAGGCATTAGCCAAGAACACACACCACAGTTTGTTATTACTCTCTCTGTTACTCAATGATTTGTCCCAGTATCTTCTGAGGAACCAAAATTAAGATAACTAGTCTATAATTCCTCTTGTCAGCCTTTTAAGAGCTAGGCAATAAGCTGGGCTGTTTTCTAGTTTCCATACACATATATAACAATTCCTGAAATGGGTGACAATTATGTAGAAAGCACAAAGTACTTCCCTTTCCAACTCACAACACAAAGAACCATAGAAATCCCGACAAACTTGGAAAGGTCTTTATGCAGTAAGTTATGAACACAACTAACGAGTTTTCATACTAAGCAATCATAACTCCTAATAAGACAATCATATATTTTTAAGACAATAATGCCATTGATTTAACCAAAGATATAGCAGAACACAATTTGGTCTATCAAATCCCACACAAACTAAGTTCACTTCTTACTCCCTTCCCCATCTTCATCTGAAACACCACAATTTACCTGTGAAGGCATCAGAGCAGATAGTTGTTACTTTTTTGTTCTTTTAGATAGATCTTCGGAGCCACACTATGCAAAAGACCAAAACCCAAACAATGAAAAAAAAAATCCCTAACATACAGAATTCACCAATGAACTATTTTCATTATCTACTTTTGTTATCTACTTTGCAACTTCATGAGGCTCAAAACAGGAAACTGAGCCATGACTTTACCAACAAAGGAAAAGCAGGGGAACAAATGAAACATCCAGCTGAGGAGTATCCCTCGGGGAAGCATTAATTCCAGTGAAGTCAACCCTAACACTGAGCAATGGAGGAAGCAACAAAAAAAACCTTGATGAACCTAATTAAACAAAAGAAAAGGGAGAGAGAGAAAAAAAAAAAAAAAAAAAAAAGGATGAGCCTGTAAGTTTTCCAACCCTTTGCTTTTTGGTATCAATGAACCACACCCAGTTTTGAAATTAACTTGAGCTAAGCCTTCAGTAAAAATGGTAACTTACTGTAGTACTGCCTGCATTCTAGGGTTTTTTTCCTACATATTTCATGTGTTCTGATCTGTACTGATGTTCCCTTTTCTTTCGCCAGCCAAATCTGGAGAACCTAATGATGAACTGCTTATGAATTTACCTAATCTAGGGTTTATGTAAAGGCATAGGCACTTTTGACATTTAAAAATGCATTTTAAGCCTTAATTTGACAATAAATGCTTTGAACCACGAGTATTAACAATGCCATAAAGACAAAGCTAACAGATAAAATAACAGCAAGTTGGTAAGGAATGGGAGTATCTCTCCTAGTATTTAAAAAAAAAAACCAAAACAACAAAAAAACCCACCCTCACATAGTGTGTGGGAATGACAGATCCGCTCTGGCTAAAAAGACAAAGTTGACGTGCTTAAAGTACATGTTTAGGATCCTAGACTTGGCTTAACTCAAACAGCTTTGATTGGATGGGGTCCCTCAACAGTATTAAAACTGCTCTAATTGCATTCTTCAAGCCAGCTGAAGGCTGACAGCTTCCGCTCTCCCGCTCGCTATCAGGGCACATCAAGGACTTCTGTTATGAGAGGAGCACCTGGTCCAAATTTATTTCAACTGCCCAGAGCAAAATGGGAAGGTGCTTAATGTTCAGCCACAATGGTGACATTTTTACGATACGCCCAAAGTTCAGAAACAAACAAATGAAGGATTTGAAAGGCGCACGAACAGAAACGGTGACAATAAAAATTCAACATTAATATATCAATTTTAAAACATATACCACCCATATTCTTGAGGGCAAGGCCAAAAGTTCAAGGCAGAGAAAAGAAGAGATCTGTGTAGCTAGCTTAGAAGAAAAAAAAAGTTTCTATAACTTTTTGAAAGAAATGCTGACCTTTTACTAAAAATGACATATGCAATTTCATTATATGTTAGATGGCTACTAGTAGTCCCACTCATGCTACCCAGAAGTAGTGGCACATTTCAGCTTTAGCAGAATAGCAACAAGTGATATGAACTGAATTTTTTTCTACTTTTTTTGTTAGCTTGTCTAGTCTGTGTCCCCCCCCATGTTAAAAATCAAACTAACTGGAGGGGGCATGGGGAGATGCACACAGGCTAATATTATAAAATTTTCAGATCAGTAGTGAGACGTCAGTGAATAAGTATTGACAAATTTATTGTAGTGTTAAAGAGGCTTTAACAATGTCTCTCAATGTCTTTGGAAAATACTATTACTATTTTTAATCAAACCTTTATGAACACGACAGTCTTGTTCAAATCAAAATTAGGCCAAGTTTATTTCTCCAGCTACAACTAAATTAAAACTACTGTCATTATGTAAATTTATAGAAGATTTCTCATGTACAGAATTACTAGATTAGACAGTGCACTAAGCGATGTTTTTAATTTTACAAATTGAAACACTGAAATTGCTTCACAGTAATCAAAGCATATCCACACAGTAAAGCAAACACTACAGAAAAACTCACAACTATGCAATGACATAGGAAGTGGCAAGTAACTCTTTATAAATAATAGCTGTTAGGAACAATTTTAAATGTGTTGCAAAAACAAGAAACAAATTATTCTACATTAAGAAATTCTGTACTATTTATAATAAAGATCTGAGTTCTATGCCTTGGAAATTTCTACTTAGGTATAAGAATATACTGAAGAAGAGAAATTAAATTCTTTAATCAGTATACTGGCTTTTGTCCTGCAGTAGAAAGCATCTATTTCCTCCTACTTGGCAATTATTGGCTTACTTCCCAATCAGTTTGTATGGCCAGAGTTGATGCCTCTCATGAAAATACCACACACATATGTGGTATTTTTCTTTACCAAATAGCCAAAAGTGTAATTTAGCAACTGACAAGAGAATCTGCAGTACAATATAAACTATTAAAAAAATACCTCATTCAAGGAAGACTGAAATACTTAACTATACAGGTAAAAAGATACTGTCTTTAAAAATTAATCCCAAGTAATTTATGGAATAGTTAACACTACAATTTCTTTTAATTTTAAACTGCAGCTCTGCCTTCTCATGCAATTTCCCCTCTATTCTGCATGGTGAATTAGAGCACAATGCCCAAGCACAGACTTTTCTTGATGGTGTCTGCTGATACCAATCACTAGGATTGTCATAACTATTGTGCTTGATCAGCAGCATATGTCTCAGAAATATTTTCCTTCTGCTTGCTTCCTATTAAGTGGGACAAGTTTCCTTAAGGTTTTTCTCAAGAACACCTGACTTTAAGAAACATCATTTGTGTTCCCTTATTTTACCTACATAACACTTATACTGACCATTTTTCAGATAGAAATTTTTAGTGTACTAACAAATGTCTTGTTTTCATTAAAGAAGCAATGATTAAGAAGTGGCATTTACCAGCATTTAAATATCTTCAAAAATCCAAATCCCAACCCTGCTTTGCCCCAAAGCCTCTAATGAAATCAACAGTTAAAAAAAAAAAATAACCAAACTCATCAGGACAGACATGTCAGGGGAAATAGATGAATAGTGGAAGAAAGAGTTAACAAAAACTGCAGTACACCTCAAAATGAGCTATAAAAGTTCCATAATGAACCTTCTAATCCTGAACTCTCTCAGTCGCATTCACTTATATTTCTTCATGCTGCCATCTCTCACTGCAAGTATAACAAGAAAGTTAAAATGTAATTTTACATGTAGGTATATCACCTCAAATTAGCAACATAAAATTACTGACATTTATTCTAAAGAAAGCCCTACTGGCTAGAGGTAAAATGCTGAACTAGCATCTGTCAGTACTGCTAATTGAGGTAAGGTTGGGAACTATAAAGTACTATGAAAGGAGTAAAATAGTACCAAATGGAAATGCTGAGAAGGTACACTACCCTTTTGACACTCTAAATTATTATCCCGATTAAAGCAGCTAGTATGTTTGACTCTTAAAAGTGCCATGAACAATAATGTGCTTCAGAATTGCAAGGAACATTCTTACAGGCCACAGTACCTGAAAAAACACATTAACAAATTCTTGCAATGAAATACCTGCATGTTTGATGTGTTTTTAATGAAGTGTTCCATCTTCTGTACTTTTAAAAAGCATCCATGTTTTTTAGAAAAAAGGCACAAATGCCACATTTTCACCTCCAGGTTCAACAGTTCCACCTGGTTCTCTTCAGCCTAAGTTCTGAACGAATCTTTGCACCACAAGCTACTTGCAAGATTCTTGCCATCATCTTGTGAATGACAACAACAGAATAAATCCAACAGTGGACTCAAAGGTAGAACAATTAAATCTAGAGGAGTATTAACAAAACCTACCCAACTTTACCTTTTTTGCCTTGTTTCACATATCTACCCCTGTGACACCGCAGCATGACAAAACCTGTAGAGTTCTGTCTATTCATTTGGGAACACGTGGCAAATTTTACTGTGGCATCTAGAAGTTTTCTAAAGAAATTCAGTTTATCAAACAGATATTCCTTCTTTGTTTTTCAGGAGGAACAGCAGGGGAAGAAAATGAAAGACTATTCTGATCCTCATAGTCTGACCTATGCCTACAATTTGTTACTAGCCACAGCTTTTAGAAAATTCAAAGACTTACAGAGCACCAGTTGCCGTGGTAAAATATAAAGGCAACATGAAGAACATTCAAAGATGAGGAGGACTATATTTCATTTACTTCTGTATGACTTCATGTGGTAGGTCAATTCATGAGAAGCTACCTGCTCTTTGAGAAAAAAAGCTGAAACCTGAGGGTAACGCAGTCACAATAGCATGGCTGCTCTGCTTGAGAATATTAAGCTGTATCAGTTTAAAAGCAAACATTTATGGCCAGATTTTGTGGTGTGTTTTTTTTTTTTTTTTGTACAGACTGCTCGCATGAGGAAAAAAAATTACAGTATATATTTCTGACTTGCAAAAACTTTCATAACAAAGAAAAAGTTCATGCCTTCTCCTTCACTCCCCAGATAAATTTCAACTGGTTTAACATTTGGACACACTAAAATGAAGCCAAATAGAGTGCACTTTATATCTGAGCTTGGAAATCATTTTCCATTTATGAAACTTATGTAGGTCATTCACTGTAACCTTAACCTCATGAAGTTCAACAAGGAAAAGGGTAAAGTCCTGCACCTGAGGAAGAACAAACCCAGACACCAATGTATGCTGGGGGCCACCCAGCTGGAAAGCAGCTTGGCAGAGAAGGACCTGAGGGTCCTGGTGGACACCAAGTTGAACATGAGCCAGCAATGTGCCCTAGTGGCAAAGGTGGCAAATGGTATCCTGTGCGGCATTAGACAAAGTATTGCCAGCAGTGCTGAGCAGAGGTCCTTCCCCTCTACTCCAAACTGGTGAGGGCCACACCTGGAGCACTGTGTCCAGTTCTGGGCTCCCCAGTACAAGAGCGACGTGGACATGCTGGACAGAGGGCCACTAAGATGACAAAGGGACTGGAGCATCTCTCCTATGAGGAAAGGCTGAGAGAGCTCAGATGTTTGACTTGGAGAAGAGAAGGGTCAGGAGGGTCTCATCAATGTGTATAAATACCTGAAGAGAGGGTGCAAAGAGGATGGAGCCAGGCTCTTTTCAGTGGTGCCCAGTGACAGGACAAGAGGCAATGGACACAAAAAATGAAATACAGGAAGTTCTGTCTGAACATCAGGAAACACATTTTCACTGTGATGGCGCTTAAGCACTGGCACAGGTTGCCCAGGAAGGCTGTGGAGTCTCCATCCTTGGAGACTCTCAAAAGCTATCTAGACATGGTCCTGGGCAAGTGGCTGTAGGTGACCCTGCCTGAGCAGGTGGGTTAGACCAGATGACCTGCAGAGGTCCCTTCCAATCTCAACTATTCTGTGATTCTGTAAAAGCAGCTTCAAAATTTTTATGTGCTCTTTACAGTCACCAAAGAAGTATTTTCCATATTCTAAATGATCTGAAAGTCAGTTTTCATATGGGAGACTGCATGTATGCACACATGTGTGTACAAATACACACAATCATCCTCGCTTCTTTTAAAGGATAGACAATCAATATTTAATTCTTAAACCATCTCAAGCATTCCACATCCCAAGGCCTTCCAAAATAATACCTAGCTTGAAAAGTCACGGTGCATCTACTGCATATGAACAATTTTTGAGAGGGAAAAAGGACACAGTTATTCTTGAATTAAGAGTGTCAGAATAGTCTATCAAGCTAATGAAGGAGCTACCTACTGTAAAGAAGTCCCCGATTTCAGAAAAAGAATATAGAAAAGCCTCAAAAGCCACCGAAGTTCTCCTCTGTGTTTTGTCAGCATTCAAGTGACATCCATACTTCAGAATTAACAGAAATGCACTGGTTAACTGGGGCATTAGAGCAACCTTCGCAGAGCTGGACAGTCTGTAAAGTTCATTAGCACCCAGATTACCTTCCTACAGTCTCTTTGAGCCCCTCAAAATCATCTGAAAGATCATCATTCTGACACATTTTTCTTATATACCTAAATGACCTTTCAGATATGCTCTTCAGGTTCTCTCTGTTAACACTACATGCCAAATGTCACCAAAATTTTTTTGAAGTCTCGTCTCACCAGAAGACATTTTGACAGGCCATTTTGTTGCTAGATACAGCAACAGAATTCTGCTACACTGGGGGTGGGAGACTGAAAGAGAGAAAGGATCTGATCCCTAGTCAGGTACATCATTAATTCTGGTATCTCGCAGAGTTGTCAGCATATACCCAAAAGCCTCACAGAGGAAGGAGGGGCCACTACTCCAAGTAGCTCAAGGCTCCTGGCATCCTCAGTTACACAGGTATTTTAAAGAGATCAAGGTAGCTAGAGAAAATAGGCAGCATGGGCTGCAATAGAGGGCAGTTCCCCAGTCTTAAATACCACCTAGGTTTCCTAACAGTTCCAGCTTTAACCAGGGTGACCAGTTTCAATTAATACAGGCTGACACACCATTTTTCCAGACCTCACATATACTTTGGCACATGGCCACTGAATAATCTCATCTCTTCTGAGGAGCAGGCTCAGCTTACACCCCACCACATGAGCAAAAAATAGGGCACACACCATGTAGTGCTCCAAGATAGTTCACACTGCCGGAATGAATATAAGCACTCCTTCCTGCAAAGCCCACTCTACCTCTAACTGCAAACAAAGCAGACACACCAATACTTCAAGAGGATTAGGGATGACAGGAGGGAGGGTCGGGGGACCCATTTTTATTGGAGAAGGGGAAAAAATGCATTGCTTCATCCGTACCAGTCTGAGTGTCCTTCTTTTGACTTGCTAGTCCTTCTCTTCCAAAGAATTTCATGGCAATAAGATGACCCAGTTCAAACAAACATCAGAAAAAGTCTGCCACATTTTCTGAATCAATCAGTACAAATGAAAACCATGAGAAACTGGGTGTGAATGAGCAAACAAGGATCAAAAGATCAAAAGACAGGAGCTCATAGAGCTTCAACTTCACAGCAACAGATGAACAATTTTCAATAAAAGGAGTCCCTAGTAACTTCCAGAAAACTGAAATATTTCAAAGAATTATTCAGCAACTGGAAGAGCAGGAGACCTTGGACCAGAACCGCTTTCTACTGCACATCCCTTTTCCCTTCGAAATTGTTGTCTTTTTATCAGCATTACCTAGTGCACCATGAGCACTCAGGAACATGGGCTTACACAGCAGGAGTGGAAAAAGTTCCCCTGTCCTCAGGGGTGCAGCTGCACCTCCAAACATGCTTCAGCAGCATCTGAAGACAGCTCATCTGACTACCACCATTACAGGATGCTCACTGCACTAAAATAGCATTAGAAAAACATGAAATTCCAGAGAAGTCAGACTTCTCAGAGCCATACAATTCCCAGTGTTAATTCGCTACCAGACAAAGAGCTTACCAAGGGAATTTTAATGAATAGGTAATGAACAATCATGACCAACCTGCTGGACAAGCAACATAAAACAATCTTTTTATGCAACCAAGCAAATTATAACATTATAGGACTTGCATGAAATTTCACATCACACGCTGAACATATGAACTAGGCAGTGGTGCGCGTGCCTCTGTGTGTGTGTCTGCTCTACATGGTACCTGTCAAAGCAGACCGCCTACAGCTTCATCAGAAGGAGACTTTAAAACCTTGTGAAAATCCAAACGGTAAAAGGAGCTGAGAGGGTGGTACAAAGTAACTAGCTTCTCCAAATAAATACTCTCCACAGCTGTAAACTGGATCCTGAGTTCCTGGGGAAGCAGGAACAAATCCTCAGATAAAAAGCACATCTATTTAATGAATAGATATGTGGGAGCAAAGAAAGGCTGACATTTCTATAGCAACAGAGTTAATGGTGCGTGGAAGTATTTAATTCCACATTTTCAATTAAATTTTCTGGCTTTCACTGTTTGTTCTTTTGTTACAATGCAAACTACTTCGGATATTCTTCAGGGTTTGGGAGGACACAGATTTGAGAACTCTGAAGCAAAAATCTAAGTATAAAAGTCAGCAAAACTGGGTTGATTTTATTCCATCTAAAAGCTTTTCCCACCCAGGAAAGTTTCCAGAAACACGAGCTGAACCTTGAAGTTTCTCAGATGCTCTTTCCCAGGCCTTTATAAACCAAAAGCAATAAAACATTGTAGGCAAAGCATTCTGATCTTAGACACCATGTACAGTACTTACAGCAACCACCCTATAGAACTCTTGTTATTGCTGCCTATTAAAAAAAAAGAAATCTGAAAACCAGAGAGTTAAAGCCTTGCTGCTGTGGAGTAAAAGAATGGCCTTTTTATGGTGTGCTACTGCTGCCTTAAGGGGTAAATCCTGTTTAGGGCAAACCCTAGAAACAAAAAAGCCCAGCATCATTATTGTATTAAACAGATCCCTCTTTTTGCTGATTTTATGGCACACGTAGAGCCAAAAACCTCCTTATCAGACCAAATGCTCAACTACTTACTTTGGAGCCAATTAAAAAGGATTGTAAGATGACTTTTAAATTAAGGCTTTCAAGATATCCAACCAGCCAAGTAAACTGTGAGAGCCGGATGCCTGCCCTCAAAAGGTTTAGTGCTAGCGTCCCACCAACCACTCCCTCTTCTTTCATAAATAGTTATTCAAGATTCCAGGTTCCTTCTTTGATATATGCAAGCTGCTTTTGGGGAGGATTGGTCATTTTATTTGCAGGTAGGGTGGGGGTAGGGGGAGAAGGGAGGGAGAGAGGAAAAAATCAAAACTATGCAGCTTCAATTCGTATTGCAAACGCAAAAATTGTAGGCTACCAAAAAAATAATCACGGTCATGCTAGAAATGATACACCAAAAATCCAACAGTGAACAAACTGGAGAGCTAATGTCAGTAGAAGAAATGAAGGTATCTATCTGAGGTTAACTTGTATCTTTAAAACAAAAAGAGGCTACTAATCTCGATTCTTTATCAAAAGCTCTAATATTTCAAAGCAGCAGGACTTTTAGCAATAAGAACAACCATCACCTCAGACTCATCCAGATTTTTTAAAGGTATTTAGGTACTTACAGAAGTAAGTATCTTTTAAAAGATTCCTCCTCAGCTATTTCTATCTTTAATTCATAAAATGATAGCTAGCTAGACATCTTAATTTTGTTTTAACCAGAAGCAACAAGAAAGAATGAGGGGAAGTAGTAACAAAGTTTTCCTTTTCTCTTTTTCAGTAGTGTTTGAAAAGCAGAGCCTTCTCAGTTACATGCACAGCAAGAAAACATTAATAAAACTTAAGACATTAACTAATTATAAGGTAACAGACCACATTTACACTACTTGTAAACACATCCCCATTGGGAAGATGTGTCACATATTAAGGTCCAACCATTATTTACCATATCATCAGGTCTGAATATGGAAACACCATGCTGGTATGCTACATATACTGTTTTCAGTTTTCTTTGAAATCCAAACACTAGCTTTACAATGTGTAAAAGCAAGGGAAAAAAAAAAACAAACCACAAATGTGTGCTTTTAAAAAGCCACAAAACACAAAAACAGAAATACATTTAATATTGAATTAATGACTAAGAAACACCATTAAAAAGCATTCAAAACTCTACTGTAATTAAAAAAAAAAATCACATCTTAAAGTGCTGTTTACCACCAACAGCAAAGAAACCTGTCTAGGTCTGTTCTACTGCATTAGACACAAGGAACACAGAACATTACTACAGTAAAACCTCTAGCAGGTAATTATAAAGTATTCAAAACTTTTTGTGTTTTTAAGATAACACATTAGAGCCTGCCTAAAATTAGCTTTTAAAAAATTAATCCTTTAAGAAAAGATCACACATGGGGTCAGTGATATTTTGTTAGTAGAAGCCTATATAGGTTTACTGAAGTGAACTTAGTCCAGGTGAGGATCATGCCCAAATCCTCGTATTTAACTGAATATGTTTTTAATGCTTTTCCCTCTGACCTTCACACTCTGTTGCAGCAATTATATTTTATCTATAAATTGGTGTTTAGTGTTGGTTTATGCTGTGGATAAAAACTTCAAGGTATTAACCCTACAAGAATTTTTTGAAAGAGTTATTGCACACATACTGTGTTTTAAAATATTTACGACAGAAGCATATACATGTATGTATGTGAATATATGCAGACACACACACAGAGCCTAACTTCCACTAGGGAGCAAAAGGTAGCAACCTTTCATCTCAAAACCAAAGTAATTTCTCAGCTACAGAAATACCACATACAGATGAAAAATTTAGCAAGTCTGGGTCTTTTGCCTTTGTTCAACTGATTTTTTTAGTATATCTGTATTTTAAATGACTTGCTTACAGTCTAGAAGCCTATGGTATAAATTTCATCCCAGAGTGAATTTTTATGATGGAGTTATAAACCCCTAAAGAAACAGGGTTTACAATGGAAGTGCTGACATAACTAACTATAGCAGCACTAGCAGTGCCTCTGTAATCAAGGCACATTATATTTATGAGGTAGGTAAAAGTCTGTAACCATCAATCACTGGAATCATATTGACAGATTCTAAGTTTGAGGTCCAACAGAATTAATGTATTCAGTTTCTCACACCATCGATATGAAGGGGAGAATTTGCAGGCACTTTTATGGGCTTATGCTTTGACATCTTTACAGAAATCAGTGAGGGGCTGTCTTGCTGAAACATTTCATTAATCTGCTGCCTCAGCATTTCTAGGTTTTGCACCAACCTTTCACAAAATGCTAGAGAAGTAGACTGTCCAGAAGCCAAATGTGACCTTTTTCACATAAGTATGCTTCATGAACTGGTCATTACAAACATTAATTCTACATATAACCACCAGACATTTAAAATTATACCTAAGAATGATTAATCACCCAAAGAATACCCAACTCCTAAATTATAACTCAACATCCCTATATAAAACAATCTAAAATGTCAGCACCTCAGTCTTTATGATATCACACCGTTCCAATAATTCTGTTTTACAAGTAAATTCCTATTATACATTAATAAGTGCTGTTGGTGGCTAAACTTCATGCCTTTGAGTAATGACCAGGTTGAAGGCAATTAGGCTGGCCAGGTGCAGCAGGGTTAGGTACTAATAAAATGTTTTTAAATTTTACTATTTCCGTTTGGATTTTGGGGATGCATTCCAATCTGCCCAAATTAGGGAGGAAATTGTTTCCATGTTTTCAGCTGTTCCATGGTCTGACTATTACTGACCGATAACCCACATAGATTTTTGGGGGTTTTTTTTTGGTTACTTACACACTCTCACTCACTGGACCCCATGTCTTTTATTTTTCAACTTGTCGGAGCAGTACAATAAGAAAACTAAGAAACTATTATTTAAGTTTGCAGAAATAGTTGTTTTCGATTCAGTCACAGGGTTAGCCAGGCTTGAGTGAAACTTGCCAGAAAACGGAAAATCTGGGTTGGTTTTTGATGTCTTTATCTGTATATAAATGCAGAGTAAGAATCGAAATACAACCGTGTCATCCTCCCTCCATTCCTCTGGAAGTCCAGACTGCTGTGAATACGTTTTCCATAACATGATAGTATTTTTTTAAAATTACCCAAAGCACTTTTTTTAAAATCAAGCTAACTTAACACCATTTACACTAATTTTATAAGCTGTGTTTTTATGAAAGCAAATGTAGCATGTGCAAAGTGCTGTCAACGCCTGTGGTTTAGGTCATAGGAAGAAGGCTTTCTGAAGTGACACCACTGCAATCTGCCTGCAAGGGTCTTCTGGGTGTCTTCATATGTGCATTTACATACACCTTCCTACCCTCTTGCACTTGTACATGCGTTTCCATGTGTGAATCTGCCTGAACCACAGCCTGAAGTTCAGCATGGAGAGCATCACAAAGTCCGTGGCCAGAGGCGTCAGAAAACCTCCAGCCCTACTTCTCCCCAGAATTTCCTCAGAAGGCAAAGCTACCGCCAGGGACCTGAGGAGCTCAGGGGCAGAACTATCCTGTTCCCCACAGATGAGTCCTAAGGTCTTGCACGGCTCGGAGCTTCTCCACTGCACTATATAGTCATTCTCTCACATGAGGCTTTACTTCCAGAAAAGGGAAACAGGAGACATGGATTCTTTTTAGGTGCCCACAGCAGTATTTATTAATTTCCATTATCTACTTGTAAACCATAAAGAGATGCTGCCATGGCTAAGAAAGCCCTTGAGCCACAATTTGCAGGTGACTGGGAGAATATTCTCCAACACGATCAACACAAGCTTGCCCCATTCCTATTGCCTAGAAAGGCATCCTCAGTGAAGCCTGGGAAAAAACGCTGCATAACACAGGCATTAGGTCTGATGGACTACAGCCACTTCTGCAGGAAAGCCACAGCAACGCGGCCATGCTGAGGAATCATCGCACCAGTGGGTGGGCAGGGACACATTTTTCTCCTTCCCAGTGCCCCAAGTTCAGTGTAACAGGCTCTGCCACTCTTTGATAAACAGATTTGCATTCTGAACTCTTTTTTAAGCCTCTGTCAGAAATTTAACCTAGGAAATCTATGAGGGTCCAACTACAATAACAGGAAGGCATCACTGAAATGGACAGGATTTAGTCATAAGTAAACAGCAACCTCCCCTCCTTCTGTAGCTTTTACAGTTTTGAGTCTAGGGGGGAAAAGTCACATATTTTTGAAACTGGAACAAAATTATAATTCTATGTGCCAATTTAAAAAGCCATCATTAAGTCCTATGACTCTATAATTTGAAATTAAACATGGCGTACATTTACTTTCTTGAAGGCATGACTTTGCAGGCAAAATGAAACAGCAGTGCAGCATGCAGATATTGGCACACAGGGAGCTCAAAGAAAATTACCTGCTTTGCTTTTCCACAAGCGAGCAGTGCCCTGAGGAGGGCAGCATGTAGGCATGTATTTAAATATGTAGAAAACTCTTCTAAATCACATGCTTTGCTAAAACTGCCTCGCCTTTCAAGGGATTAGTGAAGTACCACACACACAGTCAAACTTCATCATAAAATGTCGGCAGAGAGACAGCAGGATATTAAACCAAAGCTCACTGAAAAATGCCAAAGCCCTTGCTTTCATGAGTATCAACAGAACAGATTTTTAGTATCTGTAATATCTCAGAATTTCTTCACTCTAAAGCATTGCCAGCCTGATTTTAAATGTGCTTAACTGAAACAAGAGGTTCAATAAACAGATCATCTAATACTGATTACACAAGTAAAATGCAAAACTGCAAAACCACAGCTACTTTTAAAATAAGATCCAATATTAAAACAACTGTATTTCATTTTCAGTAAGTCAGTTTGATAACACAAGTGATAATATACGTGGTCTCCAAAACCCTCCCCCCCTCCGCCCCGCACATTTTAAAACTCAATTGCTTAGTCACTCTTGGTCAGTAAATTTTCATGAAAATAAATAAAGTTTAAAATAATTTTTAAAAATAAATAAAAGGTACCAGTTTCCAAATAGTTTTCTCAATTACTTAACTAAATCTCCAGTTCAGTCATGTTGTCTTAAACATTATAGGAAGGAACATGGTTTCCAGTTATAAAGATTCTGAAAAGTAGTCACAATGCTCAGGGAAAGCAAGATTACAGACAAACACACCATACATTTGCTCTGTTCACAAATAAAACTGGAGACAGGTTTTTTTGGTTTTTTTTGGGGTTTTTTTTTTTGGGTTTTTTTTTTAAGGCTTTTAATATAGCATCATCATAACTGCCCGGTCTCTCTTTTCCTACCAGTCCTATTTTTGTCAGTCACCTCAGGATGATATTTCGAGGTGCTAAATAAAACTGGACTGTAAACAGTGGGGTTTTTTTAGTAATTATTTACAAATTATTTTCTGAAGCTTCATTTAAAAAATTTAAATCCGCAAGCATGGGTAGTATCAGTACCGAAAGAGAACTGAAAATTCCAAGACGGAGTTAACACATTTAAGGAAGAAAGTAGCTATCAGCATTTTAAAAGCTAATTACAAAGCTGGGAGCAGAAGGAAGAAATTTAAGGAGCACGAGGAGCTGCATTTTGCCAACTGCTGTGCAGCAAGCGGCAGCGCAGGGCAATCTGCTGCCTTGCAGTGCCCTCTGGTGCTGTTTCTATAGAAGTGGAACATCTCGATGCTCTCACTGACAGCACCCAAGCTACCCGCCACCACTCTCTGGCAAGAGAATTAAACAAGGGTGTCAAACACTTAGTTGAAAATTCTGCAGCCTCTATATAATCACACATGCATAGATTTAATGTAAAGAGCGTAACTGTGGGAAAAGCACTAAATCGCACAAGGCGTCTCTTGAACAAAATCCCACAAAGAAATATAAACCCACAACACAACTGTTCCCTGAAAAAGGAGCATCCAGCAAATTGTCCCAGAATATAAAAATATACAAGGAGGGAAGGTCAGAATTGTGTTTCCACCTGTTCACAAAACTCAATGCCCTGTATTTCTTATGGTTTTTGGTAGCTACAAAGAACGCAATCCCCTTCTTCCCAGCTAAAAGATCAATAAGCACCCATAAACTTAACCACATAAACTGAGGAATGCTTTATTTCAATGCTGGTCATGTTGTGATTAAAAAAAAACTTTTGAAAGAGCTGTACAGACGATGCTTTCAACAGGATAATCTCACAAGAGATGCTTTCAAAACAATACAAAGGGGCAGTAAGAAATTGCACTTAGCTCCAACTTAAAAACATCACCAAAGCTCCTCCTCCTCCTGACGACCCTTCAGACTAGTTTGGAAGGACTCAATTAAGCAGTCTGCATGCAGTAGGCTTCCCCCACACCCACGCAAGGGGATAACTTTATTTGGTTTGCTTTGCCTTTTTACTGTACAGGCAATACCCCACATCTCGAGGTAAAAATCCAGACATGGCTCAGCAGCCCCAGGTGCCCATTTCCATAGTGAAGCACCTCCAGCTCCCCAGGAGCTCAGCACCGCTGCAGGCAAGGCTGGCTACACTAAGCTGAGCACCTCTGCAGCGAAACTCAGAGCTACCAGCACTGGTGCTTCAGTCCGTAAAGCCAAGGGCAATATTGTGGCTAGCACAAGGATGCAGAGCTGTACAGTACCCAGATCTTGTAGGTGAGATGAAGTCGGACCAAGTGGTCATGACCGCACATCCAGCCAGGTAAAGCTGTGGCCCAGGATTGCTACTGGGAACCTCCTCTGGCCCCCTCAACAAAAAGGGAATGTCAGGAACATTTTGGGCCCCTAACAGCAGGAAGGACATTGAGGTGCTGGAACGTGTCCAGAGAAGGGCAACGAAGCTGGTGAAGGGTCTGGAGCACAAGTCTTATGAGGAGCAGCTGAGGGAACTGAGGTTGTTTTAAGTCTGGAGAAGGTTCACAGGAAACCTTACCACTCTACCTGGAAGGAGGTTGTAGTGAGGTAGGTGTCACTCTCTTCTCCCAAGTAACAAGGGATAAGATGAGGAAACAGCTCCAAGTTGTGCCAGGGGAGGTTTAGACTGGACATTACGAAAAATTTCTTCACTGAAACAGTTGTCAAGCATTGGATCAGGCTGCCCAGGGAAGTGACTGAGTCACCATCCGTGGAGGTATTTAAAAGACATGTAGATGTGGTGCTTAGGGACATGGTTTAGTGGTGGACCTGTCAGTGTTAGGTTTATGGTTGGACTCTGGTCTTAAGGGTCTTTCCCAGCCTAAATGATTCTATGAACATTCAAAGCAACCATTTTAAAACAAAACAAAATAAAACAAAACAGCCTAACACAATGCTCTTCCTACATATCTCAAGTTTTCTGCAGCTACATGGGAAGGTCATATATTTTTTTCAACATTAAGCCAAGTTTCGCTATCAGTGCTGGAGCAGAGGTGTTAGCCATTAACCATTAACTGTTGTTACAAATGACTTCAGAAGGCTAAGCTTATTGCATCAAACAAGCATTTAAATAAAAAGAACAGTATTTCTAAATTTAGTTATGCCAGAAGATTCTCAAATCCCAAATCACATGCACTTGAATCTGCAAGCAGTGGCAGGCATGGGTATTTAAGGTTTCTGGAATAATCAAACTGTTCAACCTAAACTGAAACTATTAAGTTCTCTCTTAATATTAGTTTTCTTCCCAGCCAGAACAAAAATGTACTTCCTTTCCTAAGGTGTGCATTTCACTTGCATCTAGTGAAACATGTCTGTCGATTACTGCCACAACTACTTCCATTAAATGCCTCTTCCATTTCAGTGAAAGATGTTCCAGTATTTTCAAATAATGTTTCTTCCTCTTACAATAATTCTTTTCAACTGTATTATTTCAGTGTTTCTTCAGAATTCCAGACAGCAAAAACACAACAGAATTTTGTACAACAGACAATAAAACTGCTAGTAATGTCAGATGAATTGCAGTCACTGTATTTGTATTTTATAACTGTGAACATCCAGGCAGTTCAGTAATGGAAGAAAGAAATAAAAGAAAGAGAAAGAAAAAATTATTTCTTTCTAAAATTATCATTAATGAATTGTAAAGAATGCTGTTAACTTTGGTGGGTCGCTGAAAGGAAACACAAATAAGTAAAATACATGAATCCATCATTTATGTGACAAAGCACACACATTTTAAGACACCAGGCACTGAAATGCATGTTTTTAAGATGCCACTTCGCATAACTGGGCAAAAAGTTCCCCTTCTGAGCAACAAGGCACAACATCCAGCTTTTTGGTTGGGGCACCCAACCCAGGCTAAGCAGAGCAATAGCCTGGAGAAGGTGGCAATGATCAAAGAGGCATGGTCATACTTCACCAAAATACACTTTCATAAAAAGTGCACGAAGATACTTTTCTCTATCTTCCCCAGAGAATAACAAATGTGGGAAAGCGGCCCTGCCCAATAATTCCTTTTCTCCTCTCCTGTAAAGCTGAGGCCATAAGCTGCACATGAAGATGGTATGACATTACACATGAAGAATAATTATCTCAAAAGTAGGAGTTGCAAGCAGTGTTCTTAAACTTTTAAGTAAATAAAACTAATGCTGTGATAACCGTAACCATTAGAGTAGGAATTTCTTAGAATAAATCTCAGTGACTAACTGCAGCTTGAAATATAAAAGCTGAGAACCAACAGATTATTCTCCACCGCTCAGAGCATGACTATCTGAAAGACCAGCTTGGGACTTTCAGCACTATCTGTTCTTTGGCATCAGCATCTACCTATCCCACCTTTTACTCTACTGGAAGGAGTTATTGTTAAGGTATTTGGGAAAGAGTTTCACTTTTCCCCCTCCTTTTTCTCTTCTTAAAGACAGTAAAAACTTGGAAGCAGTCTTCTCAAGTTTATAAATAGAATAATTAAAAAAAAAACACACCACAAAAAAACAAAAACCCAAACCAAACCCACAGCAGGGAAGATGTTTCTCACTCTTAATTTTAAGTACATCAGCCTGCAACTCATAGAAGTCATTCAAAGACAGCCATATGGTTGTACTGCAAAGCTTTACCACCAAGGGCCTTTTCCCCTCTGTCCTCAAAGTTGCTGTAACTTTGCTAAGAAGAGAATTAAGTGCAATGGAATGCAAGCAAAAATAAAACCAGTGTTATGTCTCATTTAAACTATTTTATTTAAAAAAAAAAAAAATGCACGTATCACTGACCCCTGACACCTTATGTCTGCTGCTATGAGAGCTAACCGGTAGTCACTACAGTTCCATGTGCCATCAGAGGTGGGATTGCAAAGTATGTGGACACAGCCAAGCAAACAGTGACCTTGCTAGCTGGGGTAGCAAGACTCATGAAATGACAGTGGCACTAGCCTCAGCCCTGCCTGAGAAGGTCCCAGGAGTGTCTGGAGGATTTGCTGGAGAGAAGTCATCTCCTCCCCAGCACTGGCTGTTTTGATACCAAAGAAGGATGGATTAAAACTCTGCTTGGCTACATTAACGCGTAATCCTATTTACTTCCCAATTCCAGTGGATTTTGAAACTGCACTAATTCACACCAAATGGTCCAGAACACAGATGCACAGTATTTCAACCCCTGAAATCCTATGGCTGCACATTATAGGGTAATTCCCCCCACCCCTGCGAAATGGAACAGTCTTGCCTTTGGAAATGAAGCTGTTTAAAGACTAACTGGCAGTGTACAGAGAGCACTTTAAAGTATGAACGTGGTACAATTTTATTTAAGACAGCTTTTCCAACACTGTTAAGGAGGAAAAAAACTGAAATCTTAATTCTCACACACTGATCTAAAGAGCAAACACACAAGCTGAGGAAAGAGAGCACTGATTCTTCACCTGCTTTTAAACACTTTAACTACCTGTGGAGCTTCTGCTCCCTGGGAAGGTCACATCTTCTAAAATGACCTACCTGGCCTTCATGTCAGCTATAAGAACAAGGCTTTCTGTGCTCTACAGGATAAAATTAAGTACAGCATTGAGATGAACTTGGAATCCACCATGATCAGACTGCAGTTTAAGCCGGTGAAAAAGGAAAGGCTTGTCATTACATTCAACACTCCAATAGGAAAGAAACTGGGAATTTTTTTTTCTAGTTGCATGTGTAAATTCTGGAGCTGGATCTACTTGTTATTATAATTGGCCCATTTCTGGTTTGTAAGTATCTGCCAGACCCACTGCAGCTGACCATCTACTCTAATAGTATTTAGGGCAAAATGGTGGGGAAAAAATACACCAAGGAATCATAGAAAATGCTAGTGGTAATGGGGGAAGGGAGGAAAGAGGTACTGTGACAATTCAGTTAAACTTGTATCTTTCAAAAGATCATGAACGATTCACAATACTTCATCATTATCAAAACAGCAGCAACTAATCACATTTTGAAACCAAGCAAAACAGAATTAAAAAAAAAGAGAGAAAACCCATCACTTTTTTAACTTTCATAGCCTTTTTTTTTATTTTGCTGCTGAGTTAAAAGAACATGGCCAGTATGTGTTCACAGGATTATCTTTTTTAAAATAAGAATTATAAAACCCTCAAACAGAAGGTTTAAAAGGAAGTAGTAGATTTTAAAATGTTCAAGTGGCAATAAGAAAAGGCAAAACTTGAAACAGAAAAAAAATTCTTCATATAAATCCCTTACCAAAACATCTACTGGTCTTCTGGGGAAAAGTTATTAGGTTTTGGTTTTGTTAAAGAATGCATGTGAGTTTCTTACGGATTAACAACATTTAACAGTGACACAGAAATTAGTCTTACTATTAGTAATAATATTCCATTAGGGATGGTATTTTGAAGTTTCTTTTTTAAACATAATGTTAGGACTAGCCAAGACATTTCACAGGTCTTTAATATGCATTACATCTCTTAGTAGAAATACATTAAAGAGACATTCATCCTAATTTAGTGGAACAGTAAATAATCTTGAAGTATTTTCAGAAAGTTGTGAGTATGTTGTCTGTCTGAGGCTACAGAAGGGACCTATTTCAGTGTAAAGAACATTTATTCCCCCTGGCAGGTCAAGGAGAAAGCTTTTGACTACCTGCTTCATTTTCACAGCTACAGTCAGGTTTTGCCAATAGGACACGTGGCTGCTCTTAACTGCATTTATAAACAAGAACCAATTTTAAAAGCATGCCTTAAAGCTGACAAGCACAGTAAAAGTTCTCTTTGGTCTGTAATGTTGCACACGAAACATTGCAAAGCATTCATCTGCTTTGTCACTAATACAGAGTAAGGAAGCAGGATTTCAATTCACGTAAAAGAGAAAGTGGTGAGCACAGGCAGAAAGAAGCTCAAGGGCCACAGGGTGACTGCCAATTCCTGTTCAAACCAGGATGCCACACTGCATCAGGTATAAAACCTGAAGTTAAGGCGCAGAGCAACCACCCTACATGGTCCCTGACCCAACCGAAAGCCTTCTCCTGTCGTATCAACACGCATGGGTATAGTCAAGAGATGTGTGGTGGAAACTCTGCTGAAAGCTATGGAAACTCATTTTAGAAATATTCTTCTCCAATTGGGTCTTCAGGAAATTTCTTTTGGAAACTTTCCTAATTGCTACTGATACAGTGGTTGTAGTCATTGGAGACATGGAATGAGTCAGATTGCAGCAGCATCTCAAGCCTTTTTTCAACATCTCATGAAATTTATTTTCAACAAGTCAAAGAACATAGAAAAAAGTTTCAGAAAATTTGAAAGAAAACATTTAAAGAAGGGCAACACATGTAATTAACATATTAACCTGACACTGAGGGCAAAGCAAAGATGGACAACCTAAGCCCGGGGGCTGACTACTCTGCCTGCTTCCTTGACTTGTCCTAGCCAAGCCAGGCACAGACATCCAATGCAGCCACGAGCTCCTGGCCACCATCAGGGCAGGACATGGCCACTGAGTGTTCTGCTCCATGCACCAGCATGGAGAGAAGGGGAACAGAGCCCCTCTCGGGTGAGAAGCTGAAACCACGTTATTTCTCTATTGACTAGAAGTGAGGTGCCAAAACCCACTTGCTTCACCCATGCTGGTATCAGCCTGTAATTCTTCGTTCTCTCTCACCTGCCCCCCCCCCCCCCCCCACAAAAAAAAAAAAAAAACCAAACTAATTGCCAGTCATGAAATCTTACTACTTCTTTTCCCCTCGAACATTTGGGTATGCTGGTTACTCAGTTAACATCCTACCACAGTACTTTATAAATTTTTAGATAGAGTTTTAAACTCAAATCCCTGCTTCACTAA
This sequence comes from Phalacrocorax carbo, assembly GCF_963921805.1. Classification (NCBI taxonomy): domain Eukaryota; kingdom Metazoa; phylum Chordata; class Aves; order Suliformes; family Phalacrocoracidae; genus Phalacrocorax; species Phalacrocorax carbo. The sequence continues at coordinate 130,323,819 of NC_087514.1, read as the reverse complement.
CTGAACAAACTGAAGACCGGTTGCAAATCTTGAAAGGTTCTTGTAACTGAGAAGCCATCACAAGCACACGAGCTTCTAGCAGTATTGTTGCTACACTAGTTCTTAGACCCTTATTATGCAACTTTTTGAAGTTTATGTTATTAAGCAAGTAACTATTGACATGTTTGCCAAGGATGCAAACCCTGAGATACAGAGAGAAATTGCAGAACGTTGCTGATGGGAATCAGGATGAAAGAAACCAAAACTGGTCCATGTGTCAGAAGACACCTAGAAAATGCCTGCAACATTGACAGCATGGTGGAGAGGGGAAGTCTATCCGGGAAGCATTTTCTTTGGAAAGACTAGGGAATCTAGGTGGATAGCTACTGGGCAGTGGCATGCGAAGGCTGTAATAGAAAGATTTCAAATTTTTGTTCACAGGAGTCCAAATTCCCAGTAAAGCACATGTTTTTAATAGTGAGAATAAAACACTGGAAAACCAAGTATTAAGATGACTGGATACTAGAAATGTTAAGCTCAAGATCAGAGGCTACACGCTTTCGGGAAAGTATTAGAGTGAAGAAGCCCTGTAATCAGTGCTGTGCAAGAGGCTCAGAGCAGATCAATACAGTCACGTTTCCCAGTCTGCAAACTGAATTCTGATAGCAGTTTTTTGTTGGGTTTTTTTAAAATAAGAATTTCAAGTTTGGAAACAGCCACTGCGCCCAGGTGAAGAACAGACAGCTGGCTAATACTTGGCTCCGAAGCCTAAACATAAATCACAGTTGTGTACAGTCACTTTTACCTGTGCCTCTGAGCCAGGATTATCTAAAGCAGTACATCGAACAGAGCTAAAACTCCTGCTGCTCGAACGTACTACCAAGCCCAGGAAATTCTTACCCCAGAACTCATTTCTCTGGAGCATGGGGTCAGCCCTGGAAGAGCTGGGACTTCCCTTATGCAGCAGGAAGCCAAAACCAATAAATAAATAAATAAGGCTTTACCATCTTAAAGCAAACCTGGTGGAGAATCCCACTGAACAGCACAATATTACTTGTCTACCAGTTGCAACCTGCAATGTGTTTTCTTGATGTGAGACATCACCACAAAAAAAAAATAGAAAAACCCTCATCACAAGAGGTTCATCACAAACATGAACCTCTTCCTCCCTCACCCTGTGCAGGCAAAACGCATGCAACCCCACCATGCCTCTGGATCCTACCCATGTCACTGATGACACACGAATGTCTGCACACAAGCAAGTACTTGAATGGAAATAAAATCCATTGCAAATATTTATTGTTCCACTTGTACATGCCCACACATACCCAAGCTGTCTGCGCAGTGTTTATACCTGTTTCCCCTCCCCAGAAGTCACCCCACTCCCACAAATTTGGTCCTTTGAAAGAAATTCAAGCTCTAGACAGAATGTACAGATTTTGCTGTCAGACATTCACAAAAAGACATTCAAGCCTATGGTTTGCTCAAAATCAGGTGGTTTGTGGTTTTGGTTTTTGTTTGTTTTTTAATATGCTATAGAGTGTTGCCAATCTTCATTATTAAATAAGGGTCCGGGGTAGGGGGGAAGACTGCTAGCAGCTCAGTTTTGTCACACAGTAAAAAACCCAAGCCCTTGTAACAAAACTCAACACATACATACCTTTTGCTGGTTTGTTTTGACAGCTGTTATTTATACGAGCCTTTAACAGAGTAGAAGCCAGAGGTGGGAATCTTGCTGATTTCCATAGCAGGTTATGCACAGGAAGAACGTCCCAAAACGGCATCTAATCCCTAACAAAGTTTGCAGACTAGCTAACATTTGTACAAGAGATGACTTAAAGCCTGAACATGGGAAACCTAAAGTCTTTACACACGCTGTGATCGCGTCCAGGGGTCTCCTGGGCACTATCATTTCCCTCATTCCTGTTTGAAGCAGAGTTATTACCCGCTCCTCTTGCCAATCCAGTAACAGATTTACCAAATATCTTTGGTAACCTTGCCTATGCAAGAAATTTAGGAGTAAGCTGTTCTCAAATCTTTAGCCAAAGACATTAATTTGGCCTCTGAAGGAAGGCCTTAAGTTAAGAACACACTTTTTATTATTACCTGGACCTACTAGATAAACTAAGACCACCACCAAGGTTTGCTTTAAGACACTCTTCTTGGAATTAAAGCAATGAAACAGACTCCTACCAATATTCCTTTAAAGTTACATTATTGACAGCTAAATTTGTCATACTGAGAACCAGTTTAGGTAATCCAAATGAGCACCAATACCTAGAGCGGTACTTTCTTGAATATATGAGTTAATTTTTGTCCCAAACAAGTGGCTATGGAGTTCTGAGAACATATATTTAAAATATCACAACCCGCATAAAATAACTGTTCAAATACAAGAATCCAGGTCACGTATGCGCAAAGCACATCAAGAACAAAGTTGTTCTTTGTTGCAAATGAAGATGACTGATCTCAGAGATAAGAAAGCACTTTTTTGGTGGGCAGGAACTGAAAATGTTCCTGGTACTCACAGTCATGACACTTCTTACCCTGGGCTTCCAAGGAAATGCTCATTGGCAGCATCCCATCTGATGTACAAGACATGGATGCCAACCAAATGTTCTCAAAGTAACTAAACTGAAACCTTTGACAGCTACACTTCAACAGCGGCCTGGCACACACCTAAGTGCACAAGAAAATGCAGTCTGTAGGTGTACCTGGGTATTTTCAGTTAACCCAAAAGCAAAGTAGGAAGCCAACCAAGAAATGAGACACACCACATTACTAACAGAGGACTGTTATCTAAATATCTAGGACTACACAGCTTACAAAATACAGACCTGAGAAAGGTTTGCCGCTTCAACATCAATGGTCATCAACAGTCGCATGAATTTACCAACGTAGCTCTTTGGTAACAGTGTTGAGAAGGAACAGAAGTGCATATGGGAAAGGCTGAAATATAGGCATGCCCGCTGCCAGTTCTTGCAGCGAGGCATAAGAAAGCAACAATTGATTAAGGTGATAAGACTAATGAAAAAACAGAGAGACTGTTTTCTACACAGAGAAAAAAAAACCTCAGAAGACACAGTTCAAAGAGCTGAAACAATGTAAAGCACAGAAGAGGAAGCAGAAATAAAGGCAAATGAAGTAAAGCGTTATTCATGTTTGCATGTACAGTAGATGAGCTTGTTGCAACTGAGAGCGCTTTTCAGACTGTACCAAAATCCCAGATAGCTGCTTCCTCTATAACCAGGCAAGAAGAAGAAACAGCAGAAACAGCAGCTGGTAAGAAGGAGGCGGGGGGGGGGGGGGGGGGGGGGGGGGGGGGGAGAAGGCGGGTAAGGAGAGAAACTTTTAACCTACACCTGGGGGAATCGAGCCTAAGAATCTTAATTGACTCAATTAAATCTGCAGAGAACAGAGATACTGTAAATACTAGAACTGGCTTGGAAAAGGAAAGGAAAAACCCTCCAAGGCAAAACATTCTTTTATACTATGATCTCCATTGTGCCATGCAATTCAGAAGACAGAGGTTTGCCCCAGGGCTGTATTAGGAGTTATGCTTTGTGGTTTACAATTTTGATATGCCATTTCTGAGGTTTCTTAGGATATCTCATGAGAGAGCAGGATTACAGCATATGACAGAAACATTTGTTCTATTACAGAAGTTCAAATCTGGGGAAGAATCCATTATAGTATACTGAACTGTCAATCCAACTGCCTATTTCTTCCTGCAAAGGAGACACAGGGAAACAGAGCCTTTACTTTATTTAAGCTAATTAAACAGATTAACAACATATAAATGGAAAATGACATGGTGTCTTTCTCCTTAGGATGTTATCAGTGTAGTTAAAGGATTTGGGGTGGGGGCTGTCAATTTTTATGGGTTCATGTACCTGCCACTATGCTGGTACTTGGCCTCCTGACCAAGTAACGGAGGGAGAAACGCTTCATGTGAAATGGAGTCAGAGCCAGAGCAGACAGAAAGCAGCAATGGACCCAGGAAGATCATTCTAACGTACATTCTTACCCCCACGCATTAGCTGGGGAATTTTAGCATTTCAGATCCAAAAACATATATAAAGCCACGACAGAGCTTACAAATATTCTAATAAATATTGCAAGTGTTGGTCCACTCAACATAATGAAAGACCTGAGTTTAAAAAAAGGTATTTAAAACCTGTGTGCAGTTTATGAACTGTACAGAATTAAGTGAAAGTTTAGCCTCAAAAAAAAAACCATTATCTAAACCAGATGCTGGCTTCACAACACTCAATTTATGATAAACTGTTTTAATATTTATACCTAGCACAGGCACTGTAATAAATCAGACAAAGGCAAAATATAATGAGCATTCTGAAGTGAAGAAATTACATGCTTCTGCTTTGTAAAACCAGTTTGTTTGGAAAGCAAAGGGAATAAATCTCACAGTGGCTTAATGATGTTTTTCTTCACCTGCCGTGTCACCAACTATGAAGCCAAAAGAGAAAAAACCTGAAAAACAAAATTATTACCAACAACAGCTAAACGCTGGCTTACCAACTTCCCCCAGGCAGGGGTGAGAGGAGCCCCCAGCCCTCGGTGGGGAGCAGCAGCTTGCCCCGGGAAAAGATTTAAAGGAAATAGTGGGGAAGGTAAGTGAGAGAGGTAGGGGAAAACAATAATCACACAGTTTTAAAGGCATATTACCTTGTGGTGTGGTAAATTATTGAAGAGCCACGTGTATATTTTCTCAGCTATTAACATTGCTTGTTACTAGCAGCACTAGCATCAGTACTGCTCGTTAGCAAGATGGGCTTGCAGTCTCGCAATGCTTATTTGGTTCAAGGTAAAAAGTGAGGTTCTTGCTACCAGCTTATAACTCTTCTCAAAATACCAGTGAGATTCAGGCACCAACGACAGGGAAAGAAAGTTCAATAGCCTATATTCAGGTTGAAAAGTAATAATGAATCAAATCAAATGGAAGAAACAAGAACCAAGCACTTCTGATCAAAAACCATCAAACTTCTGCTTTGAAAAGTACGGGCCAGTTGGGCACAGCGATGCGCGTGGGCAAGAACAGGGCACAAAGCAGGGACTGACCATTTCGTACAGCTCCAGAGCAAACCAAACCCATCCCCTTCCCCACCTCCCAGAAAAAGTTCAGATGCTCCCAATGAAGTGTCAAGTGGCAACTTTGGCACCACATGCTGCAAGGAGAGAATGCAGTTACAGATCAGTACAGGCTAAATAATATAAGCTGCAAAGAAGAGTTTGTGTTATACTGTATTTAAAAGACACAAAATACAGTTTCTGCCTGAAACATCTAGCAGCTAGAGAGGGCAGGTACTGAAGCAGAAAGGCAGACTCCTCACCTCCCCAGATTCAAGGGGACTTCCATTTTTTCACACCTAGGAATAAAGGGTGCCACAACTGTCCTGAAATGTTGTTTCCAGCACAGCTGGACTTGCAGCTTTCCATGCTACCCATTGGCACAGAGGGTCAGAAGAAAACAATGGGAAGTAGTGAGAAGAGAACGGAGAAAACAGCCTGAGTGGGCTTGAGATCCCAACAGTAATGTGAAGGAGTTCCTCACTTTTCAGTAGTGTCATCATAACCTGGGATAGGGTCCAGCCAGCTCTGCCTCAGTAAGTGGTTTACAGTAGGTGCCTCATGCTTACTTTACTAGGCACTTGCAACCTGACCAACAGTCCAGGCAGCCAGGGAGCCACTGCAAGTAGGAGGGGGATCTCCTAGCTTCTAAAGTTAGGAATTTTGTTTATTTGTTTGTGGGTTGTTTTGTTTTGGATTTTTTTTACAGTTCCTTTCTTTTAACAGATTTATACTCACAATATACTACAATCAGCTTAAAAAAAAAACAAAACCCAAAACCCCAAACAGAACATCACCATCATCCCCAACAAAAAAAGGCTTACAGGTTGAATTTGCAGTGGCCTTTCTCAGTGACAACCCAAATGAACGCAGAAAGGTAAGAATAAAAGTAGCAACGAATCCAGAGCACTGATGAATCCCCTGCAGTTCACTTCGCTCCATCCCACTTGTGTGGTTTTGCAACTCTTCTCATCGTTCCTACTCTACACGAGTGGCAGCAACACTAACCCACCATTTGGTTTTGTGTCTTACTAGACATTTGAACGAACCAGAGCAGAAACCATAGCCGGTGCAATACGAACTGGAGAGGGCACCACACTCCTGGCTGCTTTTGGAACTGCCACAGGTACAAGAGACGCCAACAAAACTGAGACCCACTCCCAAAAATCAAAATGTAGACACCAGGCGTGGGAGAGTAGTGTCAGAATGAAGTCAGAAAAAAAATATCTCAGTCTAAATGTAAAACCTATTCAAGTAAGTAATGCTTAGGGAACTGCAGGTGCTACTGTATTACATCAACTTCATTTCCACATTCCCACTCAGTGCTTGTCAGGCCACACCTGGAGTACTGTGTACAGTTCTGGTCCCAGCTATACAAAAAAAGATGTGGACAGGCTGGAAGGGGTCCAGAGAAGGGCCACCAAGATGACCAAAGGACTGGGAAGCTGCCATACGAGGATAGGCTGGGAGAACTGGGTTTGTTCAGCCTTGAGAAAAGGAGACTTAGAGGGGATCTCATCACCATGTACCAGTACTTAAGGAGCAGCTACAAAGAAGACTGAGACTTCATTTTTACATGGAGTCACATGAAGAGGACAAGGGGGAATGGACACAAGTTGCTCTTGGGGAGATTCAGATTGGACACCAGAGGGAAATTTTTCACAGTGAGGGCAGTCAACCACTGGGATAATCTCCCCACAGAAGTGGTTGACTCGACCACGTTGGACACTTTCAAGAGTCAGCTGGACAGGGTGCTGGGCCATCTTGTCTAGACTGCACTCTTCCTAGAAAGGTTGGACTAGATGATCCCTGAGGTCCCTTCCAACCTGGGATTCTGTGATTTGCTGAGCAAGCAGGCAGTACATTTTGTGCCATGCCAGCACCAGTTCAAAGAACACTGTGCAGTTTAGGAAAAGAGCTAACAAAGCCGGTTTCAAAGCACAGGAACTCCCCGTGTCTGGGATTTTGCTTGCGCATTCAGAAACAGCAAAAGGCAGCCCCAGGTCCAGACACAGAGAGGACTGAGGGATACATTTTAATGCAAGAGGTATAATACACTAAAAAGATTATCTTAACCAGTTTAGGCAGCTACTTAAGTTCTCAAGTTTGGATACTATCACAATAACCTCACCTGAAGGACTGAGTGATCTTAATAACCTGTGATGAACCAGTGGGAACAGCTGAAAGGAGAGGCAGCTGCCATACTTCCCAACATCAGATAATAGGGCATACAGCCAATCCTCGCAGGTTCCCAATCTCGTAAGTGCCTTAAGGTTTTGCTGTCCCTTTCCAGACATGGTAAAAGCCAGGATGCCACAGCAGCTCAGCAGACCCTTTTCTTGCTTTCAGAATATCCAGAAGTTGGTTCCCAGAGGCAGCAAGCAACCTAGGGAGATGTCATCTCAGCTCTGAAACCCTGGATGCAATCAGCCTCCTCAGAAGGAGCTGGAAGTTGTATCTGTGACTTTCAGGTTACAGAGGTCCAGCCCAGAGAAGGTACAGGAACTCCAGTCAGGAGAAAAGATGCAGACTAGCAAGCTTCACCACTGGCACTCTTCTGGCAGACAACAAGCTTTAAGTGCTGCTTTGGCATACCTGGCTGATCTTTTTGAATGGGCTGGTGGCTTTTTTCCAGGCTGAAGCAAAATTTTGAGAGTCCAGAAGTAAACACCATCAAATACAAGGGGGCATACTTTAACAGGGCTGTTATTCCCTTTGAAACATAAGCCCCAGATACCTCTATGCCACATGGAGTTCATACACATGGCATAGCTGGCGGGCTAGCAAATACTCTCCTTAGACATTTAAAAACCAACCCAAGGGGGAAAGAGTTTATGTGGCTGGTTGAGGGCCAGAAATTCACGGTGCCCACTCAGAAGACTCCTACACATCAGGGTTCAGGCTCTCCTACATATTCACATACATGAGAATTACACTCCAGGGGGAGGTTTGTTTGAGTTTTGCTGCTGGGCTGGAGATGGAAGGAGTCTGGACAACTAAGTGATAGAAATTTCATTGACACCAGAGTTGTGTCAGCTCCAAGGCAAACTATTCCAGTTATCCTCTTTTTCCTAGTTCGGGCAGGAGGTACACAACACATGTAGTTGATTTGATATACGTGATATTGTTTTGTGCTGGACCCAGAAAAAGCAGTAAAGAGGCAGAAGAGCTATGGTTGGGCCTTCTGGAAGAATCCGATGCCTGTGGCGCAGTATCAAAGGCAGCAGCTTATGGCTGTTGCTGCAGCCTATGGGCTATCCAAACCAGCCATACCTCAACATGCAGTCATTAAGAACAACAACATTAGAATTCTTTCTGGTATGGAAATAAAACAGAAAATTGTGGTCTTGCATCCTTTTTCACATTGTCCATTATGCTGATGAAGCAGGCATGCCACTCCGTCTGCCATCACATCATGCATGAAGTCCATTTATAAGGTTGTAAGAGAAGTTACAACTATGAAGAAAATTAGTTGAACAATAATTCTGTGGGGGAATAAAAAGGCCAAAAAGCGGTCTCCATATATGAGAGAAAGCATGTTAAACCAGGCTAGACAGAACAAAAAGCCCTGACTCATCATCACACTAAAGAAGCATTACAAAAGTGAGGCAGTACAGTCGTGACATGATGTCAGACACAGTGCTGGGGTCCAGTTCATTTCCACAGCCAAGACCAGAAGAAAAACATTAAACAATCTTTGTCTCATAGCATAGAGACATCAAAACACAAGGAGCAGCCCCAGTCCAGAATCCAGTGGCATATATAGGAGACAGGCTGCTGGACCATGCTTACCCCATGGTGCAAACAAACCTTCTGCTCCTCAAGTGATCGCCATTGTTAACTGGACACCATATTAGGGCCCTCAGCCATGGAGTCATATAGCACAAGTCCCTCCCTCAAGCCCTTGACAGCACATATTGCATTCATAGGCATATAATTCTGTGAGTTGTAGTTTGCCGTTCAATCTCACACTTCACATTTCTGCCATCCTTTCATATGCTAGGACTAACTGTGGCACTCAAGTGCCACCAGCGAGGTAGGAGGGACAGGAAACTGTCCCTCTCCACTGACGCAGTGGGGCCGGAGGCAGCAGCCCTCCATGTGCAAGAGAAGCAAGAGCTCCTGAATCAGGAGGTAATTGGAAAGGTTGCCTTTTCTGCTACACAGTTATGAAAATACAATTCTGCCTCCCTTACATACATGCTACATACACAAAGTGTTTCACCTTTAAAATATGCTTTCAGACAGCCTCATATAGAAAATGGATATAAAAAGACTGTTAAATAGTCATTTTTACACCAGCATAGCAAAATAACTCTCTTGGCAATACAGCGAGAGAATGACAGAAGTAATGATTTAGCAAAATCAAGTTCAGCAACCAGCTCAACCTCTTCGTTCCTCTAAGAAAAGAAGTTCAGATTATAATTAGAACAAATATAATGATGCTGACTTAACATTATGTCATAACACACACACACGCACATCTATGCATTAGAATAATAAGGTGGCAAAATACACTTTTGAATGAAGCTAGAAAAACTTCAGTTTTGAATAATACATTAGGGAGCCAAAACCAAATACGCATCACTGTTTGAATACAGTAGCTACCTGATGAACAGTATTTTGTGATATCACGAGAAGATGAAAGACTAAACCAAAACCTCTTCTTTCTGTCCTCTCTTCTTCTCCCTCCTTTGTTGAGCCTATTCTCAGTACCTACTTAAAATTATCAACCGTTTTCAAGAGCTCATGCTGCCTTCTGAGGAAGCAGCTGCAGAGACATGAGTCTAAGCAGATTATTAAGAACTATCAACTAAACATCACTAGGACTGATAGCATTTTGTTTCTCATCTCATCCACACATGGAACTTCATCATTATAATAGAGCCAATGTACTTGCCTTCAATAATGAGCCATCCCCCTCTTCCCCAAATTGAAGACTTTGGCCAAACACAACCTGCACATAGTATTAACAGCATACATGAGAGCTTTGGAGAGGTCAGCTCTGACCACGAATCAGCAACAGGCTTTAATGAGATTTGAAGTTTTTTTCTTTTCTTTCTGTGCACCTTAAAGTACCCATGGAGCTGAATTTTACAGACTTATATTTCAAACAGAAATATTGTTGTTGCTGCATCAGAGTCAGGAAGAGTAGACTGTGCCTTTTATACCCATCAAACTGCAACATTTTATGGGGAAGGAGATTGGAAATCCTTTTCCTTTCATGTTTGACTATACTTTGTACGTTGCAGCCATTCAAACAAAATACGTTGGATAACTCAAGCTGTACACAGTTCTATGATATATTTAAATTGCTGTTAACAATTAATTAACCTATCACCAAGGATGAATATCCACTTTTATGGCTATGCAATCATGCTTACCTCCTGTGAAGAGGCTCAGCACAAAGGAATACACTGATGAGACACAGAGATTGCATGCGCATTAAAAAAAAAAGTTTGCTTCCCCCACATGTAAAGTATGGTTATAATAAATCCAGTAGGTCATTACTCTTGAAAACCAGACTACTGCAGTAAACATTCGAGTCTCTCGGTCATTTTTTCAGTTGTGTTAGAAGTCCCCTTTGGCTGTCCGCTGCTGCTATGCTTTTATTTGTTTTGTGGAATAATACCCAGAAAGAAATCAGCCTTACTAAAATCATGTAAACTTGTACCTACCAGCTGCTAGTAGCAGTACCATCACTGGAAACTCTCATGAAGGAGGTGCATACAACTGGAAATGGAACACAATAACAACAACTACACAGTAAGCACAGGGAGAAAGTAAATCCAGTAGCATCACTTGACAGTAAGCAACCTCAGTAATAACTATGGCAATGGAAGCTAACTGGTAAGATAGAGGAATAACAAGGAGAGTTCTTTGAAGCTAAAACAAAGCAACAAGTAACAGAATGAATGGCTCTACAAGCATATATTAATATACAGCCAGTAAAACACCGAAGGATCAGCACAACTAATAGCACATAGCGAGTCCTAGGCTTCCTTCCTGAATATGAAGATAAAATATACAACACAATGAATGCATGAGTGAATAAGCACACTACTGTATACCCAGGAAAGGAACTATAAAGAGGTTCAGATATGGTACTGAGATCAATTTTTTAAAAAAATTTTTGAAAAGGATATTTCATTACTAATAATGAAAATTAAGAGGTGAACAAGTAAGTTCGCCTACTTAAAGAGACTCTGCTAGGTCAAGAAACCCTTCCAAAAGAGGGGAGTATAACACAAGTTGCATTTGTGTATCCATCTTTAGGCTATCCTCACCCTTCCCAGAAAAGGGGTGGGCAACGTACAAATTCAGATATGACAAGAAATTCAATCCAGAATCCAGAATAAAAGTTTAGCATACAGAATTAATCAGGTAAGAACATTTTTGTGCATCTTCATGTCTGTAAAATGAGACAGTGTTTCAACCTCTAGTACAATACTGTCCAGGAAAAATAAAAACAAAGCAAAACCCCACACCTGTTCTGTATTGCTGTCACTATTCCAGAGGGAAAAGAAACTGTGGATAACAGAAGTTCTAAAGGAGTTGTAAGCACCAGCAGTACACAGCGACCTTGCACTATGTAACACACATGTAGTATCAATGGCCCGTCTCCCAAAAGGCACCCGCATATGCTATTTGAACATTTCCCATAAAACATGGGAGCAGTGGAAGGTATTAAAGTCTCTAACAGTCACTTAAAGTAATATTTAAATCGAACTACTAGACAGCTTTGCTAAGTGGTAGCTCCTGTCTTTTGTTATGCATCCCACTGAGACCCTGTCCATGCCTTAAGGAGGTAAGGCTTCAGTGTATAAAAAAAAAAACCACACACACAAAAAAAAAACAACCCCAGAAAAAAACCAAACAAAAACCGGTAATTTCTACACAAAGATAGCCATTTACATGAAGTTTTATGTAGACACAGCTGACACCTCTAAGTGCATTCTGTCTCCAAGATTTCATACTGAGAAAGCTAAGTGAAGTTATGCCTTGAAGAGAGAGGAGGCACGAGTGAGACATGCAAGGAGTGAGACACACAAGCTCCCACCGTGCACACGCATGTGCTACACCCCACCCTTCACACTAAAATCCTCAATACTCTGTTCAAATGTGCCCAGTTAGTTTTCTGTACTCAGCCTGAGCATGTTACAAAGCTTAAAAAGCTGAGTAGAGCATAAGAATTCTTCTGGCTATTTAAAGTTACTAGGATTCTCTACATATAATCGTGGAGTTTTGTTCTACCTATTCCTGTTGTACAAACAAGAACTCTTTCTGTTACTTTGATGTACAGATACACTCCTCCGTTGTTCTTTCTCCACCTTCTTCCACCAAGTTAATCCATTTTTCCTCCATAAATGCAGCTCTCAGTTGCTCCGTAGTAGGGCTCAAGCTACATAGCTTGTATGCCTTTCTTCCCAGAGTCAGAGGCTCCAAAAGCCACTGAAGAACTGCAAGTTCGTAACTACCAACACATGGAAACTAGGAGTATGCAAATGAGAATTAGCTGCCTGATCTTTCTTTCCAACCACACTGCACCACAGAGGCCAATTTTTTTTTTTAAGACAAATAAAATGAGTAGTGCAAAAAAAAGCTATTTTAATCAGTATTTTCCAGTAAAGAATGCAACAGGTGCTAAGAGCTGAAGGGAACCCACATCTGCTCCACTGCGATGGTAGGCCCTGCCTGACCAGATTTTGTAATACATATTTTGCACGTGCACAGATTACTCAGAATCTGAGGAATGCAGCCCATACCGCTGGGAGACCATAAAAATATAAGGAATCCATGGTCTTTCCTGCAGCATGATCCGGAATGCCTCTACTGTTTACGCAGTGTTACAATAACAGCAGCCCTAAAACTACTGTCAATATGATTAAAGTCAGTAGCGCTCCTAGACCCAGCCAGAAAGCCGTGAGGTTTACACATCACACCAAGATTTGAATCCTTTCAGTTCTGCACATAAGATAGAAGCCCACCTGCCCACCTCACCATAAGGGTGGAAAGATAACAATTATCGCTGTTTTCGGAAGGGATTAAAAAGGAATAAAATTGGGCTGGCCCTCTTCCCAGGTTTGCAAAAGTTTGGATGCCCAGGGATGCTTGTGAGCTATTGCCTTGTGAAGGACAGCTGCTATCTTTGCAGAGTCACTGTACCACCAGCCTCTGACTGACGGCCATGTAAAATGCTTTGGGGTACATGAAGCAAGAAGGACAGTCTATCTACAGCAAAATTGTGTTCTGTCTGTTTTGGCGGGGTAGGGAGGCAAGAGAGTCTCTATTTGGCCTTGTAAAGAGCAACATTCCTTCAACTGCCTTGAAACAAGTTTCAGGGGATAGCCACATTTATATGCACCACACAGATAATGCACTTGAAATGCTTTGGAACTGATATGAATAGGAACTATTCTTCCCTTTAATTAGCATTTTTGCCAGATGAACACTGCTGGGAAGTGCCAAGCTGTGGAGTCCTCCTGCAAGTTCCAAGAGATACACAACCAACAGCCAGAGCATACCCGAAATCAGAAGATTTCCTTTTGCAGCTATGATTCGTTTTGCCCACTTGAATGAAAATAACGCAGTTATCAAAATGATCACCCAGGATAAGGGCAAAACCAGCATACTACACAAACCCTGAGGAGTCATGCATAAAACTCAGCTGAATTCTTGGGCAGCTGTGTGATGTTCTGCGAATGGTGACTAACGTTATAAACATCAACCACGAAAAAAGGAAACACATTAGTATACTTCCAAAAAGATACCTTATCATAAAAACATCCAGAATTTGTGTTTTTTTTTTAAACAAGTCAAACAGCTGATTTTACCCAAGATGACACACACAACAAATAGTCACGGCTGACTCTTAGACTGTTTACACGCTTATTTCTCCAAAACGTCACCTTAAGTTCTGATGAGTAGGACAACTATACATCTAGAAATGTAGTAAAGACCTTAGTTATACTGTTTGAGTGCTGGTGGTTTTGTATTACTAGATGAATTGCCAATTAAATAGAAAGGCAGTATAGATTAAGAAAAAAAAATACAAAAACATTGGCTTGTTTCCTAGCAACAGCTCAGCTAAAATTACTTAACATTTCTACTCAATCAAATGTAAATTTGACTATGTTATCCTTTAAATGTTGATTATAACAGCCCTTTTCAAATGCAAATTCAATGTGTAAAGTGAATGTAAACGTTGACAAAGCTGATACGAAAATCTCCTGATTAACATCATTTGCATGTACACAGCAACATTATTACAAACCTTCTGAAGACAGAAGGAAATGGAAATTGGAGAGAGAATCACCTTCTCCATCATCTCCTTCCTTCGCGCTTTGTTTAAGAGCAAAACAGACGCAAATATAAAGCCATGCACACAAAATTCCAACAGTTTAAAAGTGCAACGCATGAGCTGTATCCGAATGCCATACCTTGTGTTGTTAGCAAATCAAGGGAGTGAAAAAAATCTGTTTTATTTTTTAGTCACAGAACTTGCCAATTACAGGAAATACATAATAGCACAGGGGAGACTGTAAAGCTTATAATACCATGTAGCCACTGACAGCTTGCAAGTTTTCTTGCCCCTTTCAGCTGCAATTATTGCATGAAAAAAAAACAACAGGAGGTAGGGGGGAAAATGAATATACGTTACTCCCAAAGACTAAAAGTTTGTTCTTTGCAGTTAATCAGCTATGGGATTCAAACACCTTAGGTATGCATTCACTCAGGGCCAGGTTACTTCTGCATAAAACGTGTGGAAAGGGGACGCTCAAAGGGATATAAAAGAGGTGTTCAAAGGGGACGTTAAAACATTCTTGTTGCAGCATTCCACAATAAGGGCATTAAAATACATTGTTTTACAATAGTCACATTACATTAGGCTGATTTACTGCCAGAAGTCAACAGGAAGCTGATAATAGATCCACCGTACCTTCAGCACAAAGCAAGTACTCAGAATTAACCTCTTCAGCTGGGAGTGTTTTCTACTAGAAAACACCACCCCCTCCTCCTTAATCCTCTCAAGGAGGACAGTAGGCTCAAACAGAAGATTTAAATCTACAGGCAGTACGCAGCCTTGTGTTCGCACAGGGTGAGATTTTATTTTCCATACTGATGCAGGCAGGTGCCTTGATAGCTCACTGTGACACACGTGCTAGTCCAGCACATTTACATGATCAGGATTTGCACGGCACCAGCTACATCAGCGCAAAACAAATAATTTAGCATACATCAGCCATCTTCTAATATTTTATGGTGCTACGTTTTCAAAGAAAAGCAGAAGCACTTTCTTCCTGTGCTGCACAATTTTTTAACATAGTTATTACAAGCGTGTTGAGGATTATCTTTTCTATCCCAGATCAGAGTTGCCACTTAAAGTATTTTAGACAGGACATAATCCCCTCCCTCTACAGCCCTAGGCTGCAGACTTCAGTGGTCAGATCCCAAAAGCTGAAGTAGAAGCCTTTCTAAGAAATAGATGAGCACAACAGATGAGTAATGAGAAGGCATGGTCAGTAAAAATGTTTACATCCATATTAAGCACAAATCATGCCCTTCTCAAAAAACCAATCCCACCTCAAAATCATGGGTCTGGGACAGAGCTGGATGTGAGTTTTGGGCTTGACCAAGAGCTGGGAAGGGAGAGGCATCCAGAATGACACACAGAAGAATACTTTATCCTACTGTGCCAACTCCTGCCTGGCTCCTCCACTGCTTACAAACTTCTTGTATGTGCCACACAACAGTTAGCCAAAGTCCAGTTTCAAAGATACAGCTCATGTCTGGAGATGCATCCTGATCACCTACGGGCTGGTCGTCTTCATCAAAGCCTGAAGCAGCAGAAGCTCTGGACCTTACTTCACTAGTCCTTTGCCTTTACGCAGCATATTTGCTGCTCCATTCAAACCTAGCTTCTAGCAGGAGAAACAAGGAGAGCAATGCAGACTTTTGTGAAAATCTTGAGATACTCGATTTTACTTTTTTTTTTTTAAATTTCCAGAAACCTTTTTAGTATAGTATATACACATGATAATTAATATCATTCTCTCCTTTTGAATAAATTCTTTCAGGTAATTTCTACAGTTTGAAAGCAAGGATTGGTCACATTATGTTCCAACAATCCGCTGCACCAACAAAGTAACTTCATATGACCATGCGGTACTATAATTAAACACACAACAAAATAATCTTTCATCTTACGACTCTCTCTGAATAGGTGGCTAACAACCAGATTTTTCCAAACTATGTTTTAGCTGGAGCCCTTAAAATAAAAAAAGCTGAAAGACCTGCATCACTGACTGCATGATTTACCACTAAATATACCATCAGTGTACGTGATATGACAGCTATGCATTGAAAAACAATTAGCACATGATTTAGTGCCTAACTGGACTCTGACCTCAAGACCACAACACAATGGGGTCAGGAGCTCATACCCACGGCAGTGGCTGAAAGAGATAGAGCAGTAGTTGTGGAACCAGCAGGACATCTGCAGTTGGGAACTAAAACAATTTCTTCTTACGCAGCATACAAACTTGCTGGAGAAAAGGCACATTTACAAGTAACAGGAGAAACATTTGCTACAAAACAAAACTATGTAAACAAAACACAGGCAAGACATGCACAAAAAGTTATCCCACACCATATGGACTATCACTGCCAAGAAAGTTCCAGAGACAAAGATTTTAAACAACTGCATCTTAAAAATCAGCAGAAATTAGTAGAATGCAGACAGGGAACCAACAACCAACCATTACTTCTGTAAAGAGACCTTAGTAGAAAGAAACAGCTCACAGAAATACTCTCAAAGGAATTGTTTGGCCTTATGTGAGCTGCTGCAAGGTCTTCTAAAAACTGAGAGTACAGTTATTCAAACTAAATGATGCACTAGGGTCCCTGGTTTAGAGAAAATGAACATTCCTTAAATTAACCAGTGGCCCACCTTTTACAGAAAAAGTTTTATTCTGAATAAAACTCACCTGAAGTCCATAGCTGTACATGTAACTGCCTCTCACATATGCTTAATGCCAGCATTTGATACAGTATACTTACAACAATGACAAATATCAAGGTTAACTTGAAAAAGATTTCATTACCACTCATCACACCCTTAAAGACCAGAGCAGGTCAAGTTAAATGTTTCTCCTTAAGTTTCATATGCAATGGAGAAGAGCACAAAACATATAAGCTGGATACTGAAATAGGAAAACATCACAGAAAATTAGTTTTTAGCACTTCATATTCTTAATGGGAAGCCGAAATGGAATGTGTTTTAAAACAGAAGCCAAAACGCTTATAAACAGGATTACAAGACACAACTGCCTGTGCACTTTAATGATCCAGAAGACCTCCTGGATCTGTGCAGAATAAGGCACAGTCCAAGGCACAAAATTATTAAGGACAGACCAATACACAAGTGGCTAAGGGTGGGGAGCAACAAACTCAGAGCAGGGAGGAAAAACAAAACAAATGACTGCAAAACATTAATATAAGTTTCTAACTCTCCTAGTGAATTATAGGATCATAGAATGTCCTGAGTTGGAAGGGACCCACAGGGATCATCAAGTCCAACTCCTGTTCCTGCACAGGACAACCCCAAAATTCACACCATGTGTCTGAGGGCGTTGTCCAAATGCTTCTTGAATAGTGTCAGGCTTGGTGCCATGACTACCTCCCTGGGGAGCCTGTTCCAGTGCTCCACCACTCTCTGGGTGAAGGACCTTTTCCTAATATCCAACCTAAGCATGCCCGGCACATCTTCCTGACATTCCCTCAGGTCCTACCATTGGTCATCAGAGAGAAGAGATCAGTGCCTGCCCCTCCTCTTCCCCTTGTGAGGAAGCTGCTGACCGTGATGAGGTCTCCCCTCAGTCTCCTCTTCTCCAGGCTGAATAAATCAAATTACTTTAGCAGCTCCTCATACAGCTTCCCCTCTAAATCCTTCACCAACTTCATGGCCCTCCCCTGGACACACTCTAGCAGCTTTGTATCCTTAATATAATGTCATGCCGAAAACCACACACAGTACTTAAGGTGAGGCCACACCAGTGCAGAGTACAGCAGGACAATCACCTCCCTCAACCAGCTGCAATACAGTGCTTGATGTACCTCAATACACGGTTGGCCTCCTTGGCTGCCAGGGAACACTGTTGGCTCATGTTCAACTTGCCATCGACCAGAACCCTCTCCATGGGGCTGCTCTCCAGCCTTATTCCCCAGTCTACATGTATATCCAAGGGTTGCCGTGCCCCAGGTGCAAAATCCAGCACTTGCTCTTCTTAAACTTCATATGGTTGGTGACTGCCAAGCTCTCTAATTTGTCTAGATCTCTCTGCAGAGCACCTCTGCCTTCAAAAGTGTCAACAGCTCCTCCCAATTTTGTGTCGTCAGCAAACTTCATTTGTATTCCTTCCAGTCCTGCATCCAAGTCGTTTATGAAAACAGTACTGGCCCTAAGATGGATCCCTGCGGAACCCCGCTAATGACTGGCCACCAGCCTAATGTAACCCCATTTACTCTGACCCTTTGAGCCCAACCTGTCAGCCAATTGCTTACCCTTTGCATTATGTGTTTATCCAGCTGTATGCTGGACATTTTGTCCAGGAGGATACTGTGAGAGACAGCACTGAAAGCTTCACTGAAATCCAAAAAGATCACATTGACTGGCTTTCCTTGGTCAACTAGGTGGCTAACCTTGTCATAGAAAGAAATTAAGTTTGTTAAGCAGGACTTTCCCCTTGTGAACCCATGCTGGCAGGGACCGATGACTGCATTGTCTTTCAGGCGTTTTTCAATAACTCCCAGAATAACCTTCTCCATAATTTTGCCAGGCTCAGAAGTAAGACTGACAGGCCTGTATTTACCAGGTTCATCCCTGTTGCCCTTCTTGAAGACTGGGACAGTATTTGCCAGCTTCCAGTCAACTGGGACCTCTCCAGATTCCCAAGAGCATTGAAAAAATCATTGAGAGGGGTCTCACTGACATCAGCCAGCTCTTTAAGTACCCTTGGATGAATCTCATCAGGCTCAACAAAGCTGGTGAAGGGTCTGGAGAGCAAGTCTTATGAGGAAAGGTTGAGGGAATTGGGGTTGTTTAGTCTGGAGAAGAGGAGGCTGAGGGGAGACCTTATCTCTCTCTACAACTACCTGAAAGGAGGTTGTAGTGAGGTGGGTGTTGGTCTCTTCTCCCCAGTTCCCATGACTGTAGCTAGAAGCCCAGGGATCTGGGGGTCCCAGAGCCCATTATCAGTGTTGAAGACCAAGGTGAAGAAAGCATTAAATGTCTCTGCTTTGTCTATGTCCCTGTCTGTGAGGTGACCATGCTCATCAAGTAATGGACTGTTATTTATGGCCTGCCTTTTGCCATTAACATGTTTTAAAAAGCCCTTTATTGTTCCTCACAGTACTGGCCAGCTTCAACCCTGAGCTTTGGCCGCATGAATTTCCTCCCTACAGTGGAGAGGAGGAGAAATGGTTCCATTTTAAGCACCTACAGGCAGCAGAATCAAACCCAAAGCCTGTTCTCATCTGGGAGGTAAATAAGTTAACACAACTCACTCTAGCCCTCTAACACCGTAGGCAACATTTACCTTTCACATGACCTACAAGTCACTAGAAAACCCTCTTTTGGTCTTTGGATATTAGCGTTCATGTGAAATAAGCGACGTGGATTTTGGAGGGGCAGAGCTGTATCTTATATGAAAACTTGGTTATAACCACATATAGTTTTAAATTACCCTTGCAAGCATTTTATTCTTTTATCTTGCAGGCTAACCTCTCCAGATTTAAAAGGGGGGGGGGACACCAAACCAAAACCCACACACCTGTGAATGCACATGCTGCTTGAGATCAGCATAGTGACCTAGAAACATTTCCCTGCCTCACGACGGAGAAGACCTCAAGACAGTCAGCATTTACGCTCTTGACAGAAGGCAAGAGTGTGTGGGTGTGGGGTGAGGAGGAAGACAGAAGAGAAAATAAATATGAGCCGTATTCACAGCGGTGTCAGACTCCACAAGGTGGCCTTAGGCCAGACCACAACATGGTTTTGATTCATAGAAAGAGAAACTACATTACGTCCATAGCCTGCAATTTCTGCCATAGCTTCTTTTATGGGCAGTGGTTTCTATAGATGAACTGATTCAAGAATAAGTGGCTTCAGTAAGTAACTTAAAATTACCTTAATCTCACAGGCAAGCTCCTTTCCAGCTACCCCATCACTGGCACTACAGTGGTTATTTTTCTGTGTATAGTACTACATCACAGACTGCCCCTTGTCTAAGAAAGGCAAATGCAGGATAAGCACACTGACAGAGTATAAGGATGTGGCAAGTGACATTCATTAAGGGACAAACTGCTCATCAGCACTCACTTTGATCCTCAGTGACTTCACAACTTAATTTCACTACTTTCTGGGTGAAAAGCAATCATTTAGGAATCTTTTAATACAGCTCTGTTTTAAAAGAGCTAGCTAATCTGCTTTTACTAGCAAATGAGATCGTTTACTCCAGCCTCAAAGATTCCATTTAGTTCAATTCTTTAACTTTATAAAGAACAGAGAGGATATGTAAGATATGAAAAATAAAAACAAAACAGAATAGAGGAATAAGATTTGCTAACTGCAGGGAAAAGCATTCCTTCTACAATCTCTGCCCAACCACTGCTTACTTTTTATGCATCAATTCCCTCTCCTCTTCCAGTTTCCTTCTTTCTGCAAGGATAACCTGGCAGCACCACATTTTTATAATTCAATACAAAGTCAAATATAATCCCAGATCAATAAAGTACTTCCCCAACAGCTAAAACTCTAGTAAGACAGTCAGAAACAGCACCTTGTTACTCACTTAGGGTCTGCATCTCTCCCTCACCTTCCTTGGGCTATTTTTGGCATAGTCTCCTGGTCTGAGCACACACAGTGGAAGCATGATCCCATCACTTCACTGACAGGAAAAATAGAGGCAGAGAGGGAGGTGGTTTCCCTTTGCTGACCACTAGCTCACAGCTATTTTTGCACTCCTCTGAGAACCCATCAGCCCTTGAAACAGTGAATTGCTGCCTTCAGCGCACCCCTGTCTATTCTGCCAGCCTCAGCAGCTTTACTGACTGACTACACATGATAGCTCCTCTGCTGGTCTTCACAGCACTGTTGTGCTGTATAACTTCTCTCTCATACTCGCCACCTCCTTCAGGGTGTGACATTTTTTATTTGGTTTTTGTTTGTTTCTTTGTTCTTCCCAAGCCAGGTTCAAGTACTACTAATACACATCTTACAGCGCTTCTGGTTATCAATGTCAAAAAGCCAATGAATTATTGCCAAATTCATGGAGCTACAAGTAAAAGATATGAGAGAGTCATTAAGTTCTACTGTAGTCAGGTGATGTATAGACTGTTCAACATTTGCCATATCAAAAGCTCTAACCAGATAAACTTTAGAAAGAAAGAAAAAAAATAAGCAACAAAAATATAAAAATAGCAAACTCAAAAGACATCAAGAAATAAATACAGCAACTAATAAAAATAGTAAGTCCTTGGAACACTTAATAAAGCTTCAATTCAGAAATGGTCTCAAAGACACAGCTCTGAAATTAAAGCTCACCAACACAACACAAAGCTTAGAAGTTAAAACACTTGGCTGCTGGGATAAATATTTATGATTCACCTCACCTGCCCATGTACTTGGACCATTTAAGATTTTCTCCTTCACAACCAGCTGAGACGAGACAGTTATCAAAGCCTCAGCAGCACACTTTGTGTGATAAACAGTTACAAAAGTATCATTATTTTAAACATCTTAAAAAAGGAAAAAAGGGCAATCAGAAATAGAAAGTGTTTATCTAATCCCTCTAGAGTAAAACCCATTCTGAGTTCTGTAAACTTGCCTCCTTGAAAAGGAAATTGGACTTCAGTTTCTTACCCAGAACAAAAACAAAGTATTTATTTACACGTAATATATTTACATGTAGCCAAAGGAAGTGTAAAGATCTTTTGTGCATGTTTATGTTCTGTTTTATATATTTATGTATAGGCTTATTTATGAGCTTACATCTCCTGATATGCTTATCGGGGTCTTTTCGGCATAGAGATCATCCAAGTACAATCCAAAATTGATAGGGGTCATCCAAAGGTTTTGCTTTTGAGAGGTGCAAATTACCTCTTTATGTCCTAGGTGCACAAATCCTTCCTGCCCACACACCCCCCTGGCATCTCACAACAATTCCTGTAAGGAGGAGAAGACCCAGCCCTCTCACCAGCCCAGGACTGGTTGCACCTCCCAGGTTGGTTCTCCTCCTCCGTGGTTTGCTGAGCGATGTAATCCTTGCAGTCACTTCTAAATGGAAAAGACACATTGCCAAACATTAATGTTTATTATTACAGTCAATCAACTGAACTATAATTCTACCATTGTTATCCACCAACATTTTTCCTGCTTAAGTGCAAGGTATTTTTACCTTATTACTGAGGAGCTCAAACATTTTCTTTCATAATAAAGTATTCCCTTCCTCCTCCCACCTAAATCAAGGTGAACACTCATCATCAGACTAAGATCTGGAACAATATTTTCACTTCTTCACAGTGACACGGCCAGATGCAGGAAAGCTGAGAATTTGGATTTTCACCAGTTTTAAGACTGGTTGAAAGATGTAGCAAAAAAAGGAGAAGGTGGCAGAGCTTTCAAAAAACCAACCAGTCAAAGAACCTTCCACACCCCCAAATGTAACACCCAACACCACCACACCGAGCCGGCATTTTATTCTTCTCTCTTTCACAATATTACTGCTGAAGGAAAAGTTCAAGATCTATTACATCAAATGAAATAGCCATGAAGGAAGAGATCAGATGGTAAAACAAGTAACACAAATCTTACAAAACCCAGACCTGTCAGCACTCTTAGACAAAAGTAGTTCGGATCTTCTCCCAATCTGCTTTGCAAAGGGCCTTCCTATTTCCCTCACCCTGCTAAGACAGAATCTGCACCAGTAATGATGGTTCACAGTTATGCATGGTTTTGTCTTTACAAATTCCACTTCTACGCTGTATTTAATAAACAGATTTGTTTCCTCTGTAGTCCACATGTACACAGAAAAGTGTTGGCTCTTACATGCAATGCTTCATCTGTTCACCTATAGTCACCTAAAGAAGTGGGAAATGGCAAAGAAAAATACAGGACTCTCAATCTTTGATCCAGATCAACTGGCTTTAAAGCTGGGTACAGAGAAGAAATGACAGAAGTCGGAGACAACACAGAAATCCCCGTCTAGTGGTAAGGGACTGGTGATTTTTAGAAGTCCTCTTTGGCACATTCAGTTCTCTGGCAACACTGGATATATGCTGAAAAGGAAACCTTAATCCTGACACCTTGTATTCACAGCTAACTGTGGAGTGCGGTGCTGGTAACCCATGCTCAGGAAACAAGGAGCACTGTGTTCTTTTTCCTATATCCTCTTCAAAATAGTACCATTAAGCTGACACCACCACAAGTGTACGTCAGCAAGAAAAGACTGTATTTATCTGAAAGTCCTTACTCCTCATCAGAGGACCTCTGTATAAGCTGCGCCCTGAAAACTGGAACTGATAAAAGTCAGCCAACCACATACACGCACACACTCAGTATGCGACCCGCAGATCACAAAATGTGTAGGAATTTGTTCCTTCTCAGGAAATATCCACAATCAATCCTCAAATTCAAGCCCTGAACCAACACTAAAATACCACAAGCTGGTATGCCGTTTATCTAACTCCTTAAACTGTGACCATCACTGCGGTTATCTGAACGCAACCGACTAACATGCACTTAGCAACATATCTCATTATTACTACATTTTTGTGGCAGGCAAACATACAGGCTTCTCTCTGTTCTCCTCCAACCAAGATATCTGCTAAAAAGTCTGCATCTCCCCAAGCCAGCCAATGTGTTATTCAAGCCATTCTCGTAAGGTCGCGTCATCGTTACTGGATGTCTTTCATATTACAACACATCCTAAGCAATACAAAATTATAGCTAAACAAGTTCCTACTATATTAACAAGTCCATCAAATCACTAGAAACGCAATGTTCTCAAATCTGTGCTACAGCACAGAAACAGCTCTGTGCTCTCCCCTGCACCATCTCCAGAAACAGCATCCAGGAAGGGAGGATGGAGCAGCCTCTACACAGACCTACCTCTCGCTACCACATCTTCTCTTTCCTCAGGCAGCCGGGCAGGAAGAGCTAATAAGCTCCATTTAGTCAGCATAAGTACTACAAGTTTTCCTCATAACAACTGATCAGATTTAACCAAACCATATACTTCAATGTTAAAAAGCACTCAGTACCAAAAGGAGACTTCGCAAAAGACCACCAGTTTTCAGAGGATGAAGAGCTTAGCACTTCCTAAATATCAATCCCTCTAGAAAAGTATCTTATGCAGATTATGCAAAAACTAGGATACGTTTTGTCATCCCCCAAATCACTAGTTCTCCCCTCTCAAAGTAAAGAAAACTCAGGGAGTATCTATGGATATATGGCAGTCAGTGTTATAAAAAAGAGCAATACCACTGTTGTGCTTTTCTCTGGGATGCATAGCCCCACAGTCACCTATGCAACCAAACAATGCACGTGTCTTGTCTCAGTGTCAGCCACCACGTGATGCTCGGTGAGACACCATACAGGCAAGCTCCTGTTTTGTCAAACTCACATGGATATACATTAAACTAGAAGTGGCAGTATGTTGTTCTGCCCAGATAAACTGATGCTGCTTAGGACACAATTACTCACTGTTTTGTTTGTAGGAACCCTTTTCCACATGCTATTGCACAGCCACAACACCACAGCATTAACTAGTAGAGAGCACGGACACAGGAGGACTGTGAGAGTTCAGCTTCACCTACCTAACGATCAACAACATATGATACTCCACTGCACAACAAGGGTACAGACAGAGAAAGCAGAGCTCCTTTGCCATGCTGTAAGACACTTTGGGACTCAAAATACACAACACACAGAAGTTCAACTTGGCGCATTATTTTAAAATGGGGGACAGCCAATTTGCTGTCTCAGATGCTTGTGAGATAGAAGGCTACCTTGGAAAGGAATCCAAATCAGATTTGTACCTACCCAAACAGAAATGTGAAACCTTCTGGTAATGGTCTTCATGCTTATGTTCTGCGGTTTGTAAAAAGCCAGAGAAAAAAAAACCATATGCACACACACACCCAAAAAAAAACACCACACAAAAAAATCCCCAAGCAGCAAACCAATAACCCTACTTTCTTGAGTGCTTGTCATTAGCCCTGCCTACTGGAATCTAAGAACTGCTGTCATGCAAGATGTGCGACTGTTTAACTCCAGAGATTCAAAGGTGGGAACCTGCAATGGGCTCATGGTGAATAAATCAGTGTACAAGCCAGGAGAGGAGGTCCACAAAAGCAGTCTCAAAATTAGCTGCAGAGCACCTGCCAGAGAAGCTATTATTAAGAAGTCTGCTCTACTAAACCACCTACCCACGACGACAAGGTAGAAATCAACCCAAGGGTACCCAGAACAGAAGGCCTTTATGGTCTTCAACAGAGATGTGTTCTGCTGTGGAACCACTGAGAGGGGAAAGGGGAAGGAAAAAAAGATAAGAAAGAAGAAAAGCAGTTCTGCTACAACAGCAACAAAACAGTGTTTGTTTAGGAGGGATGGGCCACCAGCCCAACTTCTAATGAATCCAAGGAGTCCAAACAGGACAGCTTTAAAACTGACCTTAAAAGAAAGTCTACTGTATTCTTGGAAGAACTGGAAGAGGATATGTCATATCTGAGAAGCAGATTACTTATTTCTTCACCAGGAGTGCTTCAGCATACACAGTCAGTAACTGAGAACCAATGCTTTGAACCCTGCCCTTTGGATTGAGCATCCAGTTTCTCAGTATCCTGAGCAGCAAAGCCAAGCAAAACATATCAAGTCTCAGATACGTACAGTTCTGCTTCAAAATGAAAATATGGAGGAGAGTTATCTACATCCAGATCACTAATGCTGCTCTTAAGGAACGTGATCTACATAAAACGAGTTAAAAAATAACACCATGTCAGGTCACTTGCAGAGGAGGGAAATTCAAAATACTAAGAGGAATTGACACAGCTTGAAAAGGTAGCTACAATAACCTATAGAAAATATCTGAGATGAGGAGGTGTTTAGTAATATGAACAAGAGAGGTTTTCAAGGTAAATTAGATAAGGACTTTGTGGGCAGTGTACTGGGGATACTTTTAGCATCCATTAAGAGCTCTGAATCTCATTAAGTACATGCCTCAAGAAGACCGCATGAAGAACCCAGAGTGTCCAACCCCAAAGTGAGTCAGGATGAAGTGGGTGGCCTGTATACTTGCTCCTGAATTAGGGATGACTATGACTATCAAGAAAAAAATGGGGTTTCTATGCAGGCACAGTAACTCTGCACAGCTTCTGAGATTCAAAAACCCCAACCAAGACGTCCTGTTAAAGAGCTCATTAAAAAACAAACAAACAAAAAAAGACTACTTTGTCTTTCACAAACTCCTTTTCTTCCTTGCTGCACCTTCAGATTTCTTCATCTTTACTCCTTGCTACACTCTGCTTCTTTGTTTTTTTCTCTAGAAGGAAGAGAGTGAAAATTAGGGAAAAGATATTAGAATAGTAAAGCCAAATAGTAAATTAGCTCCATTAGTAAAGAATGGAGCCAACAGGTACAGATCCAAGTCTTCTCAATCCTGAAACTTCGTGTTTCAGCATTAGTTCTTCAGTTTGAAAGACAAACATGACACGTGTGGTTAAGATGAGAGGCACCTTTTGTATTTATATGGTTAATGTACTAACACAGGGCCTAAACAACGCAAGTACAGTATATCATACTATTACGCCTGTGTCGTGTCCTGTTCCTGAGCCACAACTGCCCTACAGTGCATCAAAAATAAATAAATTAGAACAATCAGCATTCACAAGAAAAGAAGGCTTTGAGGTTTTACAGGATGAAGCAGTTCAGTGGTTCCAGGACAGAAAAGCAGCAGCAACAGCCGTAATAAAAAGGTGCCAACAAACCACTCATCCGCGGAGCAACAGGAGAAGAGAACAGAATGAACAGTCAGAAGGGACAGCAGTAGGTGAGCAGACACCAGCTGGAGATTTTTTTTTTTTAAAAAAGCAGTAACAGAACAGCAGGCAATTTCTGACTTCCCTAGAAAGCCTAAACCAGGTACCCTCCAGCTCTGGCACAGAATGCATGTGGAACACCTTTCTACGTGGACACTTACAATGCAAAGTGCAAACCACTTTGGGGCACCCAGAACCAAAGCCTGTGGTCTGTGTGTACGTGTAGCAGAACGCCCTGCTGAACGTAACTGATTATCAAAAGCTAAACACTGCCAGAGCAGTTTCCTCCACAGACGGTAACAGGTAGGTATGGAATTTATAATCCCTTTCCTTCCACCACCAGTCAGGGCTTGGCAGATAAGAAGAAAGGTGGCAGTTGATGAGGGGAATTTAATTTTCCTGGTTTAGGAAGCAAAGCGCAGACAGAACAGAAGAAAGATGTAAAGGTCAGTCTTTGTTCCACAGGTCAACACAGATGAGAGAAAAAAGAATTTTTAATTCCACCCGCCAGTTCGTATGTTGTTTTTTTCACTCATGAAAGGAGGACTAATCCCATGCAACTGCCTTCCCAAAATACAGATACTGGAAGGCTTTTTTTTCTCCTTACCTCTGTAGTTTACTGACTTGCATCAATTTGCCAAAAAACAAACTAAAAATCTGGGCTCTTCCTAACCACCTCTCTTCATGTCTCACTTCTTATCCTAACCACCTTCACCTCTGCAGGTTTCTGAAAGAAGCATTCACTTGGTCTTCAATTACAACTAATATTTTAAAATTACACATGCAGAAAGATCAGTGTGAATTATTGTTCCTAATTATCAATATAACGAGTCTAATGGAATACAATGACTGCATAATAAATTTTAAATTATCATAGCACATAAGCACAATACTTTCTAGAAAATGGTATACTAAATTCCATGCCATGGTTCTAGCCACATAACACCACTAGAGATCATAAACAAATACTAACATACATTTAATATTTATGCACACCTGCTACAAGTAATTACAAAGTTATGCGTTTGGGCTCAATCTTGAATTCATGAGGTACCAACTATCTTTAGCAGCCACTTACACCATTGCAGACAAAACTCCACTCCTTTCCAACATTAAAAGTTTGGGGTTTGGGGGCAGAGCAAGGAGATTTGGTTGCCAAGTAAAAATGCTATGGCTTCCATGTAGGCAGGGTCAGGGAAGAGGCATTCCTTCATTTCCAGAATGCTTAGTGGCAGTAGGCAATCCTGTGGCTGGCACACCGTGTTGTTTGCAAGAACAGAACTAGCTGTACACCCACCACATTTCAGAGGTCAGTGGAATAAAATAGTATTGGAGTGATGCTGCTACAGGAACTGCACTTTTTATTTAAAAAAGAAAGACAGGAAAAAGTCAGGTTGCCACTGAGAAAAAAAAAATGCAGCTGCCAATTAACCCAGTATATCTCCAGAACGTTCATTAAGCTTATAAATTAATGTTCCTTTTTATCATATCTGTTTCAATATTTGAAATGCATTTGAGGCTATACATACAGTTCAGGTATAGCAAGATCAGATATAGAATTTCTCACCCATCTCTTTCATGATGATTTCTAACTCAGAGATATGAAAATTGCTACAGAACTAAAATTCATCAGTTAAAGGCTGTTCAAAAGCA
This sequence comes from Phalacrocorax carbo, assembly GCF_963921805.1. Classification (NCBI taxonomy): domain Eukaryota; kingdom Metazoa; phylum Chordata; class Aves; order Suliformes; family Phalacrocoracidae; genus Phalacrocorax; species Phalacrocorax carbo. The sequence continues at coordinate 130,295,004 of NC_087514.1, read as the reverse complement.
ATTTTTTTAAAAATTAAAAATCCAACCACTTAATATTAAAATATGAGAATGCAACCAAAAATATCCATAGAAGGTAACAGCAACAAATACCTTTTTCCCATTCTGGGCATCCAATTATTGTCACATACCTGAACATGCTCTTGATATTTACCCTGGCTCTGGAAGCAGGTTGAGCAAGCCACTAAAACTCACTGGCATATAACTGTGTTCCAGATCACAGTGTCCAACACAGACTTTACCTCCCCGCTGAATCTGGTCTAGAGAGAGCCCTGGGTAATTGCCCCAAGGTAACTGTCAGCAAAGATGGAGTATTTGCTCTGTTCTGAAGACACGCTCTTCACAATCTCACACAAAACTTGCCAGTGAGAAAGGGGTTATTCTGGATAGCTGAAACAAGAACAAGATGTTAGGTACAGGTAGCTAACTCTCCAGATAGCTGCTGCTCTGGGACAGAGATCAAAATCTGGAACCACTGTTCCAGATTCCAGATGGCTGCTGAAGATAATGCATGAGGACTGATAAAGCTACAGGGTAGGCATTTCCTGTCTCTAAGAACACTGACATAGTTCAGGAGTATTTAGTCAATTTAACAGATTTTCTGAGGTGTAAGGAAAATGCAATTATTACCAATGCTAGGACTGTGGGGACAGAGTCCTACAGCACAGCTAGAAAGTCTCCCTGAAGCATAGCAAGCGGTTACACTGAGCCTGGGAGAAGGAAGACTGCCTAGCGTAGTCCTGTGAAATGAAAGCACATACGAAAAAAACCCACGCAGCATTACCTTCCCACCCTCCACAACACCACCACTACCTTGCTCCATCTCTTCCCAGGAGCATAGAGCACTTATAACTACAGTAGAGGACCCCAGATCATCCTAGTTCCTCCCTGGAAGGCGCTGCAACCATGGGATTTTATTTTAAACACCTTTTAGCGTTCCTCTTCCCTCCAAATAACATAGTAGTTCTAAACAATTTTTAGTGAATTTGTTACTGTCAATGAAGCTGTCAACTGCCTGGGCCACCCTGCCATATCCATGGTACTCTGCATTTGGGTAAATAACTCCCAGCCTGAGAGCACAAAGCAGCATACTCCCGAGCCTCTTCCCCTTTCTGTGCAGTTGCTGCTGCAGAGATTTTTTTGCTCCCCTTCCACAAGTCCCTCTTTTTCACATTTGCATACTCATTGCGTCGGGACCTCTTGCAATATGGCCCAAACAAATGTATTGGGAAAAGCAGTTATTTGTGGTTTGGTTTTGGTTGTTTTTTTTTTTTAGAATTCCACTTATCTTTCCCCTCCCTCTATTAAAAAAAAAAAAAAAAGGTTCAGATGATGGAGACCTGATGGCTGGTAGGAAGGCTCTGCTGGCACCCCAAGAGCTTAACAGGATAAACAGGAAGAAAAGCTCCCTGGCCCCAAACTGAAATAGAGATGAGTATATGAGTGGTTCACTTATTTTTGCACCAGACCTGGGACCTTAACAACCCTCAGATCACCCAGTTTAACTCACTACAACCATCAATGATGCTTGTGAGGTAGAAGACACTCCTCTACTTGACAGCAAGTTAGAGAAATTTCTACACTTCTCCAACAGATTGCTAGGAAAACATGTAAACTTCCAGGGTTTCCCTACAAGTTCGTGACCAAATTTACTTGGATCAATGTCCGTCCTTTGATCTGGAAACAAGGAAGCATGGGGAGACCTCAGTAATTCATACATACATACAGCTTTCACCTTCAAGCAGGCAAGCATCTGAAGTCTACTTGAAGCCTTTAAATTAATTTTGAGGTCACTTCCATAACACCAATATACACACACACTCTCTGACGAAGATACACAGCAGGATTGCACCAAAACAAATGACTGAGATAATGACATAGTGTTGTTTTCTTCACTGAAAGTCACTGTCATCTACCACATAAGGGGCTGAGAGTTCACATTCATGTACCCATGCCAATCTCATACAGCAGTGAAATTGGATCTCTTGCATCTTAGATTTGCTACCTCCCAGTTCCTGGGTTACAGCTCCACTTGCTTCTACTGGGTAATTCCCAGAAATTAAGATGCCAACTGCATTACACATAGCTGAAGAAATAAGTGATACTTTACAACTATTTCTCCTTTCCACAGCGTTCTCAGATATTCAGCAGTTCCATTTTTATGCAATGAATATTTACTATCTGTCAAAATATGTTGGGACAAAAATTAATTTCCAGAAGGAACAGAAACATTTGCAACTCACTCAAGTTTGACCGGGGCGGGGGGGGGGGGGGGGCAGTGTCAGAGAAAAAGGGGCAGGGGCAAATCTCAGAAGTGTCCAAATATTTCCTACATTAAAAAAAACAAAAACATTTTGTCGGAGCAGTTTCAGCAATGCAAACATTTCAAAATGAAAGTGCTCTGCTTTTCACAAAAAAAAACTTAAAAAATAAGATGGCCTCCATTAGCACACAGTGAAATCTTTCTCAAAATCAGAAGAAATGCTTCAAAATTCATCCACAATTAAATTCTCGTTTTTTGGCCACAGAGAACTGACCGGCTTGTCTTCAAAATCCCACTCAAACTGATAAATTCCTTCTTCTATGTCTACTCCATCGTTTGTAACACAAGATGGAACATTGAAAAGATAGAACTAACACCTGTATTCAAGCCAATTCATTCTTTAATGAATTACAGTATCTTAAATGAAGCTGCACAGTAGTAATGTACTCCATCCTAGGCACTCATCAGAGACACAAACAGCACTGCGGTGTCATCAGCATCTCTGGTGAAGAAATCCATTCCCCTTGTTTATCACAGCACAAAGTTAAGAACGAGCCTCCCAAGAATCCAGGGTGAAAAATGCGAATACTAATAGCAAATAAAAAAAAAAATCATTAAACCATAAAACAGAATATTTCCTCTATGCTATAGATCAGAATATTGCTCCAGCCTCACGTAACTAAGGAAAAGTGAAATAAACCATATGTACTCCGCCAAAGCATTTCCAAAAGTCTCAAGACAGAATTAGACACTGAGTAACAGGAATTGGTTGTTTAATTTTAATTGTGAAATTATTCACTGAGACAGTCCCTTAAAACCAAGGACTCTTTTTTGTTAAACATAGCTGATTTATCAAATCGATCCTGTAATTGCCGCTGTTTCAAATTAGCACTAAAATCTTTGTCTCTGCCTTTCTCGAAGTGTATATAGCCAGTATCTACTTAGATGTTTATGATCCAAATTTTGAATTACTGGTGCTTACTAGAGACAAATAAAATTAATTCTCAGTGAAACACACCTTATTAAAAAAAAATTATAAATAAAGGGGGGCACATTCAGGAGCAACATAAACAGTACACTGGAAGCAGCTGGCCTCCAGTGCTTATTGCTTTTGCATTAAAGTATTCTGCAGCTTGACACAAAATATTGCTGATTACTTGTTTGTATTTGCATTATAAGAGGAATGAATGGTAGGTAAGATTGTCTCCAGAGTGAACAGATATGTTTCTTCATCTTCTAGCACCACCTCTCCCTCAAATTATTTTTTATTTCACGATTCCTGGTCTTTTCACATTCCCCAAGAAATTATGAAGTGAAAAAAACCCAGTAATTTGACTGGTAGCCACCTGATTATTCTACAGTTCTTGTAAGGACTGCAGGTAAGCTATGAAAACATCCTCTCACACCCTGAAGAGTAGACATAAGGTAAGTATGCCCTGCACAAGTGAAGTATAACGCTACTGCTACAGGTTACCTGATGGTTCTTCAGTTTTTTCGTTTCTGACTTGTATTTGTGTAGATCTGTTGGCATACAAGAGGAGCAATCCCTGCCAATGGTAGGGACGCAGCCCTGCAACAGGTCTCACCCAAAGACACTCAAGCCGGCAGAGGAAAGAGACAGATCCCGATTGGCTTTATGTCAAACCTTCCGTCTTAAGAAGGAAAAATTAGTTTGCAGCATGTCCACAGATGTTTGCTTTCAGCCCTTTCTTCCTAGAAAATATACCGCTCCAGCTTTACCCCATTAAAACACTTTATGGCTTAGCCTTGATGTACTTGGTAATCTCAGAACAAGAACAAATTTCACATCACAGAACTATCAAAAATCACGTTTCAGTTAAAGTTTGATGGTGATTCCATTTACCCCAGATGACTAATAGAACCTAGAATGTGTTACAAATATTGCACTTACATTCTATCACAACTTAAATTCAAACTCAAAGAGGGAAGGAAACCAGACTTGAAACTGGAAAATAATCAAAAATTTTGCTCTGCTCAAGATTACAAGTGGGGAAAAAAGGTGCTGATTAGAACTGTTAGTCCATAAAGACTCTATCTGATAGAAAAGCTTCCCTGAAATAGAACAGCCTTCCTCACCACACCAACTTGCAAAATGAATAACCAATATCCTTGGAACATACATCCTTCCACATCACCATGACATGCATTTTCAAGAAATAACAAAAATTGCAGCTATAGAAACACCAGGCAGAGGATGAACTTAAGATAAATGTAGCCAAAAACGTAGAAAGCTTCTTTCCATGAACAATAATTAGTACTACTGATGAGGTAAATATAAGTAATTGTTCGTTTATTTTGGAAGGCCACGCATTCATGTGAGTTACTGGCAACTAAGCACAGGTCTGTCTTCCGATTTCCAGACACTGAACCAAGCATCCCATATAACTCGTTGCCACATCGTTCTCAGCGTAAAAAGCCTTCCTTGTGTTAAGATCTCCCACCTCTTCAAAACAGCCAGTCTCACCTGCAAACGTTAAAGTACACATTGAGCAAATGGTAAGAGAGTTACATGACAGTAACCACTTAATGTTCTTAAACAGTCATCTTAAAAGCTCAGCTTTAAGTGAACAAAATCTCTCATACAGACTTAAGTTCGCTAGGCCTTCCAAAAATGCTGGTGCGTAGCCCCTCATCCTCAACTTCAGCAACATAAAAGGGTTGCATCTTTTTATGCTTGTTTTACACAATATACTGTGGTCTCCATTATAGAAGCTGTCATCTATGTCATACGGCAGTTTATCCAACATGTTGGTAGAAGTTTGGGCCACACAGGAGAGGGGAGCGAAACACACGTTTTAGCAATACCAAATGCCATTTTTGCACATCCACACAGCCAGCTTGTAATTCAACACATTTTACTATCAAAGTGAGGACACAGCACAACCATTATTAGCATTTCTGAGAAAATATTGAACGGGCCAACCTTAAGCAAACTGCATGCATTCAGCCAATGGATTATTAAACCACTTGAGCTCTTTGCTGTGGAATCTGGCCCCTTGACTGCCTAATATTAAATAAGAATTGATGTCACTGAAGGTAGCAAATGTCAAAGTTATCACCAGACACAGAATTTCAGAAGCCTCTTTCCCCCTCCATATGTCCGGAACTTTCTAGATGGGTAGTATTTTATATGTCAGATTTCAGTCTGTCTTCTGCAACTATTCTTTTATGGAAGAAGTTTTATTTTTCCTGTTAATCCTACCACTTAGAAAAGCAGCTGCCTCTGCTCCCACAGCAAGTACTGTTCTGTTGCAGGATCCATCCTAATATTTGGGAATCGGTCAACTTTAATGAGAAGCATCATAGCTCCCAGTTCTGACAGCAATACTACACAGATACCTCACTGGAAGCTATCCAACACCGGGACTTCTTACAAAGTTATGATGAAATGTTCAGCAACAGTAGATCATCTTAGTTTGTGTAATTACTGTATAAGCAGATGGTCTTCCCAAATTCTTCTAGCAGTTTCAGTTTCAACATAATTAACAAAACTCTACTTTCACTAAGGTAAGAGTGTCTTCAGATTTATTTTTTGTATCTCTTCCCATCCACTCTTCCACCTCTTTGCATCCACCACTGTATGTTCAGACACTCCATTCGTTCACGCCCATTTCCGCAATGCTCGATGAGTCTCAGAGAAGCAGGATGGCTCAAAACAGCCATACGGCTACACAGGTGCGTGCGTCATGTCAGTACTCATCACGAACCAAGCGAACAAAGAGCGGCTCTCACAAGCAACAACCTCCTCTGCACATGTGTTTAAAAATATGCTTCCACTATAAATACAAATCAAAAATTAAAATAAATATATTGATGTTGTTAAAATCTGATTAAGAGATTCAGTTTAAATATTGGCATCAGAGTAAACTTCATATTAGCAACTAGCTTTAAGGAGCTAATTGACCCACACACACTCTAAAGGATGCAGTTCAACTATGGGCAGACTGAGGGAGAATCAAATCATGGGGAGGGGTGAAAGCTCCCAAAAAAAACCCAGAAACCAAAGTGACTCTCTGGACTTCTATGAACAGCTGAAAACGCCCCAGAAGATTACTTATACCAAGGTAAGACTTAAATGTAATTTCAGAAACACTCTGTGGAACCAGAGGTGCTGTTCCTAATATCACAGCTGAAGACACTACCAGGACTGCAGAAATGCAATAAAATTTGCCAGATTGCCACAACAGTTCAGGGCTGGGTTTTGGGTTGGCTCACAGAGAAACATTTACTCACCAGCAGTTCTAAATCAATGTCTGTTTTCAACTGTGAGCCACAGAAAATGTGAAGACACTGTTTGATAGTATTGCTACAGACTTAAAGAGCACCTCCTGCAAAACGTAGTCTCGTTGCAGAGGACACTGCAAAAGGCCACAAGGCAGGGCTCCCAAGCTAGCCTACCGCTTCACAAGTCTTCAATACAGAAGTGCAAAACCCAGAAAGCAGCTGATATGCTGATGGGCACATATGAGAGTTGAATATTTCATCCAATGGGCACAACTCTCCTAGGTTATCTCCACCGATACTTTTTCAAGTAACTGGTAATTTATCAGGCAGCCACTAAGATCTAGAAGAAAAAAACCAAACCACCATACACTGAATTATTTCATTACCATACAATTATTCACGAGTGTTATGTTATGAGTAAGGAAAGCAACTACAGAATCCCACAGAAACCAAATACATTCTGTCCCCAGAAAGCCACAACAGTGTTTCCCTATACTAAGTTGAATTTTATTTGCAAGGCTGACCAAACAAAAAAAAAAAAAAAAACCCTTGGTAAGTATTTGTTCCCACTTTCAGAGACACAATACAGCTCTTGAAAATGACCAAATTCTTACCAGCACTCCACTGGTGATGTGAATGATTATTAACCCATCCTGTGAAATGTGGCAGAGCAGCAGCACTGCAGCAGCCAGAGCATCAAGAGCCCAGGCCATACACGCCTCCCCACGAAAAGCTGTTTACAGCATCAAGTTTGTTATCTGCGTTGTAATACCATCTGCCTAGCAATCACCCACTTCAGTTTAAACTAATAATGGAATATAACTCAATCAAGCTTTCTTTATTCAGCACACACAGAATATCCAAAGCAATGTATTTTTATACAGCATGTTAGTCTTCGTTCTGCATGCTAAAAACTACAGCCAGTTTTTAAAGCAACAAATTTCAGCACACATTTCTAGACCTGTATAACAACAGCAAAAATTGGACACTGTTTGCATCTGACTTACTGAGAAAGTAATTCCAACATAGGCTCCCATTCAGACTTTTACTTTATTCCCCAGCTGCTTTCGGAAAACATTCATCTTTTGACTGAGCGCTTATCTGGTGAGTTTTCATAGATTCTCATCCAGGAGCCCCTCACATGCACCAAACCGTAAAGCTGAGCCTCCACAGGCGATCTGGGATACATACTCAGTGTCATTGGTGCAACTCCCTACAGATTTTTTGAGTGTTTGATATAGGTGAGTAACACAACATACCTGCAACTTGTATTCACAAGCAGGTCAACTTTAACCTACCACCACACTGAGGTGAAACATTAAAGATGAAGCACGAGCAACCTTATGTCATTCTGCACCAGTTTGTACTCAATCAGGTGCATGTGTGACATCGTACATGCAAAGTTGCAGTCCTGTCCTGCAAGTCTCGGCAAATGACACGCTCAATTAAATATGTGTGTGCGTGTGTGTTCAATCTGTAATACTTTAACTCTGAGAAACGAAAAAGTAATGAGTGCTGGCTATAGAAATAAAAATACAGTTATTAGGAAATGAAAGTATTTTAGCAACAATTCCTCCTCTCTGCAGAGAGGTCTCAGACCCGCTGATCTGGGATTAAACAGCAACACACAGACCACATGGGCTGGACTGTATCTCTTCTGACACGCTGTGGGCTGTGGCACCTGGGGGCTGATAATCCACTTGAGGGACACACAAGATGACTTATGAACTTTCATTTTGGGAAAACTGTTTCCCCTAAGCTTTTCTGGTATAATGCGATGCATGGTGTAGGAAAAGCTAATCATCTGAGATTCAAAACAAAAAAAAACCCAACAATATCACAACAGTATGCTTGTACCACGTCGAGTCATAAATTACACAGTTTTGTGGTATGTGGTTTTCTTACCTCATACTAGGCATCGTGATAATTATGAGAACTAGACCTTTCATCTTGCTGACCTACAACATTAGCGTAACGTTACACTTGCAATTTAAGCTTTAGAGATTTTTTTTCAGGTATTTGGGCCTGCCTATTAAAACCCAATAAACCGAAACACGTGCTAGCCTAATTTGTTCTGTAGCAGCACGTTATTTCCTCATAGCGAAACAAGGGAGTCTCCAGTCCCCCGGTACTTAAAACTTCTGTACTTTTCCCCCGATTTTAAAACTTCGTCCGCTTGAAAGAATTAGCTCAAATTTTGACAGTTTAAGCACTGTATTTTATTAGCAAAAAGCGCAAGTGGAGCAGCTTCAGGGGGCACGTAGCCTAGAAGCCCAGGCAGCACACCTGCCGAGGCCGAGGAGCGAAGGTGCGGGGCGGCGGCAGGGCCGTGCCCGCCTCGGGACGGCGCGGGGACGAGCAGCTTTGCTGGAAGCCGTGGCGGGCGGCGCGCTGCGGTGCCGGCCGACCCTCCGCGCCGCCCCGCCTCAGGCCCGGCCGGGCGCGGGCAGGCCGGTCCCGCCGGAGGCGGGAGGGGAGAGGGAAAAGTTGGCGCCCGCGGCCGGCCGGGAGCCGCACCGCCCCCTCCTCCCCTGGGCGCCGCCCGCCCTGTCGAGGGGCGGCCCATGCGCACGCTCCCGCCCGCCGCCCATGAGGCGCCCTCGCCGGGAAGGCACTGACGAGTCATCGCCCCGCAGGCCCGGAGTCCTCCCCGCCCCCGCGCCCCGGGCGGGACGGGCGGCTGAGGGGAGCAGGGGGCGGCGGCCGCGGCGCGGGAGAGGAGGGGAGGGGGAGAGCCTACAGGTGATGATCCAGCGCGGCGCTGCCCGGCCCGCCCTCCGCGGCCTGGCCTCGGCTCCAAGGCTAACGGCAGCGGGTCCCAGCGCGGCCGCCCTCGCCTCCCGCCCGCCCAGCCCCGGGGACTGCACCGGCGGCGCGGGCCGCCGGCCCCCACCGCCGCCGCCTGGCCGCCCGCCCGCCCGCCACCGCCGGCCCCGCCCACCGCGCCGCCGGCCCCGGCCTCCCTCACGCCGTCCCTCCGCCGAGAGGCGCCTCCCGCGCTGCGGCGGCCGGTGCGGCCGGAGCGCGACCCGTCCTCCCCGCCACACCTAGCAACAGCGCTGACAGGACGCATTGGCGGCGGTGGCGGGAGGAGGAGGAGGGGGAGGAGGAGGAAGCGGAATGGCTGCCGCGGCGGCGGCTCCCTCCCTCCCTCCCCGGAGCCCTGACAGCCAGAGCCGGGGCGGAAGCAGCAGGCGGCGTGCTGTGCCCGTCCTCCTCCCTCCTCCACCGCCTCCTCCGGGCTTCTGCGCTCCCTTCTGCCAATGCAAACTAACTCCCCCTCGCCAGGGCCGGCGGGCTGCACGCCTCCCCCGCACCCACCCATGCCGCCGCCGCGCCGCACGCCGCCTCCCCAAGGAGTCCTCCACGTCGCCCGCTAGACCCCTCCTGCCACTCCTCACCCGCCGACCTCCCTCCACCGGCGGCCGCCGCCGCGCCCCGGCTCCTGCTGCACCTTGTGCCCCCCCTCCCCCAGCACCACCGCGCCCCCGGTACCGCCGCCGCACACGCGGCCCCCACGCCCCCCGCGCCCGCCGCCGCGGGGCGCCCCCGCCGCCCGCCCTGCCCTGCCCTGCCCTGCCCCGGCCGCGGCCCCTGCCCCGGCCCCGGCCCCGCGGGGCACTCACCGATGTGGTTGTCCTCGATGTGCTCGATGAGCTCCGCCAGGGTTGGGAAGTGCAGCCCGCAGCCCCCGAACCTGCAGGCATTAGAGAAGAAGGAGGCGGCGGCGATGCCTGTCATGGTGTTACATCGAGATCCCCCTGCGGTGCCTGCTCTGCCAGGGCCGGCGGCGGCAGGGCGGGGAGAGGCGGGGGCAGGGGGGAACGGGACGGAGAGAGAGAGAGAGAGATGGGGAGCGAGAGAGAGAGGGTGGGGGTGGGGAGGAGGAGGAGGAGGTGGCGGCCGCGGCGGCGGCGGCAGCAGCAGCAGCAGCGTCGGGAGCGGCGGAGGGGAGGGACGGGCTGGGTGGGGGGAGATGAGGCAGCCGCAGCTGGGAGGAGGGACCAGCGCGGCTCTGTAACAGCTGTGCTGCCCCGGCGGCGGCCGCCGGCAGCGGGAGGAGCAGGGCACCCGGGCCGCCCGCCGCCGCCGGGGGACACCCGCGCCTCCTCGCCGCGGGGGCGGCGGAAGCGGCCGCCCGGCACCGAGCGGGGGTTGGGAGGAGAGGAGGGCGCGCCCCGCCGCTAACTTTCCCCCTCAGCCTCTCGCAGGCGGCGGCGGGGCCGGGGGCTGCCGTAGCGGCCGGCGGGGCGAGGGGCGCTGCTCCTGCGGTCAGTGCTTGGGCCGGGGAGGTGGCGACCGCGCCGGGGTGCTCTCCCGGCCACCGGGGGTTGGTTCCTAACGCGGCCGTCAGCTCCACCGCATCGGCGGCGGGGGCGGGGGGGGGGAAGCGACCGGCCCTGCCCGAGGTCTCTAAGCCGAGGGCGGTCGCCCCTTCTCCAAGGGGCGCCGAGGCCGCCAGACCCAGCCCTCACCTGCCCAGCGACGAGCCGGAGGCCCGGGGCACCTGCGCGCCCTGCGGCCGGCCAGGCCCCGGGGGGCAGCGGGGTCCCCCGCCGCCCGGTGGGCTCCGGTTCCCCCCGCGGCTCGCAGCAGCCGGTTACAGCCCGCGGGCCGGATCCTTCCCGCCTCCCGCTGCCGACGTGCCCGCTGAGGCGGCGGGGCGTGGGGCTGCGGCCCTGCGGGGAAAGTTCGCAGAAGTCGCGCACGCCTCGCTCCCAAACCCTGCATTGACTTTTTGCCTCCAGAAAGCTATTCAGCAGAGAGGCTGACTGATTAATTGATTTTAATGAAGGTCTCCCTAGGCTCAAATTCGCAGACAGCTTTATTTAAAATTAAAAAGGAAAAAAAAAAAGTGAGAGATTACTTGTCAGGAAAGCTCTTTTTATTTTTTTTCCCACTTCTGTTTTATAATCATATCTTCTTTCCATATTTATACAGTTCTACAATATTATTAATGATTTTGGGCAAAACTGTCACTAAAAAAAAACTCACAATCTGCAAAAGGCGCTCTTAATTGTCCAGACATAAGCGATTCCACTGATCCTGCTGATGGGTAACAGTCCCAGGCTGTTCTCATCTCTGTAAAATTAAGCGTGTGCATAAGAATAAGGAAAGTCCTCGCCTGTTTTATTAACTGTATTGCAGGTGGGGATGTGCCTGGCATTGATCTGGGAGCCAAAGAATAGCAAAGCCTAAAACTGCAGTAGAGCGATTAGTGAATGGAAAGACAAGTATTTGCCCATTTGCTGAAAGCATGAAAAATCTTACTTCCAGGTATCCAGTATATCAGAGAACCTATCATTCATGGTGACAAAACAAGCTTTATCTTGCATATTATTTTAGTAATTTTCTTTCACTTTAATATTTTTCTAATGTTTTGCCTTCATCCAAATACATTTTTCTTGATGTATGAATCCACTCCATTTAGTTTATATCAAAGAAAACAAACCAAGCACAAACCCTACTTGCCAGAAAAATACCACATGAAGAAGCCTTTCCTTACTTCAACGCATAGAGCTAGAGTTTGTAAATAGAGCTCACGTAGCCATGAGATGCTGAACCACAGAACTGTAACAATATTGTAAATTTTATACTTTTTAAAAAATAAAATGGTAGCACAGACACATGGTAGTCCACAGTACATTTTCAGGGTTGACTGTGGTCAACCTGTAGTCTAGAGGGATTGGGGAACTGCTGCTGTTAGGCATTTCATTAAAATGTGTCATTATTTTGAATAATACAGAGGCTTTCAGTATCGGACATCTGTCAATTCATCCACCTGTTTCAAGCATAGCTTCTTCACAAGTTACTATTCTTCTGATTTCTCCACTGGTCACTATGGGTTGACTCAGCGAAGGAGGAATTGTTCCTGCTTGCTTAAGACCGTGATCCTGGAAACTCATGCCACACAAGCTGCTGTCATGAATAATGCTACAAAATCAGGTATGTGCAAGTACCTGTGTGGATCAAGACATAAAGCAATAAATAGCAGGTGGGGAAGAGGAGTAAAATGGTAAGATAAGTGTCTTCCCTAGTAAGTTGCAGTTTTGGAGGCTAATTTGTGCGGTCAGACACGTAGGCCTTTTTCAAACTATGGTGGGTTTGGTAAGCATGAATCCTCAGCACTGTTAACAATATCAGGACTGTAGATTTTACATTTTTTGCATATGAGTAGGCAATGTCTCAGTGTCAATCACCAGCATAATTCAAACAAAACTTCTAAGATAGGAAGCCAAGATTAATCAGAATGACTATTAAATATAAGATTTTCATGTGGCTGATCTATCAAGGTCAACAGATGCATTATTTAAGCCTATTTATTATGAAACAAAACTGTGATGGACATTGGGTTGGTATCAACAACATTTATCCATACAACAAACTAGCAAACTAACAGAAAGCGCTCAGAAGTTGCCCCTGTTCTTTTATTCTGTGGGAGAAATAAATGGGAAGTAGACCTAAGTGATTTGTCAAGCCAGGGCTAAGTGCGTAGATCCATTTCAGAGGTGATAATAGCTACCTTGAAGGATACTTTGAATAAATGGAGCTGAGAAAAAGCTCAAATGGCTGGTAGGCCCTGCTTTGTTTGGTTTTGAAGAAGTTATTTTGAAGGCCCCTAAGACCCCTTGCTTAACAACCATTTCAGCTTAGGCAGACAAATGCAGGACTGGATATCAGAAGAAGGATGTACTGCTATTCAGACCTGTGACCTGCATATAGGGCTGATTGACTGCATAGATTTCTAGAACATCTGATTCTCTGCTAATAAATGCATATGCCTCATTTTAAGTCCATTTTGATAAAGAAAGAAACATGTTTAGAGTAACTTTAATTAATTTCTTTCTTAACCTGATGGTTTATGGTCTTGGATCCCTTATCTCCTTAGACAGTCTGGCCCTTAGACCTTTTTCAATGACTTTTGACTGCTGGTCTTTCTAATAACCAATTTTTACTAATAACTTAGTATTTATATTGTTATTAACTGCTGTAACTGCTGGGCCATAACTGAGGATAGATTGCTACCAGCCATTCACACTGTTTTGGATTCCCAAAAGCTGATTATTCCGTCCTAGTGCTCCCTGGAAGGCTAGAGGTCTGAACTTGAAAAACTTGGTAGTCGCTGCCCTTGGTGCTTTGAGGATGCCTTTTACTGAAGGCTTTATTGAAGGAAGACTTTTGTTGAAGACACCACCCATCTGCCAAATAGTAAGTAAGGAAACGCCAATATTGCTTCAGAGTCTTGTTTAAAGCATGGGTTAAGCACTTGTTTTCAGCTGCATTTATAATAGTGGAGTGTTACTGAGAAGTTTGTTACGGTTCTCGCACGAGGATGACGTGAATCTGCAAAACTTTAAAAATACAGTCTTGCTGCGGTTCTGATTTTTACACTATTGAAGTCATACTTGAAAATATCTACTTAAGTTTGTTCTAAAGAAAAAATAAACCAAGAGTAATCAGATATTACAAAGAAATGGTTGGCAACATCTTCCCCTAAAAAAATTACTCATTTATTTTTCAATAACAATTTTAATAATTTTATTTCTGCTTGCCTCTGCATACTGGCCATATAAGAAATGTCACACAATTTGGGAAGATTTCATAACAGAGACATATCATTACTGCAGAATCATTATACAAGTTAAACATATTTATGCAGTTTGTGTCACGAGAATCCTATTTTTAATTTATACTGCTGAATTAGTTTTCTCTTGGCAGTGCACTGTGTAGCTTCAGGGTGCAATGGAAAAACAAAATGTTAAGCTGAGAAAGCACTATATTCCCCACTAGTTCCAGATGCCCCAAAACAATAGATAGAAATCCTGCTTAGCTGAACTTTCTGAGAGACTTCCACATTTTCAGAAGGACAAAGCTTCAGATAAACAGGAGGTCAAAAATGCCTCTATTTCCAGTTACCTGTAGCCTAGAAAAAAGGAATTTTCTTGTCTTATTTTGTCTACTTCAGGGAATTTGGAGTTAACCTAATGTTATAGCATAAACCGTTGTTACAGTGTTAGTCTGCCTTGGAATTATAAAATGCAAGCTGTTTCAGTGGTTTCTTGTAAGAACCTGAAATTGCATAGGTATTGAATAACCTGCTTTATCCTTACTATGGGTTATAGTGGAATACTTTAGTAAAACCTTTTGTGTTGTTTCACTCAATTGGAGATAATTAACATATACTTTTAAAAATAACTGGCTAGAAAAATAACACAATTTTGTAAGTTTTTCTCAACGAAAGGTAAACTTGTTCTTTAGTGAAGGTTAATACTATAGAGTGAAACTTTTGGTTTAATAGGTTTTGCAGCATCTCAAAAATGCAGGAGTCTACCATTCTGAAATTTTTGCCTTTTCCACTTTGGCTTCCTAAGTTGAGGACCCAACTTGCAGCAGGATTTCATGGCATCTACTGACATAACAGTTCATGAAGTCAACTGAAAGAAGACAAATTAATTCCAAAACGTGTTGAGATGATAGTGTCATTTTCACAAAAATAAATCCTGAATTCGAACAAGCACTTCCTCATTTTCTTTGCTTGGAGAAGTGTCATCACAACTGACAGTGTCAAACTCTTACACTCTGACTCTGAAGATCATTTAGGATGCTGTAGTTACAAGGTGATTTAAAGCAATCCTAAGGCAGTTCTAACTTACATCAGTGATTTGGAGTGTAAAGACATGGGGCACAAAACCCACGTGGTTTTGTGCCATCTCATGTTTTCCTTCCTATTCGTCTATTCCTCTGCCCCAAATCAAAATTTACTCAAGAAAATCCAGGTCCTTTGTTTCTGGATTTCCCAGTCACAAGGAGCTGTGTATTTTAGAGCCTGCAAATTCAGAACAGTCTCTCCTCTGTTTAGCCTGAGAACTTCCCGTTTAAAAATTCTTCACTGAGCCAAAAGTACCGGTGACAGGGAGAATTCTGCACTGAGGCGTAGACGCCAGCAAAAATCCACTTGCTAAATTGTATGTAGGGTCGGAGAATCCCCAGTGTTCAAGCAGGCAATTACACAAGGGATTCCTCCTGTTCTTAAAAGACATGCCTTTCTCACATTCTGAAGTTAGGTTAGGGAGAAGAAGGCTTTGGCATAAAGTTAACTGACAGCACTAGGGATGGTTTGCAGTCTCTAGGAAAAGGGAATTGGGTAACTTTGTTAATAGGAGGCTTGGCAATCATTGGCTGTGGAGGGAGCCTGACATCGTTGGAAAGGAGATCCACAGTTCAGAATAAGATCCGTTTGTAAATGAAAGCAAGCCCCGTATTAGTAAACCTCTCAGATGATCTCTGGCGAACAAACTGTCAGAAGCTCTGCTGCAAGAATATAGCAAATCACTTGCAATCACCACCAAGGGTGGTTTGTCAAATAAACATGTATTTCTTGTGACAGCTTAAATTGGAGATACAAATAACATGCCTGTTATCGTCACATGGATCGTGAGGTCTGAATATGGCCACTACAATTCTGAACAAAAGAAGAGCATCAGCTAGTGAAAATTTATGTAGTTCTCCAGTAGCAGCTGAGGACCTCTGAAGAGACTCTCCCCACCACCGAGCAGATTGCTACACATGGTTTGCTTAGAATCACCTGTTCAAAGCCACAAACATTGCATCATTGGAAGTAGATATTGAACAGCGATACAAAAAGCAAAATCTCTGGAATACTAAAATGGAATATTAAAATGGTTCTGTGCAAAGAATCCAAAATGAGGTGAATAGTACAGTACTAAGAAAAATTAAAAAGGAATGGGGAGAAACTATGTGAACAGTTATATGAGGGAAACATGGGAAACATGGTCAAGCATGGGGATCTAACACTTCCACAGAGACAGTATTTGCTGTTTGCCATCCTAGACAAGGTATGCAAGTCCGTATCGCAGAAAATAAGAATGCCCATTGAAAGTAAGCGCCGAGACAATCCAAAGGCTCCCTCATTTCATTCTGAGGAATGCATAGTCGTGAAGGCTTCAAGCATTCCTCTGATGCCTTTCAATGTCTATTGCATCTTAAATCTTGTGTTAAAAAATAAAAGTTGGCATGTTTCCACAAAATCTATCCTTTTCCTCATCTGCATAAGAATGTATAAGGGTTGAAAGCTACGATATACTTAATTACTTTAAACCCCCACTCATTTTGTGTATATTCTGACTTGTGTACACCCACTGTCTTCAGTGTGATTTTAGGTATTCAGCACTTTGCAGAATTTCATCTGTAAACAGCTGCTGAAGCTCCCGCTTTACATAAACAAAAAACTACTCATCATAGTCTCAGAAAGTCATGGGTCTGCTTTATAAACAAACAAACAAAAATACTTATGCATAATGCAGTATTTGGAAACAAACTTGGACATTACTCACTCTTCAGAACGTTTCTTGATTTAGTTGTCTCATATGAAACAAAAGAAGCTAACATGCTTCTACATTAGATGCCAGGACCTCCTAGTGAGGAAAGGCTTTAAATAAAAGAGGATAGATTGGTGGTGTTTTAATAAGGATTATAAAGCACTGGCAGAATGCTGAAGTGTCTCACCTCTGATTCCCAGCTTTTACATCTGCATCTTGCAAACTGACCATATTTCAGCCTAAGCGTATCACTGTCCAACAACAACTTTTACAAACCACGGTATGTAAAAGAAAAAACAGTGTTCCAAGGGCATAGAGATACTAGATCTTACAGAAGAAAAAGAAAAAGCATATCCTAAGCCCTACTTGTTTTCAGTTTCTTTCTAACAAAACTCTTAATGGAACTATATCTTTGTAATAGAGTCTGTGTATATCTACAGATAACAATCCCAATGTCTTCAGTTATTTTTCTCACTTCTCTGTGTTTATGTTATAACTAGACCATGGCCAGCCCGACAAAAGCGTCAAAGGACATAGCGAAACAAGAATCCTTACTCCTGCTTTTCTCCTGTACAGGGACCAAACAGAACAGATATTATTTGCAAGAGCTCACTCACTTCTTTTTGCTCTTGTTTGGAGTTCAGATTACTTGTGCTTAGTTTATTCTCTGTACCAATCCATCTTCCGGAATATAATTTGAACACCCAAAATTGTGCCAGAAAAAAAGACTTGGGGGGATTAATAAACAAAAATCTTTCTTAGCTTTTCTCTAAAAGAGGTTCATTAGTGCATACATGTGATGATTTTTTTGTTCTAGATCTATTTTTAATACTTCATTTTGTATAGTTTTGGAGCATACAGCTGTGTGAATCCATCAAAGAATACAGTTAGAGGCTTCTTACATGTTTAACAGATGTGACTCGTAATGATGGTAAAAATGTACTTAGAAGCATTGGCAGGTTCACAATTTGCCTTCAACTGGTTTGTGTGGCACATTTGCAGCTTAGCTGTAGCTTGAGATTGTATGAGAAACTGCATGTTCACATTGTGTTGTCTTGGAAGTACACACAAATATTAAATTTTAAATCTGAAATGTTTCTTTGATATATAAATATAGAAAAAATATATTTTAATTAAAATTCTCAATATGTAACAGTGTTGTCATTGTTTCTCCTCATTGGATTAGTAGTCAGATGTTGCTGTTTGGCCTTTTTTTGGTAATGGCTTTTCCTTTGAGCATTGTCACAATAATTTTTATATGGATGAAGAATAATTAAATCTTTAAACTTAGTGTATTATTAGTAATACACTAAGTAGATTAGAAGGACTCTTTCAGCTGAAGTAAACTCTCATAGATCTGTAAAAGTTGTTGGAGCTTTCATCTGGGGTAGGATTTCAGAGAAAAGCGTAGATCAGAGTATATGATGTGTAACTCTGGCCATACCCTGACCTCCATGCCACAGGTTTTCTACCACTGATTTAGGCCCTGATCATAGAAAGCAGATGGATTCCTTTCCCCCATCCGTTAACTAACCCCAGCTGAAGTTGGAGGGATTCCACACCTACATGGGTTTACATGCAGTTCACAGCTGCTTTGCAGCATTAATGTTTTCTGAGTACAGTTCTTCCATCTGATCTGCAGCGTCAAACTAACAAGATTGGCAGTGGGGAATTTATGATTCACTTTGTTTTGGTTTTGTTCTGATTTTCTTTTGTTCCAGCTGTCTGGGAAAGCAGGAGCCAAATACTTTTCCCTCCTTCTTCTGGGATGTTGGTTTGTTTGATAAACATATTAAAAGGACTATTTGTATTTGGGCAATATCCTCGATTCTGCAGAGGCTGTGTCGTGCACCTTCCATGTTACAGAACAGTGATGATGGTGGTTCAGCCTGACTCTTGAGAGATCGTTTCCGTGGTGAAGGGGTGGCGATGAACCCTGAGAAGTGTCTGCACACGGTATTGCACCCCCTCCTGGCAGTGCGTCTGAGAGAAAAAAGAATGGTCTCTGGAGGGCCACAGGAGGCTAGCGTAGGTATTCTCTACATTCTGGTGGTATTTCTCTAACTGCTCTAAGTGTGTCATCCTAATAGGCCAGGACAAATCAAAACCAGAAAGAAGGGCGGTTTGTTGGTCTATAAGAAATGTAGACAGTTTGGTCAAGTGGAAGAAAATGGCCTTTATTTTACTCACCACTGTTTAAGTTCCAGGTGGGAGCATTTGACATGGTAGTGAGTTTTAAGGACCTCTCTTAAGGACCTTAGTGAACCTAAGGACTATTTATCCCTGAAAACTACTGTTATTATTGATTTAAGCATGTTTCCAGTGCCCCTCTTCATTTTACAAAGTAGACTCATGCTTGTGCAGGCTATTTTCAGGTGGGAGGTCTATTTCATAGAAGGCTCCAGGCTAAATCTATTTCTGGAGTCATCAGGCCAGACTTTTCTCATGCCTGAGAAATAGGAAAGTTTATGCTATCACCACAGCATCTGCACAATCATAATCAGCATATTTGATTTTGCTGGACAGGTTTAAATAAATCCAGACCAGCATTGTTCATCTAAATTGTTTGAATATCCTTCACTGCAAGAAAACTGCCTCATACTTTGTGAGTGATGCTGCTCAATTCTGTCAGAACTGTTCATCTGCAGGGGAGGAGTAGAACTGCAAAGAGGGCCACATCCTCATTGCCAGCTTTTTTCACTGGAATAATACAAGTTTGGGGAGCATTTCTAATTCCCTCTTGTGTTTGAGGCTCCTTTCTACTTCTGGAAGTGTATGGGTAAGTATCGGGCTCCATAGTGATGGCAGTTATTGGTGCCTCTGTGAGGACCATAAACTCTCGACTTGAAGAAGCACAAAATTTCCTTACTGTCTAGTGACAATCTAATGCTAATTATTACTCAATACTCTTCTTATTACCAGATGTTACCCAGTGTTTTTCCATTTCAGTTTTGAGGCTGTATGGGGACGGTGAACATACTGTATTTTGGCCACAGTGCTGCCTAACCCGCATCATTTTGTTTGCTGAGTGGTGAACAGAATGGAGGCACACTGGCATCACCTCCTGGACATGGGTTAAGATCTGTACTGGTGGTATTAAGCCTCTCACTGCCTTGGATCACAAAATAATTTTGTCTCATTTGCTACTAAAAATGGATGAGGTACCCTTTGGATGGTGGTATTCTCACCTTGCTGAGCATTTCGAATGGCCAAAGATTGTCACCTCACTGAGTTCCATACAGTACCTGCTTCTTTCCCCTCGTTTAATGCATATAAACGGTCATTTGAGAGTACACATTCAGTGTCTTTTGTACCCCATTTCCACACTTGGTAACCAAGCTGGCTCTATTAATAGCAGGAAAGAGTGGTTGGGATGGGTAAGGACCAGCAGTTGTGACTTAGTCAAGGCAAAAGCAAGGTGATACAACAACTGGAAGAGATGATGCTTTCTGTCTCATTGATTTCAGGTGGTTTGGACTACCTTGTTAGACACCTGGCTCCTCATTCTTTTCTCAGCAGGGACAGAAGCTGCCTGTTCAAGGATGTCAAGGTTGTACTTTTTTTTTGAGGTGATCAATCTCATTCCACCTTGAGACACGAGCCATTGGGACAGAGGACCCAGTGGAAAGGGGAGCAGACAACTAGTACAAAGAAGATTGCAATGGTGTCGTAAATCAGTAGGACAGCGCAGTTCTGTAAACCGGTATATACACCGATCATTTTCCTGTACACTATTCCATTAGAAAACTTCAACTCAAACAAATTTGAGCCACTGCAGAAAAAAAATAATCAGTGGTTTGCTTATTAAGCAGTGTTAGCAGTGTCTCTTTCCCATCTACATTATAAGTCTTCCTTATAGTCTGCATTGACCGCCTTCTGGTTTCTGGACTGATTATTAGCTGTTGGCTGTGATCTGTAAAACCATAAATGACAAAAGTTCTACTTATCTGAGATATTTACTCCAACTCTGTGATGTACTAATGCTGAGGTGCCTGGCTTGAAACCCATCATTTTTCTCTGTTTGCAGATCCCTTAAACCTTTTTTAACAGTTGCACAGACCAAGGCTTTGTTTTACCTTAGTTTTCTTTGGACTCATCATAATTAGCACAAGGATTCTCTGACATCCCTAAATTTAAAGTAGATTGAGAGTGACTGGCCTAAGGAAAGACTTGTGACAGGCCAGACTTCTTTGGGGCCCTGGGCCACTGGATCTTCTTCTTTCCTTGGTTTATAGTAGATCAAGCTTATATTTCAGGACTACCTTTTCTCCCTTGCCAGAAGGAGCTGAATGTTGCTTGAGCAGGGGTTTGAGGTTTGGGA
This sequence comes from Phalacrocorax carbo, assembly GCF_963921805.1. Lineage (NCBI taxonomy): Eukaryota > Metazoa > Chordata > Aves > Suliformes > Phalacrocoracidae > Phalacrocorax > Phalacrocorax carbo. The sequence goes on along the minus strand of NC_087514.1, from coordinate 130,273,838 downwards.
TTTTGGGAGCTGTTCATGAAGTCAGGTTTTTAATATTGTTCATATATTTACATATCTATTTATATACGTATGTATGTAAAAATATGCATATATACACACAGATATATACTTACATTATTTGTGATAGGATTTTGATAGGTCTGCTTATTTGTTTAGAGGGATGCCTGGGTTTTCTGACAGCATGGTGTTCCAAGGATGAAACTGCCATTTACCCTAACAGGAGAGAGGATCATAGTTTATTATTCTGAACTGCAGAACAGTGCCTTTCCTTCTCACAGTGCTAACTGGAGAGTCAAGAAATAATCCTATTAGAAGGCCGCAATAATGCCGGAGGCTGGGAGAACTTGAAAAAAATGATGCAGTGGTTCTATACAGCAAAAAGCGTAGGAGTAAAACTTATAAAAGATGTAATTATTAACAAATCTGTGTAAAATACTACAAATGTATTTTGTTGACTTAGGCTCGTATGTTGCCTAATACAGATGAAACACATCTTAGTCATTGTCTCTCTGAGAACCTGGTTTTTTCCTGTAGTAATTAAAGAATTCCTTCAGCAATATCCCAAAGCCTTTTAAACAAGAAGCTAAAATCACTAAATCTCTATAAACAGGAATTTGATTCACCTACAGCTGAAGCTTTCAACTCCATCTTACACAAAAGAAAAGCATTCAGGTTGCACGCTCATGAAGCAATTGGTTACAGCTGTACAACATTATTAGTGGGAAGAGGTGCTTCCTTCCAAATATAACGCTTCCTTCTCTGAAAATAAAACTAGGTGGGAGGCATTTGCCAGGCCTGATTTACTCAGAAATGCAACTGGGTTTCTTAAAATGAACTTTCGTTATTTTAGCACAAGTTTCTTGTTGACACTGCTTTTTTCAGTGAAGTACTTGAAGTTGATATAGCTAAAGATTTAAGATTATCTAGAAGTTTCAAATCAGGAATTTGTACTGACCTAAATACATTGTGTTGTGGTTTTTTTTTTTAAAACCCATTTAAGTCAAGCCAATGCAACTTCTTTGTACAAACAATCTTTGTATAATCACTGAACAAGAACAGGCATTAATAAGTACCCAGGCAAGGTGCAATATCCTTTAGAAGTCTTTTCCTTCTAAAATGAACGGAGGGTAGATTACTGATATGATCAGAAAGAGTAAAAGGTGTTAGAGAAGTAAAATAATGAATACATGCAGAAGCCAGAATTCTGCCTATAGAATCTGTTTATAGTACTATCCTGAGCACCTCTGCAAATACTACAGTATTATTCTCAACCATTTAAATCACTTGAAGTGATGCATGATGATAAACAAAAAAGAGCAAAGACGTTTCTTCAAATAAACATCTCTGGAAGCTTCTTTACTTTTCAAAAAGGCATGTCAAGAGTACCCCAATTCATTGCTATACTGAGTAATAGTAGGGAAAAAAAAGAAAAGGGAAGAAAAATTGTGATATCTCCCATAATGCAACCCATGCTCCATTTCTATTTTTATTTGACCATGTAAAATTTTACAAGATTTAGCCTGCTGTATTATATCCACCCCAAACTGCTCTGCTTGGGTGATGCAGTTGCATGCCTCTACAAAGACAATTGGTTTGGTTTAGAAATGGCTTGGTCTCCATTTGGTTAAAGCAGTTGGAGTAACACAAACTGAAGTAATCCCAGCCTGGACCAGAACAAGACTGTCCTCACCACTTTTTGCACAAGGTAGTTTATATCACTCAAGAAAAGAGTTCCCCCTCACAGTTGGGATGATAATTCTTGGAAGTATATTAACCACAAAATTGGAAGCAAGCTCTTTGGACAGGCCTCATCTGCAGTCTGCAGAGGCGAGAAGCCATCCTATCTTAGAAGGAAGTAAACTTCAGAAAGGGCCTTCTCTCCGCAGGGAATGCTCTAGCTTGTCACTGCCAGCCCACATTACTGAACATTGGTGGTTTTTTGGTTTCGTTTGTTATGTGTGGTGACTGTATGAACATTCACTCTGTGTGTTCGGGAATAATGGTGTGGTTAATGCTAATTTCCCAAACACTTAATGGTTTTTAGAATAATCGGAGCATTTTCAGACTTTGGCTTCTACCTTTCTGCCTTCAGCTGGGAAAAGCAACTGCAGCGTGTAAGATTTTTCACCCAGTATTAAATGTGTCTGCAGTTTAAGACCCATAGATATAGATTTTTTTCTCAGATACAATCAATTATTTTTTAAATGAAAATTAAGTGTTAATTATATTTACAGTGAAAATAATTGTGTAGAAGTAATAAGGGCCTAAAAATTAAAGTCTAATTAAAAGACAGTACTAATTTGGAATGCAAAGTATTTTTGCCTTTCCTCTCTCTCTATATATGCTTATATATGTATGCATATATACTACATGTACAGTATAGAATATATAATAACCTTTACTTGTTACTTGTGAGTTTTGGACTCGCCAGTATAAGGACGCTGATGTACAGTAGTGGGTCCAGTGGAGCGCCACCAAGATGATCAGGGACCAGTGCACATGATGGACAGGAAGAGACTCTTCAGCATGCAGAAGAGAAAGCTAAGAGGGGATCTTATTACTCGCACAACCCACGAATGGGAGGTTGCAGAGACGACAGAGCCAGACCCTTCTCAGAGGTGTACAGTGACAGGAAAAGTGACAACAGACACAACCTGGATTGTGGGAAATGCCTACCAGAAATTAGGAAAATCATTTTCATCATGAGGGTGGTGCCCAGAGACGGTGAGCGATCTCTGTCCTTGGAGAGAGCCCGAACTTTGCTGGACAAAGCTCTGATAAACCTGGTCTTGGGAGGGCATTGGGCTGGGCAGAGATCCCTTCTGATCTAAATTATTCTGTGATTTTGTGGTTTTAATGATGCATGAGATATTGCTCTAAGCAAATTCTAAGCCTGAATAATTAGGCAGTCCTACCCACCTCCTCTCTTCCTTAAAAGTTTTTTAAAATCTCAAAAGCTGCAAAGAAGATTGTGATTCTTCTCTGTACAGTAAAGCCGATCCAGGAAAAAATTACAAACAATAGTTTACAACATACAGCATAGGTAGTTATTTTTAAAAGTCTAGTTATTATTTTTAAAAGTCCTCTTATGAGTTACAACTACTAACATAACCTTTATCAGTCTGTTACTGCGACCGGTGATGGCATCCTTTAAGTTATTTGTGCAAGGATTCTTCCACAAAGTACGATTTTCCTTCAGAAAAATCTTTTTTTCCTTCCACTGGAAAAGCTGGCCTATGAAATTTTATTTGAGATGTCTGCTGAAATAGTATGTTTAGTATATTTCACATACGTTAAGTGTTGTTCATGCTTGTAGCCCCCAGAAACCATGTGAGTTTGAGTTGCAATATGGCCTAAGAATATCAGTTTGAACATTTTGTGAGCATAGATTCTTGCCTTTTATATTTTCACTGCATCACCAGTTAAACTAAAATCCTGGCAGGTTTTCTGAAGGAGTTACGACTATTTTCTATGGCGTATGTATCTTTGAATGAGCTTCTGTAGTATGGAAACTGGACAATAAATTTATTGTGTAAGGCTGTATTGATCTTCAGTATTTGCCAAATAGCTATGCTGGATTTCATAGATCAGTACCTTTTACCTCCCTCATTTCTTCATCTAGGAATGACAATGTGGCTGAAGCAAAAACTGTAATTTACTGTAAATAAGCTATATAACTTTTTCAGACTATTCAAGGCCCATGGATTCTTTCAGCCTCTATGCTGGGATACATTTTAGATTCTTAGGGTCTTAAGTTTTTGACTTTGCTTTGGTTTTTGCTGAGGCTTAAATGTGGCTCGATTTTTGTGCCTGAGGTTTTGATCCATACAATTTTTCTGTGAACAATTTCATTGCTGTTTTGTGGATTTGCAAATAAACTGCGTATAGCAAACTTAAGCTTCACTTTGAAAAGACTGCAGCTTTACTGTTGAAGAAGATAGTCCGTTTCTGCTGCAAGGCAGGTGAAAAGAATAGATCAGAAGAATACACTGATGTCGTCTATGCATGTGAGACAACTTAAGCATATTCAGTGTTGGAGGGGCAACAGCAGATAATACAGGAACAACCATTATTCAGTGGATTTCTTAAAGACAGCAGGGGGTACTGCGAACTCAGACTTGTCTGGTTGAATAAATGTATGTGGCCCAGAGCAAAAAAAAGTTTCAGTGTTACAGAGGACTGCTTTTCTGTGGGCTTAGGTCCATCTTGACAAGTGTTGGTGAAGATTTCAAATCCCTGGAAAATATTGTCCTCTGTTTATTTACAGGACAGCTATTGCACTAAACTTCCTACACTGGCTGCCTTGACAGCATGCCTGAACCTTCTATGGGAACAGTTTAATCTGTGCAGAACTTTAGCCCCTCTGCTGAATATGTCTGAGAGTTCAAAACTTTGTGTGTTATGTCCCTGTTTTGGCTTCTCCAACTATCATATCTCCTAGATGGAACAGAAAGCACCAAATGAATAAAGTAGGCTTGTTTTTCTGGCTTGACTCAGATTAGTAAATGATACCTCACTTGCAGTACCTAACACATAACACCCACAAGTAGATGCTAACTTTATTCTCTCTGCATTGCTTTCTTGAAATACAGGTTTACTAAATCGAGCTTTGCCTTTTTATTTGTGTTTACAAAATCCACCTCATGGATACAAACCCAAGACCTTCTAAAATGATTCTGTCTTCTGTAAATAGTTTGTACAATCAGGTGTACCATGCTATTCTTAAAGGGATGGATTGCATATATGTGATATAAAATTACTTATAAAAATAATAAAATTATAAGCTCAACTGGATAGTATCTTCAGTATTTACTATAGAGTATATTAATTATTCAGTATATGCCTCGCTGTAACTTCAAAAAGGAAGGTTACGTGAAAAATAGAAATCTAAACAGAAAGTTTCCATGGAAAAATTGCTATCCTAGGTACAGTCAACCAGTATGATGACGAATTAAATTTAATTCAGTTCTGACTCTAACTCTGCTGGAATCTCCTTTAGAATCATAGGAAAACTCTGCATCATCTTATTTTTCCTTTTATTCACACATTAAGAATATAAGCTGTCTGACATGAGAGCTCATGCACTTCAATTCCAATTTTCACTTTCTTTCGCAATTCAGTGTGAGTAATAATTCACGAACCTTTAAAGAAGCTTTTTGTGTTTTGTAGGGTTTTTTTAACTGCTGAATATGTTCTTTCATATGATATGTGATATAATAAGAATTTTTAACACTCTGGGTAAGGTTGTTATAAATTGTTATACTTTCAGCCTGACGTAAGTTAGTCTTCTGATAGTCACACAATAATTTGCCATAGGTTTGTATATTAAATATAAGCTTGGATTCCTACAGGCAAAATACTTGCCTTAACACACGGGGGAATGAGAATTAAAATTCATGGATGGTGAGGGAGAAGGTGGTGTGTCCCATGATCATTACCTGAGGGCTTTTGTGTGTAAGTTGTATGGAGCTCAAGAGGTGTACCTCCATAAGTGGTTGCACTACAAATTGCAAAACAATGATTTTCTCAGCAGCATCTTGCACAGATGCTTCCTCTGTACTAAGAAAACTCTGAGATGGAAGGATTTTCTGTGATCAGTGGGACAAAAGATACAATCTACCCCCTAGATCAAGATTTCTTCACCTCATGGATGAAGGACTTCAAGCAGTCTTGAAGTTAGAGACAATGTGGAATCACAGTGATTCATTCTTATCTTACCTCTGCTTGGGGAAAAAAGTCTTCTCTGGTTGTATCAGCTACAGAAAAAGAAAGCAAATGATAGGAACACAGGAAACGATAGGAAACAATAGGAAAGCAGCGATATTTCTTTTTTTAATTTTCCTTTGAAGATATTATCTGTGAATAGCTACCATACTGCACAAAGCTAAACTAATTCTACCTATACATAAGAATTTGGGGAAAATGGCTGCTTCAGAGGTGAGGCAGCTAAAGAGACAGTGTCTTGGGGTCAAGCCCAGCCATCTTCAAACCTTGTAGGCAAAAACCCTGACAACAAACAAAGAAATATTAAAATGTTAAGCTTTCAAAATCAAGTTTGCCTCATTCAGTAAATGTCAAAATTAAGGCTACAACTAGCTTAAGCCCGTCCTGAAGTACCATGTTTTTAAACTTGTGGTCTGTGAACTACTTATGGACTATAAGGCTTGCAAAACCAATCACCCTTATTCCTGTACATTCAACAAAGCAAGAAAAATGGCCAAACCCAAAATATGAGTGTTTAGCTATGTACTTAGATGAAATAGCCATGGAAGTACTGCAATGCAAAAGATGGCCTCAGGATTTTTTCAAGAAGCTGAGGTGGTCCACTGACTAAAACATACCTTCATGATGATATTTCATATAACATCTTTGTGGCAGAATTAGGGAGAGAAACAGATCTCCTGGAACCAGTCCAGTGCCTTAGAAAGAGTAGCTTAGTGTTTGCCCAATGCCATAAATGAATTACAGAGAAAATATTACGTGATAGCCTGTTTTCTGCTATACATAGAGGGTCAGAGTTAATTCTGACATTTTTAGTATTTATTACACAGGCACCTAAACTTAATTAACATTGTTTTGACTGCAGCAAAATTATGAATAACTGAAAGCAGAAATTTGAAACAGTATTAGAGCTCTGTATAAACTTGTTTGTCACAACCCTACAAGAAAAAAAGAAAAATGTACCTGATGCAGCTGTTCAGTTAGGATACTACATTTGCCACCCAATCAATATCCCATAACTTGGAATGGATCCAAATCTTAGTTCATTTCCTGAACTAAATCATGTATGAGCAGCTAAGAAGTGACCACATGCCAGTCTTCTTCCCAGCTTTCCTTTTCCCTCAGCTTTGGATGCAGGATCAGAAGTTATGATGGTTTTTCTGTATTGTCTGAGAGATCTCTGTGGGTTCTTTCCACTTAGGAAGTGCTCTGTGTGGGAGCAGAGCACGGCAACTGGGATTCCTGAGGGCTCTGCTACCTTTTGGAAAGATTATGTGTCAGCATGGTATGAGGATCAACATCCCAAGGAGCTTTTGCTTTTGTTCCACTAACATTTAGGCAAGCTCAACTATCCCAGATTCCTTCACTCCTCCATTTCCTTAGAATATATATGATTATTTAAGCTAGCTTTTTTCATCGGTTCCATTAGTCATACCGCTGTGATAGTCCCTGAAATTTCAGATCCTCTGGCATGATTTGCATGAATGTGGAAATCAGCAGTCCAGGGTTTTCTATGTTGCCCCATGAATATATCTCAAATCTTATCTGAGGAGCCTGAGATTATCCATTTAGAAGCGCTAACCTGAAACTTCACAATAAAAACTTAAGGTGTGGTGGTGTTTTTTTCAGATATCCACTAGCAGCAGAGCCAACAACAGGCTCATTTTACAGAGATTATGAGATAGTTGTGGGCTAGCAAGTGGTTTAATCATACTTACCTAGGCTAGATTGGAACAAGCAGCAGAAAGCCGAAGTGTCTCAGGTCCCATCACCTGTAATGTAAAGCTTTCATTGAACCAGTTGCTGTGGTTTTGTATACAACATTAGGAATACATTGTATAAGCATCTTTTTATAAAGGACTAAGCTGCATTATATTCTGAAATTCCCTGTGTCAAAGTCTACTCTTGAATAAGCCAATGTATACCTAATGAAATAAAAGCAGTTGATTTAGAACATTATAAACCAGGGGAGAATCCAGTCTTCTGTTCCTACAGTGTTTGCAATCTCATTTTTAGATTTATATATATAACAGACACCTCGCATTCCTGATGAGGATACTTCCCATTTTTACATCTGGTACAAGCCATTCCAAATAATTCGTCTGCAGATTTTGATATTAGCGCAGTTGCTGCCGTGAACTGTGCCACACTGAGAAAATATGTATAGTTCAGGGCACATGACCTTCACATTATCATCTGTGTAGCAATGAGAACTGATGTCAAGAAATGTGGGGTTTAATCTGACTAAATGGGTTTTTTTCTTAAACATCGTTTTTTCTTTTGGAATCAGATCCCTCCCCTCTGAAGTCAGTGGAAAACTCTTGTGAATTCAAGCAGAACTTGAAGCTTTAACATAGGCGTGTGTTTCTTCTTTATTATATGTCTTTAAGCTTAAAAGGGGAATAAGTATAAGAATAAAAAAGACAGTAGAGTGAATGTTAAAAAAAGGAACCTTTGAAATCAGAAGTTTTACAGATTACTCAAATACATTTACAATAAGCTACATAGCAGATAGGAAATGTGATTGGGAGTTTTCTCTAACATTTTAATGTAGAAAACATAGCTACATTTAATGGAAGGTGAACAGTCTGCATTTCATAGAATTGGCAGCTGGTGGTTTTAGGCTTTTCTAGTCAAGGACCATAGAAATAGCTAAGGAGGCATCTAACCTACATCTTTCAGGTTGAAAACTGAGCCTACTTTTTATTCTCCATATCATAGTGCCACCTGATTTAGCGATGTTGTTCTTTTTAAGAAAGCTTCAGAACTGCCAGATTGCCTTAGCAGGAAAGGTGCAGGTCCAGCCCATTTCCCTGAGCAAAGTGCTGGTGGGAACTGCCAGGATCAGAACTGCTGTGCCCCAAAGCTGGGTGTCCCCTAGAGAATTCAAAATCTGAAAGGGCCTGGTCCAGAGCTCAAGCACATTCAAGAAGGCAAAAAGATGCTAAAAACTACCTGTACAGCAGTTGACTAGCCCTCTAGGAGTAAAATAAATCTAGGTGAGTACTACCCCATGGAAGTAAGGGAGTGCTTTAATGCAGACTTCGGTGCTGTCCATAAGTGAAGAAAATCTCTGTAAGCATATGGTCCCAGCCATGTATGTTTTATTCCTCCAAGTGATCCCTTTTCTAACTAGTCTCCTTCCAAATGGTTAGGTTCCTGTGACTTTCTAGGTGAATAAAGGCTTGGCCCTTCGTTTGAGCTCTGATTTCATTTCTGGGGAGTTCTTAAAAGTCTCTGTCACAAGATGAAGGATTTAATTGTCACTTTGCTTGCCAATCCCTCCAGAGAGGCTAAAGTGTGTGGGAGCAAAGGTGTATATGTCAGTCGTTCCCATGGATAACTGGAGGACCTCCAAATCTCCATAACCATTGATATAACACTATTCAGCTACTAAAAATTCCACAGTCTTTAAGTGGGAAAAGTAGAATTCCCATCATGCTCCTAACTTGTCGTCTTCTGCATAAAATACTTGTTTCCCCAGCTGAGATTTCTCTTAAGAGATAGGACACCTTCCCTTTTTTCCCTTCTGTGTTTAATCATTTCATCATCCATTATGTAGTCCATCTGCCCTCTTGTGGTTTCCTTTTTGATCTTTTCACTTTTACTTTGCATTTTTCAGAGGCTTCTTGACTATTTTATATTTCCTGTTCTCTAAGTATGGGATGAGCTCAAGAGTCAAGTTTCATCTCATGATGTATTTTCCTAGTCTGAGTAATTCTGAAATCCATTTTTAGTGTTAGATGAGGCTGGGAATTAGTTGCAGCCCTGGAAAGGCACCCACTGTCATGAACAATATGGTCAGTTCTCTTAGGAATTTTCCCAGTTGTTCTGACAGTCTGAGGGGAGAGTCTTTTCTCCTAATTCTACAAGTCCTTGTTCCAAGTGGATTTTTAAGGTGTTTCTCAGCTGACTTGTCTCTTTTGGGGGATGGCAAATGAATTTTGAGGGGTGCGGTTCCGAGGGAGGTGAAATGGTAGAATGAGAGAAAGATGTACGGCAGATGCACAGCAGTTCTAACACTTTCTATTGGAAATTGAGCCTTTAACTAAGAACTAGATGTAATGACCTCTTAGCCGGCATTACCCCTAGCCTGAGGAGCACTACAGCCTATACATTAACATTATTGATCTCAATAGGGCTATTTGTAAAAAAAAGAAAAAAAAGCTTTTTAAGAATGGCTTTGCATTCACCTTGGCAAATCAAACTGTGTAGGGCAATAGGAGGAGGACTTTGTTGTGTGTGGTTGTATCATGTGATGCAGGGATCCTCATTGTATCAGTTGGCGATAACGGGGGGAAAAGTGCCTTCTTTCTTGTTATCCTTTGTTCTTCTAATAGAGTAATTGCTAAGTCTCAAGTCAAAACAGAAGGATGTATTTGAGCAAGAAAGTGCTTCCCAATGCAATGCTATCTGCGGATCACTGAAAAGAAATCAAGGATTTCATTCCTGGTTTTGATTTTTACCTTTTTCAAATGCTTTTCAGATCTGTCCCCCCCCAGATGGTGCAGCTGAGGTGCGTGTGGGAGGTGGCTGGCAGGAGGCAGCCAGGGGATGTTCTGCAGCTCTTCAGAAGGGACAAGGTCTCTCAGTGGTTTTTCTCCAAATACTGCATTGTACAAGCTTTTTCAAAACCACTAGAGCTGGCTGAGGTGTGTGGTAGAATTTGCTGAATGACATGCTAAGACTTCACTAATTTAACATTTATTTTCTTCATATTTTGGTTTCTGGGAGTGTTTTGTGATATACTTCTGAGCCCCCTGTTCCACAAAAAACACGCACAATGCCATGAGCCTCTCCCATTCTTTATGGCCCCTTTGAGATTCGCAGGAAAGCAAAGTGACCCTGTATCTCACTTAATGAGACAAGTTAAGAGTGTGTGTGTAGGAAGTTCAGTGTTGAAAAAGTAAAGTGCTTGTCAAAGGTTCCCAGGACGGAGCATAGAAAGTGAGAGAAAAAAGAATGGACCACTGCTGCATTTTTATATTCCTTAGCTTGGAAATAATAACTAAATATCATCACTAAAAGTACCCCATAGGCATTTCAAAGCCTATATCAGCTCTGAAAATTGAGGAAGCTGGAAGCTGCTTCCAGGAAGCCTCAGGGTATATCTATATAGAGAGTTGCAGACAGACGGAGGGTGCTCATCCCACACTCAAGTTTACTGGCTGCAAGCCAGCTGTGAACAAGGGGCAGGTACAGCTATTTTAGCACAGTCCTGGGCTTCAGCTAGCATGCTGCCCGCTTCTGGGACAACAGGCTCCTGTGTCAAGAGAGAATTGTTTCCTTTCAGAAGTTCCTCAGTTTGAGTTGCTACTGTCACAGCTACTGAAAACAAAATTCTCACCAATTGTTACTGTACCACAAATCCAAAACCTTTCTTTCCAGATCAGAATTTGTAGTAAATGCAGTAAAAATATAATTCAGACTAATTTAAGACTGTGACAGAAAGTGAAACTGCAAGAGCTCTTCACTACTGATTGGTTGCACAATGAAAACCACTTCGGCTTCACTAAACATATCTCAAAGGGTATGTCTAACATACAGATAACAGAAGAGTAGGAGCTCTTCTTCATTCACATAGGAAGTTTACTTACTGAAGGGTTTCACACCCACCAGGCTATTTGAGTCTTGAATTGTGATTTAACACAGAACTTCCGAAACCAGAGAAATAATAAAGAAATAACTGTATCATATTTGCATTTATGCCTTGCTCTATTAATAAAGTCAAATTCTTGTCAACCGAACAAAAAACAGTTCCCCAGAAGATTGTGCCTAGCCTTACAAGGACTGGCATGAGCAGTAGCAGACATGTACTACCACACCTCAAATTTAGTTTAACTTTAGTAAATCATAGGTGTCTGCTATCTGTGATTGTCTATTGCTCAGGATGAGGAGTTGTATATCGAGACCCAGAAGAAGAGCACATAATTATTACTCTTGCCCTTCTTCCACAAAGCAAAAATAAACTTATGGCATCAGGGTGATACGCCCTTCTAAATGGAGCTTTTCTGACGTGAGCTATAAAGTGCAGCCAGTTCTATCTACAGACAGATGCTCAAATGGCGTAGGTGTAGGGAAAGAAGCATACTATCTGTGGAACAAGCAAACAAAAACAAAACAAAATCCTATCCTGCAGACTCTCAGAAGTTAATTGTTATCTTAAAGCTTAGTTGTTTCCCCCAGAAGTTAGGGGGTAGAGGGAACCAATAGAAAGTAATTTCATTTTTTCAATCTATTGTGAAAGCCTATGTAACTTAACTTTTGAAAGAAGTAGAAGATTCGTCTGTTTATTTTAGGACAAAACTCCAGTTTTATGTCCCAGATCTTGCCTCCAAAATATTATTTCAGTTGATAGCCTAAGCTTTTTCTAATAATGAAATTTTACACTTAGCCAGAATATTAGAAGCCTGCAGAGATTTCAGCATTCGTAAGAATAAATTTTGTCAACAAGAGTTACTTAATGCTACCCAAAAGTTCCTGTATTAATTAGAAATTCTGGGCTAAATTCTGTAATGAAGCAAATGGCACAGTTCTAGTAACTTCTGTGAAAACTCACTGGTGGTTACTACCGTGAACACCTACCTGTTGTTTTTTTTCTTTAAACAACAATCTTCATGTGGCTTCTGTGAAATGTAACACTTTTTTCTAAGCAAAAGTGAATTGTAGTAAAATTTAATTTGTCCTATGGCAGTCTGTGGGCTAGGCCTGTGGTTATGTAGATTGTATAACACTTAAATTTATTTACTAAAAGGTTAGTTTTCCTAATTCATTGCAGAGGAGTAAACCAGGATTCCAGGTATAGGCTGTGTTTTTTTATTAAATGCCTGAGGAAAAAAACAAAGTATGATAAAGCAGGGCAATTTATTTTTCTGCATTGTGCTTGGGACTGTGTATGAGAAATGAAAGGCTTTTGAACTATTTATACTATGGCTTTGATTTTCAACTACGATATTTCTGAATTTAAGCAGAAGTAATATTTACTAAGAAAGCAAGTGGCAAATGATTCTCTTGTGTTGCTTATACTCATATGAAATCACAAATATTATGACATCATAATATCACAGTGCGAGATAGAATTATTTCTGCAGCTTCTTTGAACGCTGATACAAACAGTTGATGATTGTGGTGTACAGAAATGGTCAGTTAATGCACACTAGTGTCATTACTCACTGTTAGGGTTTTCAAATACTGATAGAGCAGAATCATAAGATTATTACAGAATTAATATGATCTGCTAATAGCAGAAGCCCTGCCCCCATAAGGCATACGTATGGAAACAAGAAGTCCTGCTTATGAAGTCAGGCTAGACCAGCATACCAGGAGTTTAGCTGACCCTGAGGTGAGAAAACCACAGCCTAACCAAGAGCAGCGGTGACAATTCATTGGTACCCCAAGAAGCAGCAGAATGTGATACTGTTGGGACCCATCTCATTCATATTATGCATATCAGAGTGAAGTTAGAGCGGTCTTAGAACAGCAAAATTAAAACCAGGTAGCTGTAGGTCAGTTTTCAGCAGCTTGCTCTATTAAGACTATTAAAGGCTCTATCATCTGATAGCCTAAATTGCTATCACTGACTTTGGCAGGACAACGATAATTTACATCAGAATACCTTTAAATTTAGCTGGCATCTAATCTATGTCAAGTACTGTTCTTTAAACCCGCTCATGGGAAATTGTAAGCTAATCAGATGTTGAAAACTCGTGTTTTTAGGAGGAACTGGACTACATCAGTGCTCATGTCCAGTGTAATTTTATACATTTTTGTAATAATGTATGGAAATTAAGAAATAGCTGATACTAACAGGAGAGAGTATGAGCTGTGTTTTTGTCGGGGTTTTTTTGCTTATTGAGATTCAAAAGCACCTTGAAGAAAATGACCAAAAGACAGGTGGCTTAAAAACAAAGTGCATTTTGTTTTTGGGAGTTTTATGTCATTTCTAATAGCACCAAAACCAGCTCTGGTAGCTAAGAGGAACCAAATTGTATACCTAGTGTTAAAACCAGTTGAGCCTTCTGCTTGTGATTTGAGTTCATCTTGTACTGAGGCAGATGCGAATGTTACTACGTATGATGGCCTGTAATAAAACCAGAAAGGTTCCCGTATATCACCCTTTCCTCTTCCATTCCTTTGAGACACTTCCTAACTCCCAGCACTTCTCAGAAGTTCATTCTTTCATCCCATGCCCTCATAACCTTTCAGTTCTCCTAATGACTCATTCCTTCCCCAGTCTGAGGCTGAGGGACAAAGCAGGATCTTCTAGACCCATACTAGATAGACCAATTAAGTTTTTGGGATAGTTAATATTTTCAGCTCTGCTCTGTGATACCAATTCAGATGATCCTGGAACAATTCCAGAAGATCAGCAATGGAACATTTAAATTGTACTTAGTCAGTTTTCAATAAGTTTTAGAACAAGTGGTGTATAGAAACCAATTATTTAAATATTTTTAAAATCTCACTGTTTGAAGGTGCACAGGTATGTAACAGCAAAATTAGTGGAACTGCATTTCTGCAGTAGCTTTTTTCACTGCCACTGTAGTGTTTTAGTTTCCCCCTTCGGTTCAGAGATTTAAGAGGTTGGCAGTAGGGCTTTTTGTGAGGGCATTTAAAACATATGTAAAACCATTAAAATGGTATTTGCAACCTACTTGTCCAATTGAGAAATAACATCCTCAGTGCTAAGTAAGGCATAGCTGTCACAGTATTGCTAGTTTTTTCTTTTCAAGTGGTCAGAATATTAAAGAGAAATATGAAAAACATTCCCTTACACCCTAACCTCACAGGTGAGGCTGTGTGCAGCCTCTTTGGCAATAACACTTGTGGTCCTAGTGACTTAAACCAGCAAAGCAGGTCCTGCCTCTATAACCTTTCCCAAATGCATGGCCAGCACTGTTGAAAGATCTGTGTTTCATCTGCATAGGCAAAATAACCTCCACCATGTTCCTTTTGCTTTCCAGACTTGTTTGAGGTCACCTAAGTTAGAGGCTGATACAGCATTTGCTACACTGGGTTAATGTGACTATGTTGATAAGACCCCAAGAAAAGTCTAAAACAGCAAAACAAGCAAGAGCGAAGTAAAGGATAGCAGAGAACACTAGTCTTGTAAATTCTAGAGCGTAGAGGTGTCCTTGGCAAAGCCACCCTGAAGGGGACCATGGTTGCTAGCAGTTTCAGCAGAGGAATCAAACACGGAATGGGCCTCATAATAACACTGTTCTTTCATCGCAGTTTGAGGTCAGGTCACGGCTGAAGTAGATTGAAAAGAAAGGGAGAGTTTTCCTTGTTCAATCCCAAGAGGAGCCACTGGAAAGCCTTGCCTTCAGAAAGAGGAGGAGAAACACACATCTGTCTCATGCAAAGGAACGAGAATGGCGTTTCTTTTTCTGCAAACAATTTTAATTCCTGTAGAAAAATGTGGTCATATTGGCAATGCAGCAAAACAAACCTCCTTATATGAGCATGCTTTTCTTTTCTGGTGTCTGTAGTCTCAAGAACACCAGTCAAACACTTTCTCCAGCTGCTACATTCACACAAAGAAGCAGTATAAATGAAAGCGTTATTGCTGCCAATCATGAGACCCTCTGAAGGAGCTTCTGTCTTCTCTGAATACTATGGGGCACAAACATTTGTCACTATTGAGTATTGTATTTTTAATGTTTACCACCGTAAATGCCACAATTTTGAATAGATAAAGACAAGTAGCATAATAACAACTGGACTAGCTACATCAAAAATGTCCTAATTTTTGTAAACAAGCACTCTTTCTGTATTTGATATTGTGCCACCACCTCCAGTGAGGAAGACCGATACACCTCTTTCACTTAGGCCGACTCCAAATTATCTTTCACACTTCCTAGGATGACCTGACAATGTTCTCACTCTTGTGGATCTCCCTTGGCCACTCATGAGCAAGGTCTGCAAGGTGCAGCTGTACCAGCAGCACAGAGTGGATATCATAAAAAGAAGAGACAAGTGCTTGTAGTGGGTGACTCTCTGTTAAAAGGCACTGAAGCTCCTTTCTGCCGGCCTGACAGGGAGTCATGAGAGGTTTGCTTCCTTCCTGGAGCTAAGATCCAAGACATTGCTGAGAGGGTGCCACAACTTGTCAAGAGCACAGATTACTGTCCGCTGTCACTCTTCTGTGTGGGTACAAATGACGCTGTAAGCCAGAGCCTGGGTGGAACCAAGGAAGACTATAAAGCTCTGGGGGAGCAAGTGAAAAATATTGGTGCCCGAGCCATCTTCTCCTCCATTTTACCAGTTGGAGAAAAATGGGCAGCCATTAACAGATGAATAATGCAAATAAACTCTTGGCTATGTGGCTGCTGGTGTCGTGAGGGTTTTGGCTTTTATAACAATAGGACTTCCCCCAGGAACCATAGCCTGTTAGGAAGCGATGGAATCCATCTGTCTAGAAGGGGCAAAGGAATCTTTGGCAGCAGGCTGGCCAACTTGGTGAGGGGGGTTTTCAACCGAAGGACTCAGGGGGCATGGACCAAAGTGGCAATGCTAATGCCATCGTATTCAAGAGGGGAATGAGCCAGGCCAACCAGGGCAACAACAAATCTGCCTTAGCGGCCTCATGAGATGACAATTGGAAGACGAACCACCTCAAGGGTGTGCATGGCTATAGTGGGTCCTTGTGTACCCCTCCGGGGAAACCTGCATACTCAGTTACCTCTCTGAAATGCCTGTACACCAACGTGTGCAGCATGGGGAATAAGCAGGAGGAACTAGAGATCTGTTTGCGGTCACAGGGACACCACCTCATTGCATTTACAGAGACATGGTGGGATAGCTCTGGCATGACTGGAATGCTGTAACAGATGGCTATGTACTTTTTGGGAAAGGCAGGCCAACCAGGTGAGGTGAGGGAGTTGCTCTTCATGTGAGAGAGCAGCTGGAGCATATTGAGCTCTGCCTAGGGCTGGAGGAAGAAGAGTTGAGAGCTTGTGGGTAAAAATTAAGGGCAGGCAAATATGGGTGACACTGTTGTGGGCATTTGCTACAGGCCATGTTATCAAGAAGAGGAAGTTGATGAGGCCTTCTACAGGCAGCTGGAAGTAACCTCACAATCGCAGGCTCTGGTTCACATGAGGAACTTCAACCACCCTGATATTTGCTGGAAAAGCAACATGGTGAGGGGTGCACAATCCACAGCGTTCCTGCAGAGCATCAAGGATAACTTTTTGACACAGAGGGTGGAGGAGCCAAGGAGGCAAGATGCGCTGTTGGGACTTATACTAACAAACAAAGAAGGTCTGTTTGAGGATGTGAGGGTTGGTAGTAGCCTTGGTTGCGGTGACCATGAGATGGTGGAGTTCAGGATCCTGTGTGGTAGAAGCAGGGCAACAAGTAGAATTACAACCCTGGACTTCAGGAGAGCTAATTTTGGCCTCTTAAAGACCTGCTTGGACGAATCCCTTGGGTTAGGGCTCTAGAAGGTAGGGGGGGTCCAAGAGAGCTGGTCGATATTCAAGTACCACTTCCTCCAAGCTCAAGATCCGTGCATCACTGTGAGGAAGAAGTCAGGCAGAGGAGCCAGGCGACCTGCATGGATGAGCAAAGAGCTTATAGAAAAACTCAAATAGAAGAAGGTTTACAGTATGTGGAAAAAGAGATTGGCCACTTGGGAGAAATACAGGAATGTTGTCGGGTATGCAGAGCTGCAACAAGGAAGGCCAAGGCCCACTTGGAACTAGCTCTGGCAAGAGATGTCAAGGATAACAAGAAGGGCTTCCTCAAACACATCAGTAGTAAAAGGAAGACTGGGGAAACTGTGGGCCTGCTGCTGAACAAGGTGGGTGCCCTGGTGGCACAGGATGCAGAGAAAGCAAAGTTACTGAATATCTTCTTTGCTTCAGTCTTTACTGCTAAGGCTGGCCCTCTGGCATCCCAGCCCTGAGAGGAGAGAGAGAAAATCTGGAGAAACGAAGAATTCCCCTTGGTTGAGGAGGATTGGGTTAGAGATCATTTAGGCAAACTGGATCCTCACAAATCCATAGGCCCTGATGGGATGCACCTATGAGTGCTGAGGGAGCTGATGGATGCTGTTTCTAAGCCACTCTCCATCATCACTGAAAGGTCATGGAGGACAGGAGAGGTAACTGAGTACTGGAGGGTAGCCAATGTCACTCCAGTCTTCAAAAAGGGCAAGAAGGAGGACCCGTGAAACTACAAGCCAGTCAGCCTCACCTCCATCCCCGGAAAGGTGATGGAACAGTTCATCCTGGAGGTTATCTCCAGGCATCCACAGGAAAAGAAAGTTATCAGAAGTAGTCAACATGGATTCACCAAGGGATGGTCATGCTTGACCAACCTGATAGCCTTCTGTGATGGCATGACTGGCTGGGCAGATGAAGGGAGAGCAGTGGATGTTGTTTACCTCAACTTCAGCAAGGCTTCTGACACTGTCTCCCATAACATCCTCATAGATAAGCTTGGGAAGTGCAAGTTAGATGAGAGGACAGTGAGGTAGATTGGTAACTGGCTCAGCAATAGTACTCAGAGGGTTGTGATCAGTGGGGCAGAGTCTGGATGGAGGCCTGCAAATAGCTGTTCTCCCCAGGGGTCTGTGCTGGGTCCAGTCCTGTTCAATATATTCATCAATGACCTGGATGAAGCGATAGAGTGTAGACTCAGCAAGTTCACTGATGAACCAAGCTGGGAGGAGTGGCTGATACACCAGAAGGCTGTGCTGCCATTCAGCAAGACCTGGACAGTCCTAAATTGAATATGCCCCAGTGTCTATGAAAGGACAAGTAAATATTCGGCCTTGGTGAATTTTGCCGTTCTTGGTGAACAGAAGAGTCCACGTGAGGTGTATGGCCAAGCCTGCTGGAGCCACTTGGTCTCTGTGGTGGAAATGCATCCCACCACTTTGCATTGAGAAATGAGTGCAAAGAGATGGAAGGTGAGAGGCATACATGTGGAATAATGTTCTCGAGGCACCATTTGCAGGCAAATTGAGCAGATAGTATGCAGCTCACTTGGATGGCAGATCAGAAGTGGCCCTGGAGAGAAGTTCAGGTGCAGGGGTCTAATACCCATTCTTGGAGAGTTCTTTTGTAAAGGTGGTTGAAGACCTCTCCGCCAGAGCTCTTTGAGCAAGGAGGGAGGGAATAAGATAGCTCTTGCCTCTGGGATAACTTTTTTTTAATATAACTGGAGATGTTGAATTCTTTGAAGCACATGGTGAGTAGGTCATCTGTCTCCTGTAGATTTAATGTAGGATTTTGACTGAAGTGTGACTGAAAAAGTAAAGCTTTCTTAGTGGGTTACCTCAGTGGCACGGTTATTAGAAAGAAATTAATTGAAATTAAAGAACTGTGGATATCTTTAAAGAGCTAATCTTACACATTTTAAGAAAATCTAATGCTTTAAGAAATCTTCTAAGTATGATTTTAAAAATGAATGTTTTGCTTTCAAAAAGTAAAGAAATAAAAACAAAGAGAGAATTTGTATTTGCTAAAATTCAAAGATGGGAAGACTTGAAAAAAGTAATTTCATTCTTTATCAAAATTTAATCTATCTTTTGTTCCTTTGGCCACCAGTGTGAAGCGTCATGCAGTCTTCTGAATGTAAAATGTAAAATTCCCTCCCTTCACGTAGCTCTGCAGCATTGTAATGTGTCGTCCAGCTATATTCACATCTCACAAGCTGTCAAAATACTGATGGGAGATACTGACCCCCCGTCCTCTGCTGGGAAAAAAATGCTGCAACTAAATGGCTGTGCTATAAATAGTTAAAGCTGACGATATTTCTGCAAGACTGCTCTTGCCGGCTGTCGGTGAGCTACCTTAGAACAACACTTCAGACAAGGTGCATTTGCTTGCTCCAGTGCTGGTAGGGAGGAAGCCAGAGGCCTGTGAGTCCCACCAAAAGAGGATTGCCACTGGGTGGCACACCTTGGGGTGTGCAGGAAAATGCTGTCGTTGCCATCACTGGAGAGAGAGAATTTGACACCCAATGTAGTTTAGCAGCTATTCTGGAGAAAGTTGCCTATATTGGTGTCAGAAATTTGCTGCTATTGTTTGCTCAGGTGTTCCACAAAGCTAAAGGTTTAATCAACAAGTTCCCATGAGATTTAATTTCTTCTAAAGGAAGCTTATGTTTAAAAGGCATGCCTTTTTATGGAGTGTATTAACTTAAAAAAAAATATCTAGAAGTAACACCAAAATATAAAGAGTACAAGTGCCCAAGCCCAGAACAATCACTGACAACCTGAGTTAATTTTTGTTGTCCTTCCCCTGCTCCCATTTCAATGCCATATAAATCCAGAGCTGGGTCTAATATGGGACAAGACACCCAAATTATACAGGCATTCATGTGTGTTATATGGCTTTCTTGGCATGAAGGTGTTTTTGTCTTGAGTGTTGAGGGAAGGAAAAGAGTTACTCCTGCTGTTGAATTTATGTGCTTCCTACGTCCCATACACCACAGCCAGAGATATTAGTGCAGTCTGAATTTTACAGATATAGAAATGAACTTTTGCATCTGAAAGGATCCTAGAGAGCAAGGGTAGACTTGCGAGATGCTGGATTGGGACTCAAATATCCTTGTTCAGATCTTAGCTTTACTGCAGTCTTTTTATTTCCTACACTGGGAAAGTCACTGAGAATAGGTATACTTCTGTCTGGAGGTGTAATTGCATCTTGGATTTACTTATGTGGGCTAACTTTAAACTAGCTCAATCAGTCATAACTTTTGAGAATGACAGCGTGAACTTCAGTGCACTGCAATAATCCCTTTGGGCCTGTGAATAGACATTCAGTAGGTAACATTTGTGATTTAAGTGTCATGCACCACAATATTTAAGTGTTGTGGGCCACTACCCAAGCAAGCTACTTTAAAGTTTTGACCTGGTGTAGATTGTAATGTGAATAGTATTTCAGGACTACAATGGATTCCATCAGTTAGTGCTGCAGTTCCCAACTGTGTTAGGGAAACATAAATATTATTCTTGCCCCAGCTTTTGTCTGTCTTGCCTACTTACGTGGTGACCTCTTTGGGGCAGGAAATGTCTTTTCTTTTATGTTTATACAGCAAATAAGGCTTGGATCTTCATTGTGATTTGGAGCAGTTATTGAAGTTATGGAGCCACCTCTTGTCTGCACCTGACAGTATGTTGTTTCATGAGCCTGTTGCATGAGGTTTCCGATGGGACATGTTGCTGAACTCCCTTCTGCATGGAGGGGATCTGGCCAAAGGAAAACCAACCACAGGTTTCTCAGGTTACTTGTGTCCTCTTGCTCATTCTCTTCTCTTCTCTTTCGTATAGCTCTGAAGCAGCATGTTGGACTGTAGGGAAAAATATTCAGATATCCATTTAATATGGCAAAACGTATTGCTTTGTTTATATTTGGTGTTCCAGGAAAAATTAATAGTTTGCACCTCCTTGAAACCACACTCAGTGGATAATGACCACTGTCTTCCCTTCCCAACCTCTTATAATATTGCCCTTGTTTTATCATAATCATTAAGTGACATCTGCATCTAGCCAGGCAGGACCTACACAGTTAACTGTCTGCTTTCTATTTTAATTGAAAGAAAAAGGTTTATAGTCTTAACCAAAAATGCATGCTGTTCTGAACAGGTCCTAGTTATTTACCAGTTCAGATATTCTTTGTACATATTAGTGTTGTTAATTCTGTTAGAAAAGAAAAATAAAATAAAAAGTTTCCATTTCCACTATTTATGAGAAGAGGGATTCAAAAGTATGAGTGTCATAAATCACCTGAGACAAGTGAAATGTGTTACTCAATACATTATAATGTTGTAACTTTGCCATTGGAAACAGTTGCCTAGCTAGGAACAGAAATCTGGGTGGGCCACAGGTTATGGTAGATGGGCAATGACAAAAGGTCTGACTTCACAGCAGATCATTTGTATTGCAAATGATTTAGAGCAGACTCAGAGTTGGACAGGCTTGGGTCAGATTGAATGAGCTGGTGTCCACCCATGGCTGCACCTTTTGTTAGGAGCACAGATATTTAATAAAATGTTTCAGATAAAGCTACTATCAAAGCAGTGGCAAATTTGCCAGGTACAACACATTTCAGCTTCATGAAAAATCTCAAGCCCATGCATAGATTTAGGATGTGTGCAAGGACGTGGATATCTAAAGTCAGCACAGCTGTTGATGTCAGTGTCAGCCTATGCGTGCTCACTGCAGTTGCTCTGTGCATGTAATAATGCTGGACATTCATTTTGCACAGAGGTGGTGTTTGGTACTCACAGGGATTTCCTTTTCCCAAGGATTTGTAAGGGATCTATGAACCAGTGCTTGGACTGCAGAATAGTCCAAGCCAATGTCTTGCAGGAAAGACAAGCATAGAGGAGCAAGATAAAGCTCATCGCTGGCCACCTCTAGAGTTGTATGAATTTTCTTTGTTTGCTTTGTGCTATTGCTTTCAACCATTGCTAGTTCTGTAACTTGATTTGCACTGGAAGATTCAGAAACACTATCCTTGTATTAATCCTTGGACATAATACTTTTAATGAAATTCTTCAATGGGAGGCTTTATTCCATGGCCGGTTCTCTTGATTACACCTACTGTTGTTTGTTTAAGGGACTCTAGAAATGAGAAAATTACACTGTAATATGTTAATGCTGATGAAAAGGGGCATGAAAATTGCACACCAGGAACATGTGTTGCAACTTTCTTCAGATGATAAAGTCTGAGCTTGCTGTGTTCTCTCTACTTTCTCAACTATTTAATATGATGTCCCTATTACTCTTACAGCTTATTGAGTTTGTTATGCAATTTCAAAACAGGCAGAATGAATACATCTTAGGCACATCCATAATTTTGAATATTTTTTCCTGTACTTAAAACATATAAATTAAACATTTTGTTACATGAGGCTATAGAATTGTTACAAAATGATGATTTTGGGCTAAGTCCTTGACTGTCTACAAAATATTGAAACAAATAATTTGCAAATTCTGTTTTGTGGTGTTGTCCTCTGTGTAAGGCAAAGTAGCAAATCTGGGGTTTTTTGTTTGTGCTTCCATTTATAAGCTTGAAGCCAGCAGTAATTTTTTTTCCTGTCTTTCCTTTTGTCTTTTGTTTATTCCTGAAATTAACCTTGAATACTGAATTAAAAAAAATCTTAAAGTAGAAGGAAATATTTCACATACAGGTTTTACGAAAACATGAAAAAAATTCAGACAAATTTTAAAGAAAATGTTATCTCAGAAGACTTATTACTTATTTATTAAATGCATCTTGCCATATTTGTTGTAAATACAGTGCTGCTGTAAAGTTAAAACTGACAGGCACTGTTACCTTAGATAAGCTTATCTGCAAAGCAGAAACAGAACTTGTAGGAATTTCATGGTCTCCTCCACTGATGATGACCCAAATTAACCTGTTTTACACTCCACTGAGAAGACTGAGCATTCATGCTGTCAGGTCCTGCATCTTGGGAAGCAGTAACCTTCTGCTGAAAGGCAGTAATTAACAGGTAAATGGAGTAAATTTGTACATTGTTCCAAGTCATGTCACAGGTCTCCCCTAGTCTGCCTTGCATTTCACTGACTGCAGCTTGCATGGTGTTGCCAACATGTGAGCTAAGAAACATCCTGACTATTGCATTATAGAGCCTTTTCTTAAAAAAAAAAAAAAAAAAAGGAAAGAAAAAGAAGTGGGCTTTTTTTTAATAATAAGGGTCCTGTTAATGATGTGACCCTTCATATTATCTTCTTGTATGTCATGATGTATGCCAGTGAGTGTATTGGACAAACAAAACCAGACACACAAAAATTGAAAAAAAGGAAAAATATATTTGTAGAGAAACATAGTGCTTTAATTTGTACATTACTACTGGGTGTTTATTGCAGTTTATTGAAACAGGTTCACACAGGAAGAGTTAACACTTACAATGCAAGCAAATGCCGCTGACCTGTGAAAATTGTGTGTCATTATTTTACCTGTGCAGATTACCCTGAAAGACAAAGAAGTAGAATTGAATGCTTGTTATTCATCTCTACCCCATTGCGCGCATACCTTGCTATTTATTTTCCAATTTCTCAAATGCATGACCAAGGAAACCTGTTATCAAGCCTCAGCTGAGTTTGAGTGATTGTCCTCATGCGTACTACAAGTCCACAGCAGATGCAAGGTAACACGGCTGTTGAGAGCTAAGCTAAGTTGCATCATGCTACATTGGCTGTGGACTAGGAGTGAGCATGAATTACATTTTTTTGTTGGTTTATTTAATGTGTATTTAGGAAGATAAATGCTGCACGTTTAAACTATGTATACATAACTATATAACACCACTATATCAACTTTATCTTCAAAGTACAAATTTTATGGTTCGCATACAGAAAGGTGGCATCAGTGTTGCCTACTGATTCTGTAATCTTTTTTTTCTATGACCAATTGTGCAGGCTTAATGTTATTTTTTTTTTAAATAAACAAAATAGGCTTCTAATACCTGAACAGCACGGGTCAGCCATCTGCTGGAAAGAGGATACAGCAAAAATCCAAACCTCTGTTTGTATTTCTTGCCTTAACCCGTCCTGTGCCTTTCACAGAAAGTAATTCTGGAACAGCCTTTGAAAGGTGCCTGTGACCCACGCAGAGACAATATTGCTTCCCTGCATAGCTGGTCTGCTAAGGCACCTAACTAAGCAGCTCACCGAAAAGGCTCTGTACTTTGGCCATGGAGCTTAGCCAAAGTCTGCTTCCTTTTTAGTCATTAACTACGTCATCTTTTGATATATGTCTGAAGTATTTACAGTTTTTGCATGACCAAATGTTTTCAGGCTTAACAAAACCCACACTCCTCTGTAGTGTCTATGGATTGTCCAGGTCTAACATTTCAAAGGTTTGCAAGATCCTCTCCTTATGTCTGAGAGGATATAAATAGCATTCAGTTTAATTAACGTCAGCAAAGGCATGTTGCAGATAGATTTGCTCTGTAACTGGCTTTCTCCATTTCTTAATTTCAAGATGTTAAGCTTTCCAAAATAAATTTATCCATTTTTTTCAGGAGGAGAGGAGAAACTTCTTCCTGTTTATCACTAGAAAGGAATTGTTTCAATTCAAATGTTCATTTTATTGGTGAGAAAGCAGTGAGAAAGTGAAGTTATTGCTATGATGGTCTAAAATATGTGGCAGGTGAGATTGTGTGAAGGGGTAAATTAGCAGCTGGTATAATACATTTACCTCATTTCCCTGCAAACTTCCCTGTTTGTTTCCTTTTGTAGCACTGTTTAGTAGAGAAAAGGGGGAGGTAGGGTGGAAATCACAATTTTTGAGCCTGCTGACATATCTGAACATCTTGCACTACAACAGTGAGAGCATAGCTCAAGACAGAGGGCTGGACAATCTTGAGTCTGGCTACAGTAGATGCCAGGCCAAATCTCATCCTAATTAAAACCATTTTGGAAGCTGTTTCCAATTATGGCAGCTGCCATCGGACCATGTTCCTCTCTCTACCCACACCCCCTCCTGGTCATGGAGGAGCGAGGTTGTCACTGGAGCAGCTCCATGCACACCCATAAAACACTTCTGCTGCAGCCATCTTCACACAGTGTGGGAGGAAGCTTTCTCCAGTGGGTGAAGAGTAGAGCCCAGAGTTGTAATTGGGACTTGCAACAGAAAGGTTACTTATGAGGCAAGTGCTCCGGTTTCCCAAAAGTGGGCTTAAAAGGCTGTAGGGTATATTTTCAAAGCACTGTGCAGGATTTCAGCCATGTGACTCATTACTGTCAATGGGAATCATGTTGTTAAAACTTTGTGCAGTGCTTTGAAAATGTATCCCTGTATGTCAATTTTCTTTTCTAGGCAAAATTATCAAAAACAGACCTTGTGGGCCTTTTTTTTTAAAAAAGAAAAAGAAGGTTTTTGGTATTATATGCTAATAAATCAATGGTTTAGCGGGCTTGATCTTCTCTCATTCCTTCCTCCTCCATCTCCACTTTCCATTTTATCATTGACTTTGATTTTATGCAGAGTTGTAGTAACACAGAGTTTTTGCAGATGTCACCTAGAGGAAGCCAACTGCAAAATCTGGGAGACTGGATTGCAAATTGTGTGAAAAGCAACAATTGTGATATAGAGGGATAACAATATTTGTTGCATCATTTCAGCTATAAAGCAAAATCAGTAAGGAAAAATATATTTAGATTTTTTTTTAAGTTACAGTTTTCATTAGCAAATTGCAACAAACCAACCCTTACTTATTAAAAAAAAAAATAGTTTGAAGGATTTGCAATTACCTTTTCAGGATAACTCTGGGATCTGCTAATAACAAAACAGCAGATAGCAGGAGTATGTACTTAGCGAAAACCCAAACTAATATAATGAGATTTCTGGTTTCCCAGGCAGAATTATAATTCCTTTGATTCCATTGAACAGAGAGAATTACCCTGAAATGCTTGTAAGCTCTGAACGACAAGAGAGGGATGAATTGTGTATTCCTATTAGCTGCATTTTGTATTTGGTCAGAACACGCTGCTACACTTGCGGTCCTTCCTCCAGAAGTCAGAGACACTTCCAGTGTATAGTTTATTACTTGTCCAGCAAAAAGGTTCATCATTTCTATAAGCTCCAAAGCTTTTCACCTTTATATCACCAGTTCATGTCTGCCCTGGGAACCATATCTTAATTTGAATTAATCTGTGAAATAAAATGATGGCTGTCTGTATGGACAGCATATAATTTGTTTCTGCAGTTCTATTTATCAGCCGGCAGCTGTTCCATTCAGTAATTGCTCTTTTACAAGTCTCAGCAAGGACCGAAGACCAGAATTACACCCTCTTTTTCTCTTGATAGTCACTGTTGTGGAACACTTGTGGGATAGTATTGTTAGGAAAGCTTGTGTGCTGCTGCTTTGTGACTCGATGTGGTTACTGGTAGTCAATCAGAGCAGGATTGTCTCTTAAATAAGCTGAGTTGAAAAGAAAACAGATCTGTCTTCATGACTGCTAAATAAGAGAATAAGAAATTCCCAGAATTCTCTAGCTAACTAGACAAAGGTAGATGGAAGTACTCCTAGTGAGGATAAACAAAGTACACCCAACCACTTACCTGCTTATTTTAATTTTCATTCTTCCTTTCCAGAAAGAAATCACATTTTTTCCAGTCTGCTATGTTCCTTAGCTTTCTGACAATATTGGGTGCTAGCTTAGGATAATTTTATTTAGAATCATAGAATATCATAGAATCATTCACATTGGAAAAGACCCTTAAGATCACCGAGTCCAACAGTAAACCTAACAGTTGCAAGTCCTCACCTTTTTCACTGGAGGGGTGAAACTGCCTGTTCAGTTTATCCACTATTTAATGATAATTTTGTGTAATCATGTCCTCCTATGTTCCAATAGGCCACTATTTATAGAGCTTAAAACATGCTCCCTCTTATGACTTCACAGAAGATGGCACAGTGCCACTGAAAAGTGGATATCTGGATTATAACACCAAATGTAAGGATGCCACAAGGCTTAGAGAGAGAGACAAGTTCCAGCACATTTTCCAGTAGTCACATTTCCTCCTTTTTTATTTATAACTCTTTTTTTTCCCTGGCATGCAAAAGCTTTTTATTATGCTTCCCCTGAAGTGTCTGGGAAAGTACCTTCAGGACTACCTTGCAGTGTCATATTGATTTGGAGGAAGACAGTTGTTAGGGAGTGAATCAGAGAATATAAAGTGGGCAGTGAAAAATTTGGAACTCTGTTCCTTACCATAGTCAGTAGTCATACAATGTATAATGCTTAGGAAAACCCTGAGATATAGAAAAGTTAGTTTGATTTGTTGTTTTGTCTGATGTAAAGTATGGCCAGCAGCAATTATTTCCATGTAAACAGCAAAAATGAGAGAGAGAGTGAGAGCAGATGCCTGGAGATTCAGTATGAGCAGCACTATGGAAACCTGAAACTCAGCTCAAGCTCAACAAAGAAGGGCTCTTATGTCTCTTTCTGGTCATTGTCGTGTTATTGGTAGGGTAATAATTTCTCTCTTTCCATAATTATTATTCTTTGTAAACCTCAAAGCACTGTAGAAACATGGTTGTGCTCTATGACCTCTTTATGCATGTGGAAAAACTTTATGCACATGGAGGGGGTCTATCTTTTGACATGCTGTCCTGAAATCCCACCTTTCCACATTGTTACTGTTTTGATTCTTGCCCCTCCTCTACTCACAAAGCGTCCGGTTTGTTCTCTGCAGAACACCGAAAGCTCCTACAGAGATATTTTAGAAGTCTTTTGTGTTTGGATACCATGGTGATTAATGTAGTATAACACTTAAATGAGAGAAAGAGTGCTAAGTTTCTAAAGTTAAGGTTTGGGGTTTTTTTAAGGTACCAACAAAAGAAATTGTAATAGGTTTCTATACGCAAGGGTGATAAAGTCACTTTCTAGACTAGGTTGATGTACTGTGAATCTCATTACAATCATTACTGTTATGATTAAGTAATCTTACTAAATTGCTTTCCACATTGGGAATGGGGGAATTCCATTTATATGATGGCAATGCTAGTTACTTTCAACTATATGCTTTTGGTGGGAACACTAAGGGGAAGCTCTAGAAATGGTAATGAGATGTATATTTTGTGATGGAAGAAGTAATTTTAAAACATGAGCCCTGTTATCCAGTAGATTTTCATTCTTCCACCAGGTGGACATGCTGCCTCATTGCCTCCTTTTCCAAAGATGTGTCGGTTTAGCCTCTAACACTCAAGGTAAAGAAAAATCTTCACATCCATAGTGAAATCCTAGGCAAGCCATATTCTGCCTCATTAAGCCTAGTTTGTGAAATCAACAAAATACAGTTTCCTTAGTCTTTCCAGGGGTTAATGGCTCACTGCTTCTCATAGACACTTCCTCTGACCTGACACAGAAATATGTAACTTCTGTTGTATTTATTATTTATGTAACTTCAGATTATATTTTGAGTTTGCCCTCCCCTTTTCTATCAGTTGGAGGAAGCAAAGTATCTTTTGGTTTATCCCCTGAATTTAAAGACTTCTTTCCTACTAACGTCTGAAAGCATGCTGACGACAAATTCTCTGATGATTATACTCTTTTTCCTTGGATCTGGGTATGTTACAACCAAATTACTCAGATAATATATGACTGTGCTGATACAGAAATTGAATAAAAGGGTTGAGGACCACCACAGCTCGGTAACCCAAGTACTTACTATATTATACCTGTAGAGATCATTAACCTGCCCCAGGCTCCTCTTTTTGGAGTGTACTTGGAGAGCGGACGCTGGGTCCATGATCACCAAGTTGACAGAAGGAGATCTGTGCACTGGATGCCTTACATGGATTGCTTTGGAGGTCTCCAGATAATCTTTGAACAACTGAATTGCTCACATAAGTGCAGCAGTTTGAACTGGAGATACCAGCTAGGCTACTGGTTTGATCAGAAGCATGACTGAACCAGGTACCAGAGCAGCAGGTGGAAAGAGTGACAAAACTTTTCAGTGATAATCCATGAATTCTGTATTCTAACCTATTATGGAAAGAATTATAATAGGTGCTGAGTTAAGTCAACTTGTTTATAGAGAAAATAACCAAAAAGGAAAAATAGCTCAAGATCAGTCACCCCTTTGGCAAATTCAGTTTAACCTCAATTAATGGAAAAACTGGAAAAGCATGAAGTGCTCCCACACCTTGAAGCTTTGCACCCCACAGACCCATGGGTCTGCCAAGGTTTGGCACTTTGCCTGGGCTAATAAACTCTCTGACAAGCAGGAGCATTGGGGAACTGTGTGCTGAGATACCCTTGTGGCTCATGTCTGGCAGAGCTTAATGATTCAGGTTCAGCATCGTGTGAGAGCAGCTGCACTGCTGCTGGACCTGGTCCCAGAGCTGGCTCAAAGTTTCTCAGCAGCATAATGACTCAGTCTTGCAGTGGTGGCTGAGAAATTTTGGAGCAGGTAAAGGAGAGTGGGGGAGGGAACAGTTATTAGGGTTTTTGTAGAACTGTTCATGGAGGGGCTACAAAATTTTGCATTACAATTTTGCTGAGGGACCGGAGTGGGTGGAGTTTGTAATGTCTCAAGTGGAGAAGTCCATTAGAGAGCTGGCAGATTTGGGGGGTTACAAGAAGCTTTCACTTTCCACCTCTACTTCTGGGACCCCCTTTCAGTTTTGTTTCATGAGTGTGGAGCCTCCTCCTCTTTAATCCCTCTTCTGCAAGGATCATGGACTGTCTCTTCTCTGCTCCAATGCAGTCACCTGCTCTGAGCCCACCCAACACAGGCAAGCACTTCACCTCTGGGGTGGGAAGAAGCCCAGGAAAGACACTAAGGCGAAGCAAGTCATGTTCTTCAAGCCATTGCTGAGGGCCTGGAAAAGCCCCAGGACCCTGCTGAGCCACAGACCCCGCTGATCCTGACCCTCACCTGTGGGTGGACACCCTGGCCCAGCCCATCCCCATCCCCAGGGAGGTGCTCCATGCCCAGGGCTGGGGCTGTCCCCACTGTCCCCACCAGCTGCCCTGCTCCTGGCTGGAGCGGTAGGATGGGGGTAACCGACGAGCAGTGACTTACTGCTCGGGCTGCTGCTTCTTATCCCTCAGTAACTTCAAAGTAACTCAAGATTGTATGCCTTGCATTGATTAAAAATGTTTTTAAAATGCCAACAAATGCATTTTAAAGCATCTCCTAAATCAAGCTGGAAATTTTATGGAGTCATCTTAGATTCAGGATTATCTCAGGTTTAGGTAGCTACAGTATTTATCACATTTCTAAACACTCATGAAATCAGCCATACATGTTTTCTTGTGTCATATTGTATTTTTCTTTTAGTTTCCACGCACTTTCTGTCCTTTTTGCATATTTTGCTTTCTGTGCAAGACTTCTTTCCCTCCCATAATCTTAATTTATTTCTGTTCACCTAGTTTTCATTGAGTGTGTGTATCTGTGTTCATTCTTCTGCAAATATCTTAATTTGTATTTTTAAACAGTTTTATCTGGTTGTAACTTTTTTCTCCTCTCAATAAGAAGTTAGGATGGGGAACAACCCCTATAGCAAAAAAGGGTTTCAGTACTTGGTGAAAAAGTTGCAAAGTAATTAGCATTGTTGCAAAATTTTGTTAAGCAAAGTTCAGAGTCCTTGTAGCCGTAGAGATTGGTGAATGAAACTCAGCCCTTTGGAAAAGGTGAGTGCAAGGTCAGTGAGCCATGGAAATCTCTCTCTGACTTCAAAAAATGGAGTTTAAGATGAAATGTCACTTCATCTGCAGATATTATATTAGTTTCTCTTTTTTATGTCTTTTGCTTATGTTGCTGTCTCCTTCGTTTCTTCTCACTTTCTTCCATTTCCTATTTCTTGTGCTGTTTGCTCCTTTGTTCCACCTGCTGCCTTTCTCCACCTTATTCTCCTGGATGATCAGTGCTAGAGATAAAGGCCCACATGATGCTACAAGCACAAAGGAGCATTGATTTTGTTATTAGTCACTAAGGTACAAATAGATTCCAGTTCTCATGAAGACAGTTTTCACACCTCCAACTCACCGGGGGACAATGCTGTGAGTTTTTGAAATAATGAAGGTTTTGGTCCAGTTGCTGTCAGCGAATTGAGCTGCATAATTACATTCATTTTATTTTCTAGTCCACTTTTTCTCTGTGTGTGTGTGTGTGTGTGTTAATTTTACCAATCTGTTTTTGTTTCAGGTGCCTCCAAGTACTGTTTTCACTAATGGTGTTATTACATTTAAGTTCTTTCCCCATATTTCATGAAAACTACCAGCCAAAAGATCAAAAGCTTTTCTGTGCAAAACAGATTGTTTAAACAGCTGAAATACTTCTTACATGTGTCTGCATCTACTGTAGATTTCTATGAAGTACTAAGTATCACACATTTAGGCATCTGCCATCTTCGAAGTGATTTCTGAGTAATGGATGTGAACAAGTCAGCTCTTCAGATGGCAACTTTCCATAACTGTATTCAATTTTGCGAGTGCTGTTATTTGATATTGCTTCTTTTTCTGGTAATTTTTTTTTTCCAAATTTAATTTTCATTATGTTTCTTTTTATACCGTTTCCATTATCTATCCCAAGGGAGAAACCAAGACAAGTACTTTTGAAATAATAATAACACAGAAACTACATTTGTGTTCTTTTAAAGTTGGGTTTTATATCCTCTCTCACAAATCATGGAAATTCATAACAATAGGCTCATCTAAGTTCAAGACGAATGGAAAAACATTCCATTGACTTCAGAAAGTTTTGAATCAGGACTTGTACTGTGTTCTTTGGAGTATCAATGAAGCATTTGTGCTTTAAAATATTTCTATAAATTTTTTATCTTGCATTTGTCTTTCCATTTCCTTTCGGAATTTCTGACTTCAGAAGGTTCTGCGGATGTGCATGCAGAAAGTCCACTTTAGTTTTGTATTTACTACCTGATTGCCTACTTATTTATGTATAATGTAAATCAATGTCTGTATTCCTTTTTTTTTTTCTAGATGACTAGTATTTTCTTTTGAGGGCTTGTAGTTAGTTTTCTCTTTGAAGCAGACAACTCCAACATTTTCAAGTTGTCTTCCTATGAGATCTTTCCTCATGCCTTTTTTCGCTTCCAGTTCTTAATTCCATCTAATTTTGCAGTACCTTTATTGAGCTAGTGTTTATAGTACCAACTGTATTTACAGAGGAGCACGAACTCTTGATATAAATAATGGCATCATTCATATGGCAACATTTCTCAATCCCCCCTTTTTTGTGCCCTCTTACCTTTTGTTTGCTTTTTTTGACCTTATCTGGCATTGAAGTGACCTCACTGTCCAGGGCAATGTCTGGGTCCCTCTCTTTAAATAAAACTGTCAATTTAGAACCCAGTAGTCTTTAGGGAATTATTTTTGAATCTGTCTACCCACGGAAGGTGGGCTGTCTTCCAAAATTCCTTGATTGTTCTTTTATTTACTGCTTAAGAGGCTTCATAATACTTTTAATGTTTCTCACAACAACTAGTCAATAAACCTGCTGAGCTGGTGGGAAGAACTTGCTCCAGAGAGAGGAAGAATGTTTTATTCTCTGTAGGTTAAGAAGTTTTCTAACAGTGTTATGTATGAAGGTGGTAATGCTCTACTCAGCTAATTCAGTATACTACTCTCTCAGATGTTAAAATAAAGTTTGTTTTAGGTCAGCAATAGCTCATTGGGAAAGCAAGACATTGAAGTTATTGCTTTCCTGTGTAACTGTTAATTACAAAATTACAGGTTTGTTTTTTTTTAAAGTTTGCTTGCAGTGGGGAGAAGGGAAGAAGAAAAGACCTGGATTCACAGGTCTTCATGAGTGTGCACATGTGTCTAATTAAAAAGAACAGATAAAGGTTTTTTTCAGGTTTTTTTTTTCCCCAGAATATGGGGGAAACAAATGCGGTCCAGCTGAAAGCACAGTAAATAAATTTCATTCCTGGAGGGAATTTCTATTCCCAGTGCTAAATATTGGAGTAACACAGCAATTCCCTCTCCGAAGGCAGGAATTTTGTCATTCACATTTTTTTTTGGTGGGGAAGAACAAGCTCCTTTGTCATGTATGCATTTGCTTACTCAGGTCCTCTAAGGATTAACAACCCTTCTCCGTGCTAAAGGTAAGACTTTTTTTGATACCAGTGGTGTTTGGTGATGCCCTTCAAATTGTTCATCATTATTGTACATTTCCTGAAGGCAAAGTAAGAGTGAATTGCCCAGCTTCCCAACAGTGTGGGATTGAACTGGGCTGGTGGAGAGTTGTGCTTGCTGATTTTAGGGGCCAAATGCTGATCAAAGTGAACTCAGTTTAAATTTTCCCTGGAAGCAGGTCAGTTACTACAGATTTACACCAATGTAGCAGAGCAGATTTTTGGCTGCAGGTCTGAATTTGGCTGATGTGCCATAATGTAATTAGTTACTGAAATTCTAAAAATAATAACACATGCTTTACCACTTCTTTAAGCAATAGATTTTTGGACACAGGTTTCTTTAAGAACAAAATAATTTGAAACTTCTTAGAAACACATTCATCTTATCTGGCAGAAAAAAATCCGTAGCATTTTATCTTGGATCTGCTATTAGTGACTGATGGGTCAGCTCAATTTAAAGACTAGGCTTGCCTAGCTTCTTATAACTTGGCCATAGGTTTTGGAGGACATCTGCAAATCATTGAATGAATCAGAAAAGTACAAATTCACAACAGTTCTGCTCTCTTGAGTTGTGTTTGATATTTCCTGTTTTTAAGGTTTCCTTGGTATCTAACACATAGGTTGCTAAACACCAGCTGCTCCCAGTGACTCAAATCTGCAGACCTTTGATCAATTTATCTTCTCATGATTAACCAATTTCTATACTGGAGGGAGGATTTTACCATTTTTTGTGAGTATAAATGCTGAGTAAACATCCTCTGCATTTCTGTGCACTACAAACCCCAGTTTTCAGTGTGTCCTGTATTGTAACTGCAGGTCCCTTTTTCCCGATTAACCCAAATCCTATCAAGGACACTCTTGGAAAAGTTTTACTCTGAACCTAAGGTATTGTCAATGATGGCTTGGAGTTGGAGCCCTGTGACTAAAGTGGGTCACTTTTTATCTTTTTTTGAGTACCCGTTTCTTCCAACTAATTTTATTTAAATATTTTGATTTATTCTCTGGAAAGAACAACAAAGGGGAAAAGTTAAAAATTAAACAATTATGCCATGATGAATTCAACCTGCTTCTGTTTGCAAAGTAAGACAACTTATTTCATGTTCATTAGTTCTCTAAGTGGAGGGGTTTCAAGTTTTTTATTTGTAAACCTGCAAATGTTGCTAACAGACATGGATATCCCTGTCCAATTCAAGTACCGATTTCCTTCAGAAGCTTTTGAAATCTCAGGGATCTGTGGATCATAAGCAAGAAGCACTTATACGGAGTCTAATACACATGAGACAGGTAGACTATGATTGCTACATATGGATATATAAACGTATATATCCATATGTATATATGCATGTTTAATCTATCTGTTAATCGTTTTCTGTGACAC
Organism: Phalacrocorax carbo; assembly: GCF_963921805.1. Taxonomy (NCBI): domain Eukaryota; kingdom Metazoa; phylum Chordata; class Aves; order Suliformes; family Phalacrocoracidae; genus Phalacrocorax; species Phalacrocorax carbo. The sequence continues at coordinate 130,239,142 of NC_087514.1, read as the reverse complement.
CAGGTAAATTTCAAGAGAATTTTGAAATTCAAAATGGTTACAGGCACTAGAGGTAATGGTATGCATGTTAAACCTGTTCCACCTCCAAGCCTACACACATATTCATTTCAGTTGTTGAAATCATTGATTCATTTGGAATAATTCTGTTGCTCTGCCATAAGTCTAGTTATCTACAATCACCCTTAGCTGAGATAAAGGTAACCAATTTGCCCTGTGATGTGTTAAAGTCCCGTAATACCAATACCAATACAGACTAGTGCATGCTTTCCTGGCTGTGTGTATCTATCCAGTGTCTCTCTCTTTCTAGGTGATCCTATGGACTCATTTATTTTAGTCTTTTTATTGAGCGTGCTTGGTATGTAATAATGCAATAATTACATTATGTGAAAAAAATCTAACCTTTTCTTCAAACCAGCAATGCACTTGTGCCTACGTCACTCTGAATGTGAAATTTAAAAACATGACTGTTCTATACAGTCCTATGATGAAACTCTTTTCATTTTGAAAGTTTTCACAGACGTTCTGCTTCTTCTTCTTCTTCTTATTTTTTTTTTTTAACAGTACTACTCCCCGGAATGGACATTAGCCCAAAATGCAAACGTTTCAACAAGTTAAGAAAACACAGGATTGTTCTGGAAATCCAGTCTATAGAAGATGTTATTGAATGACTGTGATGTGTTAGCTGTGCCAAAGCTTTCAAAGTGCATGGGTCATATCTGGGACACTCGCTTGATCCATGATGCATGCCATAATTATAGTCTAAGCTTTTATCCTATTTGGAGTTCAGCTCCCAGGTAACAGACTTGGCTCCTGATGTGATGGAGGAATCCTATGTTCCTTTCCCCTCTCTGTCCCAGGACTGTGTCACTGAACAGCAGTCTTCCTGCTTCCCAGTCATTACAACCATCCCACACGGGTACGATACCAGAAGTCCTTTTTGCTTAGAAGCCTATGATCTAGTCTGTTAATGTGTTGTCTGTTCACAACAAACTATTATTTATCCATCTATAGATATCTGCAGAAAAAGAAGGCAAAATCAACTGATTCTTAATAAGTCTAATTTTTCATTGTAAGGGCTGGTGAATTCTGCTTAGCTCATGTACGGTCCCTTCTGTCTAGCAAACATTATCTCAGTGGTTGCTAGCTTTTCCCCCAGATCCTTCCTTTTTCTCTAGGATTTTAACATTTATTTAAATTTTTATTTTATTAGGGCATTGTGTTAGGACTAAGATATAAAGCTGGTATATGGAGAGAGTATTTTCCAATAAGTACTTTTTCCTGCTGTTCTTAAGATCATTGTGTTTCTTACCGAATATATGATCACTCAGCCATCCATGACTTTGTCTCCTGTTTTCGTCTGGTAGTGACACTTTCTGATATAGCTTCATGTAGGGAAGCAGGTGAGTAATAAGGGATCGTTAGAATATTCATTATAAACTAATGGAGACTTTTTTTTTATTCCTCAGTTCGCCCCCTTTCCTTCTTCCCTCCATCTTCCTGCAGAGAAAAGGACAGAGCGGGGTTGGTTATTTAGGGAATTCCTGGTTCTTTACCCCTACTTAGGGTACCTGCTGCTGTCTTCATATGACTTTTGCTATGGGAAAATGCTTCTCTAGGTTTAACAGAACCTTTCTCAGAGCTTCTGCCAGGTCTTACAAAAGTTTTACCACTTAGTGGGGTCCCCTTACTGGATCTAGTTTATTATTCTTGCATGTTTTGTTGCGGGGTGCATGCAGTCAGAAAGATAACATATTAGTACACAGTTTTTGATAATACCTAGACATATTGCTAAATGAAAAGTTGTTGGGGTTTTTTTTGATTTCTAGTTGTGTTGATTTTTTTCCATTCCATCATTGGGGTAATCCACTTCTGTTGTTTTATTGTTCTTCATCTATTAAATCAGCCCTGCATTTGAACACTTCTCAGTATTAAGCTTTTCCTTTTCCTGAGATTGGCTAAAATAATCAACTGTATCAACATATGCCAAGACAAATCCCCCCATCCCTTTCAAAAAGTGAACAGTCCAGATGTTGAAAAGTAGCTGAAGAAACCTGTGTTCAAAGTAGGAAGGAAAATTTGAAGACCTACACGTGTTCTGAATATCAATAGCAGTCTGGCTAGGGTACCCAATGACCTTTCGTATTGTAATTTCTAGTCCCTGCCCAACAGCAGAATGAGTTGCACATCAGCCCTGTGCTCATGGTAATCCACTCAGGGGCTGATAATCCCAGGCACATGGGCACCCGCAGCTTTGGTGATGTGCACCGACTCTTTTATTGTGAACTGATCTGCAAATCCACCCTCACACTAAATTCTTGTTTAATTACCAGGTAATCTGTCAATTCTCATTTAGCACATAGGGTCCTGTTTCCAGCCCATGAGAATTGACTCAGCAGGGCTGCTGTGCAGCTCTGATGTTTTTGCTTGCTTTTCCCTTTTAAAATTTTTTTTTTTAATTTGCGCTTTGCATCCTTATATTCTGAGAAAAGATATTCTGGGTCAGCTACAGGAGTCTGAAGGGATGTGAAGCATCTTCACCTGCTTCCTGCTTGAAAAAGCAATTTTTCAAGAGATACCCATGTTTTGTGAAGTCCTCTTCCCCCTTCAGCAATATTTCCCTGACTTCTCATAGTAGAAGATTTAACAGCTGTTTCTTCAGTTTTATCAAGAAAGGACCACTATTCAGCTCTTTATAAAACACAGTAATTGCAATATATGTGCCATTCCATAATGAAACAATTTTCAATGAAACACTGCCTGCCCACCTTGACAGCAATATAGAGGTGATCTTAGACTTAATTTTTTTTTTTTTTCAGTAGTATCTATACCATAATCAGGAATTTTAAAAGAAAGGATGGGGAATATTTTTGAAACCTGCTCAGGACTGACTTGCTGGTTTCTGTCAATGGGCTTATGATATTGTCAACTCATCTCGCCTTTGTGTTTATGATAATGTTGTTGGATCCAAATCAGATAACTTATAGTACAAATAGTACAATGTTCTTGATGGTTTACTCTTGTCAGTGCTACATTACACTGCATCCTTCATGGAGAAAAAAGGCAGTGCAATACAAATTTCTTACGGTTGGTACATATTAAACATACTACTTTGTGTGGTATCAAACATACTATTTTGTTTTCATACATGGTTTCTTAAGGTCTTTGGCAACAAAAATATAAATCAGACTTGCCTTGATACTAAGACTTGCCAATAACTACACACCAGAATGCTGTACAACAGACTCCCATGAGAGCAGCTCTTTCACAGAAACATAAGGCAGCCATGTGTATGAACACTTCACCCAGGTATATCAGGCATCTATTATTTTTTTTCACACATTAGCTTGTTAAAAAAAAAACAACTTCTAATTTTTGGCTATTGGTCTTGCTATCATTTTTTAAAGCGTTGCAAAAGCTGATGGGAAGCAAGACCTCTAAGAACTGGATATCCAGGCTTTCAAATATCAACACACACTTTTTGTACTTCATTCCACTGGGTCATATTAATTCACTTTAGATTTTGTTACGCTATAATAGTCTGCAGGAATTTTCCTAAAATTAGACCTGCAAGAAATATTTGATGTGAAATTGCTTAGATTTGAATATGAAAAGTGTCTGCAGATCAGCACATTTTGGACGATGTTCTGCAATGTCTGTGAAAAAGGCTGTCAAAGCTGGGTATGAATATAGTTTTCATTGTCTGGAAGTCTGGAAACATTTATAAGTAGATTATATGGATGTATTTGACTTTGAGAGTTTGGGCAGGGAGTGGACAAGTGAAAAAAATCGCAAGCCTAAAACTACGTGTTATCCATTTCATGTCTAGCCTGCTCTGAGAAATAGTGGCTGAAGGTTACTTGGTTTCTTTTCCCCATGGAAATAGTGTCTTGGATTTTTGTGATCCAATCAACAAAAATAAGCAAGGAACTACTTTTTTTTTTTTAGGTAGCAGGGACTACAATATTTCTACGAGTCATTCAAAGTGTGTAGGCTCTATCTGTCACCTAGATGTCAGTCATCTTGCATTAGAAAAATCAAGACAGTATTGTTTTGCTTTCTGTTATACTGCATCCACAGACGAAGCTTAAAGACAGGAAGGGAGAGAGGGAGAGAACTGTCCTGCTCTTGACACAAGTGAGTTAGATAAACTGGATCTGTTCTCTTGTTCAAGGACTTTCAGCATGAGGCATTGCTGATGGGGATGGGTGAGAACAAGGAAACATTGGGGATAAGTCACCATATTCCAGTCTGAGACTTTGGAGATACATATTAATATTTTGATTTTTCTCCAAAATAGTCTTTGAGCCCTTTGGACCTTTATCTTATTCATACAGGTAGCTGAGCATAAGTGAATCTCTTCTTCTGCAAAAGGCTCATCATGTTTTTAAGGCCAAATACTTCTTACACTGTGAAGAAATGGAACACGGAAGCGATGCATTTTGGGATTCAGGGCAGAGGAAACTGTAGACAGCATTTAAAAAAAGGAGACTTACGTAAAATCTGCCTTCCCTCCTGCTTCTACTCCCTGGGTCTTCTCAAAGGAGCATATGACTTCTGTGAATGGACAGGTCATGCACTGAGTAATGTTTTGGCTCAATATTTACAATCGAGGTAATGGATGCTGGCAGGGGAGCACGCTGGGAGATCTGTCCCATCTGTTAAGATCTGCTACAGACTCCGTTGGAGATAGCTCCGTGTATTATCTTTCTATGAATCATCATTGCTCCTCTAACAGTGTGCAGAATTCAGTTCAGCGTAGCTGGTAATGCTTTGGGTACATGTTAGGTAAGAAAGCTATTTTTTACAGTTCCTGCTCTGTGTTGCTGCCTTATGTGTCTTGGTTTTTAAATTCACTCTTACATTATTCTTCTCATCTGAGAGCTGCTGCTGTGTTACCTTCTATATAAGACTCAGAGCAGCAGAGAGTGTTTGTAGCAGTTTAAGGAAAGGACCTGCAATGTAATATGTTTTCTTTCTTTTTTTGTTCTAGTTTTACTTGTTTCTGAGCAAATAGAGTCATTCTGAGTGACTTTTTCCCAAGTTTGAACATACCAGGGGTGAATTTGGCCTGGAGACAGACTGTAATATAATGGACAGAATGTGAATTATTAACTTGGAGGTTAATGAAATCTGAATGACCAGTGGAGTTTCTCTAAACACGCTTTTTAAATAGAAAAAGTGAGCTCTTGCTCTCTTTAATCAGATTATTGGCTAAGGTTCAGGAATCGTTTGGCAAAATTATGTAGCTTATTCAAGCTAGGTTTACATAATAGTTCATAATGGAGGAAAACCTTGTATCGTGATCAACCTTGAAAATCACCACCAGCCTTCAAAATTCCAAACTAAAGCATAAAGAACCACAGAAACGGATAGAGCAATGCCCAGAGAAATACTTTTATTCCCAAATAGCTCAGCTGTAATAATCAGAGCTTGTTTTGTTTTAAAGAAAAGATTTTAACCTTCAGAAGATTTTAACAAGCAACATTCACCCTGTTTGGCCTTTGTATAATTTAGTTCTGTTCTTAAGAAGGTTGAGGTTCTGATAGGTAAATATAAATATGTATTGATTTACAATTAAAGATTTATTTTCTGCTTCATCTAATATTTCTTTTTGCTAACCAGTAGAATGCTTTATTTTCATGTATTAGTGAAAATAGAACTTGCCTTTTAGGACTTAGGGAAAATTCCTAAATATTATGTTATAAAATTATAAATTGTATCTTTTATTTGTTGGTATAATTATTCACTGTTGGGTAGAAATGCCTTTGGATAGAAAGAGAAATTCAAGTAACTGTAGAAAACCAGCTTTCTGAAAACAATCTGACCTGCCAAAAAAAAAAAAAAGGTATGTGGAATGTGCTGGATGCATAGAAAAAAAATGATTCATATAAAACTGATTTCTTTTAAAGAAATTTTACCAATAAATGGTCAACTTATTATTTCTGGTCATTCAGTCATTCAGAATTTTAGAACTAGCATGTCCAAGCCCCTCAGACTTTTAATTCATAGCTTGGAAAAGGAAAACAAATTTTCCTACTATTCAAATCCAAATCAGTTTCTTGGTTTGAATGAACTCATTATTGACTTGGCAAAACTGAATAAATAGAAGTGAGGAGGATGTTCTCTCTGGAGCTGTAAAAGAGCCTATACGGTCATGAGTTTATCCCTTAACATATTCTGTTTCCATGGGATAAGGAAAGACTCCTCCAGCTCGGAACTTGGTATCTGTTAAAAAAATCTTCAGCAGCAAATACGTTTTTCTTTATTATGATTATCTTAAAACTAATTTTAAAAATATGAATTTAAGAGAGATAAGTAGATGACCACAATTTCAAATTAAGCAGTTAAAAATTTAAAAGGAGAGCACTAAATAAAAACCAGATTTATATGGCAGAAGTGTTTATTATTTTTTTAAAAACTCTTGTTGACTTTGATAATAAGCAAGTGCTCAGAAATCATGCTGATGGGCTTATGTCCACCAGCCACTAAAGCTTGCAAACTGTCCATGAGGGCACACCCTGATTGTAGAAATGGGCAGGCAGAGGGGCCTTCTGTGTCTTTTTATCAAAAGGAATTACCACCTTGCGCATTAGGTGTCACTGCTGCCTAATCACTTGGGATAAAACCTCCTGTGTAATGAGCTAAGTGTGGTGCGATAGACAGGGATGTTGTGGGTGAGCTGTGAATACCTTGTCCCTTTCCCCCTTTTGTCAAAGCTCCTCTGTGCAGCTCTTCCTCAAATGGGGTTTATTTATGTTGGACCAACCATTTCCTGCAGTTAACAGCCTTGGGCTAAGAGTATCGAGAAAGTACGATGCTCAGTAAAGCCTTTGGAGGGACAGCCAGCCTCATCGCCATGGCCTGTGAGGTCTGGGCAGAGCTTCATGACTCACCTGAGGTTTTATGCAAGAGGAAAAGCATCCTGATAAGTCTAAAGTTTCTACACCCTGTTGAGGAGGCTTACATTTTGCAAGCAAATAAATCACACTAACACAAATAATACAAATAACTGATTAGAAGAACATTGGACATTTAAGGCCATTGGGTCAGGCTGCAGAAAGGGGCAGCTACATATAGAAATAGTATAGTATTAGAGTATGTTTGTGTGTGGGGCAGAGCAGGAAGGTTTTCTGGGTTTGCCCGTGAAGTATTAAAGCATTGCTAGGTGTTTTCATTGCAGTGTGTGGTAGCCTCATAACCCATGGGTTTGAAGCCATTTAAGGTCATAGTCTTTTATTTGTTCAGGAGTGAAAGTCAGAATCCATGTTGCAGTTTGGGTTGTAACTCTTTTGGCTGATAATCCAGATAAAGGCTACTCTCCTTAGTGCCACAAGCATGTCATTACCTCTCCACAGTTCCTCCAGAGTTGTATTTTCCTGACTTCATTCCTCTTCCTTGATTACATGTACATCCATCAGGTGATTGAGTCTGTGCAATCTTCTGTGTTTCTATGTAGCCCTTTAGCGGAGATGGCTTTGAGAAATCTTCCTCCCAGTATGCTGCTGATTAACCAGCAGTTCTCGCCTGAGTTCAGGTAGGTTTATGAAGGTTACTCAGTAATTACTGCAAATAGGGAAGACCAGCCTAAAATCAGCATGTCTGCCAGAATATCTTTAAGAAGTTGGCAGCAGAGGTAGCTTCGATAGATATCAGTTCAGCACAGGGAAAGAACAAAAATACCCTGTGGAATATGTCTGTTTAAAACCAAAATATTTTAAAATTTATTTCTTTATTCCAGCTAAATCAAAGGACAATGAACATTTTGGCCCAGGAAAGTATTATTAAACCATACAAAATGACAAGAATAGTACCTTCCTTACTCTTTCAGTACTAAAAATACTAAATCCTAAAGGAAAAAAAAAGATTTGCCAGGATTTTAGGTAAGACCTGAACACCTTCTCACAAAATGATCTAGGCAAATATCTCTCAGAAAAGTTAAAGCCACCAATGAGCTGTGAGTGTTTTACCCCATTGCTGAAGTGCATTTTGTATCCCATATAAACATGGTCCACTGGTGTGGGGTTCCAGAGGAGCTGCGCAGCTTGGTTTCAGTTGGACAAGTTGATGGTGATAGAAGCAATGGGCTATTTTTACAGTTTGGAAGAGTCATCGTTGCCTGGTTGTGCTTGGGGCGCAGTTCCAAGTGTTCTAGGTCTGAAAAAGACCAACCTTTCCACCACACCCATGTAACCTCTGCTGACTTGTTTTTCAGAACCTGTATTATTTCTATGGTGGTCTATTGGCACCATCCATCCCAACCTATGGCTCTGGTTACACTTTTGCTTTCCTCCAGGCTGCGGCTGCTGAAATCATTCCCACCCCCCTGGAAAAGGGATTTTTTTCCAGCCAGATCAAGTTCCTGAGCCTTGTGGCCTCATGGATGTTAGCTCTGGTGCAGAAAGGGCATGGCTAATAGGGGTGGTCACTGGGTGCAGGGTTGGTTTCTGCCATAGCCTGAGGGAAGAGTAACAGCACTAGGTTTGTCATTGGGAGCTGAATGGCAGAGGATGTGTCAGGGACACCCAGCAGCTGTGCCCAGTGCGTGGCCACCAAGGGCAGGGACAGCCCCCCGGGCCTCCTTGGCACAGGGACTGTCTTTGGGCCAGCACCCCAGAGGCCTTCCTCCGAGGGATGCTGGGCAGAGGGGAGGTGGGCGGGGCTGCAGGGGCCCCTGTCACCCCCATGTCACAGTGCACAGTGCCACCACCTGCCAACGCAGCAGTCACAATGCCCCGGGGCAGGATAAAGGGGGCATCCTGGTGTGTCCTGCTGCCAGCCTGCCTGGCTTCACCACAGGGACAAAGCTGGCCTGGGGGCAGCCTGAAGACGTCTGAGAGTAATGCCTTGAGGAGCCTGTGGAATTACTTGGAGGGGGCTGAGGGAGGAAGAGCTGAGACTGGACGAGGCTTCTGGAGGTTCTTACTGCAATTCCAGCTACTGGTGGGGCCACATTCAAAGCTCATCTGATGGATGGAAATCCTGCTTCAGCCTTTGGGGAACAGAAGCAAGCTCCTCAGGAGATGAGAAGAACCACCAACCCCTGGAGGTGCCCGAGGCTCTCAGGCTTTTTCACCTGGATAGCAGTGGCAAGACCAGGGAAATGCATTCTTGGCACTTGAGGGACAGTGCGGATTTCACCATCCTCCTCCCCTGCTGAGCCAGTGGCAGCATCTGTAAGAAATGGGATGCACAGATGTCCCAGCGCCCCGCCCTGCAGTGCTTTGGAGCTCCCACTGATGCCCTGCTAGACACAGGATGGATTCTTGCCCCCAAGGTCCATCAGGCCCGAGGGCCTTTTGCTACTCTTGGAAGCCCCTGAGATGGCTCCAGGCTGAGGGAGGAAAGGGGATGGGCAGTGCTAGTGTCTCCTGGGAGGCATGACCAGCCTGTGGGAGGAGGAGGCAGGTCTTGCTCACATGCTCAGGGAATAGCCGATCGCCAGCTCTGGGGTCAGGAAGGAATTTTCCCCCGGGGTAGATTGGCACTGGTCCCCAGGGGTTTTTTGCCTTCCTCTGCAGCACTGAGCATGACCACTTATCAGGGCTCCTCTCATCCATTTTGGCTAGGTTACTGCCTGCTGCTCATGCACCACGAAGATGGCCTCTCATGCCCTGCAGCTGGGGGGAGGAAGGCTTTTTTTCCCCCAAGGTGGGCTAGCGTGTCCCCGGGGTTTTTTTGCCTTCCTCTGTGCACTGGGCACGGCCCCTTGCCAGGGCTCCTTTGGGCCATTTTGGCTTGGTGCCTGCTCGTGCTCCACGAAGGGGACCCTCGTGCCCCCGTTCAGGGGGAGGAAGCTTTATAGACTCCCAGGGTGGGCCCCAAGGGTGGCCCCCCGGGGGCTGCTTCTTGTCCTCTGTAGCAATGAGCACAGCCCCTTGTCAGGGCTCCTCTGGGCCCTTTAGGCGAGGTTCTTGCCTTCTGCTCTTGCACCTCCAGGCACCTCTCGTGCCTGGGATCTCTCTGGCTCTCTTTCCCCTTGCAAGTTTGTAGCGGGAGCAAGCTCTGCTTTTCCTTGGCTGCATTTCCCCAGGTGTTCCGGCTTGTGCAAAAGGGCTCCAGGCTTGCTGCACCATCAGGACCTGCCACTTTCCAGCTCTCCCTGCATGCAACACAAGCGCAGGGCAGGCACGAGGGCACTTTTCACGCATTGCTGGCCAAGAAGCACAGCAGAGAATTTTTTCGAAAGCAAAAAGAATGATTGTCATCAATAGATGTAATACTTCTGAAAATACCCCACGGTACCATACATCTCTTCTTCTTTTGTGTGTGATCACTACCGATCTTCATTCTTCAAATTCTCACTCTTCAGGAAACGGGCTGCTTGGCCTGTATTCCTGCTGCTACTTTCTGTAGCTCTGTGACTTTCCTTTGCCAGACTGCAAGGGATGTTTTTTTTCAAGCTAAACTGAAGAATGCATCAGCCTGCTGCTGGCTGTACATATGCATTTTGTTAATGCTTGTGAGAATTGGCTCTGAAACAGATTCAGAAAAAAATAAAATAAAATAAAATAAAATAAAATAAAACAAAATAAAATAAAATAAAATAAAATAAAATAAAATAAAATAAAATAAAATAAAATAAAATAAAATAAAATAAAATAAAATAAAATAAAATCCTTTTTCAACCTGTAATCTTTCTGACTGTGTCCTTGAAAGTGTTTTTGGAGCTGAAAACCCCCTGGCATTTCAGGCAAATAATGGTGTCATCATTACTTGACTCATCGTGAGTGCAGAAAATTAGAATAGAATAGAATAGCTTTGCTGTGTTATGCCTAGCATTATGCATGGCAAGCTATAGCCTAGGCCACAGGGGTCCATCCAGGAGGGCAGCTCTCTGCAGTGCAGGTCCTGGGCCTATCCAGGAGACAGGGTCAGAGACAGGCACACCTACAGCATCGCTCAGGCAGGGACTGAAGGACCCAGGCTGAGCTGAGACACGTCCCCTGGGCCTTTGGCAGGAGACAGTGGGAGTGGGGAGCTCAGGGGAGGCCGGTCCCAGCCATTGAGGCCTATGAGCACACCCAGGACCCTGACAGAAGTAGACCTGCACTGCTCATGTGCTCTCCTTTAGACATTTTTGGTTGGCCACTTTGGAGACAGAGTTTTAGGCTAGATGGACCTTCAGTCTGATGGAGTATTGTTGTTCTCATGCTCTTTTTTTTAAATTATATTTTCCAAGGAAACAACTCAGGCATCAGTGGATGAAGGGAAGGCAGTAGATGTAGTTTTTCTGGGGTTTAGTGAGGCTTTTGATACTGTCCCTCACAGCATCCTTCTGAACAAGTTGCCCAACTATGAGGTGAGCAGGTACATAGTGCACTTCGTGATGAACTGGCTCAAAGGGTTGTAGTGAATGGGGCTACATCTGGCTGGTGTCCAGTCACCAGCGGTGCTCCTCAGGGCTCAATTCTAGGGCCAGTTCTGTTCAATATATTTATAAATGATCTGGATGCAGGAGTTGAATGCACCATTAGCAAGTTTGCTGACGGTACCAAACTGGGAGGTGCAGCTGACTCTCTTGAGGGACGAGAGGCCTTGCGGAGGGATCTAGATAGATTGGAGCATTGGGCAATTATCAATTGCATGAAATTTCATGAGAATGAATGTGGGATTCTGGGATGGAGTAACGCCAGGCAGAAGTACAATTTGGGAGAGGAGTGGCTGGAGAACAGCCCTGCAGAAAGGGATCTGGGGGTGCTGGTCGGCAGCAGGCTCCATAGAAGCCAGCAGTGTGCCCTGGCAGCCAAGAGGGCAAAACACACCCTGGGGTGCATTAAAACACAGCATAAACAGCTGGTCAAAAGAGGTGATTATCCCACTGCATTCAGCACTGGCACGTCCTTGCCTCAAGTACTGTGTGGAGTTCTGGGCCCCACCATTTAAGAAGGATGTGAAGGTCCTTGAATGCATCCAGAGGAGGGCAACAAATCTGGTGAAAGGGCTGGAAGGCACGTCCTGTGAGGAGTGGCTGAGGACTCTGGGTTTGTCTAGTTTGGAGAAAAGGACACTGAGGGGTGACCTCGTTGCTCTCTACAGCTTCCTGAGGAGGGGAAGCGGAGAGGGAAGTGTTGAGCTCTTCTCCCTGGAATCCAGTGATAGGATGTGTGGGAATGGTCCAAAGCTGCACCAGGGGAGGTTTAGACTGGATATTAGGAAGCATTTCTTTACTGAGAGAGTGGTCAAACACTGGAACAGGCTTCCTAGAGAGGTGGTCAATGCCCCAAGCCTGTCAGTGTTCAAGAGGCATTTGGACAATGGCCTTAGTAACATGCTTTAACTTTTGGTTAGCCCCGAATTGGTCAGGCAGTTGGACTAGAAGATCGTTGTATGTCTCTTCCACCTCAACTGTTCTGTTCTATATCTAATGCTGTATATCTCATCTGATCTAAGGTATCTACTTTCAGATGAGAGGAACTGTGCCTAAAAGTGCTTCTTTATTCCCAGTGAAAGTTAGAGCCCTTTAAACTCAGATGTAGATACATATCAGAGTTGATCAGAGGAATCCCATACTTGGTAATTTGAATCACCAGTTTTAAGAATAATATAAGCAGTAAGCTTCTATTTTTAAAATAGTGATGCTTAAACTTGTTTTGCTTTTTTTTTTCTTACTGCTTTTGCTATAAAAGGGCTATTTTCATTGGTTAGAAGAGTGAAGACAAATGAACACTTCATGCTCAATCTGATACTTGTGAGATTTTTTAGCCAAAAAGGACACAATACATCTAGAAATACGTGTTTAAGCGATTAAATAGCTTAATGTTTATCCAGATTCTCCATGTTTACGGTTCCTTAAGAAATGGCATATTAAGTATTTCTTATTTACTGAACTGTAATTTTTACTGAGGATTTTATCAAGCTGCATTTAAGTGGAAACTGTAACTTGACCATTAATAGTCAAAAGCTAACATTAATTTTAGTAATTTACTAGTCAGAAAGTATGGAGTAAATAAGAAGATAACTTATGAAATCATTGTTTTCCATGTGAAGTTAATGAAGCTAATGAGTCTATGAAAGAAGCTATAACGATATCACAGACTAGGTCTGTGCACCCCAGGCATGGTATCTAAGAGTCACGTAAGGTAACCTCTGTCATCAGAGGGATTTCTGGAAGTGCCCAGCCAGCTCAGTGCCCAGCGGCTTGCACAGTAAATGATGAGGGACGAAGTCAATGGGAATCACACCTTCTGAAACCTTTGTGTCTTCTCATGCCTTTTCTCCAAGATCTGATCCTAATGAAGGATATACTCTGTTCAATTATTTCAACAGGGAAATCAATTTTCTTGCCTTTTTTTCAACTGCCTCATGCATTTCTCAGCAGCGCAAATGAAGTAAAGATTCTCACCACTCCTGTGAGCTAACTTAAATGCTCAGGGCAAATTCAGGCAAGCTTTTTTTTAAATGTACAACAGAGTCTGAAAGTGCTTTCAGTCAGGAGAAATGTAAATATCAGAATTTGCTCAATTGCAAAGACCGAAAATAATGTAAATATTTAATGTAGTGCATGACTTTGCAACATATTTATAAGGTGAGCTGACCTCAAAAGTTTCCTTAACTACATATAACTAAAGAATAGCACCTTTTATCTCATTGGAGTTTAAGGAGAGCTCATTGATGCAGAATATTTTTAAAGTGTACGTAAACAGTTTTCAGATATTAAATCTTGCCCTCAATGTAGGGTGTTATAAAATCAAATGTAACTTTAAGCAGGCCTATTTTTTTCATAATAAAAATATGTTTAAATAGGAAAAAATACTAGCTGCTATAAAGCAGCAAATGTTATCCATCCTGTTAGAATTGTTTAAAAATGCATCCGTTTTAAAGGTTATTTTGGCTCATGTAAATTAAAATTTATCAGGCTGACTGAGACTGGTGATGCTGATAGTCTGCATCCTTCCATTCAAGGGACTAAAGGTCTGGTAGTTAGACAGTAAGTTTGGTGTGGGTGTTTCAAGTGTGGAGACTGATCAAGTTGAAGTCCTTAGACAGAGAGGCCATTTGTTGCCTCAGCCAGAAAAATAAGAAAGTGTTGTGGGAGCTGATAGACTGGCCATGAAAAGCAGAGGCTGTTTCCTTGACACGCAGGGGGATCAGAATCCCATCTTCTCAGCAGGGGGTGGTTGACCAGGTTGGAAACCGACCCATGTCTTCAATGTGAAGGAGCACAAGGAAATGCCTTGTGAAAGTCCTGGTGGCTTGTGGAAGCAGGTAGGTGCCGAGCCTATCTGTGCGTTGTTTCTGTGCCTGTGGCTTGCCTCTCCTGCCTATGCCGCCTCCCATCCAACCTCATCCTCACCACCTTCTCCACCATCCTTCATCTGCAAGAAGCAGCCAGGGAAGCAGGTGATGCTGCAGCAGCCGCCAGGCACTCTCTGGCATCCGTGTGAAGCAGGGAGGAGAGGTATGTAGAGTGGAGAAGAAGATGTGTGGGTCATGGAGAGATCTGCCACCAGCTTATGTGTCCTTTACACTGCAGAAGCAGCACTGGTAACACCTAACACAGCTCAGTCACACTTGTCCCCGTGAAGCTTGATTCACCTTTACACTGCTAATGCAAGAGCAGGTGAGTAAATGGTCAAGAGGAAGCATTAGACTTGAGCTGAGTTGTTCAACAACCTCCCAGTCTCCTCCTGAGCTGCAGTATCAGTTAGGGCCTTTGCCCTGGGGGCCATATTTCCTTAGGAAAGGCCAAGAGATTGTTATGTCTGGAGAAAATACTGCTTTTCTTTGCAGACATTTCTCTTTAAGAGAAAGGTGTTTCAAAGAAAAGTTAGAACTCAGCATATTAAGCCTACCTCAAATGGATGTGTCACTTTTATTGGAGTTCTAATTAAACGTAGACTCATAAAAAGTATACCTTCCCAATTTAAATATGACTGGCTCTCACGTCTATACGATTCCAAAACTTACGACGACAGATTAATGACTAGGCTGAAAGTCTGTCATAACCTGGTAGGATAAAGCTAATCCAAAACGACTACATGCCATGATTTTATGACACAAAGTTATTGAAAAGTACAAGAATAATTAAGTGGAAATATAATAGAGGAAGCATTTTCTGAGCTCTGGCACTGTGGGCAGAGCCTGCCACCTGATATGGTGGGTTAGAATAGCAGGTCTAGAGTAGTAACACATTTTTATGCTACTTTTTAAAGAAACTGTGGCTCAAGTAGTCCATCACTGAAATTCATTCTGAAAAAAAGTGTGACAGCTTTGGCAATTATAGAACAGAGGTGCTTTGTTTAACTGTGTGACACTAATTATAGGTAAGAGCTCTATAAACACGCTCCTTTGTTCTCTGTAAGCTGGGCAACATATAATAAAACTCTGGCATAACAAAAATGTAATCTATAAATAAATAGAAAATAACTGCACTTGTTTAATTGAATGCAGATAAGAAAATAAGTTAGGACCACTGAAGCTTATTTCTGAGGCTTTGTTTTTTCTTTCAACAGTGCTATTGAAATGGTCTTTGGAGTACCTCCACCTGTGGCTTTCTGTGGTGTTACTTATCTCCACGATCAGCTGTGCACTGATCCAGGCTAGTCAGCTTCACAAACTCAAGGTAGCAATTTTGATCCAAATTTCTAAGTCTGCTTTAGACTGGCTACAGGTACAGTGCAGATGCTTGGGCTCACGATTACCAAAGTCAGAGGCAATGTAGTCATGTCGGCATTATGTTCTGCCTGAGCCAATGCATCCAAGAGGCTGAATTCACAGCTTATATATGGTTTAAAGACAGAGCTAGGACCTCTACCCCTCCACACTAGCTGGATGCACCTGCCATGTGCCTTTCCACTGCACAGGGGAGATCTCTGGTAAGTGATGTTGCATTCTTACTTGGAAGTAAGAGTGGACAAGTATAGATGTCCATTGGTATAGCAAGATCAGGCTGTAAGGAACAGACTAGTTAAATAGTGTTATATAAACTACAGGTGAGATTCATCTCCACTACCCCATAAGTCTGAAACCTAGACAAAGCTCATCTATGCTACTTGTCCAGACTTCTCTGTAGTTGGTGGAGGAAGTGCTCCTCATCCAGAGGATGATTTACCGCACGAGTAATAGACACCTATGCTGTGTTGTGTTGCTATTACAGAACCGTTTTTTGGTGACTTGAAAATGCCTCAAGTATTTTAGGTACAACATGCTTTGTCATTACTTTACACACTGTTTATGACATCAGGCCTTACTATATTTCAGATACTTTAGTACAAATAATATTTTAAGTACTGCATACTGAGTAGAACCAAAGAAGCAATCTAAAACGCAGAGGTGTTCTGGTTTGTGATTGGGAATACTTGTTCCGTATAGGAGAAGTGTGCTTGGGACGAGTGAAAGAAATGCACGTGGTGGAGGTCAGGGTGGTGGATGAGGCTCCTTTGGCAGGTGCTGAGGCACTGTGGTGCCAAGCACAGCACGAGCATCTGTAGGGCAGGCTGGACTTTGCCTGTGAGGCCAATGTACCATCACCCAAACGTGGAGCTCCCGTTCAGCCTTGAAAGCTTGAGCTTAAACCATTTCTTACCACTTCTGCAGAAGGGCTCAAGTCACTGTGAAACATCTCCCTCCCTCAGATCCACCCTTCATTTCACTGTGTTTTGGAAATCTACCTGCTGATCTCTGTGGAGGTGGTGAAGCAGCATCTCATCAAGCAGTGGGTTCCTTGGATGTGGTGGGTTTTAGGAATGTGAAGAAAGGTGGCTGTGGGCTATGTTTATGAGATTTTTGCAGTCTCTCTCAGGGGCTGTTTATTAAGGGTGGTTTTCATGCACCCTTTTATTCAAAAACCCATCCTGTAGGCCAAGCTCAATTTTAATAATCTGGGGCAACGTATTATAACCGCTCTTTTGTAAATAGCATGGACTTCAACGATCTGGGTATTTTCACAAGTCGTATTGGTATCAGTCGTAAATTCAGCAGTAGCACAACCGTGCTACTGACACCACTGTGGCCAAGAGTAGCAAAATTTGCTTTCCTTCAGCTTCTCCTTGCTCATCCACCCTGCTATGGCATCTTTCCCTCTGCTTTGCGCTGAGGAGTCGAGCCCCCAGCCCCGTGCGGAGGAGGGTCGGGGGGCAGCGGGGCTAGATGTGGTGGGGAGTGGTGGTGTGGGAGCGACGGTGCGGGAGCGACAGTGCGATGCAGTGCGCGAAACGGAGGTGCGGGATCGGTGCGGGAGCAGCAGTGTGGTGTGGGAGTGGTGTGGTGTGGGGGACAGTGGTGCGGGAGCAGCGCGGGAGCAGCAGTGTGGTGCGGGAGTGGTGCGGTACGGGGAGCAGTGGTGCGGTGCGGGATCGTTGCGCGGGACGGCGGTGCAGTGCCGGGGGCGGCGGTGTGGGAGCAGTGCGGTGCAGGAGCGGTGTGGTGCGAGGACTGGTGGTACAGTGCGGTGCAGAGAGTGGCGGTGCGGTATCGGTGCGGGGAGCGGAGGTGTGGTGCGGGATCGGTGCGGGGGGCGGCAGTGTGGTGCGGGAGTGGTGCGGTGCGGGAGTGGTGCAGTGCGGTGCGGGAGCAGTGCGGTGCGGGAGGGGTGTGGTGCGGGGAGCAGCGGTGTGGTGCGGGATCGGTGCGGGGGGCGGCAGTGTGGTGCGGGAGTGGTGCAGTGCGGTGCGGGAGCGGTGTGGTGCGGGAGCGGTGCGGTGCGGGATCGGCGGTGCGGTGCGGTACGGGGGTCGGCGGTGCCGGAGCGAGGCGGTGCGGGAGCGGTGCGGTGCGGGAGCGGTGCGGTGCGGTGCGGGGAGCGTCGGGCCGCCGGCAGCGGGGCCGGGCCCCTCTAGAGGGAGCCCTCCGATGGGGAATGGCCCGGGAGGCAGGGCAGAGCCGAGCGCGCGTTTGCTCGGCTTTCCTCCCGTCCTTTTGAGAAACCAAAGGTGCCCGAGCCCCGTGGCGAGCTCCCCCGCCTCACACAGCTACACGATCCCCTGGTTCCCAAGGAGCAGTAGTGCGGTACATCCTAACCGGCCCCAAATTGGGGTTATTGACACGACTTCTGTTCTTTGCCGGAGTTTGATGCTTGAGTGCATGCCATAAGAAGGCTGCTCGGAGATGGCATTTGTGTGGAAATATTGGCTGTGGGATTTCAGCGCTAGAGCGGATGGGTCGTAGGTAGCATTAGCAAGGAAATGCAATGGGGTGCGCGTTGCAGCTTACGCATCTTGCGCATTTTGAGCCTGAGACATCAGGTGAAAGGCCAAGTGGCTTTAATTACAGTTGCAGGAGTACAACTGGCAGCCTGAGTGCTTTCCTGGGATCAGAAAATATGCTTGTATTATTAGGGATGAGAGAAGAATATAGACAAAGGTATTTAATAAGTTAGTTTAAAAAAAAAAGTAAATCTGTATCCTGAGCGGGTTTTCATCCCTTTGCAATTCCTGTATTTAAATTACTAGATATATCTCTCTTTTCAGCAGACACTTTAGTAAGTTTTCAAATAATAATTACTGATATTTAGTTTAATTTAAACTACTTACTGTAGAGCAATAACAAAATTCTAGGATAACTTCATTAGAAAACAGCCAAACTAGATAGCTTACCCTTAGAAAAGCTGAAATAACTGAAGTACTGGGAGCTAAGCAGCTTGCAAAAAGTGTGCTAGTTAGAACTTCGCAACGTGGAAATAAACATGAATTTTTATGTGCCTTTCCTATATTATTGAGTAGTGTATTTTAAAACTCCAGTTTGCCCTGCAGTTGTGAAGAACATTAAATATGTTGCCAATTGGAAATATGACTGTTTACTTTAAGTGGCACCTGTAAATTAAAAATGAAATAGAAAATCAAACTGAAAAGAGAAATTCATTAAATTGAAATAAGCCTGAGTGAATAAGCGCAATATCTCACTCACATGAAAAAGTGTGGGGTGAGAGCTTGTTTGCTGGAGACTTTTTGGTCTCCCTGTGTAGTTTTTAGCCTGACATTTTTAAATGGTGTAAATACTTAAAAGTTCTGGGTATTTTCAATTACTATTGTTAGGCAGAAAACAAGGTCCGGTTTCTTCAAACCTTATTTCGTTGAATATGTCTGAGTCATAGGAAAAGTCATTCCATCATGTCTAGAAACTGTTTTTATTCAGAGCACTTGTCAGGAAAGAAAATAAACAAGTATAAGTTCCTGCCACCATTCATTTCAGAACAGTTACAACCAATATAATTAGGTCTCAGATTTTTTTTTTTTTTTAAAAAAAAAAGGTCTGAATGAAAAGATATAAGATTATATGTGTCAGTTGCTGAGCATTTGGCATGAACAGCTTTTCCAACACTTGCTCTGGTTATTATAAGGCTTGAGTTGTAAATGACTGCATTCAGCAGCAAACCTGTCAGGTTGGAGAGCTTTTCATTAAATGTTTGATCTAGAAATTTTTAATCAGTGCACAAATAAAACAAATTATTAAAGCACTACATCAGCTGCAGTATATGTAATTGGGATGAACGGGGTGATGTAACTGGTAGGGAACAGCACAAGCATTCTTAACAGAAGGCCTGGAGCTACAGAACTTGTTACCACTGGAGATGAAACAGAGCCTGAGTCTTAACCTGTATCTTCAAAATGGTAAGATGCACCTATTAAAGACATTCCCAAATAACCTGGCGATAAATCATTTACGTTGTACAGCTTTACTAGAGAAGCCGGGGAGGGCTCACCTTCTAGAATACCTTGTGTTTGTGAAATAATGCTGCACAGCAGATTTTATTTATGAAAGGAAAAATGAGTGGTTTATATTCTCATTATTTTACCGCTGTTCTCTATCCTTGATGAAGGCAAGCCTGTAAGATCTACTTTAGGAAGTTATCTAATGAAAACTATTTTGTGACTTCAGTAAGTTAATCAGGGGTAGGTAGTAGTTACCGCTGTGCTGAAATCAATGGACCTGCTCCGACGTCTGTAGTCAAGGTTGTGATACAAGTATTATTAACATTTTCGCTTAAAAACAGCGGTTCTTTTAGCTAGTCTGGTCACTGAAATTTCTGAAAATGTCAGCAACAAGACGTTGCAACTAGGCTAACAATTAAAAGGGAAGCTCATTTACATATCCCAGATTAAAAACCAACACCACATAACAATCAGACACAGTGTTACTCTACACTTCCTAGTAGATTTTTTAGGGTGGTTTTGTTTGACATTTATATCTAGGCTAAGATACAAAAAGTCTGTGGGATTTTTAAGTTTTTGTTTTCTGTCTTTGAAAAAATTAATTTAGGAAAGCTAAGACAAAAGTGGGGAGCTACTTTTTGCTCTGAAGGCTGCAATAAAGCTAATGTTTCATGGCTGCAAAGTCTGCCTTATGGCACTCTATCGGTAGCTGAGAATGAGACTGTTGCCTCCAGGTTTGTGTGTGTAGTCAGCAGCTGGGGCAGGTCAGTGAGTACTCCCATCATCCAGCTCAGGGGTGAAATCTTCCCCCCATACGGACCACCAGACATTTTACTGCTGTTTTCATATGAGGCAGACCTTCACTTTAAAACATTAGATTTGGCAGCAGCAAGGGATCCCAGCAATCCAGGTGTCACAGGAGTTACATGCCAACCAAACACCTGTTGGCTTCGTGCTGGGCTGAGAATACAAACTTCTGCATGTCTTCATCTTCAATCACAGATATGGCAGAGGTAGAGAAACTCAAACTCTGGTTCTGATCTGGAGCCTCACGAGCTCTGAAAGAACAGAAAGAGAAATATGTCTTGAAAAATGCAGGATCTGTCAAGGTTAAGCACAACCCTTGAGACAAAAATCAATGCAACAAACAGATCTGGCTCTTGGTCTCTAGACGCATACATTAGCTAATGCCTGCCATACGGGAGCTCACCGGAAAGATAAAGGAAAGCAACTTTTGGTTGAAAATCTTTCAACAGCCAAACTTTAATTCTGTTGTAGCTGACAGGCTTTGGTGGTGCCTCCCTGCAGGGTGCAGGACCTGGAGGTGTTGGAGCACCAGCTACAGGGGCAGGAATGGTGCTGGGGGGCTATTATTAGTTGTCTTTGGCAAATGTGCCTTGAGTGCTCTGTAGGATTAGGGGATTAAGAGGTTTTCTTAATTGCTTTAAGATGGAAGCTGGTTCTGCCATGGTGCCCTGGGCCATAGGCAGCCCCACATGTAGCTGCGCAGCCTCAGCTGGCTCTGCAGCTCCCAGCCCCGATGGAGATGTTCTGTCTCCCTCCCGGTGTGTCTTTCTGGACTGCTGTGGGGACACAGAACGTACCTAATACAATTTTCCCTCCCTTGTAGTCTTTACTGCTGCCATGCCTTTAAAATAAAATGTTTCTTTCCTTTTTTTTTTCTTTTTCTTTTTTTTTTAATTTTATCCCATGCTTTTCAAACAGCAATTTATATCCTGTATGCCTTATCTCAGGTAAGATAAAAATAGTGGCTTCACTCCATCCGCGTAATCAGTTGTGTTAATATCTCTGATAGCAGGCTTGGCTCAGAGTTTGCATTACCCCATACGGGCTATGTCTGTGCAGGCACAGTCTATAGATACTTTGAAAAACTACCGCATGTTTAAAAAAAAAAATTTGCATGATGAGATAGTAGTTTTTAAGAGCTCTTTTAAAACAAAAAATTAAAAATGCTTTCCTTCAGTTTACAAAAATCTTTAAAACACAAGGAACTTTTCTCAGGTTGAACAGCTTAGCATATTTTGGTTTCTATATTGGTTTTTAAGCCCACTCTGCCAAAATGGAAGCTAGTGCTTATATGCACTGAAAAAAGTTTTCAGTTACAAAGTGTGAAAAATTGTCATGTGTTTTTCTAAATATGGTAGACAAAAATATAATCAGATGGTAGCATTTGCCATCTCTGAAGGATGGCTTTCGTACAGCCAAATATCTAGTAATAGCCCCGTAAACTATGATCAGTTGTGTTTCTTCTCTGATTCCCTGAAGATGTCCCCACATACCTCATCTCATGGTTTGCCTGGCTATTTTCTGCTCCACTTTCAAGGCCACTGCTTCCAAAAGAAATTAAACTCCTTAGGAAATGCTCAGGTCCCTGTTCCAAAATTACTCATGTCCAGAGTCTTTCTCTTCTAGAAATATTTAACAGCAACAGACTTCTAGACAAACTTTCTCTCTGTAATTTCATTCCTGAGTCATCAATGGCCTCAGCATTTGTCTGTGTGTATACTTTAGTAACTCACAGCACTTCTTCACTGTCTCTGATCGTCTTACATGGTGTGTCCTGTATGTCCTCCCCAGTGGGGAAAAACTGGGATGTAAACACTGAGTCAGCAATTAATAGTAAAACTTGTATGAGCATCACTGAGTCTAGGATTTCAGCATAAGCCTTTTTCCCCTTGTGTTTCCAGCAGGCTTTTTGCCATCTCTTAGGGCTTTCCACAAACAAATTGATGTCTCAATCAGTCGCAATTGCGTTCTTCTGTTCTACTCTCCCGTACACAAATACACTGTTACATTTCTGTGCTTTCCCAGGTATTTTTTCCTAAAGAAAATCAGCTCTATCGCTGCCTGACCATTTAATTTCCATTCTAACCCTGTGATCTTTACAGTGCTGTTTACTTCATGCTACCCTGCGCTGAGTGTCATCGGATCTTCTGGCAAGACTTGTGTCAGTTTTCCCTCCTGACATTAGCTATTTATCTTCGCTACTAAAACAATACTTGAAACCGTTTAGAATTACAGCTTCAGAAAAGCAAGTTCTCTCTTTTTCCACGATGCACCTGTATTTCCTAAAGGCGTTTCTAGTCAACCTTGCTGTAGTTGAATGATTTTTAGTGGTGCTGTTTGCTTAAAGGAGCTAGGTAATCCATCCTGGATATTTAAGTGCATTTGTCTTTTCTAGCAGCAGAGAGCACAAAAAGCTGTTTTATTCCCCATTCTGATTTCTCTTCAAGCTCTGATATGTCCATGCCAGTTATATGATTGGGGACGATGGATACTCTGTGCCTGGTTCATATGGTGGTTATTCAGGCAAAATTCCCTTGAATTTAAGGTGGGCCTTTATTGAGCCAGAAGGATGAGATTTAACTTCTGTGCTTCCCTGTTTTTTGCTCATATAGAGCCCCCATCCACCCATGCTTCATTGTAATTTATTGACAGGGCCTTGAGAGACTTGATGACAAATATATTAGGAATTTACTTTTATTGTTGCTTTTATGAACGAAATACATCACTTTCAAAAGAAGGAAATAATTTACTGTATTATTCTGTATCAGGTAAGTCTATTTGGAATTTCTTTGTTTATTTACATAACACGTTCATTTGGTTGCTAGCATTGCTATTAGCTGAAGTTGAGCTACGTCTGAATAAGTATCTTACTTGTAACTTTGTGTAACGTGTGAGAAAAACCTCTCCTTGGAGTTTCCACTGCATTTCATGTACCTTGTATTTTTAAAAAAACCTTTTAATTTGCTCGCCTTGAATATTACATTGCAAATATAGCTGTATTTGGAGCATACAGTGTGTTGCTTGATCTGTGAGAGGAGGGGGAGGAGAAGAGGAAATCAGGGTTCATGCCACGTACTGTGTCTGTTGTCCTACTTCTCAATTTTCTGTCACTTTCATATGCCATTTCTTCTTTTTTATATGACTATGCTGAAATTTGGAGACAAACTTAATGAACTGCAAAATAAAATACATGGCTTGCAAATATTTATCTGTCTTGTTTTCTTGCATTATCATCTAAGATTAATGAATGTCTCCATTTCAGAAGTGAAGATATTTGAATGTTTCTCCTTTTCAACCACAGAACAAAATGTGCAAAAGAAACTTGCAAAAGTAACAAACGATGCATTGAGAAAGAGATGAAGAGAAAAGTGATGTATTTTTTAACGTCAAATATGGAACATGCTTTGCAAATCCAGTCTGGAACTCACCTACGTACAAGTAAGAGTTTTGTAAATGTTTTTCTAGGAGTAACTAGGAGAGGCATTAATGTCCAAGTCTCAAGTCTCCAAAATGCTTGCAAAGTACTCCAAGTATTTTGCTGTAATTTTTTTCCAGCGTAGTCACTCATGGGACCCTGCTACACTTTAATGATTGATTACAGACACAGGATGAAATGTTGGCCCCACTGAATCCATGGGAGTTTTCCTATTGACTTCAGTGAAGCCGGGATTTTACCCATGGATTTACAGCAGCAAAACACAACAGACCTGATTCTGTACTTCAGCTAAAATAAAACCCATGACACATTCTGTGTTGCAAGAACAAAAGTAAAGCTATACCCTTTCTAAAAATGGTTTTGTGCATCTATAAGCTTTTGATTAAATGAATATTTTTGCACCTGTTGGGGTAAAAGTAATAAAAAGTTGAACTGCTGTCGTCGTTTCGGTATGTGTATCTAACTTTATAATACATACTGCAGTAGTTCATCCTAAATTAAAAAATTGGAAGTTAAAGGGTTTTTTCATACACTAGTAATATAATCTCTATGTCACATGTGAAAGTACCGTGTAATTTATATAGGCATGATGTCAGCAGTATATTAGGTAAGTTCTTAGTGGCAGATGAGGTTTAGTAGCGCAGACTGACTTTTGTTTTACTTAATGTCATTTTTAGTAATTTTCTTCTCAAAAAAGGTATTTTAACCCTTGGGCCGCTATGGCGTTTTATTTCTTCCTGATAGGGCTGCTCTTTGCATGTGTCTAAACCAAATCACACTGAAAAACTGTTATTAATTTTCTTTGCTGATGTTTGTGTGAAATGCTTGCAGTGCTGCATAGTAACAAACACTTTACTTCCCCTGTTGAACAGTCACAATTATGAACTTTGCAATTGCTTGGGAACTGCTGGAGTTATTCCTTGTCATCTCTCAGCTTTTCAGCCAGAAAATAAGGCAGAAATTTGACTCCCTGAACAAAACCTAACTAAGCAGACTATGCAGAGAACTTTAAGAAGGGTTGTAAATCCACTAACTTGGATTAGGGAGGCTCCATTACAACCTCTCTGCAGTCCTCACCTGTGGGCTAAGAAATGACCCCCTGACAGTCTACACCTTTACCCTTGGTTGTCATAACCTGAGTTCCTGTGGGCCTTCTCTGTTAGGATCGTTCATCTATTTCTCCCCATCCCTTGGGGAAGCATTAGTAGAAGCATTTGAAATAGAGTACCTGTGGATTCTTATGCAAAAAAAATTTCTCCCCTTCTGTTTCAAGCCACAAAAAACCCTCAAAGAGAGTCACATGAAGGTATGAATGAGCCATCTAAAGATAGAACATTTAAAGAGGAAGAGCAACCTGTGTATCTCTGACATACTTGACATCCCCAAGAAGAGAACTGGTAAGAGGGAGTCTGTTAAAAAAGGGTTAATTACACTTACAATACCTTTAAGATCTTTTTGCCTCTTGACCCCATGATTTTTATGCATAAATGCAGCTGCTATGTTATTCCAGTCCACTAATAATCAGAGATGTGGCCAAATGAGGTGGATTGGAATTTGCAGAAAACATCTTTTTTCCTTCTATTTTAAATATGGTTTCCAAATTAGACTCTCAGAAACATGCAGAAAATGTCACCTCTTTCATGTCATATCATCATCTCATGAATATTTCTCATTCTACTCCTAAGACTAGAAAAACCAACAACCCAGACAACAAAAAACAGAACCCAAACCCCAATCAAACAGCAAAAATCTATATAAACCTCCATATCTGTCTGACCGGAGCTATACTATCCAAAAAACATGTATCAAATCAGTCTTCCATATTCATGCACTACACAATTAAATTATAACTAGGAATATTCCAACAAGCATCAAAAAGGGTAGATTAAATATAAAAGAAGTCATGCAGGAACTCTATGGGGGAATGGGGGAATAAAAATGTGATTTTTTTTTTTAATCACATTTTGTGATCTCATCCCCAAAAAAGCATGAAATAACAGCACCCAAGTACGGCAGAGGCACTGTTCTTTGAATTGTTATAGATATAGAAGGAAATATAGAGTCTTTCTTTTCTATCTCCCTGGAGTAAACCACATGGCATACAGCTACAATGAAGGGATCATTTGGCTATCTGAGATCAGACCCACTTGGAGAACCATTGCACACTCGCTTGTGCACAAAAGGCGAGGATTTGAACGGCATGTCTCAGTTGAAGCTGAGACAACACGTGTGCTCAGCACGGGCATCAAGAACAAGTATGCTCTGAGGTCCCAAGGAGAGGAGGCTGGACAAACAGTGCTCTTCTTGACATACTGGGATCCCTTAGGAGTGGAGCAAGATAAATGATGTAAAAAGAGGAGAGACAACTCTCCATCTTGCAGTTCTGGGCCTTACGTGTGCCCTGGCTGTTCTTACTGAGCTGAGGAGGCCAGCGCACATCTTCCATCATGGTCTCATCTGCAGGAAGGACTGTGTCTCTCTATTCTCCTGCCCATTCTTTTTATATGGCATCTATAAACATAACCTGTGTCTCCTCTGATGTTTACCAAGAGTAACGAAAAACATGGAATAAAACTAACTTTGGGTAACTTGGAAAGACCTAAAAGCCATTGTTTTAAGTGTTCCTTAAAGCTCAGTTAGAAGTCCCTGATCAACACATCTCAAACTTCGGTTAAAAGCCGGCAGGTCTAGAAAGAGCCTCCTTCCACCACCAGCTCTATTGCTTCTCAGTAGTAATGCACACTGGTTTTGTCCTACAGACACTCAGCAGTTTAGTTCAGACAGGGGAGTTTGGCATTAAGTGATTTGATACTTCTCAGGTAACCTTCCAGGAAATGGAAAAGAAATGGGAACATTTCTGGGCTGTGGCTTCTGCAGCATAGATGTGGCAAGACACAGATAGCTCCTCTTTGGTTCAACCAAATTCAAGTCAGTTTGCCTTTGCAGATAAATGAACGCGAGTACCTTGTTTGATCTGTTCTCAGTGTCACGCAGTAGCTGTAAGAGTGTCAGATTCTAGGACATCATTCAGAAACAGGAGAGAATTAAGATTTCAATTTGATGTTGTAAAAACCAGGAGGCATCTTAATTTCTGGAAAACATAGAACTGTGGCAGTTAATACTGTTATGGGACCCATGTAAATCCATCCTATAGATGTATGTAGAAGTAACAAGGCACATTAGCCTTCTCTCGCAAAGCATTTTTTTGCATTCCACGTGCTCCTACTGAGACCTGTCTCCCTTTATTTTACGTCACCCGTTTAAGACAGAGGAATGCCATTAAGTAAAAGTGAGATCATCAGATGAACGGGTGAGGAGATGTACTTAGAGCAGAGAAACGTAGATATGACTTGCTTGGTATCCCACAGGACTGTTTCACATCCCTGTGATGTATCACACTTCCTTTCCTCTACAGCCCACTGGAGAAATGACAAGGCTGAACAGGAACATTGCTCACCATTTAAATCTCAGCAAATACGAGTTTGGTTTTTGTTTTTGTTGTTGGTGGTTTGTTTTTTTTTTTTAATGTTCAACACTACCTAATTTCTGTTTAGCTCTACTTATTCTCCAATTTCTGTCTCAGCTTTAAGACAAATCTGGTACTTCCTAGTGAGCCCCTGAAACCATCGAGAGTACGTGCTTCCCTTTGCTCACATCCTTTTCAATCTGATACTAAAAGAAGTAGAGATGAGATCTGAACAGAGGTGTAATAACTAAGGAATCAAGTGTTTTGTAAAAACACCAGATTTACATTTGTTCAGCATATCACTAGGGTTATTATGCATTGAATACCATCATTCGTACCCCTTTTAAAATGCATTTGGATCCATGGATTAAAGCATATGTTAAGATCTAGAAATCAATTTTTCCCCTTACCATTTTATTTCTAAGGTTTCACTTCTGTGTGACTAGTATAGACCTTTACTAAAGAGAAAAGAGTGGTGAATGACTTTTTTTTAACTTTTTGCAGGTAGTTTCACATGATAAATGTGGAGATCTGAAATGTTTAGTAGCATGTAAGGAGGTGAATAAATTACTGTTCGATTAGACTAAAAGATATTGCTGAAAAGTACTTGTAACGAGATAATTGCAAGTGCCAAAGCTGAGAGTAACACTCAACGCTGGCAGCAGCTTAGTTAAACATGTGGTTAAAGATGTTATAGGAAGAACGGGTATGTAAAATATTCAACTGTCCCAGCAGTAAATATTAATTTTATGTGACAGCAATAGTGTCTGAGACTGATATTTGACATACAAAACTCCTATAATTATTTAATATCTTTACTTCCCAATGATTTTAATGATATGACAAAGATTTTAGGTGTTTGCTGAAACAGCACTACTGTCATTTACTCTCAGTCAAACAAAATGTCATTCTAACTCATTTCACTGCAAAAGTCTGAGTCGTTTTCATACCAATTAAGCTACTGCCGTAAAGAGTATGTTCTTCTTTTGGGGTTTTATAATTAAAGAATAAAAATGACAAAGACCTATCTGGAAAGCATTTATTAGAACATATAATACAGAAAAGTATTTAAGTAGGGATTTTGCTGTCAGAAGAAAGCAGCTTTATGAAAGCCTGAGTATAAAAATAGAAAAGCAGGATATGACTTTCTATCTTTAAATTAGTTATGAAACAACATTACAGATAAAACAGGTAGTGCCTCATGTAGTTGATTGCTCAGTACTTTTCAATGTAAGTTTCTTCAATCACTTAAAAACATTGCCAAGTGTTGAACCGTTCAGGATGGAGTTCTCCATGCCAGGTGCCTGCCCTAGGCAGGAGTATTTTGGAAAGCTGCTTCCAAAAGTCAGTCTATTCCAGAAACAATATTCCAGAAAAGTTAAGTTTCCTTGTCTACCATTATCCCAAATCTGACAAGGCTTTTTTTTTTTTTTTTTTTTTTCTGGGAACAGCTAGCGCTTTTGGAGTAGGAGCCTGAAGTTCTGCAGAATGATCGTCTCCCTCTGTCACAGGAGGTGCCTATGATTAGCCTCTAAGATTTGCCCAAATTTGTCTCCCGTATAGAGCCTGTTCTCAAGTTACGGCTTGTCAGCTGAGCTGTGGTAACTGGCTCTGTGTACATTCCTCATTTGCTGAGTAGAATATGCTAATCTAAACCACCTTTATAGGAGTTCACATTAAAGAGTTCTTCACAGTGACAACACGCGAGCAGACATCAGCTCAGCTGGAAAGCAGCAACTTTGCAGGCAGGGGAGTTCCTCTTGTCCTATCATCACCCAGCAGTTTGCATCAAGAAAGAACTCGGCAATTACGTTTTCTCAATGTCCCTTCTCTGGCCGGTGTCCTCAGGCTGGAGGACTGACATGTTTTCTCCCCTGTGAACCTCTCAGCAACCAGGCACTGAAGTGAACGTAGAACAAATCAAAGCTGTATCTCCCAGTCTGCCTTTTCACATCCCTGTTCAGAGGTCAGAGTAGTTGCTTTAGGATGGAGAGAAGGTGGGTAACAGGCAAGAGGAAAACAAAAATAGGCAAGGGAAGAACTGGAAGAGGGAGGAGAGCAACAGGGGCTGAGGGTGATAAGTGAAGCAGAAGTTGGGCATGGGGGAAAATAACAATACGTGACACATATTGCAGCAGATTTAAACCCGAGAGGAGCTGTTGATTTATTCTGTACTCATTCCTGTCCAGGACTACAGCTCATTTCAAGAGTCAAGAGTCTTCCCTCGGAACTTGAGACTCATTTCAGGAATCCAGAATCTCTCTGCTCTGCTGTCAGCGAAAACCAATGTAACCACCTATCAAAGCATTTGTCACCACTCTCCCAGCAGCAGAGACACACAAACTGCTGCTGCAAGCTGCCTGTCTGTTCAAGTGGGAGAGATCTCTCCAAATAGGTACGTAGCAAGTAAAATTACTGATCTGACTAATGTGGTGGTCTTGTTCATCTTGCTTTTATGATGTCTTTTGCACAACACTCTGCACAGGGCGGAAGAACAGGCAGAATATTCAAGTCAGGAACTTTAAACAAAATGTATGAAATGTATTAATGTATTAAAGCACAGTACACACCCAAAGTGGGTCCAGTTATTTACTCACTATACTCTGTGTACAAGTGAAATGGGGTCTACAATATAATTCATAAGAAAGCATCACCACTAGACTGACAACATAAAACTCTGGCTAATACTTCACCTAGCATTTTGTTTGCCTCTGTCTGTGTCATGTTTGCCATAACCGATTCTCACTACACAGGTACCTGGGGGATTTGGGCCCTGTTATCCTTGACTGGCATCTAAATTCTCCATTGCCGGTTCCAGTTTGGTCTCATTGGGAAACCTAGAGAAAAAAATACTGTACCCAGCCCAGGAAAACCCATCGATCAGCCTCAGCCCCCGCTGTGCATCTGTAAAAAGTGTGAGTACATAAATTGTATGATGAAATCTCAATGAGACACGCAGAGCTGCTTCCCACACTTAAATCTTTTTGTCATGGCCTTAAATAACTGTAGTGTTTCTGTATGCTAAAACCCTTCCTGTGTGACAGAAGTACCTGCATTTATTAGTGTAGTCATCCCTGTAGTTTATAATTTCAGGACATTCAGAGGTAAGGCACTTTGCACTTGGTATGCAATTTCCAAGGATAATACCTGACAAAACGAAGTCTTACAGTGACGGCATCATTGAGCCTTATCCTAAGTAGTTAAATGAGTTCAAAACCTATCATCAGTCACTGATAGGATCCGCTTCTCTCTGCTTTAAATCCTGCATAAAGTGCCAGTGAATTGTTAAAAGCTGAGGACGACTATTAGATAGCATAATATAAGCCTGCAAAAGAATGGTATTATTGGGACTAAAGTGCTGTATTATTGCCATTTATAAAGTATTTCCTGATTTTGGCAGTACATGTTATATTACTCCCTCCTCTGTTAATTGCATGTCAGAGGAAAAACCAACCGAGCAATGTGTTGCAGATTCTAAGGGCCTGCCTCGAAACACTGAGGTTTCCTCACAAGTCATCGGAGGCTTAGGTGCTAAAACACTGCATCAAAATTAAGTCATACGTCCTGGCATGAATCAGCAGCTAAGTCCAGTTAATTATCACGTGTACCTTTGAAACAAATACCTCCCGGATAACTACAGCATGGTTGGTGTTAGAGGCACTGCTGAGGAGCACTAGGCTGAGAGTAAGGAATTGTTCGTAACACACGAATACCCAGAAAAGGAGGCACTGAAGTAGTTACAGGGTGGAATAATAAACCTGGCACTGGTCATCGTGCCAGATAATTACAGACATAATCCGTATGTATATAAACTGTCAACCAGATGCAGAACGTTAAGTGTGGAAAAAGCAGTGAAATACCTGATTATAATAGTTAAGACTCTTCATGACTGTGCTGCCACAGCGCCCCGGGCTCGCCCCGGCACCCGAGCCCTGCCGGGAGGACACGCGTGGACCGGGCACACCTGAGCAGCGGAGGCGCACCCTCGCAGGGCTGCAGCTCGGCACGGGGGTTTCCCCCCCTTCTCGGACATCGCGTTATTTATTAGCCATTTTCTAGGTGAAACAATCAACCGAAGAAAAGAGTTCGGGGCTGCAGGACCGAGTCCCGCTGGAGCGCGGGCTGCGCTCGGCGGAGGCTCCGCGCCCTCGGGGCGGCGGGAGCAGCGCCCCGAACTCCCCCAGCCCCCCGAACTCCCCCAGCCCCGCCGCGCCGCGCCTTGCCGAGCTGCGGGCCCGGGGGAGGGACACGGGGCTGAGCAGTCCCCGCACAACCCCCTCCCTCCGCCCGGGAGGACGCACAGCCCAGTTCCGCGGCGCTCTTCCCGGGCTGCACGTCGCCGCTCCCGGGTCCCCGGAGCGTCCCCCCGGCCGGGCGCTGCCGGACACCCCCTCCCCCCCGCGGGGGGCGGGACATTGTTTCCAGGCTGACTCACAACCCCCCGCCCCGCCTCCCGCTCCGCAGGGGGCGAGGCCTCGGTCGGCCCCGCCCCGCCCCGCGCGCCCGGCCGCCCCCCCCGCACCCCCCCCCCCCCCGTCGCCCGGCACGGACCGCAATGATTTAGAAGTTCAGGAATCCCACGTGACGTCACGGAGGGTGATGTAATGCTTCTCTAAATAGAACGTATTGTAACCGTCCCTCAGTCCAACGTGGTTCCTCCGGCCGCGCTGCCGGTCCCGTCCCCGCCGCGCCGGGCGGTAAGTTCCTAAAAATACGGGGCTGCCCCGGGAAGGCGCCCGGCGCGGCGCACCCCGCGCTCCGCCGCACGGCGCGGCTCGGAGCGGAGCGGGGCGGCAGCGCCGGGGTGAGCGGCTGGGGAAGGGGCAGCCTGCGGCCGCGGGGGCTCTTCCCTCCCCGACTGCATCTGCTCCGGAGGCGGGAGCGCCGGTCCCCGCCGCGCCGCTGCCGGGCGCGGGGATCCCCCCCGCCGCCGCCCCCCCAACCCTCCCGTTTCGTCCTCGCCGCGCCCCGCCGAGGCGGCGCGGGGAGAGGGGGCGTGAGCGACCCCCGCGCCCCGCCGAGGGTCGGGCAGAGCGGGGCGGCGGGGGGCCGGGGGCGCACGGCCGCCGAGTTACGGGGCAGCCGGGCTCCCCGCCCGCACCTCGGGGAGTTTGGGAAGTCTCTGCGCGCCGCTTCCCGGGATGGGACGGGGTGGATGGGATGGGACGGGACGGGGCGGCTGCCGCGGGGCGCGGGTTGCACCCCGCTCCGCGCTGCCCCGGGCGGGGCGGGCAGCAGCCGGCGGAGGGGCCGCGGTTCCCCCGCACCCCGTCGGCGGGCTGGACGGCTCCTCGCCTCTGCCGGCCCCGGCGGCAGCCGGCAGTGACAGCTCGGCGGCCGCCCCCTCTCCCCGCCGCCCCTAAACTTCTGGACAAGTTTCGCGGCGGCGCCCGGGGGCCCCAGCGAGCCGGGACCCGCCGGCGGCGGGCGCGGAGCGGTGCGGGGTGCGCGGCCGCCTTCCCCCGTGAGACACCCCGGGTGCCGGGCTGCTCCCGGCCCTTACGTCATGCTGCGGGCCGGTGCGGGGCTGATGCTCCGCTTCTGATGCCGTCGGGGCCGGGGCCGGGGGGAGAGTGCTGACAAGGTCCCCGCTCTGCAGCCCCGCTGTCCCTTTTCAGCCCCGCTGCTCCGCTCATTGCCACCCCCCTCCCCCAGCTCCGCGCCCCCCCCGTCCCCTCCACTGTCCTCTCTTACAGGGGTCTCTCTCTCCCCAGCGAAGTTTTCAGGACGCTAAGAGCTTCAGGATTGTAAGGGGAATACTTACTAAACTCTGCCTCCTCTATTATTTATGTCCAAGCATGGTGAGTGATCCTTCATCTCCAGGGCTTAATACAAGCTTTACAATCGGAAAGAGAGCGGTCGTTCAAAAATGGGGGTAGGAATAAAGGAAAATGAAATGTCCACATGTTGGTTTGTTGTTTTTTTTTTAAATACAGAACGATATTAGGAGTGTCTTAAGCTACAAGATTAGAAGATTTCCATATATTATCAGTAAGAAACAGTGCTTAGCTAGATGAAATTAAAGCTTGAGCGGAAGCATAGTAATTACTGTGAAGCATCTTGCTTGGGCTTTCCTTCAGACCGTGCAGTTTTCAGAGAGATATTCACCCGCTGGCTTGCACCAGCCTTTCCTTGTCTGGCCATTTGAATAAGCAGCAGTGCGTCAAGTAACAGTGGTGAAGGAAAACTTTCTTGTAAGAAACTGTCATGCAGAAATAATCCAGAAACTGGACTGAAAGAAAATTGAGAGGTGGAAGGTGAGAGCCGAATGCAAAAATGTAATGTAATTTTTTTTTTTTTTTTTTTTTGGGGGGGGGAGTGTGTGTGGTGTTGCTGAAGGAGGTACACTTACATAAGGGTATAGTTTATTTTCAGTAGAAAAGTGTACAGTGTTGAAAGTCGCCGCTCGGTATTTTGTAGCGTTCGTGTGCTGAATGAGGTTGTCAGTATCAAAAGCTTGAAATTCTATATAAAAAATGGCTAAAATCCTTATTTGTGACTCCTTAATCCTAAGGGGAGCTGTACAGGTCGCAAAGTACTAGGGAAAACTGTGATTAATGATCAGTGATTAGTGATAAGTGATTAGTGGTTTTATTCAAACTGTTACCTCTGACCAGAAGCACACATCAGAGGATTAACAGGCTCTTTAGATAAATGCTCATTAGCGGAAGGGGGAAAGCAAAGATAATAGGCATGCACACAGGGACAACTTTCTAGGAAAATCATTCCTGTCTCTGGCATAATAAGCTCTATTAGCAGAAAGGCTCTTTAATTTAAA
Organism: Phalacrocorax carbo; assembly: GCF_963921805.1. Taxonomy (NCBI): domain Eukaryota; kingdom Metazoa; phylum Chordata; class Aves; order Suliformes; family Phalacrocoracidae; genus Phalacrocorax; species Phalacrocorax carbo. The sequence goes on along the minus strand of NC_087514.1, from coordinate 130,205,066 downwards.
AGTTGCTTTTATCTTGTAAATCAAAGATAGATGTAGAAGTTCGCTGCGCTATTATAGCCTAAATTTTCCCATATCCACTAGATGTGGATTATCTCAGTAGTGATATTTTATTTAAAAAAAACCCACCCAATTGAATCTTTAAGAAACTGAACATTCCCAAGTGCTAAAGCCCTACATCCCGAGGCATCCGCTCCCAACCGGCAGAGCAGAGCCTGCTGGCAGCTAACTAGATGGCGCAGTCCTGTTCTTTGTGAGTATATAGTCCTGGGTTATGAACTTAGCAAGTAGCAGCTTGCTAGGTGTCCTTCAACACTTACAACAAAGTTGATTCTGTGCTGGGTTGGAGGCTAGACAGTGCTATGAGTTTGTAGTCACATTTTCCACGTCAGTTAATCTAGTGAGTTAAAGGCTACTGGAAAAATTAGTCTCATGTTCTGAGAGAAACGGCGAGGAGAGGACGAGAGAGGGGCAAATAGCTACAACCTGAGACGTAACTCCTGATCGAACTGTTTTATACTGCTTTAATGAAGTACAGGTCTGAGGGCCGTACTTACTGAAGCCTGAAAGCTCTCAGGAGTCCTTCCCCCAGCTATCACTGGCAAAGTGAGGTGGTTTTTTTTTTAAAGAGTCACTAAAGAGAAAGAACAGTTGGTGTGGTGGTTGAGCAAACCAACTTGGACCAGACTCTACTCTACAGAAAATGGTAAGGAGTCTATTTTTATGATAACTACCCAGGGATTTCTCATTACTCTGTCATGGGTGGACTGTGAAGAACTGGTCTCTACTGCTGTCCATAGACTTGGGGATGTTTCTGCTGTCCCGTTAGCTTACATGGGGTTTATGTTTGTTTGCATCTGTGCAGATCACCAAACTTTCAAACCTTTAAATGAAGAACTGGAGTGAAAAAGGAAATAGAAATAATGAAGTTACGGCATGAAAAAGAAACTGCTGTAGTCTCCTATTCTTACATCTTTAACTGGAGACTCTTAGGAGGAGTCAGACTAATGCTTAAAATCAAAAAGTTTTGTAATAGCATATAAAAAAGGGCAATAAGCTTTGTCTGCCACTCTTGAATATTGGATGGCATTCTTCCAGGAGTTAAAACTGAAGTCTTTTAAAAACTTTACACTTTTAGAATAATCAGAACCCTTTCCCCCTCTCCAAAATATCCATTAGTAGTTCAGCTTCAATTTATCAAACTCTACCTCTGCTAATTTAACCTGGGGAATGTAAAAGGAAGCAAACCATGTATATAGATTAAAAGAAAAGATAGAAACGAGATTGTACCTGTCATTTTATTTATATCGCCATTTATCAGAATGACTTTCACAGATAAGGAATAATAGGTACTTTTTAATTTGATGCTCAATTTCTCACTTTGAGAACCTGAAATATGCTACAATCGCTTACGTTTATCCTATGCACTGCAGAGGAGTCTTCTGTAAAAGATTGTTTCAGTGGGAGCTAGAGTTCACTCTGGAGTTGATAAGAGAGAGGCAATCTCGCAGTGCCTTCAGAAGGCAGCTTTTACGTACTAAACCTTTCAGCTTTGTGTGGGCAGAATCTCTGTGAGCTCAGTAAGTCTTGCAGAATGACTTGAAACTTGGTTATTAACTTGTCTGCTTGTGGCCCCCTTTAAAAACCTGTCTCTGCGTCCCTAATCAAGGCAGGAGGATCTTAAATGTTAGAAGAGTTCTTGCAAGGTTGTTGTTGCTTTTGAAACATTTATTTAATCAAAGACTTCTCTGATCTTTGTCGTCCTGTGTCTCTAATTTCTCCTATCAGCTAACTTTCTGGATTTTCTATAAACCTGTTGCTTGGAGGACTTATACCTATGTTTCTGTATTATTAGCCGTCTTTCAAGATTAACCTTAATTCCAGTGACCGCCTTTCCTATGAACCCTTTATTATAAGAAAATTATTTCTGGACAAGATTCTGCAATCAAAGAAGAGCAAAACTGTTTTTACTTAAAAGTATTTTTTTCATTATTGTTATTATTCTTAAGGACCATATGACTTATTATTGCAACAAAAGGGTAATTTTTCTCAAGGCCCGCAAATACTGATTTTTCTTGTAACTTGTTACAGGAAAACTCTACTCAGTAGATGCAGTTGCTGGAAACACAGATACGTGTGTAAAGCAACAGGTCTCTCAGTTCTGCTTCATAGCTCCAGGTGATTCTTTTGCTTTGCTTGGGTTTTGGTTATCTCATACTAACCAAATTAATAGGCAGACATATATAATTAAGAGAGTTTATTTGCCTTAATCTTTTTCTTGTATAAACTCTTATTGCAACGAATACCTAGGAGTCCTAGTGGAAATATTTAAAATGCGTTGAGATTCTGTCAGTCGTAAGTACTAATGGCAGGGCCGATCAGACAGCTTGGTAGGTTGTTGCCACTCTGCAATATCTCAAAATGATTTCTGTTGAGTTGTCCTCTTCCTCTGTCCATGCCACATGCTATTTAGCCCCTGAAAAAGACCCAGGATTTCTAGGTAAATTAGATATTCTGCTCTGCTAATGATAATGCTCTAGGGCTTTTAGGTCTCTAACCCTAAAATGTATTTTTAGGGCTTTTGCCTTTTCCTGCCTTGAGAAATGACCGAAGTTGATTGCAAATTTAAAGCAACAGTTTGGAATAAGAACTATGAAAACACTTTTTCCTCTTACCAAAACTTACATTACTATGCTAATTTACAATTTTAAGGTGTAGTATTCTCTGACACAGACAAAACAATGATCTCAGACAATACCTTATCGTGCTGTATTTGAACATTAGCCATGTTGCAGCAGTACAGAAATTAGCTTTTCTAGACTTGACATGTAAAACATAGTGCTGTTATGGAAATATTTTTTTTTTGTTTATACATATAATCAGAGAAATTATTTAAATTGTCTCAGGTGTACATAACAGGCCCAACATAACATACATAAAATAGTTATTTCGGTGATGAAATGAAGTGGCTTGTTGAAGCAGATAAGCTGTTGCGTCTTATTACATCCAAGGAGCTGTTCGGTTGGTTTGTGCATTCATCGTTTGTCATATTATGGCTCAGGTTGAAGGGGCAACCCCGACACTTTAAAATAATAGTACATTTACTATTTTTCACTATGGTGTTATTTTACTCTGTAATTAAAAATACTGAGAGTCAGCATTTTTTACTAGCCATCACGTGGGAAATGCAGCTGTTATTTGCAGAGTTTAGAAAGGGTTGGTTGCCCTGGTTTGCAGGTTTCTAGATGGTGATATCCAATGCTATTTTATAAACACGAAGAGATTTTGCAAGGATTTTGCTGAAGGCTGTAGGATTTTCAAAGTAAAACATTGAAAGCTTACGACAATTTCCTTAGCTTAAAAGATGTTTTGCTTTTGGTTCTTTTTCCTGTCTTATATTTTTTTGAGAGTTTGTTCAAGAAGTCAGTCCCTCACACAACTTCAAAATAAATGCCTCGAAATGTTGTCATCAGCATGTTTGTCTAGGTGTCCGGTTTTAATAATCTTGTCCTTTGAGACAGCTCATATCACTGTCGTGACGCCCTTCAACGTAAGGTGATTCGGAGGTGTGGGGTGCAGCCCTGCTTGGCCAGAAAGCTCCACTCAGCGGGTGATAAAAAGGGCAACATCTTTAGAAAAAGGCAGGAGGAATGAGATACAAATTTAGCTGGGGGAAAATACTACAAATCCTCTACTACCTTTGCCAGCATCAGGAGCCAATTTTGCTTTTCTTTGCCTCTGAATGTTTTCATTACTCTTACTAGGGTACGGAGACCTCTGCTAATTCAGGATCTGGGCACCGTTTTATCCCGCCCTCATCTCTCTACCCCACATAAACTCTACTAATAGTTTCTATTGCCTTTTAGTCCTTTGCAGGATTTTCTCAAACGCCCTTCTTTGCTGTCATTTCAATTTCTTTCCTTCCTGAGGGCCTTGTCTTTGGGTGCCACCATGCAGTGAACATTTTGATGCAGTTGAAGTGCTTGGTCCCAGCCTCAGTATGTTTGCGTGTTTTGAAGTTTTCTGTCCAGGGATGTACTGAGCTTTAACTGGTCATCCTTGAACACACTGCCTAAATTTAATCCAGAGAAATGTATTTAATTAGGCTGGTCTTTTTTTCATTTAGAGGAAGAAGCTGCCTTTTTACTTGTTTACTTTGTGGGCTTATGCCTTCAGTTACTCTTTCATTGCATGTGAGGCAGTGTTGTTCATAGCCAGCTTTTTCTGAGCTGTTTGCAAGGACTCAGAAATTAATTTGGCTCATGTGGGAAATTAACCCGGACTAGTGGTTCCTAGATTTAACATCTGAGGTTTTCTTCTCCTGGCCAAGTGTAAGTAATGCTAGTTAATATGTGATGCTCAACACAGGGGGCTCTGTAGCACAATAAATGTAATTTGAGAATGAGTTTAGGATGCGTGATATGGAGTGGCTGCAATAGTAAGCACTAAATTGAGATGTTACCTTACTGCACTCTCTCTCTCTTTTTTCCTTTGCTGTGCTTTAAGTCTTTCAGTTCTGGGATGCTGAGTTGGTGTGGTAATTACCCATCGAGTAGTATTCTGCCTAAGTAAGCAATGGAGTGCTCCAAGGTATGGATGATGATATGAGTAGGTGACTTGGTTGTGCACTGATGCTGCAAACCAACTGCCCGTAATTCAGCCATGTGTGAACTAGTTTACCATTATTCTCAGTCCAAATATACCTCTCACTTACCTTTTAAAAAATCTTATATTCAACAGCAATAGTCAGGTGCTAGGTGAGGAGCTTCAAATTGTGAAGGGTAAATCATACCACCATAGGTACTGCTCTGACTCAGTGATAGCCGGTTGGATAAATCTGGGCTTGCTTTTGATTCTGGTCAGGTCAGTGAATGAGTTTGTCACTAAATATTTTTAGGCGCCCAGCAGGAACTCCAAAGGTGACCTGAGCGTGTGATGGCAAAGAGCCTAGAATTGTGCTTGTCCAGAAACGAGCACTGTCTGTGTTAGAAATTTGGGCATGCCAATACCTCACTTACAGGAAACTTATTTTCTTGGAATGGTAGTAAAATACAACCTGAAGAAACTAAAAGCTGAGCAGTGGAGTAGGAAAAGATAATCAATTGCTTTGTTCAGGAATATCTTTTACTACCTACTGTTTAACTTCATTACTGAGTGAATGTTTTAGGAAGAAGAATTTTTTGTTATGGGTTTGTGAGGATTTCAACCACCACATTGACTTCCTTTTTTGTGACTTAAAATTTAAAAAAGCTTCTTTTGCTGGTGATGGGGGTGGGTGAGAAGGGGCATTTGCACCAGTTTTTGTTTTGTGTTTTTTTTTTTTTTTAAGGTTGAATAGATCAGGATCAACATCTGTAGAGACCTCCATCATTTCCAAGAGAGTGCACAAAATAAGGGAAAAGAAGAGATTCTGTAGTTAAAAACAAGTTAAGGAATTTTTCTTCTTTCCTCACTTCCATATCCTTAAGTGAATCTGTGTAGCACTTAAAGGTTATCTTATACCTGTTATTAAATAAGGTCAGTGTAAGTTTCTTTCACTGGCTGTGAAATGGAAAAGTATTTTTAAAAGACAGTGAGTAAAAAATAAATGATGTAAAAACGAAACCACTTCCTACAATTCCCGTAGTGCTCTTTCATTCTTCAGTGCTAATAAAGCAGCACATGGACTCAAGCATGAAAATAGATTAAATTTGAGTAATTGCTGCTTTGTCACAGAGAGTGAGAGAAAGCAGTAATTTAACTATTTTGATGTGAATCTTTAAAAGTTTCTCTAAATAACTTGCTATGAAAGTAGAAAGGATCAAAAGAGCCACGGGTTTTATGACTGGGTAAGGAGAATTACATTCTTGTGGATTTAAAAAAATTTTATAGTAGAGCCTAATTCTCCACTCACCCTGATACAAATCTGGAGCAACTCTATTGAAATCTGTGGAGTTACTGACTGCAATAACACTCATTGAGAAGAAAATTAGATTCACGGGGTCTATTCTGAACGTAGCCTATCAGTTGTGCGCTGTGCAAATCCCATTATTAAAGTAATGGCCTGATATGTCACGTTAAGGACGGCTTTTTCCCCAAGATGAACATGTTCGTAGCTCTCCTCATCTTGTGACTACTTTTTAAGGGGGCAGGGGGATATTGAGAATACTTATTTTGTGCTCAATTAATATTCCTTCCGTGCACTCTCCTTCCTCTCACGCGCTTTATGTGTGGGTGCGCAGTCTGCACTCTCCATCATCTATCTGTCTGTGTCTCTTTGGCTGTGACAGTCACCACTCGGGCCTCAGACTTGCACGACACAGACGAAAAGCCCACCACGATTTTCAGTTAAACATGGCAGGATCTAATTCCACTCCTAAATATGATGTGCATTTTTACTTTTAACAACACTATTGTGAATTGGGAGTAGCACCTTAGACTTCAGTTATGTTTTATTTGTGGAATTTTGTGAGTTGTGTGGGTTGGTGGTTTTTTTTGGTGCGGGTTTTTTTCATTTTTGGAAAAAAAAGAGATGGAGGAGGGAAGAGGTGGGAAGGCAGTGTAGCCCTGCAGTTTTAATAAATTGAAGTATTTGTTTGCAGCACTGGAAAGCAAGGCCCAAGCCACTTGAGCATCCTGCACAGTTCCCAGGCTGACCTGCAAGTGAGAGCAGACAGTCTTTCAGAAATGGGGAAAAATTTTATCACTGCCTGAGCTGCTCTGATTTTTTTTTTTTTAAACAGCAATCAACAGGGCATTTTGAGCAAGAAAAACATTGCAGAGTGGTAAATAGGCAGTGTCCAGTGTGCAACCCCCGCTTTCCCCAGCCCTAATCGTGTACACTCACTTCCAATTTTCTTAATTTGACCCAGGAGATGTGGGGTCAGCTCTGTGACTTTTGAAATTGGTATAAATCCATTGACTTCTCTGAAACTGTGTGGAGTTGAGGCTATGGCCCACAGTTGTTTATTAATGGCACACAATGGGCAACTTCTGCATATAATCTTTTGTGGGAAAAGTTTTAGGCCTTATAACTGACCCTGGTGTGGAAGGATTCTCTGGACCCTGAACAGTCCAGAGGTTAATTTATAAAAAAAAATGAAACAAACCCACAACTATTATTTCATTGCCAAACATTTTAAAAAAGCACTATTTATGTAGGCCCTATATAAGCACACATTGTCTTATGTTCCTTCTGCTGGCTTTGCGTTTGACTAAACCATTATTCTCGGAGTGCTGCTGTGCTGAGATCATCAGTGATGATGGTGTGAAAACAAACAAGTTTTAGCATGAGAAGTCACTATATAATTTGACAGGGAGGTTGTCAGCACCAAAATATCCACGTAATTTAATCTCTGGTCAAAGAAAAATAAAAATCAGGTGGCTAGTGGCAAAAATACATTCTTAGGAGGAAGGGAAGGGGACTGGATCTAATTCTGCAAGGTGCTGTGTCAACTAAAAGGAGGACATGTCTCAATCCCCATTGAAGTCAATGGGCATTGAGGGCACTCAGGGACTAGTAGCATTGTGTCCTTTTTCTCAAAAGTTTAGTAAAACTGGTGAGATGAAACTTAATTCCTCATTAATTCAAACTCCTAGCAAGTTCTTGGGTGAAAAGCTCTCTTTGTTAAAGATTGAGATACCCTCCATCTCTTCAATAGAGAGCTAAAAAAGTACGTGCTCTTAATTCTGTAGCCTTCAAGGAGTCCTTCAACACGAAGAGCAACAGTAAGAACTGATATTCTGCACATACCTTAACAGTACAAAAATTCTGCTTTGGAGAAAACCACTTCTGGCCTCTGTTACATTACATAAAATAAGGACACAGCTTCCTATTTCATTCTTCTGAAAGTGATCTTTAATGTTACCAAGAATGATTTTGTATTCCCCGGTGTTAAATCAAAAAGCTTTGGGACTAATGAATGCAGCTACGTCTAGTCAAATAGGTGCTGTGAAAAATAAGCTATCAAACACTGCGCGTGCTACCCACCCTTTTTTTTTTGTTCCTTAGTGAAAAGTTATGATGGGTTCCTTTTCACATAAATAAAGTCGATGAATCCCAGATGAGTCAATCAACTTAATAATACCCTAAAATGTAGGGGTTCCAGATAGTTTATTTTACTGCTATGCTGTGGCCTTACGCTTGTACCTCTTACTGGATTATCTAAATTGTGTGGAGCTTGCAGGATACACAAGGAAACACTTTGAAAACATTGCTCCCTCTGTAGCAGTTACAATGCTACATCTTGTATTTTCTCTCTCGCGTGATGTCTGATTCTATACAATTTTTCCTGCCAAAAAGCTGGTATTCCGAAGTATTAGTACAGCCTATTTCTAGGCTGTCAGTCTTCCAGTTTTCGTTTCAGAGTTTTTAGTCAGTGCACTGTCAGCCAAATGCTTTTCAGCAGACTGAAAGTTTTTAGGGACAGAATAGGCTTAGGAAAAATATTTTCAGTGCTGTAATTAATCCTAAATTAATTTATAATGAGGACAATAAGAGATATGATGATAACTGTCTTATCAAGCTAGTCATGGAAATAGGTTTGGGGTTGGTTTTAAATTTAAATTTGCAGTGTTGGTTTCGGACAACTTAAATGTACTGAGGATGCATTGCAGTGAAGTGTTGGTTTGGCATGCTGCGTATGATGAGGTCCTTGCTGTATCTGTCCTTTCGAGGAAACACCCTTCTTTAAACAGGGGAAGATGTGGTGCTGTGAGTGCTGCTGGGCCTGGTGGCCACGTTGCATGGTGTGGGAGCATGCACTGCACGGCGGGTGCGAATGTGGCAGTGGAAGCCACCTTATGCCATTCCCCACTAACAAAATTGCCAGTCACCAGGGTTCAAGTGCCTTCAGAAGGCCCAAGAAAGATTTCAAGCAGATCTCTTGCTTGGCTACAGTGATTAGAAGATACTGGTCTATGTCAGGGGAATGCCCACGTCTACATTTACAGAGGTTTTAGTGCTATGTAGCACCTTACACGGGCAGGTATCGCATGGAGGAATGCATTTTGTAAAATATTGATTGTTTGTAGTTCTGACACCGCAGACTTTCAAGAGCAAAACCAAGGCTGCAATCAGGCAAACTGGTTTGTATGGTGAGCTTCTTGTGTACGTAGTAAATAAAACAGAGCAATAAGCCATATAGCTTATTGCTGGGGGAGAAAAAGGCAAAAGCAAATACTCAGTGCTATGGAAATAACAGGTCTTCGTTAAAGGCTGGTTGTGAAAGAGTGAAATGAAAATGCAGGAAGTGGTACTATTTTAGCCTTTTATAATTCTGTGGATACCATTTCCCTCATCTATCCAGTGCCTTCGTAATAGCCACCTTCAAAATATGTGCTGAAGAAGTGTCATTCTTTTGGTGCCCACACTAAAATGCTGGTTATTTCTCCATCTAACAACCGTCTCGTCTTAGAGCCGTTTGTGCTCTCAAGTATGGGGCATGTGAGATGGCCTCTAAAGTGGCAAGGTCCTGACAGAGCCTCTTCTCTCTTGCCAAGCCCCATATTTAGCACAGAGGGGATTTCCTTGCCGTTGTGCAGAGAAGACAGTTGGGCCACAGGGTTTCTCTGAAGCCCCATCCGATCCTGAGTTAAATCAAGTAGCAGTTGCCAGGGGTTAAGGTGGGCATCCTGCGAGCAGTGGCTTTGGAGGGGTGTTGGTCTGTCCTGTGCAGCCAGGCTGGTGACTTTTTGGAGGAAAAAACCCCTATTAATCAAAGACTTTCACGAGAAGGTCACTGAAAAACATGGGGGCCTGAAAGTGTTCACAGTCACAGATCATATTCTGTGACTCGCTTCAGCCAAAATGAAAGGGGAGGAAAATATGCGAAAAAGTCAAAATAGTTGATTTCAACATTTTTTCAAAATGAGATACATCTCCTTTGAAAATTGACTTATATTAAGGAAGAGACAAGGCACTAAATCATTCAGAGATTAACTTTTTGTTTGTTTTGGTGCTGAATAAAGCCTTTCAGGTTGATGCAAATATTTTTATGTTTATCTTTCTTTGTTCTCGGTTTAGGGGACTTGATTTTCTTTACCTTTCTTTTCTGCACAATATAACGTTGCACATATAAGATGGGGCAAGCTGCTGGAAAGCTGTGTTGGTTGAGAACTTCAAATGGCTGGGCAGAGGCCTTTTGTTGGCAGAAGTGTCAGATCTCCCAAATATTTCCTAAGATTTGGTCTGACCTGGTTTGATCTGACAGCCCTGAAGGGCAGTGCAAAATTGGCTTCATCAACTGATGGGATCAGAAAAAATTGGCTGGAAGAAACCAAGGCTTTGCATGGCAATTTCACTGAGAATAAATTTGGTAGAGGCTGACCGCTGTCAGAAATATCCTGGATTTTTTTTTTTTTTCAATTAAATCATTGCATAATTGTTAAATTCAGAACTTGGAGTAAATGGAGAAATAATCTTTACTGGCTATGCTACTGGCTTAGGTTTTTAGGGTATTTTAAAATATATTTCTCCTTTGAAGGAAATGTGGATGTCTTAAATGGAAACCTATTATTGGGAATTATCTGGTGGAAGTTCTGATAAAAGGTTAGGTTAATTTGAGTATTCAGAAATGGTTTAAGGGGGAGCTGAAGGAACAATTAGCGTTTTCTAGTTACAGATTTTTTGCTTGTCTTTGAGCAAATAAGTTAATTTTTATCATGAGACATACTGGGTTTTGAGGGGGAAGAAATTCTTGCTTATTCTAGTTAAGTGTGGAACTTGCAGCTTTTCTTAAATCATGTGGAGTTTTAATCTCCATGTGATGGCTCTTTAGCTTGTCTTTTCAAGTGTGTTTTTTGGTGGCTTGATGGTATGTAGAACATTTCCTTCCTGTACTTCAGCATTTCTAACCAAAATGTGAGTATGTTTGAAACCTTAGCTTATTCACACTTCCTAATCATAATCCCCTTGGTTTCCTTGTCAGCACCTTTTTGTGGTATTTCTCTGGACACCTCTATCTAATATCTCCAGAGGTTATTCTACAGAGTAACCTTTGACAAGATCTATTACTTACTACTTACTGCTTTTAACAAGGTGAAAAGAGGTCAGGCTCTGTAAAAGGCAGGCATTATTAGAAGACTGCTGTAGAGTCTCTTGGTGGCTTGTCCATCTCTTCTGGCAGCACCGTCTGCAAATCAGTTCAGAAACCTCTTCTACAGTGCAAAGAAAATACATTTATGACTGGATATGATCATATGTAGATAACATACCTCCTTGGGAACGTGGTAACTATGCGCATTACAAAGCTCCTGGTTGTTTCACTGTCGAGGTCGTAGCCTACCGATGCACCCACTGGAATCTGTGAGATTTTTGCTGTCAGCTTCAAGTGTAACAGGGTTTCAGGCTGTTAGTTTTTGTATGATCCATTTAATTGAGCTTCATGACCAATGCTAATCTTTTGCGGCTACAGGAATTAAATTGGTAATTTGGTTACCCTTCCTGTCAGAGTTCAGGATCTTCTAAATCAGAGTTGGTGTTGTGTATTTCTTTAACCGAATTAAGATGCAAAAACTACTTCTTTCTGATTTGAAAAAACAGATTGCAAAATCTCACTTTGTCAAAGGAGTAATTACAAGGTCCTTTTGGTTGACATACAAAATCTTAGGAATTAGACAAAACCTATATTCTCCCAAATTAATTAAAAAGCTGAGAAATTGTACTGGAGAGTTTAGACAGATCCCAGAGGTATCTAAAATGCAATTTTAAAAAAGAAAAAGTCTAGTCAATTTATCTGCATGCATCCTCTAAAAATGAATGAAAAATCTTTCTAGGGAGCTTTGAAATATCTCAGTCTGGGGTTTTGTCAATGAAGGAGAATGATTATTTTTAAAATTTTTTTTTGTTTGTTTTTAGTCTGGTTCTATCCTTTACTTACCACAGCTTGCTGGTTCCTGATTTCTATACAAGTATAACCTACCAAAACTGCTGGTATACTTTTTGGATGCAAATAGCTATAGCACAGGGGGAAAACCCCCCACTATCTGAGGCTTAACGATAACTCACAAGGATTTTTCCTCTCATCCCCAAATACTGGAAACCGGAGTAACCTGTTGCTAACATAGGTTTCACTTTCTGTCCAGAGTCTATCAATTAACCATAAGCAGCTGGTGACTGAAGGGCTCTGTCTTGGGATAGAACTTAAATTTGATTTACCCAATGGGAACCGATTGCCACGTGACTACAGTATGTGTATGGCATGGGCAGCAGGGGCTGAGCCCTTTGCAGAAATTAGGCAGGATAACTATCTTAAGAGTATCTAAAGGTATACAGGAAGATCACGGTGTAAATATGAAATGTGTATTATTTACTTTTGCTTCAAACAAGAAGATGAAAAATGAGGAGAAATAATGCTTTTTTCAGTGTGATCGCATAGAGGTTAAAATGTGTACTGCTAAGGCAAAACAACTTTCTGCAAGAGGAGAAAGAGGTTTCCTTGGTGTGTCATGGTTCCTGATGTTCTGTTTATTTCCCATGTCAGAAATCTCCCAAAAATTCATTCACTAAGAATTTACATGTAGGAGAGTCTTGGCATATTCCTTTTTGCCCAACTCACTCTTTATTTGTCAGCATGCAGACAAGTACTTTTTAAAATTTTTTTTTTTTTGGGGGGGTGTGTGTGTGTTTAATTTAATTTTAAATTATATTGTTTTAATTGCATCTCCTGCTTCAGTTCAAACTCTTTATAGCTGGACATTTAGTAATTTGCCAAGTGAATTGGCCTTCAGCTTAAGCGTTAAAATTAAAAGCTGTATCCTGTCGGCAAAGTAAGGGCTCTGTCCTTGCTCAGAGGAGCAAGTGTTTGCAGAAAGTTTCTCTGAGTCTGAACCCTACAAAATGAGACCAAGAAGTTGTCAGGTGCCTGGATCACCAACGTGGCAGAGCAGGAGAGGAATCAACAAATCCTTACAGAGAGGTGGAAGAGCTGGCAGCCAGTTTTCTGGTCTGTTTTTGGAGTGGGAAAGATGCAGAATATCTAGTGGGGCCTTTGGAGGCAGGAGGTGGGTAGAGCCAGGGTCGGGCTAACCGACAGCAGCGTGAAACCTGCTTCTTAAAGCCTTCAGGTTTTGTGGAGGCTCTGAAGAAAAAAGCTATGAAGTCAGCCTCTGCAGGTGGAAGCCACCCCTGCTAGAAACTGTTGACCTTTTACGGTAAACCTAAGTCTTAGTACAAGTTTGATACAACAATCCTAGTATTAGGATTTGTGCAATTTAAATTCCAGCCACCAAAGTAAGGTGCTACCAGAATAGAAAGGAATTACTTTCCTCTCTCTGTTCTGCTTTGACTACGATATGATAACTCACAGTTGATAAATAACATCTGATTTACATTCTGTCAGAGTAGCTTGTATATGTGCTTCTTTGTTTTGTTTTTCCCCCAAACCAGCCACAAAAGCCCTACTGCTCATCGGTGTAAAACCTTGCACTGACTTAAAGGGGAATTCCATGTACAATTGCAAAAAAAAAAAAAAAAAAAAAAGAAAGATGCAGAGCCTGTAGTGGGGGAAAAAAAAGGTGATGCTGTCTCTTTCTCTCTCCTCACATCTGCTTTCATGGTTTCTTTTACTCAAGATTTTCAAATATTAGCAGTGTTAGAAACAGTATATGTCTCGTTCTTGTTGCATTACATTAATGCTATAAGGTGGGTTTGCATGGATTTTACAGTTTGCCTCAGATGAGACAGAAGATTCTGCACCATTGGTAAACTATCACTTAAAACCAAACCGCTGCTTGGCAGTTCCCTTAACCAAGTTTTAGCTGGCACCCAGCTTTGTGTCCAGCCCCAGTGTGGTGGCTGGAAAGTCTCTCCACTGAACTACCAAACCCCTTATTAAGTGTACAATACTGTGAAGCTGTAAATATGGAGAGAGTGAGTACTTGGAATGGTAGGAAAAGGTCAGAGACACTTAGAGGAGTTAAAAAAAAAACAACAAAAAAACCCAACCCCAAAAAAAAAAGGGGGGGAAAAGGCCCAATGAATCCTTGTGGGTGTGGTGACTGAGAAGATGAATTCTTTTGACTGTTAACTTTTGTTTGTGCATAGCCTGGTTGGGAGAATTCAGTTCAATTTAAATGCATTTTAGATTTTCTATAAGGTACCTGTGTGACGGTCAACTTTATGCATATGAAATTACAGCTACAAATCTGTTTAGCAGTTGAGAAATTCACAGCTCACTGCCTCCCCTCTACATGTACTTACGACAAGACCAAAAAAAAAAAAAGCAGCTACAGGGCTTTCTGTCCAAAATAATTGCTTTCGTTTTAAGTTTTGTTTGAGACTTGGAAATGAGAGGTCAGCTTGCTCTGGCTGGGAGCTTGCTTGTCACCCTGGGTATGGCGTTTTCAAGTGGTGGTTGACCATGTGCTCGGTTTGCATCAGGGGGAGCAGGAACCTGGGACCTGCTGGGAGCTGAGGCTTTTCATGAAGGGTTTGGGCTGTGTTAGCTCTTCCACTCGTTTGACTCCTGCTGAGGGGACTGCATCTGTCCTCCCTTCGCAGGTACCTGCTGGATAGGGGGAAGGCAAGTCCCTTACCCTGCCTTTTCCTGTAATGTTCTGGTAAGTGGTCTGCCTGGGCTCCCTGCCTGAGCGCAAGCTGTGGCACGTATATCAGGGAATTCCCCCAAACCTAGGGTCATCAAAAACATGTCTGAACATGGTGCGCTACAGTGTTGCTAACAGGAAGCACCAGCTTACAAGAGCAGAAGGGGTGTTTGCAGGTTTCCGGAGGTATTCAGTGGCGGTGGGAGTTGTGGTAGGTGGGTGAATGTTCCTTTCCCATGAGCTGGGCCCAGTTTGGAAGATGGGACCTTCCATTCTGGCAGGCCTTGCTCATGAGGAGAGCAGCTCTGTGCTCCTAGAGCAGGGTCTTCTGGTGGCATCCTGTGCTCAGTCTCTCAAGGTTGCTGAAAAAAATTTGGAGGAAACAGCCCCAGGTGAATTGGAAGAGGGGTGAAAATACGGAAATGTGATATTTCCTAATCAGTGATGTTCTCAGCCCCTCCCACGTCTCCAGGATAAAGTTCATTTGCCATAAGATATGGTAGGTTTCCTTATCATGAACAGAAGACTCCAAACAATATTGGCTTTCATTTCAAAGCAAAGAGGAAATGCTAGTTCAGGGGAATCTGTAAGTCAGTGAAGGTGCTTTGTGTCAGAAGACAAGTTCTTTCCTGGCTGTAAACATTGTTACACCATTTACACTATAATACTGTTGTTTATACTTCAACTTTTAGCCTATTAGAACAAATTTACTTTCAAGATGATTAAATGCTTTTAATTTTTTAATGTTCTTTTTACCAGGTTGTGTAGTCATTATGATTTCTTATGGAATAAATGATTCAGGTTAGGTGATTCTCCTGTGCCAGCTGGATAAAAAAAATCTTGCAGTAAATCGTTATGGTATTAAATCACAGTGCTGCAGTTTCTGCTGTTGTGCTGGGACTCTGCTCTAAGATGTTTGTAATTTCTGTGTTTCCAAAGGCTTGGAAAAATACTCTCATGAAAAACTAAACATAGCGGGTAATGAAGGCTACAATTGTTTATACTGATCACATCAATTGGAAAATGGTCTTCACTCAGCAACTCTTTTACCAGCAAATTAAGACAGCAAGTGAGTATGTTGGTGTTAGGGATTGAATTTACTTTCCAGCGACTTCTAGTGGGCTCTAGTGCTGTTTTCTGCCTCAAACCAATACGAGTGTGTCTTCTCTTCCTCTCTGTGAGGGCTTTTCTTCTCATTTATGTGGTTTGTGTGTAAAAAAAAAAAAAATGTTGTAATTTGTTGCAGTCTATCCTGTAAAAGTCAGGGTGTGTTGTCTCTGTTATCTCGGCTTTTTAAGAGTGACCGCAGGCTGTGTGCATCTGCCCGCACTTCACATCACTAAACATCGGCTTTGGTTACCTCTTACAGGTTTAGCTGAAGTTTGAAAACCTAGAGGAACTTAGAGGAACTTCTCATGTTGTTTTCTAAATGGTCAGAAGGAAGAAAATCCTAGCGCTTTGAAGCAAAACATCGCCCCTCGCCCTCGCGAGCCTGCTTCCGCCGGTACTTGCTGCGGGACAACAGCCCCTCAGGCGCTCAGCGGCGGTTCGCGTAGCCCCATTCGCCGTGAAACACCGGCTAAGCTGCCGGCGCGGGGTGAGCGCAGCGCCCCACCCCCCCCCCCCCGCATCCGCGGTGCGGGGCTGGGCCGCCTCCCTGCCCGCTCTCACCAGCAGAGGCTGCTGCCAGCCCGCGCCTGGCGGCGGGGCGGGGCGGGGCGGGGCTGGGCGGGGCGGGACCGCCCCGCCCCGCCCCGCCCCGCCCCGCCCCGCCCCGCCCGGGCAGCGGCTCTGGCGGCGCGGTGGAGGGGCGGCTTTGCTCCCTCCCGGGAGCGGGGAGCTTGTGGGCAGGGCTCGCCCACGGTGCCTGCGGGAGCCTGAAGCGCGGACGCGAACACACGCGCGAAAATTGATCCACGCCGTTTCCGAGGCGAATGTTGCCTGCTATGGGAGAGCTCTCCCACAAAAAAAAACCCCCACAAACCCAGGCAAATGTGGCTTAGAGGAGAGCTGTTGAGTTAATTTTAGCAACTCGGAGCATTTTTCTCTTAGGTACATTTTACATCCACTCTGTCTGTGCTTTCTGCAGCGATATTTGGTCTAAAGCAAAGTCTTTAATCTGTCAGTTTGTTTCATATATGTGGGCATGCGGTAATAACTCAAAGGACTCAAAGTCAGACGTATATAAATCTCTCTGAAGAGCAGGAGAGCTACCCAGAGAACAGAGTGTTTGCAAGATCAAGATTAAAAGGCAATGAATTAATGTGTTTCTGCCATGGGGCATTAAAAACACTGTATACGTTAACAGGGATCCTGGTACTTTTGTGATAGTACGCTACTCTCTTAAAAAACCAGAGCATCATAGGTGTCAGTGATTATTTTGTATAGACAAACACAAGCTCTGGTTTCTTCCCCAGGAGTGCACGGAGTTTAATCAGCAAGATTTAGATCTTGGACTTGTTATCTCAGCATAGTAGTAAATCATTCCTAAACCTTAAGGAGATGCTCCACAAATTCTGCTGACTATCAGTGTAAGGCTTCACATCCAACAGCATTCATTTATTTAAGTATAGGTCTTGTGCCTTTTGAGAGCGTACCATCTGCTTAAATTGTGTTTACTGTATGGAAGAAGTCAGCGTTTTACCGGTGAATTATAGAAAAATGATAGCCTGGCTTACTCTTTATGTGACACCTGTTTAAGAATAATTTGTTAATTGCTACTCTGAAGCTGATTCTTGTGTTCTTCAAATGAATAGGTTTAGTTAATATAACGTACTAATTTACTGAATAGCTACTCACTCTAATGCAACAGTAATAACTTGTAATTACCTGCTGCAGTTACTCCAGTCTGCTTGTAGGGTTCAGCTCTGGAGGAGAGGGAGGGAGGCATACGTGGCATAGAGAGGAGGTGATATTCTTCACTGGTGTAAAGTAACGTTATTCATTCACGTCAAGAGCCTGCAGTGTGGTAAATCCGCCACCCACTTGCTCGGTGTTGGAAGCTTTTCTCCACAGCATCTCTGGTGGGGTACAGTCCCGGCTTCCTGCAAAGTGGGCTTGCCGGCGTCAGCCTATGGCTGCAGTGCTGGTGTTTGCGTAACTGCTGTTCTGAAGCACGTAACATCTGCACCTTAGTCTAATTACAGTCCCAACAGCTGGCCTATGCTGAAAATGATAGAAGATTTTTCTTAGTGAGACAAGGGGAGTTTTAGTTTTTTGGTGAAGTAATTCCACATATTTTATTACTATGCCCAGTTTGAACATGAAATATGTATCTGATATTCTAGTAGACAATGTATATGCGTGTATGTCCTTTTGCTCATGTTATTTACTTGGTATACATGAAAATTTGTCAGCTCTGAATGTGAGAGTTCCAAGCGAAGCCAGGCACATGAGTGAAAGCTGAAGGCGCTGCATTGGGCGTACGCCGCTCTCACTGCGGTCAGCTGGAGCTGTCAGTGCTCAGTCGGTGAAAGGTATTTGCTTCAGGCCGATGTACTGCTGCTGTAGGCCAGATTTCTGTCTATGAAAAACTTTATGCAATTGTAGTGAGTGCTTTTATTGGTAAATATTTAGTTGCTCTGCCCAGTTTTCTTTTCACAACATGTGCTGTCATACACACCAGTAACACAGGCACTGCATAGTGATTCCTCCCAGTTTAGTGCAGGACCCTTAAATTAACACATGTAAGAAACTTTATATTCTAACAATGCACAAGAAAAGGTATAGTCACTTTACTATAGGAAATAGACTTGTTTACATACTTTTGTATGTAAACAAATGTATGTCAGCAAGTACAGTATGTAAACAAGTACACAGAGTACAGTACGTATAGGAGAGTAATGATTGCAGTATTACTTGTCATTGATTTTCCAATTGCTATTAGGTCTGTGATGGTGACACGTTTGGCTACAAGGACAACTGTGAGAGAAAACCTTTTGTTTTATAGCTCTCCTCTTCTATACAAAACATACAACTAGGAAACAGGAAAGAGACTCCTGCTGCAAAGGGGCAGAGGCCACTGCAAAGCACGTGGGCACTTCATGTATAATATTCTGGGTATTCGCATGAGTGGACACTGTGTTGCTAAGAGAAGCTAGTTTTAGTGAGATAACGATTTACAGGAGTACTGCCGCTCTGGCTGTCATTAAATCCAGGTGCACAAAAGCTGTATGCATGAGCTGTAGTCACTCGGGTGATCTCACAAGTGGGTTTGGGGTATTTTTACTTATCGAGTGGAGGCTGGGTTGTTGCTCACTTATGACTGGTGACCAGGCTTAGGAGTGAACTTACTGGGATTGCTCTAGTTGTCTTAGCCGCTAGATCCTTCTCAATTTGACACACTCTTTTTATTTATTTATTTAGTTAGTTTTTAATGTGTCTGCTAGGCATTACTAACACAGGTCTGTGGGTGGCTAGCTTTTCTCCTGGGCTTCCCTCTTCATGTTTTTGCCCTGGCTGCTCCTCGTGCTTGTAGTGCCTTAGAGCTGGCATCTCACGGCCGCCTTTCCCTGTTTTCACTGTCTGGGCTTTGACTTCCAGGCTCCCCACCACCCCCACCCCCCTGTGTATTTCTGGGTATTAACTGAGCACAAGCATCACATCCCTGATGCATATCAAATCTGGAACGATGGTCAAACACTCTACCCACTTGTGTCTGGGTGTTTCTTGGAGGTTTTGGGTTTCTTAGGATTTCACTTTGAGTCCCCATGTCCAAAGCAGGAAGTCGTATTGTTTTTCCATTTCAGCTCACTGGTTTTCAGCCTCCTTCTCCACTTGTGTTTAGGAATAACTGACACCAGTTCTTACAGTCCTGAAATGCCTCTTCCTTAGCATCTTTTTCTACAATGAGAGCAATGTTAAGACATGAGTCTCTTCTCGTGTCTGGTCCCATTAACAGTAGGCAAGGCCTTGGTGTTTATATTTGGTAGCCAATAGATGTGGCAACGCGTCAGACCTACTTCTATCACCATAAACAAAGATGCTCTGGATATATCTTTGTAGTGTTGCCTCAGCTGGTGCTAATGGGTTTTGACCTCCCTCCTGAACCGTTTTTCTCAGCATTTTTTAATTGGTGTGCATCCTCGGATTCCCCCTCCTTTGTTGCTAGGGCATCTGATCTAGTCTTGACCAGTTTCTACAGGGGCACTGCCTTTTTGGCAGGGTCGCTGGATTCAGCAGCTCTCCTACAGCATTAAAAACTCTGCATTGTAGCTTGGTGTTGCTTGGTTCTACTTTATTTTCTAGGTGTTCTTGTCTTTGAAATGTAACCTATGTGTTCAGTCAGAACACTGCCTGACCCACAGTGACTATTCATCCTCAGGGTATTAGATGAAGTAGTTGCAGTGTTGTATTGCATTCAAATCATTGTCTTGCTCTGCCCTGTCGCCCAGCGGTGGGTGGTACACCTGTGAGTCATCTACTATAAATGCCAAATGATAGCATCTTTTGCTTCATGATGTTCTTGTTGGCAGTGTCATGCATCACCAACACTTGGTCACATTTCTCCCGCCTAATATTGCTGCTCATCACAATTGCGGTGATCATGTTGCAGCTGGCTCCACAACCCAGCTGGAATCTAGCTAGTTGTTTGATCCAGTGGCGCGGTTGCAGATATAGCTGATAGTGTTTGTACATAGACAGTCTTTGCTTAAGTTACATGCCATATATTCTCCTCTTATAGGGAATTTTTCTGTCCTCTATCACTGCCCGTACAACTACGTGAACTACTCACCCCCCTCCCTGGGATTACTGCAGCATTAGTATATAAAGCAGTTCTGTTTCCCACAGTTGTCCACAGTCTGTGCATTTTTTTTTCCCTTCAGTCTTTCCTGATG
Organism: Phalacrocorax carbo; assembly: GCF_963921805.1. Classification (NCBI taxonomy): domain Eukaryota; kingdom Metazoa; phylum Chordata; class Aves; order Suliformes; family Phalacrocoracidae; genus Phalacrocorax; species Phalacrocorax carbo. The sequence continues at coordinate 130,184,709 of NC_087514.1, read as the reverse complement.
CTTTCCAGATCCTGTGCACAGGATCAGGGTGCCAGCAATCTCAGTTAGTCTGTCTTTGTTCTGCCCTCTAAATTCTTCAAACCTGTCTCTATGTACTTAATCTTCACTAGAATTTATCATTGTTTTGATCCTTTCCCTGTGTAATTCAGCTGCCTGTGTTGTTTGCAGATATTTACCTTGGGTTAGATTTGTTTCCTTCTATTGATCATTCTACAAATGCTCTTGCCCTAAATAATGATTTTTGTCTCTCTAAATTTGAAGCGGATGGCTGCATTCTTTAGTTCTTTAATGCAAGCATCCATTCATTCTTAATGTCTCACGGTATCAGGTTGAATTTTTTTTCTACAGTATCATTTTATTTGAAGTCACAGAACTCCCTGTACACAATTTATCACTTTTCCCAATATCTCCAGCATTTTAAACATCATTTTCTCATTTACTTTTTGTCCATTTCTTCCCTATACTTTCATTATTATGCTGAAGGAATGATGGAACAGTAAAGTAGTAAAGCTTTTAAAAAGTCCTACAAATTCAAGTCTTGCTCCTATGAGTGCGCAATGCATTTTGCCTGAATATATACATTTCCTGGTAGTCTGAATCCCAGTGCCAGTGCTTTCTGTTTCTAAAAGCTGTGTGTTTCATTGTTTTTAACTCCCTCCCTTGCATCTCTCTCACTAGGCTGGTTGCTGCCGTGCTTTTAATGTGTTGGGTGCTGGTTATTAATGCTACAGGATTCTGTTTCAAGAGCAAAACTTTAAAAATAAAAAATAGCCTGCTACTTTTGCCAATGCAAAATGCTACATAATACTACTTTAACTTTCTAAACCTGTGGGCAGTTTTAGTAAAGTCAACAGGAGGTAACTGCTCTTCATCTCCTGGCCTTCAGGTGCATGAGGACACCCTGTATGCCCTGGCTGGGCTTGTGCAGGGATGCTGTCGTGATTTAGCGCAGGGCAGTCCAGGTCTGCATGACCCATGGTAAACCATGCTGATGCAGACCTGGCTGCAGCAGACCTACTCAGGTATCTTTGGGCTACATTTCCTGATGCTTTGAGTCCTACAGGGGTAAATTTGATACAGTGCAAACTAGCTTGCATTGGTCTCATGATAACAGCTCGAGGGGGAGAGCAGTGTTTGAACCACCAGCCTGACCTCACAGCCCTGCCAGAGCCTCGTGGGCTTTGTGTAGCACCAGGTCCAGTGTTTCTCCATCTGTAGCATAGTTAATCCACTGAATCTGATTAAACCACCCATGGATAACTGAGAGTTGAGAGAGCTTGTGTGTGCTGCAACTTAAGCATGCAATCGAGCGCTTTGATGAATTGGGGTGCTAATGATTACCCAAGGTGCAAACCAGTGGGGAACCGGACTCAGGATTCCTGGGACTTCAGTGGGAATGTGGAGAAAACAGGGCACGTTTCTGTCTTTAAAGCTGATTTACAGAAGCAGGTGTGCTAATTCTGCAACCCCCTTACCCATTATTTAGCTTGGGAAGACCAAAACCACTAACGCTATTTCTGTCTTTTCTGCAAACTTGTCCCTCCTTAAATTTTTAACTTCGAAGCCTGTCTGTTTATCTGTTCTGAACACAAGGCTTCATGGCCCATCATCTCTTGTTTTAATTTGTTCTCATACTGCTGCTGTCTCTCACCCCAAGTCCCTTTGTTCATGTGCCCTATCGGTAGAACAGAGAGAATACCACCTCCATACCTTCTGACGTTGAAAGTTTATGTATGCTAAGCTCTTTGCAGCTGAAGAGTGCTTATTATTATTACAGCATTATTTTACCGTGGTTCTCCTAAAAGTTTTTAATTTTTCCAAATTATTTCCAAACTTGCATTTCTCCTGCATTTGCCGAATCTTGAGACTCATTCCAGAGTCAGAGCCAATAACATTATCACTGTTAGTCAGAACTTGCTTGGAAAGGGGATTTCTTCCATATTGGCCTATGCTCCATCATGGCATTGAACACTTGGAAGGTCTTGGCACCTTTTCTGAGTACCTTTTTGGACACATTCATGCCAAAGGAGGAAAAGTACTTGGCTAAAAACAAGTGATCATAGTATCTTTTTTAAAAGTCATAATGTTAATTTTCCTTGAGGGACTTCTTTTTGGATTGTTCTGTAACTCAATTTAAAAAAAAAAAAAAAAGGTGATCTTGTTTCAAAAGCTCTTTCACTTGTTTTGGAGGGGCTGGTACTTTGCTTATAATGAATTTATCTCTTTTTTTTTTTTTTTTGTGCACTAGAAGACAATAGGTATTTTTATAAATTAAAGAGAACTGAGGAAAATGCAAATATTCCCTTGTTCTTTCCGGGGAGAAACCAGGCCAGGGGTGGCTTTCAAACTTCTAAATCTGTTTTATGTGGTGTATAAGAGATTGCTGTCATCACCCAGATGCAGGAAATACCAGTGCTGGGCTTAAGGGGGACAAAGTAAACTCGACAATGGACTGAAAAGAAAAATAAACAATCAACCAACCATTTTTATAGCTTGTTTTTTCTCTTGCTTTAACAGTAACATTCACCTTCATTTACCAGAGTTCTGTGAAACATCTGTATCAAGCCTTAAACTTGCTTGACCTTAGCTTAGGTTCAAGGTTCAATATATTCCATGTGCAGGGATGATTTTACAAATCCATGAGAGCTCTGACTCTATGCAAACCCTTTTCCCTGTCCCAGATTTGGCCTCCTTCTCGCTAAATAAATCCAAGGACAACTTTCTCTCTCTGTCTTCCTTTCTCTGAAGATTGCTGCAGGGGTGCCCTTGGGGCTTACAGGCTGTTACAGGGCTTAGGAATAAAGAGGGAAAGTTGCCTTAGAGGATGAAGTCAACCTACCACAACTACTCCCCTGGACAGAGTCTTTTATAACTTGAAGAATCAAATTTAAACGCTTCATTTTGTTAAATCTCCCAAAACAAATGGTTCAGCATTTGTGTAATTTTAAAATCTGTACTTCTTATCTCATTTGTAAAATCAGGACAGATCTCTAAATGGCTCTGAGCAAGTGTCCGAGCTGAACAACTTCTCTCCTCCAGCTGCCTACCTGTATTTCTTCCCAGGGCTCCTGCAGGTTACTTTAAAACTACGGAACAAGTAGTTGCATATATAGAGCTCAAAATCTGGGTCTTACGCAGCCTGGTGGCAGCCAATCCATGAGACTGGAAACAGAAATTGTTACAAATTTTTTTCAGCTTCCTAACACATGTTATATCAATAACATTATAATTTAAATATATTTATTTAAAAATGTAAAGAAGGATGAGAAAACACGCCTTATTTTCAGTGGTTTAGACGGCTTCTCCACTGGATTGCTCTCATAGCATGACATACCCCACCCTGCTTGGGGTCCTGCATCATAGTTGTTTTCCACCTAAAGAAGGTCTGCATGTACTGAGCTGGAGGGTTTTTCTTATGTGATCAGGCAGGTCACTGTGTGCAGGGCAAAACACTCCTTTCCACTTGGATGGTGAGGAATATTTCCTCTCACTAATTCCTGCCAGTCCTGGTGCATGGAAGTGCAGAGACTGGAGCCAGCCTTCTGCTCTGGTGGCGGCAAAACATGATCTGATTGCAAAAAAAAAGTGATGCATCTTGGACACCTTCTTAACCTATCACTTTCTCTCTAATTTCTGCTTTAAGAATATGAATAGCAACAATGTCATGCTTGGATTTTTGCTTTTTTTTTTCCCCCCTCAGTGTACTGCCATCCATGGGTTTAAAGGCAGCATACAGATTGGCAGCCAGTATTATCCTAGCTCAGACAGCTGTGGTAACTTTGGGTATGGAGGAATGGGTTTTTTTGACCACATACAGGCATCTACGTGGTGTCTGAGCTAATTCTCCAAGCTTCTGGCAGAGCTGGTAGAGAGAAATTGGCAATTCTAGCTCATGATTCATCTCTTCCCAGTATGGATGTCTACGTCAAGTGGATAGTGTTCATGTGCCTGTTTCTTTCCATCGACTATGGAGGAAGTCTGGGATGATTGACTGAGGTGGAGATGCTGAGGGTGCTTAAAGTCAAGTTCATTATGTGTGTGTCATACAACGCAGAAGCCTTCCAGAATACCGAGGGTGGGCAGGTTTCTCTCTGGAAGGGGCACATCCACATCAGTAGAGTTTTGTGTGTGGATTAGTTAGCCCCACTGGAAGATATGGCTGGTTAGCTCAAGAGCAATCTCTGCCCAGCTCTGCATCGTGCCGTGTAAACAGACACGTTCCCTCAGAATTGGCTTGGGTATTTTGTGTGGCACAGCAGAGTCATACCATTAGCCCAGGCATAATTTTTTTGAGGCAACCGACTTAGAAGTTAGTTCATGATTTTACATACCTATAGGCATGTTGTTAAATTGAAGGCTTCGCTCTCTGGAGGGTAGGAGTTTTGTTGCAGAAGCATCTAAGGCACTGGTATTTGTTCTTCTTATCCCCAAGTGGAAAATGCCTCCTTGTAGGCTGGCAGGAGACAATTCTCCTGTAATGATTTTGATGTCATGAGATGCAGGCCTTATTTATCAACACACCTCTGGGAAACTATAGATCCCTCCTGCCCTTTCATCCCCCCACAATCAGTTCCATTTTGCCTTGAAGTAAATAAACTTTAAAAACAACTAGGTTTTATGGAGGAGGGTTCATGGAGCTGTGATAAAGCACTTCAGGCTGTAACTTACACTTGTTTCTGAGGCTTCACTTTTATTGCTTAAAAAAATTCTCATATGATCTCATTTTAGAACTGGGTACTTCAAAGGTTGTTCAATCCATGTTCCTTCGAGGCTGCCTATGTAGCCCTATAATTTTTTTTCCCATATTCTGTTCTCTTTTGTTTTGTTTTTTTTTTTTTTTCTCCTTTCATCCTTATTAACTGGAAAACACCAAAGGGATTTTCACACACCAAAATAAGTAGTCTTGCAATATTCTGGCCATGCTGCTTTAAAAGTTACTGGAAAATCACAGTCCATGGTGGATATGCATTTTCACATTCATGGTCTATCAGCAGGTGCCTAAACTGGTCTTGCTATACAGGCTTGCTTACTGGAGATCTGTAGGCAGAACTGTTCTGGTGAAGCCCTCCAAAAGGGATTTGATTCAAATTAGAAATAATTGTTTTACCAACTATGATTTATCACACACTTAAAGCCTTCCATCAGAAAGCAGATGTTATATAGGCTTTGTGAAAAGGGTTGAAGGAAAGAAGAAATCTTTGCCAGCATATATGTAGTCTGATTTTCTTTGCTTCCTACTCCCTGTCCCCCAAATATAGAGCCATATCCAGTAGTGAAATGGGCTTGACTCTCTAACAGATCTTGAAATTGGGATCCTCACCACTATGAGGTTTGACTGCTTGAGTCGCAGGACTGCGTCCTCTGTCTGAAAGTTGTGATGGCCTTGCTAATATTGTCCTGTCAACTCTGGCAAAATGGATTTCGTAGTCAGTTGTGTCGTGTGTGAACAGGAGACTTGATCTGGAATGGTAAAATTCCCTAGAGACTGCATTGAGGATGAAACCCAAATATTTCCATAATTTTCTCCTGAACGCTGTCACACAAATGCCCCCCGCAAAATACTTTTTTTTCACTGTGGTTTCAGTTTCTTTTCCTTTTTCTTTTTCAGTAGGAAAGTAGGAGAGTTGTAATGAGGTTGCCAGAGAAAGCCATTAAGAAAAGAAGATAGAGAGAACTTGCTGGAAAACATGAAGTCCATTCCTTAAGTTTCTTGCTAGTGTGAAGGACCACAATGACTGATATTTTTTCTTTTCCTTTGGTCTGATACTTGCCTACCAAAGTGATTCATTTGCTCCCTTGTACACCTGAGATTGAACCCTATAAAAGAAAAATGTAGAGTCTACTTAAAGAGCTAAGCATTGGTGCTAGAAGAAAGGCAACCTGTGAATACTTCTCACAAACAATTGACTGAAATGAAATATGCTTTCGATGTATTTATCTCTGCCCGTCTGTATTTGTTACAGCCTAGGTAATGCTCAGGAAAATTTTTTTCCAGGTTAACTTCAAAGAGGAGATATAGCCGGTATCTCAACATGTGTTTTTTGTTATTCATGAAGTGACACCAGGAGAGATCCTTGTATTTTAGCTTGGTTAGTTAGCCCAGATGTTCTTTCATGAGTAGGGATACTTCTCTGCTTCTTTTCTTACCACTGCCTGCATAAAGGAGCCAACTTCTTAGGTTTACAACCCAGCTAAGACAATACCAAAGGTGTTGGTGTAGTATCAATGTGCCTTGGAGAAGGACCTCAGTTTTTTTAAACACTAACAACAAAAAGTTCGTAACACATTGTGTACTACTGCCACATGTATGCTATGAAGTAATACAAAAATGCATAAAATAAAATGTTACGTATATAAATGAAAAATGAACAGTCTGAGATCAGAGGCTTGTTCACATGAGACTGAGATGGTATGTAAGAAAGGAGAACATGAGGGGAGGAAGAGGGAAGTGAAGCATAGGAGTCTGCTAGAGGAGGTGGATAGGTAGTCCTTGGAAGGAGCCTCACTATAGTCCCATTTGTTCTCGATACTCTCCAAACATTTTCTGTTGTTCTGCAGAATTTTGCAAAGATTCAGATTATTTGGATGATCTGACCAAAATGGGTGTTAAGAATTTTCTTTGTCCGTTTTGACACGAGAAGATAATAGAACCTATTTATAATTGCTGCTAACTGTCCTGAAAGAAAATCAAGCGGTATTAATATTCAGAAAGCTATTTGTGGCACTGATAAATGCAAAAGCATTAGTCAGTATCCGAAACTGTTCATATAAATAGCTCGCTCTGTGGAGAAAACCTAGCCCTACATATAAAAATATTGGATGGTATATCATGCAAAATTATGACAGCTAGGGTATACAGACCTAATGGCCTTCATATTGCTAACATATACTTGGAAGGAAGTATCCTGCAGTAATTCAGCTCTCTGAGAAGAAGTCCTGACCCTCCTCAGGTGCCTGATCGGAGGCAGACGTGCACCGAGAGGATCTGTCAAGTGCTTAGGATGAAAGTGTCTTTCAAAAAGTGCTCTGCAGTTCCAGACACTGAAGCCTGCATCTGTAATCCCTTTATTGGATACAGTCACTGATATTGCTAACCTGTAAAATCTGCTTTTGCAGGAATTCTGCCACCTCAGTTATGCCTTTATTTTGTGATGATGTTACCTCTATAGCATAGGTAATCTGAAGCATAGGTAGGTCTGGTCTGTTGGTACAAGGCACCCATAGCATGTTTGCTGTACAGGTATAGGGTTGGCAATAAGGTTAGTGATTCTGTATGCAAAGATCGTGGCTCTTTTGGTTTTTTGTGTAGTGGATTACATTACCTATTTTATTAGGGAATGTTAACACTTACATTCTGATTACTTTTGAAATAAGGGGTTTTTTTTTCACTGTGCTGGTACAAATCTCAGTGATCTTCTGTTCCTGCAAGGGGGGACAAAGGAATTATGTATTCATATGCTTGCTAGACCATCAAAACAGCCTATATATGAAATCCTCTTTTTAGAAACTGAGGCAATTATATACTGAGATAGCTTTTTAGATCTTTAAAATTCTATTTTAACATCTCATACAAAGAATTCGTTATTCATAACTCTCTGCACCCTACGTCAAAATGAGATAAATTGTATTAATTAAAAATGCAAAAAGCCAGATCAGTCTATGCAGTCCAGTCCCAAAATAATAATCTCCTAGTTAAGCAGTACATTGTAACTATAAATATATATATATTTATTTCCTGGCTTTGCCACCAACTTTACATGACTTGGGATGAAGCATGTAAGCTAGGATTTTTCAGATGAAACTACAGATATAAGATACTTAAAGCTTCTTGAGTTAATAATGATTTTGGGCATCTTTAAGCTCTGTTGGAAAAAAAACCCCAATCTTTAAATGTGTGTTCTTTAGCCTCTTGTCTATAATTTTGGCACAGTATCACGTCTTCATGTCAGAGAGAATACTGAGCGAAGAATGAACAAAATAATGTGTGTGTGTCTGACCTTTCCTTATTTGCTTACTTTTTAAGATAAATATTCCCTAAAGGGATATGATTTGAAGAGGGTGTGTGCAGCATGAGTTGAAAATGAAGCCTTTTAAAGTATTTCTGATTGGACACCTAAAAACTGGAGGCGCTCAATATCACCACTTGCTCTTGAAAAGCTCAGCCAAGATTTTTTCATTTTCCCCAGAAGAGCTATGGCCAGGATGGCTGAGGCTTGAAAGCTGTGTATTTACATAAGCGCAAGTTACAAATCTGTGGTTTTTAGAGATGTTTGAATTTCACCGCTTTACACTTGCAGCATGTTATAAGTTGCTGTGAGTTGTTCACAGATTGTGAATGTACAGCCTATGGAGAATTACTCTTTACTTTGCCTCCTTCTTTTTAGGAAAAGTAATATTTTTTTTGATGTGTGTCAGTTTTTAATATTCTTTTTTGTAGTTATGGATTGGTCACTGCCAGAAATTTGTGGCTAGTCACTTGCTGGGAATTGTTTCATTTTGATGTACTGCCTCCTTAACAGAGGCAATAATCCATTGGCCAGAAAGGCTGTTTTTTTTTACTGCGATGTAGCAGTCTTCTGAGGAGAGTTCTGGTGAGTTTTGTATTGCTGAAATATACTTGCAGCCCTTTATGGGGGGAAAGAAATGTCCCTTTGCACGCTCACACCTGCAACACAGGTTTGCATGCATGTTCACACACAGACACGCACGCTCACTCCTGCAGTGCAGAGCTCTCCTCAGTGCCTGCCAGGCAGATCTCTCTGCTGTATATCTGCTCGTGGGAGGGTTTCCTATAGTTTGCATGTGCATTTGCCTAGCGACTGGCACAGCTCAACTGATTCTGGAAAGCAGCCTCATCCCCCTGCCCAACCACCGGTAGCAGTTTGCTTTGCAGCAGCTATATTAGAGCAGAGTGACAACCCATGTCAGATGTCTCCTGCTTGTCAGCTGGCAGTGGAGCAATGACTGTATTTATGTCCCTTTACCTCTACCTCCCAAAACTCTCATTCCTTGAGGTAGGGCTTGAGGTCTGTTTAGATGGAAGTACACAAGCTGTACCTGTCTGGGTTTGGTGCAGAGCCCTGGGTCCAACCCTAGACTGCGTTGGCTTGGGAGTGCTCCCAAGGGACCAGCAGCTGAGCAGCCTCTGCACAAGTACCTTGGGCTGTATACCCCCCCAACAGAGACTGCCAGGAAAGCTGTACATCAGGCACTGTGGGCAACGCGGGGCTCCCTGGGGCTGGAACCACAGGAGGCTGCTGGGGGTGTCAAGGCAGGACCTGTCCCACCACCCCAGCTAGGGACCAGGACAGCCAGGCAGCCCCAGCCCCAGGCATCAGTACGTCCCTCCCTATCCTGGGGCTCCTCTGAGATGCTGATCTTTGAACTGCTGTTCTGGGGTACAGAGAGGGAAGCAGACTTTTGTTCCTCACACGAATCAAATGTATTTGTAGGGCATTGTTAGCGCTGGGGGTTGGAGGAGTGCCTTAGGCCCTCACGAGTACCTCTGGGGCACTCTGGCTTTTGCCTCGAGTTGCAGGGAAGATAGGGATCACTGCCTTTATGCTCAGAGCAGACATATATTTGCACAAAAGTCTTTGAAGACCTGCGTTGGATTCTCATCAGTCAGCCCCTCTCTTGGGTTCACTCCTTTAATGGTCAAGAAGCTTGACCCAAGGGTTGCGGACACATCCAGGGCAGAGGAGGATGCCAGAGCCAAGCTGGGGGGGTCCATAGGAGGGTGGGGGAACAGAACAAAATGGTTTGGGTTATTTTTGTTTTGTTTTGGATGTCTGCCAAGCAGTTCGTGGGCCTTTCCTCTGTGGTCCTGTGCTCTTTCCAAGTCAGATACCTGAATTGCCGGGGGCAGACAGTCCTCAGCCTTGGTTCTGGTGCTAGCGGGAAGGAGTCCTTTGGTGTTGTGGGGGACTCTGCCACTGGCCTGTATAATGGGGGGAGAGGAGGGGAATTTGGTGCTAAGCCCACCTGCCCTGGGCATTGCTCACCTTTCCTAGTGTTTTTGGCTCCAGGCCTTGGTAGTGGCTCCTCATTTCGGAGCCCTGGGGAGGGCTCTGCCTGCAGCAGGGCATCATTTTTTGATGATACCAGCACCGGACATGTCCTGTGATTACTGGTGTTTCTTCAGGTACTCCAGGAGACTAAGGCTAAAATACCTGGCCCCACCAAAAAGCTTTCATTAACTTTTGTGAATTGTTCTTCTGGTCCATAGTTTTAACTGTTTTGATAAGATGCAAGCCTCTAGTCTGACAAAAAATCTCCAGAAGGAGCTGGTTGTAATGTGTAAGTGGGCCACCAAAAGACAGAAACTCACGTTTTAATATCTGCAGCTGCTCTGAGTGTATATTTTTTTCTGAGTTACTAGTTAGTTCAAGTAAATCCTTGCTTACTGCTTTACTTGCCGTACTGCCCTTTTAAAGTTCAGTTGTGGTGTGCTATGCAAATAGTAAGGATGATTTGGAAACAGGTTTAAAAACCTGTTTCCAAAACTCAAAACCTCTTATATTTATGAAGGTATTTTAACTGTAGGATGACTCCATCTTTATATTCCTAAAAACATACGGACAGGCCTAAATCAGAATGAACTTACCCAGAACAGGTTGTTATGTGGCTGTTAGTAACATTTATTATATGGTGGTGAGAATCTAAGTGTCTGAAGATAAGGTGTATATATTGGTGATGGCCGGTAGCTTTCCACATACACAGTTTAAAGAGCTGCAGATCAGCCTGGCCTTGATTGTCAGGGCTGAAAAGCACAGTTTTCAGTTTTTAATGGCTAAGCCTCTCTACTGCTAAGTACTGCCTGAGGGGACATGGGGGCTGCCAGTGTTCTCAGCAGAGATTTGTTACCCCAGAGGATTTTATCTTACACTAAGAAGAGTGAATGTTGAAGGTTTGATTCAGGATTTTTTTGGTCATTTTGAAGAAAGAGAAGTTTCCAGCAAAAAAAAAATTCTTTAAAAATTGTAATTAAAAATTGGTGAAAGTTAATAATTAATGGCTTGTAGCTGAGTTATAAATGGCCTCATTTTTCTATGTAATGAAAGTCAAGCTGTCTTATATGTTAACTCTACAAAAAAAAAAGTTAAAAGCGAGATTGGCCTTAATTTAAAATTATTTTAAATATACAGAATTGCAGAGTTGTATCCATAAAATGTATAAAGTTGGTTTGCAGAGTTCTGGTTTAGGGATTATTTTATATAATAAACCAGAATGAAAATTTGGGCTGGCAGGGTTTTCAAAGCTCGTGTTAAAGCCCCTAACTGCTTCTGGTATGAAAGTCAGCTACGCAGGCTTGTGTTGTTGTTTCCCCCAGGATATCTTTTATGCTTTCTTTTTTTTTTTTCTTCCTTCCCTTTGGAAATCCAAGTGTTTATTTGCATGCAAGGTAGGTGAATTCTTTTATCTATTTGTGTATCTATCATAAACCAAAGCAATTAGCATACTGCAGTTACAGTACACTTAAAAAACAAAACAACCCTTCCAAACCTTCAGTCAATATTATTCCTGGAGGGAAAACTCTTAATTAAATTGTGTGCAAACTACAACAATAGGCAAAGTTGTTTGGTGTTTAATAATAACTGTTGGGGGCGGGGGAAGAGTGAAAAGAGTAAGCATAGCAGAGAGCTTTGCATGCCATTAACCCAAGGATAGAAATGAGGTCAGCCTTTGAAGGGATGGACAACATGCTTATCTGCCAACATTGGAAAGTCCCAAAAGATTAGCTTATTTGCCAGATGTTACTGGGAGTTCATCATTGACACCCTCTGCTTCATGGGCTTCATCTCTCGCCACAGTTGCAGTTGCCTTTTCTGCCCTTTGCAGGCTTCCTGGAGATCTTCTCCAGTGCATAACGCTTGATTTTTTTCCTTGAAGTAGGTTTTTTTAGTGTGGGTTTGTTGTTTTTTTTTTCACAGTAATAGGCATGATGAACCATCTTTACTTGTGAAGATGATCTGAACACTCTTTGTTTTTCTTTCATACACCCACGATAATGCTCTTGGCATAAGAACCACTGACACGAAGCACAGTGACTTCTACAGCTCTGGGAATGGGGCTGTGTGTGTGAAGGGGTTTGTAGAGACAGAGGACCCACCTTGCTTACTACTATTAACCTTTGGGAGGCGAGTGAAAATTGGGGCAGGCTGTATGACAGGCTAAGAATCTTCTGTTCTATTTTATCCCTTTGACCGGAAAATAACTAGATACAATTTTAAGCAGGTTGTTCTTATGTTATTAGCAACTTGGTAGGGCATCAGATATAGTGCTGTGGTGGTGGTAAGTGTGTAACCCACTGAAAATTAGTAGTGAGAGAGAGTGCATGCTATCAGATCCATGTTAATAATGACTGTAAGAGCCTGGAGTAGCGTCCTCTGCACATATCTTCTCCTTTAAATCTTTCAAGAGTTTGGTAGTAAATATTGATTTCAGCTAATGGTGGTTTTAACTTCTCTGTGTGCACTCTGTGCCTCAAGGGACTGTGGCCCCAACAGGGAGAAGCCAAGACTTGCTCATAAAGAATAGAGCAAATATGTTTTTCCCTTAACATGCTAGCTGTTAGTGGTTGTCTCTTGAAGCAAGATTCCTGTCACTTGTGTTACTGCAGTTATTTTTGCGGTTTCCCCATCTCCCTTTGTGCAGGGACAATTTGTGAGATGGGCAGTGACTTACATAAAGGCAGATGTTATCACTACCTACCATGAGGCATCCAATCTAAGAAGTCTGGGGGTTGAAGCTTTTGAGATACTTAGTAGAATCCTTTTGTAGCAGACGATTGAAAGCATATGTTTGAATCCTGTTCTAACATAGCCTTCATACTTTCTTTCCACTGGCTATCCCAAGACCCTGAAGTCTAACTTACCCTTCTAACGTAAGCACTGAAGTTGAATGCCTGATGATATGGAGGGAGAATATTTGTTCATGTTGAGATAAACATGAAATTCTGATGCTGTTTGACTACCCATAGACACTTGACGTTCTCCCTAGCATTTCGTATGTTAAGTCCATAGACCCAGATATTGGTTTTACTTCAGTAGGTCTGGGTTAGCTGTTGAATTTCCAGCACTGAACAGCTAGCAGAAAAATTGCATGTAGGGAAAATGGAGAAGTGATGCAGGTGTTCTTTCTGTCTGCCGGTGTGCGAAATGTTCATTGTCCTTGCAGTGCTTGACTTTGTGGTTATATTGCTACAGCTTGTGCTGCTGCTGCTGCATGTTCTGTTAAGCAAAACTCTGTTCTGCCAGCGAGGTTACAGTCTGGTCTCTTGTGTCGTTTCAGACTTGTAACTAGGGAGAGCAGGTATTAGCGTTGTTCTGCAAATGCCATCAGTGGGGGACAGTTGCAGAGCTACAAGCCTGGGACGCTTCCAGGTCAGGCCGGCCCTGTTTGGCCAATCGCGGAGCGCAAAATAACCACATTATTCCTCAAAGTGTTTTTCCAGAGTTGAAGTAATAGCCATCTTTCCCTATAAAGATCTGATTTCTCCTATAGAATATTTCTGTGCTGAGATAACTTTCACAAACTGTTTTCAGAAGTGCTGGGTTTTGGGGTTTTTTGATTTTGTTTTAAATTAATTCTTCACCTCTGTTCTCCTATTTCCTTTTTCTGTTTTCTGTTGCCTGTGTTTAATAACACCATGGCCATTTCTGTAAAACAGCAAATCCTTTTGCTCTGTACCAAGTAAATCCACAATGGGTTTCCTGTACTGAAATGGAGAGCTCAAGAAATGTAGAGTAATCAGTTAGACTTGCGCATTTTCACTAGACTTGAGATACAGCTTATCCAGTGTAGGGGACAAATTGTGCCCTCTAACAAATAATCTGTCTTGCATGGATGATAGTGTTGGGCTCTCAAGCTGCTGTTACATGGGAAGGCAATAGGTCACCTGCTTTCTGTTTTGAGTTTCTTTTTCAGAGGTATCATTTTACTCCCTTCCTCTTCCTCAGCCCAGTCCTCAGTGGCTTGCAGTCCTCACTTCCACTCTTTTTCTTTTTTCCATTTCCGCTGGTGGCTCCTTGTCCTCAGCCCTGTTTGGGTTCTTCTTCCCCTTATCCCCCCCCCAACTTAATTCGAGAGTTTTACAAACTTCACTCCTGTTCCCTTTTGAAATTTCCTTTCATTGCCTCTTCTTTTTTTCGTTATCCCCAGTTCTACTCTTGCAAAAAAAAAAGCAGCTCTGTATAAGCAGAAGAAAGGCAGGAGGCGGCTGCCTTTATGAATACCATAGCCCAAAATAGTGGTTTTTAGCAGCCAAATTCTGAGCGGGGGAGCTAAAACTCTTCTCCCTCAGCTGATTTGGAGGAAAAGGGGTATACCTGGAGTGGAGGGACTGGACAAAACCTTGGGACTGCTGGGGAGCCTTCCCAGCACTGGATTTTGTTCAGACAGGCAGTAAGCAAAGCAAGTGGCCGTTTAAAAAGGACTGGGGTGTTTGGCAGTGTGAAACAAATATCTTTGGTACTGGATTCACAAATGATCCTGACGCATGCCAGTGGCCAGCGACTTCACAGGTGGCAAGGGGCTAACTACCCCCCTCCCCCTCCCCGTGCCGCGCAGAGGGTGCCTGCTGCTGGGCGGCAGTGCTGCCAACCACGGGGAAAGGACCGAAGGCTGCTTGCTGTTGAGGCAATTCACACATCAACCACTTTTTGAGAGCACTCGGCTCTGCCTAAAGATTTATGGGGCTCTCTTCTTTTAAAACAAATGAATAAAGGCCCAAGCTGAGTGTTTTTCCACATATAAATGTCAGAAATGCAATCACAAAAACTTCACTGGAGTACCAGTGCGGGCTCGAGCCCCAGCTCAAATGTGCATCACATTAAAGGCCTTCTTGGGGACTCCAGACACAAATTGCTTTCCAGCATCCAGAACCATTTGGAAATGCTTTAATCCTGAAATGAGGGGGTTTCTAATGGAAATGCTGACAGACCCTTCGTTGTAGCAGCCGAAGCAGGCAGGGCCGTGATAATGAGCCCTGTATGTGTGCATGTGGAAAGCATGATGCTAGTTTCAGAAAACAAGCACTTCCACTGAACAGCACATGCCGACGAGAAACACCATGCACCGTTTCAGTGCAACGATACTTAAAATTGGCTTTGCTCATGCAAGGACATATTGGGAACAACCGTAAGCATTAAACCTGCATGTACTACGCTTCCAAAACCAACAAGTCTTAATAGCATTTGTAATAATACTGCAATTATCTGTCAATAGTGCTGTACTGAATAGCCACGCCTGGCAGTTTAAAATGCTGCATACACTGATGGGTTTCTTTAATATTCACAAGTGCATCATAACCATGTCTCCTCTCACTTTTTATACATTGTGGCCATGACCCTAAAAAATAGGTGATGCTTCATTTATTGCTCATGTCTCTGCATACCGCTGCTAATGCTAGCAACTATCTATTTTGACTTGTATTTGGAAATCTTAGTGACTTTGGTCACACCAGGCTGAAGAAACCTGTCTTGCAAGTATGGGCCCAGGTGATTAATTTCAACATACAGGTTGCTTATAAGTGTGATTACTCACTTGTGCAAATGGCAGGATGGGTGCACTGACCTGTATTAGACACATCGTAGTATACACCTCCCCATCGGTTCATTTTCACTGTTAATCAGAGGACTGAAAACCTTGCAACATTTAGACAGCTTGAGGTTGAAGGCTGAAATGTCACTTTTAAAAGAGGGTTAAAAAGGTCGTGCAGCTGCAAATAATAATAGCCCAATGAAAATCAGATTCTTACTGCAGCCCACTTCAAGAATAACATTGAAACAGGAAACAAGCCTGCTTGATGTTTTTACCAGTAAGGCAGTAAGATTACTGCTGAGTTTAAAAAGAGGGAGAGAGAGACAGAAGGGAGCATGCTTCCTTGGTGTTAGTTTTTAGAACTATTTTTCTGATTCAGAAAGGATGATCATGGAGCTCTGCAAAAACTCCTTGAGAAGCCTGAGGATGTGGGGTACTTCCCTCTGGATGTTGCTGAAAGGGGATGTAGTTTGTTGCTGTGTTCTGAGGGTGATTTTGTTTCTTTTGTTTGCTTTTTATTTCTTCGTTATGTCCTTGCATTCCTCACTGTGGGCTTCAGTTTTATGAATAAGAAATGTTTAGAAGTATCTTATGCAGAAACCAAGGAAGAGAAGAAAATCTTGGCTTGCTGCAGAACTCGCTTGTTTCTCTTCCATGTGACATGGCTTAGAGAAGTCTTTCTATGTTTCTTCTATGTTTCTGTTTATTTATTTTTCTAATCAGAATACCTTAACTTCTCCTAAGCAGAGTGATATTTCAGAATGGCAGGCTACAACACTGTAGCAGATTTCCTCACTTATGTATTCTGCCAATAAGGCTCTTTACGTGGTCACAATAGGGCAATAAATGCTGACAGATGTTGTTAACATGTCTATTAAAATTCAGCCCCCTTTTCTGCTGTATAATGCTCTCATGCCTATTGTTAATAATATCAGAACTAATGCTGACATATCAATATTAGTGCTCACTTATATTCATAATCCTTGTTTGTTTCTTCGAAGAGGTCACAAAGTTGCAATAAATTAAGCTATCGACAACAGAATTTAAAAATCCAGGCCTGAGTAATTTTTTAACTTTTCAGTCATCATAGATTTGCCTGATATTCTTCGTGCACATTAATTGCAGCAGTCATATATAGTACTGTGAAAGGTGCACGAGTGTAACTTGAATTTTTAAGATCCCAAAGGTTAATAAGCACCTTAATTTAGATGGAAAGGTTGCTGTGATTTATTTTTATTAGGTGAAGTCGAAATGTTGCCATGGGTTGCTTGATTTCCTTCATGTATGCTGAACCACCTGCACACACTGTGGAAAAAGGAGACTTGTGGCTCAGCAATACACATGAGCTGTGTGAAGTGAACTGTGTGCCAGAGGTTGTGTACAGCTGAAGGATGGGAGATGCATGCCTGCATCTTGAAAAGGATGCCATGCAAACTGCGCTGTGCACAACCAGAAAAACCTTTGTTGCTGCAAGCTCCCATCCTGCTGCAAATTGTAGGCAGTAGGCAGCTTTTTTCACTCATTTATTACTGTAAGAGAGTCAATAGTACTGCAGTCTCAACTGCAGTGATAGCATCACATGTAAATATGAATTCTGCATGGTGCAATTTGTCTTGAGGTCATTGCACTATCTGGTAACATGTTATATGGGTCAGGTTATGCTCAGCAGTATCCTGGAGGGCGCACATGATACAGCCATTCTGGATTATTACTTTTTTTAAGTTTAGTGTCTGCAAAGAGTAATTCTCGTGGGAACCAGCAGTTGCTTGTACGTTTGTGGTAAACGACTAGATGTTGAATCTGACACCTTTTCAAAGTACTGAGAATAAAACCCAAGTCCCTGTTTTCCTGCAGTCAATCCCCACGCTCAGGATTCTGGTCCTTGTCAAATATGTTATTTTGGTGCTTACTCCGTGCTTGTCTATCTAGTAACCCTGAGAATCATTTAATTGTGTCAGAGCATGTATTGATGGATTTAGGGACTAAAGCTCAAGTTCAAGACAGTGAGCACAGTTTTAGACTTGGAATACTCAGTAAAAAAACAAACTCCAAATAATTCCTGGTAATGTTTTGAAATTCACTTGGACACTTGGGACCAGAATTGTTACTCTCTTGTTTTCTTTAACTGAGTCTCATCCGTTGTTCTGCTATTGAAAATGCAGTTGTCACTCTCCCCTGAGGAGGGGAGAAAGGGCTAACAGAAACCTTTGGCAGTGCTTCAGTTGCAGGAGTAATTGAGATATTAGATAAAGCCTTTCATTATCCACATGTAGGGTTTTTTTTTCCTTCTTTTTGTGAAAAGGTCTTTAGGAAAGACAACATCCCGGGGTCACGTCCCATAAATAGAGGTGGATTTAAAAATCAAACTTAGCTGGAGGTTTTGGTTTTGTTTTTGCGGGGGTTTGTTTGTTTAGTCAGTTATCTGCTGCTTGTGTCTTTCAGACAGGCTAGCGTAATTCAGAGCATTTTTATTGCTTCACCTCTGAAGAGCTTGTCTATGCACAGTCTGGAACCGAAACAACTGAAACTAGAAGTAATTTAACACCTTTAGTTATTTTAGTATAAGCCTTTATGTGAACATACTCTTTCATTTCTGATTATGAGTATTCTATTTCAGTTTAACATAGCTGTAAGTTAAATCAAAACAGGATATGAATAATCTTTAAGGAGTAAATTAGGTACAATTTTAGTTATTTCAGTCTAGCCTTGTTTAGATAGATAGGTTAGCCCTGAGTTAGGGTCTTTCTTGACACCTGACTGTATTTGGTGCAATAAATCACTTGTCTCAGGCCAGATGTTGGTAGAATGTCCACATCAAGAAAATCAGTTGATGCTAATTATGACCTTTAGGGGGTACTGTCCTTCTGGAGGTTAAAGGGCAAATGAAAATAGAAATTCTTCACTTTCTGGTGCTGCTTCTGAGAGTCAGTGGAGTCAGGTAAAGGGTGCTCTGCTGCCTTTTTTTTTCTTGTCTTGTTCTTTTTTTTTTTTTTTTTAGGTTACAAGTAGGAAAATACCCTGTCAGGCTAATGCTGTTGAATTTTAATTAAAAAGTAAAAGTTATCGTCCAAAAGTTTGGGGTTTATTTTTTGAGAACTTAGGGCACTGAAAATAATCGCTGTAAGTACAGGTCTGGCTGATGTTCAGGTTAAGGGTGTATTTATTGCTTGCAGGAGAAGGTAGCAAGTCTTCTGAAAATAAAGCTTTTCTAACAACAAGCGTAAATGTGAAGACATTCCTGATAATAGGAAGCAATGAACTGTAGTTTTGAAAACTTACAACAGTGTTGAGTAATTTTAGCACTTGTCCTTCTGCAGATTTTTTGTAGTTTTAAAATCAAATTCTGCTTCTCCACCAAGATATTTCTTTTTGTTGTATGAAAAAATTCCACAAACGCAACTCAGGTATTTGTCTAAGGGGGACTGCATGAGGCTGAATTTTAAGGGGTTTGAGGCATATTGTAAGCAGAACTCATTGTTGTGCTTTAAGGTGGGTCAGCTACTATTTTCTATCTTGTAACGCCAGTTGTACCAACAGGCTCAAAACATTTTTGAAAGAAGTGACTTATTTATTTTACATCCTAGAATGTTACTAAAAAATGATTTTTGCTGATGCTGGTCAGGGGCACTGCGGTAATATTGACCCAAATTCAGCTGCATTGCTGGGTTCTGAGGGAGAATGTTTCCTCCTTTGGTTTTATTTGAGACACGGGAGCTCTCCCCAAGGCTCTAGTTCAAGGTTACAGGACTGGAACTGCCATGGGGAAGCTGCAGTTGTAGGCAAAACTTCACTTCTCAAACTCCTGAGGATTTAGTTGACCTGTTAAAGGATGGGGATGGGCAATTATCTTGTGCATACAGAGAGCATGTATGTAATGTATTTAAGTTATTAACATTGAACAGTGTGGATGAAGAACTTCAAAAAGTGGGTTCTTTCTCAGAGGTAACCTAGACGTCTGGTTTTAATGTTGTTCAGCAGGAACTGAAGAAGGAAAGGTAAAACCCCTTAATTCAAGATATTTCTGGGCAGACACGGTCTTATCTAATAACAACACTGAACATACGCTTTTTTTCTGAAGCAGATTTCTGCTGTGAAAGCTTAATGGATTTTTTTTTTTCTTCCCTCAAAGTAAATATGTGCTCAGGAAGGAGTAACAAGAACTTAGACTGTAGGGAGCCTGCTGAATATTAGCAAATTTAGTACTCTGAGGATGAAAACTTTGTTCTGGGAGTTTGAAACAAAAGCACAAACAGTGATGATTGTATGTTGCATGTATGTGTGAAGTTTAGAACGTATATATTCATAGGTTCCCTTTCTTTCCCCCTCCCCCTTTTAACATGTAGATTTATGAGGAATCAAAGATGAACTTGGAGCAGGAGAGGCCTTTTGTCTGCAGTGCCCCAGGCTGCTCACAGGTGAGTGGAGTCAGCGGTGATATTAATTGAGTCCTCAGCACTAGCTCTGGCTTGTATAATGCCTCCTGATATATTAACACATGTCTAATAATAATATGTGTGGTTTGCTTTTTTTCCCCCCAAGTCCTCCCCCCCCCCCCGACTCCCTCCTTACCCCACAAGATATTATTACAAAATACTTAAAGCAAATACAACAGCCAGTCAAAACTGAGTTGGTAAAAGTGCTTCTCAAGCTGCTTCTGTGCCTTCCCTCATCCCCAAGCCTAATGTTTCAAGCCAGGTATTGCAAATTTCTTTAGGAGCTAGCAAGAGAGGACACACTAGGCAGGACACATTTGTCTGTCTTCTGCTTAGATGTATGACGGAATATATTATGTTTCCTGTTGGATCTGGTAACCCTCCTGATTTTTTTTTAATACGTAAATACAATGGTATCTTATAAGCATTTTTAAAAAAAAATCTTTGAGACATCTTCCTACTAAATATTCTCTATAGAAAATGTAGCCTGTCGATGAATTCTGCCCCAGGATGTACATTTGGGATTCCTGTTGACTGGTGATCTGCCACATGTCTCTGAGCGTATGATCTGACCTGTAACATTAGAAGTTTAATGATCTTTAGAAAACCTGAAATGACAGGGATTTTACCTGCTGAGATTTTGAATGGGGATTTATGTGTTTTTTTTGATGATTTTGCAGTGGTGAGGGAAGTTCCCACCATACAGCGATGAGGGAAGTTCCATGTGTGGCACTTCTGACCCTAATTCAGTTTAATGACAGGAGTTTGTGAGTAAAATCTTCAGGCAAGGGCATCTTTTGGGTTTTTTGCCACAGGGTTCCTGTACGTATCTGTTTTAAGTGATTTAGCTTACCCATTTCCCGGAGTCCTCCTCTCTTAATGAGGGTAATCTTTCCCTGCTTTAACTGTTGTTGGGAGTTTTCAGCTGGCTAATATTTTAACAATGCTTTAGGTTCTTCTGGTGGAATGATGGGTGGCTGTTACTGAAGTGTAGGTGTTGGTTTTGCCAAGAGCTGAAATAAGAAAAGGGAGAAGCCTGAGGTCTAGTTAACGACAGGCGGAGCAGCTTTGCTGTTTCACTAGGTGGGAGCCTTCTATGGGTGTCAGAGTGAATCTTTTGGATTGTCCCTATGATCAAGGATTTGTCACTTCAGATCGCCATATGCAGAGTTAAACTTTCACCATTCTGTCACAGGTCGAATAAAAGTATCCGAGTTTTATGATCAAGTTTTATTTACCTTTTTGTTGAATCTTAAAACTAGCTTCCACTCAGATTGGTGGATTTGAGTGTTTTCATGTCAGCTATTAATTAATTTCCTCAGTGGAGGTGAAGCTGATCCAAATAAGCTCATTTAGGTCTTCAGAGAGCAGATTTGGTTCTTTGCTGTTACAATTTGGAAACACAAGCAATGTAAGTGAGACTTCATCTTAAAAAACATTTAATTTCCCATTTCAAAACATGACCTCTGTTTATTGTAAATGAGGACTTGACAGAAGTGTGTATTGTAGCGCTGCTATCCAGTTAAACTGTCTGGGGACTGGCTTCTCTATCAGCCAGTGCAGATGTGTACCGAGGGCTGAGGGAGTTGACCTTCTGCACAAGGAAGAAAGTGGACTTGTAAAAAAGAGAAGTCTGGGCTGGAGGAATAGCTTCTCCTCAGTCGCCCCATGCCCTCTTTAAGCTGGCTGATTTCACCCTGAAGATGGACTGTGGCATCCCTGAAGGAAAATCCATTTCCACAAGAAAAAAACGTGTTTTTTCCCCCCTCACAATTTCATTGAGCAAGGTCTTTCACATATTCCCTTTGTTCTTAACATAAATTTCTAGCAGTGCATTTCTTCCAGATGAGTAAGCAATGAACCAGGATTTCACAGTGAGGAAAAGGTCTTTGGGATTTTTTTTTTCCAGAGTGTTCATTCCCATTATTTATGCTGCTTTGTCTATGGGCTTAGAGAAATTCTCAAAAGGTGTAACGTACTGCAACTATTTATACTATAGCCACAAGCAAAGTCACTTAGCCAAGAATATACTTTGTTGAAAGCATTAAGTCACTTTAACTCTGTTGTTGCCAGTTTTTTACAGTCTCCTATGTACCTGTTGCTTTCAAAAAGCTACTTTTAAAATTTATGTTGTTTTTTTTTTTTTCCTCAAGCCCTGGTGATACAACTTTTGGCCTTTGCTAGTTCTGAAATAACCCTGTTAAAACTATTACAGTAGATTGTAGCAGAGGTCAGCGTATGCACCTTCTGGTGAAAGAAACTTAACAGAACCAGCTTGCTCTTACAGCCCAAAGTGTGCAAGTGCTTGAACATTTATTCAAGCTTGTCTCTTCTTTGTCTTGTTCAAAAGAAGCTATTTGTTGTAGAAGTCTGTTATCAGACTGTAAAACAAAATTAGCACACTGATTAGTTTTTTACAAAGCACATCTCTCCACCTTCTCTGCTTGACAAAGCGAAATAATTTAATTTAGTATCATAAAGGGTCATAAATAGTTGTCATATACTGAGCACCATTGCATTATCACTTTGAATCAAGTCAAAATATCAGAGGTTTCCAAAACTAAAGATGCATTTTGCCTGAATACTTTTGGGTAGGGAAAGGCTGGCTTATTTGATTATTTTTATTGCTGTTCAGCAGATATAGGTTGCAGAAAGACACAAAAGCAGAAAAAAACAGTAAAGTGATTTAAGATATGCCTCATTACTTTGCATTTGCCGTGGGCTAGGAGCACACACAGCAGCAGTTATCGCAGATCCTCAGGCACGTGGTGACTTGTGAGGCTGTGGTACCTGGAGCGGGTGCCTGAGACCCTTAGAATCCAAAACTTGGTCTGCAACTTTTTCAAGTAAATGCATGACACCTTGCGGTTTGCAATCCCAGAGAGCACTGCAGCAAATACGTTTCTAAGTAGAGTGCAGCTATTTGTTACTCATACTCACTTGCATTTTCAAATATTCTGTTTCCTCTGCCATTTGGACACATTTCTAGCTGGAAACATTTCTTTCTGTCTCTCATTTTTGAAATTCTGTCCAATGCCAAAAGTTTATTAGAGAATTAAATTATTATTTTTTTTCTCTCTCTCTTCCTCTCCCTCTCTCTCTGTGTTTGCCTGACAGCGTTTTCCAACAGAGGATCATCTGATGATTCACAGGCACAAACATGAAATGACTTTGAAGTTTCCTTCAATAAAAACAGATAATATGTTATCAGGTAAGAAGACACGAATTCAAGAGTCAAGATAACTATGCAGATGATGTTGAAAGCATGACTCCTACTGGAAAGCTACTGGCAAAATACCTCCAAGATTGGTTTTAAAAAGCCCCAGCTCCAATTAAATAGCAAGTAGAGATGGAATAAGCTAGAATGCATGTCTGTGAACAAAAAGACAGTTGCCGTTCTTAGGCCTTCCCACAGATTTGGCATGAGACGGAGAGAAATTGTTGAACCTCAGCCATGCTGGCAGCTCTATCGCTGACTCCCATGTCAACATGCTGGTGAAATATAGGCACTTGAGCACATGTCACCTGGAGCCCAGCAGTAAGTGTGTTAATGAAGTGCATTTGTACCGCTCCTGTAAGACTCGCTATTTAAGTCTGACAGGCTCAATTCAGCAACTGTAACAGGCCACCTTTATGGTGGCTCAGAACTTGCCTGCTGTAAATAGCTGTAACTGGAAAGGTAATATCCAGTACTCTTTCCCCCTAAAGGTAACCATCTCTCTTTGCATTTGCCCTGTAATACACAGAGGTTACTTGGTACTATGTGCAATTACATCCTTTAGTTTCTTATGTAGTTTTTTCATGCTTTTGTCTGAGTAACCACACATCGGTGGCTTGCTGGCATTCAGTGAGTGCTGGCTAAGGTCAAGCTAGCCTTAAGCTTACCAATTCTCTCCTTTCTTATTCCCTTTTCTATTGTATATTCCTTGGGTTATAGTAATGGATTATTAAGAATAGTATCACTAAGATTTTTCAGGTTTCAAAGTAATTATAGAAAAAAACCAATGATGCAAAGGTATGTGTGGATATTAACCAGTGTTTGATATTTATCTTTTGAAATAGGCTTCTTCAAGGTAAATTGCACCATTTTAGGTGCTAAAGGGTCTCCAGCAGGCTACCTCTTTTATGGATGAACCGGTTCCATTTTTATGAAAATCATAATTAGGTAGCAGTTGCTTGCAAATATTTGATTTAGGCTTTTTTTTTTCCTTCTTGGGACTTCAGGCAACAGTAAGAAATCAGACAGATCTTGTCCCAAATAACATTTATTTTCCTGTTACACTTGAAAATGCCATAGTGGACTAAGTTTAAAAAGGAACAGTACACAGCATGTTGAAGAATAGGGCTTGTAAAGTGCCTGCATGCCAGCTATGCCCGCAGAATCCTGTGTTTGCAAGCACAAGTGAGAAAATGCTGCTCTTGCATTTGGCT
Source organism: Phalacrocorax carbo (assembly GCF_963921805.1). Classification (NCBI taxonomy): domain Eukaryota; kingdom Metazoa; phylum Chordata; class Aves; order Suliformes; family Phalacrocoracidae; genus Phalacrocorax; species Phalacrocorax carbo. The sequence goes on along the minus strand of NC_087514.1, from coordinate 130,160,302 downwards.
GTGTCTTCTGGCAGTGAAACTGCTCGAAGACATCTGTACTGTGGGCACATTCACCCTGTGAAAGTGCTGGCTTTTGTTATAACTTTCTGTTTGGCAAGACTTTTGCTTGAGGGCAGTTTCTAAGGAGTATATTCTGTCATCAGGAGTCCCTTGAGTAGAGTAGCTCCGTTTATGTTTGGTAACTTCTATGAGATAGCTGTCCTTCCAGTGGGTTGCTTTCCCAGGCAAAATGCTCTGACTGGCTTCCACCGCTACCACCAGTAGTGGGGCTCCTAGACCTCCTGTTAGCCAACTAAGTAAATAGAAATGCAGAATTTTGTGGCCAGAAAGTCTCCAAGGTTGCTTCTGAGGGATGTATTCTTTGTGCTTTGTGTTTGACGATCCTCTGTAGTGATGAAAGAGTAAAAAGCTGCACGTGTTCTCAAAGATTGTGGCAAATGTGCCTGACCATAATGGCCTGGCAACCTGGTGCTGCTGTGTACGATTTTTCTTTTTGTGTTCATTCGGTGGCTTTGATTGGAATTTTGCAATCCTTAGTTTGGAAGTGTCATAGATCATCTACTCTCTGTAGGGAGACATTGAAAAATAGTTGTTTCATTACCCACCTAAACCCTGGGGAAATCTAAATACCTTAAAGTTTAAGATGTTTTATTCTTAGATTTCATAATGAAAAATTAATGATATATGGGGAAAAGAGACAGACTTTTCTCTTAGACATTTGTCTTCATATCTTCCTTCTTGTTTTTTGCATTTTTGCTTATTTGACTTTTTTTCCTTTTTGAAAATAATTTTTCTGTCATCAGTAGGTTCAAAGAACTGCAGCAGCGATTGCCTTATAATAAGCCAGGTGCAGTGCTAGTGTGTGGTGGTTTTTTTTCCTCTCTCTTTTTATTAAGGTGTCTAGAAGTCAGACTTTCTCCTTTTTTTCCAGTATGTTGTATACTACCTTTTAATGTGTTTTATTTGAATCCATTCATTATTAGTAATTAGTCACAGAAAATAATGGCCTGTATGCTTTCAGGTAGCCATTAGAATTCTCTACTTTATTTCCAGAGATAGCTAATACCCAGTCTGGGGTCAGAATAATGTCAGTAATATTTAACACACACTAAGCATGTCTTCTGAAAACTATGATTGGAGGTAGGCACTAAAACCGTGGGGCTGTTGGTCTTGTACCAACACAACATCTTAGAAACTAAGCAAAATATGACTTGGGAAGTAATAACTTGTTTCTTGTGTGAAATCTGTGCTGAGTTCTGAAACATCGATTTGTAACTGAGAGTTAAAGTTATGTTATATATTGTTATGGAGGTGGGGTCAGTGCCTAATAACCAAGGTTCTGTGACCCGACTGAAATTATTGGTGCTATGCTGGTTTATCAGGTATGTCTAGCCAAGAGCTTCCTGGTTATCAACTAGCTCTACTATATTTGCTTAAATTTTTTGATGCTGGCTGAAGAAGAACAAGTCTTATTAAATCCAGTGACTCCTGAACTAATTCAGAAACTCCAGGTGCATGCATACACTAAATAGCTTTATGTTCTCTGTGTAAATAGAAGGGAAGTTTGCTAAAGGCATTGCATGAAAATGCAACTGATCCTTTTGTTGGATAATTTGACATTAAAAAGACAGAAAAAACTGTAATGTTATTTATTCCTTTTTCTGTATGTATTTTATTTTTGTTTGTTAGAAAGCTTTGAGATTATGGATAGAGAGTCACTGACGTTTTCCATTTCCGTTTTTCTTAGTCAAAAAAGAGCTGTTTGAGATAACACAGAATATCTTGTGTAAGTTTTGCATGCTAGTCATCATTGCAGGAAACTTAGTAGTTAGGTTGACTGAAACAGATGTCATCTCTGCTGTTGTGCTGACTAAACATTGCATTGCTTTGAAACTCTGCAGTTTGTTGTGTGTCAAAGCTTTTGTTGTTTTAACACAGAAATATTAATGGCTGTAGGACAGATTGTTCCCTCCAGGTAAGTACTAAAAGGGGTGTGGAACTAAACTTTGAGAGTTGGGGACACTGAGATTCCTGTGGTATCAAATTTGGGAAGGGAAGGAGTGACACCTTACCATTGTTGGAGGGGAGCAAGTCCTTCCAAAAGCACTGCTGACAGATATAGGAGAGGTCAGGATTATCTCTATAGAAACCTTGTTTCTTCCTGATTCTATTTACTGAAATCCAATCCTCCAGATTTTTGGTGGTAAAGCTCACTGTGGAGGTAGAAACAGTACCCTCTAGATGAAAAAGGGTATGTGCTAAAGGTAGTGCAAATGTATTACTTTTCCCAGGTAATACCTATGCCAGTGAGGTAACTTATGGCATCCTTGATTGGCTAAATTTTTTTTTTATTCCTTGTGGTTTACACAGGGAGGTTTATCTAGGCATGAATTTTGTGGAGTGTGAAATGATTGGATATAAGGGAAAATAATTTTGTTTGATTTCTTGTTCGTTTCCATGTCCCTTGCTTTACCAAATAATGAAATGAAGTGTCTTCTAAAATTCAGCTGGTCAGGTTCTGAGTGACCAGAAGAGGTTAAAGATGTGTTGTACCCGGTATGTGTACCCCCACAAAAAGTCCAACCAGTGCTTTAAACAGTGAATCTTTAAGCAGTAAAGTTCTTGGGAGCCGTCATCTGTGAGCCCCCAGGTGACGGCAGTTCCACCAGGTACGACTGGGTGCACCTCTTCTTCCTCTTCTCTTCCATCACCTGCTTGAGGTGTTGTGACGTTGAGCTTCTTTGTGCACTTGGGAAGCAACCTGCCAAATCAATGAAGAAACCTTGAATTTCTCAGGACATTCCTCTTTCCTTGTGGCTGCTTGATGGGCAGGCCTTCCAATTTCAGTGCTAGCCCTATTACTCTGACTTTGTTATCGTTGTGTGAAAGTATAACATGAGTAAGTGTATAACTTCAACAGAGCCCACAGCTGAATAAGCCAAACGCCTGTTATTACTGCACATCAGACTAAACATTTTTCTTAAAAAAAAAAAAAAGATGAAGAATCAAGTTACATACTTGGGAGCTGTGCTGTTAGATATCTCTTACTGAATCTGAATTTTTATTCTTTTTTTTTTTTTCAATGAAACCTTGTTTCACATAACTGTCCTTTGGTTCTGTTTCTTTCTTAACTGGTATCATGCTTTAAAGTTTTCATTCATGCTTTGAGGGATGAAACTCTAGGATCCAAGGTAGTTTTACAAAATGTGTTTAAATAAACTCTATATAGCAAGCTAATGTGGCACTTCCTGGCTGTTTGTTTCAATATATTGCTTTCAAAACGAGTGTCCTTTCTGAGACTATTACTTCAGTAATTACAAAAAAAAACCCAAACCAAACAGCAACAAAATCTGCATAGTCAAACATAATGAATATATAATGGTATCTCTTTACTGAAGACTTCAAATTTCCTGTTGCCTTATAGCATATGTTGTTAAATTAATCTGGAGAATCAGGCATCACTTCAGACACTGAGGACAGGTTTTCAAAATGTTCAGCAGGAAAAATATATTCAGTATATCAAGTTCTGGTCAGAATCTGATTACTGAGTGTCTCTGAAATCCACTCCTGTAAGATATGGTAGGTTGACTTGGGATCACAGAATCATAGAATGGTTTAGGTTGGAAGAGACCATTAGAGGTCATCTAGTCCAACCCCCCTGCAGTGAGCAGGGACATCCTCAGCTAGATCAGGTTGCTCAGAGCCCCGTCCGGCCTGACCTTGAATGTTTCTGGGTATGGGGCCTCCACAACCTCTCTGGGCAACCTGTTCCACTGTTTCACTACCCTCATTGTAAACAATTTTTCCTTATATCCAGTCAAAACCTACCTTCCCTTAGTTTAAAACCATTACCCCTTCCTTGTTCTGTCACATCAGGCCCTGCTAAAGAGCAAGGATCTGCACAGGTGAGACCATTTGATCTTGCTCTGGTGTTTTTATGTTGTCCGCTTACATTTTTGAGGTTTATTTAAACTTAATGTTTCTTGCAGCCTTTCTGGCCGCGACTGTGTCATCAGAGAGGATGATCATTTGCCTGAGTAATAGGCTGAACCTATTTATTAATAATAAATCTATTTAATAAATATTTAATAAATAAATATTTATTGCCTAGTTTGAAGCTTGACAGGTTCTGTGTTCAACCTGGTGGTGAAGGCAATATAGAAATAACTTCGTAAGTATTTGTCTGATGACACAACTTCACCTGTGAAGTGACAGTTGGCTACAGGTAGATGCCTCAAAGCATAGTAAACTAGTTCTGGTACCAGTTGGGGATGGAGAGATTTTACATGCTGAACAATGGGACTTGATTGGGATGGCTGGTCAGTAGAATAGCCAGATACTTAGGGTTAACCCAGACAGACCTGTATCCCAGGCTGCCCAGTTCAAAATGCAGCTTGGGCCATTGAAGTCCTGGGTTGTGTGGCTAACAGCATGCATGCTGACAGCTTCCTACAGTAACGTGTGACCTCTGCAGGAATGCTGAGAGTGGTAATAGCTCTGTCTGAGTTTTGGTCCAGATGGGTCTGGCACATCCAGTTGCTGAAGTACAACAAATCAAATCCCTGTCCTCCGTGAGCCTGGAATAGTTTTGGGCGCTGGTGATAGCAACAAAAGGTTTGTTTGTGCCGACAGGGAACAGTGAGGTCAGACATAAGCTGTTGGAACTATTAATGCATTTTTAAGTGCTGAGAATTAGGAATATTTTATTAATTCTGTGAGACCTGAATGTGTAACTTAATGTAGGGTCTCCTTTGCGATACCTTTCTCAAATAAAACACAAGGGCTTGCCTAATTTAGGTAAAAGGATTGACAGTAACATTTTCTACTGGCTTGCCCACCTCCTGAGGGAGAACTGGTGTTTTGCAGGGACAAAGTAGTTGGTTGCCTCAGGAGCAAAGAAAGCCCGCTGGATTTGGTAGCCCCGAAGTCCTGAAACCAGTGAATGTGCAATGTAGCTACTGTACTATGTAAAATCTCAACATTTTAAAGTCTGGATCTTTATCAGTTCTGCTCTCATACAGTGGTTTCGTGGACTTCTGCTTTCTAAGAATGTTGAAGGATGAAGTATTATAAAAAGACAGCTCTTGGTTTACATCTGGCTGAACTGGCTTCCAGAGGTCTGTGGATGGAGTTTAGGCTAGGTGGTTGGTGGTGGTCCTTGCTCCCACCTCCTGACTGGGAGGAGAGGGGGGCTGTCTGTTTTAACACAATCTTGTTCTGAATTCTTGCCAGTCCAATTTCTGGATTCTAGAAACTACAGTAACTGTATGGGGAGACTGAGGTAGTAATTTAAGATCACTGTGTCAATACGTAGGTGGTATAAATAGTCTCATTAATCTATCAGCTTTGACGCTTAAGATAATGAAGTAGTTAATTGGAAAGATCAACTGTAGGCAACACAGCATGTGATTATCTCAGACTGCTTGTGGTGCAGAAGATACACTTTGAGCATGTGCAGAGAAAAGCCGATGAAGCATTTGCACATTTGAAGTCACATTCTTGCTCTGGGTTGCATATTTTCACTGTTAAAATGGATTTACCTCACTGTGAAAACTTTTTTTTTTGTCTGTCTAACATTCATGGAATAGATGCTGAGCAGATCAGGAACTTCAGCTGCACGTGCCTGATCACCACCCTGTTACCCATTAAGTTGCCTCTGACCTAATGTAGCCTGTTGTAGTAATGCCTGATTTCTGGGTCAGCTGTGTACCTTGATGAAAAATAACAAGACCTTGCCTATGTTAGAGTGTTCTCTTCTGCCCTAGCCCCCAACTTCTGGGCACAAGCAACTCTGAAAAAACTCAGGATTTTTGGTTTTAGTGAAAGTGGTGCCATCAATTCTTTATGAAACCCTAGTTTCTCATCTTGGTCATGCGATTATGAAAACCTTGCTTATTTGATATGGATATACCACTTCTGAAGAGAAAACACTTCCTGTATTTGCCTCACATTCAAATACTGACATGCTCTTTTTGTCCAGAAAGTCTTGGCAACCATTATCTTTTTTTTTTCTACAAAGCAATCGTGGTGTTCACTAAAATAATATTTAATCCTTTTTGGAAATAAAATCTTTTTATCCTGCTTTTTAGTGCACTTCATTTCTGGTACAAATTCCAGTCCAAGGGCCAAAGACAACTCTGGTGTAAATCTACTGAGCTCAGTGAGGTTACCCTAGAGATTAGTTTGGCACTACTTATTTAGGATGTGGACCTGTAAAGTGCTGAGTGTCCTCAGCTCCCATCAATGTCAGCACCTCATTGACTCGGCTCCTTATGCTGAGTTCTTGCAAGATTCTTGGAAAGTCTTATGTTTCTGACTCTGGTAATACAGTAGTTAGCTGTGAAAACTAATAGATAAATACTTATGCATTCCCAAACACTTGAGTTTTGTTTCCTTTAAGCTCACAAGTATGATGCCTAAGCCAAAAGAAATAAAGCAGCATTTTAACATTAAGGACCTGCCTTTTACATTACATCAATATGTTCCATCAGAAATATAAATGCAAGTGAGTGTGTTTGCCCTTAAATTACTTAAGAAGGTAAAGCCTTTAGGACCACACCTATTACAGGTGGAAGTTGGCCTCAGCTGGTTTTAAAATGGAAAATGGGAAAGATAAGAACTTGACCCAGCTTAGCTAGGTGCAGGAAACCAAATTTTTCTTCTGGAACTCACTGAAACGGGAAGCTTTTTTCTGAGGTCAGAATTGGCCCAATATGGGCAGCTGGGATTGGTATGACAGAGTTTTCATTCTTTAAAGAATGAATTTCGAACAATAGGGTAGTTGTCAATGATTCTGCAGAAGATGGTTTTTGAAGAGAGTGAGCCCAATCTTTCCATAAAATTAGGTACTACAAAGCAGCTTGAACTGGAATGGGGGCTTGGAAAAAAGAAACTAATGTGCAAGAGAGGATTTTTAAATTTTTTTTTTTTTCAAATATGTGTAAATCTGATAGGTCTATATGTATTCTCCCCTGCTTTTGCTAACACAGTTCTGTATTGTAATTTTGGGGGGATGATGAAGCTGAGGTGAGTAGTTAAGAACTTGCCTCAGAGTGAATGAGGCTGCCTCAGAGCTGACTTTTGAGGAGTCCTTGATTCCCAGTTTTGGGCTTGATTTTTTACTTCCTAAAGAAAGACTAAGGAAGGTCATCACCGAAGCAACTGAGTCCATAGGGCAACTGAGCTTGTCTGTCTTGCAGCCAAGCTTAGTTTTTTGAAAAGAAGCCTGAAAACCTTGTACCTGCTTGAGTCCCTCCTGCCTGCGGCATTAAAGAGAATCCCGTCCTTCCCCAAATTTTTTTTGAGAGGACAAAAAATTCCTAGAGATGAAAACGTTTTAAAAATCTTTTCATTTCAAATCCCATGGTTTATATATGTTATGAGCACTTTTAGGTATAAAACACATAAGGATGCTTCTTTGTGGTCAAAGTTTAACATTGCACAGCTTTTTTTAATGTCATGTCGCTCCTCCTTCAAAAATTGTGTTAGAAGCAGAACTTCTTGCCGTGGTTAACTTCATGCATGTTGGAAAGTAGGTCTATGTTTGAGGTGGTTTTCAAGCACATGAAGGCGTTAACTAGTGCGTATCTGCAGCCGTTACCTGTGTGCGATGGTGTAAATGTGCACTATCATATGCACTGTGCATTGTTCTGTATGCACCTATTATTGGAGGTTTATAGACAGTTATAATGACCATTTGCACGTGTTACGGATATGCAGTTGTGTTGCGTGCCCTGTGAAAACCTGGCCTGTTGTCTCTCTGGTTGAACGATGACTGCTGCCTGTTTTTGGACACTGTTGGCAAGCACTGCCTGCCTGCAGTGCGTAGTGTTGAAATTCAGTGCTCTGTGGTTTGTTTTTAATGATGGTGTGGTAGGGGTGGGAAGGCATGGAGACGTTAGCTAGAACCTCTTTTTTCCTGGAAGACTATTACATTGTCTCCCTCTACTTTTAATATTAAATACCAATGATCTTTTCTTGTCATATTCTCAGATCAGACTCCTACACCAACACGCTTTCTGAAGAACTGTGAAGAAGTGGGCCTCTTCAACGACATCGATTGCTCCCTAGAGCACGAGTTTAGGAAGGCACAAGAAGAAGAGAACAACAAAAGGGTGAGTGCGAGCACACTGAACTCTTCCTTCCATTTTGTTTCCTTGAAATGTTAAGGGACACTCTGTGAAAGCAGATTGAGCTCTACTACCTGATAGTAACCTTTTGGTTAGAAACTAGGTGGCACTTTTGCTTTTTAAACTATTGAAATAGTTGACAAAAATAAAAACCCCAAACCAACAGAAAAACAGCATTAAATTTCCAAAAGCATGTAACTGTGTTCGCCAGGGTTTGATTCCAAGTCTGTGCTTTTAAGTAAACTATAACACAAACCACACACCTCTTGAGGGAGAGGCTTGGGAAAATTATATCATCTTTGAAGTGAGGATTGCAAACCTGCTCAAATACATTACAGGGAAATGTGGATTATGAAGGGACATTTACTTAAAAAAAAAAAAGTTTTGTTCTTTTCTCTGCAACACGGTTGGCCCCTGGATTTATTTGTCATCATTACCAGCTTTATTGTGTTTCTGTATTTCTCATACAGTATTCATGTTGAAGGGGGAAGCTTTAACTTGTAATACCTAGTGGATAATGTATCCCATTTCCAATTAGTATTCTTTTAGTCTCAGTATTTTTAAGTTTTGGTTGAATTATATAGGCCACTTTGTATGGGGTTAAGCGTACTCCTGTGTCCAACAGTTGTTAGAGTGTTTTGAGGGATCCTAAAGAGCTGTTAAAATTTTCAAGCAATTGTAAAAGATCTTAATGCACTACAGAGGCCAGCAAGAGGAAATGCATGAAATTTTGACTTTTCAAATAAGATCCAAAGTTCTGGTTGCTTTTGAGAACTAAAACACATGAGTAACATGGGGATTCCTACGGGACCATACTGCTCCCAGCAGCCCTCCAACAACCTGCCCAATACCTCCCCTTCACATCGTTCCCTTTGCCCCTCTTCCATTCCTGCAGCTCTTGGAAATTCTTGTGTAATTTGTCCCCTGCCATAGGAGTTCCCCACTTATTGAACACTGTGGTATTTTGTTTAGTCCTCATGGTAATCTCTAATTCGAACATTAACCAGGACCATAGACTAAAAACAGGAAAACACAGTCACGAAGCATCTATGGTGCTAAAGCCAGAGGGCACTTCTCCTTAGCCTGCCTCAGCATTATTTTGCCTTTCAGAGTATCTGTGCTTCCAATTGCAAGGGCTTCCTCTATAGGTACACTTTCTTCTGGCTGCCTAATTGTGTCATTTGCTTGGCCTGTTGGTGATTGCTGTCCAACTCAAAATTCATACGTGCAAGGCATATGTGTGCTGCTGGGGCTCATGAAATCTGGAGGTAGCAGCATTTAGGAATCTTGAGGTCTGCATAGTAAAGGCCCAAGAGGGCTTTGTGGGGAAAAAGAGGTAAAGCTGGCTGCTGAGGTGCAGAACAGGAGATGAGGCTTGTAGAGAAAAGATGGAAAGGGAGCCTACGAGTGGTTTGGTTTTGGCTTGTAGGGAAGGGAGTCTAGGGGTGGTTTATTTGTGGCTTATAAGGAAAAAGACTGGGACAGAGAAGAGGATAGAAGCTGCGGCATGGTATGCTGAGCAAGGAAAAAGAGTGTCCAAATGTGAGAGAGTCCAAGTTTTGGTCAAGGGTTGGGAAAATAGCCCAGACTGACCCTCACAGCTTTGTGTGCAGGATGAATGCTAGGAAACAGCCACGTAATGAGATAAATACATCTAATTTTAGATTTAACTTGGTAAAGCTTTGTGTCTTATGTGCTGCAGAGGGGAGTTTTAGCCAGAATCAAGGAGAACATTTCTGTACATTTCTACTTCTTTGCAAGTTAGAGGATTCCTAAGCGGTTCTTTCTTCATGGTGTTTATTTTGCAGGAGTAAGGAGATGAGGAGAAATCTATTGGTGTGGACTTCTGTGCACTTAGCCACAGATTTGAAACGCTTGATGCTGCAGAGTCCATTTCAGCTTACAAGGGGTAGTTGCACAATCTGATTAAAACCTAGACAAGGGCATCAAGTTACCTGATAATTCCAGTTGTTTAACAGCCTCTGAAAGTCTTTTTCTGCCCTCCTCCTACCAACCCCTGCAGCTGCCATTGGTGATCTCCGGGGACCAAATGAGTGGTGAGGGGGAGGGAAATCATTAAAAAAAGAAAAGGGAGGGGGTGAAAAAAAGGAAAAAATAAAAAAGGCAAAAGTTCCACTAGCTAGCTAACCTGTAACATTTGCTCTGTGTTTCTAATTAGTCTGCTGTAGCTGTATGTTCATTCTTACATTACCAACTGACTGTCAGATAGGAATCTGAAGCAGGCCCCAGTAGGGCTTTACGCAAATGCAAGAGACAAAGGCCATGGCAGAAAGAGACTCCTTGGGCTTGAGCTATTGCTAATGAAATGCTTCTAACAGCCTGTCCCTGGAATATGATGGACCTACCAATACTTGGAAACCAAGGCTAGCTGCATGGAAATCTTATTCACAGCTCAGAAAAGTCTTCCAAAAATATTTTTGGTCATGCTAATTTCTCTGGACTTTAAAAGAAATAGTTTTGTTTATTTTAGTATATCACTGTGGCTTAGCACACAGCTTGACACTGAAATCTTGTAAAAGAAAAACACTTTTTTTTTTTTCCCTCCTTTAGAGTCATTATTTGAAAACTCAAAGAATAGAGTCCAATTAGCTGCATTCTTTCTTCTTTTTTTTTTTTCTGAGTGGGAGCCCATGGATAATCCATGACAATTTTTTGTGATTAAGCTGGTTATGTGGACTGGTAACATTCCAAATCAGCTGTGAAGTGCTGAGTGCACAGTTTTAGGAACACCGCCTGTACCCTTTTTGGAAAGGTAGTACTGAGTGGAAAGCACTTGCATTAATATCTCGACTGTTTATCCATGAACAAATCTCTTACTATCTTTCTGCCATAGTTGCTCATGTGTAAAGTGGGAGTAGTGTCGTCTTCTGCCTTCCATACTTGATATGTTTTAAGATTGTAAGATCATCTTTCAAGGACCACCTCTTAAACTATATATGTGTTATTAGCCTTTGCTTGGGGACTGAGCGGACACAAGTAATAATAATGATGATGACCTTCAGGACCTGAACTGAAATGAGAAAGCTAAAATTATAAATGGAAGTGAGATTATCGGTTTGTTTTGGCTCCTCTGTTGCTTATACCATCAAATATTAGCTGGAAGGCCCTGCCTGAGGAAGGCCTGCTCCCTAAATGCAAAGGATGCTATAGATCAGCAATAAGCATATTGATATGCATATGAAAAGGAGGCTCTTTGCATCCTCTTGATGGCAATCTTCCTGACACAAGCATCCTACCTGTCAAATTCACAAAAATCAGCACAGGTAAAAGCATCATTATACTATATTTCTGCTTGCAAAAATGTAAATATTAAAGGTCTTGGGAGCTTGATGCAGGCAACAATTGACAGCTCGGCCCCAGATAAAATTTGCAACCCAAATCAACAAGGCAGATAGCGCTGGTAGATCAGATGACCATCTTAGCCTACTAGCTGCAGGTTTTAGGTTTATACTGCTCAGAGCATTAAGTATCCAAAGCATTTGTAATGGGTTATACTTGCAAACACATGACCTTTGCTGCTACTGGACAGGCCCTGCTGTCTCATCCTGTTTTAAGCATTAAGGTTGGGTCTGAGGGAATAATGTCAAAGATGTGAAGAGTCAGGATCTGTTTCTGAACAACTAACTGGACCTGTGTCATTAAAATGCATCTTGTCTGACCTCCCTGCATGAAATGAGAAAATATAGCATGTAGAGTACTACATCAAGTAGTATTTAGAAATAGTAGTTGAATATTTTCAGTATGAGGGTATTTTTAAAGTCACATTTTGCTTATGCTAGAATTTGGCTGCATCACTTCCTAAGACTTATCCTGCAATTTTGAAATCTTCTAACCAGTGCTCAATGCTACAAGATAATACGTAAACTGTGCAAATGAGGCAGGGAAACAGCTATTCTCAACTATGGCTTAATTTTAATGTGGGTTGTTCAGTGTCAGTTTAGGAAGCTCATAGCCAGCAAGTCCTTTACATGGCTTAATATTCCTGTTCGAAGTACACTATCCCATTGCAGTCAGCTCACTGCTAGAAGAACTTCAGAAAATTGAAGTAGTCCAGTGAAGGGAAAAAAAACCCAAACCTAAAACCCACCAAAAAACAAAGAACATTTGGCAGTTGCATTGGCTCAGTCTACAGAATGATTTAAGAATCTGAATATTCAGTATAGTTGTGTTAAGCAAGGGATGATGCTACAGTCTGAATATTTGAAAGGCATAGGGTTGGTTTGTACCTTCTAAATTCTCCTTCTACCTTGTACATACCAAGATAGATTTCTGTCTATCAGCCTAAGAAGGTAAATAAAATGTGCATGTCTAATTTATACCACCTCATCATTTTGTGCTGAACTCAGTGACTCTCTGATCTCCAGAAGAGAACTCTTGCAAATATTTTCTTAATATCATAGCTCTGTGCTGTAGCCTATGAGTATGGCTGATCTAATTCAAGGCAAGCTGGAAATGATAAATATGTCTTTTGAGCAGGTGTAGTTTAGTGGAAAATTTCACTTCATTTCCACACCTCATTTAAATTTTATGCAATGTGTACCTGGCCCTCAGCTTTTCTTCTCTGTCTTCTGAAAAGTAGGCAGATAGAAAAAACATGATGGATTTTGCCTGATTTAAGTGTTTTTTTTAAAGGAAACCTCTTGCATTGCAACAAGGAGATAAAAGGTAAATACCGAATCAGTAGCCCTAAATTTGATGGAATAAGAGTGTCTAATAAGTGTTTCTTGTGTTGCACAGTCTTTGTGGGGTTTGCTGCTGTTTTTCATTTTTGGAGGCTTATTTTAATTTAAGGACCAAACCAACCAAAAGAGGGCCTGATCCTGTTCACTCATGTCAATGGTAGGAGAAGCAGGCCCTGGGAGACCTGCTGCTCATTTGCAGCAGATGCCATTTTGAAATCGTCTGACTTTCCCAGTAGGATAAGCTGCAAGAGCTATGTTGGTTGCATATAAGAAAACACTTCATATCTTGTTTTAATCTGGCCCATCATTCCAGAAAGTAACTCTGACATTTAACCATTGATGATACAGTAGCTGAAACTAGCAGTGCAGTAAATGGCACCCCTTAGACAGGAAAGGGTGACATTAAAATCATATAGTACCCATATACGACAAGAAAAAAATATCAGTATGTTGATAAAACACATTATATAAGTGTTTGGGTTTTAGAGGCCTATATTAATGCATATAGTAATGTTGGCAATTCACTTGTTGGTGAAAGGGAAGAACAGGCATGAAGGGTTCGTTATGCTGGTTGGCTGGGCTGATGGACTCAAATTCAACACTTGCCATTTATGAAAAACAGCTACCCTCACTCACCTGACTCTTTCCCCTCACATAATTAATGTGCAGCACAGAGCTGTGTTTCAAGAATATGTATAATTTTTTTTTCTAGTGTTCTAGTAATGCAGGAAAGGAGATCTGCAGATTCATTTCCTTTTAAGCACGGTCTTGTGGGAGGTTGGTGTCAATGCTGCAGTGCATTGGTGCAGAACAGTATGACTTCTGAGTGTGTGTCCTGCCTCTACAGCAATCACGTTAGCTCCAGTTTCCCTTGTGAATACTCTGAATCACCTGCGGGGTCATTGAGAAGTGTAGTGTGCTGGTAGACATCTCAGAGGCAAGTTCTCTGAAACAGCTGAATTTCACTTGTGAATTAATACAAACCAATGAACTCATAAGTCTGTTCCTGGAGCACTTTTGGCTCATTGACTGGCAGTTTGTACAGCAGAAGAAAGCAAAGACCTATGTTTAAATGCTTACTATTTTGATTTTTTTAAAATTATGCGATCATAAATACATATACCTATATTCTCCTTTCATTTGTCTAAATACAATGTAAGAATGTCCATATTTTTTTTCAAGTCAAAGGTCCCTCTGACTTCTTACTCTCCCACTGAGATTGATTATCTTATATAATGAGTATGTTATAGCAGATGCGAAATAAGATTAGGAATGATTTATGTTAAGGGCCAGGGTACCGTTGTTGTAGGTATTGTAATGACTTCAAGCTGTTACTTTATCAATCACTTAAGCTGTTGTCAAGGTGATAGCTCAAAACTCTTAAGTTCAAAGTCCAAAATATCACCCCACATTCAAAGATTTCAGTATAATAGCTCCTATATTCTGACATCTCTATGTGTGAAGATGTGAGCATCTTCACAGCATAGCATTCCTTCTAGGTGACCCACTGAAGTACTGTAAAGATACATTATAACTCTGTATCAGAGTTTTTCCAATGGGTTATTCTGAGTTTTTGTATGCATTAATTTCATCAGGTTATTGATCTGCTTTTTGGGCTCTCTGTTGGTTTATAAAATGCCCTTTTTCTTGATAATTAACTTTTGCAGCGTTCCTATGGAGAAGGGAAATGCTTTGTCTCTTTTATTCTAAGGAAAAACAGATTCCAGAGGATGTTGTTTTCCAAAGCTCCTTCGTCGTGAGACACCAAGCTCTTGAAGGAATCACAGACATGGAGTGAGAATTGCAGGGAAGCTGTGTCCTCTCCACCGTTCTGCCAAGCAAGCGTCTTTTTGTCTCTTTTGGTTCCTAAATATCTTTAGCAGTGTGACTCTAAAAGATTGATAGACATCTTCAAAGGCATTTTGGTGCCTTGCTCTCACTGAAATAAAGCAGGAGCAAATCAGTGAGCTACCAGAAAGGATCTGGGCTTAAGTGACGTGCTAAAAATTGCACAGGAAGTCTGTGGCAGAGCCCCGGATTGATTCCATATCTCCTCGGTCTCAGCATAGGGCATCCCACAAACCATGTGTGTTAAAGATTTATCAGCTGTTGTTCAGTGTTGCTAAAGACAGGAAGAATGCTCTCCTCTCTCCAGATGGGTAGGCTTGCTGTATTTTAACTGCTTTTCTTAGGTTATGGAGCTTTCATGGTAGACATAGGGGTTACGCTATATTTTATATGGCAATTCTGCAGTTGGCACTTTAGTGCCCTGACATTCTGAGTCCTGTCTCAAGCCTATATCTACATCGAGGCACTTATTCCAGACACGTAATTACCACACTGAACTGTGTTACAAAAGGAACAGTTTCTGTGGAACAGCACAGAAAAGCTGTCAAGGCAACAGCATTCATAACATGACCTTGCAAAAATATTCAGAGGAATAGACTTCAACTTAGGCTCATCGCTGCCTTTGCAACACCTTATCTTCTGCTGGTAGGCAGGTCTGTCTTATCTTCTTCTGTAGCAATGGACTGAATGGATTTATTGATTTAGATCCTCATACTCTGAGAGAAGACCTGAATTTTTTTCCAGCAGTAAGTGCCTATATCATGCAGAAAGGCAATTCCTGAGGGCATACGTTTTTGATTGAGCTAAACTTCCCTAACCATAATCCTTCCATGTTCTTCTGAATTCCAGATGATGAATCATCCTGCAGAGCTCAGTCAGGACAGTCCACTTTCCTTCTGCTTCTTATTGTCTCTGTCCCAAAGAAGTTGAGTCACCCTCTTGTAATGTTTGGGTTTTTGTTGTGTTTTGTATATTTTGGCTACCCCCAAAAAAGGAGGCCTGCCTGACTTCATTCTGACATTTCTTTCACAACAACGTGGCATAGTTGTGCATTTTGCCTTGGTCTTCCTATGAATGTTTTTAATGGCACAGCTTTCTTGTTACCAGTTCAGATTTCAGCAGCATGCACCGATGGCACATGATGAAGCGATAAACCTTCCCTGTAGTGGCATTTTCATAAGTCTATCTCTTAGGCAAAGCCCCTAAATCTTGGCAATCTCTTTAGTGCGTACGCTCTGCTATTAAGCACAAGCTCTCTTCTCCCCAGAGTGGACTGCAGCCTCTATGGTTGGGTGGGTAATAAGATACTGCTGATATATTTCAGAGCAAGGTGCACTTTTACTTTATTTATGAAGATAGACATGCTGGTCGAGGGCTTAATCACAGCTGATAAATCATTTTGAGAAAGCCTATTAGAACCATATGCTGATTCTTTGTATTAATATGGTGTGTCTGTTTCTAGTCTAATAAGGCAGAGTCTCTTCCCCCTCTCCCTTCCCCCTGCCTGGTGTGTGAACTATTTATCTGTTTTAAGTGATATTGCTTGCTTGGGGGCATTTTCCTCTTTAAGAGGTATCGTTAATAAAGCAAGGGGAACAGAGGAGAGAGGGATTCTCGCTCTCCAGAGTGAGCAAAGTTGCCTGTTTTCGGTCACCTTTGTTGAGATGGAATTGCAGAGCAAAGGTCCAAAAGCTTAGACGAGGAAATCTATAGGTTAAAGACTGGAGAACCACAGCATGGCCTTCACGGGAGCATAAGGTTGTCATTTTGGCCCAGGTGGTTACAATCCCAGAGCCCGAAAGCCGTGAGGGAGTGGGTACGCTGACATTTCGGTTACCTCACCTTTCCCTCACTCGGAGCGGGCTGCTGCGGGAACAGGTTCCACAGCCATCTAATGAGATCCACATTGGTGAAGTTATTCCGTGCCAAGTCCTATTTATCATTAATTGGTGGGTTCGCTTGCAGATCTTTCCTATTATTTGCTGATTATACCCTTACACGTTTTATTATCTTGCCAAAATTCAGATGCTAATAATTTCTTGATTTATTGTTTGTTTATAACTCTGTCTACTGCCTAAATGAATGTAGTTAGAAGATTTCAAAACAGCAACAGCTCTTATGCTGACTGGGTTTCTTTCACATTTTGCACATGGCAGTCGTCTATTTATAAACCTCCGTAGGGACTCCTAAACCTTTACAGTTGGGTTCCTCCCTCCACTTCAGCCCCTTTTCTCCCTTGCTCCCGCAAGGCAAGTCTTGTTTTCCTGGCATAAAGACAATGATGGTGATTGTTACATGGAGAAAATGTCCACAAGCTATGAACCGTGGGTGAGGATTTTTAATTTGTACCTCAAGCAAAATAAAGTGGAAATTAGAGACATCCAGGAGGGTAAGGGTATTTTCACCAGAAGGTAGGAGATCCTGATCTGAGTTGCTGGTATTCTTTAGTCTTACAAAATGTGAAACCGAAAAACTGAAAACTCTCTTTACACCAGTTGTGTGCACTCTGTAGCATGACCCGTTTCCAGTACCGTACAAAATTACTGTCTTTCTAAAAGCCCCCAAACATGACTGTTAAATCTGAAGTACTTCGGAGTAACAAAAGGAATAGTGGAGAAGAGAAAGAAGCCAGAACAACTGAGCACGTGCCATGGCAGTTAATGAATGCTACTGTTGGATGTATAGCCTCATACATCTCTCGGGCTGTTCCATTGACTTTAATGGAATTTGAATTTTTAGCCTATTACAACTAGGCAAAGATCTGAAGGGAGAAAAACCTTTGCTCAGAGACTAGAAAAAAAAAAAATGTGGTCATGAAGTGATGTGAAGTGTCTGCGTACTTGCTGATGTCATGATAATATGTAAAAATAAGGCCTTTTAAAAACTGTACTGGGGAGCAAAAAAATAAAAGTACATTTTAACTGTTTACTTATTCTAGTTTCTCTCTCACATGCTTCTCTACAGAAGCTGCCAAGTCCACTCTTAAGCGATAAGTATCAGCTTGCTTTCTTCCCTAAAATGTGAGTAAACTGTGTGTGGCTCGGTCTGGTCCCTGGGAAGGGAACAGACATCGGTTTGCCATGTGAATGTACATGTCAAAGAGCAGCTCTGCCAGCCAGTCTGGGGCTGGGTGGGGACAGACACAGGGAGAATGAACTCAGTGTTACAAACTGTCTCTTTTGAATTTCTACAACCTATTAGTCACAGCAAGCTGCCCTTATTGATTTTGGTAAGAGAGGTCACTTTTAATCCTCTAAAGTGGAGAGAGCTGCATGCATTCTCCATAGCATGACATTAAAATTGACACAGCTCTGCATCAGTTCTGTGAAAATGCCCTAAACCTAGATGGATTATTGCCTCGCCTTTTAAGGGATACAGGCTGCCAACCAGAGCATGCTAACCTAGATGAGGTGTAAAAGCTTAAAAATACTTGACGAAGAAAGCACAGCCCAAAAAAGCATGCTAAGAAAGCTGTCCCTGCAGAAACAGGCCATTAGTCTTAAGAAATTTTATTTTCTCCTTTTTTAAGAATTAAAAATATCAACACAGGGTAGTTGAGATTATCATATAAAAGAACAAACAAAAGCTGACCTTACTCTATGATTATGAGGAAAGCTTTATTCTGGCTGATGGCCCTTGCTAGTTTTGTTTATGTTCTTTAGAGAACTAAATCTTTGAATACGATTAGAACAGTCCAACTCGAATCTTAAGTGTGCCTCAAAATAAACAGCAGAGGTGAACTCTCAGCAGTTTTCTTTTCATCTTTGTTATCCCTGCCCTGACCTGTTTTTCCTGCCTAATGATCATTTGTGGCATACTATTATTAAGAGAAATCTTCTTGATGGAAAAATATGCTTAATGGGGATAGGAAAATTGTTGTGAGCCTGGAGAAGTATTTTTTTCTTTTCTGTAATTCCAGAAAATGACCACTGCGTCTCTTGATTTTATGCTGGATTTTATTTGGAAATTTTCTGGAGGTCTTGCTGATTTTCCTGTGAGTCTCAGTAAAAATGTACAGTGTGATGTTTAGAGAAGTTTGTTGGCTTGTTATGTAAGCTTTGTGTTCTACCTTTTCATTAGTTGTAGCTTGCTCCAGTATATCTTATTAAAGGTTAGAAATTCCCTTTCTAAATAAAAGACATCTGCAAAAGGAACTGCAGTAAAAAAACCAAAACATTACGGCACAATGTTAAACTTGAAGCTGTGTAGCCTGTAAGTGTAATGTGTGTGAAGATGGAGGTGCTTGACTTCCATGCCATAGCGCCTTTCAATAAGCTAAAAGTATTCTACAGTTGTTAGCTGAGTAGGTCTCACCTCCTTCTCAACAGAGATTAAAATATGCGTGTGTCTGTCTGGGCAGCGTGGCTTCCCCTCCTACATTAGGAGAGATTTACTCTTCCTCCTCTTCCTCCCTCACCTGAGGGAGGGTGGTGGGTGGCGTTTTCTCTGTGTTTGTGGGCTTACCAAGACACAGGGAAATTCAAAGTAGGCACAGAAAGGGAGCTGGCTTTTGGCTTCACCACTGTCAGTAGAAATGGTGCAGTAGTGGCACCTGGAAGAAAAAGCTGCCCCCTCTGCGGATGGTGTGTGCTTCTATCTGGCAGTTTATTTTTGCTTTGCTACTTTTCTTTCCCTATCAAGGGAGAAAGAAAAATAAGATATGTTGCTAGTCCCTCCTTCTTTATGTTGGAAGAGTCCTCCCTGATTTCCGAATGCTATATGGGACAGAAGGGAGAGAAATGAGATGATGAGAAAGTATCGGCTGATGAAAGGAAGAAAGGAATGAAAGGAAGAAAAGTACCTTTCACTTTTACTTGTATAAAGGACTTATTCCTATTCCAGGTCAGACCTGGTGGGGAAAGTGGAAAGGAACATTTACACTGAAGATGAGGAAAAGCAATGTTAATCAGATGTGGAGAAAGCTGAGGGCTACCATGAGGCAGTGCAAGGGAAAGAGAAAGATGAAAGAAAGAAAGAAGGATCACCACTTATACGAGGCAGACAGTAAAAAGCCAGTTTTTTGTTTTCTGAGAACTGGGGTATTAAAATATCCCTGTGATGTACTTGTTAGCAGAATTGAGGAGTGTGGAAAGCATAATTTCCTTTTTTCTCCCCCCCCCGGCCTCCTCAGAAAAAAGAGAGAGGGGAAAAAAAAAAAAAAAAAAGAAACTTGGCTTCAAGGAAATTGAGTTAGTTTCTCCACTTAATGTTGAATTGAGATGTCAAGGGATGTGGCTGTACAAGAGAAGAGGAGAGATAGAGATGCTCAGTTGATGTGGAGTATTAGAATAGTTCTTCCCTGAAAAAGAGGAAGGGAGAGTCAGCCTGGATGCTGCTGTTTCTGCTTTCAGTGGTCTTTATAAAATATTCTTTCTCTCATCACACTCCTGTCTTATCTCTGAGATCTATATGTATGTTCCTTGGGATGTATAGATCTATGTAAGGCCTGTTTCTCTAATGTCAAGTAGTTACCATAGTTCTCTCCCATTTATGCTATTTTTTTCTTCCCAATACAGTAAACTCAGGCAAGTGTAAATGCCAACATATATGTTTCAGGAAAACCAGGAAAGCTATTAAGCATATTACACCTCTGCACATAAGTTCTTATTTTGTGGATTATTGTTTAGCTGGAATCTTTTTCAGGTACAGTTCCCTTATCCCAATTTCTTTTCTTTGCTTCATCCATCTCAGCCAGTTAAATGTGTATATAACTGATTTTTCTGAAATGGGGCCAAAGTCCGTGTACTTCAATAGCTCTTAAACATGTGGTTAACTTCAAGCATGTGTGTAGGGGTTTGCTGAATAGAGATAGTTTGCTGAATCAGGACTTCCCAACACTAAGATTTTAAATTGCAAACAATCCTCTATTTTAATGTATTTTAACTACTGCCTCCCATGGACTATAGGTAACTGTTGTTACTTGAGTCCTGCAGGTAAAGAAAGTTATAGTTGGTAGAACAGCAATTTAAGGGTAAAAACAATCTTTCTGATACCCTGCTGTGAGAACTATTTTTTTACTTCCTCCTAAAAAATAACTTAATTATATTACATGAAAGGGAATAATGGTTGGAATTTCATGTTATGATTAAAAACTTATTTTCTGGAGGAACAAAAAAGATCTGGTACTTTAAAAAAAGTTAATTTGTTATAGCTTTTTAAATTTTTTTTTTCTTGAGATTTCTGTACTTTCTAACAAAAAGTGGTGCTAAGATGGTAGTATATGTATGCCATTATTAACCAAATAAACATGAGGCACCTATCCAGTCTTCTGGATACATAAATTTGTGTGATTTCTTGAGAAAGTACTTTTAAAGAACAATAAAAGTGGAGGGGGGGGAAAGCCCAAACCAGAAAAGCCCCACCAAAACCCCAAAGCAAATGAACAAAAATCCACTTGCCTTTCTCATTCACTTGCATCCTTCTGTGTGCTGAGATAAATGGGATAGGGCTGCCTGGCCCATGTTGTTTTGGTTTTCTCCATCCTGGATGACAGGTAGGGTGGGGTGGAAAGTAGGTTCCACAGAGCAAAATGCATCTGTTGGAAGGTGCAGGCAAGGGGAAATCGGCAGTGAGGGAAATGTGCCTTTCAAAATACTGTTTAATAAGCTATTAGTGATGGAGTGCTCAAATTACCTTCTTGATGACGGTCAGGGAAGAAAAAAACCCATATTAGCCTATTGTAGTTGATACACTTAATACAGTGTTTTAAAACAAAGTGTTCTTCCCTTGTTTTCATGTAAGGTGATAAGACTTAAAAATCTAATTGGGCTTTCCCCTTCTTCTCTTACCACTTTTCAATATTCGCTTCCTCACATTCCATCTTCAAACCAGCTAATCTCTATCCCCTTCTTTTTGAATTGTATTATCCTGACAACACAGCAGTGAAAAGAGCCGAGACTGCAGGACTTCTAACAATGCCGGAGGGCCCCAGGAATAGGAATGTCCTGAAAAAAATGTGCTCCCATCCAGCTGCCCTTCATATTGTTGTCTCCCTATCCAATTTACTAGAGAATTTCCCACTGGCTCTTGGCTCTTTCCCAAATGAGAATGTAATCTTTTAAAGATTACACTGCATAATGGAGGGACAAGGAGCTCTTTATTAACGGGGATGGGGAGTCACTTGCTATTAGGCAAGGGAGAGGGATGGGCTGTAGTAGTTTTGTGAGCTCTGCTTTCTGCCCCTTCTTGTCTCCTCAGTGATAGGATGGCAGGTTGGGAGTGGGAAACTGCTGCAGCTGCACTGTAGCAAAAGAAATAATTGAATGTAGGTTATGATTATGGCAATTACTTTTATAACGTGAGGGATTATACCATAACTATTATATTGCCAACAAGATTAAATTACCAGCCTAATACCACAGCATGTTTTCCAAGAAAATAAAGAAATCTGCTTGTTCCAGAGTTGATGCATTTGAAGACTTAATACGGTGTGAAAAAGCTGAGCAGCTAAGGAACCTAACGTGCTGTCTGTATAGATGTTGTCTGGATCAGATCCCTGTCACTTCAACTTCCATGAGCTGTGCCAGCTAGACACCCTCACCCCTTTTGGGATGTAAAGCAATGTGGTACTCTGGTGATTTTAAATGCTCTTTCTCTCTCCTGTCAAGCAGATAAGCTTCTGCCAGTAGTAGTTAATAAAGAGATAATCAGGAGTTATTCTTGCAATGGAGAAATTTTAAAAACTCCGCAATGGGACCAGGGCTCATGTAAGCCCACTGAACTGGTTGGAAAGCTTAAACTTCAAAATATTTTCATACTGTACTCCCCTTTTACTACATCTCTTGAAAATGTTACTCAATACAGAGGATATATATACGTAAAACAAGGTAATCTTAGGTCACTTAAAGTGTGAGGTCAGTTTTGCTGAAGTTGTTGAATGTTGAAGTCTGCAGTGTGATTCCCTGCCCCCTACCCGCCTCCCCCTTCATGCATAGCAAGGTTGTAGATGAGATTCTGTCATATAGATAGTACAGATATAGCTTTGTATAGACTGGTCATGATAAGAATATAAGCTAAGTTAATTATGCAGGAAGAGCAGTTTCCTTTTGTTCGTCAGCTGGAAAATGAGTAGAAAATTAAATTTTGGAGAGTTCAGAAATATATCATGTGTTGATCATTACCAGCAAATTAACTGGCTTCATGGAAGAGCCAATGTTCTGATTCCAAAGAGAAATGCAAGTGAACAGTATAAGTCTATAAATATGTTTATTAATTTTTTATATTCTATGTGCTGAACAGTATCTTAAACAGTTAATTTTGGTTTTGTTAATTTTCATGTGTTTCATACATTTCATAATTGGTTATGTACATTTAAGTCTTCTCGTGCTGTTGTGCTTTATGAAGATACCTGTTATCACACAAAGCTATTTGATACATTCAGAAATACTGGATATGCATTTGTAAATCAAGCTTTTCTTCCTCTGTTTCTTTTCTAGTGAAGAACTGGAGTTATGGATAACAAATTGAAGTCAAACAGGAACACTTTACTGTTGCTTTTGGCAGAACACAAACCCTCTGAATGGCAGGCTGTACCCTATTTTATTTTTTTTTCCCCTTCCTTTCTTTCTGAGTCTTTAGTGTACAGAAAAAGAAGTGAATATGATTTCATGGTGCTCCTATGCTGAACCTTTGTGTCTTATAGGCTGCAGGTCTGACCAGTGTGACATATGAACTGTTTGCCTCCATGACATGGACTCTTTGCTTTTTGACCTTTCAATTCATACGAGCTTGAAAGAGTCACCTTAGGCAAGAGGTGCTCTCAGTTACCTTCTGGGATTGAGAGCCACTGGGCAGTGTTAAGAAGTTGGTTTCGTAATTTCCTTGTGATGTCTAACCAGGCTAACAAGGTTATACCTCTATTTGCGAAGTGCAAAGTGTCTTTTTGTCGAGTGAGGGTATCTTTCCATTCCCTCCCTTGTCTTGTATCACTTTCAGACACAGTCCCTACGTTCCCAGTGAAACATCCTGTATTAATCTCCTCTGAGGGCTTTGTAAGGTTTGTCCCAGGTGCATTAGATCCTCCCTCGTAGGAACAGTTGCACAAGGAATCAACTTATTTTCTTATGTCTCCTATGCCAAGGCTTCTTATTAAGTCTTTGGCTGGTGCTTGCTTTTAGAAAGGTTTATGGCAGATCTGCCAGAAGGTTGCAAAACGCTAGCTCCTCATAGTGACATACGTACCCACCAGGCAAGCGTTACCTTTCACAGGCTGCTTGGAGGGAATCATAACCCATGGAAAGGGGTGACCAAACGCCCAAGGGCCATACCTCAAGCTGTCACAAGTGTTTCACTGGTTCTTGCTGTTCATTGGCTTTCCTGACCTCTGTGCATCACATGCTTAAGCACCTTCTTAAAAGTCAGACTATGGCTCAGGTTATTAACTGCAGGCAGTAGCGCGACGTGATCTGCTGCAAACTGTAAAGTCAGTGGTACAGATTTGTGTGCACTTCTGTATGTGCCCTCTCACTGTGAATAGGTAATAAAACGCTAACATTTCAGTGTGATTTTTTTTTTTTTTTGGTTGTTGTTGTGACCCTGTGTTTAACTGCCATAAAGACACAGGTGTCAGATTTTTGAAGTTATCTGAGTAGTACTGTAATACCACCTAGAGATACTGGCACGTCCAGCAGCTACTGCAGTAAAGTTTGGGTGGTTTTCATGCTGATGCTGATCCTAGAGCATAAACTGGATTGAATAATTGAATATCATTCTGTCTTTCTGTCTGTCTGTTTGGGCTTTTTTGGTTTTTGGTTTTTTGGTTTTTTTTCTACAAACATCCCAGTGGAATTATTTTTAAAGCCAAGGGGAAATTTCTGTAAGACCTTCTCATAAGCCATATTTTTGTTTTTTTCTTGTTTTTCTGCTGAACTGTAACTTCCCTAACTGTCTTTTTAACACTTCCAAACCTTGCTGCATTTTTCTGTCAGTCTCTTTGTCAGTTATGTCGAAATCAGTTTCAAAACCACAGCCGGAACCTTTATTTACCAAAATATTTATCTTTCAGTTTAGCCTGGTGGGAGACCAAATACATCTGAGTTCAAGTAGCCCAACAAGTTAGCTTCTTTTTATCTCCTCTCTTACAGCACTGGCCATGCAAATACTCTTAGCTTGCCCTAAATATTACTGGGGAGGCAGAGAAGCATGTAAAGGTCATTACTGTGGTTCGCTTGATGGACAGTAGTTTATTATAAACTACTGTGACTCAATTGTTTTTGATACTCTGTTTATCATATCTCAACTGAAAGATGTTAGGGAAGCTTCTGATCTTCCCAGCAGTTGGAAGAGCCACATCTTGTGAGGGTTTTTTTCATGATACAATACGGACTGTAAACTGTTTGCATGAAGCATGCTATTTGCTGCATGCCTGTAGAAGACCAACATTTCTGAGCCCATCTTTAAGTAATACTGTAGTGCATAAAGCTCCTAAATTATGACCCTTATTTTTACATTGAATCTTTTCAGCTGGATGATTTTTTGTTGCTTGAAAACAATAGGTATTTTTGTAATACATGAGTATAACA
Organism: Phalacrocorax carbo; assembly: GCF_963921805.1. Taxonomy (NCBI): domain Eukaryota; kingdom Metazoa; phylum Chordata; class Aves; order Suliformes; family Phalacrocoracidae; genus Phalacrocorax; species Phalacrocorax carbo. The sequence goes on along the minus strand of NC_087514.1, from coordinate 130,135,102 downwards.
TAGAAAACGTGTTGCAGTTCCTTTCGATGATTTTGTTGCTTGATATAGTGACATGGTACTAGCATCTAACAAGCAAATACGTTTCTGTGGTGTTTTCAAAAGCATATGAGAAACCATATGTTTTCATAGGAAAACAGCTGTTACCAAGCATATGCTTTCGTAGATAGAGTGACAGTTATTAAAAGGGCAAGGTAGGACCACAGCTTGTCTTTTAAGTTGAATAAAGCTGGCAATAACTGTCACTTCGAATGTGCAGTGGCGCTGTGTGTAGATATTGCCATGTAGAGTTGTAACTGGAAGGAGAGAGCGAGATTAATCACCATAGTCTGCAGCTTGGAAGAGACAATATAAATCTCTGTCCTGCTTTGAGCTGTGAATGCCTCTGTAGGAGTTATAGTAACAGACAAATTAGCATAATGTAATTGGCTGGCAAGGTCAGCCCCTCTCCAGGAGCATTAGCAATGTTTACTGTAAGAAGAGACAGACCAAGTATTGTAGGCTAGTACGTTGTCTGTCCTTTTTGAAGGAAGAATAATTATTTTGGACTCCCTACATCACAGACTCTTTACCATATCTTATTAAAATTCAGACTATCATATTTCTGCCTTAAAGCAAATAATCTAAAAGAACAACAAAGAATATACTATCACACAAATCTTTCTTTTTTTTCTTTGAACCTCATAGACTTTACATCTTTTTTTTGTCTGTCTTTCTTTCTCTCTTGAATAGCTTTTCTCTGAATGCTAAACTTACATACGCATCCCTGCCAATACCTCATAAATCTTGTTGGGAAGATTAAAATTTCTGGTCTTACTACATGGGACACAATTAGTAAATCCAGCCAAACTTACCAGCTTTGTTGTTTGGATCTCTTAAAAGTGTGAAACTCTGGGCAAAATGCTGGGCCAGCAAGCCAGACTCCCTGGATTCAGCTTTGCAAACCCTTTCACAGCTGTATATCAGAAATATGAGATGGTGCCCCACATTTTGAAGGAGACCTTGCATTCAGTCACAAACAGCACTGGCTTTTTAGCCTTTGATCTCAAATCTGACAGTTTGTGCCAAGTATTTGAAATGAGTTCAAGCATTCAGTTATGTTTGGGAAATGGCTTTCAGAATATCACACAGGAGTTTCATTGCCTTTTCCGATATAGCAATCACCAGGAATGCTGAAGGTTGTGCTATTTAGCAGCTACCTTCAGCTTAAGTCTTTAAAATACTGTCTGTGACCAGGAGTTGCCAGTGTACTTTTCCTAGAGAACTGGCAGACGGGCTAAAACATGCACAGAATCACCTTCAGAGCACTATCTTAGTGGAAAACCTATTTCCTTGTGCTTAGACAGTGTGATCCAATGGATTTCCAAAGCAGAGTCCTTTCCATGGTCTTCTGATGATGAAGAAAAACCAGACAGCAATTCCTGGACTCCACATCAGCTCTGTTTTGAGTCTTGTGTAGTAATAACTTCCAAGCTAACTGTAAGTTAGGTGGGTTTAAAATGAGCAATGTTGTTACGATGTTCAAGGGTAATATGCTGTTCTTTAATGCTGATACCCTATTAGCTAGCTGCTTTTGAGAACGGCACTGAGGTGCTACTTGTGCCGGAGTGGCGTTCCTGACTCTCTTGCCTATCCCTCAGCTTTCACATATCAGGTTGCTTTGTTGGTAAACTGACACCCACTTTGTAGGCAAAAGCTGCTGCGTGGAGAAGGGCACGCAGTGAGAGTTACAGTTCTCCACGTGCAGCTAGGTTGTTCCTCAAGGATGAGCTCCCACCCCACTTCGTTCATGGCTCAGCAGAAACTCCTGCTTTCCATAGCCTGAATTATGTTTTGCCTCCTTGTATGAAGTTGTCTATCTAGCTAGATCACACCATTACAGGAGGACCAATTGTTTATTACTTAGGGAAATGTGCATTGTGACTCCTCAGGTGGAATGAGGCCTCACCAGAGCATTTCAGAAGTGTGTGGTACTCTAAAGGAACAGTATGCAATTTCCTCAGGATGGCTCCACACCGCATTTAATTAACGGGACTGGAAGCATGTGCATCTGGATGATTGTTTGTCTGGTAGCATTATCAAATATAGTGCAGCTTGTTTGTTGTTCTCTCCATTTACTCCAGTCAGAAAAGAATCTAGGCCAAGTGTGTCCTGCTTTTACAATTAAGAATTTACTTTGTCCACCACCGCCGCCATGTACCCTCAGTAAGATTTTTAGCTTGACTCTTCTAAAATGGCTTGCGATTTTTAGTGCCCAGATTGGGATGTACAGCCAGGTATGCTTTAATGGGATCTAGTTTTCTGCAGACGATGAGCTCCTGTTCTCTGAAGAATAGATCCTCCAGTTCTATCTGGACCTGAGCATGCAGTAATTTCTTTGCTTTTACTAATTTACATGTCCCTCTCTGCACTCCTGTTTGTAGTCACCAAAAAACTGTTCTTTTGTCTTGTTATTCTTCTATTGGTATTCAAACTAATACTGAAAAGAGTTTTATTATGAAGTATCTTGGTTATGACCTCTTGTCATTTCTGTGAGGTTGGAGTTTAAATGCATGTTACTCTAAAGTCCTGTGGAGTTGTTCTCGTACCAAAAAACCCATTCTGCTCTGCCACTGCTGTATTGTATTGCCTTCCTAGGTAGGTATACTGTGTTGTCTCTAAAAGCTATTCACTTCTTGCCACTTCCAAGCCCTCTGTAGCTGTTGAATATACTTGTCCTGTTTTAGATGTAAGGCAGAAGAATGTGAAGTAATTTGCTCAAAGTCATGCAGTAAATCTGTAGCTGCGTGAGGAAACGGATGACTATGCAGATTCCGGTGTACCTGACCTGCAGAACACCTTTGGAGTCCAAGGAGTTATATTTCTGATCTCTTCTGCTGTCCCAGTCCTGGGAATTGATATGTCCCAACTCCACACCAGCTCCCTTACTTAGTTTATTTCCTGTTGACAGTAGCTCTTCTTTTGCTGATCCCCAGCAAGCTGTGCTTTCAGACCAAAGTCACATGCCTTCACCAATGGACATTCAACTGTATTTTTTTGCAGGAGGACTACTGTTGGTTTCTCTTTGTTCTAAGCATGTTTGTTCTCCTAGTCTTGTTGGTGTTTTTTTTCTGCCTGTCTGCCACTGCAGAAGGTAACTGCTAAAACCAAGGCAGAGATGGACAAGGGAAGCGTGTTTCTCCTTAACCAGACTGCAGAATGTCAGAACATCTTTGAGGATTCAGAGAATGCTTTCTTGTAAAACCTGTTGCCTGTATCCCTTGTTGTACTCACTGGAAGTGACCTTTTCTTAGCTAGAAGTGTATTTAACTCTTTTGCCTTCTATGTACACAGTCTGATTGCCTTCTTACCCTAATGTTTTAAGCTCTTACAGCTACAAAGATGATTAATTTTGTCTGAATGCTGTCAACTGATGAACCTAATTCTCTAAGTCCTTTCAGTCTAAGATCTAGTCTAAAATAGCTCTCCTCTCCCAAAACATTAACCTAAAATTGATTGAAACAATTGTGGATGCTGCAAAACTTCATGCTTGCCTTTGTAATTACTTCCCAGGAGGTCTGGGAACTTCATCCCAGCTTGATGCTTTGGAGTTCCTTGTATGATTTTCACTGATGAAAACTGATTTCCTACCAGTTCACTTGTCAACCCATTCCACTGGTTAGGCCCATGATCCATAAGCAGATGGTCTGTCTGGGTGCTTTTTGAGACCACTGTTGGCCTGGACTTCTGGACCTTTCCCAGCATTTTGTTTTAGTCCCCATGTAGCACTAGCCAGCCTGGCCCAACATAGATGCCACAGTGGGTTGGGGTCAAAAGAATATTTAGGAGATGCATTTTATTACCAGGGTAGCAGCATTTCCACTTGACTTCTTAGCAGAAAAGTTAAGCCTGCTGGTTTTCTGCTTGAAACTGCCTGAATGGAAAATCACTGGCTGTTTTGTTGCTACCATCTTTGCCCTCCTTTACCAACGGCTCTGTGTAAAAAAATGTTCTGGTCATTGAATGCAGTCAAGCAGCCATTGCTGTAACTCATGCATGATGCCAATAACTTATGCCAATGAAATCAATGATGAGAATTTCAAAGAAGCTTTAAATAAAATATAACAAATTTAAATGCCAAAGTGCTGTCTCTGTGAATTTGCTATTAACAGATTATAAATGGTTTGCATAATGTTGAAAAGCCTAGTGCCTTCAGTTAGCGGTATCAAAGGCTTGTTTAAAGCAATTCCTGGAGGATTGCCGCCCTCCCCCTCCAGCTTTCTGTTTCACGATGGATAAAAACAAAACTCCTTACAATAAAGAAAGGAAAGCCAGGTTTTCAACTACCCTCTGACTGGCCTCCAGATCTGGCAGCTGCTTTTGGATGGCTAATTGCTTGTCCTGCAAAAGTTGACGTGCACCTACTTTGAGAAGGTTCTTTGAGTACCTACTTTGTACGTGCATTCTGTCTGATTTACAAAAATGAAATGATAGTGCTGGATAAAACTCAGAGGAGAGTGGGTTTTTGTTAGTTTTTTTTTTTAAATTTTACTTTACTTAAAGTTTCCTGGTTTTCTGAATTCATAGATAAGTAGTAGATGCAGAGAAACGCTGCAAGATCGTGAATAAGACACTGGACTGGGAGAAAAAAGCCCTTCCATTGAGTCCTGAGTTTTGGCTGCACAAATCACTTACTTTTTCTCTTTCTTCCTTCCTCTTTCCTTGCTTTGTCTCTGGACTGTAAGGCTTGTGGGCAAGTATAGTCCATCAATGTGTCTATACAGATTTTAGCACAATAAGGCCTTGATTTCAGTTGAGGCCTCTAGGAATTACACCTAGTAAGTATAGTGTCAAATCTCTTTTCTTCCTTTTCATGTTTCTTACTAGCCCTCCTCCATTTGAAATTCATGGCAAGCTCCCTTGTTTACAGCAATCTAATGGGACTGTAATTGGGTCCCCAAGATAACATTACAGATTTAAGCCAGTTTTTCCTTAGACAAAGTTCTATGGAGAATGTATTTTCTTATAAACATGCTTCTTATAAAAAGGTTTGTTGTTTTGTGTTTATTGGTGTTCCATCTGCTCTAGAGAATACATTTGAGAAAAACTAGCTCCAGCATGGCATATAATGTTTCATTAGCAGGCATAACCTTGTTTATTTGCTTTTTAAAATTGTATTTAGAAAAGGAAATCAGTTTGCACCATTGACATGCTGCCAGGTTCCTGTTTATAAATGTCACAATAGGCAACTTAGAAGAAACGAAGTAGTCAGTTTATGGCTTTTGCATAAAGTATGACAGAACTGGGTAGAGCCAGGCAGGCAGTTGTACTTCCCCTGTTTTGCAGCCTCCCAATTAGCAAGACGCAGTGTGGTGTTAGTAGGGCAAAACACCCTGAGTGACCCAAACTGGGCTATGCACGCTTAGTGTTATTGACGTTTATTTGAACAGAAGCAGCTCTTTGTGCTATGTGGCTTAAATGACTATCTTGGGCAAGTAATTGTGTACGAAACAAGCAACCCTGAGGAAAATAGGAGATATCTGTAGGAAACTTCAAGATATAAGCATGCAATCTGATGTCATCTTTTCCCATAGAGAAGCTATTTCCTTTCAAACTCTGGTGAGACCAGTCTTCCAAAATTTCCTTCTCCTTTAAAATATATTCATTGCATTTCCTTTATATCCCTTTTTTCCTTTCCCCTAGTAAATGGTTTATCGTGGGTACGTCTGGTACATGCCATATATTACTTACTGGGTATGTAAAGAAGGCTTCATATGTCAAAAGCATAGTCTGGACAGATATGCTGAAAAGGGCATGAGGAGGGTAGTGGGGGAAGAGGGGAGGGAATCGTGGAAGACAAGGGTCATCTTTCAGTATTCATTTCTACTGGTAATTAGAGGGCACCACTGAATGTCTGTAATTAGATCATGTCACAAAAATTAAGATAAAAGACCAAAAATTCTAAATCTCCTGCATGTTGTTCATAATATCAGTGGAGTCGGGGCATTTCCTTAAACCAGCAGCTGAAGTGGAGGACAGGCAGGGAGGCTTAATGTGCCCGTGGAATAAGTTCATGTGCATTTTCCCCAGAAGGTGTGAGGAAGAGACTAGAGGAGGTGGCTGTGCTTCTGGCATCCAAGGGGCAGAGGCCAAGTGGAGGCACGTCAAAGGTTGGCCCACAGCACGAGCTGTGTTGAAGAGATTTTGTGCAGGGCTGTCACCCTTCAGGCAGCGGCCTTAAGAGGATTAGTAGCACTTAAATGGGCCCATTGGACTTTGAATTATGGTGGTGACTGCTGTAGCCTTGAGGTGGCGTATACCTGGCTTAGCACTTCATATGCCTGTCCTGTGTCTTGTGCCATGCTTCTTAGCAGCACCATGTAGTTTGCTGGAGATTAGCAAACTTGAGCTTTCATTTGCATCACTCTCTATCTCAGAAAGTCTTTCTGATAAGATAGTAACAGCTATTGAAAGAAAATAGGATAAAAAGAAAAAAAATATTATGTACGAAGTTTTTTTTGTTTCTGCCTCTTTAGTAGCAGCCAGCATGTTTATATATAAGAATAATTCATCCTAACTTGAAACAACAAGGAAGTTTCCCTGCATGTTCCAGCATAGATATTGAGGACAGAATTTTGCAAAGCTGCTGCCAGCCCCAGGACATGAATCTAATCTATTAATTAACAGTAACTGTCCACTAAGGCTCCAAAAGACTGAAGACATTTTAAAAGAAGGACTTGGGCTAGTTAAGTTTGTAGATACCTTTAGAAATGTTATCTTTATTGTCAAGAAATTCTAGCCACAGTGCTCTGAAGCAGTATTTGGGCGGCAGTTAAACTCTGGTCTGTGAACTGCTGGTGGTCGCAAAGTTGTGGTAAGTCATCTGCAGCTGGTCCGTGGAACCATCTTGCCTTAATTACACAATTTATGATAAGAGCACAGAGTGCTCTGTGAGAAATTCAGAGGGTTGACAGAGGTCTGTGATCCAAAAAATTGGAAACCAGTGGCAAAGACTGATAAGTACAGATTCAAAGCTTTATGATTTCAGTGAGAGCAATGTTTCCCTTCTTCCCCCATCTGCCTATCATTACTTGTCATTTTTGAGTAAGGAGTTTAATTTTTCTTTACATTTTTACCCCTAAGGAGATCAGGTTGATAACATTTGCCTTGAGTGGTGGTGCCTGGGGTTCAAGAAGTCAGATATACTCGTATTGCTCCTGGCCTTTGAGTCTTCGGCATTGTGTGGATAGCAAGCTGTGTCCAGTTCAGGGGTAGCTGTTGCACAGGACCCGGAGGCAGGGAAGAGTCATTCCATATTCTGGGATATATCAGGCCTGCTGGTTTTCTAAATGTGCCATTTTTATCAAGTAGCTGTTAAGTGAGCATTTGCCTTTCTTTAAAACATTTTGAGGAATAGATCGTTTGGCATCAGTTCTGTATTTTTATGTGTCAGCCTCATTCAGTGACTTCATACCTCTCGCTAAGTAAGGGAGTTAAATGGATTTTAGCAGTCTGCAATAAGATCTTCCTAGTGCTTTCTCCCTGTGCTTAATGTTACTACACAGCATTTTCCAGCAGTTCTTTTCTGTGTCTTTTTTTCGTGCTTTAGTGCTTTTTCTCATTCAAGCTATACAGATGTTACAGTTTAAAAAAAGAAAAAGTATTGCATTTCAGTCCCCACCAAGTTTATGCTCTCCCATCTCTTGCATAATGGAACTTTTTCCTTTTTTTCTTTTTTAAAAAATGTAAATCTTAGTAATAGACTTTCTTTTTCATGTAATCCTTCAACTGCATTAGTAATCTGATCAATTTTTTAATCTCCATTTTCTTCCCTAGTTCCTTTGCTATGTTTGCTGGCCTTGGGTGGACAATGAGCTTAGTTCTGTGCTTATGTCAGTTTAAATGTTGCGCACTAGTAACAGATGAAATGGTTGTGATGGGCTGGTGTGAGGGTGTTTTGCTTACGCATTATCTGAATAATGAGAAAATAAATTGGTTGGTGCTGTTTCTGAGGAGATTTGATAACTTTGGTTTTGAGATGATCTTTCTGCCCAGAGAGAATTCATAGATGCTCAGTAATTTTGATGGAGATTGTATATGGTTAAAATAATTTTGAAGTGTGCCATTATGTGCCATATTTAGTCTATAATTTTCTTTACAACAATGTCTTCCAAGTCTCTAAGTTGTTCTTTTTTGGGTGGGTGTGCAGGCAGCATGTGCAATGGAGTGTGTCTCTGGTGGCTTCCACTCATGCGGGTATCTTGTATTGTGTATTGTGAAGTTGCGATCTCCATAAGTAGGCAAGATGCTACTGTACGCTCCTTACAAGTGCACAGCTAGCTGCCATTTAAATGGGTATCTTTGTTGCCCTGAATGCTGTGTGTCTGCAGAGCCTCCTAGAAGAATGCATGTTTTCTTACCCCATAAACTGTAAAATGCCTGGAAGTGAGACAGCTTAGAATATTTCTCCTTAAATTTAATTCAATTTCTCCTTGTTAAAATTAATTGAGCGGTCAGGCTATATAAATTCTAAAACATTGCTGTGTATTTGATTTGTATTTTAATTTTTTTGTTTAAGTTGTTGCTTTTTCTCTTGAGTTATCTGCAAAATATTTCAAGTTGCTATTTGGGAAAACACAGTTAAATGACTTTTTGCAAAAACATCAATTACAAATAAACTGCAAGATACGAAAAGGTGGATTTGTCTTTGTTTAGATGAATTAGAATTTTCTTTCTTTTTTTTTTTTCACAGAAAACACCTTCTGACTGTAGAATTTCTATAACAGTCTGCAAAATATATTTATGTACAACTGGTTATAGGTGACAGCTCTATTGATCTAAAATCTCACTCAGAACAGTCCTGAATGAATCTTCAGTTTGTATAAAACTGGTATTTGCAATTTTCATTAAACCTCACAGTTAGAAAAAGAACAGTAGGAAAATATAAAGTGGCTTTGGTTCAGAAATTAGCTCTGATAGTTTAAAGTCACACACAAATTTGGTCTGAAACTCAGAATATTATAATGGATAGTAAAGGATAGATCCATCTTCTTCATCCTGTGCCTTCAGTAGATGGAGACGTGTGGTACAGGTGGTACCATGTCACATGGATGGGTGTTTCTCTGGAAGAGCCAGGGGTTAGTGGAAATGGTGACTGCCTGGAGTAATGGTGTGTATTTTGCCTGTGTCTGCGCAGCCATCATTTCTCGGCTGTGCTTGCCAACAGGGTGTGTGTTATTGTGGAGTGATGTGTAATCCTCTCCACCAGAACATGGAAGCATGACTTCAAGAAGTTTTTAGCCTTTAGAAAAAAGAAGTGTGTTGCCTTTCCAAAGTTAAATGGTTGCATGTGGGAGAAAAATGCTCAAATGTTTTCTTGAAAGCCTGAAGCTAAAATGGGGAATACAGTGTAACTGGGGAGAAGTCAAGCTGATGATGATCTATTCCCTTTCCTCTTGCAGCTGGAAAGGTTGAGAATGATCATGTTGATTTAAAGGCGGTTTGTGGATATGGCTTGTTGGTTTTTCTTTTATTTATCTGAACATTAAATACTGCTGGAGAGTACAGTGTGTGAGGGGAGCATTTCTATAAAAGTTCTTCAGTGTTATAATCTTAGTTTCTGCATCAGTGGGAATGACCGGGAGCTTTGGTGAGGAGGAAATAAATTTATCTTAATTTATTGGATCTTAATTAAGACCCATTAAGTGAATCTTAAGGGCAGGGGATATCTTCCATGTCTCTACAACTCCTGCCATGTGGGTGGCCTGTTCCCCATGTGAACATTTAGGTTCAGTCTAATAAAATTAATAATAGTAATAAGCTATGTGCCCTCTCCTAATGCTGAAGGACAGTTGTGAAGTTCTCTGAGAAAACTCTGAGTGTGCATCATACTCTGTCACAGTATGGACTGGTCTTGGCTGTGTTAAAAGCAGAGGGAGAGTTCTGTCTGCGTTACGACTACTGTCAACTCCTCCTCTGAGTTGGTGTGCTGGGAGCTCCCAGCACATAGTAGCAATTAATTCTAACCGTTGGCTTAAGAGCTGGAGGAGAATGAAAAGGGGAGTCAAAGTGAGATGTTCTTGGTGGATCCCTGGTGGGAAAGCATGCAGAACTCCTTAAATGTAGAGCTGGAAGCAGCCTAACCAAATAACAATTCAACTACAGAATGGAGGTCTTGATTTCAGCCAGTGTTGCTGATTTGTCCTATTTCTATAAGGGCCTAAAGTTGAGTCTGCAATGAGCTCATTAATATCCTATCCAGATCCATTCAGAATCAGATGCAAAGCTCAACACAGCAAGACCATTTTGGGAGTTCTGAAGACTGTCTGCATCACACATGCAACGAGCCTCGTCTTGATGTGCTGGTGATATTGAGTAATTCTGTATGTCATGATGCATATGACTAGATCAGATAGAGTTAGTGTCAGATCTGTTGTGCACTACATTCCTGCTGTCAAAACATAGGCATTGTCATTTAAGTATGAACTTGCTTGAACTTCTCTGTAAATTCACAAGCATCTCACTGATGTAAATTATTCTGATATTGCCAAATAATTTTCTTATGAATGTGAGAGTCACGGTGAGTTGGACGTTTTCTTGGGAAATCTTCGGCTTTCTCTTGGCAGCACAGTATAAAGATGTAGTTCCTGCCCCACAACAGTGCTTGCATTACTGAGAAGAATGGACATCTGGATGTGTTGACAGGTTTTCATTCTGTTTTTGCTTACCATGCATCACATATTCAGCCTACTTTCTGAAAAGATACAGTTTATTGGAAATGGTTAAAATTTTGAATCAGCATTACAAGTTTATGCATGTATGCTAGCAATTACAATGTCTTAAGTGCAAACAAAATTTTTCATACCCATCATAACTCATACCATTTGTACCTTAGAGAGGTTTTGAATTACAGGAGAAAAAAGGGAAGAGAAGGAGGAGAAGAAAATGGCAATACTGAATGTAGGAGTACAGGAATCTGATATTAAATCTTTAAGTTCTGACCTGCCACATTACAAGAAAATCCAATCAAAATTTGGGAAGTTTTGGGGTACCACTTGTCTAAAGCTCACGCTGGATTTACATCCTGTCCATTCCCAGGCCTCGTGGCGCTATCCATGTTTCCTTTAAAGATCCTCCCATGTAGCAGATCAGTGTTCTGTAGCTCTTGGAAGTCTGTGGTCTGGAGTCAGTAATCTAGAGAAAGGCTTTCTGAATCCTGGACAGTTTCATGCCAGTGCCCTGGCTTTGCACAGACAGCCCTCTTTGGAAGCAAGACATGCGTGTGCAGGCAGAAGATCTGTGCTGGCGATGGCAGGGGGCAGTTGTGCAGCACTGCAAAGTAAACTCATTGTGGGTGGCTGATGCTTTTCTTCGTTGTTGGTCCCCTATGGATCATGGGTACAAGTACTGTATGCCTCTCTTGCAATTTAGTGTTTGCTCTGATAAACATACTACTGAAAGCGAACAGGCAAAAAAGAAAGAGTTGGAAGGATTCAGAAACTGTGGAGGCAGTGTAGAGGAGAAATTAAATCAGGGTGAACTTTGAAATATGTCAGTATCACATACTGTTAGGTTTTAATTGAAACACATGCATTTAATATAAAGGGGAAGCTTTAGGAAGAGATTTACTTGCAGATGAATAGATTATTAGACCTGGTTTTGCAAAATCTTGTAATAATCAAAACAGTCAGTGTGGTTTTGAATCCTGAACTAGATTTGAGTGTGTGTGTGTATATATATATTTATGTATTTATATATGTGTGTGTACGTGTGTATATATATTAAAAAGTAATATTCTTCTTAACAGAATAGTTTTTAGTCAGAAAACACTAATCCATTGAAGAAGTGACATTTTAATAGGAATATGAGAAGTGAGGGAGATCTTTTGAAAAAGATTCCATACATCTAAGGTTATTCCCTCTTTTTGCCTGTTAAAGTCCTTGGTCTGGCTTCCTCTTGCAATTCATGCTCCTAGTGAATACTGGCTGTTCTGCTGCTGGATCTGATTCATACTGTGTAAACTATTTATCGGAACAGGAACTCAGGGCTGGGTTGTCTTCATAGTGGGTGAGTGGTCTAACTATGTGTCTGTAGGCAGCACCTCTGCCTCTTTGTATGTTTGTGAAGACTGAGACAACTCCTGTTAACGAAGCAAGAGATATCCCTATGTCCACAGCAGCATCAGAAATCACCTGAAATATATAAGAATTGGGAGATAGGGGGATGACAGCTAAGGCCTATAATGTGGGTCCTCTAATTATTGGCTCCTTTTCCATGAGGAATGTAATCTAAAGGGTTTATTATTGTTTTGGTTCAGAATGCAATCTTTCTTTTAGGTCTGGGATTCAATATGTTGTCTGCCTCTCCTGTCCTCCACATTGGAGCAGAGCTCTGAGTTTCCTTTCTCACCAGCTTTATCAATCGTTATCTTGGGGTTTTTATGTGTTTCCTGGACAAACTGGAATTCTGAATGAAATTTAACTTTAGTTTTCAATCTTGGGTATTGCAGTGGTCAGGAAGATGCTTTGTGTGAGTCTTGGTGGCAGAGTGTGTGTGTAAAGGTGGGATTTTTTTTTTCCCCTTTTACTCAGCCTAGCATGAGGTGACAATGGAAAGTTTCTTTTCCTCTTACTGCTAACAAGCTACACGTTGATGCCTGATAGGAAAAATAATGCTGTCAAGGTTACCATATTTTTCATACATATACGCTGTGGGTTATCTCTGGCTTGAGAGTTTTGTTTGTTTTTAAACGCGGGCCAAGTCAAACCCTGCGGTTTAGCAGCAGTGTGTATTGTGTGTATAGGGATAATAGGAGAGAAGTTTTATTCCAGAGTTCCTTCCTCAGTAATATCCTGATCTCGTGTGGCTTGTTTGCTCTGTGGATATGAGTTATCTGTGAATTATATTTTTTACAGAACTTTTTAAGGGCTCCAACTTACCTGAAGCAGAGTTTATATATGTGCAAATACAGTGCTATTATTCCAGGCAGGTCTCTGCGATATTATTGCTCTACAAAATATATGGAGGCTAATAGAAATGGCTGTTTCGTGATGTACCATGTACTGTTTGTTACTTTGGGACTATAAAACTTGATTTGCTTGTCAGTCTAAGCAGACCTAGTACACAGTAAACAACCCATGTAGTATATCAAGGTGCCATGCACTCACCACAGAAGTAATTTTCAAACAAAATATATATCACATTTAGTTAGGAGAATATGTGCTAAATATCCACATTATAAATCACAAATCAGAATCACAGAAGAGTGTTAGTCAACGTGCGGGTATTTTCACATTTATATTGCCCTGTAAAAGTAAATAGTTATTTTTCATTTCTTTATCGTTGTTGGTTACAACAAGATCTATTGACTTGGGATTTTTCAGGAGCCACTAACTTTTCATATTGTTGATACTTTCAGATTTCTAATAGTATTCCTACAGAACACAAAACCAAGATTAGACATTTATTTCTTCTTCATTTTCCTTCACCATCCCCCATTTCCCTTCTTTTCACAGAATATCTCCATGCATAACACAGTTGGAGGAGCAATGGCAGGACCTGGATCTCACCAGCTGACAAATACAAGGATGCCAAACCATGACACCAGCGTCGTGATTCAACAAGCCATGCCATCTCCACAGTCCAGTTCCGTCATTACACAAGCACCTTCCACAAATCGACAGATTGGGTAAATCCATTTCCATTTTCTCATTTCTCCAGTTTTCTGTCTCAAGCAGCTGCATGTAGGACCAGATGTTGTCCTCGTGGTTCTTAAGGTTCAGCTGCATGCAGGACCAGATGTTGTCCTCGTGGTTCTTGAGGTTTTGGAGCTCGCGCTTGATCCTGCCAGCATGTGGCAAGAACCCCTGCAAGATGCATTGCAGACTGTGGAGGAATGGCCAGGATACTACATCTGGTCCAGGCCTGGCACTTTGGTTCAAAAGGGACAGAGTACTGTACTTACAGGGAAGTCCGCTTTCTCCTTCCAGTTTTTTGGTTTTATTTGCTTACATTCACAGTTCATGTTGTTTCTATAACTGCTCTGGGAGGAAAGACAGATTATTTGTAAAGCTGATCCTTTCACTTCCGTCAACGGGAATTCTGGTTGCTCAGTGGGATTAGGCTGTTTCCTAGGTACTCTGTTTAATTGAGGAATGCTAGAAGACAAAATAAAAAGAGCATCAAGATAGATGGAGTTTGGCACAGCCACCTTGGAGCAGTTGCTCAATTTGTGATGATGGATCGATATTTATTCCCATAGATTGACAATATGGATGCTTACTGTATTGGCTTGAATGCCAATTGTGTACTCATGTTTGGAGAACTGTATGTACAAAAACATATGTGTCTTGTACACTCGGTTACTTCCAGCAAACATGAGGTCCTTATAAGTCACAATAATTTGTTTTTAATTATACAGAAACTGCCCAGATGGTTTGAGGGTACAGGGTTTTTTTGTCACACAAGTCTGAGAATTTTGGGAGTTTTATGCATGAAAATGTGGATGAAAAGATGAATCAGTGGACTGAGAATGAAACAACAGTCTAGATTCATTATCTGTCATTTGTAATTTGGTCACATCATTATACGATAAGTGCAAAAGCAGTCTCTGTCCCCAGTCATTGCCTAAATAATTGATGAGCAACTCGCAGTCTCTTCAGAGTAAAATCAAAAAGCAAAATCCTGGCATTGAAAAGTCAAAATCCAGTTATTCTTGTTTTCTTTCAATATTCCTCATGGCTGGGGCAGGACATAGACCATAGACTCTCTGTCTCCTAGTGCTGTGGTGGCAGGGATGGCCTGTGGCGCTGACCGCTCTGTAAGGGTTACTCAGCTATGCACAGTACGTGGATTCCATCCAGTGCCCCAGTTTTGTGCTCCTGGCAAAGCTCCTTTACTTTCTTTTCCACTACTATTTCAGGATTTCGTTCTTAATATAGAAATCTGATAGTATGGGTAAGGAAAACATATATGTGCCTTTGTATATGTTACATAGTGACAAAACAGAGTGTTCACTGAGATTTCACTTGCAATACCATTCACCTGTGAATTCAGGAAAGTTGTTGTCTTATGTATGTCTCATTTGGTTCAAAGACAGGGGGCTGGGAGAGAGGGAGGGGGGAAGAAACAGTTTCTTTTTCAGTTTTAGAAAGAAAAGCAGCTAGTGCCATTATTTGGGTTAAGGATGATTAAGCTCCTGTTCAAATTGTGACTTAATAGGTCTACTGGTAATCATGATCCTAATTAAAAACAAAAAAAACCCCAAACAAATTTTAGTACTCAGTGGTGAGGTGTTTTACATGGGACTGTACTTGGCTTCCGAACAATTGTTTCTATATAATAAGAAAAAAACTCCATGTAATTTTGCAAGACCCTGTCAGTCAGGTTTTGGGTTTGTATTGGTTTGGGGCCATAGTGATTAGAATCTCCGAAGTCGGAGGGGTTGAGGATAAAAAGGCCTATTTCCTAGTCAGTGGTGAGCATCTTGTTTGGGAAAATTTGTCGTGGCATATCTTAATTCTCCCCTGTGATTAAATCAGTCAAATGTTTCCTAAGTCTGAGTCTAAAGCTGCTCTACTGGGAGGCAATTGTCAGCATTTTAGTCTCTGTGTGAGTTGGTGTGTGAATGAGACTTATAGTGTGACCTCCAGCATACTCTGTTCCCCATTCTTCCCTCTTCCGAGGAGGTTTTGTTTTTTGTTCGTGGTGTGTCCTAGGAGATAATTGCTGGATTTTGGACTTCATCTACTTGCCAAAGTGTTAGCATCCTTGTTGTTTGTCATCTTTTCCTTCAGTCTTTTCCCTGTGGTGCCTGTTTTATTTATTCAAAGGACATATCTTGTCGTTTCCATTTATCTTCATCTTATCCTTCTAAATGTGGTAAGAATTATATCCAAGATTCATTCATGAGGAATACGGACTGGACAATGGTTTCCATATTAGGCAACTGAAGGAAGATCCAGGTGGATTCAGAAAATGTTTGAGTTCTGCAAGGTTTGGTGGTTTCGGTTTGGCCTGACAAAGTTGAGGTGGTTCTGCTTTTTAACAAGCCCACATTCTGAGGTGCTCAAATCAGTGGTTTTGGGTTGGGTTCCCCCTTTTTTAAAAAACATCTAAAGCTGCCCCAAAGGGTAGATGAGTCCTTACCATGGAGAATTGTGCCAGGGAATATGCCTTTTAATGAGCAATAAAAACAGCAGAGCACAACCGGGTAAAACTCGCATTAGGCTAGTTCTGTAAGAGCAGGATCAAGCCCTAAATGTTATATAGAACCATCTTGTAGCAATATTCTGATTTTTATCACAACCACAAATATTTTAGTGTCAGACTATGGCCAAGCCACCTGCAAATGTTTGTGATGGCCGTACTCCAATGAAAACAGGGAACAGCAATGAAAGTCTTCATTTAGACCCTACTCATAGGCTGTGCTCCAGTAACAGAGAGTGAGGCCCACCTGTGCCCGCACACAGCTCGCTTCATGGTGAGGATTGGGTGAGTTCACAGCAGCTGACATTCCTGAGGGATGTAATTTTTGCCCACTTTCTTCTCTCCTTCTCTTTTCCCTCCCTCTCCCTCCATCCCTCTCCCTCCCTCTCTGTCTCTCTCTTTTTTTTCCTATCCCCTCCTCTGGCTCTGGGGGCTTACATATAAAATGAGATATTGACACAAGGCATGGGAAAACATGACAGAATGAGCATTGTTGGGCAAGCCTTACTGGCACAGTGTATATACACACATTGTTTCAGGTATTAAGCTTCAACTACTACTGAGCAGGCATCCAGCCAGATTAATCAGAAAAGGGGAAGAGCATGAAGGTTAATAACTTGAAAAATAAGACAGGGTGCAGTCCCACTTTCCTCCCACCAGGTACTTGGTTGAGAACAAACAGCAACACTATCATTACAACAAACTGGCAGGTTGGTATAAAGGTCCCAGATAGTATTTATGTGGTGAGGCAGTCTCTAACCTCCTTGCCATCCCTCCTCCCTTCCCCCCCCAAGTCTTTAGCATGTGGGAGGAATGCTGTAACTAGTAACTACTTGTGCTGATAAAAAATCAGTTGAGGAACACTTAGCAGTGAAGGGTGTCTTTGGCTGATTAATAGCACATCATTTGGAGATAAGATACATGGAGGAAAAGCAGTAAGGCATATGGAGGAAAGGGAGAAAAAATGATATGAGACATACATTTGTCAAAGGTATAGAAAGGCAGATAAGCTGAATCAGCTAAAGATATGGGACTCTGAACTAGGCTGTACAATAGAAGTGTTTGTCTTTTTTTTTTTTTTTAAATAACTCCATTATTTCAGTGACTGAGTATTCAGCAATGTATGTGAAAATTATGGTCAGACAAATTGGTGACAACACAGTACACTGGTTGCTTTATCTGGACACATCTTTTACTAGGTAAGATGTCTTTTTCAGACCAGCAAAGACTGTAGGTGGCTGCAGCCTAACAGCTCAGCATTCCCAGAGAAAGTAACCTGCTGCTGTTTTTCAAGCTAGTAGCAGACATGGCTAGTGATTATTCCAGCTTGAAACTCACTGGTACAGCTCTGTAGCTGAAAGGGAACACAGGAGGATTCAGGGTTGTCACAGATCCAGCAAGTTGTTAACACTGTACTAGATGGAGAGGGAGACGCGAGTCCAGTTTCAATGAACTCAGGCTCCAAGGTGGACGTAGAGCACTAACCATGTGATGTAGATTATCTGTTTTCAAAGTGTTGTAGAGCATTTTAATCAAGATAAGATGGTCTTCTGGCACAGCATCAGAAGGGAAAAATTGCAACCACATTTGATGAAATGCAAGCAGGTAGGAGAAGGCAACAAGAGGGATTTGGAAGATGCCTCTGGTGCCTTTATGTACTGAAGAATCATGGTACCAGTGGGAGGACAGCCTTTCAATCCCCACATGCAGCATTCATTTTAACACCTATGCATTTCCTTCCTGTTCCTCTCTCTTCCCTCTCGTGATGCCATATGTCTCTCTCTGTTTCCAGTTTATCATCTTTTCATGGGGTTGAATGCTTTCCAAACAGAGGGCCATGGAAAATGGAGTGGTCATGAAAACTGCATGTAATAGGACTAACAGAGGTTTGGTGACACAATGAAGAGCAGACTTATTGTGACTGGCCTTGGGGATTTTGAAAATTAAAAAACTTCTCAGCTGTAGTCTTAATCTGAGGGACCACAGATGGCAGAAGGATAGGGCTCCTGCTCCTCTCTGGCAAGCACAGGAGTTTTACCATAGCAGCAAGCTACCTGAGACTGCAACTGCTGGTTGAGCTCTGAGTATCCTGCTATCATCGTTTATAGCTTGAGGAAACAGAAGAGACTCCTGTAAAAGACGTTCACAGGCAGAAACCCTTCCATGATGCAGCTAGTTCTGGAAGGCACTTGGAATAGGTTGGTAACTCAGAAGGGTCTTTGTACATGCCAGAGAAAGTTGCTCTTTAAGCTCCTAGTAAGTTGGAGGAGTGCATGGCATCAAAAAGGCTATGGAATGATGTGCTTTTATTAAATTCAAAGACCAGTTCCCTTTCCAGGAAACCTGGTATAAAAGCCTCTGTTCCAACTTGTGTATTTGAACTGAAGCACCACAGTATGTCTTGGGATGAGAAGAAATGCACAGTGAGAGATGAAGTATCAAACGTCCTTTTGGTTACTTGAACAGGTCCATTCTGTAGCCTGGGTTGTGTAGGATGTAAGAACATCAGTTAGACCACTGGAAGGGCAGGAAAAGGGAGAGGTGGGAAGAGAGCATCTGACAGTGTTATTCTGTCCAAATATTTTTTTTTCTGTCTTTGTTCTCAAAGTTGGGATTTATCCCCTGTTTAATGCTCCTGCTTCTGTCTCTTCTGTTTATGCTAAGACATGTTTTCTGTAGTCCCTTCTACTCCACTGACCTTGGCCAACCTTAACATGGAATCCCATCAAACCACATGTGTGCAGCAGCCACAAGTCTCTGGGAAGCTCAGGTGAATTGCTTCAGAAATTATTACAAGTGAGCCATTCACAGAAAGAAGTTGTCTCATAGCTTACGGCTAGTAGACAGGGAGATGTGGGAGAAAATGGAGTCTGATAGATGGAGCCTTTCAAGCCGTTTCGTCCCTTTTAGCTAGCTGCTGTGCAGGTCCACACACTGACCTGCAGACTGAACCGTGCTGCCCTGCATGTGACGTTTGGAAGCTCTGTCTGCTCCCCAGCCTCCCCTGCTGTTGTTTGCATCGGCATGTTCAGGAGCTGCTGACTAAACCTCTCCTGACACTGCTGAGTCAGGAAGAAAAAGAGCAAACAGCACTGATCTGTATGTCAGAAACAGCACAAAAGGGTGATTGTTCACAACATCTCACTTCTATCCTCAACCACATACTCCCGTGCCTTCTCAAAAACTCTTCCTTGCTGTAAGGTCTAGGGAAAGGTTGGAAAGTACTGACATATATCAAGATGACTTTCAGGGGACTGAAAGGAAGATCATTAGCCAGGTAATAAATAGCCTGTCAACCAGGAATGGGAACAGTTTAGTGTGTTTCTTATCTGACTTGAAGTCAACTGTTACCCTGAAAGTTATGTACATGTTATACATGTTGGTTAAATTTATTAATGAATATAGTATCTTATGCCTCATTCTTTCTACTTGACAAAAGTCCTAAGCTTATTAAAAATGTTGCTTGTTCACACCACCACCTCCGAAAAAAAGCATCAGGGATATTATGTGACTTGCTGGCCAATGAGTCTTAATAGGATTGTTGTATTTCATTATGAAGAGAAACCAGCCCTTTCCTGATGGTTGTTTCAGATAGGTAGCGAAACCACGCTCAAGCGGATTCTTATACAAGCGGTTTCTAAGAAATGGATCATGATGTTTCCATTCTGGAAAGCTCATCCCACCCAAGAACTATAGGAAAGCAAAGTCAGAATAGTGTATTGCACCCATAACTGTATTTGAACAGAAACAGCAAGATTTCATAGGCATAGGTTGGCCTTCACATCAGAGTAAGTAATAAATAGGACTTAAATGTGATATACAGAACTTGGAGAATACAGCATTGATTGTTTCATTTTAGTGGTTGATATCTCTTATGTACCTCCCATGTATATATATATAAAATACACACTGTACAAATCTTCTTTAAAGGTGTCATCAAAATTTATAGTCAGAGCTTCTGATTTATATGACTCTTTGAACTGAAACAGATGTAAAATCATTTTCGGATGGAAGACAAACTCAGAGTTGCAGTGGGTTTGATGCGACAGATCAAGTTTTCCTAGACCAGAAATTATCATCAGAGCTCTGCACAGCCGAATCACATAGCTCTGCTCTTCATCACAGGGTTGCACTTAACACGCCCTGATGCATTATTCCAGTGTGTGTTTTATCCAAGTGTCAGCCTGTTTGACAGGTAACTAAGCTGCAGTAAAACACTAACTCAAACAATATAGACTTTGTTTGGTGTAAGGCTTCTTTTTTTTTATTTATTTCTTTTCTTTTTGTTTGACAGAATAATTTGCAGGTTCCAGAGAAAGAGCAAGCTTTGGGATGCTGCCTCACACCATGTCAGTTCAGAGAACAGCTTAAATATTTGCTGGGGGTGGCACAATGGCTATAATGATGGAGTAAAAAGTGAAGAGCTTTTTTGTCAAAGAACTCTGATAAAAATTAGTTGATCGCTAAGAAGTTATGTTTGTGTCTGTTTCAGTAAGGGAATTGACATTGATGTGGTGAATGGAAACCACTTTGATTTTACATGGTTTGTCTTGCCACGGTATTATTGAACACTTTCAAAGGGATATAAGTTAGTAAACTACTATAAGTTAGTAAAGTGATAATGTTTTGTGTGGTTGGGGTTTTTTTGTTTGGTTTGGTTTTGGTTTGTTTTTGTTTTTTTTAAGCTGGTACCTGGCTGAAAACCAATGACAATAGTTCAGAGAAAAATGCCTGGGGGAAAACATAGAAATTATAGACTCTGTGTGAAGTGTATGGATCCTATTTTACCACCTGTAAAAGCAGGCCTCCCTATTAATTCATGAGTAGAGTTTCAGAAATCAGTAGTACAGTATGGTCCCATGTGAGGCATACGTATGGTTTTCTTTATACTTATTGACAGAGCAAATATGCATTTGGAAAAAAAAAAAAAAGGAAGAAAAACCAATCCAAAACAAAAAACCCAATACAATTTAAATCAAAAGTATAGACAAATCTAAGATGATGACGTCACCAAAATAGCGTCTTTTAAACAGATGAAATAATGTTAGAATTAAAGGGAAAAAAGAATGTAAATAAATCTGTCATTTTGGACACCTTCTAGCAAAGTTCCACAGGGTAAATAATAATTTTAAATTCTCTTAGCAATGTTTAGTAACAAATTGCAAGGACCTGGTAACTAGGCAGAACCTGCAGGTAGACTGGAAGAGTTTATTTTGATGAGTGCAGGAAGAGTGTTCCTTGGAAGAAAGAACAAATTAGAGAGTGTGTTTTAGAAACATTTTCTGCTATGAGCATCTGTATTCTGCCAAGAGACCTTTATTCTGAGCTCACATAAATGAAGTGGAATTTTGCCAGTAAAAGAAGGGGTTGTGTTACTCCAGTTGTAGGATCCAGGTCCTAATTGGTTTATGAAATAAAGGGGGCAATCTTTGAGCTATTACCAGCTTCCTCTGCTGCAAGTGAAGTGAATCGCAGCTGTTCTGATAGGGTCCATAAAAACTTGGTGAGGTAATAAAACGTTTTCAGTGGACAATTCTCCAAATGAGTGAAATCGAAATCCCTTGCTTATTTGACAGTCTTTAGAGAATAGTATATACTTCCTGGGGAATTCTGATTTATATTATGTTACATTTATCTAGTTCTTTAACCATAGCATCCAGGCTGGCTGGTGCTGTAAATGTAAGGTCTCAAAGTAACATTCTTACATCTTTTTAACCCTACAAAATGAAATACAACATGTACATATTAAACATTTGATATAAGAAAAAAGTTGTGCCTGGTGTTCGTTTTCTATGTTTTCTTGCTTTTGTCTCTGTACTTCTCTGTCCCCCCATCTCTTGCTCTTTTCTTGTGAGATTAAAAAAAAGGTATGGTTAGCATCAAATGGTCCTAGAGAGAAATTCTTCTGGTGCTTCCAGTCCCATGATTTCTTCAATGAAAATAGTATCTTTTGATCTTTGTAAGTTTTCTTCAAGCAATTTAAAATTTTCTAGACCTGGTCAGAAGTCAGATATGTTAATCCTGACTTCTTAGCAGAGCAGTTGTCCTGAATCATTTGTTCAGCTCATGGCGGTTTTGAGAGTGATTATGTACATCTAATAGTTCCTAGAGATCCCTGGCACAGGTTCAAGTATAACCTGACATTTTGGTAACATTATATACGTTGAGGCATTCACAATTTTCCATGAAGACCGCTGAGTGTTCATGTAGAATTCTGTTCTTCTCAGCATTCCCAGCATTAAGGATTTTTATTTAGGGCCTGAAGGCCTGGATGTCTTTAAACATATCTTCTCCCCCACCCGAGAAATTTCTGTGATTTCCCAGGCAAAGACAGGATGACCCCACCTTTGAAAGTAAGATGACCTAAAATGGATACAAATAGAGAACATAATGAGAAATTTCTTAAAAAGTAATGAATTGGTTTTCCAGGTTGGTTAAATGTCAGCTGATTGGGCTCGAAGTTTGCACTGCTGTGAGCATCCACTCTCACACCTGTAGCTGGGCATTTGTACAACATATCATCGAAGCTTCTCTCTTTATATTAGTTCTAGTATGGTAGATGTTGCTTGTTGCATCTTAGGTAGGCTGCTGCCTCTGGTGTCTAGAGAGAGACCATGCCACTGCACTTCAGCTGCAAGGTGCTGTCTGGGCAGCCTCTGATCTTAAAGGAGCGGAACTAGGAAGCAAGTGCTAGCTACAGCTGAGTATCTGGCTTCCTTTTCTGACAGGTGGCCCTGGCTTGTAACATGCAATAGTGAGTGTTGTCCCATGTACTGCATAGGAAGGTGTTTAAGCGATGCACAGATCTGAACGGTGGTGCTCTCCTGGAGCATCTGGGCAGGGCTGCATGGAGGAAGCTTCCCTGACACAGTAACGTGTGAAGCTTGTGTTCTCAGGAAGTGTTTTTGCGCTGTTACTGGAAACTGCCCCTGGAGAGATGAACTGCGGACTTAACGTGCCTGAAGGAACGTCTCTTTGGTTATGCTGGACTTCACTAGTTCATTATTGCTGTGAGTTGTTGATGTAACTGTTTTGGGTAGCACATGAAAGTGGGCAAAAGGCAGCAATGGTTTTTAGATAGTCACAGACGTCTGTCAAACTCAACAGGCTGTTAATAGATGGCTGTTCCTGGTTGAAATACTGCTACAACATTTGAATAAATTAACGAACTGGTAAACAAAGGAGACCAAATGTGAACCAATTTCCTATTATTCTTCTCAGTTTATTTCATTTGTTTGAGGTTACATGGCACAGGTATTAAACTAGGTCCATATTGAAGATACGTGGTCAGTAGATTATAAAATCAGAGCTGGTTAATACATACACCAAATGGAAGAGTTGTGTGGAAAACTTTACCTCCTTAATATTAATTTCCTTTTTAGCCTGTTTTAGTTTCTTCTTTCTCTGCAGCCCATTCCAGGCCCACAGAGGAAAGAGACCTAGAGTGTCTTTGAATTGTTTCTGATCTGTGGGGAAATAAAATAGGAAGCAGAATAATATTTCTACTGTGAAGTAGCAAAGAAAGCTGGAAGAAAGCAGCTAGTGAGTTCCCTTTGTGCCATACTAAATGGATGTGGAGAAAGACATGGATTCTGGGCTCCACGACAGGGAAGAAAATCCATACTTGCTTCCAAATTTTCCCCTGGCCTCTATATAGTTCTATTGTTCCAATAAGAAATTTGTGACTCAAAGGATTTATTCAAAATCTATATAAAACATAATAGGCAAAGTTCATTCCAGAAGCCATCAAGTGAAACTATATTTCTCTGTGGGGAAAGCTGGGGTCCCTTCCAGTCTGGTCTTTTTCTGTACACAGCCTAGTAGCATGGAGCTTTATGTTGCACATTAATGCAACATCAAGGGTTGTGGGGCCCTAACTGCTATAAAGCAAATGCTAGAAACAATATTGGACCCAAGCAGAACCCATAAATGCAGAGGGAAGCAAACCCTCATATATAAAAGAAAGCAGGGTTTGAGAACAAAAGCAAAAAACCACATTTCAAACCTCAAAGGAAAAAAAAATCAATTTTTGTTTTGGAGGAAACATCCTTGGAAATGTTCAATTTTCCTTATGACCAAGTTGGGAAGCTGCAAGATGTGTCCTTGAAGACGGTGTAAATGACTCCAAGCCAAAAAAACTATTCCACATTGACAATAAAAACCCACCACTGAGGTATACATTTCCTTCTTACTCCTCCTGCTTGCCCATTATACAAACAGGAAAATAGAGACACCCCTGCCATGTTTACAGGCCCTGCCTTGTTATTTGTAAGATGGAGAGAGAGCTAAAAAACTGTATTGCCAACACTGCTTATTGGAAAAGCCTGGAACTAATTAAGGGACCTCATTTGTTAGTGCTCATATGTTCACCGGTGGAAATTACTTGGGAGAACAGTTCTACCAGGAAAGAACAGTGGTCTGTAATAGAACTGTAGAAAAACAACAAAGGCAACAGTAGCTTTGGGGGACTAGGATGAAAAATATTAACTGAAAAGAAATTTATTATATTGGCTTTAAAAGTCTTCCCTGCCCCCCCTTCCCCCCCCCCAGTCAGGAAAAGAGAATGCATTTTGCCTGAACTAGATAATGACTTGTAGTGTTTGTACTTGTTAATGATTTACTTACTTGAATGAAACTTACAACTTGCAGTGGAAGTTTTAGTTGAATAATTTTCAATGTTGGGTTATGTTATTTTATTACTGGGTCTGCTGAGTGTTCCTTTCTATGGTGTCTTCTTCCAAAAGCTATGAGCACTGTGAATCTTTTTAATGGTATTTTTTTCAAAATTGAGGCTATGCATTCCAAAACCAAGAAAACAAGCTAACCAGGCAAAGGGACTGCTAGTATTTCAGCACACTGCTCCCTTTCTCCCAACATTTCTCCTGAGCTGTCTGGTTAATTCCAGATATGCTCCCACAAGCTGATACAGGTCTTTTTTTACAAGTCAGGTCACAGGATACGAGGTGAGTATATCTGTTGCACAGTGCCTTCTTTGTCGTTCCTGAGATGTGATGTGCTTTTCTGGATGGGAAGCAACAGTACTGTTGTTTCACCCCGGCAAGACATATGGCACAAGGTGGTGCGACAGAGAGGAGAGTAGATGAGTAAATGGTGAGTCATCGTCATTAAGGCAACAGAGTGTATTGTCAAAAGAAAAAAAAACATAGTCTGAAATCAGTTGAAGATCAATCTCTGAAGATTTCAGGCTTTGTTGTGATTTCTGTTTGCAGTCGCTTCTGTATCATGCAGTGTGTGTTGCATGCATTCTCTGTTCTGACATTTGCTGTGACAGTGTAAGGCATACATATGCATGCATACTCCTGCAGTTTTTTAGGCTGTGTGCTCACTTATGGTTGCACCTAGATGCTCTCCTTCCCTCTGGTTCTCTAGTTTTGCAGAGTTCCAAGGAGACATCATCTTTCACTACAAGTTGTGACATTTCCATTCCTAGTTCAATGGTGGCTCCAGGGTTCAAACTTGCAGCCTAAAAATGAACTAGGCTAAGGGGCCGTTACTGTCAAGAATAAAGCCATGTACTGTAACTGAGTGTAATCAGTTTGGATCACATTCGCAGATTCTTTGTATTAGCTTTATCAGGTCGGGCCATCAGAGAGCAGATAGACAGGTAAGACCGAGAGACCTCTGAACCCAATTAAAGTTGTACCACAAAAAAATCAAATTCATGTGGTTTACATTTCAGAAAGTTACATTTGGTGGGCTGTACTTACTTTTATTCTGTAACCTAATGCAGACCATGTGAACATTTGAAACGCTTTTAACAGTTAAACCAGCTCAAATAACACAAAACCAGAGCAGCAATAAAGAGTGAATTAAGACTGATTGCAACTACAGCCAAATTTTTTTCCTCTTAAAGAAATATAAATGAGTGATATATTTAAAAACTACCATATATATAGTAATTTTGTCTTCAGCTTTTAGCTCTTCGATGGCGATTCTCTTATCTTTTAAAATAAATGTTTGGTTTAAAAAGCAATCCTAAACCCACAGTCTTTTATTTGCAGTGTTTCAGGGTGAGTTTGGATGTGCTGTGGAACCACTGACATTCCCATTGATGCACATAGTTTGCAGATTGGTCATACAGCTCTGAGATAATCCTGAGGAGCTGACATTTAAAATACTTGGCACAGTAAGAGCACCAGTATGTGAGGGTAAAAAAATAGGTGTTTTATTTTGCAGTCCCCTTTCTTAAAACCAATAGATGTGTGCATAGCTTTTCATTCACAAACACTGCTTGCTCAGTGAAGTTAGATAGGCCTCATGTGTGGAGCAAATAGAGGTTCAACTAGTGCAGACTAGTATGTGTTCAGTTTCTCTATCTGCTGAACAAAGAGACTGAATGAAAGTCCTGAAGCCTCCAGAAGATCTCTCTGGAGGTGAACAATGCCAAATGTCCTGCATCAAACTTCAGGAAAGTTATGGGGTGTACATCCAAAGGGAACAAAGTGTCTGGCTTACTTAGCACTAGGATCATTCAGTCGATCAGTTTCCTCATTTTTGCTCTGTAACAATGATTTTCCAGGACTTTGGGGGGGGAGTGTCTTTCAAGCCTTGGGAAAAAAGATCAGGCCTACAGCTCTGTCTGTGTTATATTGCAGGAAGAACTTCCTAGGGCCCCAACCCTTTCCTAGTATCTCCAAGACACCAAAATGCAAACCTCATGCCATTCTGCTTTTTGGCACAGAGCCACCTGGCTATCAGCAACTGAGCCCAGCTTCCTGGCTCCGGAGCACGACTGCTAGCCTGAGTTGGATATAGCTTGTTTCCCCAAACAGCTGTCCTGATGTGTCTGTGTGTGTAACAGCTTTCCTCGCTGCTCCTTGTGTAGAGCTGGCTGCTCTGTTGTCTTTTTCTGTCCCCCCCCCCTTTCCCATAAGCTTTTGGGGCTGATGTGGCAGAGAGCATGTTCAGGCATGGGGCTCTCAATTTGGCATGATTAAAACCTAAGGTTGTGTATCATCCAGACTCTTTAGTGACTGCTTTTCTTTCCATGGGCCACAGACAGCAATTCAGAAGCTCTCTTCCTCTCCCTGGAGTAAACAGCTTGAAGATCTGCTCTCATGCTTGTTTTCCAGAATCAGACAATTAAAAAGGCCTGTGTTGATTTTTTTAAAATTTTTTTTTAATTATCAGTTGAAAATATAGAAAAACACTTGTTTTCTGTTTCAAAGTATTAATGTGGGGAGCCGGGGCTACTGTGGCTAATTCTCAGAAGTGGTGAGACTGGAAGAAAATCTCTATTTGTGCCAATGCACGGAGACTGTTTTGCTCTGTAGGGACCAGAACTGGTAGGGTTGAGGGGGACGCACTCCCTGCTCTCTCTTACTTTTGTTGTATACTGGGCTTGGCAGGGTAGTTCAAGATGCTTGCATCTAGCTAGGAAAAGAGGGGTATATCCTGGGAAAGTTAAAATGGGAAAATGGCTGCTACTTCTAACACTGCCCTCTACCACTCAGAACTTAAGAAACACAGAAGACTTTGTCAAGTTCTTTAGAGACAGACACTGTAAATGTGGAAAACACTTAAGTTCTGATTATAAGAACAACAGAAACACACCATTAATGAATAGATCAAACCAGGTGGATGTTGGAAAGCAATGTCAGAAATTATTAAAGTGCTAGCTTGGATCTAGAAGAGTTCACTTTGTTTTCTTGTTCACCACTGATTTCTTTATGATCTTTGGAAGATTTCTCAGCCTCTCTCAGCCTCAGTTCACCAACTGTAAAATAAGGAAAGAAATACTCCCTCACCTTTCAGGAATGTTAAAAGGAATTTAGGTATTACAGGAGCAGAATGTGAACAGATTCCTCTGATACAACATCTTGAGCATTTGATGTAATTAAACATCAGGAATTTTTCTGAATATATAGTTCTTGGCCACAGAAATAAAGAATGATAGTATTATGTCTAAAATAATGTACTATTAATTTCCTGGAAGTTAAAATGTACTGCAGAAGTTGCTTTAAACAGAGTGAGAAAAATCAGAATGCTTATACTAGATATTCTCCAGGCATCAAGATAATCAAGTCACCCCCATGGCAGAGGGGTTGGACTAGATGATCTTTCAGGATCCCCTCCAACCCAAACCATTCTATGGTTCTATGATTTGCAGAAAATAAATTTAAATGGGAGCTAATAATCAGTTGTAAAGGCAATAGAATGCTAATACACACAAGAAACAAACGAAAAGTAATTTCCTTTAACTTTTCAAAATCAAGATAAAAAAGGAGCTAATAAACATTAAGATTTGTTTCAAAGGAGTTCAACATACTCAAATGTAGGAAGACTTCAATTTTCTTTCTCGCCATTTTTTCTTTTTCAACTAAAATAAAATTGTTCATGTCCTGTTGAATCGGACATTCACAAATCCCCCAAACACTGATTTTTCTTTTGAAAATGTATTATGCTTCAGTTATTTTTTTCTTTTCTCATTCTGGTTAATTAATTCTATTATAGTAGCCCCCAAAGACTCTAAAACAGACTCCATTCTTTGCAAAATACTAAAAAAAAAAAGAGGTTTATGTCAAGAGAAGTACAAGACTACAATCCTCTCCCTTGTCTTCAATGTCTCTATTGCGTGCTTACTTCTCTCTCTTTAGAAGGTATCCATTCATTCAACACCTTTCGTGTGTGTGTGTGTTTTCCTTGTTTTCCCTAGACTATACTATGCAAACTGTCTTAGTGGCAGACAGACTCTGAGGAAGCTTTCCGTCCTAATTCCTTTCCATTAATGAAAGGTACGAAGTACTTAGCAGCGTTCATACTGCCTGTATAACAGAAGTAAAATGGAAGCAGCACACTTCCCTAACCCCCCTCCTTCCATGGGGCAAGTCGGCCATGCAATAGATGGAAGTGACACTACGACAGCAAATTCTGGATGCATATCCATGGACTATTTATATCAAACAAAGCATTTTAGAAAGGAAGAGAATTAAGTTTCTGCAAACATCCAGAGGAACTCCTTTTGCTCCCCCCCCCCAATGGAAAGAGCCCACTGAACTCCACAAGAGTTCCTCCATGGCCTTCAGTGGACAGTCTACGATGGCCTCACAGGGCAGCTTGAAAGGTGATTAGAGACTACAGAAAAGTGCAGCATATGCTCTCATACCAGCAAACTAGAGCTTCTCATTAGGGTATGAGAGCTACCAAGATAGGAGAGTAATGTGTAGGAGAGGAAATCTGTTATGCCATACCCAGCTTCTATGAGCAGGGACACACCAAACACAAGCACTAGATTGTCTAGCAGCCCTTCAAAGTAAAAACCTTTGTAAAATACCTTCCACCTGGTGTGCTTTCTAGTCTCTTAGAACAGATTACTCCAAGAACATTTCATGTCTTGATTTTTCTAACGAGCTATTAACAACAGATAAAGAATAACACCCTCCAAACAATCAACGCAGTGTGGGGCTTAACCATAAAATCATTATTTCCAAAAAGCCCTATTGACAGAACTGCTGCAGCAACCTTTCAAAGCTGCACCCACATCCGAGGACAACAATAAAAAGCTGTGCTATTTTTCTTACCTCGTAAAGTTGTCATCTCAGCATAGCTAAACATCTTAGTTGCCACCCAGCCCGTAAACATCCTTATGTGGGGAAGGTTATCAAATAGGTCATTAAGAAGCAGCTCTCAAATTATCTGGAGTATTATCTAGAGCCCTCAGATTTCCTGGAGCCCTTTCAATCTGGTTTAAGACATGGTTATGTTACAAAGATGCAGCTATTTCTTGGCCATTGCTAGCCTTCCTGATTTATTAGCTTCTGCTAATGGATAAAGACTAAGTGCTCAATCTAATCTGACCTTTCAGACATGCTGGCTGTCAGAGTGCCTTTACTGGTCACCCCGTCTATTTTACTGGTGTCCCTCTAGGAAAGTGTAGCGATCTAAGAAGGAGAGTACATTCCCTTTGGGTTACCAGCTTTAATTCTGTGCCCTTCATGACTTCTAGTATTAAATGTGGAATACCAGGCTGCTGCTTCTGCGAACAGGACCAAGCTCTCTACAGTCCTAATCCCCTTCTAGCAGGCACCCTTTCAAAGATGCCCTCAGTGAGGCAGGTAACAGTCTGCATGGTATTTACACCAGTCTGGAAACCTTCTTTAGCCTGCTGGCTGCCAGTCCCTCCCTCCTCTGCTTTATTCAAGACTGCTGAAACAAGGAGCCTGCCGTGTCCTATTCTGGAGTCACTTTTAGAGGTTCTATTATCAAGTTTTGCTGACATTAAAATTGAGATTACATAAAATATGGATGCCTTGAAGTATTAAAAAATGAAGTGGTGAGGGACACTATTTCTGAATATCAGCTTTCCCCATTTAAAAAGCAGTGTATTCCCAGAGCCTGGGTCCCCTTAAAGACCCCTCTCAGCACAGCCAAGTGCCTGTACCTCATCAGCAAACAATGGAAAAGAATCACGTAGCAGGATCCTGCCCAGTTCACATTTATTTAACCCTTTGTCACCACTATATTCTTTTCACCAGGCATCCTCTTTCTGTCTAAAACAGATGCTGGGGTTGCTGGTGCCAGAGAGTTAATCTTGTTAATAGTTTCTGTGTTTATTGTCAGAGAGACTTGATTGCACTCTCCACTCTGGGCCAATAGGTCAAGGGGTTCAAGTTCCCCACCGAGGCTTGGAGTGAATCTCAGTGCTGACTGTGCATGTTGGCCTGGGAGAGGGGGCATATGCTGCATTGGTACAGACCCTGAATTTCCAGTAAGACATTAAAATGGGATCTCTCCTATCTTTTTCAAATACACCTCAGGTAGAAATAACTGAACTGCTTCCACATTAAGGTATTTAGGAGCTTTCTTTGTACCACAGGATATAGACCTGGTTCCCTGCACAGCCCTCCCTCCATCCCTGAGGGATGCTAAACACCCGTATCTGTCTGTCTGTGAGTGCAGCATGGATTATGCCACCGTGTATTACAGAGTGAGGCAATGTTGCTGTCTAGAACCTTGCTTTGTTAAGCACCCTTTTTTAAAAAAAAAAATTGTGAGAAAGGACAATGCAAAAAAGAGAAAGGTTCAAGTGAACACATTACCTGACAGCTTTGTTTGGGCTCTGTGAACTTGTAACTTTTGTAGTATGAATGTATTGGGTATAAAAGCCAAATGTTGGCAGCTGCTTTTCATTCCTTTCAAACAATGGAAAGATGACCCCACACCAAGCACCAGCTCTGGAGAAGGGAGGGCAGTAAGGCTGACTCACCACATCATTGCCACCCAGCAGGAAAGTGTCCTCTTCCCTTATGTCTCTTAGGAGGGATGGTGGAAGGGCGAAGTTTTAAGTGTCAGGGAGGTGACCCCATGCACCTGAGGTGCAGGGGACTGACATGCTCACTTCAGACTAGCAATAAGTAAACAGATTTATGTTGGAGGCAGGAAAGAATGATGAGTCCAAACTCCTTTTCTTAGGATGGAGGGATAATTAAGTTCAAAAAAGGAGAAAGGAAAGGAAGGGAAAAAAGCTGAGCAGGATGTTTTCTTTGGGCTTTCCCTGGAAGTGTCCCTTTGTCTTCACTAAGCAGAAACTTCAGGAGTTCATCTCAGCCTTTCAACCACCACTCCTCTGCGCTGGGAGAAAGCAGCGAAGAGGGTAAGAATGGAAAAGTGCTTGTGCTCAAGTGTTTCCAAATGTTTCATAGCCATACGCATTTATCAGTTCTCACCCTCCACCCTATCACCACTCCCTCCACATAAAATCAGACACTGAGCTCAAGCATTCAGGCAAGAAGGAAGCCTCCTTCTCCTTTTGTAGAAACCTGTGTGTCCCGTTGCAATGTTTCTAATGCACTAGGACTCAGCTAGGACAACTTGCCAGAAGGCAATGTCAGAGAGGTGCTGAAAGAAATGCAGTTCAAAGATTTCCCAGAGAGCCAGGTCATTCAGTGTGGGAAGCAGGCAATAGTTCTTTCTGGGCTCATGGACATAGGAAGCTTCAGCTAGACTGAAGTGAAGGATTAACAAAACTATTCTCCCACCGTACCCCCTGCCTTCGCTACAAAACCAGCAGTTACTTTACACTCCGCTCTGTGTGCAAAACAAGGCTGAAATATGATATTTAAATTATTCCCAAGGATGCATCTGCTGAAAAGGAAGGCACGAGCCAGATCCTCCCTCATGCTTGTTCTTTGTCACAGTCCTGAATTTTGGATCATTGTAAGGAGGGAGACAACACACTAGTTCCTAACGCTGCACGTGTTTCAATGAGCACTGCTATCAATCATTTAGGTTCTCAGTCTTTCTTATTATATTTGGATACGTAAAATTGCCAATAGTGCAACAAAATCAGCCAAAGTCAGCCCGCAGGAAAAAAAAAACAATAGGATTGAATGTGCTCCATTGTCTATTTCTGTATGGTACAGAAATAGTAAACCAGCATGAGTGTATGAGAGGATCTCGTGCCTAGAAGTAGCCATGGTGCAACGGCTGTGGGACTTATAAATACAGGCTGCAATACTGCAGTACTGCTTTGCTGTTGGCTACTTGAATGGCTGGTTGTGTGGCCTGGTCATTTAAATCCTCTGTCCCTGAATCCAGCCTCACTGCCACTATTCTGTCTGCTTTATATGGACACTGAGAAGAGCCGTTTGTTTATATATCAGTGCAGGCATAAAACAGACTTTAGAAACTTTCACTCATGTCATTATTTTCAGAAAGAAAATAACTGCCACAAACTGCTCTACAAAACTTCTTTCAAAGTAAGCCTATTGCTGTTCCTAATATTGCCAATAAAGGGAATAATATTAGAATAGCTATTAAATTTTCGTATGCAAGCTCTCAAATAAACCAAAACCCAACATTGAGACTGTAGGGGATCTAGAAAGAGTGAGGTGCCCAAACCAGGGTACTCCTTGTGACAGCATTGACCATGAGTTATTTCCTCACACATCTTGCATTTTGGGGTTTGTTTAGTGAAGCCCCAGCTTCCACATTTCTGCACCTGTATGAGATATTTATTTCCCATTTTCAAGACATTTCAAATCATTACAGTTGAAGAAAAATCTTGAAAACATGACCCAACAATTCTTTAAGAAGAACAGAAAGCGTTTGCTTGTTTTTTAATCTTTCTGGCTCTAATAAAGAGTAAGACAAAAACATTAATGAAACTCATAATAAAGTAGATGTTCCTTTTGCTTGACATCTGTTCTTTTCATCCTGTGGGGGTATGTTGAGACAGGCTTTCAAGTCATACTTTCAAGGTTTTCTCTGTGTCCGTGAGGGCTAGTAATATAAGCTTTCTTTTTAAATGGGGCATTAAAGCCTTCCAGAGCCAGTATTTGAAGAAGAGAAAGGTATGGTGAGGCTCACGGTAATAATGCTAACATTTGAACTGAAGAGATAATAATGGAAGGCCATAAAGGGTCTCTTATCATCTTGGCAGTACTCAGTTACCTCTGTCCTCAACATTGTCTCGCTACTGTGGTTATTTTCCAGCTCTACTTGTGTAGCTTTTCACACCTCTTTCATAAGTCACAGAACCAAATGAACTACTGTAGATGAAAGATAGATAAAAATATATTGAATGGTTTGACCTACCTCTGAGATTTCACAATGCCACTCTACAGTTCCAGTGTGGACCTTCCAGTGAAGTTTCTGGGTTCACTTCTGTGGTAGTGGCAGCCGTCGCCATGAAGTGAGCTGTGCCTGGGTGAAGGGCTGCTGCCTGGATGTCTGTTATCACCAGCAATTACTTATGCATGATGAAAATCATGGAGACTTTTGCTTGTGTTACAAATGCCGGTGCCTCTTAACTCCTGATATTTCTGTAAGTGCAGGACATGTATATATTTTCTTTGTGTTTAACAGTGGTAAACTGCAGTTGCAGGGAGGGGGAAGTGTAAATGATGTTAGCTACTGTCAAGGTCTTTGGCATGCTCCTAGAAGCCTGCCTGCTGTTGGATGGGCGTAAAAGGTAGATGGCATTGAAATTGGGTGCTTGCTTTTTGTTGTTGGTATTGCCGACCCCAGCTAAGCAGCTTTCCACCCGCAGGAGATGACAGAATGGGAAAGATGGTGACCCTGCTTTAATATATGGTCTTTCAAAGAAAAAAAAAGATGGTAAATAATCCTTGTCGTGGCACAAGGATGGCTGGAGTGCTGCAGCTGAGCACAGCCTGCCCCTTTGTGCAGGGAGGGATGCAGTCTGGGTGACGCGCTGGCACTGGCAGGCTGCTGAGAGACCCGTATCCAACCTCCCTTGGCTGGAGGGGAATTGACTAGGAGAATCATCAGGCCTTTGGGGATGGGTGGGAGAGAGAGAGGGAGGAACAGCCTGCTAGTGAACACATGGATAATGGCTTCCACCTCTCAGCTTTGGAAAAGTCTTGAAAAGCAAAGTCCCATGTGTGTGGCGTTCACATAGTAATGCACTAAAAAAGTAAAAAAAATTGGCTGGGTCATAAATTAATACTTCTTTTAAAATGAATGTATGTGTTAAAACTTGTGTGGGGTGTTTGGAGGATAATTAATGTAGATTTAATAAATATCTCAGTGTTTTATTGAAGAAATGATTTGGAAGTCAACTTCTTCAGCTGGTTCTTAGTCCCAGTGAAGCTATTGGCAAACTTTTATTAGTTCCAGCATAGCTAAGACTTCTCTGTTACACACTACATCCTTTTTTGTGGAGCAAGTTGCCATAATCAAATTCACCAAGACTATCCATTTTTGTGAGAGCTGAGCACTTGCATCTGCATTTTAAAAGGCAGTGCACCTAGAAAGAACATTTTGTGCTGACTAAATGAACTTTTATTTGGCAGCTTGGTTTAGCAGAACTACCACAATATTTTTTTTCAAACCAGTCTTTTTCTTCAGAATGCGCTCTGTGAAACACAGAATAGCACAGGACACAGGGTTTTCTGTGCTATGTCACTGGTCGAGAGAATTGTTTATCAGTTCTGACATAGGGGCATAGGTATTTTCTTATATTTCTTCATCTTGTCCTAGACAGATTTCCCTGAACCTCCTCTGCTTTTCTTCTCCATTCATGTCTGCTCTTCCTCTCTAGCTGGAATCAGGATGTGGATTTCTTCTAAGTGCCTTTAATGTGCTTTTTTTCCTTTGCTTTGTTCTTGTTGCTTCTTAAAAGACTGATAAGTCTGAAAGTTAGAAGAGACAAAAATATGGGAACTAAACCATGTTATCCTGAGTAGAATGAAGCTAAATTATTGGTTTAAAATTTGGAAAATGGAAGATGGATTCTGGAAAGTTTATTAAATGGTGACTTTGATAAATGCTGACAGATTTGGGAACAAAATAAAAATGTATTTTAAAGAACCAAAGTTCCTATAAAGAATTACTTTTGAACTGTGACTGAGTTTGCCACAGCTGACGACTTCTTCTCAAATCATACTTCAGACGTCCTCTTTCCCTTCCCCAAAGTCTCAGTCAAGGACTAGCATGGGTGGTGCTTGTGGTAGCATCGGGACCTATGTCTGAGGATTGAGATGAAGCAAGTACAGCACTTCATTCTCCCCCGTTTGCCACCACTGTTCTTTTAGCACCATTTCTCTAACCTTAACCGTGCCCACTGTTTTGCCTTAAAATCTCTAGCTGGGTGCATTGTTTTTGGTTTGTTTCTTGCTTATCAAAACCTTGGTGAAGGTTTTGCAAGAATTTTGTCATGGGCTGAAATTTGTGAGAAAAAGGGGAGCGAGAGTAAAATGGTGTAAGATTTAACACTATTTTTGAGGCTGTAGTAAATTTATGTTTCACAGGGGCTTTTTCCCTCCAGACTTTCCCAGAACTAAGTCCACGTCCTGGTCTGACGCAGCCGAAATCGGCTGTTTTCAGTTTCAGGATATCCCACCTGATGGGATGGTAAATACGTTGGGATGTGCAAACTCCATATGTTCTGCTGACTTCGCAGCACTACTTACCTGCTTGCAGCGAAGCCCAAGCTGAACAAACTTAGAGCCTCAGAGCTATATCTTACAGTTTTGCAAGAGCTTACGATGTGCAAACTTACTTGTGAGTGGTCTCATTGCCTGAGGTCTTTCAAAACACTGAATTGAAGGATATTCTTGAGACATTTGACCATGCTTTAAAGAGGTTTTTTAATTTCACTGAAAACTAGTTGATTATATTCCTAAATAAGTTCTGAAAATGAATTTACTTACGTCTACTGAGCCATAACCCTAATCCTGCATTTGATGTTTATGTAGTCACATCTACTTCCACATGCATAAACTTAATGCAGTTGAAATCACTGCAGCTAGAAAACTGAATTTAAACCAGCCCACTCCTTAACTACCATCCTTAAGCAGGGCATCTGCAGTAAAGATGAAGAAAGCAAAATCTTCTGCCTCCCATTTCAAGGGAACTCCCTCTGACGTGTCAGTGTGATTGGTACCTAAGCGTCCATGATGACAGCCAGCTGCCGCAGAGCACATTGCCTTGTGCTGGCAATGCTTTCCTCCCTCTCTACTGTCCTTGCTTTTGTGATAGTTAAGGCAGGCTATCACTGTGCAGCATACCTTGTCTCGCTCTATCAGTGCCAGCTCCATAGTGCTCTCTGACCTTCTCCAGTCCTGATGTTTCTGAGCTGACAGCAGCTTAGGTCTAGTTTGTGCCAAGGTGGGTTTTTTTTGTTCTGTGATGATGGACAAAACATGATGTAGCTCAGCCTCGTGCTGTGCTCCTGTGATCTGCACAGTGAATGACACTGAACTTGTCAGAGGTCTAAGAGTGTTGAATTGATTTGTAAATAATGACAACAGTTATTAATAGCAATTAAATACTTTCCTTCAGTTCTGCCGTCTTTTTTTTTTTTTTCCCTCAAAGCAGAAAAACTGGCAAACAAGTAAAACTGCAGGTTTCTGCAACATCTCTTTGGTCAAATTAAAATCCAGTACCTGAATTTAACTGTCTTTAAGGGCTTGGCTGCCATATGAGATATTTCAGTTTATGGCATCTACTGAATTTATTTAAACAGAATCTGTCTTAAAAAGAGACTTTTGTCCACTTGCCCTGCCCTCTGTCAGGAGCTGGGCTGTGGTGGTTTAGTCTCCTGCAGTCAGCTATTACTGTTGTGCTGTACCCTATTGTACACATCAGCCCCAGCCCACAGCTGCTGTGTGCCCCAGCCTGCTGTTGGGGAGTTAAAACTCATGGGATGGGACAGGGGTGCCGGGTTGGGTGCTGGTGGGTGGTGGCCGTGGACAGAGGGGAGCAGACCGGCGGGAGGACGCCACTGCCAGTTGCAGAAGAGCTCCGTCATACAGCAGGAATCTCTGCCCTGGGTGACGGGCAACGCTGATTAGAAAAAGGCTAAATGTCAACATTGTTCTGAACTGGTAATTGGAAATTTTCCAAGAGCATTTTAGACACGAGACTTGGGAGGTTTTCTCCTCCCAGGCTGTTTTCCCTCCTCCTCCTCCTCCTCCTCCTCTTTCCCCTCCTCCTCTTCCTTCCCCCGCTAACTGCTGTAACTCATTCTGTCAAGTACTGAGTGCTGTCCCTTCAGACCTTCAGATAAATCCTTTACAGCAACAATTTTAAAAGCTGCCATAGTGTCTCTTTCCGTCTGTCTGTCTTTCCATCTTGCCTTCCTCCTTACTAATTTATATAGTGGCGAGGGGAAGGTGGCCATGCATGGAAGGTGGGGGTGGTGTGGAGCAGAGGGGTGAAAGCCGTGTTTTGACACATGTGGCTTTCCATTTTTGCAGAGGTCATTAGCACTCTGCTTAGTGACCGCAAGTTGATTACAAACACCATGTAGCAGTGATGCTTTGCCAAAACGCTTGGAGAGGAGACCTGCGTTTTTGCTCCCCTTGTCCGATTCATTTTAAAATATATTATTACCAAAAAGATTTAACGAAAAATTTATTGCTTGCAAAGAGGGACCCAAATCCCCAGGGCAGAATAAATAAAATAAAAACATGAGAAGTGCATTTATAGTCCTCCTGAAAATAAGAGCGCAGTCTTAAAAAGGTTTCCTTAAAATGAAAAATGGATGACTGAGTCACCAACTGCTACTAATCTAAAAGTTAGTGCTTTTGATAGCGATGGCTGTGCTGCTAACTCTTCGTTAGCAAGGGTATTTCACTGTAGGATAAGAGGGCTTTATAGAACATTTGCTCCTCTGTGGTTTAGAAATTAGCCTGTATACGGAATAAGTGAGCAAAGATGGAATGTATTTTCCATTGCCCTAGTTATTCCTATGCATATATGTGTGTGTGTGTGTGTGTTGGTGTGCTTTTGCATGTGTGTGTGCACGCACCAATAGCTTTGTGGTGATGATGGAGATGATCAAGATGATACAGAATGGAAATACTGTGTGATTTTCTGGAGTCAGCCTTTTAGGACTCCCTTTAAATGTGAAAGGCAATGATTTCTGGAAAGCAGGTTTGCAGCAGGCTGCAGTTAAGATCCTCAGATGGTATTTACTGCAGAAACATACATTACTGTGATGTGTTTGAATCTGGAAATAATTTTTCCCACAAGGAAGAAAACACCTTGTCATAAAATATATTGTATTTTACTTGTTTATTCAGTGTTATGTTTTTCTAATAAATTGTGGACTTAGCCGTGTTGGCATTTATGTTAGTGGAAGATTTTTGCTTGAATTCAATTTAGTAATGTCAACCATATCTAGCTCTGATGCCCAGTGTGAGATGTGCCTGACAAAGCTTGTACCAGCATTTCTGGGAGTCAGAAGCTGCAGCTGTTCCTCAAGCTATTAGCAGCAATGCAAGTCCCGGCAGCAAACCTGTAAAACTCTTTCTCCTACGTTAGTTGCTGGGTTTTTTTCAGCCTGTATCATACTCTGCCTGAGAACTATATCCTCCTCTCTCCTGTGGTCTCCAGGCAGTGGGAGCAGAGACATCGAGGTAGGATTACACTGGAGTTTTCCTCCAAGTCTTGCAGAGAAGCAATGTGTGCTTCTCTGCACACATGGGCAGGACTTCACAGTTCAGTTGCCAGATTTGTTTTTTAGGAGTGGTTGGCAATGGGAAAATGAGGTGTTCAAACTGATGAGGGTCTTGCTTGTACTCTAGAAAATGGGACTATTTTCTTCTAACTGTGCTCTACTAAAAGGGAGTATTGTTTTCTGCTCTTTCCCGGGAGAAGACCTAGGAGAAATCCCCTTTTTCTGTATTGTTTGTTGAGCTGTCCTCTCAGCAGGTGAAGTCAAGTCCTTTCCTGTGACACTGTACGCTTAATTCACCTCACTGTTTTTTGTCAATTGATTACACAGTGTTGAACCGATGAATGGCTTGTGCCCCAGAGCAATTTCTTAATACTATTAATAATAATCCTTTATGCAAAATTTATATTTTTAAAATTGAAAGTGCTGATAGCAATTAAGCAAACCTCTCATTAGAAACTGCGGTGGCGTAAAGCCTTGGGAACAGCAGAAGGAGTCTCTTGGGGAGACTGTACGTACAGTATCACGCCAGCACCATTTGCTGATTTCAGTTATTTTGTCTCAGAGTAACACTGGACATCCTTGGCAGAGTGACAGCGCAAGCCTTATTCGTTGAAACCCTTCCCAGCACTGTGGCCACGAGAACACCCCAAGTATTTTAAGTTAGCTACGTAGGTCCTATTCTTAACTTTTCATCTCATCAGATACTTTTCTTATTAGAACTTGAGAGCCTTCCCTCTAAGGTAATGATGATGTACGTTAAACCTCCATGATCAAGTCCTAGCTTGTGCGTTCCTAATGTGTTATGACTGTGATGTGTGCAATAGCTGTGCTCCAGCCTTGCTCGGCCATGTGACATAATGGAGTTTTTAATTTCCTCCTTCCAGTCCCATTGCCTGTTTGCGTGGAGGAAATTACTTTGTTTTTCATGTTAATTGATAGCACGACCTGTTTCAGCAATTCACCGTCTCAAAGGTATGTCTGAGATCTCCAAATGACTCACTGACATAAATGCAGATGAGCTAAAGCCACTTGTGTTACAGAAGGGCCGAAAGCCAAAGTAGAGTATCTTGATATCTGAGATAGCCTTTTAGCCCGTAGGACTGTGAGCCCATGGCCCGCTTTGTTAATGACCACATTGAAGTCTAGTGGCAAATGGTAGGTTGTAAGAGGCAGCCTGCAGGAATAGTCATGTTAAATTCATGGCCTCTAGCTCACTTGATCAATTGCAAGCTGGTAGACGTTTATTTAAAATTTATGCCACATGAATGTCTGAGGTAATAGGTGAATACTGTAAAGGGTTTATTTAAAAGAATATTTGGCCAGTAGGGTCTTTGGAGATCAAATATTTCATTTTCAAGGGTGTCCTGAGTATTTGAAGAGGAGGGGGAAGTAAAGAGGGATTTGGATAACGCGAAATACCACAGAAAGCAAGATTTTCCAAGGAAAACACCAGGAAGCTTGGTATGAGCATTTAATGTATGCTGGAGTTTTTAAAAGGAAACATTAATGGTGAAACATGCCCTCAAAGGACAAGCCAGCAATAAATTTTGAGTCACAAAATTACCTGTCAGTGAGATTATGTTTAAATAACGTAGAATTGTTCCTGCTTCTTGAGGGGTTGGGAGAAACTTCACGGGAGAGTGTTCAAAGTATTCAGAATTATGTGCACAAATCCCATTAACAATAATGGGATTTGTGTGTTCAACCCTGCTCAAATGGCATTGAAAAATGCAGCTGTTGGTTGTTCTTCCCCAAAGCATAGACATAGCACGGGAGCAATGAAATTAAAAATATTTTCTCTCAAGATTTTTTTTTCTATTACCTTCCAGATACAGAGTATCTCACTAGTGTGCTGCATCATGATTAAAGCCTATAAGCAATTCTCCTTTTAACTTGGTCAGGTGTGGGGTGGGAAATAACGGCAACAACAAAAAATCCCACCAAACAGATCTGACATGTCAGTGTTCCCATTACCTGTGACAATGGGGAACATTATTCCATAAAAATTCAGCAGGAGAGTGAGCATTTTGAATGAGTGGACTCCAGTAAAAGACTTTTGGTGTGGGTTTTGTTTTTGTTCCCTAATGTCCTTGCTTAAAAAATTGAAGTGTCTGTTTTGATGTACTGTAGATGAGACTTGTAAATTAGAGAATAGTATAGGGCAGAGAATGCTCTAAAGGTGGAAGGCAGAGGAAGAACGGGGAAAAATATACAATTAAGACTTAAATATGACTGAACATGTTGCCATGGGATTTGATCTTATCCTACTTACAAGAGAAAACTTATGACTCATGGGTGCTAAATGATCGAGCCATTACTCATTTATGGAGTAAAAAAAAATGGATACCTTTTATGGGGTTTTTATAAATAATGATTACTTCCCCATATTTGTGAATACTGAGCAAAGACATGCTGCAGTCATAAAGCTCTCTGCACGCTGAGCTTCTGTGTAGAATTCTTGAGAAGTGTTTAGTGTTAACTGATTCTTTCTCTCTTCAGAGTTTTGTTCTCCGTGGTGTTCTGCTCATTGCCTGTGCTGAGCTGTAACCCTTATTTCACAAAATCACAGAGCGAAAGCAGGATAGGTTTTGCCAAAATCCAGATAAACAACACCTAAAGACCCTGTAGTGCAGTTCAGGATGGATATGTAAAAGGTATTTTTTTTACTGTTTTCTTCCCATCTAAGCCTGGGAGGGCTCTGCAGGATTCCAGTACTACTGGTTGCCAGTGGTCTGTTGTGGTGGTCATGATGCTGCTTACCATGTACTTTTCCCTAGTGAAGACTTTTCAGCTGTGCCTGAGGAGCTTAAAAGACATTATCCTGGCCCTGCATCCTTTTGGGACAATCTTCACTTGCAGGTTATCACCCTGGGGCTATCTGGGCCAGCTTTAGTGCTGTTTTCTTCTATTGGTCAGTGTTAGGTACAGTTAATGCTTTCTTTTATCACTACCACTGCCCTCACTCACAGGGTTATTAAAGGGTGAACAGTATAATCTGGTTTTGAACTCTGGCTTTTTGCCCTAGGAGGGATCCATGCTTTTATCATGGTGTATGTAAAGTGTTAACCTTTTGTGCTGCTAATTTTCTTATATGGGTTTGAAGAAGTGCATGTAACCATTAATAGGAAAGAGATATCTGCATATCAGATTAGAATCTGATTTGGTGAGAAAGAAATCTGTTTAAGAGCTTGGATAATGTAGACAGTCTCAGAAAAAAATGAACTTTTTAAAAGTTTTGTTTTGTGGCAGCTGGGAAGACATATTAGGAAGATGGATTTTTTGAGTGGAGCGACTGTATTTTTTAATTTTATTGCTTGATGCACAGCCTCTGCAGTAACATTTCTTCTTGGGTGGGTAGTAATTTAATGATGGCCCACAACTGGCTTCTGACTGAGTTAAAGATCAAGAGTGTTCAGGATCCTAGAGGTCAAGCCAAATTATAATCTTTGCATTTGAAGTTACGCATGTTTTCCTGGGGGAGCATGTGTGAAGAGGAGAGGTTGTGCGAGCAGTGAATGCTACATTCAGATCTTGGCTTACAGTCTGCCTATAATCTCTTTCCAGTTGTGTTTGTGTATCCGTTTTCTTCATATCCACAAAAGTATCCCTCTCTGAAAATCAGACAGGCCCTCTACGAAGAATTCATGGATGTGAATTCTTGAAGCAGCTGGCCATAGTATGGAGATATGTTTCCAAAGCTTTACTTTATCCTCTGGAGAGAAGAAACAATTTGAAGAGATGTATAAAATCAGTATGCTTGTACAACAAACATATCCCATGGATATAGACATGAGAAAAACCTTGATCACATTAATTCCCACCACCTGCCTAGTTGTACAGAGATGCAAAGGGTATATTTTTAGGTAAATTGACACTGGATGCCAGAAGAAAGTGGCCTCTGCTTTGTTGTAAATTCTGTTTCTGTGCCAAACTGTGTAAGCATTTGTGGGAGATTATGGCTTTTAACGTACTGGGCAATAAAACCTAGTATTTGACTTGGTATGATTCTAGCTGGCCTATGACATCCTAAGTGTTACAATAACATTCACACATTTTAGTGGTTGCTCCAACTCCTACAACCAGTCAAGGAGAGCTACGTGCTGCCCTTGACACAGTGAAACTGTCCCAGCTGAAAATGAGAATTTTCTGTATCTATACCTGTGTCATTGAATTGCAGGCTCTAGAGGATCCTTTGAAGTAAATGAAAATTACTGCATATGAGAAATGATGTACAAAATACATTTGTAGAGAAAAAGAGAGAGAATACTCGCAGCCTGTCTTGAATAGAAGATATATAAAACATTCACACAGACTTTGCTGCAATTTTCCTCTCAGAAGCCTGTCAACATCACATTCCTTTCCATGGGACATATTTATTATCAGCTCTGTGGTTTCTGCTGTGCTAGGTTGGAAAATGGCCCCTACTCAACCGGAGCTTGTCACACTTAACGCTAGTAGCGCTTACACAGTGTCCTTACACATGTTGGTGCTGCTGAAAGTTCCCTGTTGGAGGTGTCATCTTGTTCTGTCACCATGGCAGATCATCAGATTTATCTCGTGCACCAGAGTGGTGCACACTGCCTTTCTGAACACAAGGGTCTAG
Organism: Phalacrocorax carbo; assembly: GCF_963921805.1. Taxonomy (NCBI): domain Eukaryota; kingdom Metazoa; phylum Chordata; class Aves; order Suliformes; family Phalacrocoracidae; genus Phalacrocorax; species Phalacrocorax carbo. The sequence goes on along the minus strand of NC_087514.1, from coordinate 130,091,429 downwards.
GGGAGCTGCAGAGTCTGGGTTAGCAGTTAGGTGACCGGAGAATATGGGATGGTTTTCAGGAAAACAATATGGGAATCAGTTGCAATGTGGGAGCTGAGGGGGGCCCAGCCTTTGCATGGAGGAGCTTTGCATTGTGCGAGGTGTGGGATGTCTCCACTAGTGTGACTTGGAGGTGAGATCCAAAATCCATTTGAACTAAAAGGGTTTTATCAGGACAAAAAATATTGAGGGAGCCCCTTGTTTGTTGTTGGCAGAGTGTCACTATATCTATGTGGTCTATAGGTTAGGGGTGCTGAGAAACTGTTCCTTAGCAAATGCTTTTTAGTTCTAGTATTCTTTTATTGGCACTACCCAGTGGTCAAAGAGCCTTTTTGTAAGTAAAATAAGAATTAAAACTTCACACAAGCTTTAACTTGAGGATGTGGAGAGAATTCTGGATGGCCACATTGTTCCTGTGAGTGAAGCCAATAAACTATTATCCAAACCCTTCTTCTGCTTTGGTGTCATACAAGGAAATCAGCCAAACTGCTGGACTTATCTGGCCTGTATTGGGTGTCAGATATGAACAAAATCTTAATGCCAGCTACCAGAGTCATATCTCGTATCTGCTCTCAACAAGTTAGATCAAGGAGGCTGGGTTTTTTAAATCATTCTGCTCTGTGCAAGTGAACTAATGTTAATTGCATTCTGGATGGCTGTTGGACGTTACAGCTGTAACAACAAAAAGTAAGATTTTCTTTTTAACATCATACTTCAAAAGTTAAATTAAAAATTCTCTTGCAAAAATAAGTCTGTAATAAATAGAGTATGCATCAATAAATGTACCAAGGAAGGGCAATCTGCACCTGATATAATAAAAGTATTTCTCACGAAACCTCTGTTCAAAGAGGTGTAGCCTTTAATCGTGATTGGTGACTTCTCTACAGAATTTTAGAATTCACCTTTGAGGTGGAATTTCTGTTATATTAATGTCGCATTTACACCATTTTGGCTTCATAAAAGGTACTTAAATATATATTAAAATCTGGCCTATAGAACATTTTGTGTTCTGAGAAGAATTCTCTATTAAATTTTACAGGTTGCCACACTTTTCAGGTCCCTTTCTGTAGAACTTAGAAGTTTTAATAATTGTTAGTGTAAATATGGTAGGCACCTGTTGCTTTAATTCACAATGAAGCATTCAGCAATTCCCCTTGTATAATCACACTTAAGTTTATGCTTAATTTATGCTTACAACAGCACAGAAAGATCCTGAATTATCCTGCAACCTCTTGGCAGCATTCAAAATATACTAAACCAAAATCCTGCTGGCCTGTCTGAGAGAGGTGATTCTTCTGGCAAACTTCTTTTGGGTTGTAAATACTTAACATGCAGTAAAATCACTGCCTGATTGAGAACTGCACTTGAGAGGAAGATATCTGACCTTGTACCATGTTGGTATTTTAAGCTAGCTTTTGTTTTCCCTCTCTCTTTTGGTCCCCCCCCTTGTGGTTTTCTAAATACTTGTATATAGCTCTTCAACTACAGACAATAATATTGCAGTTCAGAGTCTTCGAAAAACACTCTGGATTTTAAACCTACAGGTCATATATATGAACAACTGACTGTTGCATGAAGTTTCCAATACCCTTATTTACTGAGAAATTATTTTTTTCTTATACATGGGCACATTTTATTATATTATTTTAAAGACAGTAATATATTAACTACTATGCCACAGTCTGCAGTGAACAAACTGCAGATGCTCATGTTATGTGATCTGAAAAATATCTTTGTGGAGTTAATGGGGTGTTTTGGATTTTGAAAGTACACACGATTCTGCAAATTGAACCCGAACAATTTAGTGCCTTTTAATCAAGAGTGGCAGAGTAGTCACATGCAATAATCACTTTTTTCTCGTAATTATCAGGTGTACTATGTTGTCTCCTATTACAGTAATAAATATCATATCATGATAAACATGATTTGTTGTAGAAACAAGGTGTGCCTTGATAACAGAAATGACTTCTCAAGTGTCACAAGATTTGGTTTTATTTATTAACCTAATAAAACTGAAGAACTATTGCCTCTGGTATTGCCTGTGTAAGTGGTAAAAATGGAAATGCCTGATTTCTGCTCCTTATACCAGAATGATTGCCACAGGAAAGGTTTAAAAACATGTGATGTTCTGCAAGCATGAACCAGGTTATACATCTTCTGCTGACTTCTTCGTGTGCTTGAAATCCTGCTTACACACATTACTGCCCATTTTGAACAGGGATTATTTAAGACAGGAGAGGGAAATATTTCACAGTCTAATAGCCAAGAAATAAAATAAGGGATGATGAGAAGCCATAGGCTGGTGTCAAAATTGGAGAGAATGTCCCCTCTACGTCTCCCATGGCTCCTGCCTCATACATGCATCTCCGTGCTTGTTACATTGCAACTCCTGCCACAGCATTGCTTTTGTTTATCACTGTATCTTCAGCTATAACTAAGCTTAAAGAACTTCTGATTATTCTTATTTATAATTGTTATCTTTTTCTGCTATTGCTGCATTTTCATCACAGAAGAGCAAGATATTGCTCAGAGGTGCTGGTTTTCCTCCCCTCACTTAAGGACTTCTCTGTCCTTCCTCCCTTTCCTCCACGTCCCCAGATTATTATGCTGAGAATACTTGTCTCTTCTGTCTACAGAGATAGCCTTTAGTTCAGGGTAAGGTTTACTTCATAGCCTAAAAATGGCTCTTACTCCTTGATATGACTCACTGTGTTACAGTACAGTCACTTATATATCAATTTATTTTTAGAATCTCAAAGAAACAGATTCTATGGGGAGCATTTCTTTCTGATCAAGAGATGGCTCCAAACTGAAATATGCTGCTGGAGGGAATATCCTTTCAACTTGACCCTTAATATAAGGACCCTCTGACAGTCGTTTCATGCCTTTTGAATCTCCATTGCACCCTTCTGCAAACTTCGAGTGATCAGCTTAAGGAAAAGAATGGGCAAGTGTAAACACTCCCATGTCCTGTGAGGCATGTGAGTTTTTGTTTGCTGCTTTTCATCCTAGATAGAAGGTAATTTCTTCAGGGGTGGATGGTTTTGCTCCTATCTGCTCTCTGAATTTTCTTTTTCTAAGAGGGAAGAGGGGAAAAGAATTTGAATCAGAATCCACATTGTCATAGAGTCATCACTCAGCATTTAGCAGTTTTGAAGATGGTTTTCTTGGGTTTTCTACTCAAAAGGGGAAGGGTTGGGACCACCGTGGCGCACTCTGTGCTCACTCAGTCCTACCTGGCAGAAGTGGTTAATTAATGCTCCTTTTTGTATTACGTGATGTTTCTTGAGAGTTTGTATTTATGTATCATCACTACTACCTGGGATATTCTCCTTAGTAGTATTTTTTTTCTTTTTTTAATTTATTTTTTGTCTTTTGCATTTTTAAAGAAGTTAATAATGAGAAGATGTTAGCATGCATGGTAAAGTAACAGTAGGCTGTTACTGTCAATAAGGAGGGAGTCCCTGGACCTACCTACAGCAGACCTCTCGTATTCAGCCAAGCCCCATCCAGAAGCTGATATGTGATTGGCTATTTATGTCTGCTGGATCCCATACAGGTAATGAAACTATCATGCCATGCAGTAGATTGACTGGGGAGAAAACACATGTACATATCTAATTTAAAAAAAACCAAACCCTAACCCTGAGTGCAGCCCTGTGACACTCACTCTGTTTTAGCTGTGGGTGTTGTGCTGTTGAAGGGTGTAAGGAATGCTGTAACAATATTTAGTAGTACTGTTCTTCTGGAAGGGCACCTGCTTGCTGCAGGTGAAGTTGTTGTTATCCTAGGCTGTATTACTTACAGCAAGAGTTACTACAAAAGTAAAATGTAAGGATAGCTTCTTGTATCCTGGCAGTATATCTAATTATTATTCTCACAAGTTAATGTTAGATTTTAAATGTTATTCTCGATACGCTAAGAGGATAACAGCAAGACAATATAATTTTACCTCTTCTTGTGGAAACTCTTGCTTCATCCTTGACCTGGTGAACACTTTTTTAATACTAGGGAGACGCTCAAGGATCAATAGCCTGAGCTTTCTGTAACAGGTAAATATATATATTTTTTTTTAAATAAAGGAACAAAAAAAGTCAATGGTTTGTCTTTTCTTTTTTGAAGAAAGAAATAGGAAGGGAAGGAAAAGAAGGAGACAAAACCACTCATGCCTTTTCCTCATGAACTGAAGTGCAGAGACACATTTGTCTGATAAATATGACTTTTGAAAGCTATTGTTTTTCTTTGAAAAGAAAGGAAACAAAACATCTACAAAAACTTTCCTTACAGATTTTCCTTTAAGCATGTGAGGCAGAGCACATATGGCTTTCCATTCCTGTATACTAGCCATTTGAAACCCCCCCGGTCCTTGCAGAAACTATTCCCTTCTAGTTGTTCTGGTGTTAAGTACCTGAATGTTTGGATCGAGGGCTGCATGGTGGCTGCCACGTGCTGACAAGTGGTCAGTGAGGTTAGAATGAAGCGCTCGGGCGTCATGCAACACATGCTCCGCAGATAACCAGGAGGACTTGTGGCTGAGTTAGGATTGTCCTTAGGCTATCCCCATAGCTTAATCCCTACGCTCTTTTCAGCTAATTGTAAGAGATAATGCTCTCTCCAGGCTTTTAGTCTTTTTGTGTATCCCCACTAGAAAATCTAATTAATGCCTATTACAGCATTGCCTCTGTGAGAAGTCATTTAAATGAGGCTATCAATCTGCTGTCCAGCTGTTACTGATCCAAGCTGAATTTGAATTGACAGCAGAGCCTGAGAGGAGCTGTTTATCTCTGTCCAGTTTCTGATGCATCTCTTTAAAAGTGTGTGTGGCGATACATAGTGTTCCTAAATCTGTAATTAGGGACTTGACTTCCAAAGGAGGTGAACACCTGCAGCTTTCATTGAGGTGTGTTGAAATTGCAGATGATGCCTCTGCAGATCAGGCCTTCTGGAATTCTTGAAACAGCATTTTAGATATCTGCTCCATGGGCAGCTACATCCAGGGATCCTTCTTGATCACCATTGCCTTTCACGTACACCAGCAGGCCTACTACAACCACCTCCTTCCCTCCACACAATTAAAAATGGGAACTGAGATCTCTCAACAAGCAATTCAGTTTCCCCTTCAGATGAATAAAGCTTCCTTGATGTAATGGTCGCCACTCATACAGTAGTGTGACCACCTTCCTTCCTTCCTGTCCACACTTCATTAAGGTCTGCTGTTACATACTACACTAATTTTTGAGTTACAAGGAAAATCACAGAAGTTTAAGGAGGTCAAGGCTATAAGCCAGCAACTGTAGTAAATTTAGCTCTAAACAAGGGCAATGGAAAGGAGATCCACTAGGATGTGAGAAAAAAACTGAGCAAGGGAAAGCTCTTTGAAGTTTGAAACAAGTTAATATATTTACAGGGCTGCCTATATTTTGGGCAGTAGGCAGTGGGAGATGGGAATGGAGGAGAGGGAAAGGTAAGAAGCTAATGAATTCTTTAAAGAAGATTTTGTTCTTTCCTAGACTAAGGTATTTTTCAATGGTCAAAATTCAGTTACCACCCATGTGTTTCAAGCTTATGGTATTTACCCTTGTTTCTTGCACTGATCCATTTCATAATAAGTGTAATCCTTTTTTGTCTGTGGTATACTTCTAGAGTGTGACTGATAAGCATTGGGACTTGCTTAGGAAAAAGATCCTTTAACATCTTCAAACTATGGACAGCTTCTGAGGTGGTAGTGGTGGTGGTTGTGTCTTGTCACTCTAGCTGTGATCTAAAGCTTGTTGAAGTGAATGGGAGTCTTTCCACTTCAATAGGCTTTAGATCTCTATCCCTCCCTCTAAGTTGAGCTAAGTCTAAAACATTGAATATTTGGAAGAAGACAGCAATACAGCTTACATTTGCTGGCTCTGGGGTTTCCTTTATGTTGTCCTTTGGTCAAAGCTTGTCTTCAAATTCTGTCCTTGCAATGTTTATTCTCAGAAAAGGAGATAAAGGTCTTTATTCCTCTAAAAGTCCCTAGATGACTAGATTGAACAAACAGAGCAGTAGTGTTCTCACTGTTTTCCATCACCTACTAAAGTGCAGAACCTTCTCCCTCCCCCAGCGTTTCCATTTCCTTTACTTCCTCTCTTTGCAGATTGGGTAACAAATGCTGAATATTTCCTGAAGTTGACTAATGACAGGACATCGATGTCTGCAGCTGAGCAGTCTGGCTAGTGCTGGGTTGAATTCTTGATTGAAGGGAGGTGCTAAGGCAGTGTTTATGCAGCCACCCGTTAGTGTGCTTCTGTCTTTTTAATACCTTTAGGGTATTGTATCAGCCTAATCTAAGCACCCTGCAGCAAGCATGCCTCAAATGACTTTTAATTTATTGCTGTATTATTATTGCCATAACAAAAAGAAGATTATCACAGGCTGAATCGAGATACAGTACTGTGTGTGTAAGTCCTGTTTCACATGTTCTGTCAACAAAGACCATTAATGATTGGGAAAAACCATTATTTGAAATGAATGGCCTTTAAAAGTAAGAGGAAAAGAGGATAAGATCTTCCACAGGTGGCAATTAGTTCGGGTTTGTTTTACACAGTTAGGTTATGCACCCCCAAAATTAAGAATGTGTAGAACTGTGTTTCTTAGATCTCCCAGCTATCTTTTATGAGAGTGTAACTGCCAAGAGGGAAAGGAATTTAATGAATCTTATTTTATAGCTTAGGCTTTTCCTCTGAAACGGCTAGACTGTCTCTCTGTTTTGGCTGGGGGATTTCTTTCTCATTATGTCATTAAAATTTCAATTGCTCTATTCCTGTTGTGTTGACTGAGATGCATAGATCTGTGTTTCTGTATGTATCAAATTATAATGATGTTCTGTGATGAAAAAGTCAAATATCCATCTATACTCACTCTGTCTCCTTGGCCTGAATAGTAATGGTATTGATGTGAGCAGAGTCCAGCAGCAAAGAAAAACAGACTTACAGATTATTTCCTTAGTTGACATGTGATGGCTGTCGATTCCAGTGTCCTAAACTGCTATGCTTGCTTTGGAGCTAGAAGCACCTCTTCAAAGATGGACAAAGATCAGCAATCAAAACAGTGGGCAACAGGAAAATTTAAGCTTCTAAACAATGAAGGTGGAAAGATGGGGTAGAAATTAGTTGTGTAGTGATACAAGGGTTAGAGGAACAGGGAGTCACTCCCATGTGGCAGCAATGCTACGTAGTTCTCCAGTCTAGAATCAGATTATTCCTTTGTGGGTGAATCTGATGTAATCCACACCTAAATACCTCCTAGGAAATATACCTGTGAAAAAATCTTAAAACAAGTGTGCTCAACTCCTGGCATACTACAAAAAGCTATTTCTTTAACACATATGCTTACTTTGATGGCACTGGCTTGTTCTTGACTTAAATAGGATTTTAGCCTTGTTTAGTGAATTAAAGTAGAAGACGTATTTGTGTTTTTAGATAAGTAGTGAAAGATTAAAGTCCTCTAAATTTGGGATACACATAGAATCCTTATGGCCACTTCTGAGGCATGTTTTTTCTTGCTATAATCACCCATTCTTTTTCAAATTGAATAATATCTTTGCATTTATATAAATTAAATTTATGTATGTTGAATTTTGCAAAACTAGGAAAAATGGACAGTTCAATAAAAATCCACACACCACAAAATCCACAATCCTTTTCTGCCTTTTCTCCATCTCTTCCATTACTGTTGTTATTTTTTTTCCTTTGCTGCATTCTGATTCTCCAGTGTGGAGACTTTCAAATGAAAGTTAACAGATGCTATTCCACACAATCTGACTGCTCCTGAGGGGAGCTTGTTCCCACCAGACGTTTTACAACATCTGTTTGAAGCTGACTTTGCACTCCTTCTGTTGCATCTCAAATTGGAAGCCCCAATGAGAAGAGATGAGAAGGTACACGTACCGAGGCAGGGCTTTGATCCGCAATGCCACACACTGACTGACATTTCCACTTACATTGAAACATGCTGCTCTCAGATATATGGTAATAAACAGGACCGTTCAGCTGGCTAACAGAGATGCTGTTGAGACAGCAGGAAAAAAAATTCACCTTTGTTAGTAAAAAAATATTTTTTAAAATCTAAAACTCAGAAATATATAATATTGTTTACACAGCCTGCTTAACCTTTTGTATTTTATTCACCTACAGCATGAAACTTCATGATTTTATTGATATGCTAGCACCACTTTCCTGTTGGGCTTATTGGAGTTCCTATGCAGAGCTTCAGGATTTTTTCCCTATACCCATTTTTATCACTTCAAATTTACTCTGTTATAATGTGCAACTATAAAATTTTCTTCATCAGAGCAATGCAAACCTTTCATTCATATTAAACTTTGTCATCCCAACAATTCTGTCTTTCTGTTCTTAATTAAAACCTCGTCTTTGAAATTATACCATTCAAAGCTGCCTCTTTAAAAAAAATAGGGAAACAAAGATATGCATTTTTCAGAAGGGGGAGGATATTGCAAAATTGTTTTCACAATTGTTCAATACATCTAAAAATATAACACTGCAGAAACAAAGAAATTATTTCATTTCAGTGACAATACTAGCAGATCTGAAGTTAACTCATAACTTTACCTACTAATACTGATGAACAGAGTTCTCCAGAGCTCGCTCTCTTTTTTAACATGTTGTCTTTTGACTGCTGATCTGGGAGAATAAAAACATTTTATGCAGCATTTAAAATGCCTTGATAAGACGTAGCTTATTTACCTTTTTCAAAAACTGTTGTTTTGTTATTTCAGTCTGTAGGCTGAATGTCATAGAAAAATGGTGAAAATGGTGAAAAACCTTAATTTATTCTGGTCATTTTAAGTAAAGGTGCTGAAGGTACATAAAAGCTTATATACTTTGAAAATCAATAGGAATTTTACCCCTAGATTTCTCCCTGTCCAGCGATCATGTCATCTCTCATTCTGTTCTGGCCCCTCAAGGTTTCATAAGCTGTTGAATCTCTAGTCCTCTGAGATAAGAATTTAGGAATAAATCAGGTCAGCTTTCAAAGTAATAGTGTTGACCAAGTTAAAAATTTGCTAAGATTTCAGTGATCCTTCATGAGAGTCTCTACATCTGTACTGACAATACGGCTTGCATTCAGATTTGGCTTGTAATGCTTGAGATAAGGTGGCCACACTCTGCAGGACAAAGGAAAGTAATTGGGTGGAGGTGGGAGCAAGAGTGTTGTTTTGTCAGAGGCCAAGAACGAGCTTCTGGGAGACTCAATTAAATGTCATAACCGGATCAAACATCTTATCTTTTTAAAATTTTGGAAGGGAAATGACCAGGTATTTGCCCTTCCTTGCTGAACTTGAAATATCTCCCTGGGATATAAGTTGTGGTTTTCAGTAAACATAAAGAAAATATTCATGTACTACTATGGTCTATTATAGTCCTCCTTTTCTAAGATAAGTCATCTTCCTCACGTATTATGTACTTCATTGTGTTGTTAGTGGCTGCTGGAAACAGGGCTTAGTCAAAGAACTAGCAACCCTGCCATGCCTGTAAGGTTCACAATACTTTCCAAACTCAATATTTGAACTGCTTCTAGTTGAAACATCTCTTTTAAATTGTCTCCCTGAAGGCTTGAACACATCCTCAAAGCATCCCAGTTGCTTATATATTATATTGCATGCATCACGTAAGTGATTGGCTATCTACTTAAAGATCATCATTTGGTCTCATTATGATGGACACTGAGGGACACAAGAAATCCAGTGAACTCTCTTACTCTGTTCATCCACAAACTAAATAGATTGACAAAGTGGTATCTCACAAGATCAGCAGTGCCAAATCAGTGAGCCAGGCAGCGGACATCGCTCCCAGATGTGAGAACCTGATACAAGAGTTTCTAATATTTTAAGCTATTTACATTTGCTTTCAGTCTCTTGGGAAAGAGTCTGAAGCTGGGTTTTGAAAGCACCAAGCACCTTAGTGGAAGTATCTGACAGGATGAGGCCCAAGTGAATTTCCCCATCTTGTTGCAGACCTTTTGTGAATTACTGTATCACGGCAAGAGAGAAAGTGTGGTATTGTCTTCTCCTTGAGATTCAGCCTCCAAATCCACAGCTCCTTCTTTTTCTAGATAATTGGCTCCAAGAAAGAGTGGAGGTTTAGACAGTCTGGTTACATCAGTTCGGGTTCACGGTGGTAGGTCTAGCACAAGTGAAATGGATGAATGACTTCAATAAAGAAGTACAGTGGAATAGCATCTTCCACAAACCTATTTGTACCATATGTTATGCCCCAAAATGCTGGTTTAGTAGAGCCCCCAACCCTGGAGCCTTCTGTTTGTTATTAGTAACATTTGCTTTCTGTTCCTCACCAATTTTTGCAGGGGGGAACATGGAATATCTGAAAACAATAACTCTTGTTCATTGACATAAACTGGCTGTCAGTTCCTTGTGGGACCTGGGCTGATAAAAACCAGGGAAAAACTATTTTATTTGCAATGTTAGGAATTTTAGCCTGTGGAGATTTTTAGTTCAACAGCAGTAAAGGTAGGGACAGCAACCAGTGAGGCCGTTAAAGGTTACATTCTCTCCCGCCCTCTCTTTTTCCCAGTCCCTTGAGTCATAATTAAAACTCCAGAAAGTGAGAAGCTGTTACTAATGCTAGCGTACAGTTTGGCACAACAGAATAATGCATTTACTGACTTGTGTTTTTTATTTAATTTCATTTTTTATAGGTCAAGCTGAAATTTTACTTTACTATTTGGTTTACAAAGGGCTTTTCTGAATCTGAAACTTTTAATTCAGTTTGAAAGTTTCCCCAGGTATAACAATAATGCAAACAAACACCTTGTTCAGCAGCCTGACAGTAATGATCTCCTAATGGAACAATCAGGCACTTTGATCAGATGTGAATTTAGTGCTCTTAAGTTGAAAATGCCGGACATGGTCTCTCGTGCTTTGTACCACTTAGGATTTCTCCCAAGAGATTAGCTGGACACAGAGATGAGCTAATTAACCTTCATACCTTTTTGAGAGCTGTCCAGATTTGACGGAGCAGTTACATAATAAAGATATTTATACACCATTTTCGTCAGGACTGAAACACTCTACAGGGTTATTTAGAAGACCCCTACCCAGGCAAGTCTTAGTGAATTTGGTGGGTAAAGACTGAGAAGCAGTTTAGGATTTTTGTAATACTGCCATCAACTGTGTCCTTAATGCTCAAATATTTTGTGACTCGTTTATCAGAAGGACTTTCTGTCAATACAGGGCTCCTTTGAGTACTTGTTGGGGAGGTTTATTTAGAAGTCTTTACATCCAGTCATGTCTTAAGTAACTACTGGCAGGTCTTAGAAAGCCATTCTTCATCAGAAGGCAATTAATTTTTAGGATAAGTTGATGTGGAAGGATATTGCTCAGCCCTGAGACTCTAGTGTACGAGCTTGTACTTCCCGTGTACAAATACCAGCAAGGCAATTGAAACTGGTCAGTGAGATCCTTGGAAAATGTCTCAGTGAAGGAGAAAGAATTATTGGCACCTGTTGGAGCGTCATTGCCATTTCTTAAAATACATAGGCCCTTTTAAGGTCATCTGTTAAACTACTGGCCACCCCTGACCTTGCAGTCTGGTGTGATTTCAGCCCAAGGTAATATGAACTGGTAGATTAAAAAAAAAGTCTCCCTCCTGCTGCAGATACATTTCAGTGCTTAATAGCCATTTGTGTTGTCTTTTTTTTTCCTTTCTTGTCTATGGGATAAGCTGCATTCAGTCTCAGAAAGCCTTGGTCCTCAGTTGACCTGAGGGTATACTATTCACAACAGATCTCATTTTTTCTTGCATACTGAAATCACAAAGTTTAGATGAGGAATTCCCTGTTTCCTGGTTTGGTGTTGCTTGCAGGACAAGGCTTACTGCGAGGCAAGGGTTTTCTTGGACTTACTGCAAGTCCCCTCACCTGTGCAAGAACCAGTTGTGTAAATGAAAAAAACAGCATTTCTTGAAATTCAGCTATAATCCTTGGACAGTACTTCATCAGCTGCCATCCTCACAGTATTTCTTGATGTTGCTGTCTTTCCAGGACAACACCAGAAATGTCAATTGTGGAGAAAGCACACCTTGTTTTCATTCAAAGGATAACACACAAGGGCTAAGTCTTCTCCATAAATTGCAAGTAACCAAAGACTATTAGATCAAGCTGCCTGTGGAGAACAAGATGTAGCAAATTGTCAAATTGAAGAGTACTTCCCCTCTAGTTGTCTAGATAACATACCAAAGTGTATCAGTTGCCGTATTTAATAAGGTAGAACTGAAATTTTGCATTCAATTATAAGACAGAAGCCTAAATATAAGTGCTTTTTATTAGCTTAGCCACTAAGACTGGAAAAGAGAATAGAATTACTTGAGAAATTTACCTGTGCTGTTGCTGTTGGGGTACTATTTTTTTCATGTTAATTTTCTACAAATACCCATTCATCCCTTTTTAATAAGAGCAAAACTCAGACCAGGAAACCAACTTCCTGATGCATTTTTGCTATCCTGGGGAATGTTTATTTTCATTTTGAAACAAAGTAAACTTTACTATCACAGAATATTTTAAATTCAAACAAGAAAATCTCAAATGGTGTATTGACACATTTCACTTGTTTCTAAAACCTCAGAAGATGCCAAATAATTATCTATATTGAGTAAACAGATTATTTACTTCTTAAGTATTTTTAGCTTCTGGTACTGCTCCAAGTTTGATCTCTGACTTCTTGATTATTGAATCCTGAGGGCAGGGTCAGAGAGCCAGATGTTGTCTCTCTTGCTTTAGGTCAGGAGCTAGGAATACTTCTTTCATGTCTTCATGGTTTGTGACCTGTAGACACCACCATAATATAAATAATAATAAACATACTGATGTGCACCTGGTGGAACTCCTCTGAAGTCAATGGGGTTATGTTAGTATAAGGTAAAAATTAGGCTGATTATTTGCCTTAGAGGCATCCTACATTTTTATATACCTGTAAATATTAATGACAATTAATATCTGAGTAGGGTTCAAAGCTGTGGTGCAGCTATAGTCCGATGCTACAGCTGCATGAGGTTTTTCTGATGCTTTTCATCTTTGGCCGTGTCAAAATGATATTTAAATGTATGCCGTCATGGAGGATTATTAGTCCATCCCTAACATTGCTCAGCACCTTCTTATTCTGTAATGCAGCAGCATTATACATGGCAGTCTCTAGTGCCATTTACAGTAGTACATCCCAAGCTCCCAGGACTGCTCCTCTACATGCCATGATGGGAGATGGTGCTTGGATTGACATTCCAACACCTTTCTTGCCCATACAGCAAAGCTCCAGCATTGCCAGCTGACACTTTCTTTTCACACTGGAATTTAGTAGTTATAACTCAGTCTGTTTGCATGTCTCAGCTTCTATTTTTAAGCACTACTAATCCTCAGCTAAGAGCTGGCCTCCATCCGGCCTTACAAGGGTGCGGAGTGGCATGGGAGGTGTAAGGAGCCTTCCCAGACCTTGTGCAGTCCTCCTGAGAGCCAGGCACAATTGCTACCTTAAAAAAGGGGACAGGCAAGATGCTGTTCCCTTGAATGCAGAGCCAACAGTGGCAGGAGGAGCTGTACCCCACCATGTCCCACATGCACCAGAGGGAGAATGTTCCGTCTCTGAAGGACAATCCTCAAATGGCAAAGTGAACCTAGCACTTTCTTGTACCATAAGCGTTGTCTGAAGTGTGCAGCTGGACTTTGAGGTGGTCAGATAATTTTTTTTAAACTGTGAAGGCCCTCACTTTGTGTGTGCTTTTCCTCGGGTGTTTAAGAGTTGTCAGTTCACTCAAGGAAATTAAGGGTTGTAGTCCATGCAGACCTAGCCTTGCATTGTTGCATGATTCCCTAAACAACAGAAAAGTAGAGTTAGTAGAGTGGAAGTCATGGCGCAAGGTGAGTAAGCTGCCTGTGTGCTGCTGAAATGGGTAAGGAAACAAGCCTTCTGCCTGTCAGAGGGATATTGTTTCTGCTGGAAAACTCTGTTGGGAAGGAGTCAGGGCACCAAGATGGGGGCACTTAAGCGAACAAAGAATTGTTTGCTTGAGAGGACCCTGCTATTGCTTTTCTTCTGTGTGGTTTTGCAATCCATCTCCTCCACCAGCTCAGTGAGGACATGGAAGGAGACTTTCCAGCCACAGACTCCTCTGACTGTCCAGCTGCTGTTGCATCCAAATAGACCGTGGAGACTGGAGGGCTGGTTTTATAGTCTTTTGAAATAGCTGTCTTGTTGAAGCAAGGCAGGGTCAAGCCTGCTCTCTTGTTGCTCCTGGGAACATTGAAGACTCTACAGATGGGGAATTATGTTACACTTTTCAAAGAAAAGAGGGTTAGTATGAGTACATGCTATCATTTCCTAGTGAAGGCTCTTGTCTGCTAAGTAGCCAGCAGAAATCTAACCGCTGAAGCTTGAAGAAGACATGGTTTCACTGTGCTTTTACAATCAGAGTAGCTGAGAATGATGTGGTCTTTTGGAGTTTTTATTCACCTTCTGTTTACTTGATATCCTTTAGTCAGGTGTTGAAATCTGTCTCCTGTTACATCTTAGGCAGCCTGTCTAGGTCTGGAGCAGTGTTATTTTCACAGGGCAAGATCTTTGGCTAATAGCAGTTGGAAGAAGGGTGGTGGTTTGGAGGAGATGTGTAAAGAAGATCTAACTCGTAGTGATATCAAAGGATGTCAGCCAAGCTGGTCTTGTAGGAGGTATAATGGCTATAAGACATCATGCTTACTGTGCTGAAGAGGCCCAGACAGTTGCCACGCCTCTAGGTTTAAAAACATCTATCCATTAACATTAACCTTTTGTGCCAAAGTAAAACACGTTCAATTAACTTTTTCTTTTCAGTTAGGTTTTGCAATTAAATGTTTCTTCATCTCTCTTTCTATTTGTATATGGTAGGGCCCACTTTCCATCTCGTGCCTGGATCCCTGATATCTTTTAAGGCCAGCTGGGGAAGTCTGCCACAATGCAAACTCATCTGCCATGTGTTATGTGCAAAGCCTAAGAAAAAGGGGCAGTGTGTCCTGTGCAAGTTAAATAAGTTCATTTTCCAATAAATATCCTTCCACATATGCCACGCAAATATCTTGAGAGACTCCAGTTTTTCCATTACTCACTTGCACTGATACTTAGCAGGATGGTAAAGGTTGTGGTACTTGTTGTGCATGTGTATTGATATTATTTTGCTTTATTCACTAACTTAATTTATGATATTTCCTTGAGTAACGTTAAACTTGTGAGGACCTGTCCAGGTTTGGACCTGAATGAAACATGCTTATTAGTATCTGCATCAAATCACATTCAGTGGTGAGTAGCACACAGTGTTCTGAAAGCACCAAGTATTGAAACTTTATTTTTTCATTTGTAACAGTAGAAATGAGAAAAGGAAATAATTGGCACTCTGTGTATGAAGAAGCTATTAACATTTTTTTTTGTTTATTATTTTACTTTATTATTAGAGAAACAAAATATACTATACATTGTTTTGCATGAAATCATATAGGCAGTAAAAGTTTGTGAATGAAGAAAACACATTTTGCACTAATTCCACAGCACTTCAATTTCATTTTATGATTATTTTTTTTAATTTCACTTCTGAGAGTACTTCTACTGAATTCAAGGAACAGTAGGAAAACCACCCACCAGCTAATTTAACTTGTAAAAATTGTCTTTCTGCAAGTGAAAAAAATACCCTGCTGACTATTTCATGTATCTCACTTGTGTTTCCAAGTTTATTCATTCATATCCTGTTGAAACTTTGATTTTGTTTTGGTTTTTGTTTTTTTCCTCCATTATTTTTGCAATGTATTACTGCTACCGCTCTAAACTAGGAAAAAAAAGCAAAATTATTTATGTGCTTAGAAAACCAATCAACAACTTTGCAAAAAAGATGAGCTATACCTACAGCTGTGGAATCTGTAAAAAAGAAGTAAGGAAAAAGGCCATGTTTTTGCTGGTCAAATGAAATAAGACAAAATGAGACTGGATTGTATAAATGAAAGCATTCTAAAATAAAGGCATGCAATCATTTAACCCTGTTTTTGTATGGTTGGTCTCGATGTTTATGTAGTGAGCCTTTATTGACATGTTTGCTTATCTAGGTAAGACGTTTTTGTATAGCTTAATTGTCCTTTTACCAGTTGTCTTTTAAAATCCTATGTGACATATTTTTTATCTTCTGTTATAATCCTGTTTGATGCTTATCTGAAAGTATTTCTTCTTCTCATTTAGAAAGCCTAATTGGAAGGTGACTGCAATCTTTTATTTTACCTCACAATGATTTTACTCAAATGTTCAGGTTCCTTCAAGAACAGAGTTTTCTTGTAGCTGTTTTCTTAATTCATTTGTTCTAGAGTATGCTAATCAGCTAATCACAGCTACGGAGTTAGAGAGTGAAAGGATATTTTATTTGAATCCAGAAGAGAATAAGGATTTGAGTTTTGCATTTGGTTCACATCTTTACACATCCCTTTTCTATTACTGTGCTTTAGTCTGTGATTCCAATTCATTTAATTTATCGTAAGAAAAAAAATATACTTCCTTGTTCTGCTCCTCTTACAGACACATGCATTTATACGGCTTTAAGCCATGATGTCCCTTCACATTATTTATGACCTGAAAAAAACATGCTTATTTAGAAAGTTATCTGAATTAGGCAGCAAACATTGTTCAGTCTCAAAAAAATAAGCTGTGGAGACAAAAGCATTTTTATTTAAGAAAGAACATATTCGACAGGATATTTTACTGAATTCCTGAAAAATTCTCATTGTTGGGTTGAGTTAAAATCAAAAAAGTTTGCAATTGCACACAGAAGAAATGTATGTGAAAATTCACAAGTAATTTACATATGCAGTTACTTCAACCCTGACTACTGGGCTCCATCTGTGCTCGCAGTGAAATGGGGAATTAGAAAGCCTGTAAGTACTAGTGCATGTGCAACAGGTGGAGGTTTGACCCAATCAATTACACATGTGATATTAATACAAGTTGAGCTGTGCATTGAACTCCTTATAGGAGTAGGAGGTTTATACTTCTGACAAAGACGTATTTTAGGGTGAATTATGGCATGGTTCCTGCCTAGGTTTTATTCTTTGCTTTTATTGTGTGTCATTCTTCTTCCTTTTGTGCTCCAGGACAGCTGTGTAGCTGGCCCAGCTACTTTGCCTGTTCCTTTTTTCAACCACACAGGTTTTGTTGATGGTTGAGTGTCTGGCCTGGTCCATGAGGCTGAAAGAAATGGCATTTCTCCTCTTCCCCAGCACTCTGCCCTGGTTTTCGAGTGGAGGTAAACTTCGCTTAATAGCAAAGGAGCCTTGCAGATAAGCAGTCTGCCACTCTAGTATTCAAATACCATAGAGCAGTGGGAGGTTTCATGTGTAAGTTCTGGCTGTCCACTCCATCCGATGTGCAGAATTAATTTTGTTCCCCACCCCTCACCTCCAGTCCTTTCAATTATTTCAAGTATTACATAGAGCAAGCCTTTTGTGACTACTCTGTGGCACAGAAGATGGTAGGCCAGTCAACATCAACAGTTTAAAATCTATGATTAAGGAGAATATTGTACCTAATTTATCTACAGAAGGATTCTGTGAAGAGAAAAAGTTATCTGAACTGGTACTTAACATTGAGAATAAAGTGCTAATCATTAGTCATATGAAAAATGATGGTGGAAGAGCATAATTGCCACTCTAAGTAGTGTGGACTTTAAATGTAATCATGCAGAGCCCTGCCAAACTGCTCCCAATACCAGTACAAGGATTTGACTTGTAATCAATTGACATTCAGCCAGTTTTGGCTCAGAGGGTAGAGTGCTACTGACTGCATTGTTAACACGGAGCAGTTGGGTTTTCCTAGGAAGCCACTAAGTAAAAAATGTGATAGTGTACAGCAATGCCGTACCTAATGAAACATGATGAAATAGTAATTTCACATGCTGTGATTTCCTTGAGGCTGATAACTGTTATGACTTAGTTGGCCATCAGATCTGGGCTAATTAACTAGACTTTCTAGGCTATGAATTGTGATGACTGCAAGATTTGCTTTTCCACTATTTGCAGCTGTTGTCCAACTATGACTGTTATCTGCGGGCTGGGAACATCCATTCTGTGGTTCATGTTACTTTCAACTGGCTGGCTGAGCTCCTGCAGTCTCTGCAGGCTGTGCTGCCTGGAGGTCAGGCGGGTAGTCCATATTAACCTCTTTACTGTCATGACTGTGTTGCTTACAAAGCCTGACCTACATAGCACCAAAGCGACTCAGCATGCTCTGTGAGCTAGTCAGTGCAGTACAGGCTTCATCCAAGACTATGGTGAGGACTACTTGGATCAATTCCAATCCCAAAAGAATCCAAGTCTGGCATCAGTGTAGCTTTTTACCTTGAAATATTTACTTTTAAAACCAAGTTCTTTGCCATGTCTAAGCTATTTCTTTACTGTCATTTTATGACATGGCTTTTCAGCTACCAGTTCATGTGAAGCTCATGTTTGTGTTTTGTGTACTGACATATATTCAATCTCTCTTTCTTTATAAGGATTCTCCATCATTGCAGTGCAACCTGTTTGGCAGCTTAGGCTTTTTTCCATACCCTGCAGAATAAGTGACTAGTATGAAGGATCAGCGGAACACTCATCTTCAAATACAGCTTGCCAGTTTAATACGTAAATGATCTAAAATAGATCCTCAGTTCACACCTCCTACTATTTTACCCTTAGCATCCCGAGTTCTGGACTATGTGTCTGTCTCATGTTATGGTGATGGTGGGATAGTTTGTTGTCATTTGAGGCTCTGAGTTTTTGCTTGAATAATTCATTTTGCAAAATTCTAGCTGGGCAGTCTCGTGTGTAATAGAGTGGAACCAATCTGCTATCTTAAACTGGCTAGTTGTATATATACTGCCATAGCTGTTAGTGCAGTCACACGCTCATTCACTGAAATATTCTGGGAGATGTTTTTATTGCTTTATTACGTTTGTACATCTCTTTGTTTGCACACACTGAACACTGATTGTGCAGAATGATCAACTGCTAGTTATAATTTCCAGGCCATTTACTGAGCAGGTCTAATAGCCTGGCTTATGACTCTCTCATGCTTTTAAATCAGTTACTGCTGACATCACTCACGCTGCACCTACCACTTCTTTAATGAATAGGCACAAAATAAGGTACATGGACAAGACTGTGTCATGTGCAGCTTGAGCACTGCCAGTAGTTACTGCTAGTGAAATAATACAATGTGATGCCAATCTTCTGGCTCGCCACCATCTCTGTAGGCAGTTGTCCAACCACATGCTTCCCTGTACTGAGATATATTGATTATCTCATGCACTAGGAGTCCAAAAGTAAGCCCAATTTCAAAGACTGCATTAGAACATTTTGTGGCCATGGATAACAGTGGCTGCCAATTTCTGTACATAACGCTTTTGGAAATACTTCTCAAATGTGCCCCCTTGTCATGCCTGGCCCCTTATTGCTTTTTGCTCTGCACCTTGTGCATGTGCGTGCATGTGTATCTTTTAATGTATCTTTTCCTTTTTACCCACTCAGATCTTCTTTATAAAAGATTGTTCAGATCTCACAGCTGTGCTGAAGGACTCAGGAATGCGCCAAAAAGAGCACGTCTGCACTGATTCACACAGAAATATAGAAGACTGTATCAGATAGACAGCTAGATGAGGTCTGGCCCACTGGCCCACAAGCAGCGCATAGTGCTCCCAGGAGGACTTAGGCTGGTTTCTCAGGCTCCAAGCTGATTAAAACAAGAGGTAATGTTAAGTCCATATCAAGTCTCGATTCTGGGGTTAGGGGAAGAAGCTGACAGCTGTCTTGCAACCGGAGGTAAAAGGGGCACAGACAGCAGCCACAAGTATGGGAAAATCAACTTTAGGGAGAGACAGTAAAGAACAAACTAAATTCTAGTATGCCTGTGCTTTTCTTCAGGGTATGCATATATTAACAAAATAGTAATTAAATTTCTGAGTAGACTTAGGAGGTCAAAATTAGGCAACAGAATGCTGTGCTTACTGTCTGTTAAAACAGGGCAGCTGCAGTAAGCACATTTTAAGTATAAGTAATACTAACGTACTGAACACCATGAGCACTTAGTGTTGTAGAAGACACATGATATAGATAGCCCCTGTCCTAAAGACCCTGTAACATAAGTAGTGTCTGGCACAAAACAGAGAGAACTCACTGGGAATAACTAGGATACATACTTACATGTGGTGGTGTTAATGGACTTTACAGTTGTGATTAGGATTGTCACAGGAGGACCTTTTGGAAAAAAGTAATCTGCATAGTTTCTTCCTGAGCATCATGTAAAAGTATCACTTCTTTCTGAGGGGTATGGGTAAAAGAGGCAATGTGTTAGGGAGTGGAAAGCAGGTACTGGTTTCAGGAACTACAGACATACTCGTAGGGAAAATAGGCTTGCATATTGGTGCTTTTTGCATATTATAAAAATAGAGATACCTGTCTCTGTAGAAACACAGACATGCCATCACAATAAAATCTAAACCTCATCTCTTAAGTTTGAAAAATTCATATATGAGATTTGTTGAGGTCTTTTTGCCTTAAAAGCATAGAAGTCGTAGAAAACTCAGATCTGAAAATTTATTATGACATGGGGTTTTTGTAATTGTATTTCTTCCCTACAGCTCTTCTCCTAAAATATCACTGTTACATTGCAAAGTGCCTGACAGAAGTTACCAAGGCTCTGGGCAGAATTTTAAAGCAGGTACTGAAGCCTGTTGAAAATGTATGAAGGAGATTTTGTGCTCAGTTTAGCTCATATTAAGTCCTGTAAGGTGAGAATCTTTTTGAGAATTTGTAATGCTGAATCTGAGGAATGTATGAAGTTCAGAGGACTTTCAGAAAAGGTTTTGATTCTGTAATGCCCAGGATGTGAAGCTACCAAACCCTATAAGTACTTTCTAAAAGTCTCATCAGTGACTTTAGTTAATAGGACTTACACAGAAAGTTAAGCATCTCTGAATTTGATCCCTTGGTTTTTTGCTTCTTAAAAAGTTGATGCCTAACTTACTTTCTTATGATGGACCATATGATATAGCTCCTCTAAAAAGTACAATAAATTAACTGTATGGTAAATAGACAGCTTGCCAGAAACTTACTCATTTTCTGAAAGTATTCTTTACTAGCTGATTTGCTAGTGTCCTTTAAATTTTCTGCTCTGAAGATGGTTTTTATAGGTAAATTCAAGATTGTGTGGCTTCAGTGAGATTATTGTACAGTTCGCAGTTAAGGATGGGCTGAAGTCATTTGGGCTGTAGTCCTGGGCTTAACTCATCACCAATATAGTCCAGGTTTAACTGCCAGAAAATTAAGCAATGCATTGCATGCCATATCACCTCCTTAATTATCTTACCTTGTCCTTTAGCTGACTACATAATGGAAAAGAGGAAGAATATTGACTGCCATCTCTTTCCACTAACCTTTTGGTCCTTGGCTACTTATTCTTTACAAAATGAAGTGCCTTGAGCTACTGAAAATGAACACAACATCTTCAATGTCTTTCGTGGCAGGCAGATCAGTAGTTTCTCTGTCAGGTTACAGGGACTTACAAAGGTCCATAAAACACTTCTTTCTCCATTCTATAGTTTACTAAAATCATAGTGAACTCTAGAACAATTTCACCAGTAATTAACCAAGCTTCTTGTCAGCTCTCTTAAAAATAAATATATTTTCTAAAAAAAACATGATCAAACCACTGGATCTAAAGATTAGTTGCTAGTGTAATGGATTGTTGACATTAAAATACAAAGAAAATTGTTTTGGCTGATTTGAGTGCAAATCTCTACTGTACTTCCCATGCAATTCTATAACATCAGGTTCTGAAACACTTTTCAAACTGCAGCTGAGTTTTGCATGCTTCATTTAAGATCCCTTTGACATTGAAATATGAGCAATTTGGTGCTGCAAACCCTGTCATAGGATCACTATTAGCATCACTAACGCTCCAAAGTAGCATACATGACAGGTAATAGATACTCAAGTAATAACTATTAGAAATTTTAGGAGTACTTATGCCGGAGAGTGTAGTTTCCTGAGCTGGATCTGAGCTGTTGTATCAAGCAGGCTGTCTCAGCAGAGCAGTGTAACCATGGGGTCTATTTCTATGAAAAATCCTTTTTTTTCTCAGGAATAAAAAAAGCTAAAAATTTCAGTGGGGAATATCTGACTTCTCATTCAATACCCAACAGTTTTGCAGTGTTGTTTTTCTGCTGGGCTGGGAAGATAAATCAGGACGTTCTTGTGGAAAGCAAACATTTTCCATGAAAATGAGAAACTACAAAAGTTCTGGTTTTTCAAAGGTTCCTCCCTCTGCCCAAATGTAGTAAAATATTTTAAATCATCCCTTACCCACGCTTTTGTTAATATTGGCATGGGTTCTTTACAGATCAGAGATAGACTCTTGTGGTGTTTACTGGACAATGTGGATGAAATGCTTTTTTTCTAACTTAATATCTTTTCTGATAACTTAGTATCTTTCCTGATACTGTGCTCTGAAAGCACAACAAATGTTTTTGCCTAGTCTATGCATGTATGAGGCTGATTGATGTGGCTGGGATTCCTCTCAGAAGCAGATGTGAGGAATGGGAAACATTGCTGATGAGAACTGTTGCCCGCAGGGATGGGATGTACATATTCTGGGGATAAAGGAGTGGCTAAGCTTCTTCCTTAAAGGGAAAATGTACCCTAAAGTGATTTTTACAAGCTGTCATCCTGAAAGGAGTCATGCCTCATTTAGGAAATAGATCTTTAAAAGCAAGGAACGTGGGGAAAAATATACACCTTGGACTTTACAGAGTATTAAAGAAGCTGAAACAGAGCTGAGAGACTGAAATGTTGCTTTGAACAGCTTGGGAGTTTTTGTCACTGGTAGAACTTTTCTGGAGGCTGAAAGAAATCCTTCTCCTGTGAAAAAGCGGTGCTACAAATGTGGTATAATTTAGCTAGCAAATCTTTGAGAATAAGGAAGACCTTTCTCTTTTCCAAGTTGCACATTGACATGGTGTATGTTTGGGAGAAAGTAATTACAGTAACGTCATGCTCTGGGTGTAACTTCACTGCAGAGTGCAGTGGGAAAGGGTGGTACCCATTTCTTGAAAACCCAGCAAGAACATTGGTGTTTAAAAAAAATGCTTGTTTTAACTGAGACATCACATATTGAAGTGTGGAAGCATAGTCATTGATTTAGCAGTATGTCGTTGGTTTTATACATCTGTGTTAGCCGTTTCATACACGTGCAAGCGATTTAGGCATGCTTCCCCATTCGCTCTTGCCGAAGTAGAAGGAAGTAGAAGGTAGTGGCGTCCCCATGCATGGACGCCATCACTGCCTGCATAAGTGGTGTCCACAAAACCACAGGAGCACCAGGGGCCCACATGCTTACCTGACTGCCTTGGTGTCTTTAAAATATGTCCACAGGAGATTTAGTCTGACTTTCTACAAGGCGATTCCCAAAGTGCATGTTCTGGTATTCTTTCTGCTTATTTTGAGGATTTTTCTCCCCACCACTAGAAGGGTAAAGCTATTCTTCAGGACAAATTGCATACATGTTAAGAGGGAGGAAATTAGTTCAAGGGCTCATAAACAACAGAATGTTACTGCAGTGAGTTTGAGTTTTAAAAATAAAGCAAGAATTTGCCTTGCACCTTGCTGCTTATTTGCTTATATTAATATCCAACTAATTTTTTTATATTACTGATCACATCTTATGCTGACTGGACTCTATTTTTCTCTAGCACAGCAGCACGTTTTTTTCCTGTTGTCCCTTTTGAATTTCTACCCATTTTATGTTATGAGCTTTCGAAAGTGACTTGTAAGATAAACCATTTATATTAAAACCGAAGCAAGAATCCTGCATGCCTATACGTGCATATAAAACACACTGAAAAAAGGAAAGTTATGAGCAAATGATAGTTGCCCCCAAAACAACAGGCAAACCGGCCAGCTGTGAAGGAAACTAACATGATGTACTAAAGCAGAAACACAACATAATGGGGAAATGCGGTTCTTTGTTCAGATCCGTTTCCTATTAACACATATAATGTTATGCTTGTGCATGCCATCCCCTGAGGACCACTTGGTCAGCCTTAAATGAATAACATTGGAATAAGTAAAAACTGCTAGATGCATAAAACTTCTGTGCACCCCTAGTCTGTTGTGTGTATGTGTTCCTTTTAAAGGAAATCTGAGCTATTTATTGCATGGAAGTTTGAGTTAAAATGCTGTTGTGTTGCCAGGGGCCAACCACTAACGGTGATTTTAAAAGGTGAGAGCAGAGTGAGATTAGGGCAATTTGAGCATGATACTTAAGGTCCCTCTAGCTATTAGTGAAGGAGAAAACTTTTTAGTATCAAAGGAGGGGAAACAGACTGTAATGCCACTCAGCTGGGCTGATAGCAGTGCGAAAGGCTTCTGCGAGGAGCTGCAAATTTGATGCCCTATTGAAGTCATCTGCTTTTGTGCTCTGTAGGGTACCGAAGCAGATGCTAGTCAGATGCGTGAAGGAGGTTCATCGGGAAGGTTGCTGTGAAGCACTCTTTCCTGCTGATTGGAAGCTGAGGTGGAAGATTTAAAGTAACAGTCCATATGTCAGGTCTTACATCCTTTGCCTGGTTTGGGGGTAGTTGTTGAAGCCAGAGGAGCAAACATTTCTCATTTATGACAATGTGTTCAGTTGGAGGGAGTGTGAGCATGCACACCAAAAGAAGATAATGTGGATAAGTGGAGGAAGAGCTGTTTTAGTGACTACTTTAGGTGCAGAACTTCCCCCTGATATAAAGAGATTATAATTTCAGGTATTTAAGCATCTAGCATACGGTATAAAATAAACACTTTATACAGTGAAACTGCAAAATAATTCTGAAAGAAGCTGAATTTAACAACCTAAACTATCATTGACACAGGAGCTGTCATTTATATTCTGGAAAAGTAGCTGAGTTTGCTAACTGATCCATGGGTTGCTGCACTGGGAGGATGTTCCTCTGGGTGTGGACTATCCCCTAAACCCGTGTGGTGTTCTTAGGACTGTCCTGCTCAGGGCAAAACCAACACTGCTTGATCCAGAGCTGTGGTCTTCCCTGAAGGGCTCTCTGATCACCGCCACGTTGATATAATACCCACAGTCTGTATGTAAATTGTTATTAAAAGGAGAGGAATATTCTGTGTTAGACAGCTGCATAGTTTGCTTAAAGGAGTAATTGTTGGCCTTCCTCCTAGGGAAGAAATTAATATATAATATATTCAAATAATAAAATCTCATTTTGCTCTTCAGTCCTATCCTAATGCGGGAGGGAGCTGGGAGAGGAAGCTATGTATTAAAAATAAAACAACAAACCCTCAAAGTGTAACAAAATTGGGATCTCAAAGTCTGTAAGGGCAAAAAAAGTGCTTTTTTTTTGTCTCAGCTTGTTAACTACCTTATTTATATCCCTCCCCAAAGCACAGCTTCAATACGGCTGTAATTAAGCAGAACGACTCCCCTAAAACTCTCTTACCACAAGACGTTCTCTCAATGTCTCCCTGTGCAATATTTCTGAACACTCATCATGTCCATTTCTCCACCCTGAGGTCTGACTAGTTGAGACTGATGAAGTCTGAACACAGACTTCGAGGGATTTCTAATGGGATAATCAGGAGGTGGGTGTTGAGCTTCAGAACATAAGTCATTTTCAGGCTTCAGTGTTTGTTTTAAATCCTAAAGGGCACCTTAGGATTCCTAAAAGATTAGCGAACAGGGCCTCCCAAACCTGTGCTAATGCTCTTTTTTTTGACAAAATTGACAGCACAGTCGAGAACCTGTCAGGTAAGGGAGATAAATACAATGGAAGAGCAAACAGCAGGGGAAAAGAGAACTTGTGTGATAACATATTCTCCCTGGATGTCATAGACCATGTGCAAATAATGAGCACACTGAAAGAAAGGCAGAACCTGGTTAAGTATTGTGTCAGGAGAGCCTGTGATCTCAGGCTATTAAATACTACAGCACTCTTTCAGAGCGTCATAATTCAAAAGGAAGGTGACAGTGTGGTAACCGTGAGCTGCCGCCTAGCATCAGGCTGGAAGGCAGTGGGGGGAGCAAGATCAGAGCAGGCTTCGGGATGAAAGGAGGTTATCTCATTTTCATAAGGAAGATCACTCAAATACCTGCTTTGACCTCTTGTGTCAGAGTATGAATTTCAATGAAGGGATAAATGGTGACATCTCACCCGCTAGCTAGTTTTTGAGGATTGGGTTGTGTTATATTAAATCTTGCTTGGAAATCTCTGGTTAATACATTTAGAGAAACAGCTCTCAGGAACATCTACCTCCCTTCCTTCCTCCTTAAAACAGTAATGAATCCAAATTGCTAATAAAACATAAGAGCTCAAAGATGTTGTACACAGACCGTGTTTCTGGGCTGGGTATTTTTTTAATGTCAGTTTTCCCACAGCTGTTAAAATGTTACAGTCATTAAGGTATCAAAACTGTCTAGCCAAGAAGAGGAGAGACTTTTCTTTCTTTAGGCACTTGAATTGTTTGAATATTTTGTTTAGAAGGGCTCCATTCTTTGTTTCTTTCTGTGGAGAAAGTAAAGCTTGTAATCTCTCTGTACTGTAAATCTCAGTTAAGAGCCATTCATGGAAGAATAAACTATGCCTTCTCCTGTGAGGCTATTTTTCTAACAAATCTGATTATGTGCCTGCAAACTAACAAAGGCAATTAGCAGACACATGTCATCCTATCTACATTTTGAAACTGTTTTCCGAAATCACAGGAAAAACACATTTTAAGGTTTATAAGAAATGTAATTTACTGACATTCAGGGGGTTTTTTTCTGCTTTGACACTGGTTGCCAAGCAAAACCTGAGGGGCTGTATTGTAGTTCTGAATTAGAAAAGGAATTGTTGAAGGGATTGGGAATATTTTGAAGTATATATATTTACTGCAGGAAATGAGGTCCTTTTCTCGTGAGCATGGGGAGCAATCAAAGGACCAAGGATGGCTTCCCCTCTGCAGCCCCAGACCCCTGTACTCAGCATCCTGACCCAAAAGCATGTTTTTTCTCAGGGCCACATGCCAGTACTGCTTGAGCTGTGTTAAACCTTTCTTCTTCTAATATTTATATGCTGCCTATTCATCTCTCTCCAGTGTGACAATGATCTACCCACATGGCCTTCCCCAAAAAATAACTTGGCTAAAACCCTTTCCCCCAGATCATCCAAATTACCGAGTAACTTTGTACTTTTTTGCCTTTGTTCAAAAGAGAAAAAATAATAGGGAAAGGAAAGAAAGTTTCGAGGGTGTATAAACTGGACTTCAGCAACGTGTTCTCTGGGACTATGTTCATCCTTAACTTTTCTAATGCAGGGTGCAGGAGGCCCCATCAGCTAAAAGGGTTTTCAGTTAATACCAGCACTGTAACGTTTACTCCCGGGGGAGACCCAAACTACTGTGAACTCAGCAGCTAAACAGGTACCCAATTGATGAGGAAGCCTCCAAGGAAAGTTGGTGTATTTGTTGAGGTTATACTTGTGCTTCAGGGAATGTCTTCCTTTTTCACTTTTCCCCTATTTTCCCCTTTCCCCTATTTTCCCCCTTTTCTTCTTTAAATAAAAAATGATCTGACACTTCTCCAAGTGTTAGTAGATCCTTCATTGTTCATGGCACTGCTTGATGATTCAAATCTGAAACTGTCTCTTCTCCGTGACTTTTCAAGGAAAGAACGGTGGAAAGTGCTGGCTATGTCTATATAAAAGAAGAGCACGATCACAAGATTAATTTTGTGTAAAATTTTTAAGAATGTGTAATTTTTGCTGTCATCCCCCTAAAATCATGGCAGTCTTTTAAGGCTATTGAATGTGATGTAGTTTAGGCTTTTTTTTTTTGGTGGGGTGGAATTATTATTATTATTTTAAATTTAATATAAATAGGAAGAAATCTGTAATGCCAAAGCTATAAATCTTTTGCTTTCATAAAAATTATGGAATCATTGAGCTATATGGCCGGAGGGGACTTCAAATGTTCATCCAATCCTCTGCCCAAAGTAGGATTAAGTAACATCTACATCATTTCTGACAGAAATATCTCTAATGTGTTTTTGACAACCTCCAGAAATGCACGGCTCACATCCTATTGCTGTGCTTAACTGTATTCGCTTTGAGACAAGCTTTTCTTTCAGTCTAACCTGAACCCTCCTTGATGCAAATTTAAGTTCCTTTTATTTTTTGTTCTACTCAACATAGGTAGGGAGAAAGATATTATTTCTTCTTTCTGTCTTCAGCAGCCTCTTGTGTATTTGAACATGCATTATGTCTACCCTCTGTCTTGTCTTCTGTAGACTAACCAGCTTGCTCAGTCCATCCTCAGACCTCTTCTAGACTTCACGGTGTTTATCTAGCTGTCCAAAAGGTTCTCTGGCTGGCACACTTTTAGCTAGAAACAGTACCTAAAAGTGGATCTGGTTCTTCAGATGGGACCTATCGAGGCAGAGAAAAGGATTTACACACCTTACTGTGTAAGCATGATGTTTAAAAATGTGGGTAGGAGGTAAAAAATTCTCTGGGTATTGGTGAGGACCAAGAAGTCCTGCAGCACTTACAGATGGTTTCCATTTGAAAGAAAATGTTTGCAACTGAAAAAGCTAGAAATAAATTCAGCTTCTCCAAACTAAAGGAGTTCTGCAGAGAGGACTGCTCAGCAGCAATGACTTCTTTGTTTTTAATGGCAGAATCTATAGCATCACTAATAAATCTTGACAGTGTGACAAATGAACGGTTTCATCTGAGGGATCCTGCCTGAAATCCCATTTGGTTAATTGTGTTGCACCTACCAAGGTTTCCCTTGGAGTGGTTGGTGCAGTGCTGACTCCAAGGGAAGTGTGCCACCTACTGAATCACCAGCTCTGCTTCCTGAAGCACCCTGGGATTTCCTTGGAGGGCTCCCAAATGCATTTGGCCAAGACCAGCCCTGTTTAGCTTATGAGAGCAGACCAGATCACAGCCTGAGGCTGTTATGGCTGCTAGCCATATTACTCATTGGGGATGTTTAGTCATGTATCTCTATGAAGGGAGACCATATTGCATTAAATGTCTCAAGTTAGTTCTGCGTATATTGTTTGTACGTTGTTTTGTGACCCTTTCTGAGTGGAAAGAGCTGCATATGTATAAAATATTAAGACTTAATGGAATGTATATAACATGTATGCGTACTTTCAGGTAATTTTTATAGTAACCTTTCGTGCTATAGATATACGATTGAAAATGTAATAAAACAGACTAGAAAGGCAACCCCTTTTAACTTCTGCTGTTTTAGTACTGAATTATTCTGATTTCACTGTTGAAAGTCTGTTTTTGATACTTAAATATTGGTAAACCTTCACCAACATGGTTGTTAAACAGTAGCGAGTACTAGGATCAACACTATTCACTAACATGAATTGCAATGCAATTCCACTTGACTGCAATAAGTCCTAACTGATATTTTATTATTAATACTTTTACAAATGTAAATGTATTTGCACAGAACACCTCATTTTCTCATTCTAAGTAAGAACCCCAATAGGTGGCTCACAGCAGTACTGTGTAAGTCTCCCAGTATTAGGAGGGGTTAAAATCTGAAGAGAGTGGTTGCTGCTATATTGTACAAGGTATTTACTGCCTCTCTCTAATTTTTGTGGGGGATAAGATCTAGTCAAAACAGACACTGGTAGCTGAGTATCCTCACTATAGGCTGGACAAGTATAATCGGTCTGGTTTCAAAAGTACGGACAAACCCCAAATGACCACAAACTGGCATGCTTTGTACCTCTCTACAAATTACTAGATCTGACCTTCATCCTTTTTAATTTTTCTTTTCTTTTTGAAGGTACTAGTATGTGCCTAGGACCTTATTCTCTATCAATACTCCCTGATCCTGGCATTAATACCTGCTATGACTTTCCTGTCTGAAGTCTTTGCCTCACTGTACCCCTGCTTTGAGTGTATACAGCAGGAATTGGAAATAAAAAAGCATTAAAGAACTGCTGGCACCTTGTGGTAAATGTTTGAAAAACATTTTTAGCAACAGTTTAGACTATAAAACATATGAATTCTGAATTTTCTTAGCCATTAAGACTATTCTGATGAAAAAAAGGATCCTTATTATTCTAGTTATATCCCTTCTATAACCCTTCAGTATATTTTCTACCTGCTGTCTACAATGTTACCTGGCACGTGCTAAAAACATGTTTCTTAAAGCAGTTTGTAAAGGTACAGTGGGCCTGGCTGTTTCCGAATTAGATAATTCTGTTTGCAAGACTATTGAGTGAGAGGCAAGACCGCTGAGCAAGAGCAGATTCATATGCAGGAAAGAAAGCTTAGCTCAATGGAAATATGTTTAGATAACTCAGATGGTGCCTTGTGCTGGTTTTGCCACTTATTAGCTCAATGCAGATCAGCAATATGAAGGATGTGAGTTGGGTGGGATTTGAAAAAAGTAGAGCAGTAGTTTGGTGAACTGAATTGGGAGTTTTTCCTCAGGAAAAAGAAGAATGAGACTTCAAGGGGATAGTATTTTTATTGCAGGGGAAGAGATGGGGTGGAAGCAGAAGAACTAGGGAGGTCACAGATGTAGCCTGGAGTAGGCTGTGTAAGTGAGAACAGGAAGAATAAAATTGGTATCGTAGACTAGGAGAGCCAACAGATTAGATCAAATATATGTGTGAAGAAGACAAAACAGAAAGCTCTTATATGAAAACATTTCTTGTGAACGAGCTGAGCTGACTTCCAGACAGTAGATCAGCCTGTCTCTCATCTGTGCTTCTTTCTAAATTCACTAGCACTCTGCACTTTACAGACCTTTTTCTTAGTCCCTATAAATTTTTTATGGAAGCCAGGTTAGCTGAAATGAAAAATAGAGTTGTTTTTCTTAGGTGCGTGATTTAAAGCTTAGCAAGGAAACTCGTGGAAAACATAATTGGCCTAACAAAATGAAACTTTGAAAGGCTTTACCAAGTAAAACCTAATTTTTATCAATGCACTCCAAAACATTTTTTAGTGGGCTGTTTTCATGGCAAAGTTCAACTCTCAGTTCCCAGGGTTTCTGACTGTACGACGCTTTACACTTTTCACTGTCCTTATAAAAGACAGACAAAATGGTTTAAGGAAATATTTTTTAAAATATTCATTATCTGGCAAAGACCAAGCCTGAAGTATTTCAGCCTAAAAAGGGAAACTTTTGGAAGGTTTTAGAAGTATCTAAAAAAGGGAGATAGAATGAAAATGAAGATGCAACTGTAAACCTAAGTTTTAATGTCATTCATCCTGCAATACTCCTTTAAGTCAGCTTTGTCTTTGTACATAGTCACATTTATAGTATAATGCTTTCTATATCTTTTATCTAGGCATGTGTGAGATATATGCCCCTATATATGCACATTATGAGCACAGCAGTGAGGCAGGTGAAATCACACCAGTCCCATCCCAGAACTAATTCTGGTTTTTCTTTGCTTTTACCAAATCAGCTCCCATTTCACTAAATCTCTTTAAGAGCACTTGCAAGTAT
Organism: Phalacrocorax carbo; assembly: GCF_963921805.1. Lineage (NCBI taxonomy): Eukaryota > Metazoa > Chordata > Aves > Suliformes > Phalacrocoracidae > Phalacrocorax > Phalacrocorax carbo. The sequence continues at coordinate 130,059,827 of NC_087514.1, read as the reverse complement.
GTAATACCTTTTTGTTTGAGCACTCTGAAAATGCTGGCCAACTAAGGAATCAGATGCAATTTAATAGAGATTTCATGAACTGGCCTCCAAACTATAGAGGAACAAGAATCATATGAGCTGTCCTGGATAAGAGTTAGATGATGACTGTGATGGCTGCCCATCCTTATGTCTCTTTAGGCTGGAGACACAGAATAGCCAAATGGACAACCAAGACAAAATTAAAACAGAGCAAAGTGAAAACATATTAACGGACCAATAAAAATAAAAACATTCATGATAGTCAAGCAACCCGACTGTAGCTTGTGCTCTGAACCTTGCCAAATTTGGGGCTGCTGGCAGGCCACCAAGAATAGCAAATACAACAGACAAGGGCCCCTCATCTGAGAAAGACTTTCTGCAGTCCCGGAGAGCTTTGCCCTACGAACCGATGGCAAGAGCATCCGAGCCCGTCTGAACAGACAGCGCGGAATTACAGCATGAGATGGCTGTGAAGGGAGATTAAGCTAAACTTGTGTTTTGTGTGAATTGAGATTAAATGAAGGGACTCAGTTGTTATTTAGTAAAAACAGTTTCCTAGGTTACCTTGGAGTCATTTTTACTGTGTTGGTATGATGTAATCGGCTGGTTTAACATTTAGAGCTAGTAAAACGTGCATATAAATTTTTTTTAAAAAAGGATGTGCCTAATCACTTTCATTTTGCACTCACTTAGCTCAATATTAATAGTTTGCATTGGCTGAGGATTTACAAACAGGCTCAGGAGTGTAACAGACTAGTTTTCTACATCTGATGGCCTGAAAGTTAGAGGGAGTGAAGAGTTTTGTCAGACTCCTAGATCTTTCCTCCCACACATGCTGGCCACCAGATAAATCATGTGTATGAGTTTATAGTGGAGTCGGTGCTGGATGTTAAGCAACACCCAGAAGTGAAGTTCTTGAAATAATTTCCTGTGAAAGCAACAGTAGACAGATTTGTAATCATAGATCACAGCATTAATCAAGTAAACAAACCATCCATTTTTTGCTGTGGCACTCCTGAAATCCCTTTTAGGAACACCAAAAATTCTACATAATGATACTGCCTAATAAACGAGCATAATCAGAGCAGAACGGCATGCAGCAACACAGGGGGCTTCTCAGGTCTGTGGGGCACAGATGCAAAATTCCTCTGATAAAAGTGCTGAGAGTCAGCAGACATTTGAAATGTTGCTTAAATATTTCAGCAGTATTAATACTACTTATCTCCATTGTAATTAAAACATCTATTCTCTTCTAAACTTTCCAAAATGTTGCTTATCCCATTCTATCAGCTAAGAGAAATTTCAGGCAGGGCTGGGAGTGAATCAGTAAATAAGGGTAAACTTTGCCCTGCACTGTTATTCACGCTGACAAATTACCTCTCAGAAAAAGCTGCTGACAGCTGCGGACTGCTCAACAACTACTGCTAATGTGGGGGAATCTGCTCGAGGAAATAGGGCAGGTAGGCTTTGTTCAGTATGCTTAAAAATGGGGTGTGCCAGAGGGGAAAGAACCGGGTGGTGTTGAAAAGGAAGGTGTCAGGTTGGGGGAGGCTGCTTGTGGAGCTACGCAATGTTCGGTACAGTCCTGATTTTGTTTAGCGTTTTCATTAATGTTGGTAATGCAAGTATAACAAGTACTCCTGGTGACGCAGGGTTTGGAGACATTGGCAATGCAGAGAAGGACCTGAATACCATACAAAAAAAGAAAAGAAAAACCAACCCCCCAAAAATTGGATGAGCTTTGAGTACTGAAGTAATGGCAATGGAATGAAATTCAATATTAAAAAATGCAAGGCTGTGCCTGGGGGGACTAATAAAAATTTTTAGAAGAAGAAGCTGGGAGCTCATCATCCAGAAATGGCCATGTAGGAGGAGGGCTCATGGATAGTGATAAGTGGTCATGGAGTGGCAGAAGGCTTTTGTGGTGGTCTGCTCATTAGGTACCAACACTCTTAAATAACAATCCATCAGGAAGATGGCTTTCCAGAGGCATTGGGAGGTATTAGACTGGCATGGTGGACTGATCTCTAGCTAACTTTTAATACTGATGAAAGGGAAGGTGGGGGGAGGTCGGTTATCAAGGGTCCTGAAAATGAAAGTAAGTAACTTCAGGAGGAAGGACTCTGGTGATTAAGGGATACACAGAGAGAGCTGGCATGTTCAACAGAAAGGATTGGGAAAAAAAGTCTTTGCAGCAGGAGTCTGGACAGATATGAAAGAGGTAAAATTGCATTGGTAAAAGCCAGAGAAAACGATGTTGCAACTATTGACGTGCAGGGTGGTGAGACATATGTTCCAGTTATGAAGCAATTACAAGAATATATAAGCCCTGAAGTGGTTTCAAGCTGAATTCAGATTGGCATCTCCATGCAGAATAATTAACGCACAAAAGCTTGAACATGAGGGACAAAGACAGTAGAACATTTCTAAATCCTAAGAAAGTAAGTTCATGCTACTTAGAAAGAGGAAACAAAGGGAAAATTTTGGGGAGACAAGAGAGAAAGAATAAAGGCTCAGGGTTTGGAATTTTAAAAACTGAAGGGACATATTCCATTTAAGCAAGGAAACTGATCTAGGCGCTGCTTCTTTTGTATAAAAACTCTTCAACTATATTCATAGACATGTCCGCTTATGTTAGAGGGAATCTTGGGCTGTAAGTGAGCTCCACAGGTTCTCAGATGAGTTAGTCATCATTGTTTTAATTTGTTTATCCTGTTTCCATAATAAATCTCTTTTTTTTTTTTCATTTAAACAACAGTCTAGTTTGTTGGGATTTTTAAAATTGAGCTGACTGCAGTTCATTTTTCAACAGAAAACTGATCTTCTATCCTTATGTGAAAAGTCACCAGGGGTGCCAGCATGCCACTGAGATTTTTCCAATACAGAATTTGCAGAAGTGTCTCACTGACATGGGCTATGGTCACTAAGGAAAAACACAACCATTTGGTTTTGCACAGTGGCAGGAACAGGCTAGCATTAAAGGGTATCCAAGCAGATGACTGTTCCATATATAAATCTGGTAGGCATAGTTTGTTGAGTGGGATATGTACCTATCCACTGGGTATTTCAGTGTACATACATGTTTTGTAGCTAGATTTTTTTATTTTGGTTTTGTTTTGGGGTGGGGTTTTTTTTGTTTTGTTCTTTTGTTATGCAAGGCTAGAAAAGCTGTACATTTTGATTCATAGAAACTGGTGTTAAAAGTAAAGCAGCATTGTGCCCCACAGAATGTGGAAGTGAAGTTAGAAATAATTTCTCTTTCATTTGTCATTACAGCAAAGCTGGTGTTGTAACTCTGACTGTGATGTCAGTAAAATGCACATGCTTTCCTTTCAGAGTCCTGAAAGGCTTTGTGTGAGTGTCTGTGAGAGATCTGTTTGTTTTTAATATGTTTAGAGATAGTAGATAGCCATACTTTTCCAGAAGAAAAGCACTGGAGGACTAAACATAGTATGTAAATCCTAAAAACATAAGTGGGTACAGATGGACCTCACTTGATTTCAGAAATGAGTCTGTGACAAGAGCAGTTACTATGAAGGAAACTGAACTAGGATTTCCTGTTTAACTCCCATCCAAAAAAAAAAAAAGAAAAAAAAAAAGGAAAAAGACAATAGTTTTCCCTTTTAAAATAAAATGTCTAATCATGTAATAGCTTTATGTTGTCAACAATGGAGTTTTAATTCTTATGTTAACTTGTTACACTGAAAACTTTACATTGCATTATGTTTCAATGCGAGTCACTGCAAATCAGGGAATTGCAGGATGGTCCTTAGCTGTGTCCGCATCTAAGTCTCTGTGTTGCAGACTTCTTTGGTTTTTAAGAAACATTCTTGTAAAAATCTAATATATTCTAAAAGAGGCTGGTGTTTAGATGTCAAGAAGCTGGATGTAAATTAAATCCAGATCTTTGGATATAGCCAAGTTAAAAATGGTACCAGTTGGATAAATGAATTCTCATCATCCCGATAGTGACAGAATGGTGTAGACGCACTGCCTGAGGATGAGTCAGGACCAGCAGAGTTGCTTGGCTATGTGTAATTCATGGAACTTCAAAACTTAAGTCAATTTGTCCAGCAAACATTTCCTAGTGGTTGGTTATAGCTGTTGATTTTCATGGAGGAAGTATTGTACTGTCAGCTGGATTACAAGCAAAGGAGGATGTACCTTTAAAAGTAAGTGGTGTGGGCGTTTTTATCAGATAGCACTGTAAATCTATGCTGCTGTAAGGAGCATAAGGTGATAAGGTGATCTGAGTCCCAGCATTCTCCTTTTCCAATTGGAACTGAGTCCCAGAGCTTTGCCTATTTTTATAAACTTCATTAGAATATTAATTATTTTCATCATGCTGAAAAATAAAGATGAGGGCTAACAAAAATGCAGGAAGAAGACAGTTTAGGGGAAGAGGGAAATTTGTTTCAGAACTAATCTGTACTCTTTTCTAGTGTTTACCATACTGTGCTCCACAGCACATATTTATTTACGGCATATGAGTTTGCTCTTTTAATCCAGATTTTGCAAATTTAGCTTACTTTTCTGTCTGTTAGAAGCACAGTGGGGAAAGAACATCAAAACCAGATCCTTTTCCCTGTAACAAGAGTTGAGATGTGACTATATGTGATACAAGTTTTAATCTGCATCCAAGGTAAAGCACGCAGAGTTTCACACTGAAGATTAAGATAACTGAGGTCTGTCGGCAAAATATTTAGGGTACATGGATGGCAAAGCGTCTTCAAGCAACGCTAAAAATATCAGTGGCTCCACTTTTCAACGAGCATGTGCTAATTATCCATTAGAGTAATCAGGATCACACAGGGGGAAGGGAACCTCCTGTTCATTACACGCGAACATTAAAGATTACATGGCATTTTTAAAATAATTGCAGCTGTTTACTTCTGTCCTTAGTCAACATCTCCCCTCTGCACTCCTGTGCCATTTGCTGTCTGGCTGCCATCTCCCATGTCAGGGGTGCTTGCATTGCGTGACTTTTTATGGCTGGCCTGCAAGGTGCTTTGGGATCTTTCAGGGTGAAAGGTTCTACATAAATGTAAAGCATTATTTATTATTTTGCATAATTTGCTGCATTATTTGTCTTAGGTATTTGTGGTTTACTGCTGTAATAAAATAGCTGGCTACTTAGACCAGATGACTCAGTGATATGTAATTGGATACAGAGCTCTTCACTTCCAGGTCAGCCACTCATCACTGGCCCACAGCTATTTGGCGAGCGTACAATAAGTAGACAATTCCATTGGCTAGTGGTTGAGTGTCCACAGCACAAAAAACATGACCCCAAGTGGCATTAACATGCTTAGGACTGTCACCAGGGAAGGGGTTTTTATCTTGAGATCATTCTTGAAGATTTGGGTTAAGATTCATTGCCAAAATATTATGGGGAAGTCTCCTGGCCATCATGCCCATTGCACTCCTGTGTGGTTTGTCACAGAGCATCTGGCTCCAGAGCTGTTGAACCCAAATTCTTGCTAGTTCTTCCTTAAACATTTTCAGTAGCGTGTTTCTAACTTAGTGGCACGTTTGCACAGACGAGTGAGAGAGGGAGATCTTTGCTCCAGGATTAATTTAGACTTAGTTCAACCCAGTTTCTTATAGTGCTTGTGTACAAGAAATCTGGGGCAGTTCTCACAAAGAACATTCCCAGATATTCCATTTCATTATGATTTGGAGAGCTCATAGAAAAAACAGCTCTACCTCTGATACAGCTCAATGCTGAGCACTTTGATCTGAGTCTCCTTAAAGGAGAACGGCTTCTTCTGAAGCACCCAAGTGACTTGGGAACATGCATCCCATTATCTTATGACCAAATTGAAAAATCCACTCTTAACCCTGCATTATTTTAGTTCTGCTGAAACTGGTGGACCTATACATTCTTATGCCCTTACTAGTGACAGTTAGTTTGCTCAGACCTCACAGTCTCCCTGTGCAGGCACTTGTACAGATAGTCCCTCTGTCCACTATGAAAACATGGGACACCCAAGTTGAACTGAACACTGAATAACACCACATGGGTTTGCAGTGGTCTGTAACTGAAAAGGTTCACTGGAAGCAATTTGCAAAGAAATCCTTAGGAAACCACCTGGATGGTTATTTTAAATTAAAAAAGGAAGAGATGCCACTTTAAAAAAATAATTTTTAATGCTAGGTTTAAGGTTCCATACATGTGATAGTCATTAAAGCTTATTTAACCCTGAAATTATCTGGCCTCTCTAATTCCACAGAGACTGTAAGGCTCTTGGGTTAGAAATGAAAAATAATGTCAGAATGAAAATGAGACTTTACTGAGTACAGGACCATTATTACAGAATATTTTCTTAATCAAGACTCTTTAAGAGCCAAGAAGCAGAGAAAAAAATAATCAGGCTATGCTGCTTTCATCCACAGGGTCTTTGCCAATGCTTTGGGCCACTGTTTGAAATAGGCCACAAGTCAGTCCTAAAGGCTGTATGTGATACACTCACCTAAAATGCATGTAGAACTGATAATTTGTCCATCCACAATCTCAACCATAGTACACCCAGTTCCTTGTTACAATATGCTTTTGAGATAATCCCAGTGTGCTCTGACATTTGGGCTCTTGAAATTCAGAGCTTTCTGGTTGTTCAGACTGGAAACTTTCAGCAGGAGCAGTGATTTTTGTCAAGTTTCTGTTACACCAAACATCTGTGGTGTGCCCCACCACCCTTTCCCCAAGGATGAAACACGCTGCAGGGAGGGTGTTGCAATCATTCCTGAACTAGACAGCTAAGCTGGAGTCATAACTGTGCTGGCCAGGGCGCTACTTTGAAGAAGGCTCCCATTAGAATTAAAACATCCCACAACTCTCATCACAACAGCCCTATTCTTGAGCGTGGCTGAACATGGAAATTTAAGGATGGGGGTGGAGTGGGGGGAGAAAGAAAAGACAGACAAGTAAACAGATAAAGAGGGAGCTCTTGCATGCAAGTGGAATTTCCTCTGAACACAGGACATTCTTTATCATTAACTGGTCTGTCACAGGAAGGAAAATGGGAAAACAGTGTTTCCTGTTAGGGGGAAGAAAAAAATCAATAGGCCTTGGAAATACCTGCCTGGAAAGAACTTTTTGTATTCCCACCAGTAAGCACAAATAAGTTTTTAACTCCTTTGGAGCATGAGCTCTGTATTAAAGCAGTTTGCTTCTTGAAATGGGACATCAGTGTAAACGTGTCATTTAAAAATGATTGGCAGTTCAGGCTGCCTGGATCTTTCTCGGTTGTTTCAGAAAATGCTCCAACTCCTGGAAGTATCTTCTATAAGACAAAGGCTGTTTTCAAGACACTTGAATTCTTCTGAGTTTGTGTCTATGAAGGTAATAATAATTAAAAGGGCCATTTGCCATATAAATGCAGTCACTTCTCTAATATTTTGATTAAGATGCTCACAGGTGGACAATGGGTCTGCTCTTGCTTCTGGTAAACAAAGTTTTCTTTAGGAAAGAGCACAGTTGCCAGGCAAGCGGTTGAAGCCTCAGAAGGCCAGTGAACTACCCTGCATCTCCTGCACCGTCTTTTTGGTTGCATTTTGCTCTGAATACAGCAGGGTTTTGAAAGTGGGTCTTTCAGAGGAGTGAGAAGAGGCTGGTTCACTGACAAAGGCTGCAGAAATGGATGCATATGCACAAGCAGCCCCAGGGTAACCTGGATTCCTCAGGATAATCGTTTTCTCTTTGGTGGCAGCTTCCTTCCTTCCAAAGGTGGGCCTGGTGATCTAAGTTTGTGCCTCAGTTGTAGCCACATTCCTCATGAGCATGAAGCAGTTCTAAGCCAGGGATCTGTCGTGGGCCCTTGACAAAGTTTATATGGATGCCAGTGGCATAATGGGATGAGTAGAAGCTATGTAATCCAGCAGTGTAAATATAGGAGGACAAAATAAAAAGAAGGGAGGGAAGATGACCTCTTAGGCACGCACAGAAAGAGGGTTGGAAGTCGCTACTTTTTTTTTTTTAATTGAGAGGGAGAAGTGGGCTGAGCTTAAAATGAAACTATCAGCAAGCCTGGAATTAAAAGACAGCTTTAGGAATGATCTAACTTTTATTTTATTACATTACAGAAGACAAAAAATCAATAGCTGGTAATTCAGACATAAATGAGTTATACAGGCCATTGACACAATGGACCAAACTTTATAACAACCACATCTGATGCTGTCAAGCCACAGGCTTCAGTGGCGCCAGTAATAATTATGGCTGATCACCTCTAATTCAGCGCTGCCTTGCTTGATAAAGGTGTCACTCTGAGTAGCTGCAGCATCAATATCAGTTGAGGATGTCATCCAGCAGGTCAGCCTGCTGTGAAGAACTGTGTTTTTTTAGTTGAATAGGATAAACCCTTTGTTTTTCTCCTCCTCTCATTCTGTCTGCAAAAATCATATATACCTTAAACAAAAATAATTTGAATTCATGACTGAAACTATCTGAATTCAGGACTAACCATGATGGAAGCTAACGGTGCTAATTCATAGAAATATATTCTAAAGATAATTTATAACCATAAGAATGTCCTCAGGAGGAGACTTTGGTATTTTACAATAATCTCTGTTGCATCAGTGCTTTGATCAGGTAATGAATCCGCCACCCAAAAAAACCTGTTTGGTAAAATGCTGCAAGGCAATAGAAATTGATTTGCCATAAACTCACATCATTATATGGAAGAAAAGAAAACACATAGGCTTTGATATTTTCCTATTGTTTTCTGAATTTTGGGGGATAGGTGTGTCCAATGACTGTTGGAAAACTGAACTTTACTCTGAGACATGGGGTGAAGTGACTTTGTAAAATATGCTGAAGTTCTTGATCTATAATGAAAGGCGTCACTTTTAAATACCTCTGCAGTGTTTCAGGTGCTGTTAATGCTTACATCTCTGCAGTTTGCTATTGAAACTGTTAGTCTCTGAATTGCTGAGGGATGGCATGTGTACTTGGACATTTTAACTTATAATAATAATAACAACAACAATAATAATAATAATAATAATAATAATTATTATTATTATTATTATTATTGCTGCTTAGGTTTTGCTTTTTTTTGTGGAACAACTGTTTTGTACTGTGTTGACTACAATTAAATGTGAGTGATGAACAGTGAAGAAAACCTGTGTGTGGGAGAACACAGGAGGTATTTCAGCCACAGTCACTGTAGCATTTAACATCAGGAGGACTTAGAAACTACGGTATGATGCAGCAGAGCGCTTCGCACAACAATAGCTTATGCCTGCACACATGAAAAGCTTCGGTTTTGAAAAATAATTGCTAGTTCCAATAAGAAACATTCCCTATCCTTAAAAAAGTCACGAATATCAGACTTGGGAGATAAACACCAGAAGGGAACTGTTTTCAATGTGGGGTAAGCAATAGCAGCATCACCACAGTGAGTTGGTTCATAAGCTTGCAGCGCTGTAGCGCTCGGGGCTTTTCTGGTACTTTGAAGTAGTGGAGAAAGAAAGTGCCTTGCACCTGTACGTTTGCAGGCGCACCAAGAACCAGCCCTGTAGTTTTCCTTCAAAAAGGTGGGGCTTGATTCCAGCCCTGCGCGGCTAAGGCAGAGAAATCCCAGTCTAACGCGTAACCTGTAAAAGCAGCGCTGTTCATTCTCCCCCGACCCACACAAACATGTTGCGTCCGCTTCACGGCTTCTCCGCTGACCTCCTTGTCTCCGGCTCAATCTCCTCCTTTTCCAATTGCCGGATCTTCCTGAAGCCTGGACTATGCGGGCGTTCGGGAGCTTGTGTGCAATATCTTCTGATCAGCCCCAGTCAATCATGTCAGCCCCGTCCCTGGATTTTCCTGTGATCCGGCAGGCAGCTGCGCAGGCCGTTCAGAGGCGGCACTGTTTCTTTCTCTGTTTACTCGTTTCCAATGGCAATTGCACCACCGAGTCTCAGTACGTCTGGAACTTGGCCTGGGGCTGTTTTGGTTACATTGAAGTTTTTGCTTCAGCTCTGCCAGATTTAAATGGTGACTTCACCAGCACTGAGCTAAAAAGGAGAAAAGGGGAGGAGGGAGGTAGAGTAGCGAGCGGGAGCGAGCGAGGGAGAGGGCCAGAGCATTACATCATCACTTGGACAGGAATCAAATGGGAAGGATATGACTCACTCGGGCTAGTTAAGCTTTGGCTCAAGTTCTACATACACTCATTCCAGGGCTCTCATGTTCTGCACCTCAGCAGGGAATTCAGGCTCAGTGATGTCCATGAGGTTTGTTTTTAATTTTCTTTTCCTTTTCTGATTTCTATATACTTTTTCTCCCCCTTGCCTTCCTCCTCCTCTCCTCCTCCCCTCCCTAGTCCCCCTTTCCCACTCTGTTTTCCACTTCGACAGAGTTTGTTTTCTGGTGTGTGTAACCTCGACTCTTAGCAGCAGAAGCTGTTTTTTTGACCAAACCAAACCCAAACAAGGAGCACCGCAAACTTGAGAGAAGTTTGGTGGTTTGTTGTGTTTTTTTTTTTTCCCCATCATTGTGTTGCTCCTAATCGGAGGAGACAGGGAGAGAGTTAAAATGCAGGAACCAATCGCTTGGACGGTGATGTAATGCTGGAACTGCAGGGTTGTTAAGTAATGTGAGAGGAAGGGGGTCAGGGTTGCAAAGCATTTACCTGCTGTCAAGGGGCTTTAAGTTTATTATCAATTGCAGTGACTGTAACTGGCTTCAGACTGCACTCTCTAATTATTCACAGACTCCCCTTTTTTATCTTTTATTATTAAAACTAAAACTATATTACGGTATTCTAAAAAATGTGATATTATCACAGCTGCAAATTATTTTCCACCAGGGTTTTTTGATATTTTTTAAATGGCTTGAAACTGGGTGTCTCTTTCACAAAAAGCCCAGAGAAAGCAAAAAGAAAAGAGAAAGGCAAAGGCAAAAAAGGGGTGGTTCTTCGAGCGTAGCTGGCGAATTTGAAACTGTACGAAGAGAGCATTTCAGTCTCTGCCTAGCAGAGTGTGTAAAAACTCCTACTGTTGGGAATCCGCTGTAGAAAATAAAACATTTAAGGGAGGCAGTTTGCAGAGCTTATCCCTAACACTTGTCAGCAACATTCAGATCCTTAGCTCGCCGCCGGCTCATTGCTTGTTCGATGGTCTGCTCTCTCGCCATTGCTGGGACTGCTGAAGTCCTGACCCTGCACAACAGATCCCCTCCTGCCATAGTCTGCTCTCCAGAAGTACCTGAGAGTTGGGGCATCTTCCCACGGGGGTTTCCTTTGCAGGACAGAGCACTGTGCTTGTCTTATTAAATCTGTCTCTCTACAGACCTTTTAGTCTTTTCCTCATAGCTGACAGCCTCTAGGTAGGGGAGGGGGGAGAAAAGGTACCTCTTCCCCAAGTTCACCATGAGTACATTACCCTTAGGGTGGGCCATGCAGAGTTTAACGCTGATTAAGCCCCTGCTTGAGCACTGCTTGTGTTTAGATGTGGGATGAATGCGAGGTATCAGGTGTGTGCTGGTGTCCTCAGGATACCCGTTCTGCTCGGAGGAACTCTGTATCAGGTTTCTGTGTCAAGAGCTGTCTGCTCCTAAGGTACTGCTCTTGGAAGTGCCCCTTTCAGGGAATTTCTGTATCAGAGGGAAGCACTGCATTCGTGTCCACTGGATGAGCAGTGGACCAAAGATTCGCTTGGCTGACTGAAGATAGCCTTAAACACATTTCGAAGGTTTGTTGATTTTTGAAAAAAAACCTGTACTGAGGCCTGACTGAGCAAAATACCAAACAGTGTTTTTCTGCAGTGATGGCAAAACCTCCCCATCTCTCTCTGAACAAGGCAAGAGCCCCTGACCAGCTCCTGCCTTCCCTTCCCTCTGGTAGCCCTCTGCAAAGCTAGCTTGTGTCTAGCTGTTATGTCCCCGCACGATTCTCACAGGTTTTTCCTAAATGCCCTGATTTCCAAGCTCCTCAGTCAACCGCTCAAGCACAAACAATTGCTCATGTGCCAAACTTTTATCATTGATAGCCTAACGTAAGGCCGCACCCGGCTCTGGCCCAAGTTGCAGTGCAGATATACCATATGGATTAGATTGCGCAGTGTTCTGCTGAGGATGTGTGGGTTGTGGAGGGAGCTGTGCTGCTGCAGGAGTTCCCGTAGGATTTCTGACTCATATTTTCTCCTAGAAATGTTGGGAAGTGAGGCTCCATGGACCGTCAGAGTAAAGCAGAGTAGATTCTTCCCTTTGCCTGCCTGCTTCAGATGCTGAGGTGGACTTGTCTTCACTCTTTCCCTTCCCGCCTTTTCTGGCTGGAGACTGTGCAGAAGTCTGCCAGTCTTGTCCTAGGATAGTGTCTAGCCATGTTGGCAAGATACTGGGCAGAGGATGACAGGCTGTCATGCTCCATCTTTGCCTACGCAGAAATGAATCCTTGCTGTTTCTCTTATAAAAACACATAAAATACACTGCGCAGCATGGCCTGGAAGTCTTTGGGCATCGGGTTGCATTCCATGGGGGATTAGAGTCTCCCTTGCCTGGTATTATCTATCTATTAATGTTTCACCTGGCTGGAAGGGGAGCAAAGGCGAACATCTTGATGCTTTAGTCAGTGTGGGCTGACTGATGACCCTGCCTTGTGCTTGTGACTTTCACAAATCAACTTCATCTTCCCCACCCTCCTGATTTGTGCTTGGTGAAGTTAGGTAGAGGGTGTGAAGATGTAAATGCTTCTTCACTTCCAGAAGTGCATTACAACTCTAAGTTACAATGAACTTCTGCTACTTAACTGATTTCAACAGAGCACCACAAGGAAAAAAACAGTTTTAAAGTTTTAAGGGATTCTTTCAAAAAGTTGAAGGTGTAAATTCCATATGTATACATATGTGTGTGTGTGTATGTGTGTCTCCTATTGGAGCAACAAATCATATAATTAATGAGATATAGGTGTCCTGATGAAAGCCAGACAGCTCTGTGTGTGGTTGACAGGTGCTTTTGAAATGCACATTCATCTTGGACAACACAAAAATGAAAGTAGCTGTCCGTTTTGGATTCTTCCAGTGCTAGCTGTCCATCTTGCACTATCTTGGAGCCAATGTGCAGGTATGCCTGTGGACTTCCAGCTCCATGGTCAGAGGTCAACAGCTCTTACAGTCAGCCTCAACATGTTTGAAACCAGGCCTTCTGGCAAGAGGATTTTCTTATTGAAGGATTATATCTTTAGGGACCTAATTTTTAAACAGCAGCCAAGAGAAATGTTAACAGCACTCTGAAAAGGAGCATCAGAAGATATATTCAGAAGCACATGTAACCTGTCAAACAAACCAGAGGCCAAACACACCAGAGCTGGGGAGTGATGTTTGCACTGGAGAGCCGACCGTGCACGGTCACCCTGTGAAGAAAGGCAATCTGCTTAGAGCAGAGCCTGGCTGGAAGAGGCCCAGTAAATTTTCCCCACCAAGATCCCGCGTAACATTTCCGCCTGCATTGTTGAATGTGTGCATTGGCAGAATATCTGCTCTGTAAGCTGTGTGATTTTAAGATGTAATTTGGTGCTCCTTAGCTGGTCTCTGCATGCACAAAAGAATTGGCTCTGCAGTTGTGGTACAAATGCAAGAGGTAAAAATTCGAGAGCTTATTTTTATTTCACTGAATGTGATTCATCTGCCCCTGGATTCCTCAATTTTCCTAGCTCTACAGTGAGACTATTTCCCTTAAAGAGTTTTGGAAGACTTGGCTGGTATTTGTGAAGCCCAATGAAGTTTTCAGAGTTGGTACAGTGAGCGCTAGGGTCAGAGCAGGCCAGGTGTTGGGCAGGCATGGTGGCAGGGCTGGCCTCACGTCACATTTTGGACACGGGGGACACAAACACCAAGTTGTCTCCCGCACCTGGGTGAGGGTGCTGGGGCAGGAGCAGGCCTCCTCCTCCCTTCCCTGGCTGTCTCTGCTCGCCTTCCCACCCTTCTTTTGTTCGTCCTGCACATGCCTGGGCCACATTCAGCCCAAACTGTTGAGATCAGCTTTGCCGAAAATTACACTTCAGATCAAAATGTGAGTTAGGTTCCTCCAGTGTGAACTGAATGCTGGGTCTTTCTCTGCAGCTATAGATAAACCAGATATGAAGGTAATTACATCTCATTCCTATCTGACTCTCTTATTTGCCATAATCTCTTTTAATCCCTTTGATACTCATCATAATAATGTTAATCTTAATGAACTCATTTGGTATTAATGCGGATGTGATTTGTAAGTTCAGAGCAAGCTTGCCATCCTTGTTTAGCATTCATTAATATCCACTTAACTGTGTTTATGCTCTCTTTCTCCTGCAAATGGACTTGTGTGTCTCTGTCTTCCACCTAGCTGATGTGGCAATTCCTGTAGTGGAATTCTCTTTCCACGCTCACGTTTGTATTTCTTTTCTATTCCTCTTCCTACTTATAGGACCCCAGAGAAAGGAGCTGATGGAAACACTGCATCCATCTGCTAGTGGCTTCTTTCTGTCCTCCACTGCTTACTCATTTCGTACGCTTGCGACATCAAAATTGAAGGAACCCTTATCCTCTTGCTCCTCATTCATGTGGCCTTCCTTCTCAGATTGCCTCAGAGATATTACCTTACTATAGCCTTCATTTTATTGTCTCAGAGGGTGAACGGGTAGGAGACACATCCCCTAATCTTGGCAAGGAGACAAATTATTTGTTGCTTACTACCATACTCTCCCCGAGCGCTCTGTTTATGGGTGGGGTACTTTGCCCAAACAGTTTCCGACGCGACCAGCCAATTCTAGTGAGGGAGGACTACGCTTGGATGTTGAACCTGATCCAAAGCTTATTACAGTGAATGGGAGTGCTGCCTTGATGAGCTCTGGATAAAATCTGTAAAACTATGCTCTTTTCATTCCTTTGAGCACCCATGTATTTTTCAGCATCTCTAGCTTTGTGATGTGCCCTCCTGAAAAACTGCTTCTTCAGCCACAGTGATCCCAGAGACTGATGAACCTTGGATCCCTGTTAATGGGTGATTTCCTCTCTGTGTGGGTGCTAGTGTTTGTTTTTAAACATGGCATGGAATTTCTGTTGTGGTGCTTGCTGTCTTCTCTCTCCGCTTCCTCCAAACACATTCTTAGGGCCTTGGTTGTCAAATAGCATGAATTATTTTTCAGCCCCAGTGACACACATTTTGATTTTTAGGGCTTTTGGATCCTGACAGAGCCAGGAAAGTATCATTTACTTAGCAGAACACTGTTTGTTCCATCCCCACTTCCATTCTTTATTTTATGTCCTGATGTTTCCTCGTAGCAGCAGCAGCTTCCTACATTAAAATGAATAACTGTACTGAAAACATCCAACTTTCAATTTACTGAAAGATTTCTGCACATTAAATAAAACCAGCCATTGTCTTGGTAAACTTACTAGTCGACAGTGAGAACTGTAGTGTCTCAGATCAGCACAAGCTGTATTTGTGTGGTGGTCTTTATTTTAACATAGTATCTTTCATTCAAGAGCATCACAGGATGTTTTGCAAATTGCAGCCATTAGTCAAACATATTAAGTCAAACATATTAAAGCTCTTTATTAGTATGAATACAAGATGTATTCATATAAATAACAAGGTGGATGGTTTTACTGCAGATATCTACAGCTCTTGTGCTGCTCCATGACCATAAAGAATATGGGCCAATGTGGTTCAAATGGGCACTGTTTTCTAGAGATCAATAAATCTGTGCCCATTAGTGGTAGCAAAATAATGCTAATAAAATATCATTACATTTTCTCTAAATGTCAACTAGTTATCACAAGCCCTGTCAAAAATAATACCAGTAGAATGCTTTACCACACTGGAAAAGCCCATCAGCACCAGTAATTTTGTATCTCAGTTTTAACAGAAGGTAATTTTTTCCAAACTGAGTCTTAAAAACCCAAACAGAAAAAAACTTACTGAATCAGATCCTCTCTTGACCTCAGTTTGAGGGCAGTCAGTATCACATAATAAAAGTTCCAATGTTGTGTTCCTTGTCATTTGGTTTCCAGACCTATGTGAAATTTCTTTCACTGCAGCTATGGGTGTGAGCTGTATTTCTCTTGCACTGTCACTCACAGGACTGCAGGAATTCGCATTGCTCTGAATACTTCTTAGTTTTCTTTTGTAAATTCATGTAGAAATAAGATTGAGTGAAAATTCAAAATAAAGACCAAATTAAGGTTGAGTTTACAGATTGTCTGAACCAAAGAGTCCTTGCCATTGTAATCCAGTGTTGACAGATATCTCCTATAGCCCTTTGTATGAAGCAGGGATGTGGTGCACAAAGTGCAGGTTAGTACAGAAATCTCTGTATGCGTGGATCTGTATGTGTATATAATCATGCTACCCCCCAAATATATTTGAGGCTACAAGGCAAAATTAACTTCTGTTATTCCTAAGCAATCCTGTCAGAAAGAATTTATCACATGAATAGGATTCCAAGTTGCATGACTTAAGGCGGTGATGTAGGCACATACATTTGAATGACAGTTTGTTTTTGAAATTGAAGCTGTATTTGCACCCCTCAGCTCTACCTCCCATTTCAAGTCTTTTTGGAATGAAAATCTTGGACAAAAATTTGAATAACAGTTAAAGGGGGACATTCCTGTGCATCAGGAAGTGTTTGGTTTGGCTTTGTACTTGCTAACCTTGTGCAGTATGGGACTTTTACCATTCAGAGCAAAACCTGATGCAGCTACTGCAATTCAGTAGATATTGTAATACACTGAATGAACAAAAAATATGTGGCAAATTCCCTTTTAGTAATTAATTTAGCCTTTAGTTTAGTTTAAACTATTTTGACAAGGCTTTCTAGTGTCCTGTGAAAGAGTTGCAGAATACTTCAGGAAAGGTACAAAACCTTACCAGCAACATATATAAAAATATAATGAGAAAAAAATGTTACAGAAAAAAAATTAGTATAGAGTTAGTTGGAAAGCATAGATTTATAAAGATCTATTTAAAAAAGTGAAATGAGTTGACTGAAAATTTTCCAACAAGGTTCAATAATAGTAAAAATTTGGACTTTTGACAAATAACAATTATTTCAGGGGAAATTGGGATTTGTTTCAAGAGAAAATGCTTTCCCTTCCAAATCGGTAATTGTTTTTGCTGAGAAATATTTTTTTTGTTATAAAAGGTCTTGAAAAAGAATAACAGTTTCTCACTTGCTGTACACTGAAAGATGATTAAGCTTTGTATATTTTATTTTCTGTTTGATGGCCAGTGTGTCTTCTAAATGGCTCTGTTACTTCTGATTCTGTGGGAGAATGTCCAGAAGGTGTGAAGAGTAGCAAATGCTAAAACAGGCAGTAGTATTCTGGAAATTGCCCATGTTACATTCCAGAGTTTTAAACTTTGGCCTCACCTGGTGCCTGGGACAAGTTCTTTACTGATAGCACAGCCAGCAGCAGCACCGTTGTGCTATTTAATGTCTCTGTCTCCCCCCAGGATAGCTCTTTATCTCAAGCAGCCTTGTTTTAAAGAAGCAACGCTCCAATAAGGCAACTTTTTGGAGTGTAGATCAGAATGAGCTGGATGTAGGAAGGGTAAGAGTCTGCTGCTTCCCCACCCAGCACTAAGCACAGGGGCGGTGGATTTCAGCAGCGCATCTGCATTGGCAAGTGTCTCTTGCAAGCAGTAATTATCAAATAGGACAAACATTAGATATAATAATTAACTGATTGGCCCAGGGTCAGATATTTGGGTTCACCCAAACAATCCCCAGAGGTCTTAGAAAGATCTTCTCTGTTGTTGTGAGAATAAAAAAATCCCAGCACCCAGCCAAAATCTTGGGCAGTTCAGGGTGAATTCTGTTTGGATTGTCGAACAGCTCCAAGCAAATGGGCACCCCAAAACTGCACACATGTTCCTGGGTGAGCCTGGAAAGACTTATGACACTGCAGCAGTGGAAGCTGAGTGAGTTGCACAGGGGACAGGTGCCATTACTGCCATCTTCCCCAGGCTGAAAGGAGAGAGTATCAGGAGAAGCAGAGAGCAGAACTCAGTTTATTTCACCTGGGAAGAGAGGGCTAAGAGGGGATCTGATTGCAGCCTTCAGCTACTTCTAGGGCCATTACAGAGGAGGCAGGGTCTGTCCCACTTTGCAGCGTGAAGACAAAAGACAACAGTCACAAGTTTCAGGGAGAGGAACTCCTGTAAGACCTGAAGAAAGAAAGGTTCCCACAGGAGGAGTGAGGCAAGGCACAGCAACAGGCTGCAGGGAGGTGGTGCAGTCTCCGTTGCTGGAGATTTTCACACTTTGTCTGGAAAAGGCCCCCAGCAGCCTGCTCTGATACTGCATTTAGCCCTGCTTGGAGCAGGAGGTTGGACAAGGTGATGTTCAGAGGTGCCTTCTGAGTCAAACAGTTCGCTGGTCCTGCACTGGGCAATGGTGGCAGCACTGTCTGTCTGTACACGGTGGGGAAGCAGGAAGAATTTTGTTGAGGAAAAAGCAGTAAGAAAAGCAAATGGCTAGATGAGAACATAATCGTGTGCTTGCTTGTGTCCACCTTGTTTTGAGAAGAATGTATGCACCTCATGTAAGAGGTGTGATTGGACTCTGAATAGCTGCTACTGGGGAGAGAATGAATTATGCTTCAAGGTGCTTCATTTCCTAGCTTTCCCACCATGCTGTAAGTGATGGTCACCTAAGTTTTGGGAGATGCCTGGTAAACGCACAAAGATAAAACAGGAATCCTGACAACTGGCCATTTTTGGCTGAAATGTGAGACAAAATGAAACCATATCTCTTTTCAACTTATAGACTGCTGAATAAAGTCTTGTTCCTTGCTTGACTAAGCATCCATATTTTCTGCTTATAGTCAAGAATTGCAAGAGAATTCTAAAATCCATCTCTGAGGAATTTCCGAACCAGTCAGCTGTTTAAAGTACTACTTTTTGTTTGTTTGTTTTCCTTTTTTCTTTTTACTAAAATAGGGGAATGAAACCATAACAAACAAAACTTCTGGGCCTTCATGGTAATTTTCAGCATATTTTGCAAAACTAGGAGACAAGCTTTGTCCACCACCATGTGAGAGATCCATTTGCTAATATCCCTGTAAGCTCAAAGGTATGTTTTACAGGAACTTAGCTAGCAAAAGCTGTTTCCACTATAAAAGTAATGGCACATTAATGCCTTTTTGCAATGAACTCCCTGTATACCTTATTCTACTTTCATATTTGTCCATTAACTAATGACTATCCAATATGCTGTCACTAATATCACATGTAAAATCATGCTTTGCCCTTCTGCATGCTCAGTTATTTTATTATTGTAAAATTAATAATTTATTATGGAACAGTCTCTGAACATGAGTTTTCACTGACAAAAGCCTGTGCAGTGATGCTGACTGAATCTTATATTTGTCTTGAGCTAAAAGGCTTAGAGAAGGATATTGTTCATATTTATGAAGTTTCAAAAAGTGCAGTCCTAAAGCATACAGCCTGGCTCTCACTATGCCGCTGGCACATTCTTTACTGTCATGCATTCACTTTGTTTGCATCCTCTTTTCCTGTAATCAAGACAAGCTTTGTCCTTTTAAAGTGCTGTGACTGACGCTTCGGTAAATGTCAAAGACGATTTTGTACCACTGACAGGCGGAGAGCAAATCACTGACTCTGGACATGTGGTAAAAACTTTCTTGCTGGAAAAACTAATCCCCTTGGAAAAGAAAACAAAAAATCCCATACTCTCCTGTACAATATGCTATTTTCCCTTTGCCTTGAAAACAACATTCCTACCTGGTTAATTCATTAATGAACCTAATCAGTTTTAAGTAAGATAGTTTTGTAAACATTGGTGTAAGTTCTGTTTTTCATTAATACATCAATATTGATGTGCAGGTTTCTAA
The DNA here is from genome assembly GCF_963921805.1 of Phalacrocorax carbo. NCBI lineage: Eukaryota > Metazoa > Chordata > Aves > Suliformes > Phalacrocoracidae > Phalacrocorax > Phalacrocorax carbo. The sequence goes on along the minus strand of NC_087514.1, from coordinate 130,039,988 downwards.
CTAGCTGTTAAAATCAGTTAGGAAAAATCTAGGAGAGAAGACGTTAAAGAGAGGAATGGGTTGGAATTTAGGTTGTTTTTAATAGAACAGCAAATGAAGAAAACCCGACAGATTTAAGCTTTCTTTTGTGTCATCGGTGTGTTTGTGGCAGATGAGCTGTAATGGTCACTAGTTCTATGTGAATAACAAAGTGGTTGACTTAGTGATTGAAATTAAAAATAATAATTTAGGCTAACTCAATAGGACTTGATTTCTTAATTATTCTGTGCAAATAAAAAAGAGCAAATAATTTTCAGGTTTACAAGAAAATTAACTTTTTTAAATGAGCTAGGTAAATGTCCAAATTAATACATCATTTCAAACTGGAACATTTAGAAATGTTAAAAAACCTCTGCTTTTCCAAATATCTATTCTCCACTTACAAGATTTATTCAGTATAATTTATTAGTGAATTTAATAATTTTGGTCTACCTGAAAGCGCTGCTTTTGGTACATTTTGCATTTGACTGGGGAAAAAAGAAGGTCCAGCTCTAGCTTTTGAGCTTGGCTGCAATTTTCTGCATAAATCACAACTATTACAATGCAAGTGAATTCACTGTGAGAAAGAGAGTATGTTTAATTCACACATACTCTGTAGATAATTGAAGTCTGTCCTCATATAACTTTGGAGTTTGAGCTGATATAAGGAGCCTCTAGAAAAAGCTTTCTGTCATTTCTAACATGAGCACAGCCCCATTCACACTATGAAAAGTAAGGGGGTTGGTGTAGAAATGGCTTTTGCAACTTAATTTTTTTCAGCGTGTCTTTGTCCTCACCCGGTGTGGGCTGCAGGGCCAGCAATGCACTGCGCTATACTTCTGTCATCTCTGCCATCAGTAGAACTAGCTACGAGTTGCAGTGGCTGAAGAAATCTTGCAATGTTTGTATGACTTGGGAATATTAAAGGAGGGCATGTAAATTCATGTAGCTAGATGCTTGCAGGATTGGAGACTAGATGTCCATAGAAGATGACTGAAAAAACTTGTTTTCTTGCCAGTGACAGGCTAAAAATAACTCTCCACTTTAAGCTGCCTGTAACACCGTTTCCAATCTTGCAAGACCTCTGGGAAAGAGCTTATTTTTGCTTAGTGGGAACCTTGTGCGTAGTGACCTAAAGAGTTAAATCTTCTGTTTGGTGCCTGAATTCCCTGGAGTTTCAGTGACTTGTCATTTTGTCTGTCTGGGTTTTTTATGATTTGAAATACCAAAGGAAGCTGGAAGGGTTTTCATTTTATGTAGTCCTGAGGACTGGTGGTCAGTAGGGCAGGTGTGACTGGATGTCCAAAATGTTATTTTCATTTGAAAATCATGTTTATGTTCTGATGGGAAGTTTCTCCATTATTTTTCTTCTAATTTGTTTAGGGAAGAGTCTGAAGTTCATGAGGAAGCATGTAAAACTCCATTTTAAGGTTGCATTCTTTAAGTCATAAAATGAAGGTCCTTTGGGTGAGGCAAGAGGTATTAAATATTAAACACGGCATTCGGGTTGTCTTCTTTTTAATGGACATTTTCCTCAGAAAAGAACACACATGAAAAAAAATGTAATCGTAAGTCTAAGAGGAAGTCTGTCAAAACCTGCCAAATTTGCAGAGGGGCTTGTGTTTTGTGAATAGCAAGGTTCTGGCTGTTACACACTTTCAGTGGGTATCATTTTTATCCAGTAATGTGGGGTTCTTATTTGATTATTACTCTTTGCACTGATCCTTGATATGTTGCTTAAAAAAAAGAAGCCTGAGAAGTTGAACCATGCGTTTATATCATAGCTCCTAATGTCAAAATTTTAATTGATTTTCCCATATTCGGGGTTAGGAGGGGGCTGTATCATGTTCCACAACGTCATAAAAACAAAAATATTTAAAATATGTTTCAAATAAAATAAGGGGGGAGAAGAAAAAAAATGCTTAACTTAGAAAAGATGTGGGATTCATTAACAAAGGAAAATACTGGCCACGGACCAACGGCAAGCCAAATGTTTTGCCAGCAGTTTGCAGTTCACAGTCATCATTGCATGTCACTCTGCCTCCTGCACCAGCCCCTCCAACCATATATGCCTTCCTTTTAAAGAGAAACCTGTCTGGTTTGAGTTGAATAAATTAATTTGGGTTTACTTAGTTTAAAAACAAAAATATAGAGGGCCCAATTTTATTTCATTATGCCCGTGGGTAAAGCAGTCCAAGGTAATTACAACCGCAGTGCTGGTTGCTCTATCTTAATTAAAGAAGGTTTTTTTTGCACATAGGTTTTTGCACAACATAATAAAATAGTTTGTGGTCTGGCTAGCCTCAGTGTCACAAGAGTGTACTCACTTGAGAAATTGCCCAGCTTTTCCAAAAGCTGAGGCCCTTCCATTCGAGAGGAAGTGTGGAGCTGCTCAGCAGAGCACAGGTAGTTTACAGTCCTTCCTATTTAGTGTAAGGGCACCATCGTAAATCACGGAGCAAACAACCTTTCATACAATCTTGTACACTAAGTGGCATGCTTGTCAGCAGCAATGAATGTGGGCTTCAGTAAGTCTTTAAGCAATAATGTGCTCTAAAAATGTGCAACACTGGTCACACACCTGTGACCAAACCTCTTATTTTTCCAAACTTTCCTAGTAAAGTTTTGGGTTGTTTGGGATTTTTTTTTTTTTGGGTCTCCTTTGCAAATAAATATGATTTATTGCTTAGCAAATCCTTTTAAAGAAAAGGCATCAAAGACATTTAAATAATGTACTTGGGATGATGATTAAAAAACCCCAAACTCAAATCCCAACAAGCATGGGTAAGGTGGCCTGTTATTAGAAAAGTCAAAGGAGGCATGTTTGCTAGCTGAATAAATCAAGTAGCGTTGTAAAAACACTGTCTCAGGGATGATTAAGGGTAAGTGATTTTCATTACTACATTAAGTTCTCCTTTCTGTTGTGGTGCTTTTTTGTATCACATCAAGCTTAGCTATTTACTTACACTGCTTTAAAAAGCCCCAGTGCCTCAATTACTTAAATCATGACCTGGTGCATTGATTCAGAAAGATGGCAATACAAGCTAGCTTTACTTAATGCTCAGGAACCTGATTGACACGCGCCCTTTCTTTGGGTGCTCTGTCTGCTACAGCTGGTAAAACTGACTGAATTCCGTTTTGCAACTACCAGTGGAGCAGATCCCTGGGTGGCTTCAAGTCAACAGGATTTCACTGCCTCCAACAAGTTGCTCTCCCCACCGGGTGCTAGTGCTTCCTTCAAGTTGCACAACTTTCTCATTTCTTACATTTGTATTTTTCAATTATTAAGGCCACCAGTTGTCCTCGACCCAGATCACAGTTGTGCTATTGTACTCATTGGCAAGGGCAAGGTTCACAATTATTTCCGAACCTTGCAAGAAGAGTCTCAAGGTTGGAATAAGGAACATCCAAAGGGCCCTAGATGCTTTGCTCAGTGACCAGCAGCGGATTTCGTTTCTCTCTCTTGGGGACCAGGATTCTCCTATGGAAGGGCAAGCAAGTTTAACTTCAGGTGCTTGGACTGACACAGTTTCGCCGGAGCTTGCACTTACAGAGGAAAAAGTGCCAAGAGGCTGTGTATTGTACCCCAAGCCAGGACTCCAGCCAAGGGGAGGGCAGGCCTCAGCTGTGTTTGGGCTGCTCTAAAGCGCTGCTACCAGTGGCTGCCCACGGGACAAGGGGAGCTGGAATGTGTGGTGCATGACAAAGCTTCTCTCCCAGTCTTTCTAGGCATGGCCCAGGTCCTTGGCAGCGCTGACTGCATAGGGCTGCAAGTGTGATTATAGACATCTGGGCTTTCTAGAGGTCTTCATGCCTAGAATTAGGCATGTGTAAATGGGGAGAATTAGCCTAGAGGTGGACCAGAGAGACTTCACCCTCCCTCCCCCCTTAAGTTGGGAACATGAAAATACTGATTTACTTCCCACTCTGTGTGGTGATATTGAAGCAAGAACACCCAAATATGCTTCTAGGACTCAGCTGCCAAAGAAACGTATCACATTGAACACAGAGGGGCATCCCTGTGGCAGCCTCAGCTGAGGTGCTAATGATTTCATAACCTGTTCTTTTATTATGCAAGCTATAAAACCTGCTGAGAGTGTTTGGCACGGGGGTGCCTGCTGCCAGGGCAGGAGCCAGGACACAATGGTGGATCGATAACGGGTTTCCATGTGGAACAGATCTGCACTGTGTGTTTTACATACATGGCTTTGAAACTACAAGAAAACAGCCACTTTCTATTTCCATTTGCATTAGAGACTTCTCATGAATATCTGAAATAGACATTTATTGTGACCATAACCCTACCACAAATTAAAATCAGATCCCAAGTCCCCTGTGAAAAAGCAGCTCATCATAATGTATGGAGATGTCAGAAATGATACTAAATGACACTTAACTTTAAACCCCAAACACTACGCTTATCCATGGCTTAGGGTTAAATCTACAGTGGAAATAAGACCAGGAGCTAAGCAAGGTTTACAGGGGTGGGAGATGTCCCAATAGATGTATAGCCATGAGCTAAAGAACAAACAGCTGGTTGTATGTGTCTGCCAAATGCAAAGTGTCTTGCATATATACTGCTGCATTTTCTACTCTTAAGCCACAGATTACCTTTGTTACGTATCTTACGTAGACAGCGCCAGATTTATGTGAGGTGTAATGTTGTTGATTCAGACAGTTTGTTGCTATAGAGAAGGAGATAAAGGCAGATTTCTGTGTTGGTCTAAAAGGTACGCATCTGAATCATTATTCCTAAACAGTTTTTCATCAATTTTTATGCATAAGCCATTCTAAGGACTTGTAATCTGGTAGGTTAATACCAGGGCTAAATCTGTGCTTCATAAAATAGAGATACCACGTGGGGGAAAAAAACCCAAAACATGCGGACCTGCAATCTGACTTTGCCACTATTCTTTGCATTCATCATATTTGCCTTTCCTATTTAAAGAAGTTAAACAGAACAGCAACAGAAAACGCAGAGCAGAGCAAGTAAGCCATGGCTTCCGACCCCTGGAAATCGGCCATACTCACTGCTGTGCAAATTCCTGCTGCTCTCTGAGCTGAGATCATACTGTTGGAGATGGCAAGTGTATAGAGCACAGATCTGTATCTTTCTTCCATTGCTAAATATTATCAGTAAAAAGTGAACGCAGGTGATGCAACAGGCTGTGACCAGGCCTATTTATGTGACTGTTGAGATATTTTAACCAGATCAGTCAAATGTCTGGCTCCCTGTGGGCCAAATCAAATAGATCTGATGTTATTGTAAGCTGAGTGGAGCTGCCACGTTGTTTAGGTAAGGTTAACATTTTTTTTTTACATGTTCACCTGCACTGTATCAGCGTGTCTCAGGGTATCTGTGTGAAAAACACATTACTTATTTTATAAGAGAAATCTAGAAAAGGGCACATCATCTCCTTTCCATTGTCCCTCTTCTGCCTCTTCCCCTTTCTAAGCTGACAGTCCTTTTCCTCTGCCCTCCCAACAGCTCCAAGCAAACACCTTAAAAAAAAAAAAGGGAAATTAAAAAACAACTAAAGTTTCTTGAATGTCAGCATGCTCTGACTTTGTCAGGCCAGCAGGAGAAACAAATTACATTGTCAGGGGCCTTCCACTGACAACTCCAGGGTACCAGTTCCCACAGTTTAAATCTGGAAATGTTTAATGCAAACTCTGCAGTTCATTCCAATGGCTATAGTGGCACTTCAAAGAAAGGTGGTACTTTGGAGTTTGGTTTCACAGCATCGGGCAGTCAGTGCAAGTTGAAATGACACTGGTGTTCCTGGAAGGGCTGTTTTCAGACCTACATGTCTACGAGAGACATGGGCCATGTCTAGGCAAGCAGCAGTACTTCAACCGTGCAAATGCAGCTAGAGAGGTCCTTCTAGGCTGGTCTTTTAAAACTATTTTATGCAAAGATGTCTCCTCCTTGCTGAATTGTAATGCTGAAAACTTAAAGTTATCCAGTACCCTCAAAGTTTCAAAATTCACTGAATTCAGTTTTTGACTCTGCTGATCGTACTGCTGCTATATTACTTCCCCTGGTATGGCAGCTTTCTAGCTAAAGCACTGTTTCAGCAGTAGTTCTCAAAGGGAAAGTGGAGGAAAAAGGGAACAGTGCAAACCAAAACTATTCATGGAGTATGTGTGAACACTTACGGTTCATGTTAAAGACACATGAAAGAAATAATAAGAAAAAAATTATCAGTGTGTTAGTTCATACTACAGACTCTTGGAAGTTAACAGGATGACCTGAGCTTTTTCATGACTGCCTACTGACCATTAAGCCCTTTACTCTTAAATTGGTTCAGTGGATGTTGTCATAATCTTCAACACAAAGTTCTGGTTTGGGATAATGATTCCTCTTTAAGACCACATGTCTTTCAAGCAAAAAAAAAAACCCACAACCAAAAATGACCTATGAAACACTAAACCAGAATCATCAGTATAAATTGTAAGGTAAAGATGTAAAATAAACCTATTTTCTTAGTGTGGTGTAGTGTATCATTAACACGCATAAGTCAGCATTTCAGGGTATAATTTAGGAAGATATTTTCGTAGGTGTCATACATTGTTATGGGCCTGATTCTGTTCAAAATTACTCTATTAGCAGCACTCCTGTGAACTTCAATGGTAAGAGCATCATGCCCAAAAGAACATCTGCTGCAGTAGGATCAAACTCTTGTTGTCTCTCTCAACTGTATGGTATGTGCTGTACCAGGCAAATATGATGAATGCAAAGAATAGTGGAAAGCTGGATTGCAGGTCAGCATATTGGCTTCAGTGGTGGTATCAAGAGCAGCAAGGGTAGGATTTGGCCAGTGCTTTCAGGAGAAATGCTATGAATATTATGGTGATCCTCCTGCTTCACTTCACAATCTAATCACCACCAGGGGTCAGAAGAAATTACTCGGTAGTAGTCCACAGATGTCAAGGTGTAAGGTGGGAATTTTTGTTTCCTTTTGAAGCATACGACATTGATCACTGTCAAAGCTTGTTTTACAGCTAGATGTAATGTATTTTATATACTGTGTGTTTATGGAGTGTGTGTGCATGTGTGTGTATGAGTGAGATTCCCAGTTGGTTTAAATCCATTGTCTTTGGCAAAGCTGCGTGCTGTACACCATTGAGAATTGGCTCTATTGCTGTTGACATGTTCATGCTTTTCTTATTGTTTTCTCAAAGTATTGTGTTAACTGGGTTACAGTTTGTGAGCTGTCTTTATTTTTCAGGTTTATATTTCCTCAGTGATATTTTGCTCATAAACAAGCACATTTTGAAGGTCACCAGGTAGACTAATGTGCAAAGTTCTTTAGGAGAAAAGTTTTGAATATACTTCTGGTTCTCTCATTCCAAAGAACAATTCAAAAGAGAACTGCAAATTTCCAGTAAAAAAAAAACACCTAGAGGTATTTGCTTTTTCATATTCTGTCCCATTTCCACTTGTTTCTATTTAAAACATTTTGTAATAGTATGTATCCTTTCTGTCTTAAGCTGGAGAGGCTAAAAAAAAAATGTGCTTGGCATCTGACGTTACTGGCCGCTTAGACATGCTGCTTTTTATTATAAGTATTGGCTAGTTTGTATGCATATTTTTTAAACTAAGATTTAAGATTTACATGTTATCTGGAACTTGATCTGTAACTTGAAAGGCTACTGTAGCCACAATAAGAATGAAAATAACCCTGAACTGTTGAAAATTCAACTCGGAGCACCCAAAGTGGTAATGACTGCAATAGTAGTTTTGTCGATATTTATAAATCAATGTAAACCAGAAACTGGATGTTTTAATTTACTACAGTTTCAATGTAACTGATACCCTCAAGTTTAGAGCTTTAAGCTTTGTGAAGTGCAATGTTATTGCAGGGAATGCATCCAATTTTTAAAACATTATATAGATTGGAGACAGATGAGCTTTTCAGAATTATTTTAGGCCTATTTTGATTGAATGCCCGAGATGCATTTTCCAGTGGAAATTAATTGCATTGATGTGAAAACAAATGAACTCCAACCTCAAAATTAGCTGCAGGTTCATGCTCAAACCAGTATTTGAAAAGGAGGGAGTGGGCACAGATAGCGCCTGGAAATTATGAGGACAATATACACTTTGTTGCAAGAATAAAACAACCTTTTTTTCAGTGCCTGCTCTTTTTTGCTGTCTCCCTTAGCGTGCATACATGCACGGGGAGAGAAATTTTTCCATGTATCTGTGGCTGCGCGAGTGGACAATGGCTTTTACTAGCTATCACTTCTTCCCCTTGCACGCTGCTGGAAACCTTTGCTGGCCTATGTCTGCATCAAAGTGTCAGTGAAATCTGCAGCAGCCACTACCTGTACTGCTCTGTCATTGCCATGGGGCATTTCTGGAACACACTGTTCAGTAATATACACTGTTCTGGGGGACTTTATTAGCAAATAGCAGCTAACCTGATTTCCACCCTTCAGTGACATTTGCTGTAGCTATGTAAAAGACGCTGTAGACGACTTTGGGATTCCTGTTTGTGTGACTGATGCTCTCAGTCGGTGTTAATTCCCATTGACCTGTAGGCAGAGAAGGCAATGTGGGCTTTTTGAATAACAAGAGCAGTCAGCACTGCTCGGAGCTGATCTCTGTTGAAGTACAGCTGCAGCAGTTCTCCACGACTTTGTTCTTTCTGCCTTGCGATTCACCTCTTCCCCGTGCTTCTCATCACTTGTACTAATACAGCTGTCATTTGGGATTTTTAGCATGTTTAAGAGATGAAGTGTGTGCAAAGGTTCCTCCCAGGAAATGGCATATATTCATTTTAATCTTTATGAAAGTTTGAAAGGAATCAGTGAAGTAGGTTGGGGGTGGGAAGAGGGTCACTGAAGATATATAGCTATTTGGCAGCTCTAAGATATTTTTACACCTGGAGGTGACTTGCTAAACAGATAATTGGGAGCACACCCTAATGTACGTACTCCTTTCCCTCCTCCCCCACTGCCACCCACTGAAACAGCCAGCAGCTTTGAGACACTGAGCACGTTTGGGATTGTGACCATGGTGGGCCACGCACAAGTGCTAACTTTTCTCTGGGCTGTAGAGAGAGCTTGGCACAGCAGGAGTAAGTGCTGATGGCAGACGTGCTAGGGAAGCAATGAGCGTTGAAAAGCACAGAGTATCTCTATGGTATTCTTGTTAAAGGATGGGATTAAGAGCTGGATTTAGGTCTGCCACTGATCTCCTGTTTCATCTGAGACTTTTCCAAACTTCTGATTTTCTATGTTACTTATTTGGTATTTTATTTAAGAAACCATGTTTGTATTTTCTTAAAAAAAATATCTTTTTTTAAAGATTTCTACAGCATGTGTTACTTTTATAGTGTTTTTGGTGTTGAGGGTAAAGTTTAAATCTCAGTAAATAAATCATCTCACTTGTATATACCTACTTGTTTTCCTCACTAGTGGCTGTGGGCAAACTCTGTTTTCCATAGTGCATACAGCACAGTTGTGTCTTGCCAGCTTTAGACAGACTAAATCTCCTAGTGGCAGTTGCTGGAGTGTTTTTTCTCTCACCAAGACTGTTTTCATTACTCCTTTTTCTGACAAAACTGTGACCAAATCGATGCTACAGGTCCAACCATAGCATTATGGTTACGTGTGCTATGAGTGGTATTGCCACATGGTCTTGAGACTCAGCAATGTTTGGAGCCACTGTCTTTGGCTTTGTAAAAGCCCTAGACTGCTGAAAATGAATGAGAAGCTGATGGAAGAAGTTTTATTCATTTTCATGGATATGGAGCTGAAGAAATGTAAAGATTTGAATGAATTCTTTTTTGTTGTTTTGGGTTTGTTTTTTTTTATAAATTGCTGGAAGCTCCTTTTGGGGTGCACTGCGTCTTTCTGTTGACTACCCACAGCAACTGTGTTTCTGTGGGGACCTAAGTTAGGTGCCTGAGGTGAATTGGCCACGATCAGTAAACAGCCTGGGATTTAAAGCCTGTCACTTAAGCAGCAATCTGGTATTTTAATTCAGGACCCTTTTTCCAACCTCTTTGGGCACAACAACCTTCCTGCTCTAACTTTTACAGCATTGGATGTGGGGGCAGATGAGGGGATGGTGAGGAACAAAAAGTCAAGAGATGTTAAGCCATCCGAAGCATAAGGTCTCCATAGCAGCCCTGTCTGCCTGCAGGCGTATAAGATCAGCGAGTACATCTTTCATAGACACGCAGGCAGGAAAACATCTCCGAAACACAGGGGCATGAAACTGCTGCCGCGGCATCCATCATCCTGTGGAGGACAGTGAAAACATGTGCTGTCATCTTTGACATTTTAATTGAAAAGAAAGCTTACACAGATTTCGACCTTAAGCAGTGTGTTTATACAAGTGTATACAGAGAAATAATCTGTCAGTTCAGAGCAGGCTCATTGCTATAGGAGTTGGTTTAGTAACTGAACAATCCAACATTAGCTCACACACCTTGCCTTGTTCCATGCCTCAATAATTTTTAGTAGAAATACTTTGCCTAGAGGCATGCAGTTATTAAAAAAGAGGCTCAGCTTGCTTAAAGTCTGGAATTATTAGCTCATGGTAACAAGCCTGCACTGGAGAAACTGTTGGTTCTTTGTTTTCATGACTTTGCTGTAATTCACCGTCTTATTTTCAGAGACAAACTTCTGCTTTGTTTGGGAAGTTAAAAAAAAAAAAAGAACAACAAAAAAGGAAAAATAAATCACTTCAAAAAGATTCTTTTTTCATTTTTATTATAAAGCAGGGTTTACAAAGCTCTTTTATCTTAGTATTTCTATTAAATTTCACTAGTCCAAATAATAAGGGTGAATAGAAAGAGAATTTTAATTGAGAAATTTGTTTTACTGTATTTCCCTATAGGGATCTGCTGGTAATGAGTATGCACCAAGAGCTCTCCAAATACCCTCTCAGCCATTTAAGAGTAAAAGGAGCTTTTTCGCCATCCTTTGTGCAACCTACTATTATTTTCTGATGCAAAGTTATCGAAGTCGAATAAAAGCCATTTGCACTGCTGTAAGGTGTTTGCAAATGGAGTCACTTGAGCAAATGAAGGCTCCAGCACCTTCAGGTAGTACAAACCTGGCAGAAGAGTTACTTGGTGTTCAGTTGTCACTTTTGTCTGGATGCTGGGGTTACGTTTCTTTCCAGCTGTTTAATCTGTCGACATTTTTCCTCAATAAGTCTTAAATTTTCAAGTTTTCTTGAATTTGCTTTCCAGCCTGAAGCCTTAAGCCTGAAAAAATGGACAGCTTAGAAAGAATCTGTATAAGCTTTATTGTGGTTATTATTCCTGTTTTTAAGTTAGCTGCCATTTGGTATGTTCGTTGACACCTTTTTTCTTCAATGAAAACTGATACACAGTTTTTTCATGGTGATGCAAAAGAATTTATTTTCCTGGAGAATTAATCTTTTGGTCCTGTCTGAGCTGGGAGAGCATGACGACAGTGGAATCAGTTTGACATTGTTGCTTGCTTTCACAATCAAATCATGTTTATGTTGCAGTTTTTTGTTTTTATCCCACAATTCTTTTTATTGCAAGAATGTGTTTTTGTATGAGCTAGTTCTTTATAATCCCTTGAACCTGCCTTTCGCAGTGTTTCCTTGTTTTGCTTTAACTATGCCATTATCCTCCACGTATCATTTGTGAGTTCCAGCTGTGTGCATAACACTGTGCAGAGCATAAACATCTCTGAGGAGGTTATAATCTAAGAAACCATTCTAGCTTTTCTTATTTTTCTTGTAATGGGTCAGGCAATAAGACCCAGTGAAATATTTAGAGGGAAGGGAAGATTGAAACCAGCAGTTTCTAAGACCTGTAAGAGCCAAAAGGCAAATGTTAATGGGTTCTGTGAGGCTTCCAAGGACCTGCTGGTCCTTGTACTTATGCTGAATTTGCAGAGGTTCCTTAAACATGTGTTCAGGAAATATAGGTGGCATTAGCACAATTGGAGTTTCTAAAGGCAAGATTTATCATTGACTAAATCTTTAAATAGAGTTTGGCCCACTAAATGCACTAAAGCAGTGGGGCTGCTGATCTGTGGGGCTTTTCTCCTGCAAGCTGGGGTCAAAAGTATAGAATTCTTAACAAATTTTGGAGGCATTTTTTCCACAGGTTTCTAATACTTTACTGTACATATATCTATACCCGGATCTCTCCTCTATTTTTTTTTTCTTATATTTCCCTTCAGTTAGGTGTTCTCTCCCTGTGAATTAAAGCAAGTAAGCAAGAATGCGTTTCTGATGGAGTTGCTTTGTTCCCGGTGTACAGCTTCTCACATGACATCAAGGGATATGTGAACTGAGAAGTAACATCTTGCTTTTGACTTGCTTGCTTTTGACTTTGTCCGTATCATTTCATATCTGTCTGCTGCATCTTGCTCCTTTTGTGGCGCTTGTTGCTGAATTCCTTCTACCTCTGTGCCAACGTATAGCTTGTTATCTTAATTGTGCCAGCTCTCCTCAAACACTTATATCAGCTTTCCCTTCACTTCTGAATCAAGCTTCTTGTCTTTAAGACTTTTCACAGCTTAGCCTTATCTTATCTCAGTCCTCCAGTTTCTCATTACAGTGTCAAGCATCACTTTCACTTTGCCAGTGTTTTTACCATCAGCTAGTTTCTCTTTCCCAGGCTGAAATCTCTTCTTGTCCAACACTGGAAAAATACCTTAGGGTTACACATATATGAAAATATATGCACACTGTTTAAAAACCTTTACAGAAAGAATAGCTTTGTCTGGATGCTCCCCAAATCCTCTAAGTTATGAGCCACGATTTTCCCTTTCTAGAGTATTGCCCTTCCTGTGTCTCAATCTTAGTTACTCCCTTCCTCTTGTAAACTTCCTCAGTCCTGTCATTTCTGAGCATATGAGTTAAATAAAAAACATACAAAGAAACAAAAAAGTAACCAGAAAAGTGCCATTAAACTGTCTCCAATTCTTTAGCATATTTATTTGCTTGTGTGTTCTATCTCAGTCTTCTACTTTTCATCTGTTTTGTGTCTCTGGATTGTAAACACACTGTGTAAGAATTGTCTCTTATCTGTGTTTGTACAGTGCCAGGCTCAATGGGCTCCCAGTCCCGACTGGGACCTTTGGGCACCACCACAGTATAAATGTCTGCTACTGATAATAATAATCTACCCACATAATGCAGATGTCTGAATTGTCTGAGAAATACAAACAAGGATCTTTACTAGGTTGGCAGAGAGCCATTAATTTTAGGTGCCAGTTTTCTTTTCCCCTGAATATGGTTTGGCTTTCTGAAAAACCTGGTGACACAAACCTCCCACTTCTTGGAAAGCTTGGCTCTCTGGTGATGCTGAGATTAAAACATCATTAAACATGGGATACAGCAGGTCAGGTGAGGTCCCTGCAACTATGCGAGGTATTCCAAGTGCTTGTCTGACGCTTTGTTGTGGCTTTCCTTTGTGTTTGTTTTTTTTTCTTTCCTCCCCTGAATGACAAATGAATACAAGGAGACTAGACAGAGCTGCCCTACTTTGAGGGAGTGGGGGTGGGGGTGTGGGGGTGAGGACCTCAAATAATGGGCCACAAATGAGGAAAGCTATAGTTGGATTGATAGGCTTAAATAATGGCACTGTGGATCAAACAACAGCAGACCAGCAGTAAGGGAGGCAACACCTCCAGTCAGTACTCTTTTCTCAGGTTAAAACATCCCCTCCATGTCTTTACCCTCTGAAGTTTTCAAATATTGAAACCCATATTGGGTCAGGTACTCTGGCCTCCGTAGCTGCTGTGGAAGTAGTTTGCAGCTGGTCTTTCGAACCACATGATCCAGTGAACTTACTTTTTAGCAATGAAAAGTTTAATTGCAACAATACCTGGTTTTCCATGAGACATTCAGAGGGTAGCCTGTAGCCAGCTGAGCCCTTGGGTGCGTTAGCCTGAAAGCCACCCAAACTGCATGCACATACTGACATACCCTGAAAAGATCCACGCTTCTGGTATGCAGTGGTTGCTCCTCATTACACTGATCATAATGGTATCATTGCTGCCTCATTCACCTGTGTCTCCTTATTGCTTCCACTCACTCTCCTTCATTTTATCCTTGATCTATAAGCTTTTCTGGGGCAGGACCTCACACTTGGTTTTTAAACCAAGGCTTCCAGGCACTGTTGTAATATATATATATATATATATATGTACATACATATATATACATACAGATATATATAAAAATGATGAAAGCCTGGGCAAGTCTGTGTTGCATAACTGGAGTGTGGTGCAGAAATCCTGAGCCAGTGCTGACCCAACATGGCAAATTGCCACAGCAAAACCAGCTACCTGTGGGCTGCTCCTGTGTAAGCTGGCTGGGTCTGGAGGCCATAGAAAGTGAAGAGATGAGTTCCTTTGCTCCAGTGCAACTGCCACACCAGAGCTAACTAAAATAGAGCAAACTGGATTGTGGTGTAGTATTCTTGTAGACCTTTCATGAATGCCACATGCAGGAGAGTAAGGAGCAGAAGAGACATCATGGTAAGACCCACTGACCCAGAGTGCTTTACCATAATAGAAAACATACCGCAGTGATACTTTAAATAGCATCAGTCCTTCTGCATGTAGCCCTGAATGGTCTAGGTCAGTATGAACCTAATCTCATGAGACCTCAGCAGCAAATTGTCATCTGTAGAAACTGTCCTTGAAGACTACACGCTAAGGGAAGCCTAGTCTTTTAATAGACTAATGTAGCGTTTAGTCATCAGACAATCTAGAAAACTGGGTCAGATAGGTGTTGCATCATAGCAGACAGAATATTTAGTATTAATAAAGAAGGCACCTAGCAAAGTATTTATCATAGATATTTGATTACATTAGTGGAGTTATCTTTAATCGTTGGGTAGAGTCATATGATGGAACATGATCGAGTCACCGTGGCTTAGCAGGGTACCACCCATCTGTTTAAATGTTAGTAAGGATGACTCACGGTTTTAGCGCGACTGTGCAGAGGGAGGGGAGCCAACGTGGTCAATTACTGCAGCTTGACTAACATGGTATTTTACTAAGCCACAGTAACACTATACATCCTGGCCATGTATGCCCAAAGAGATAGTGTACAAATGCTGACTGAGACCACATCATGTCCAACAGCAGGCTTCTGCTGGAACACAAGGAAAATTCTTAAATTTGGGAAAAACCCAACACATGGCCAGATTTTTAGTAAGGTTGAGCACTTGCCAGTTCTCTATCTTATCTGTCCTTTATTTATGGGCTGTTTGCCCAACAACCCTATTTCTTTAGCAACACAGGTGCCAAGGAATTAAAATCCTCAGTCAGCAATATTGACTGACAGGCTGCAGGCAGCACCTCCTCAGCACTTACAAAGAGAGGAGCAGAGTCAACGTGTCCAATGTTAAAAATAACAATTATAAACTCTCACTGACTTTCTTTGCTGCAGGATAGAAAGCAACAACAAAAGAGATTATGTTGTCCTTGGAAGGAGAAGAAATGTCTTAAGACAAACTGAGTATCTCAGCCTGTACGGTTCTGTGCCACGCACGTTCCCTGAGCTCTGTGCGAGTGAGTGCGCAAGAGCACGTGCTAATCAATGGCCTGTAGTCAATGTGGAAGCAATAGAAGTATCCATGAGTATTGGCCAATGTCAGCTTCCCCGATGTGGAGTGGAATCTGGTGTGCCTTATGTAGCACTTTTATTGGTGGCAGGAGCAGTGCAGACTTTTTGACAAAGAGGGTCAACCTTGAAGCACAAGGTTTCTCTGACTGCTCTGCACCTCTTTGCAAAAACACCCTTGGGAACAGAGTAGCAGGACTGTAGCAAGAAAAAATACCTGAAGTACTGAAGATTTTTTTTCCTCTAGCCAAGTGTAAAGCGTATGCAGACCCCCAGAGCAAAGCAGCATTAAAGGTGAAACTGGGGACAGCAAGGAAGCCTCTTTGCCATTTTAATAAATACCAATAATTCCCTTTTGCCCAAGTCCCATATTCCCAAACTCATTAAAGCAATTTTGGAAATTTTTTTGGCTCTGGAACATATAAGCAAAACTCAAACCGTGCAGTCCCTTGAGAATCACTTGCACAAATTGCATAGGTCAGGCCAAAATAAGTTTCTGTCAAACAGCCTAACACCTAAGCTTATTATGAAACTGGTGAATTGTACAAAGGGTCTGTATGTGGGACAGTCTCAGAATGAATAAGGCAGGGGGGATGTTGTCATGGTACTTGTTTTACTTTGGTCCCACTGAAAACTCAAGTGACATTTTTATTGAATGCATTGCTCCTGTTAGCCAGCACAGTTTCCACAGGTTGTGTCTGGACCTGGAGGGCTCCAGAGCTCTGGTGGGCAGGTGGGTGCACACCTCAGTCTCATCCCAGGACAGCCGTGAGAGTGCTCCAGCTCTTTCTCCTTTCCTGCCCACTCCTCCCTGCCCGCTCTCCTGGGAGGAAATGCAGGGTGCGTCCCTGGTAGGGGCTGCAGCACACTGTTCTGCTTCTCAGCCCCCCCAGCATGGGGGTCTCAGCTTTTCTGGCTGGCAGCTGTTGCATGGATTTTAAAGTATGAGATAGAAAAGACCTGTCTGAGCTTGTTGTCTGGTGCTCTGCAGGACTGTAGTTACGGTGAGGATGGGCCTGTGGGAAGTGGACCCTGCCTATGGGGGTCACCACAGCCTCTGGAAACCAAACTGAGATTGTTCTCCTCCTCACATTCAGCCTGGTATCTTCTCACTTTTTTATTTTCAAAGGATCACCAAATCTGCTTTTCATGCTATTTTTGATCCTCTCCTAATGATTAGTCAGTCCTCTTGTGACAATGAGCGCTGTGGAGCAGCTGTGTTTTAAGTGGAGAGTGGATGGATCGGGGGATATAGAGAAAAGTATATTTTCTGAGCTCATTTTTACTGTACTACATCCATTCCACTTAAACCACCTCCACAGGTCCCCAGGCTTAGCCTTGTGCTGAGCTGACTGTAGAGGCCCCTGAAGATGATTCATGCTCCCTCACAGAACTTCTTGCACCCTCTCACAGGGTTACACCCCATATTTGGGAGACATTGTCTTGAGTTTCTTCAGGGTATATGAAGACGTTAGGTACTTCGTATTCTTCCATCAGCAGATAACCAGGGAGGCATAGGAAGAGCTTCTTGTCTGCATCTGAGATATATTTGTTGTTAGTTTGTTGTGTTTTTTTTTTCCCTTCTGAATAAGTACTGTATGTGTCTGGGAGGATTTTTAAAACATCCTTCAAAACACAGGCTTTTTCTCTCCATGGAGAACCAAGACAAAAGGATGGGTTCAGTCATGTGCAGCTGCTAAAGAGAGGGCAGCTGAGGGCAGAGGGGTGGGAGGAGCAGGGGTGCCTGGGTTTGAGGGAGTGGGCAGGGAAGGGACTTCGAGGTGGCATTTGTTGGGACAGAAATGTTTCTGGGGGTTCCCCTCAGGCTTGAAGAAAGGAGGGTTGAAGGACTGGAAACCCAAGGATGGGAAATACTGGGGAGTTTTAGGGAAGAGGGGATTAGGTGGTTTGAGCTCTGGGCAGCAGAGGATGAGACTTACAGGTCAGAAGAAGCCGGTGTTGCCATGAGACAGGCAACTCTGCTTTGGGAGTCTGTATGTGATGTCCTCCATATGGGATGGCTGTGAATCCCATTGCTCACAGCCTTTGGCCTCTTTGCTTGTTGTTAGATAAGTGGAAGTGACAGTTAAAGTTGGAGGAGGAATGTATATATTAATGATTGCCAGTATCACTTACAATTGGAGGAGTGCGAAGTAAAGCCCCATCCTTT
Organism: Phalacrocorax carbo; assembly: GCF_963921805.1. Lineage (NCBI taxonomy): Eukaryota > Metazoa > Chordata > Aves > Suliformes > Phalacrocoracidae > Phalacrocorax > Phalacrocorax carbo. The sequence goes on along the minus strand of NC_087514.1, from coordinate 130,022,217 downwards.
GGTGTGACACAGTTCAGACCAAGCAGGAGAAGCGACTGTCTTCCCCCTCGCAGCTCTGAGGTTATGGCTCTGCTTCCCTGATCAACTCAGCCTGATTTTAAGGCTTTCATGGCTAGCTGTGGATTTGTCACTGAAGCAAAGGATGCTTCTGCCAAGGCTGAAAATCATCCCTGATGTTTAGAGGCTCCAAGTGTCTTTAGACTCTGTCCATGCTCCCCTCTGCAGAGGGTCTTCAATCTCCCAGACTGTGCCCCCTTCTCTCTGGTCCTTCTCATACCTTTAGTGGTATTTCTTCTGCCTAATAAACAGTGTAAACTGTGTACTATACTGCAGAGCATCCTGCTCTGTGAGAATTTAACATATTAACTTATACTAGCAATATTTGTTGAGGCACTGTATGTGAAAGCTTTCTTATCTCCATGCTTTTTGAAAAGGTACCAAGTTATATTTACCCCAAACTTCAAGCAACTCATACATCCTTCAAAACTGGAAGAAAAAAAAAAAAGCTGATTAATTTAACTAACTCCCAAGACCACATTCTTAAAGACTATTTTCAAAGAGTAGTCCCAGCTTTGTTTAATCAATTAATTTTATGATTCTTCTTCTTTGTGAGTGGGCCTGCTTTCTCACATGCACTCTTTTCCCTGTGCTGTACTTAGAAAAATCCTTCTAAACCTTTTGAACTCCTTTTGCCAAAATAACTCACTCTGCTTTTCTGTAGTCTGTACTTTTTGCCTTTACAAGCTACTCAATCTGAATGTAATTTTCCTAATTTTCTTTCTTTTTTTTTTTTTTTTTCATTTTCTGTGCCCCAGTGACACGCTAATTGGTAAAATCAGGAACCTTTCTTTGGGACAAAGGCTTGGTAGGGTTTCACAGGAGAGAATATCAAGAGCAAGATGAAATACTCATTTTAGAGTATTTACAGGTGATAAAATATAAAAATTAATTTAAGAGTGTTTAATTTTCTGTCATTGTCTGCAAAACTATCATCCAGAAATTTTTGTTCCTGAGAGCTGAATTTACGGCAATGCATTGATGTGGTATGCCAGGAAATTTTCCTGCTTTGTCTGTAGAAATCTTTTGCTGGCCACTGTAAGATGCAGAGGTGCATAGACTGAGAGCAGCTGTTACATTTAAAATTCATGTTCTATCAGGTGAACTATACTGGTGCTTTAACCAACAAATAGAGGGAAGGTGATTCATCTGTTTCTTGAAAACTGTCTGTTCTACTGATTTATGCAGGAAAGGACAAATGCTGGGTTGCCTTCTCTGTGCTTGCTTGTCTAGAGTTGCCTGTGCCTAGCAATGGCTAGCATGGTAAGGCTTGTTTTGGTCTCCGTAGCCCTTGACAGCGTTCTTTCCTTTTCTCCTAGGCCTGTCCCAGGTTCTCTGTCTTCACTACTGCACCTACACAACCGACAAAGACAGCCTATGCCTGCCTCTATGCCTGGCACCCTGCCCAACCCCACCATGCCTGGATCTTCTGCTGTACTCATGCCTGTAAGTTTTTGGTTTAGTTTTTCTTGGGGGGGAGGAAGGCTGTTTGGTTTTTTTTTTCTTGATTCAACTTCTGTGAAAGTCTGCTGGATTTTCTACAAAACCAAAGGGCAATGAGCTAAGGAAGCTGGACCTTTTTCTCTGCTTCATCTTACACAAGAGTGTTTCTGGTGCAGTTAATGGCATGTTAATTAGTGTGAGAGTGATTAGAAACAGTTTACATGAGACTGCAATTTCTTGTTCTCACACTTGGTCATGTAGGTGAGATCAGTAAGTCTGTGCTGGAACAAAAAGATTTTTCTCAAGTCAGACAAAACTGGAAAAGCCATGTACATAAGTTATGCCAGTGAACTCCAGGTAATCCTCTTGTTTGTGGGAGATAACCAGCTAACAAGAACGAAATCTGACTTACTTTTCCAGCCTGATAACTTGCACTTAATTAGAATTTCATCATGATTGCTGTTCGTTTTGCACTGCAGAGCTGGGAATATTCCCCATCTACCAAGAGACAAAGGGTGCTCTGCATTTGTAACTTCAAATTCTTATATGATTTTAACAACCCTTTCAATATAAGACATTTGGGCAGATAAGGGGTGGAGGTGAGTAAGAATGGCATGGAAGAGGGGACTGGGAAAGGAGAAGTTTCTGTTTCATTGCACGATGTTTGGAAGGCAACCTGAGAGTGATCAACCATGGGAGGGAAGAAAGCACTGCTTTTTCTGGCTCTGCTGGAGCAAGGGGGACATTCCACAGGGCCACAAAGTTTCAGGTTTAGCTGCTATATGAGCAGTCATTAATAAGTTATTAATTAATATCTTATCAATAAGGCTTTCCTGGAATATTGACCAGGAAGTTCAACAAAAGAAAATACAAGATGTGTCACTATGGGCAGTTTTTTTCTGGCACAATTCCTAAGGAACCTGAAACAGAGAAAACATCCTGCTTCAGTGTAAGCTCAGGGGCTTTGGGTTGCTGCCGGGGAGCCCATTGGGCAGCTGTGCTTGCAGACAAGCAGGTGTGCTCTGGCTGAGAACCCCAGAGATGCAAGCATGGAGGCGAGATGAACCCTATCAGCTCCGGCTATCCTGGGCCCAGCTCCAGCCCCACAGCCCTCCTGAAAGGGCTGCAGAAGAGGTGGCAGCAGGAGCTGCTCCTGCCCCATGGAGAGGGTGAAGGGCCCCGGCAGAGGCTGCTTCTCCCCACTGGCAGGCAGTGGGATGTTGCCCTCTTCCACAGGCCCAGCACCCATTCTTGCTGGGATCATGGAAGGTGGGAGTCACTGCCTCGCCACAGGGCACAAAAAAAAGCTCCCCTGCTTGGAAGAGCTCAGGAGGATCCAAAAGCTTCTTTCCTGTATGAGCCAAAGATTCAGGGGGCTGGCCCAAAGCAAGGCAGGATGCTCAGCTCCAGCTGAAATCAGCACCATAACCCTACTTATCACCCCTACCAATGACTAGCAGTGTAACAGGGCTTGCCTCTGTTCAGGGAAGACACTACAGGAAATTATTTTATCCAGCCCTTAGTGCCATTAGGTTTTGTTTGAAAATTGTATCCCTCCCTCCCAGCCTCGTGAGATTAGCTTGCAGAAAGGGCTCCGAATAGCCAGGAGGAGTTCTGCTTTGTTTTTTGCTATCTCAGCAGTACATGAAAGCTTCCCTTACGAGACATATGGAAAACTCTTCTCAGCTGAGCAGTCCGAGGGAAGGAAAAAGAGCCAACTCATTTTCCCTATACTCGAGATTGTAGATTTTTATTTATGTTTTTAACAAGCTAAGTTGGGCTGCACTGACAGGGGAAGCCACAACTTTATACAGTGATGCTTTTAAAACCACTTAACTCCGAGTGTTGTTATACTGAAAGGGAGAAAATCATTACAAAAAAGCGCAAACCTGGGTGGCTGCTACATTTGTTTAGTAAAGAAGCCTTTTCTTCATAATTGGCTGTGAGTTTTCAGGGCTGATTCTGATGAAACGCACGCCTGCATGCATACACACATGCAATTCACGACACAGATTGTTATTTTTCCAGTCATGACTTGAAGAAATAAAGCCGAGTCTATTTAAATAGAAACTGAGCGTAAATTTTTGCAAATGTCTCCAGATGTTTTCAAACCTTTTTTTTTCTTTTTGTTTTAAAGATGGAGCGACAAATGTCAATGAACTCCAACATCATGGGGATGCAGGGGCCGAACCTCAATAATCCATGTGCTTCACCTCAAGTCCCCCCAATGCATTCAGAAGCCAAAATGGTAAAAAAAGAAAATTAAAACCCAATAATTTTCTTTTCTTATATTGCTCTTGCGTACTGGTTACCCAGACAGTGGGGGATGTAGCCAGACACTGCTTACTTCATTCTTAGTCATATGTTATACTCTTTTTTAATACATTGCAGTAAATTGCCTTTGTGTCTATGAACTTCCATGATGTTCCTAGTCCTAGCTGAACTCTCAGTGAGAGGGAATTGAAGTGAAGGGTGGGCTATCTGATCCATGCTGTGTTAAATAGGATTTTTGGTGCAGAATTTAAGCAAATGGTCTGGCTGGTTCTCTGATGGTGTCTGTGCTCCTCAGCTTGGCTTAAAGAAAATTGTCAGTTAATAAAGAGTGAAGTAAAAAGTGTGTGATGTGAAGGGAGTGTACATAGTGTTTGTGTTTTCCAGATAGGTGCATGGTGTGTCAGGGTAATGGCAGTGTTAGAAAAGCAGACCAAATGACGTATCTAAAACTGGGATTTCTTTTCTCAAACAGAAAGGTGTTGCCATCAAAAAGAAGAGTCAGAATTTGGACAAAAATAATCTATTTATAGTTTACCTCTCATGGAGGTATTCAGCACTAATATCCCTGGAACCGAGTTCGTCAATGTAGAAACACTTAGGCTTTTTCAGTTTCAGTATTGCCAATTGCTGGCTGGTGGAAATATGAGGACAGAAGTTTGCAGTTTAACTCTGTAGGGTTTTTATCCTCTCAAGATATCTCATCATAGTGGAAAACAGGAGTAACTTCAATGAACTTCTTTCAGTGGCATTTCTCCAAGGTAAAATTGTCATAAGTGAGAGAATGAAATCAAGCCGACAAAGATTAAGCAACCACATGTTTTTATATATTTCTACTTTGCATGACTGGTACAGCTTTTAAAGTTGTTGTCATCTATCCTGAGGCAAAGAAAAATATCTTCTTGTCTATAGGTACGGTGCATGCAAGAGACTCTTGGTTAAGAGCAACAACATATACGAGCTTATTCTACCTCGGTTTTCTTAGGTTGGATGGGTCATGCCTTTGCCTCCCTGTTGGTCTGGGTTAGGCTGTTAACCCAACCTCTGTTAACACCACGTCTAAAACCACACTCCGTAAACATGCAGCCAGTTGGCCAGAAGAAGAGCAATAGCCAAAAACGCTGTCTCCCCCAGCCAAGGAAAACCTGTGGTCAAGAGTTCTCTCTCTGCTGTACCACACAGTGACGGTGACATGCCAAATGGCAACAGCATCTGCAGCAGAGCTTGTTAAAAACTTTTTGGAATAGGCAAGTGTTTTTTCAACTCAGGCATAGCTGAGCCAAGCTAAATACTCCTTGGCTGAATAAATCTAAAACTGGCATCTGTTTTGGGGACTAAAGGTTCTGTAGTTTACTCTCCCCCCCACCACCCCCTGCCTTTTTTTTACTGGAAGCGTGAGGCTACTTAAGAACAAGATTAAATTATTGGTGCATATGGTGAGAATTCTGTGCTTTATTAGCTGAAACTGTACATTAATACAAATTACTTTTTAATCTGGATAAGCAGGTTTTGTCCCTAAACCTAACGTATGAAGGCACGGTTCATTCAGACAGAAATTGCTATCAGTTCCAAAACACAGTATAGTGAACAAGCAGCCCCTTTGCTTCTTAGGGGATTTCTGCCACACTTCCAGACGTGGAACAAATCCACATGCATTAACTCTTAAGCGTAAAAGGCATAATTCAGAGCTCCAGGACCTTTCTTCTTTTTAAATGCAGGGTTTTTTTAAACAGCATATATTCTAGTTTTATACTTCATTTCTGTTTGAGCATACCTGTAATGTAAACGGCCTCTTCATTTAGCCACTGCTTTGAAAAATACAAATCTATTAACAATACTCTGCATGAACACAAAGTGGAAAAAATGCAGGAAATAATCAGAGCAAAATTATTTCTTACATGTAAGTTCATGAATTTTAAATCTGAATCATCTGTATTACAGGCATGTTTGTTCTTATTATTAATTATTTCACTTTGCTTCGTGCTCAAAGCACGAGACTTCGCATACTCTGGTGACTTTTTTTAAAACGTGGAAAATGAGGGTGCTTAGTACCTGGCGGGATTGCGTGCTGCATTAGGAAGGAATTTCAGATTTCCCCGGATTCTGCTAATGCTATTACTGCTGGTGCATCCAGCACTGCATATATTCTCTTTGGCTGGCCCCGCTCTGCGAAGAATATATGTGCTGAACACTAGGCAAAGTCATCTAAGCTGCTTGCAGGTAATGGCTGCAGTATCTTGAAGAAGTTTGGGGGACTTTGGGCCTGATTCTTAAGCCATCCAAATCCATGGCAGATGGATCAGCATTTTCTTTGTGCCTACATGACAGAATGCAGGACAGGCTCCCCTAGATGTGAGACCCAGATGTGAGACCAAATCCTTCTGTCCTCATGCACATGAAAGTATGTACTCGAGCAATGCAAGCATGATTTGGTATGCAGCAGTCATAACACTATTTAGTGACTCATGTGACTTGATTCGCTTCTGTAAAATAAATATGAATAAAAATTGTAAGTGTGGATGCTGTGTGATGCCAGGTTTTTTAGAGAAACCAGACAGAGGGCAAAAGATTCGCACCCTCGATTGGTCCCTAATCAGTTTGTGGTAGGAAATGGAAGCCAGTCTGATAAATACATACATATACAAGCACATACACAGACACATATAGAACGTGTGTTGCATTAATGTTTCTATAATATGCAGTTTATTTATCTATTTGTATTTTAATCAGCTTGTATTACCTGGCATTTATAGAAAGCCATGTTCTGCCACACAAGATGCTCATTTCCTGGTTTAATTTTTTCAGGAGGATATTATTTCAAATTTTAAAGTGTTGTAGGTAATAACCCAGAACTGATTTAATTTATCACAACAATCTCAGTTTCTCTCATGGTGCACCTCTCAGTTAGGTTATCACCTAATGCTTTAAAACTGTCCTAGTATATGAATGAGTGAACACCTAAATCACTACCGCTTTCATCTTAGATTCAGAGCTGAGTGGATAAAACCTTTTAGCTGCCCACCAAAAACACACATTGATTTTGTATTAAAATATATTGCATTAGAAAGTGAAGGAAACATATAGGTGTAAGTGTACATGGTAAAAATGTGCAGAATAGCACATGTAGCATATTAACGTGGTTCTGTAGGTTGAGAATATTATGGACTCGGAATTGTTGGTGGTGCCTTTGCCTTAATGTACTGCTTACATACAGTTTGGTTTGCAGTTTCAGAGTATTCAACGTTTTATAACTCAGAGAGCAATACTGTGTGCATTACCACCAGTGTGCACTGAACTGCTGGAGGGCTGCATGAAGGCAGGTCTTTTCGGTGCAGCCAATGCCTCTCTACCTGAATTTTGCAAGGCATTGATCTTTACCTGTAGAGATTTATGAGCTCTGAAAGGAGGTATAAAAAGCAGGCCAGCAATGAAAATAATCTAACTTAAAAATACAGGTTTTTATTTGACCTGTTAATTTTTTCTTTTACCCTCTCCCTCCACCCCTCACTGGATACATAGTTTTATAACATTTAAATAAAATATAAAATATATTTAAATAAAATATAATATGTGTGGCTTGGCTGTGCCTGCCTTCCTGGCAGAATCTATATGGTTCTTTTTAAAATAAAAAAGAAAAGAAGTGGTTTCCATATCAGAACTATGTAGGCTTGTGGGCTATTGTATTTGCCTTGTATGCATTACTAGATTGAACAGTAATAATAATAAAATAATAAAAAATATGTCTATCAGATGTAAGAGTGAAAGCATACCAGAAAAGAAAAACAATAAATCAGTAATGAGCATGTTCCTAATTATAAGAGTAAAATATCCATATTAACTGAACCTCATAATTTACCTAAAAGTGCTGGACAGCTTTGGCAGAGGAGGAGAGAGGTGAGAGAAATTGTGGTTAGCCAGTTGTCATCAGCACTAATTTTTATTCGACTTAATGAGAGTTAAGGGTCCAGATCCTACTGGTGGCTTTGAGAATCCCGGTCCAAGCATCGCTCAGCTCTCCATCCCAGCGGAAAGGCAGAACTGGCTGCGGGGACATGGGTGCATTTCCTACACTGTCAGACAGGCGCTGCTCACTTTCTCCGTGAACACAGCGCATCAGCCAAGCAGGAGAGGTTCGGCCACAAAGGTGGCCGGCTTTCCTCAGATGCAGACTGGGGACTGCGTTTGGATGGAGCTCCTGCTGCTTCTTGTTTTACAAATAACGTGCATTTCTGTGCCTGTGAAATGTGATGGTACAACTGGTGCAAAGGGAGAAACTGCTGGAATAAAGGTCTTACCCCTGGCCCCGGTTTGGTACTTGGCTCAGCCGTTGCAGCAACCGGTGTGTATGGAAGTGAGCACTGCCCAAACAGCAGTGGCGTCCTGGGACAGCTGGTGGCCTTGGGAAGGACATCCCACTGGGTACCAGCTCTGGGCCCAAGTCTGCGAGGTTTCCATACTGATTTCAGACAGGAGGCTGGTGCAGGCAGTCCGGGCAGGATCAGGGCCACTGAATCTATAAATTTAGCTACTTAACGCTTAATGACTGCAGATATTTTATTAAATAAGCAGTTTGAAGTCCGTGTTTTCCTATCAAGCTGGCTGGGAAAGGAATCACTTTAGTAGAGCAACAGACATTGCTTCAGGGCCAGAAGGGTTTTCTTTGCACAGATTCTGGACTACTGAGCAGAAAGAAAAAATGTCGCATCTCTGCAGAGCTTTCAACAGCAATTTCTCATCTTGTCCTTCACAATAAAGCAATGAAAGCAGCATAAGAAAGAAAAAAAATGTGCCAAGTGAAGCCTTCCAATATAAAAAAAAGAAAAAGAGTTGTGACAAAATTTCCTGTATTGGTAACTGAGAAATGTTTTCAAGGAAGGGACCGTTAAATAGTTAAAAAACACGGTGCTTCTGCAACTGTTGACAAAACTCACTGTTCTGAAATAGTATCTCCTGTTACATTTGCGCTTGTGTTTTAAAGTCCCCAAAGCCAACCTTTCAGTGTGCTCCTGATCTACGGTTTAAAATCCTCCCTGGGCAGTAGCTTTGCCTGCAGACAGTATGCCTTGCTGTGGATTAAGGTATTAATGTGATGGGTGAAGCTAATCATATTTTGTTTTGTTTACTGAAACAGGACCTTGTACCCGTCATGCCTAAATGCTGGATTATGAACTAGACTGGGTAGGAACTAATTCTTCTTAAGCTGTCAGTGGCTCAATAAGTGCAACAGGGAAACGAGGCGGTTCAGTTACTCATAGCTGCTGCGAATACGTGTTGAATATTTGATCTTGCTTCTCCCGAGTGCATACAAATTGCGTTGCTTTCTGCAGACACAAGTTGTAACAATTCCTTGCATTTTTCTTTCTTTGTGTCACTTTGTCCTGCGGTGATCTTATCAGCACTATTTCCTTAGAAGAATTTGGATTTTTATTATTTTGTTTGCCTTTATTCAGCTGCATGTTAAAATGACCTCGCTTTCTCCCCCACCCACCAGCCCTCACCCTTTCTCTTTCCCTCTGTTTCTCCACCACCCTCTTTCCTCAGAGGATTTACCGTCTTTGTAGATTTGTTTCTCTTTCTCCTTTTCCTTCCAGTGTCCACCCTGATTTTGTAACCATAGCAATAATAGAAATACAATCCTAATATTTGCTTGCTGTAGCTATCATCTAGCCCAACATATGAACTGCTGGCTTTTATGTGTTGTAATGTTTGAAACTTAAGTCAGATGCATCTGTATACGTGAGGGCGACTTGTTTGGTGCTGAACCATCCCTTCCAGGAAAAGGTTTGTGTAAAGTTGCATGTCAGTGGGAGCTGGTGAAGTAAAAGCAAGTCTTTATGGTAACGAAGCCAGGGAAAAAGGAAATTATAAAAATAAAACCAAGGTTGTGTTACAGGGAAGTTCTGCTTCTCATAGATATATTTCAGTCTTTTCCTTGGAATTTGTACAGCTTTCACTTTCCAAGATTTCCAAGATTAGTAATGAAAGCTGCTTTGCACTTCAGGCTGCTGTGTGTTAAACCCAGAGTTTGCTTGAGAGGTACAAGTGCGTCTTATGACAGGCGATGGGCTTTGGGGCGGAGGGGATGGTGTTACACACTTTACCAGCTCCATATTTTAACCACCGAGGACACAAGAGCTGGAAGCAAAAATCTCATGGCAATAAATCTTTTTTTTTTTATGGACAGGCTTAAAAAGTGTTTTCCAAAAACTATACAGTAGCTAATGAAGCAGTTTATTAATTATGATAGCGTTCCTGTGAGATAAATAATTTTAGACTGTTGAACTGAGAGAAGAGAGTGAAGTGACTCACTAGAGGCCACACAATTTGTCAGTGGAAGAGCTGAAACAAGCACAGAAGAATTTCTGGCTGCCACTTCCAGAAAACACAATTTCTGTCTGACTACAATTTGTGTATCTGTATTTTTTCCAAGTTAATATTAATTATTAATATCAATATAATTGTTGAAATATAGTATTTTCTCAGGACTAGTGAAAGAACAGGGAGAGTCTGAACTCCTCAAGCTTACAGGGGGTGCAGACTCAAATTTAGGATTCAAATCCAAATGAAAGTGTCGGTTTGTGTTTGGATTTAATGCCCCTGAAATTTCCTGAACTTTACTGATGAGATTTTGGCTTAGAATGACAAAAATTAACTGATCTTCTGAGACTTCTGTCATCCGAGATGATGGAAGCCTTGTGAGATCAGCTTCCCTGGCATCGTAGCTTTCACTGAAATCTCAGGAGAGCGCTTACTTTCACATAATGTCAACCATATCCAAACCAGAACTAACGAATACCCCTGTAGAGCTCCTTCTAAGATCACAGGCATATTTGAAATACTGCTACAAGCTGTGTTCAGTCCGAGGAAATGCTCACAGCATTTGTTGTCTCTTCTGTCAGATATGGCCGGCGACAGTTTTCAGAGGTGGGAGGGTTATATACTGTGTTCCAGATGTTCATTAGTGCAACTTCTCTTATTTATGTTCAGAGAGTTATCAAGGAGGTAATTTTGAAACTGGGGCAGGCTGGGTCTTCCACCCTGGAAACACTTACGCAGCAAACTTTGCTCCGCTTGCGGTTTTTTACTAGCAAATTGCTGGCCAGTAATGTTTATCTGAGATTTTAGTGTATGAAATGCTATGAATAATCTTCCCAGATGTGCTCTGTAGTCAGACTGCATGGGATGTAGTGTAGTTGGTTATGTCCTCTGCGCTCTGTATCCTCCCTGTGCTACAATTACTGTGCAGCGCACCTTACCGGACCCTCCCAGGGGTCCTGAGCAGTCTTTACTCACAGATTGTTGCTCATGTGCTTGAGGACTGATTGCAGTTTCTCTGGCAATGTGGGCACCTCCAAGTTACTCTGTTTTAGGTCGTTTACCTCATTTTAAGTGGCTTATGTTACAAAGAGGACAGCAAAATACCTGATATAACTGGAATAATTTCCCATTAACGTTGCAGAGGCAGTGGGAACATGGACTTTGGCCAGCTACAGATGAACTTTAAAGATTTGGCTAAAAGACTGTCAGTCTTTTAGGAGTCAAATATAATATTTGCAAAACCTCCCTCTTCTAGTCGTGGATGTGCTGTTTTTTCTCCTATTTTATATATTAAAGACACACTGAAACCACGTCATTACCATATTGAAAAATGTTCTAAAAATCTTATTTTAAGATTGTATAAAATTCTTCATTTAGTAACAATATCAGTGTGGAAGCACTTTTATTTAGGATTGTTACCTCCATTATATTACATTTCCATTCATGAAAGCTGGGTCTTAAAATTATGTTGTAAACAAAGAAGAAAGCTTTTGTAAAATAGGAAAACAGCAACCAGGATTCCTGTAGCTTTGTTTTTCAGACTACTGGAAATTATTTCAAACAAAATAGCCACCTTTGCACTGCAGCTCCTCTCCTCTCCTCTCCTCTCCTCTCCTCTCCTCTCCTCTCCTCTCCTCTCCTCTCCTCTCCTCTCCTCTCCTCTCCTCTCCTCTCCTCTCCTCTCCTCTCCTCTCCTCTCCTCTCCTCTCCTCTCCTCTCCTCTCCTCTCCTCTCCTCTCCTCTCCTCTCCTCTCCTCCTAATTTTCAAAAATAACTGTTCAGGAAGGAAACAAGCCCCATAAGCAGCTTAAAATAGAATTTTACACTCCCCTTTATTTAAATTCTCTGATTTAAAAATTCAGAGGCAACATTTTTGGTATAATCAAAGATTACTTTTAAAATTTAGCCCTGATCCTCAGCTGCTGTAAACATACAAATTCATTGACATCAAAGGATGTGTGTGGATTTTGCACCAGCTGAGGACCTAGTTTATACTTCTGAATCTCAAAATTTTCCTTTAGGCAATCCCTGGCCCTTCCACAGTTTGATACTGCCAGGTAAGCATTTTGTTGGTTTTGGCTTTTGGTTTTAATATTACTCTTTTATTTAGAACACAGTACATGTTTGCCTTGTCTTATTGCACACTGGTGCTTTGCCAACTCTTCCAGCATCTTATATGAACTTTTTCTGACTTAATTTTTCAACTCTGCTTCCTATAGGTATTCATTACATAATATTTAAAGAGAATTTATTTTCTCTAAGCCCCAAAATAATATCAGGAAACTTTTTATAATCGATTCATCACACCAAGCAATCACTGGCAGCTTTTGACTCTCCTATATCAGTCGGTGACAGGTATTGGTATCTGTCCCTAATGATTCATAGTGAAAAATTGCCAGATATTTCTTTGAAACTGATGGATGATTCATGTTGTTATATTTAGGCCACATTATTCTGGAATGTTTAAATTAGACTAAAAGCCACCTCTGAGTATACATGTGCAAACATAGAGTACATTTTTAGTTTCCCATCTGGAAATATATATAAAGTCCAGGTCTGTTTTCAAGTCGCAAGAAATATTGTTATATTTTTATTATGGTATTTCAGTTCACACTCATACTAATATGAAAAGTTTAGTAATGGCATATCCTCAATACTGCCCTCAAATGCCAAGGTTACACATGAAGTCCAATGGGATCTAGCAAATGTTTAAACTTTTATTAAAGCCCAAAGCCCAAAATAGACTTTACTAGACCTGTACAAATTATTTTAAATTATGTAAATATTTTTAATATGTCTGGCTTCTGACAGAACACCACTATACACCGAAGTATGACATTTGCCTTACTGTGCCAACTTTTTGCTTTTTTTTTTCTTCCCAAAATACCTAGCATCATTACTGGATTTGACTAGGGTCTGCTTTATGCGCTGCTTGTGGTTCAGCAGAAATATATGTAAAGAGGATGGACTGTGTTCCCTGATGGTTAACAAAAGCTCTTTAGCATGAGGTTAAGCATGAACTTTGTTTTGACTGCCAACATAACAGGCAGGAGATACCCAGGCTAAGGGTGGGTGAAGTCCTGATCTGCTTTCCATCTGACGGACATGTACAGCTGCTCTGAAGGCTGGTGTGGGTGTACAGTGTGTGTGCGTGTGTCACAGAAAACTATGTATTTGGGGTTTTGTAACAGATATTGCTCTAACTTCATCTTCTAGGAATCCTCTTAAATTAAAATTTGTGCCAAAACATTAATATCTGGATGTGTACGAAATCTGGAGTGAGTACTTAATTTAAACAAGAGGCAGTGGTAGGCAATAGTAACAGCTAATAATCTGAAGAGCTCCAGCTTTGTTGGTCAAACGTCTGCAGGTGTGCGTGTGTCTGCACACATACATGTGTGTAATTTTTTTTATTTTCTGTGGTTTTGGTGGGTTTTTTTTCTTCATTCCATGCACTTTTACTGTGCATGCATTGCAAGATTATGCAAGCTTAATCTTATCTATGCCTATTTGGCTAACTTTGTCCATCTATTTATTTGTGCATTGCTTTATCTTTTGTTAAGAAACCACTTTCCTGAAATAGTTTAGAATGTTGAAGAACAATAAATAACTGAAAATTCACTTGTATTATCCAAAAATCACTTACTAACATTTAGGATGACTACCATTTGCATGAAGAATGGGAAGTTTGTTCTGCTACATCAATTTGCAGGGAGTCGTCAGTCTTCTAAGTGATGTTAGTGGTGGATTAGTTTGATTGGAAATCTGATCCAAACCATGTTTGAATTAGTTGAATAAAGAGTTTGCAGGGGTAATCTAGGGTTTATGCAAAAACTAGTATATAAATGCATCACTGCTGAGAATTAAGATACGAATGAATTGCCCTTGGTGAAATTTGTGGTTACTGGGATTGTCCAAGGATACCCAAATCCTTCATTTCAGAAAACAAGGTAGCTTGATCCCATTTAAAAGATTTTAGAAATTAAAACTTCCCTTTCTTCTACACTTAAAATTCAAGATGTGTTTATACTAGTCTTAGTAAAACTGATATATATGAAGCTAGTTTAATACTGCCCACAAAAACCTGAATAACATAGCTGTGACTTGTAGTACCTATTGAGCATGTGCTTTCTTCCTAGAGGAGGAGCTAGTCTAGCCCTAGGGCTTCTGACCAGCACAACCTGGGCAATGACCAGCTGGATGAAGTAGCTCTAGAGTTCCTCACTTTACTAGTTCCCATCTTTGGTTTGTCCCCTCCACATTGAAAACAACAAGAGACCATGAACATGCATTTCTCTGGAGCATGTAAGATCTTTCTGCACAGATTTTTAAGGTCTCAAGCAGCAGTGAAGCTCTCTTGAGTTGTGTGTGCGAAGGAGATGGTAAGCAACCAGGATTAAGTCCTGGATGTCTTTAACCTGTAGATTGTGCTGAGAGCTACATTTCCCGAAGTGCCTTTCTTTCTGACTGCCAGCCTCCCAGCTGTTACAGGACAGGAGAAATCATGATGTGCACGTGGTTGGGAAATGGCTTTTGCCTGAAGTTGTGGGCTGCCTGCAGGTCGATCTCCATTGTTTCTCAGTGGGATGTTAGCATCACGGGTGATGGACTGGTATCCATGCAAGGCTAATGGTGATAGCATGTACGCTAGGAGCGTCCCTGCAGGAGCCTCAGTAAAAGGCAAGCAGAGATGCCCAGCAGGCTCCATCCATGTTCCGTGTGCTCCTGATGTTGATACTGGGCAGCCATGTCCAGTGAGGAGAGAGGGTCTGCAGTCCTGATGCTCCTGAAGCAAAAGAGCATATGTGACCCCTTTGCAGGGCATGAAGCAAAGCCACTCCCCTATGGTGTTTGTAAGAGCCCAGTTCTCACTGGCAGACATGTCCTGCCCCTTCCTGAGCCTTGGTGGAAGGCAGGCACTGGTGTTGGGCTTTGCTTTCTGGGGAGCACGTGCAGGAAAGCTGGTAGTGCTTCTGTGTCTCTGTGGCTGCTCTTCTTCTTTGAAGGAGAAAAACACACAAGACACACCCCCAAGCCCTTCTCCTCTTCATTTATACAGCCAGTAGGTAATGTTAGCATGGTATCAGTGAACACTGATACCTGTCCACTTGAATCTCCACATGGCATTTGATGTATCTCCCATAATAAATTATGTACTTCAAGAAGCAATAACAATAGCTGAGATTCTTGAGACAAGAAGAGTCACGTTACCAGAAGTACCGAAAAGGCCGATTAAAATTAAATCATAGCAGACAACCGTTGTGTTACAAAGGAAGGCTCGATTACAGCCAAGTCACTTTCTTTGCTAACCTCTGACATTTATTTCTCCTGCATGCTGCAGTCTGCATACTCCTTCTGGTTGTAATGAGCATTAATTGATTAGCTGGATCTATGAAGAGCTTGAGCACTCGTAAGTACTATCCCAGTGGGTACACAACTAAATAGTTTATGAGGTAATTAGTATTTTAATGCCTTTTCTAATGAGCCTTTTCAGTAATGAAATCTCATGAGGACATTATTGGTTCATATATATTTCTTCAGACACAACAGAAGGTAAGCTAATGCTGTTAAGAGATTTTAAAGATAGTTTATAAAATGGTTTTTAGTAACTTATTTTTGAATACTTGCCTTCATTCGTTTTGCTTTATTAAAAAAAAAAAAGCCGTCTTAATTTTTCCCACCACTCTTGCCTCTTGCACTCCTCTCTCCTGACAGAATTCTTACACTATACTGCAATTTCAAATAATTGGGATAATTTCTAAGGCTGCTACCCGATCTCCTAAGCTCAGCTGTAAGTAAATAATACCATACTGTCTGAGCATGTTGTTTCAGATGTGTTCTCATCCTGGGAAAAAAAACAACTCTGAGCCTGGCTGCACAGTGCCTTGGATTTATGACTGCGTCAAGTTTGAGAGAATGACCAACCTCTACAAAGCTTTTCAATGTCAAGCTGAGCTCTCTTCTGGAGGCTCGAAAGCAGCACAGGGCTTGCAACCATACAGGCAGTCTTCACCTCCTCCTTCAGGTTCATTGGATGTACCCTATTTTACCCAGGTTTAACCCATAGTGGGAAGGACAAGTCCTGTGCCTTGCATTTTATTTCTCCAGCACCTAAAAGAAGATGGCTTCAGATGGCTTTGCTGGGAAGAGTATTTCAGTGTGTGAATGGCTTATTTTATCATTGGCCATGGGGACAGTACTTGGTTTTTGTTCTCTGGAGATCACAAGGTATCAGCAGCTTCTTATGTTCTCATCTCTTAGGGCTCACTTCTTTCAGCTGGGAAGTGCAGTCTTGTCCTGAGTGGGACGGCAGCTGCAATTCAACAGCACATAGCGATGCTGTGGAACAGCCTGGGCTGAAGACTGAAGCATGTATGTTTTGGAAACCTGTTTCATAAATTAGTTTCACGTAGTCTAGGTGATGTATGCCTTAACATACTTTGGAAACTTAATTTTAAGTTAAGGATGTACAAATCCTATTTAACACTAGAAGCTGTAGCAGTAAGACTGTAAGAAATTCCCCTATAAAGATCTCATTATGTAATGTAAGATGTAATGGGTCTAATTCATCCTTGGGGTGTCTTTAATGGTGTCAGCACAGTTTTGCAAAGGATGGATTTGGCCTAGGGACACCACCCCCGTAAAACGACTGTCTTCCACTGGTATTTCTCTCTCTGCCTCCAAAGCTTCACTGAGACATAGCACTGTGATATATTAATAGCCTAGTACTTTTTGATGACTCTAAGTTATTAGCAGTATGTGTATTGTTTTCTTCAAATAAATATGAAAAGCCACATTTTCAGTTAGGGTAACTGTAAAAGCCCCCTCCAGAGGATATAAAAACAGTGTCCTTTGACTTCACATATTTGACCTTGCTTGCAATACATGCATTAGCAACACTTAGGAGATGAAGAATGTCCAACACTGACCACTGCTTTCCACATTGTCTGCCATCTCCACACCCTTTTGCAACATGAAACCCAAGAGCACAGGAGAGGCTAACGCCTCCTGTGTCAGCTCCTAACAGCACCCACAGAGTCTTGGGTTTTCAGCGCTCACCCGTGTGGCATGGTGGAGCCCTCTCCTTAAGGCACAGTCAGACATGCTTTTAGGATGGAGGCTGAACAGCCTAATTTGTTCCCTCAGCTGAGATGTCATAGTTTCTTGTGTCCATGTTCATGGTCTGTTTAAAATGCAAAATAAATCAGATTTGCCTGAATTGCCTTCAGAGGCGAGCCAGCCACCCTGGCTGCTCTGAGACCCTCCACAGGGTCAGCAACCCAAGTGGCTGCACCCATGCCAGTGCCCGGAGAAGAAAGTTCAAGTGAGAAGGTGCACATCAGGTTACCGGCCCAAGAGCAGAGGAAAAATATCCTCAGAGAAATATTTTGGTTTCCATTCTGGAAATTTTGTAGAGGGTGTTTCTGCTCTATATTCAGAAGCTTCCTTAGGGGAGAAATGATCCGTGAGCTGTCTGACGGTAGGAGCTCTGAACTGTGTCTTTGATGGCCTTTGGACTTTGCTAAAGCCATCTCTGAACACCAATGGAGCACAGTCAGAATTAAATTGGGGTGGTTGGGAGACTAGTTGCCAGACGTTGCTTTTGATTTGGGTAATATTTCTTTTAAACTTGAAATGGGCTGGAGTTGTTTTGCTTACTTTTTCGGAGACTCTATTTTTGTTTGTGCTTCCTGAGTCATCACCTGCCTTTGCCAAGACTTTATTACATCTAACAAAAGGTATATTATTGATGCACTGTGGCATGCACAAAGCCTTTCTATGAACTTCATTGGACTTGTGGTCCTCTCAGATTAATTTTTCTCCCTGTCTCTGTTCCTGAGCTCTCTGCTCTGCTCTTACAGCACGTAAACGCTGAGGAGGCTTTGACACCGCATTGGCTTAAAAGCTCAGATTTCTCAACTTCTAATGCATTTAGATCAGTCCTCGTACATTTCATTCTAAATAGCATATATATAATGTGTTATTAATATATTAATATTAGATATATATATAATATATAGTCTTTTTGGTGATTGCTAAAAGAACAGTGGAGAAGTAGGCACTGAAGAAATGCCTTGCCTCTATTAGAAATACTTGGAAAGAGCAAAAGGCACTTAAAAGATGTTTGGCACTTTCTATTTCTTTCTTCTCCTTGTTTGTACCATGAGGTCATGATTAATAGCTCTTGTGATGTTTGGAGGGCAGAAATCACTTGTATGTTCAATTCAGGAAGACCTCTGAATTGGCGGTCCCCTGGGGAATCGGCAGCTCTGGGTCTGGAAGGACCCGTGATGTCATCTCATGTGGCCATGGGGGACACAGCTATTACTTCTTTAGGCATTATTCTTGGATAGTACTAAGGTGTGTGGTTTTTCTGGCCTCCCAAGCACAGTAATTCTGCCCTGAGCAATGGAGAGATTCCCCACCCTCGGAAGAGGCTGTTCAGGATGGGGGGAGTATTAATGTGCAGGGGCAGGGGGCTGTTGGGAGTGTGCATGCAGTAGGACAACTGGAGAGGACTCTAGACTTTACAGATACACTTCTAGTGACGAAAACTGAGTACAAAGGAATGGGAACTTCTAAATGAAGTGTACTTGAAATAAAGCTACTATGAGATAGAGAACCATACACAGTAAAGAAATAGGATATTCTGACACTTATTCATGGCTTTCCTGGTGTGTGTTGGACTGTATAAACTCACTGCTATTGTGTTAGTGAAACCCTAGATTCCCTGAGGGCATAACTGTGACTGGAATTTAACTTCTTTAGCTTTGAAGAAAGAAGAGAATAGTGAATTTATTGCTCTAGTGTAATTTCTGTCAATTCTGCACATAAAGGAATTAGGAGCAAACACATCATTTAAGAAATTATGGACAAACTAATAATTTCCTGACAATTTCCTACCACATGATGTGCATTTTGAGAATATATATTTTCTATATAGAAGGAGTGGAGTTGAATGCCTTCTTTTTCTGCAGTCATTTTGTTTCAGTAAAAGAAGATGCTATTGAAGACGCGGGGTAGTCTATCTGGTGTCATTGATGAGCTCTGCAAGAGATATGTTATCCCTGTTTTGCTTTTAAGTTGAATACATTCAAAGGCACGGAGAGTTTAAGCATCATATTCTCAGAATATCTTATTTTCTTGCAATCTACTAAACTTTGATTCAGAATAATTGTGTGCTTTATTCACAGTTCAATTTAGATAATGTTTACTTATGTTTACATATTGAGCCTGGCTAATAGATGGCAGATATACAGTGAAATTAAAACATAGATAACACAGACAATAAACATCCCAGTTCACAGTTAGACTATGAGTCTTTGTGCTTTTTCATAGTGTGATTCCAGCATCTAATTAAGCAGATGCTCAAGTAGTTTGGGGAATCAAGTCTTAAATTGCTCGATTAAATTACTTTTCCCTATCAGCATGAGCTTCAGTGTCAAAAGATAGATTTGCAATCAGGAACAAATATTTAGGGTGAAAAGTACAACATAAATTAAACCACCTCAAAAAGCCAGAAATAAACTGTTAGCTAACAAACAAAAAGTGCAGACTGGAAATGTATGAAAGTCCAGTATGTCTTACTACAGGGTTGCCTATTTTGAAGAACATAGAGTAAAGGAGCTGCCTGAATTTCATCAGTTCTGAATTGTTTTCTGGGAATATGCTACTATTTCGCATTTAGGCGTCATTCTCATTGCTAAGTTGGAACATTCCCTTTCCCACCCCTGCAGTAACATTCTGATCAAAAATTTATCCCAGTGCATTTCTGGGGACAGGGAACAGCTAGTGGCATATAATAAACTAAGTAGAATGAGTATCCTATTTTATGTGTTTATAATCTAAAAAACAGGGTTGGCTTATATGGTTAAGTTTCTTTACAAATATCACTGCTTTAATTCACTCAGTTTTGCTTCTGAGCAAACAAAAAAAGATTTCTGGATTTGTAAATGAAGCTGAAACCGTGGGGTTCACAGTATGCAGGCCACCCCGAGTACAATGTCTGCATTAATCTTTGCTCCTTGCACAGGAGGCTGGAGCTGCCTGCCAAAGCTAATGAATGGATTCTGACTCCGCCACGTTAGGCTATTACCAAATACAAAGGCTGGTCACAAATTATAGTTTGTCTGATAGCATCAGATATAAGCATTAGAAAAACATTTGCTTAACAGCAATAATTAGTTGGTGATAGAGTCAAGTTTTACAGATTGCTTTGGAGCACTGAGGCAAATGTGGCTTTCTGTGGGAAAAAGTCTGTTGCCTGTCTAGTGATTCATAAAAAGCAAAAAAAGGTGCTTTAGTTACATCTCTTCTAAAGGTGAGACCAAACCACAGCATTTCTACAAAACCCAAATAACCTCAGTCTTTACTGCAAACACTGTAGTGTTCTAGGAGCACTACCTTTCCTCAATTAAACAAACAAAAAGATCTTATTGGAGAGCTGTTCCTGGCTTGGATTAGGATCATGCTTGCCTAGATAGAGCGCGTCGCCGAGTGAATTCTTTTTAGCTTAAACCTTAACAGTTAAGTTAGAAGAAAACTCGCGACTGGCGCAGAGGAGCTCAGCAAATCATCAGGCAGCCTGGGCTGCTGAGATGCTTTCGTTCTTTAGCAATGAACTCATACCTTGGGCTTTTGTATTCTCGGGGAGGAGAATCTGTAGTTCAGAGAACTGCTAGAAACAGGATGGTTAAATGAAGCCCAACAGTAAGCAATTCGTGTTACTGAAGCATGTCATTGAAACTTGGCACAAGTGCTAGCTCTGAGCTTGTGCTGTGGAATGGTTTTAAGTGCTTGTCATCCCATAGATACCGCTGCAAATGTTCTGTACTGTCTCTCCTTTCCTGCGCTGTCTGGGAGAGTGAGTACAAGAATAAATCCATGAGTTTTCATTTGTTTGACTTTGAGTTTTCTGTGCTTTGGTTTCAGTAGCGTGGCTATCAGATGAATGAGGTTGTATCCATGCCAGGAGAGATGCAAACCAGCCCATTACTTCATTGTGTGGTTGATTTGCTTGTTTGTTTTAAAAGTTTGCATGTACTAGTGAATGCAAGGGGATGATAGCATCTAATAATTGTAGTGCTGGCAGGAGCAATGCAAGCTCACCCACACAGCCTGCCAAGGTACCTCTAGTCTGGTTTGCAACACCTTTTTTATTCCAGCTGTTGTCCTGCTGCCGCAGCACAGAACCAGAGAGCAGCTTTAAAGTGCTCGCAACTGGCGTACGCAGTGAGACCACCAAATTAATTTTCTTTTTGATGTGATTAGTTTTTGACTGCTATGTTGGCATCTCTTGTGCCAAGGTATTTAACAGGGAGCTCCTGCTGTGAAAGTCCTTGTTTCCACTTTAGTGCTGGTACAACGAAATGGATATTAGCTAAAAGATTTTGAGAGGGATCTGCCAAAAGCAGAAAGTATGAATAGATTAACAAACGCTGGTAATCCCCGTGTTGCAGAAAGATTGGCTTGATTGCTCTATATTTGCAGACTTGCATCAATAGTGTAGAGAAATGTAAGAATATCTGAAAAAGCTGGTAGTAGTTTCAGTGTGTGTAGTTTGCTTCAGTAACTGTCATTCTACAGTTCCAAGTATTAATTAAAGGTATTGTGATGAGGGCTTCCTCTGGTCCCCGTATCGTCTTGGCATGGACTCAGGCATGGTAAGGACTTCAGTGGGGCAGCCTGTTACTGTGACTTCTATGATCTGGAGCAACAGAGGATGGTTGGTCATTAAACAATTTTTTTTAAGGATGTTTTTACCAATGCTAATTAAAATACCTGTAATCACTAAATTATCTCATTAGTTAAGAGATTATTTTCTGTTTATTGGGTTGCTAGGGGTACCTAGTACATCAATATGTGTAGAAGTGTTCAATGAGATTGCCAGATTTTTTGAAAGATAAATAGTTTTACATGCTTCAGAAGTAGACTCCAATTGGCTAAGGAATTGGCTGAAGACTGAAAATGTGACATCATTCTTGGCAAGTGATAAAGATATATTTTTGTTAACAGACACTATATAAAAAGTGTACTATACTACTTCTAAGCAAAAATCTGTGTCTAAGAATAATGAAATGTCTTTTAGTCGAGAATCGTTTTTAAAAGGAATGTAATTTGCTGACAAGTCCTATGTATGAGTCTGCTTAATGCAATATATTTGTGCTTCTATATCCTTTTTCATTTAAATACAGTTAATACATATGTCATATGAATACTTTTAAATCTGTACCGTTATTTAACAGATAAATATAGTTACTGCATATTAATTCTTCCATCAAATCCATGTTTGTGTAACAGACATAGTGTAATTGTCTTCTTGAGTCCAATCACATACTTCAACTTTCAGCAATTATGTTTTAACTTAATTCCAATGACTGATTAAAACCATGTGTATTCAGGTTTAGATAGATGTGCTTACTACGGGACTGTTAAACCTGCAGAAAATATGTTTTTAATAATCCATTAGTATTTAATTAGCATGCAATAACTGTCTTATTAAATCTAAATTAAAACCTTATTTGAGGCATGTAATTGAAAGTGCCACTGGGTAAAATCTAATCTGTCAGGGATGAATTTACATGGAATAACAATGCCAAATTTTTCTTTTCTGCAGTTTTCAGGGTCTTCCCAAACATTCGCTTAATCATCACAGTGGAATCTTGCAACAATCAGTTTTCTGCAAGTGCAGCATTTGAAATGTTTTTTGGGTCAGAGTTGTCATCTTTGGAGAGTTCATCTCGATTTGAAAGATGATTCTCTGGGTGGAAGATGAGGAATTCTTAAACCTTTACCAGATGCCAAAATGTGTGTAGGGACCCAGTGATTGTTTCCCACTAGCCAGTGAAGAAGGAGAGCTGGTTTGCAGCGCACACCACGTGGTTAGGTGTCCCTCAGTGCCTCAGCATATGCTGAGAAACATGAAAGGAAGAGGGGTTTTTGTGACTCTATCTCGTTATAATAGAAGAGTTATTATCACATGTTGCTATGTATGGGCAGTTACACAACACAGCTGGTGAGAGCAAATTGCAGCAAAATGAGACTACTTACAGAAATTGTGATACTTTTCGCTGCTCCGGGGTAAGAGTGATCCAGAATCCATCCAGAAATGTGAATTTGTAAATGCTACTGGTGGATTTCCTTCAGAAAGACCGCTGAAGGAGTCTGTGTAAATTATCAAACCAAATTGCTTGGAAAATTCTAAACATCATTGGTTTGAGATTGAGCTACTTAGATCCCTGTAAAGATGTGTTTAATTAACTGGCTAGCAAATTTATAGCAAAAATCTCCTCTCAAATCTGCTTTGCAGAGTCCAAGTCTGCTGTTCCCCTTTCTCATCATAACATCCCTCCTTGACAGTAAGTAGGAAAACTGCAAATGCAGGAAGTGCCAGACATAAGAGCTGTAATTTAGGAGGTGAATCACAGGAGATAATTTTCCCCGGATATTTTATACTGGTGCTTAGCCATTGTTAGCCTCAGTCTGTTTCAGGTGCTAGTCTTCATGGACATTAAGGTCCCATTTGGGAGCTAACCACTATCTCGGTCATATCATTATTGTTATCTTGGTCGTATCATTACTGTTATCTTGATATGGATAATGGTCTTATGAACCTGAGGCAGTTCAGCAGATTGGGATTTGGCTGCAAAGGATGGGGTAGATTCCAGATGTTGGTGGAGCTGTCTAGGGATGCAAGACTGTGGTTAGGAAGGGAGTAAAAGATTACCATGGACGGAGACCAGGGAGGAGCAGCAAAATATTTTGCTGATTCCCTAGCCAGTGTTGGCCAGCAACGCCTAAAGTGTTGACAGCCCTCAGTTCCTGAGTTGTGGTGGACAGTTCTGTCCCTTCCCGAACTGCTCACAGGACAGAAATTCATCTCACTCCTCTGTTTTTTTTATCAAGCTGGGAAGGATGAAGGTAAAAGACCATCAAAGAAGGATATAAAACAAGGAAACTTTCAAAGGGGAAGGAAGAAACTTGAGAACAATCTCAGCTACGGGCAGAAAGGTGGCCTTTGAAGGAGAACAGGAATTTGCAAAGGCATGTACAGTGCAATAAGGCGAGGTGAATACAGAAAGGCATCAGGGCTCACTTGAAGAGGGCCAAAGAAAATGATGTATCCGTGATGGGAACAACCCCTAGGACTATCCAAGTCAAATTAAATGGTTCCTTTTACTTGTAATGTGTTTATGATTAGGCCACACATGAATAGCTGTCATGGTGAATGCACTATGTGTGTAAATTGTGATCTGTTTATTTGAACTTAGACTCTTAAGTGTTGTTGGACACCCATGCAAAACTGGAGTGCTCTTACTCTAGAGCAGTGAAAACTGTCACAATTTCTGTAAATAGTCCTATTTTGCTGCAATTTGCTCCCACCAGCTGTACTGAGTGATTGCTTATACAGAGCAACATGTGACAGGAACTCTTTTATTATGAAGAGATACAGCAAAAACCATGGGCAGCAGAATTCAGTAAGACCACCTAAGCCCTGTAGTAGTAACCACGCAAGTACATGAGATACACTCAACACAAATGACTATACCCCGTGGAGTTGTTTAGAATAAACACTGAGCTGTTGACCTGGCAGGGAGGTAGCTAAGGCTGAGAACTGCTAAGCAGAGGAAATAGGGTGCAAAATTATTTAATTGCTCATCTTCTTCATTTGAAATTGGTAGAGTGTCAGGTCTAGCTATGGAAACTATCTGGGGTTTATTTACATAGACCTATTTGAGACACCTGTCTAAATCAGAAGCCAAAGTTCCTAATAGAGTTAATGGAGCACTTAGGTTAAGAGCTAATTACAGCCTAACGTTAGTTTCTCGGAATGGCTCTTGGGTGGCACCGCAGGACTGGGGGCAGCCAAGGCTCCCCAGCCAGGTGACTGATTCAAGCGGTGTGACTGATTCAAGCTCACACCCCGAGCTTCAGAAAGTTCAACAGTGGAATATTCTGTAGTGTTTATCACTCTGGTTATGCACGGTTAAAAACTGTGCAAGTCACCGAGGGAGAGACACAGTAACCGCTTAGTGAAATAGCATATATATTACTAGCAGTCTGGGGTCAGAGTTTCAGCAAGGAATAAATCTAGTATCTACAGAGCTATGTTGACTTCAGCAACACCAGTTTACACTTGCTGAGACACCGGCTCAGGGATGTTTTTTTAAAATCAGTCTTCTAGCTTCTCTTGGTGCATGTTGCATGTGCTCTCTTTCCCTCTCTCACTAATATTTTTAAGCAAAAGAGGCTGCTGTGGGATCACTGAGGACAAGGATATTAACATAGTTATCAGAGAAATTTTTACATGTGGTTCATTATATTGTCTTTCAATGCTGGCCTGTAAAATCAGGATTGCTAAAACGTAAAAAGGTCTCGCAGATTGCAAGAAATAGAAGTATTTGGCCTTCATTTCTAATCAAACAGGCTAAATATTCATGTTTATGTGCCTAAATGAAACTTTTGTATGCAGTCTTCCACCCCATCTGCATGAATAGTAGCATTGTAAGAGGGTGAGGTCACTGCAGAAGGGAAAGTGAGGTAAGAACACAGCTGAATCTACAGCCTCGCTGCTACATGGTGCACCAGCTTGTGCTTAAAGGAATACAGCGCTTTTGCCTGAGCCAGAGTCACTGCGGGCACTGCCTGCAGAGCTGAATGCCTCTCGCAGGGCTCTAGATGCATTCCTGGCTCTGCTGTATGGTCTGATGCACAGTATACGGTTTCCTCTGCTTTTACAAATGGCTCTTCAGAGACCTCTTTACACATCTAACATAAGTGAAAATCCATATGGTTTATTTTTAAGCCTTCATTTAAAAAAAATAAACAGTTATCAGGCCTCATTCTGCTCTGACTTATGTGGCGTAAATCCTGAGCATTCCCTTTGTAATACTGACTGATGTTCAGGATTTATGCCAGCATCAGGGGGAGCAGTGTTTGGCCCATCAAAGGGCTTTTTCCCCCTCATTCTTTTAAAAAGAAATGACTCAACTATATAAAGACTGATGGCTTCCTATTGGCATCACCTTTGTACCTAGTGGGAACTCTTAGAAATATAGAGTATGGCATATCCTAGTGCGTGCGTTTGGGAGCTGGGCAGTGGAAGGTGGCATAGCAAAGCAGCGTTCGAAGGAGTGCGAGATTTGCTAAATCCGTATGTCAGTTCATATTTTACCTATTCCTTGTATTAACTTTAAAGGCCATATAAACAGGTTGCCAAGGGTACACTGGCAAATCGCCTCTCTTCACCCACCATCATAATTAGAGCTCTGAGAACTTGGAAAAACCCGCCTAGTGAGCAAGCCCTTCTCGCCCTTTTTCCACAAGCCTCTCCAAGCTCACAAACCTGGGTAGAATTGGAGCAACTGCTGTTTCAAACAAGGCTGTCCATCCCAGCCTCACCAGCCAGCGTGGGAGCCAAAGGGGCTCTGTTTTCACCTCATGCCGTTTCTTGCTGCTTCGGCTTCCCAGCGTGGCTCCATGAGCTCCCAATGAACTTATTTGAAATAGAAATACCTTCTTGCTCATGATCGTCTTTGCCACTTCATGCAGCAATGAACCCACCACTCTTTTTGACCCAGGTTTATCAGAGTAGCCTGTTTCTATCTCACATATGAAAGTCTTCAACTCTTCCACTAATAAACTTGAGGTCAGACCAATATGCTGTCTGCTATGTCCAGTAGCAGAGCACTCAGGACTACGTTCCTGCTGCTGAAGGCATCTGATCAAGCCAACACCAAAACCAACACCCAGTTTGACTCTTTAATTTTATTGCTTTGAGGTTTTTTTCTCACCTCACAGGCAGTGGGTTGAGCCACAGGTGTTATCAGAGTAGAACTGTAAAAGATTTAGAAAGACTTTGTGGCTCATTTGGTACCCTCACCTTTGCCCAGCACAGCAAAACCAGGTAGGAGCTGGTGAGGAAGGCAGAGAAATTGTGAAAGCCTTTTCCCTGGGAAAACCAGCCAGTTTTTGGTTACCTGAGCCAAGACAGGACAACCAACGATGTCTGAGTGTCCTCCCTGTAGAAACAGGAGCTCAGAAGCTCTTTTATCTCCGCTCTATACATGCCCTAAACACCAAAATAATTTCTGTTTTTCCTGCCCCCACAACATCCAACTTACCCATAAGCGTTGGAGCCAGCCCTCTCTCCCATGCAGTTTCAGATCCACGTGGAGTCAGAAAATCTGACTGCGAGGCAGTTGCAAATGGCAGAATGTGAGCTGCTTGGCTTCACCACCATTGAAAAGCTGCTGCTGGCCTGCCCTGGTCTGGCCAGGCTCACATCTGCACTTCTCCTTGCCCTCTCTGCCCCAGGTGGGAGTTTGGGATTGTGGCAGCATGAGGACAGAGGGAAAGAGAGATAGGATCCTGGGTGATAGAGAGTGAATAATGGTGGGATGAAAAATAACATAGATGTAGGGGAATAAATGAAGCAGAAACTGGAAAAGGAAAAAAAATCCATAACTGTATACAGACCCTGCAAAAGGAAGAGAGTGTCTGGAGAGGTGGGAAAAAACCCAGTATCCTGCTAGTGCTTTGAATAGCAACGTTCACTCTCTGGAACCTGGGCATGCAGCACAAGATGTTTTCATCTGGAGAACACAGTAAAAGCAACACAAAAGAGTAAATGCTTGTGCTTCTTTCCAATTCTGGCCTTTGGTGTAACTTGCATCTGACTTCATTCTAGGAAAAGAAAGGTTATGGGGCAGAAGCAAGAGGAAACTTGCAGGGCTGACTGCTTCCCCTCCCTCTCCTTCCTCCTCCTGCCCTTGGCCACCTGTCCATGTCCCCTTGCCTCCCCCATCATCCTCACTCCCACCAAAACCTCCCTTTGTCTTAATGTGCATTTTAAAGCCTGGGTTTGTTATGCTTTAATTATGTTTTCTGGTGGCCGTTGCTTCTTTCCCAAACGTCTGTGTCCTGTTTTTGTCTGATTTCGGAAAGGCTGGGAGTTGGAAAGTGGAGGGGGAGGAATTCAGGCTCTTGCAGCACAAGTATAAATGAGCCTTTTGCTTCCAGGTCAGTAGTTCAAATCCAGCCCACAGAAGTCGAGCTGGAAAGTGATAGCTGCTTTGGAGCCCATGTGTAAAGCGTTAGTTGGTGGTCTTATGCGGGTTCAGAGCAGACAGGTGTCAAAATCGTTGCCGGCCCTAATTGGCATCTTTGCTGGCAGCCAGAAGCAGGGCCAAAGACGGCGTGGGCACCAAGCCCGCGATACCCTCGCCTGGGTGGTCCTCCTAAGTCGGTGGTAAAGCAAGCTGGCAAGGTAGCCAGGGAGGGCTCAGACTGCTGTTGTCTGTGTTGTACCCGCTCTATAAATAAACAGCGATATTCAGCTTTGAGTGCTGTTCCCGCAGCTTTGATTTAACTTTTAAGAAGGTTCTTCTTCTCCTCTTTGTACTTTTTTTTTTACCGTTGAAGTAATTAAATTTTGAGGAAACTAATGGATTAGGAATATAGAATCAAATATACAAAGAGGCAGTTCAGGGAGGCGCCCCATTTTGGGGGGGCTGGTGGGGATGGATAAACTGGTGTTACCGGGAACAGCTTCTGTCCGGGGCAATTTAAATTATTTTTGTCCCAGCAAAAACTACCTGCCTGTCCTCAGTGTAATAACCCTTGTGCTAGTACAGGACCAGTAAATTAAATTTGGAGCAGGATTATGCCTTGGTCCGTGATGTTCCTGCACCATCTCTCTGTTTTTACCTGCATGATAGCAGCTTCCAAAAAATAAAGATCTCTAGGATTTTTACATGCATCTCCAGAAACCTCAAGGAATCTTATTTTAAATATGTGTACTTGCATCCTTTGGCTTCCCTTTTTTTAATTGCTTTTGTATTTATGCAGACATCTCAAGTCTCTGGAAATCAGATGCATGAGGCTGTGTTATGCTGGTCTGTGACGAGAGCAGGCATGCAGGTGCAGAATTCTGTGGTGGCATCCTCCAGACACACTGATCCTGTGGTGGGAGAGAGTTCTAGGCTGTTGCTGAGGAATATGATGTCTTTTAGCGGGGCATGATTGCTGAATAACCTTCCTGTTCCTCTCCTGCTCCAACACCCAGCATGATCAGCAGGTCAGGTAGCTGCTGCAGGTGAGATTTCAGAGCGTGAGGGGTGCAGTGGTGCCCAGATGAAATTCCCTGAGACCCTGGTGGCCCCAGACAGTGGAGCAGGAGGTGAGGCTGAAAGATTTGAGGCACTTGGGAACTGGAGAGTCTCTGTGCTCCCAAAGCAGAGCAGGGTTGGTTCCCCCGGTCCCAGTGCACAGGTCTCTGTTGCCTAGCCCACATCCAGGTGATCAGGACGAGCTGCAAATGGATCCCAGTGAACCCCTCATCCCCAGCTCATCTCGGGGATGACTGGAGAACTCTCACCTTGTTCCACCCATGCGTCCTGCAGCTTTGCCTGCTGCGGCTCAGAGCCCGGCTAGGGATGTGCTTGAGCAGCCTGTGGCCTGGGAATAGCCATGTACAAGCATTACAGAAATGGGGAGTGCTTGGAAACATTGCCCATGATGCATTCAACATCTTCAGCTGCTCTTGCAAATCATATGTGGCTTTATATTCCCAAGGCTGATGTAAATTGTCACTGTTCAGTTGACTTCAGCACGCTTTTGTCCACTTGGTCCAGGTGCAGTTCTGCCCCATAATCTTTAAAACAGTAAAAACAAACTCAGAAATGTTCCACACCTTTGCTTTGATTTTGTGAATCCAAATTCTTCATAGGCCTCACTGGGTCCAAATGCTGCTGTTGGATTACTTAACTCTTATGGTGGTGCTGTCATTACAGGATACCGTAAAATTTTCTTTTTGCCTTAGTCCAGATTATTGTTGCTAATTGTACGTTTTCATCTACAAATGCCAAGCGCCTGCTTTAAAAAAGTAAAAACCTGACCCCCCAACCATATGCTAAATTCCTAGCTGCGTAGTAAAGATTGATTACATGTGTTTATGTGTAATTTAAAAATGGTTTGTTCAGGAAGTGTATGGTCTCTTAAAGGCAAGTTTAAAAACCTTCAATTTTACGTAAGTGTATTTATATTAGGGAAAGGGGGCTGGCATACTAAGCAAGACCCCATGATATATAGGGTTCAGCCTGAGAATTCTCAGAACTATTTTATATATTTTTATTCTATCAGTATGCTCTTTCACACTACTAATTAGTTTTGTTAGTTGACTTACAGAAAAGCATGTATAAAATGAGAAGTAAGTAATTCCGTAGCACTAATAGTATTAGTGAAAAGCATGAAATCTGGAGGCAATTGTAGAAACACTAGTTCAACTAAGAAGTAATTCTCATTTGAATTAGCATGATTAATTACATAGCTTTTCCTTGTCACAGCACACTGAAATCAAAACAGGATATTTTAAAGCTTTCAGTGTATAATTCTAGTATATGTTAGAAAAAATATATATAGACACTGTGTACATATGCATAAAATAAAGCTATAAATAAACAAGAAACAGTAAAATTCAATTCTACTTTTAGCTGATTTTTTTTTTCTTAAAAGCCTGTTTCATTTAATTGCAGAAGAAAGCAAATGTGACTGTAAACTGGCGTTGGTTGCTCCTATGTCATGCGGGGGGGGTATTGGGATACCACAGCAGCTTTTGCACTACGTGCCTAATTGGTTTACATGCTGTACGCATTCATGCGGCTTGAGCTATTTTGCCTGGAGGGGTGAAAGAGGAATCACCCTGTTTGTTTCTTTTGCGTACTAACTATAGTATTTGCTTACTAAATATCTTGACTCTAAATACGCCACCGTTTGCCGTTGCTGAACATGGGCTAAAGGAGTGCGTGCCGGTGCAGAGGATGGCAGCGGGTGCCATCGCTCCCTGCCTGTGCATGCGCAGCCCCAGAGTGTGAATTGTTCTGCTCTCAAACACCTTGCATCCTTGCAGTGTTCCTGACATACCCAGGTTCCCGTAGACCTGTGGTATGCCATGGGTGTTTATTATGTGGAAAAAAAGGAAATCCTGCCAATCCACATCACTAATGCAAGTTTGTCAAATGACATCATCAGCAGAAGAGAATTTAGTTCCTAACCACATGCAAATAGGTCCCAGACTGTTGGTTATGCCATGATGTCAGCTCTGATTCCTCACCCATTATTTGATGGGCTCCAATGCATAAATGCCAGATATGTTCCCCCTCCCTTTTCCTCCCCTCCCACGCAGAACTTCTGGGTTTGTTTTGATTTTATTTGTGGAAAATGTGTTTTGAACAACAAACATACCTCCTCAGGAGAAGTTTATTTCAAGGCTGATTTCCTATGCAAGCTTTCCTTGTCTTTGTTATCATTTCGCATTATGGTGAGCCATTAATTACTAAAACAGTTTGGATATTTTCCCAAGGGATTCAACTAAGTATGGGTAATAGTTCCAACGTTCCTTGTCATGAATAGGCATTAACTTTGTTAATAAAAGCTACTGTATCATTTTGGCGGTGTGAAGCATTAACGCATGTCAGCCTGCAGGTACGCTAAGGCACAGCAGCAAATCAGGTCATGTCATGCAGGCTAACATCAGGTTAGATTTTACGGCATGTATGTCTGCCTGAAATGGCACAGGCCTCCAGACAGTGTAATTTGGGGTACTGGGACATGGAACTGCCGGGTCTAAGGGTCAAAGCCAGCTGAGCTATTAAAGGTGTGCCTCTTGTTGCCTGGCATTAGCTGTCTCGTTCAGCCTGGACTAAACTCCTCTGCTAAGCTATAATCACTTCCAGGGGGTAATTCCAGAGACATGGGATGGTTTTCCCTGTGCAGAAATAATCTAGTATTTTGCACTACTGACCCTAATTTTAGATTAATTCTGGCCTCCATGAGCAGCAGATCTTACTCACTAAATAGTGTTCACTGCCATTTAAAAACTATTTCATTCCAGTTTCCTTTTTACTGGTATCTTTCCCAGAGCCATGAGGAGGGCATTGGCACCTTCTGAGCATGGGCTACGTCCCTCTGCCTGCCTATCCGTGGGCCTCTGTCCTAAAAGGACATGGCATTAGTTGCTCTTTCAGTGAAGAGACTGAGATTTGTACTTGGGAGTTCTTCATGACTTTTGGATTTAGCCTGGGTCAGGTTTTTTTCAGAGGAGAGCTTACATGAGGTGGGAAACAGGGAAACTTACGCAGATGTCACCAGCAGTTTAATTTGGTTTTCAACCAGAGGTCTCTCAACCTTACAAAGTTCTGCATACATCAGTTCAAACCGTTCCCTTATAAGGCATTCTGTAAATAATATTTCCAACATGAGGGAGCTTAAGTCTAAAGTCTGTTTGCAAAGCTACTGAGTAAATACACAATACCTGCATAGAAATGAAATTACAGGGGCTGATGTCTTTCTAACGATGCTTAGTTCAAGTAACAGAGGTATTACAGGCAAGTGAGAGATCCCCCTGAATCACACAGATGTAATTAATTAACGTCTACATTGCCAAAAAAAGGAAAGCATTTTGACAACAGTTGTTTGGAACAATAATGAATTGTTCTTTCTTACAGCCCCAAAAGGCAAAAGCAGGAATGTAACTACAATACATAGCCATTTTTCCCCTTATTTTTAGTTTCTGATCAAATCGTAGAGCTCACATATTGAGTAACTGGGAGAGAAGCCAAAAACATTCCCTTTACAAGTTACTTTAAACTACGCATGAGGTGTGTTTTTTCCCTTTGTTTCATGGAAACATCTCTGTTGTTGGCAAAAGGTTTAAGTTAGGAAAGTTGGTCTATAACGCTGCGTTGCCAGGGTTTCAAGACCAGGCCTAGATGATCCATAAAATTATTTCCTCTTAAGCAAGAGTTCTGCCTTATTAAAAACAGAGCCTGTGGTCATCCCTTGCCTTTCCCTGATTGCTAACTCTCCCTTCGGGGGATGCACAGATGGTGGAATATTCGGTGGCCCTGCATCTGCCCCTTCCTCTCGCTAGAGCTCTGGGACATCTGTGAGGTTAGTGCCCGGCACTGGTTTGAGGGAAGTGATGGGGTGGTGCGAAATTAGAGAGGGGCGTTCCTGTCGTTGGGAAACTGTTGGTGTTTTGGGGGATGCTTAGGGAGGTCTTGAAGCAGTGGGCGTCTCCTGTATCTGCTGTCGTGCGGTCATGATGGGGACCATGCCAAGGGCAGTGTGCTTTTGGGGAGGGAGCTGCTAAAAGAGCCGATGGGCAACAAATCCGTCGTGGCCCTTCCCATCAGATCTGCTCAGGCGGGAGTGTTGGTACCTAAGGCCTCCCTTGGGGGAGGAGATTCGAGGGAGAATCAAACGAGGGAGACGAAAGCCTTCAAGTAATGGGGCGTCAACTGAGCGGGACTTGGCCTCCAGCTCCAGTTGGCAGGTCTCTGAAATAGTATTCTGAGAACTGACTGCAAGCCCTGGCTGGAGCATCGCTCGCTCCTCACCGCCTGACAGACGGTAGTGCCCTGACTCACAGCCAGCTCACAGGCAGCCAGCGCCTGCCTCGCTACCTCTGTGTAGCTTGATGGAGGTGCAGGTTTAGGAAATCATGGTGAAGCTGCTCAGGTTTAGCCGTCCCTTAGCAGAGCAGTCAGTGCTCTATGATCGAAACCCCTACAGGGGGCTGGATTTCTGCTCTCCTTTGCAATCCCAAATTTCCTTTGGAACTGAGAAAAGAGCTTTGATATCTATTTACACACACACCCCCTTTTCTTTTCCCCAGGCTTCTTTTCAAATTGATAAGTAATTGCCAGAGCTGAATAAACCTCTGCAGATTATTGCTTCAACTAATTCAACCTAAACAATCCGTGTGATTAAATGAAGAAGGCTTTGTTTATATAAGAGCCAGAATGGTAAATGGAGGTTTGGATGTTTATTTCGCAAACTTTGTATGGTATAGATACAGATTGCTGGAGGCTAATCCAGGAGAATGCAATTAACCCAGGAAAGGAATTCAATTTAAGAATTACTCTTGTGTCTGTTTCAAAACTACCTGGAAGAGCTTGTTGGGCACTTTAATTGAAAGCAACTGTCTCATGGGTATTTATCCTGGTCTTGGCAAATCGTCTCAGTGGCACATGGAATATAGGTTGAGGTTGCTGAGTGCATCTGTGAGACAGCTGTGTCTTGTATTTTAATGTCTCAGGTATATAGAAGTTGATTACACCCCTGCCTGCATATGCAGAGACAAAATTTGGTCTCAACCTGGTTTTTTGACATGCTTGTATCCTTGCTGCAATTATTCTGGATTTGTTCTACCATACATAAAATTCAGATCATATTTGTGACATGAACTTTGATGAAAATATCAGTGCTTGCTTTATTTTGCGGGGGAGGAGGAGAGAGGCTGGTGCATATCAGGCTCAATCCAGAATGAAACTCGGTGTTCTTCCTCTAAAATTTATGCAAAATAAATACAAAACTCACGTCTGTTATCATCTTGTTATTAAAAAGAGACATGTTTCCCTTTTCTTCTAATTTGTCAACTTCAGGAGAAATTCTGGTACTTGTAAGAGTAGACAAAATTAATCAGGCTAGACAACAATGCAGAAGGACTGTACAAACTTGTGTGCTTGCAAATGCGGGCAAATTATATCTGACCAAAGTGGTTGCCAGGTCCTCCTCTTTAGTCCTCTCTGCTGTAGAGCTGGGCACACCTTCTCACTTGCTACATTTCAAGAGCAGATGTCCCAGGCATGATGAGATGAAAGAAATGTCAGGAACAGGTGTGATTAATCACTCTCTGGAAGTGCCTGTCTCTTGCATAGGCTATAAAAGATGCTTAGGTGACAGCTTTAAATAAAGTTTGTCATTGTGGAAGTCAAGTAAGATGAATCCTATTTTTATAGGGCTATTGCTGAATAAAAAGGGCCAAACTGATACATTTTACATCCATGCAGCCTGACTGCTAATATGGAAGATGTCTGTGCAGGAGACGATTCCTGCCTGAGTCTGCTTCAGCGGTATGGTGCGATTGCACACTCATTATCATTGAAGTTTTAGGTGTTTTATCTGTCTCCAAATTTAGACAGAGTGAACGGTATATGTTTATACTAAAATTTTTACCTGTTTTTTTTTGTTTTTCTATATATGCACATTTATGCAGGGGAGTATGCATCCTTAGAAGTGACTGCCTCTGTTAAGAGTCTAAGCAGCAATTCTGCTATTACTTCTCAGCACCTCAGAAAGGCTGTGTTAAAAAACAATTGGCAAATACATATTTAGAGTAATTTGTTTCATGTGTTATTTCACTTATTAAATTCCCATGAAGGTTGGAATCAAAATTCGAGCTGATGTCAGCAGGAACAAAGTCAAGTTTATTATGTGGAGTTCAGACCCAGATTTCGCTTCTGGTTAATATGAAAAGAAGTTCAAAGCAGTAGATTATAAAGTCTTTACCTACCATATTACTCACTATTTTCTCTGATGCTCTTGTCATTTAATAAAAAAATCTTTCATACTTTACCTAGAGTAATTGGAGACTGGAGATCTATAATGCTCCTGCTATTTCCACATTTCAGTTGTCACCTAGGAATTTATATCTATACTTAGGATAATGAGATTTAGTGGGGTCATTTACACTCAGTGAGCATTATATAAATCACCATTACCCATTTGTGTATCATGTGGCTTTTACCTTTTCTATCATAGATGAATATTTTATACAGTCTGTTACTATTCATATTCTCTTTATAAAATTCAGCATATACTATTCATTTAGACAATGGCAACAACATGAGATAATGTCAGGTTTTGGCTATTCCAGTATTACTCATTGGAGTGCTGTTTGGGGTTGCTAAATCAAAAAGAGCTGAAAGCATAGGTTGCCTTTCAGTGCTCTATTTATTGTTTTCAGATGTTAAAAGGGCTCTTGCTGTAATATGAGCAATGGTTATAAGCACTTGCTATCACTAGAGACAGTTAAAGCAATTGCATTGTCAAAATTGCATTTTAAAAATCAAAACAATATAATAAGTTGCAATATGTGTGGTCGTTCCCTGAATGTCTTTGTTAAATATCCATTGAAATGCACTTAATTGTATTCTTCTTTTTTAATTTATCTTTTTTTCTTCAAATGTAGAGTGACGAAAATCTCTATTTTCCTGTTCTTTTCCTACCTAAATGAATTCAGAAAGTCCCTTTTAAGCTCTTTACCATCCCTTTTATAACTCTGATCCTAGTAAAGCAAGTGGGTAAACAGATTGATTCTTACACCAATTCCATTTTATGTATTTGTCCTTCTTAGCCTGGGATCTAATTTCTAGCTGAGCCGTGCTTTACTACCATTTGCCCAGACATTGTGGCTCATAGGAGCACTAATTTTGATTGAGGTGATGTAGACTCACACAAGTAAACACGTTTGCTAGCAGGAGAGATGAGAAAGCACTACCTCTCCAGCCTGGTTCTGCAGTCTTCCCTGATTTGAGCTAACTTTATTATTGCCTTCGTGCTCCCAACACTAGACTAAAGGATTCGCTTAGGAGGACCAGACTTCACCAGGGGCAGTGGGGGTGGCATATGTGCAAAGTATTTACTAGAGCATCTGACCGCAACACCTAGGTCTGACCTTGTGTCCTGGTTCTGCTCAACACCCCTGCAATCCCCTCACCCCCACCAGGATCTGCAAAACCCCACCTGGGCTAAGGAAGGAACATTGCCCTTAACTCTGTGTTTGGGCATTTGTTGGTGATCAGCAGGGGTTTCAGCCAGGTTCTTGCTCTTCCTCTGCCATCTACTTTGCAGTTAGAAATAAAGAGAAGGAATCAGGCAAAAAGACGTGCGCTGACAGACATTCAAGGGATCCGAAACTCCTGCTTGCATTGTATTTTGACAATAGTCCTATTAAGTGTGAATCATTCTGTGTATTATTCTTATTACTCATTCACCTCATATAACAGGCTTGGTCCAAGCACTGCTGAAGTCTTTCCACTGACTTTACTGGGATTGGGATCAGGTCTTCAATGGCACATTAACTGGGTGCTTTCATGGCCAGTCGTAAAGCCGTTGTTCCACATAGCCTGGAACAAAAATACTGAAAACTCATCTTTTAATATTAGCTAGGTTCTTTTTACCTTCTTTAGTTTGGCTCTTTTGACCAATGGAGATAGATTAATATTACTAATAACAAAGAAAAAAATGTGTCCTCATAATGATCTAATTGTTTAAGTATTATAAAGTACAAAAATACTCTGATGACATTCAGAAGGGAAATGGGTACTTTGGGTTTTTACCATGTCCTACTTCGACCTCTGTAGACAAAAATCAATAAGGCTCTGGATAAATTCTCTCAAACTTTGAAAATGCTATCTGGAATAAGTCTGTTGAAATTAGGTATCTGGAAATATTCAAAAACAGTTGTCGTTAAGTTGAAATGGTGCCAAGTCTCTACACAAAAAAGATATCGCATCCAAGAATTAAACTATATAAATGAAAATTGATGTACACTTTAGCAGTATCTCTGAGACGTCTCTGCATGTAATAGCCTTCCCTGAAATTGTGTCTTTTTTTTTTTTACAAAATAGGGCCAACGAATTGTGCCCATTAAATGCTAAATTTACTAGCTGGTGTTTGCTGAATCTGGCCCTTATTAAATGTCCAGACAAGCTTGTTGTAGTTTATTTTGTAGGACGTCTGGTTAGAACATTAAATGCAACAAGGAAAAATAAACTTAAAAGTAAAATGGTTCAACCCTTGCCCTACTGGGAATTTTTTTCCTTGATTGGATGGAAGCAGAAACAGGTCACTGTTTCCAAATGAATTAGCCCAAATTTAAAAATTGGAACAAATCATTTTTTGTGAGAGTAAATCCTACCAAGAAATGCTAGAATTTTTTTTTTTTTTGTGGTTCTGGTTCATGTGGAATGATTAGATTAACATATTACCTCTAATTTTATTCTTAGCTTCTTCAAAGGGAAGATTTTGCTATAACCAACAACATTTGCCAGTAAAAAGTTTTTTTAAAATAACCTTGCAGTATCACTCAATAAGGGTTCTGCTTCTATTAATTTTTGCATGTTATAATCAATGTTTTTCATCCAACTGGGACTCTAGCTATAGTTCTTTTTAAAAGACCAAGTGAAAATTATATCCTCTAAAAGGCGATATTGCATATGAGAGTATGCCAGCCCATGACAGGCTGTGGATGTGCCACTGAAGAAAAAAAAAAGCAAGCTGTTTCTTTAATTCATTTTTTTCTCTTTTTCTCATGGTCTGATGTCCTCAGCAAATTTTTAACTTCTCATCAGAGTCAGCAGTGTAAGCAAGGAGTTTCTTTATTTCTTAAGCAGTCTAGCAGAAAGTTCCACATTAATTTTAATTACTCACAGATTTTTAACAATCTGAGATCACTGAAAGTCAGTATTTTCCCCTGTTACTACTCAGCAACAGTGATAATATCATTATAATTCCCGAGCCTAGCATTTCTCTGTATTAGACTGAAGGCGAATGGGTTGTGTTAGGTGCCCTCGCATATTATATAGGTAGTTTATTGACAATAGGTCTGTAATACAAGCCCTGTAGTGAAATTTTTTGAGAACTCCTCCGGAATATGGAGTTACTGTAAACGTCATATGTACTAGTATGCTCAGCAAGCTGTCATGTTTTCAATAATGAGGCTCTAGTACATTGTGTGCTAAGATTTGCTATATCCCAAAGCAAAAGCCAACAGAGCAGTTGCAGGGAGGGGTTGCCTGCTCTGTCACCCCCTCCCCTTCCCAATTTGGATTCTGATCCTCAGGACATGTTTGGTTTTGGTTGTTTTGAAGTGGCAGGTTTTGTTAGCTTACTGCTCCATTCAGTCCTAATAAACATCAGCTGTCAGCCACCATCCTGCCAGGCTGTTCCCATCTTCCCCTTGCTAATATTCATGATAGTTTTTAATGCTTTGCTTACAGTTGCAAACACTTTCACATGATGTTGAGCAAATTGGGTGAAATGTAACTGTTTCATGGTTTTGATTAGACAAAAACAAAATTAAAGACTCCTTTCTATCAAGAAGTGGGCTTCTGAGTCATGCTCTACTGAAAACGAAACATTTCCCGCTTTGATGGAAATGGAAATGTGTGGTAATGGTAACAGCGCTGGGCTTTTTTATACATGTGTTCCCTGAGCACCACCATGACCAAAGTAGCATCCTCAGTTGGTCAGAGTGCAGCTTGCTTGGCAGAGCTCAAATCTGTGGCTGCCCCAGCTCAGGAGTTGCTGGAGAAGGCAAGGTGGGTATGCAAATGTATAGTAATGTAATTATTATGTATCGGTATTGTCATAGTGCCTGAAGAGCCCAATATATTTTTTGGAGAACCTGTGGGTGGGTGCTGAAGTTAACTGGAAATCACAGAGACTGTGGGTGGTAGAACAGAAACCCAGAGGTGCAAATCCCATAGAATGGGAGATATTCATACTGGCAGGGTGAACCAGCAACATAAACCTTTACTGAAGCATCCCCCAAATGTTTCTGCAGAGCAGTGATTCTTCAAATTTTTAAACTGGAAGGGCGTCTCACCATTACAAACAAACTCCATAGATAACGTTGCATCCCACTGTTGTTTAGCTGCTGGGCAGGGAAGGCAGTGGTGGCAGTGGTGTCATAGATGAGATATGCAGCATTTATTGCAAACTAAATAGTATTTTGTGAAATTACAATTTTTCTGCTGTCATTACAAACGTTAATTAGGCACTAACACAAATTGGGTACTGACTCCCAGCTGGAGCCCTGCCAATGGACAC
This sequence comes from Phalacrocorax carbo, assembly GCF_963921805.1. Classification (NCBI taxonomy): domain Eukaryota; kingdom Metazoa; phylum Chordata; class Aves; order Suliformes; family Phalacrocoracidae; genus Phalacrocorax; species Phalacrocorax carbo. The sequence continues at coordinate 129,982,449 of NC_087514.1, read as the reverse complement.
TGACCTCCCAGCTGCACAAGAACATGCGTATGTGTTTCCAGACATTTCAGGGACCACCTTCTGATGTCTTGTAGACCACCAGTTGAGTAACACTCGTCCAGGACATACTGGGTCTCATTCTACAGGCATCTGGCATTGACCTTTTACACTTATGTAAAATGCAATCTCCAGTGCTCAGATGGTGGAAAGTTGCCTTTTACATGGGTCCAAATGATTACACGAGATGCAGAGAGAGTTAAATGTGTTGTGTTTCATGCCAAAGCCTTTAGCAAGCTTGAACCCCTTTTTATACTAAAATCCTTTGAGGTGAAATGTTGTAGCTTCTTACAGGGAGTATTGGAACATTGAATCCACTCAGTACCTTAGAAGAGGAAAGGGGAGGCATCTTTTGGATTTGCAGGCATAATTTTAAGGAGGCAGAATACAAATCAGGTTAGATTTTCACCTGGATATCTCTTTTCATGTGACTGCTCCAGGTGAATTCGTATGGTCTTCAGTGATTATAAGTAACCCAGGCTTTGGTTTGAAAGAAGAAAGGAAAAAGTGCTTTCCACCACCGAATTCCTGCCCCCTCACCCACTGCGCAATGCTGGGTGACTGTTTTTTGCTAAAAAAGAAAGCAGCGTGCCAACTGGCTATCCTCCTGCGGTAGCTAGGTTTTCCTTGGAGGTTTCCCATCTCTATACTAACTATGTTTGGCTTATGAGCTTTTGCAAACATGCTTGCCAAGGTGGGATGACTGTAGGCAAAATGAGTGCAGCAGGGAGACAGAGGCAAATAAGTAGGAGTGATCAAAGTCTAGAGATTTGCTGGCAGACGCATGTCCTTCCTACGCTCTACAGCCAGTGGGTTCAGTGCTTTCCCCTTCTCCTACGTATGAATCAACACATCCAAGCGAGCGGTGCCAAAGCAGGGGGTGGGCAGGAGACAGCCTTAACACTATACGACAGCTGTTGTTTTGCCAATATATTCAGTAGGAAATTCAGAACAACACTCGCCTTTTGGACCACAAATCTCATTAAAGTTCACCAATGGCACTGGGAAAGAGAGAACTTAAAGGGTTTGCTGTTTTTTGTTTTGTTTTGTTTTGTTTTGTTTTGTTTTGTTTTGTTTTAATGCTGTTACAATAGAAGACACTATGTAGATGTTATAAAAGGCTGCTTTAAGGTTCGGTAAAGTTGTCTGCCGCCAGTCCTAGTGAGACGCTAGAGGTGGTAAAAAAGTGAATTTGCCAGCAAGAAACATTTATTATTGCATGGCAGAAAGTGCTTCCTGTTGAAATGACAGATTGGCAGAGACGCTGAACCTAATTCCCTTTAGTTTCTTCTCCGGGGTTTTACAGGAAGGTAACAGTGGGAGCCGATAGACGGTAGGGTAGCGTTGCTGCTCTCTTTGAGTTTCTTTATTCTTGTTCTCAGCTCCTAAATTCAGCTGCACTTACATATATTTGTTAAGGCTTTTCTTCTGTGGAAAAGAGCTTAAAAACCAAAGTTAACCCAAAACATATAAGGAAGCCTTTAGCTGGCACTGCATGTAACGTTACAATGCCAGCTGCCAATTTGCTGGGCGGTTAGTGTTTGATTTATAGTTTCACATATGTGTTTGGGTGGGTGGGTCACAGATTTTTGGTGCCTATTTTCCTTATTTTGTAACTTTGGTTAATCACTTCACTCGCTGCTGTCACTGTGTCCAACAGCAGAGTCCTATCCTTGATGGGCGGCATGTTCATAACTGTTCAAGCACTGAGCTCCTCCACAGTAGTAGATCCCCGCCTTCTCCCCCCGCTCCTGTAATGTCTTTTCCTTGCTAGGCTGGAGGAGGAGGAGATCCTGTGCCAACTCTTTGAGCTCTCACTCAGCTGGTGCCTTCACAACAACTATAAACATTACCAAGCGCCCCCGTTGTTTTCATACTCCATCCGTATACTCTATACTCGCTTGGAAGTGAACGTTATGGAAATTTTGGGCTTGTGAAGAACCTCGCAGATATTTCCACTTGAACTGCCATGGTAGCAATAACACACTGTGCTTGCAGCCTGCTGTCCACCTAGTGACCTTGAACTGCTTTGCAGCGGCTGCGGAGAGATGCTGAGATGGTGGGAGCCCTGCCCAGGGACCTGCTGGGGGCTGAACAGGGGCGCACAGGAGAGTTTTACAGGTGGGCAGGTCAGAGGGGGTACAATGAATAAGGCATACACATGTGGGTGTGTGCACAGATGTACAATCTTGAGCCCAGTCAACAAAAGCATGAAGGGAAAGATGAAGAAAGCGATTCAGTTCAACTACCTTCAGACACATATGCAGCAATTCACCTCTGTAATCTCCGTGCACAATCACTGGCAACACAAATCACCCATTCTCCTTCACTGTCCTAAATGCTACAACCATCGTTTACAATCTAATATTGTATCTCACTGTCCTTACAGCGCTAATGCAAAATCACATCAGAGCAATGTTCAAGGTGACCTGCAAAATGCGTATAAAATCTGTGTCACATCATTAGTATGAACAGATGAATTTCTGGGATGCTTGCTGGCACTTTGGGCTGAACTTGGGCTTGCATGGGACATCTGCATTAGAGAACCATAACCTAGATGAAAAAGTTGGTTTTGGTGGGGATGAGACACACAGGTTCGGTTTGCCGCACCTTTTGCATACCATCTATACAATTCAGACCATAATGTACACAGACATAGCTTTTGTGAAATAAGCGCAATCATGCTCGAATTCTGTGGACTACATAAAGCCTATTACCCAGATTGCTCATGTTATCTAGTTCATTCCTGTTTTTTGGTCCAGGATACTGCTTTAGCACAGTATTTTGAGGAAGAAATTGAAATAGGGGAAGATAAAAGGTGTTCTGTGGTTTCTTTTTAATTGGAGACTAGAGGCAAAGTGCCTCCAGATAATTTCTCAAAGAAAAGTCATTGTCTTCTCCCACTCTTGTCATTAATCTCTAAAATTATTGCACAATTTCTGTTTAATGTGTTAAGATTTCTTAATATGTTAAGACAATGTGGAAAGACAAATTTGAACAGGAGGGAGCATGTTTCTTTGAATGCATAATTTTTGAATCTTTGTCTGAAGTCTTCATTCGTCTTGCCAGGCCTTTTGCAGCTAAAAACTTAATCAAACTCAGTGCAATTAAAAATACGTATTTTTATAAGGGCAATTCATCAAAAGAACTGGAAATTGCTACAAATATTGAGAGTGATGGTCATTCAGACTTTGTTGAAACATAGATTCGTTATGCTGTAACTGTGTTAGCTGAAGTCAGGGATTCCCAATACATGGCTCACATGATATTTGCAGTTCTTCAATTTTTTAATGTGTTACAAAGGACTTAATACACTCACAGTAGCAAATGTCAGTGTAAGTAGCACAACATGTGCTTAAATGTAATACCATGCCTAAATGTATTGCAGTGCATGTCTGTTTTGCTGCATTGCGTGATAGCCATCCTATTTTTTTCACAAACAAAAATTTGGGTTCCCTTGGTCTAAATGATTTCTGATTCTATAATCTTGTGTGATGTTGCATTAGTGTAGTCCTTTTTCACCAAGCCGAGTCAACAGGCCTAAGTTTGAAGTATGATGTGAATCCATGGAGTCCTCATACAAGCTTTTTCACTTGATTTGATTAATGAAGCTTAAAAGGAAGAAAAGCAATTAAACTGAAATGTAAAAAGCCTACAAATCCATGACTTTCATTTGGAAAACTACTCAAGCCACTCTTCGATATTTCCCAGGTATTTTTTTGTATTTGCCTCCACTCCAGATTATTTCCATTGCCAGATTGATGTGTGTAACGGAGTTTCCTTCTTTACTAGTGAATGCTTTGGCCAGCTTTTTCGGTGCTTTGTGCATTACAGTCACCAGGCAGAGCTGCTGATACTGATTTCTGGCAATATTTTGACTCTCATGTTAGTGTGGAATAACTCACGTGGGTACTCTCAGTGAGGGGCTCTCAAATTTCCAGTGAGAGGGTCACCAGCAAGCTGTTATTTTCCATTCCAGTTCTAGTGTCGCAGCCCAAGCAGTCTTCTGGTATTTGTCAGCACATAACTTTGAAGTTTCCTAAGCCTCTGCAGGTATCCATGTTGACGATCTGGTGTTCAGCACTGAATCAGAAACTCCAGCTATTTGAATGCGACGAAGGCATTATTTGCAAATGTAGTTACTGTGGATTTTTTTTTCCAGATCACTCTCTCATTAGCCAGATTGTTCTATATCGAGCTCAGAAGGACATATTTACAAGACTTGTTATCCTGACTCACTTAGTCGAACAGTATTACACAACTATTTTTCTGTCAATCATGGGATAATATTGCCAAAATCTCTCTGTATCTTCTCCTACGCATTTGCTGGTTTTGACGGATATTCTACTAATCAGCAAGGTGGGAAGTATTGAATGGGTATCAAAACACAGCCCCTGATGCTGCAGAGGGTTACTCAAGAAACACTCTATAATTTAGATGCTCGGTAATCAACTCAGGGCATTGCGACAGTTTGAGTTGTTTTTGTTAATAGAGATGAAATTATGGGTGTAACTAGCTGGCAGTCTTCAAACAGACTTTTGCAAGCTGTTTACTCAGCTGTCTCAGGGCAACAACTGCATACGTGAAGTGAATTCTTCCAATATCTCTGCTGTGGTATATTTAATTTATTGTATTTTGCCACACTGTGAGAGAAACAAATTTTGACAAAGATAGGATTCATGTCAGATCCTATACTGCAGATAAACTGTGACATTACGAGCCTAGTCTGACGTCAAGGGCAAAGATTTTGTTACTTCAAAGTATAGTCTTAGTTATTTTCCAGTAATTTAAACCTCCAGAATCAAAAGGAGGAAAAAACAAACAAAAACGAAATCACAGTATCTCTAGTATATGGACAAAAGTGAGTTTCATTTTTAAGTCAACATGACTAATAATATGCTCTGGAAGCAGTTTCTGCAATTTGTCTAAATCTAGTTTAAACTCATATATGCCTAGTTTAAGGGGATATAATTTGGTCCATCCAAGCATATACCAGTTTATGAAACAGTTTTAAAAAGAAAGTACGGTTATTCTTTTTATAGGCAAATCCTGTTAGATGTATATTGCTCTTGATAACATTACTTCTTCCTCAAAATGATAGTGATTTTAAGGTCAAAAAGATGCATTCATCTGTGGCTTTTCAATCTGAAGACGATAATGGAAAAAATAGCCTTTTGGAAGTATGGACTTTGAAGACCAGTGAAACGATACTGGGCCCTTCTTTAAAAAAAATAAAGATGTTAAACGTGTGAGTTTGTCTCTGAATGTTACTTAAATATTACAGAATGCTGCTGTAATGGGAAAAAAAGATGTTGATAACGTTGACAGGAAAGAATTAGGAAAACTTTTGAAGAACTTGCAGGCACTGAATCCTGTTACATTTTCCCCTCCACCTAAAATGTCATGTGAAATAAAATACCAACACAGTTCTTCAATAACTGCAACAGAAAAGGGCTTGAGATAGGAAATAATATTACAGTCTGATTCAGAGCTGTGCAGGTCAAAACTGGCTGTAATACTTAAATACAGCATGAGCGTGAAGCTCTGCTTGCTGTCCTGTGAAGCTCTTTGCTAAAATTGCATATGGGGCTTGATGGATGTTGTGGTCTGAGCCACTTCTGGGACAGCGAGGGAGGAGGGGAGTGGGAGAAGGGAGAAGGTGAGGCAGTTATAAGGAGTGAGCCCAATCGATCACTCCTATCAGCTGCACAGAAAATTAACTACTTTACAATTCACTGGTGTATATAATATGTCATATTTCTCAGCTCTAGAATATAAAGGTGTAGTACTGCCGTGGTTAGGGCTGAGACTAGCTTACTCTCTTTGGCTTGTGATCAAGTTCACTTGAGCATGTGGAGCCGTTGTTGAATTTTTTAAAAAATAATTCAGAAAAGTTTTAGTGGGCTGCTTTCAACATTGTTTTTTAAAAGTCGGTAATGTCTAGACTGATTTCGTACATTGCAAAACATACTGAGTGTCCCTTTTGCTGCAAAACGTTCCATGTGATTCATAGGTCCTGGACACCCCTTCAAGAAATGGAGCACTCGAGCTATAGATTTTCACTGTCATAAAGGTGATAAAATGTACTAACCTAAACAAAAACATCTCTGGCTGGCTTCTGAGAACTCAAACACAACTGGATGCAGTGCTAACTGGCAGCACTGGCATGGACTCAGATGGACGGGGCCAGATTCTCAGCTGACATATATCAGCGTAGCTCCCATGCAGCCGCTGGGCCAGCTACCAGCCAGCCAGGAGCGGAGGGCAGAGGAGGGAGCTCCCTGCCTGCCCCCTGCCTGCCTGCCTGCCTGCCTGCCTGCCTGCCACACTTTGTCTGCCAGCACTGGCTCTAGAGAAAAAAACAAATAAACAGCAAAAGATATGGGCTCCTTGCTTAGCTTTACCCTTTTTTGTGAACAATTTATGAACTGCTTTTTGACTAGTGAACAGTTGTTTATAAACCAGGGAGAGATGAGAGACAAACAAAATGAGAAGGGAAAAAGAAATCTAATAGCCAGCCACTCAAATTCAGAATAACTCTGTGCTGCCAGGTGATGACAGAGTTGCTTCAGACTTCCTCTTTGGAGGTGCGTAGCTTGCTGTACTGGCCAGTGAAGGAGTGAATTTCTTAACCACTGAGAGAGCAGGGGTACCTCATTTAGAAGAGATAAGCTGGGAGTCAGAGGGGAAAGTTGTAGGAGAGCGCTTTTCTGTCCCAAAAAAAAAGTTCCTTATGAAGTCCAAGTGCCCCAAGTCAGAGCTTTGGGGAAGCACAACTGCTGAGCTAAGAAGGATGGCAGGGAAAGGAAATTCTTTCTTGAACTGTAGAGCAAAGTACATCCCTATGTATACCCCTGTGGCCCTATCTACATCTCTATGTACATGATCTACTTATCTGAGTAATTTGTTAGGTCTGTGGTGCATTATGTAAGAATTATACTTTCACTGATTTGTTAGATGAATTGTATCATTAAATTTTTGTTTGCATGATATTAACTGCCCAAAGCAACCATATAGTTGAAGCTAAAATATATATATAGTTTTTCTATTGTCTGTTCATTGATGTAAGCAGAGTTATTGCTTCTAATAAGGCACAAGAATGTAGACCCTTATTGCATCCTGGGGACTCACAATACCGTTGGCAGGAAAGAGTTAAAGGGAGCGTGACAGTTCCCTGTTTGTAAGCAAGTCAGCTCTTGGACTGTTTTTCTGGCTCTGCCACTAAGGGTTTCTATGATATTGGGGCAATCTCAGAGTTTTAGTTCACCGATCTGTCAACTGGGTTTTCCACCACATTTAGTGACACATCTTTAAAGCAGTGTGAGGTGCAGCAGCATGGACCCATGCAAAGAGGCTGGGCAACTTACACAGAAGGGTCTGATGTCTACAAAATGCTTTGGGATTCCTGGAAAGTGTGAAGGCTTGTTGTTCGCTCACAGCAGATTGTGTCACCGTTTCCCAGGCCAGTTGCCTCATAGACCCAAATTAACCAACCAAGCACTTGGAATACAAAATATTTTAAGTAGCGTGAAATTGTGCCTGCTATTGGGGAAAGCTGATAAACCTTCCAGCAGAGCCAGACTCTGCGACTGCTGGTAGGTTCCCTTCTGCCTGCTCCTGTTTGAAGATTACCGCCACCACCTTCCTCCCCTAAGTTAGGTCTTTGCTAGACATCTCTTTATTTTTCTTTGGTGTCTGCCTGACGTTTGAGTGAGCAATATGATGCTCGTGAAACTCGTTAGTTTACTGAGAACCCAGGCTGCTGCTGTACTAAATAAAATCAACGCAGGCCCAGAATTACATAGGACAGCTTTGCATTTAATAGTTTAATTTCACACATACCAGATTTTCTGCAACATGACAGTAAATGCTTGTTTTTCTTCTTTTTCTGCTGCTGGCAACGAAATACCTGTGAACTTATGGTTTCTTCTTTAGGGCGGTTGCTTGTATTTATGATGGCAAGGAGTAAAACATATTGAAACAGTCGTGGTTACAATATTTATAGATTCTGAATGCTTATTAAATTAGAAGCAAAGGAGAAGTAGAATTACATTTGTTTTGTAACACTGTACAGTTAAGGCCAGAACCATTCCTGCCAACGCATCTGCAAATGTTTTAGCTCGTAGCTGAGAATCAGAGCAACATTGCTAAACATGGGTGGATGGTATAGTACAGCCCAAGTGTCACCCATTGAATGAAGAACCCCACAGAGAATCTGGCTAGAGTAATTAATGAATCCATTTGGAAAAGTCAGTGCCCTTCAATTAGCCTGAATGTAGCAAAGCAGATGGGATCCCATCCTCCAGGGACAAAATTCAGAAAGATCCTAAGAAATACTGCATTGGACTGATTTATCTGGGTAATTATAAGTCTCATTTGCACAAAACTGTTCAATATGGCTGCGGTGAGAAAATTAAGAATTTATAAAATGTTGATATGTGGCCTAAACTATCGGTGGTAGTGGAATCATCTGTCAAGCAGGATCTTGGTTCAGAATATTAAACTAATCATCAGTCAGGAGAGGCTGAAAGGCAAACTTGGCCGTGGAGCTGGGGGGCAGAGGGGATGCATTTCTAGCAAACCTTTTGTTAAAGGCTCCTGTGAGCTCATCTGCAGTGGAAACATTCACTGCCATCCTAATTTGATACGATGTCCTGCCTTGAAACATCCTGCAAGATTTCAGAAAGTGAAAGAGTGCCGCTACAGAAACTTAAAGAAAATGAAATGCAAATTTTCTTTAAGCATCCGGTGGTGGAGGAACAAAATGAGAAAAGTGATGATAGCATTTGAAAGCGTGTGTGTCCTAGCCTTATCCCAAGGAGACCCCTCTATCCTTGCTAGCAGTCTCCTTTTTAAGTGAAAGCATTGCAGGCTTATGTGTATGAATGGGAAGCTCCACAGTCTCTTTTAAGGGTTAACCTGGAAGCCACTACATCTATATTGTAATTGTATTTATGTGTGATCGAAAAGGAAGCTGGACACTTCATAGAAGCAGCAAAAGAAAGATAAACACTATTTATGACAGCATTGACATAGCATAGAAATTATGGTCTGTAGTTTCTGGAGCTGAGAGGCTTTTTTGGCTATAGGGAAATTGCTCTCCATCATCATGGATTTTTCACATACTTTGTGTGGTTAGAAACACCTTGGCTTAGACAGCTCCAAGCAGCATTTTGGACATTTTCTGAATATGGAGCTTTGTCAGAAGTCTTGGACTTTTTAATGAATGGGAAGGAAACCTAGTAGTCCTGGATAGGCAGCCCCACAGGGCAAAGAAGTGGGCCGTGGGAGGAGCAGGGCAGACTGAAGGTGAATCAGAGGGAAGTTGTGACAATATCTGGCACTGGCCGAAACCAAAGCAATATTAACCCTGCCTGCAGTTAGAGAGCAGGGAGGCCTTGCTGTAGCCTCACTTCTATTCCAGTCCTCTGAAATGCTTTCCTAGTTCAGGACACTCTGTGCCATTCCAAAGCCAGACGTCCCCCCACTCCCCCTTAACCCCACGCACCCCCATTTTCTTCCTCCTTCACGAACATCCACTTTTCAAAGATGGCAAATGTTTGTGGGTATCTGGGCATTCTTGCCCTCTCCTACCCCTTCCAGCAGCTCATCACTGTATTGCTGTTGGTCTGAACACTATCTTCATTGAAGTCAAAATTCGAAGTGTATTTATCTGTTTTAATGAATTAAAAAGTCATTTCTGGTCAGAATGTCATACATGACAAATACTTTTAGGCAACTGAAATGAGGGCAACAAAGCTGTGTGGCTCCGGCTGTAAGCCTGCTGTGCGCATTCATTGGTGTGCATAATGTATGCTGTTAAATTTTGTATTTTTTTAATTTTATTTTCTTACCTCAGGAGGCCTGAGATAATGCAGTGATGAGTGCACTGGCCAGAGCATCCAGGGCAGGATGTTCCCACTCCTGGTCGTCCTTTCAGCTGGACAGCAAGCAGTCTAAGACTGGCACAATTTGGCCTGTGACTGCACCTTCTTGCCCTCCACTGATAAATAAGCATGCTAATTGAATTAATAAACAGATAGCTCTTTTCCCTGCCAGCTGGAACACCATCAAAATGTGTGATAAATTATCTGTCAATGCTTTAACCACAGGGAAAAAATGAAAAAAAAAAAAATTAGCTGCCTCAACCTTTCCTCTCCAACTCTTCTCCCCCCTTTCCCCTTCCCCCATCCACCCAAGTCGCCGATTTGGTTTGCCTCCACTCTCCTCACCCCTTGTCTTTTCTCCTTTGGCAGATCTCCAAAGAGGAGTAGCCGTGAGAGAGTAACTTATCTGGCCAGGCTGCTAATGGGTTATTAAGGCTGTAGACTGCAGTTGGATGCTGATGTGCCCGCGGCAAAGTGGGAAAGAGGGACAGAGGCTGTGGGATCGCAGGGCACATGTTCGGGGCGAGACTTGCCGTGCCTCAGCTGCCAGCGCACAGCAATCTCTTAATTGCCCTTAAATGATGAAATCCTGCGGCTGAGACTGAAGCTGCACACGAGGGGCACAGAGAGGTACGACTATACAGGAGGAGACAAGGCATCAGGACTCCTTACGTTGACTTGCTGGTGTGCCAGCTGAAAGGGGAAACTTCATCATAACCCTTAGTCCTGAATGCCACAGAGGTGGGCAATGCATGAGGCTTTTTAGCTTCAAAAGAGAGGAAAACAATAGGACAGGACTCAGTAATTTCCATAATAGAGTCAGGATGTCCCTGCCATCACATCTCAAAGTGTTGTTCCCTTTTGGAAATAACACACCTGCATAGAGTGCCTTGACAGCCCTAAGAAACAGGAGACAAGAAAAATTTTGCTGCTTCACACTCTAGGTAGGAGGCAAATAGTTGAAGTTTCTATTGCATTACCTTGATTTCCAACATATTTGTGTGAGTGCTTGCGTGCCTTTGCTGGCCTGGTTTCTCTCATTGCATCTTGTCTATAAGTTTCCCAGTGAGCATGCTGGAAAGGCTTCCCAGTCCCTCTCTTTCTAAAGCAGCAAGAAATGGGAGGTGCTGAGGAGTCGCTGAGGAGACTGAGATGGGAATGAGATCACAGCGTTATGATCTTGTGCAGAACATGACATTTTTTTCTGGTACATATGTCAAATGAATCAGACAATGGTGGTGTCAGGAAGATGGATAATGCTGTCGGCAAGGCTGGGAGAGGAGACAGGAAGATGTGTTAAGTACCAAAACAAGGCGGTATTTATGCCTTTCTCCCACACTCAGCAGTACACAAGAAATATTAAAAAAAGGAAGGTAGGGCAATAGCAGGAGCAGCCAGATCCCTGATGTAGTTCTCAGAAGGCTTGTCCGTGCTGGGAAGCATGGTGAGCACGGAGAGATAACTGGTGTGCAGGAGGTGCCTGTTCCTGTGATCCTGGCTGCTGCTGCTGGTAGGTGAGAAGGTGTCTGGGTCTAGCATCGCCCCATCCCTGTGGGGGATGCTCACCCAACACACAACCCGTTCTGCCTCCCTCAGGCTTCAGGGTGTTGCGGGGACCCTCTACCTGCCTGTCCTCAGGCAGGGCACCTCTGCCAGGAATTTTCCCTTAAGTGGTTATTTCTGCCCTAATTCCCTTGGGCAGGAGGGACAGGGAAGGGTCCACAATCAAGTGAGGCAGGATACGCTGTACCTGTCACTCGATGCTGGAAAGGAAATCCTGCTTGTGTGACAGCCACTGCAACTGTGGGTCTAGCCAGGCCCCTGACCCGTGCAAATTTGTTCTGTATCCTGTGGTACAAGCTGTGGGAAAGACAAATCAAGATGTCCAGAAATGGCAGGATGACTCAATGCCTTACCAAGCAGGCAGCATCCTTCCCTTCCCTGGGGAGGGTTGTTTTTTGGTTTGCTCCGACACATCGCTCTGAAAAGCAGCATTGCCAAAGAGTAAGCATATCGCGTGCAAGAGAGTGAGCAGCTGAAATGCTGCATTTTAGTAAGTCATAGCTTGACAGCCAAGCTATGGGAAGTGTGTGGGGATGCATTCCTAGCCCCTTCAAACACAAAAGCCTGTTAGTATAAATCACTAATTCCAATAAAAAGGAAGAGTTGGGGGTTTGATTCTTTTTATCTCTTACTCCACACTGTACCTTAAAGTGTATTCAAAAACCTCGTGGCACTGATAGAGTAGCTAGCTGGTATCTGGTAGAGGATTGAGATGTTGCTGTTCCTGGAGCCTCAAGTGGCTTTGAAATTCAATCCATCTGACCCAAGGTACTGCTGATATATACAGGGCGGTGAAAAACAAGGCAGCAAGTGGAGCTGTGTATCAATGAAGGGGATGGCATTGCAGGTGAAGAACAAAGGGGGCACAGCGGAAGGCAGCAGCCTGAGGGACGAAGTCAGGGGGACAATTTTGGGAAAGGTGGGATGGCATAAGAGACCTTGCATGAGGGTGTAAAAGAACAGTGCATATCAACGCTAATATGCTGAATGCTGAATATTCATTATAACCATACGTATAACTATCAATATAGATTTTAATTATTTTAGAACAGGGAAAATTAACACAAAGTGAACCTGTTCAGGTTCTTTACAGTTTGTATCTAAGTACTACGTGCCGTACCTGATTGCATGTATTTAAAAAGGCAGTAGTCACTACATTTTCATAGGCAGATAATTGAAAGCTGTCCTCTGAATTAAGATGTTATTTTCATTTTTTTGGGTCAAATGCTGGAACTGAGCTTTTAAAAAAATGTAAAATAACCTATAAGAACAGTCTCATTTTATATGTCCCCGTACTGTACTTTAAATACTAGTCATTTCTTCAGAAAAAAATATCCCATGGATGCTTTAAAAATGTTTCAGGAATCACTTAACTTTAGAAACAAAGGAGAAAAATAACTTCACCTGAAACTACATGGTAATGAAACAATGTCTAATTACCTGCATTGAATTGTACGGTCAGGCCAATAGGCTAATGAACATCAATACTCTTTCACAAAAAGCCCTGGGATCCCTAATGGCTGTAAGTGGTCAGGGCTTTGGTTTTACGTTTCAGAGTCTGGTTGGTATAATCTTGAAACAAAATCTACAGATCAGATCATATCCTCTACACAGTCAGTGTGTGTGTGCGCACGCGCGGGCGTGTGTGTGAACGCCCTTGAGCACTGCACATCTGGGATGAAATCAAAGCACTTTTAAGTGCACATGTATCCCATTTCTGGCTTGCTAGTAGCCCTTTAAATGTGCTGGGTTTAATCCAGGAAAAACGAGTATTCAAAAATCACACCAGTGAAGGAAAAAAAAACACCGAAGTTTTATATACTTGGATGGCATTTTTCTTTGAATATGAATGACTTAATCATAATCAGCCTTAGCGAGAGGTGGGCGGTGAAAGTTCTGAAATCTTCTGACAGAGAAAGGCTTTGAACCTGCCTTTCTCATGTCCTTGGCGTGTATATTATGCTCGTGAGAGGGAAAAGGAAAGCAAGCAACTTGCATCCTCGGCAAGAAACTGAAGTCACTCTATAAACGGTCTCAAGGCTTCAGAGCAGTATTCTGCAGAGAGATTTTTGCGGCGCTAATCCTGTCTGATCTTTGAGTACAGATTAAAATACCCAAACCCACAGTGTTCTTTCCAGCATTAGAGTGCTCTGATTTGAGGATTTGCTCCATATCTGGCTTGTAGAGGAAATTCCCCGAACTTCCTCTGAAATCAATTCCCACTTTTCTCATTTAATACATTTATAAACGTTCATTGTGGGCTCAGGCAAGATATGCATATAGCAGTGCAAACACTTCCCACTTGCATTGTACTAGAAGATGGGAACATGATTTTAGAAACTTGGTTACAGTATTTGCTTGCGGGAGTGAGAAAGACCGGAGCTCCAGCCCCTTTACCAGAGGCTTTGCCAAAGTGTTTTATGTCCAATGTGAAGAAAGAGTCCATGGTCTCTCAGCTCGAGAATGAACTGTAATACGGGTGTTGGAGAATAGATCTGGAAGATGGGCAGTGCAGACTCAGGTCCCTTTGAGTTTTCCCACTTTCCTGCATGGTGCTATTAACGCTGAGTGATTTTATTGCCACCTCCTTTTCTGTTTTTTTCCACGGGTCACAACCTAGCACACATGGGAATATCCCATAGGTGAATATAGCAGAGCAACTAAGCAAAAGACTGTCTATTTGGAGAATCAGGATGCTGATTAGGTATGTGTCTGCCTACTGATAGCAGGCACAGGTGATTAATCCCCAAAGTGTCCGGCATTCTGCTGTCAGAAACCTGCCTTTCCAGGGGTGGGTAGCAGTGAAGTAGCAGCTTTCCTTCTGGACTCTGGCACACAGAGGGGAAATCAGGCAGAAGTTGGTTGTATTTTTTGGATCCTTCCATTGCTATTGTGTGTTGAAATTATATGACACCAGTTGCCAGTAAGAAATCACTTTGCTGTCTGTTCTGTGATTACATAATTAAATATCCCTTGCCATGGATACACATGCAGGGATTGACTTAGACTTGGTGGGAATTAGGGGCTTGATTTTTTGAACTTTACATTTCCTGACTCCTGTGCAAATCAAATCCAGTTGTTTGTTCAACACTGCACTGAGAAATGAATCATGCAAGAAACAGTATATAGTGAGAAGCACAAACTGTAATTTCAGTTTATTTTCTGTCCTGATAATAATTTACTTGTTCATTGAAAATGGGTGTAGAACAGGAATGGAGAATTCAGTATTTTTCTATTTCTAAACCTTAAAAAGGTGGCGTATTGCACGAAGATAATGATGCTTATTTCCTTTGCAAGGTGCTTTGAGCTGAACAGAAGGAAACTGCTGGGTGGAGATGGGATGTAAACTCACTCGTGTTTTCTGCTGTCCCTGGAGCCGTGTCCATTCTCACTGAAATGCTGTTGGCAGTTCTGGCAGAGTATCCTTGGGCCACCCTGCCTGTGACCTGCATTGGATTACTTAAAACAGGCAGTTGTCTGGAGAGGTGTCACTGGGACTGATGTCACGGGCAAGCGTGGCTGCTCGGAGCTCCTCTGTGCCCCGAGTTCAGGGACACTTGCAGCTGACCCATCCTGAGCAGCATGGTGTCTATTAGTTTTATTGCCACTTTGATTGTTTGCAGTTGATTCTCACTGCTTTCTGCTGAAGTTTAATTCAGTTTGCATTTGGAAGGACAAGGGAGCAAATTTGTTGTTTTTATTAGCGGCTAAGCTGCGCTGAAGGCTGGATGATGACCCATTGTTCGTGTTGTTACAAAATCCGACTAAGTAGGGAAGAAAGCACAAAGGAAGGGAAAAGTATAATTTAGATTTGCCAAACAGCCTGAGAATAATTAGAAGATTAGCAGTTTGGCACTGTTTACTGGCAAGTTGTGAATGAAATGCATCCCCCTTTTCTCTTTGCATTAGTGTAATTTGTCACTTTGGTTCTGGATTTCATGTCCTTCACACACCTCTCACTCCTTCAGTCAAGATGCAGGACTGTATTTTACTGCACAAGAAATGTAGGAGCAAGCACTTAATATGGCATCAGAGACTTTGTAATCGCCAGTATCCACAGTTCACTTACTGGATAGAGATGAATCACCTCCAGTTTGCTTTTATGAATGTGAGTGGAACATTTGCAAAGAGTGGTTTTCTGTTATTTACGCTGTGAACTGCTTGTAAGCAGCCAACTATAAAAGACCTGAGTGACATTTATGCTTAAATTCTCTCATCACAGTCAAAGTTGGAGGAAAGGATAAAATTCAGTGTGATGCTCTGAAATATGCTGGGTGAAGTTCTGTTTTCAGCTTTAGCTGCCACCAGCTTAACTCCCTGTATTCATCTTGGATATGATGCATAGAGGAGCATGAGTAAAAAAGAAACCTTGACCATTGCAGATGAGAAAACAATATTAGTGCCACTGAAGCCAATGGTATGCTTGCCATGAAGTTTGGCTAATCAAGATTTTTACCCTGAGGTTGCTACCTAATTGCACATGTGTAGGGATGCTTGATGTCTGTATTTTCTTCTGATTTCCTACCCCTCTCTAGTTTTTTCTATCCCCTGTGGGGAATTTATTACGCCCCTGCATAACAGCGACTAGAATCACAGTCACTAATGCAAGAAAATATCTTTGAGGTCATATTCCATCTGCCTACAGGGGTCTGATATAATCTCCTGATAAGAATATACCAGACATTAAGCTGATACTACAGCTGGTCTTGTCTCTTCTCTAATTTAGTGAGATGTGAGCATGCAGACAAGAAGGGGAAGAGAGGTTTTTTCTGAGTGCAGCAATGCATACTTATTCAGAACAATTCAATCCTATTCAAAACCAGCATTCCATGTCTGTCCCAACCTAAAATTCAGCTGGATGATATAACAGCTTATTGTTTGATACAAGCACGGACCACTCAGGTAATAACATCTGTAAAACTGGAGGAGATTTTTGTCATTTCTCCACTGAGGAATAAATGGGAGAAAGTTGTAGTTTATTGTCATAAACAGATTATTACATATAATATTTATAGCCTGTTGTACTATAAATATAACATGCTAGAAATGCTATAAATATTTATATATATAGGAAAAACCCCGAATTATTTGAGCTTTAGGTGTGGGAAAAGCAATCTCCAAATTTTTATTTATCCTTTTTTTCCTTCTTCTAACAAACTGGAAAAAATGTCTGTTTTCCAGTAGCAATTCTGGAGAAAGAAAGGTGGGACAAAAACCAAGACAGCCTTGAAATACACGTCATGATAGGGAAAAATTAGAAAACAGCAAGATCCTGAACTGCAGAAGTATTAGGGAAGCTGATATTATTTTTCATTAATTATTTCAAATGCTTTTAGCCCATTTTTGGCAGACTTAGGGTTTGCTTACAGATATTCAGTGAATAAATTATGATCTATGTTGATAAAAGGAAACATCAAGCAATTCACTGCACCATGCCATCAGACTTTAGATGGAGGAAGCACAGTGAAAACTGTCTGTTTCAAAAAAAATCCAGTATTCCAGCTACAATGATAACTTCTTTGAGGGGATAACTTCATATGACATTCAATGGGATGGCTTCAGAGTGCATGTGTCAGTCAGGGGTATTACCATGATCAATAGTACAGGCAACGCAACACCTACTCCTGTGGAGTACTAATATCCACTGTTTCTATTTCTTCCTAAGCATCAAAGATGAGGGTTTATGTGCCTCTGGCTTCCTGTAGGATCAAAAGGGAATTTTCTGTATTCACTTGATCAGAGGCAAAGCAGGCTGTTCTCTGTGAAAGATTTCTGATGTTGTCTGTGTCACTGACAGCCATTAATGGAAATGTCAAGATCGAGTGGAAATCAGCTGTAACCGATGTTGGTCACTACGTTACTTCGATGAAATAATAAAAATAATAAGTGTGAGCCAAAAGCCAGGTAAGACGAACACCTGCATTTCCTCTTGGCTTGAGGTCGGTGGGGATTTTTTAGAAAATTGCACTATAAAAGGAAGAGAAGAGGGATTGTGCCCTAAAAACCACTGCTACTGATGTTAGCAGAAATTTCAGGGTTTGGTGAGAGCAGATCTGAGTAGCAAGTCCTCTGTTTCAGCCCCAGTTTGTGAGCTGCCAGGTACCCACAGGCTCTGGTGAAGTCAGTCACACAGTTCCTGAAAACCTGAACAGCCACAGCATCAGGTCCTGGGTCATCGTTTCATTCTAGAGGGGATTTGCTAATGTAGTCAGTCCAGTAAGCTCAATTTTATGCCATCGCATTTTATTTGACACTAAACTGAAACAGCTGTTTGCAATTAGGACACATAAAAAGAACAATAACAAAAATGCAGTCTGCCCTTCCAGCTCTACACATACTCAATGCAACGAGTTCACCAAGTTCTGGTGATTTTCCCTCCCTGTGCTCTAACTAAAACATCCAAAGCAATTGATCTTACTGAAGACCAAACAACAAAAAAAATGTTTATCGTTCCCCAAATGCTTCTGATGGGCAGCAGCGACTGGTAATGGAAGATAAACTTTGCTCCGGGTGTGCGTGCAGGCAGGGCTTTCGCTGCTGCGGAGCTGATCTAAGCACGAAGTTGAAGCTGGGCAATGGCTGTTGCTGTGCTGGGACAGGATGAGGTAGAGAGCTGGTTTCTTACCAGGACTGGGATCCAGGGCAGCTGGCCCACCCTCCCATTGGGAACAGTGAACAAGGAGCTTGTAAAATACACAGACCAAATGGAAATGACCCCTATTGACTGAAACCAGCTGCATGTCAGACCTCTCACTGTCTCTCTTGATTTGCTATCTCAAATAAATGGATGTGGTAGAAGGGGCTATGGAAAGAAAACAAAATAATTTATGCTCCTTGAAGTCTCGCCACACTAATAAGCCACAGTTTTTACAGCTGAAAAAAAAAAATGTTTATTCGCAGATTAAGTTTTTCCCTCTTTTTTTTTTTTTTTGGCTTTGAAAATCTGCAGTTTAGAATAAGACATGCTGTAGTTCAGTTTCAGAAGTCTTTGACAAATATCGCGTTGGTAGATTTTGTTGGGTATTCATCACACAAAACTGCTGGCTAATGAGAGCTTGGTATTTTTTTTGCATTTTGATTCAGAAAACAAAGTTACGACAGCTTTTGTTGGTGCTTTGGCTTAGATCTGCATGGTGGCTCAGCCCTGTGAAAAAGGTCGTAGCAAGTTTTGAAGAAGAATGACGTGCAGAATGACTTGACTTATTCATGTGTTGCTTTCCTTATTTTTCCTAATACACTCCTGGGTAACACCAGTTATTATGAGCATTGTGAAGAGCTGCTTGCAGTAACCAGGGTAGCACTTGAATTTGGAAACATTAAGGACGACAGCTGCTCAAATCCTCCATTTTATACCCAGGTTGGGTTACTGCTATTTATGTTAGATTGAGCTCCTTTATGACTTTAGAGGTAGGGAAGGAGGTATTTAACTTAACTGTCACAGTTGCCTTGATCTCTTTTTGAGAAGATCATCAGGTTGTGATGCATACCATAATGCAGTCATGGTTTAATAGGCTTTCTTAAGGAAACTTCTTTAAAAAGTCATCAGTCTAGTTTTCCTTCACACAAACTGAGGCATTGATGTGTTTTGCAAATATATCTTTTCTCTTATTTTAGTCTTGTTCATCCAATTGATTGTGAAATAAGCCACCAGATTTCAATTAATGT
This sequence comes from Phalacrocorax carbo, assembly GCF_963921805.1. Taxonomy (NCBI): domain Eukaryota; kingdom Metazoa; phylum Chordata; class Aves; order Suliformes; family Phalacrocoracidae; genus Phalacrocorax; species Phalacrocorax carbo. The sequence continues at coordinate 129,963,298 of NC_087514.1, read as the reverse complement.
ATCTATTAGAGTGTCTTGGTGGAATGACCTTCATGGAGTCTACAAAAACATGTGGGATACAAAACTTTGAGGATGATAATTTGAATTGACCCTGATACTTCTTTTTGTCTTCCACAACCTTCTTTTTCTTTCTTTAATATTTTTCTTTTTCTCCTTAAAAATTTGTTTCTTCCTCACTCTCAGGTACGTACACAAACACGATGGGGTAGCACCTTTGAGCAGGTTCTGAGTGTCCTACAAGTCACTCTCTTTGCTTTGAAGACAAAACGAAGATGCAGCTCAGTCAGGTCATTGCTTCTCCACTGGCAGATTTTAGCTGTGCTGGCTTGTAGGATCTTCTGACCATCATCTGTGACCCACAGATACTGCTGGGGAAAAGGCACACCTCTGTTCCTCGTACCACTGCTGTTTCTTGCTGGCTGTCCTATAGGTGGCATCTCTTACTGATGAGCTATCTGCTATTCCTGATATCCTCTGTCTGGTTAATGAATTATGAGCTAGTTGTTGGGTTATTCAGATCATGCTAGTCTGGTAGTGGCATCAAGTGATACTGTGGACCTCCTTCTCTCCATTTTTATCTTACCAAGTTTTGCTGACTAATTGCTTGCATTAGTGAGAGTAAACCAAGCTTACGCGGACTTCTTCAAAAATGTAAAGAGGTCAAGCAGTCTTGGGTGGCTGCCTCTAGTCCAGAACGTGGCGGACATTCCCATTGCCCTTTCGTGGTGTTCAGGTAAAAGTGAACGAATCCCATTGATATGGTGAGTTTTGCCCTGGTTAGGACTCCAGAGCAATCCAGTGACCCTACAAAACCTGAGGAGTACAAAACAGAGAGAGGGATTAGCATGTGATAACAACACAGCAGACATTTGAACTTTCCAGCAAAGAGGATCAGGCTGAGGCCACTATCATTATTTTCCTCTTTCTGATGAAAGACCAGGATGGGTGCTTATACAACTGTAGAATATAGTTGAACCTGAATTTGAAAAAAATGTCAATGCAGTATATTTGTCAATGAGTCTTTTAAATAATATCTGTCGTAAAAACAAGAGGGGAACTTTGTTTCACCTTTATTTTAATCAGACTTTCCATTTTAAAAGTTGTAAGAATACAAGCTTGATGAAGCTAATGCTACTGAGCTGGCCAAAGAGAAAAGGATGAGAGCCAGTTATTTTTCCTCAGCAGCACAGTAGGAAATGTGTTACTGTTAATTTTCAGTTCAGATGTTTATATCTTTACATACTTACAGTGGAAAACTAGATTAGAGCCCAAGAATATGTTCATTCTCAAACAGAAATAAGATGCCTTTTATCAAGGGAACAGCAGGAAAAGAACAAAATAGATCTCAAAACACAGGACAAGGCACCATTTCTACAACAGTAGAAATCTTATTCTGATTGCTCAGATCATTATGCATGAACATTCAATTTTCTGTCTTGTTCTATTTCAGAGACTGAAGGCAGCATTGACTCATCATCCTGCCGCCATGTCGAACGGGAATATGAACACCATGGGCCATATGATGGAAATGATGAGCTCACGGCAGGACCAGACACCACACCATCATATGCACTCACATCCTCATCAGCACCAGACGCTGCCACCTCATCACTCGTACCCACATCAGCACCAGCATCCAGCGCACCATCCTCATCCTCAGCCTCATCACCAGCAGAATCATCCCCATCACCACTCCCACTCGCACCTTCACGCTCACCCGGCACATCACCAGACCTCGCCGCACCCCCCACTGCACTCAGGCGGACAAGCACAGGTAGACCTTCATGCCATGCTGCATCTCTGAGATTTGATGTTATGTGGAGATAAAGCCTGATCCCTGTATTGTTTCTTCTTGCACACATCTTGTTAGATACAAGACCCTCGGGCTAGTCATAAATGTCTGCTACTGGTGGTGGGGAAAAACGCAAACTTTATTCAGAAAATGGACTGAAGCAACAACTCATTTTGCTGCTTAATTTGCTAGATATTTGTAATATCTTAATAAGTAGCTCCAAGGTTTTTCAGTGCTCTGAGCTCTGCAAATTGCCACATATCTTTTTATGGACGAGGTATATTATGGAGATTAGCATATTATATATGTTGCTTAATGTGCTTGAACCTAAAATTCTCAGGCTAAGATTTAAAGAGCTGTATGTGCTCTACCTGCAGAAATACATAGCACTTCACTTTAGTGAATTAAAATGGCACTGGTGGGTGTCTGGGTGTGTGTGTGTGTTTTCGGGACTGTAGATAGTAGAGGTAGCTTTAAGGTAAGATACATTGGCTGAGAGGAAGAGAAGAAAGGATCCAGACCCTGTGAAGGGGATAGCAGCCCCCAGCTGCCGAGTATGAGAGAAAGCCAAGATTAGCTAGGGGTGTGGGCAAGAGTTGGTGGACATTGTGACAGGAGAAAAAGATGATGAAACCAGTCCAAGAGAGACATTTAAACCAGGAAGGCAATTTTGGTTTGGATTCAGGCAATGAGAATTCAGGGAAGGTCTCCATTGAATGAGATGAAGGTCTCAGATTTTGGACCAGGTATATTGGCGAGTGAGCACAGACTTTAGCAGAGTCATTTTTAAGAGGAATTCTATTAATGTCTTAAGATGATAGGCTTCTGCACCAGATTGTTCAAGAAAAATAAAGCTCTGGGGCCAGTGACTGTTACATGTCAGGTCAGGGGAACAAATTTAAGGAGGACAAGCAGGCAGTGCATGGAATGAAGCAAAGAGGGGTGCCAGCCATAAGAAGTTCAATATGTGAAGTATTGTGTTGCTTGCAAATACCTTTTAGACAAGCTCTTTGAAAACATTAAAGAAAATTAGAGGATTTGGCTGACATCCCAGTGTCCCACAGCATTAACTATTTACTAATATCTAGCTTTATTACTGCAGAGGCTGCAAGCACATCGGATTTCCCTAAAGCATTTGCTAATGTGAAATGAATTGTCAGCTTTAGAGAAACAGTCTAAATAAGAGAGCAGCAGACTCCCCTGTGAGAAGATGTCCAGAGCTTTCCTAAGTTTAGTTCAGTTTTTACTTTGTGAATTAAATTATTTTCCCATCTGTTAATGAGTTATTTTCCTTAGAGTTGTTTAAAAACTCCAATAAAAAGACATTATTTCGTAACAGAGAAACGAAAAGTAACCTGATGGCTGGCTTGGAGATCCATGAGAGAGTAAGGATGAAGTTGTGCTTAGCAGACTGAGGACCCCATTGATGAGATGAAGGAAGTCACTTAACCTCTCTGAGGCTTTTAAACAAGGGCAATAATACTGAGACCTCACTGAGGGGTTGGGGATAAACATGTTAATGAAGGTGAGGGAGTCAGATACCACAGTACAGAGTGCCGCTGCAGAACATCCATATTACCACTTTTAACAGGTGAGGAGAAAACAGCTACAAGAGAAAACAAACCTCCCAAGTTTAAGAACAAGACATCAGCCAATGAGCCAGTATCCTACAGAACAGAATAAAACAGACCGTAGAATAGACTGTTTCAGTTGGAAGGGACCTACAACAGTCCTCTAGTCCAACTGCCTGACCAATTCAGGGCCGACCAAGTTAAAGCATGTTACTAAGGCCATTGTCCAAATGCCTCTTGAACACTGACAGGCTTGGGGCATTGACCACCTCTCTAGGAAGCCTGTTCCAGTGTTTGACCACTCTCTCAGTAAAGAAATGCTTCCTAATGTCCAGTCTAAACCTCCCCCGCGCAGCTATAAGCCATTCCCACACATCCTATCACTGGATTCCAGGGAGAAGAGCTCAGCACCCCCCTCTCCACTTCCCCTCCTCAGGAAGCTGTAGAGAGCAACGAGGTCACCCCTCAGTGTCCTTTTCTCCAAACTAGACAAACCCAGAGTCCTCAGCCACTCCTCACAGGACGTGCCTTCCAGCCCTTTCACCAGATTTGTTGCGCTCCTCTGGATGCATTCAAGGACCTTCACATTCTTCTTAAATGGTGGGGCCCAGAACTGTACACAGTACTCCAGGTGAGGCTGCACCAATGCTGAATACAGCAGACTAATCACCTGTTTTCATCAGCTGGTTACGCTGTGTTTGATGACCCCAGGATGTGTTCTGCCCTCTTGGCTGCCAGGGCACACTGCTGACTCATACTGAGCCTGCTGTCGACCAGCACCCCCAGATCCCTTTCTGCAGAGCTGCTCTCCAGCCACTCCTCTCCCAATTTATACTTGTGCCCGGTGATACTCTGTCTTAGGTGCAGAATATAGCATTTCAACTTGTGAGATTTCATGCCATTGATAATTGCCCAATGCTCCAATCTATCTAGATCCTTCTGCAAAGCCACTCATCCCTCAAAATAGTCAACAGCACCTCCCAGTTTGGTACCATCAGCAAACTTGCTAATGGTGTTCAGTCCAGATCATTGATAAATTAACAGAACTGTCCTTAGAATTGAGCCCTGAGGAGCACCACTGGTGACCAGTCGCCAGCTAGATGTAGCCCCATTCACTACAACCCTTTGAGATCTGCCCTTCAGCCAGTTCTTCACCAAGCGCACTGTGAACCTGCTCACTTCACAGCTGGACAACTTGTCCAGAAGGATGCTGTGGGGGACAGTACAAAAGCCTTACTAAAATCCAGAAAATCTACATCCACCACCTTCCCTTCATCCCCTAGATGAGTGACCTTATCATGGAAGGATAGCAAATTAGTTAAACAGGACCTTCCCTTTGTGAACTCATGTTGACTGTGCCTGATGATTGCATTGTTCTTCAAAAGCCTTTCAATAGTACCTAGTATAATCTTCTTCATAATTTTTCCAGTAACTGAGGTTAGGCTAAGAGGTCTGTAGTTCCCTGGGTCTTCCTTCATGTCCTTTTTGTAGATTGGAATAATGTTGGCTAGCTTCCAGTCAGTAAGGACCTCCCCAGACTCCTAAGACTTTCAGTAGATTATCGAGAGGGGTCCTGCCATAACGTCCACCTCTTCCTCTTAACTTCTGTGCTGCCGAAGACAGGTTTGTGTCATGCCAGTTAGGACAGCCTTGACTCCTTGTGCTTTGTATTCGCTGTTAGCTAGGCACCCTGAAAGATTCGCAGGCAGGCAAGAAGCAATATGGGCACCAGGGTAGGTGGGCTGACTGACAGGCAGAAAGCTATGTCAGATTCAGTCCAGTCTTGAGCCAGGCCCGCAGTCAGACGAACTTTGTCATTCACGGCATGGCACTGGAGGCAATGGGTCCCATCAGGGATCAAAGAGGTCTTCACCTTGTCCATAGGTGTAAGTGTCACCCAGAGGAAGGGAACAGAGGGTGACGGCTGACAAGGCTGAGCAGGACTTCTAGGGTCGGCATCTTCCCCAGGCAGCAGAGCTCTTGCTGCACGCCTGCTCCCATGGTGGGAAGACAATAGTGACTTCTGAACAGATGCATTAGTGGGGAGAAAAGAAGGGTTTGCTGAGTAATAACCACATGGTTATTACTTTCTAAGCTCATCTATAGTCCCCATGGTAATGGCCTCTTTGGGGGTCAGATTGCTCCAGCAGATGTTAATTTTATGGTGCATTTTACTAATTATTAGCCTCCTTATTCTTCTGAGCCAGATTCTTCCATTCCAAACCACCTGCCAAATGACAGCATGGTCCACGCCGCTGTGAGCTGTGTACTCCCATGCTGAGACTGTTGTTATTCTTCTACACCACACCCTTCTGTAACGTCAGAATTCTTTTCCTGCTTTTTAGCTACCATTCTGGTACACAGGAGCCCAATGAATTATACTTTCGTAGAATGAATGAATGGGTATTAGTTTTGTAGTTGCAAAGAACAGAGAGAAGGATTGGATCAAGCATAAAAGTAGAAATCACATTCTATAGGTATCTTTCTGAGAAGAGAGATATTTTATCAAGATATAGCTGGTTTGCCTCAACTGCAACAAAAATGACACGATTATTCTAGCGATGGTCTCATGAAGGTTTCTTCATATCAAACTTGCCAGAGTGATAGCTTAAGCAGAGTAGGGGTTTGGATGTTGTTTCATTCTGTTAGCTGTCCTGTGTTTGTCTTCATTATGGATATGTGATTAGTATCCTCTAAAAAAAAATATTAATTTCAGTTTTAATATACGTTCATTTTCTTTCTTATGTCCCTAGGCAGGGCAACGAAATCCTGCTAGAGAATGATGCTTAGACGGTTACTAAGATATAACCTAACAGATTTCAGGGTTAAGAGCTATCTAATAAGAGTCAGTTAATTATCCCACATGACATTATTAGTGACGTAATGGCAACCTTTATAATTAATATCTGCCAGAGATAGAGAGAAGATTTTGTTGTTCTGAAAATACGCTCCGACTGCCCAAAGACTGGCTGCTACATTCTGAAAACAAAATGACTCACTAGTTATTCAGAGGAAAATGACCATATGAGGGGAAAGAGAAAAAGAAAAACTCTATAGTTACTTTTTTCTGCCTATGTAGCAGATCCAACAGGGAGAGTTAAGAAACAAGAATTTTTAATGCTGGATGAAAAAGGAAAGAAATGGGATAAGGAAAGCATTTCATGTCCAGGAACATAAATAACAAATCTTTGAAGTCCTGAAAGGTGTTGTATGTGAGAAAATGAAAGGCCTTTGATGAGATGTTGACATTAAAAGGGATCTCTGAGGCCTCTGCACTCAGACATCTTGCTAAAGAGGCAGAGTGCCTGGCCCCGGTGGACGGGGAGCAGCTGGCGTCCCTCGGCAGCGATCTCCCGGAGGCAGTCTGGGGATGTTGGCGGCGGGGACAGGGACAGTGGCTGGTGGTCCTCTGCGGTGCTGACGGCTGCAGCCTCTGCAGCTGCCATGGCCCTGGGACTCCAACCCCCACTGTGGACAGAGGGTTGGATATTTTAACCGTGAGCATTCAGGCTTAATACAAGTTGAAATTTTAAAATCTGTCAGAATATGCAGGGTGGCTTATTTATTTTTAGAAAGTTATATTTTAAAAAACATTTTTGTGCTCCTATGAGAGATTCCCTGACTGTGCAACGTATAGCTGGGAATAAATCTGGCTTTATGCAAAAAGCGTTATCAGATGCACAGAATAATTACACATAAAATTTCCACTTTAATTGACACAATTCAGCTGGGGGAGGGAGCAAACTCCTCTTCACAGTTTGTGGCAAGATTCTAGACAGAAAGCCACCTCGCAAGATGATAGTATCATTTTAATTGAGACAGACAGAGGTGTTAGGCAAACACATGTTAATTGCCGCAATTGAAATTCAGGGCTCAGTCTGACAAAGCGCTGAGTACGTCCACTCCCTGGAGTCAAAAGGAAGCACCTTGGAGGTTTGGGCCTTTGCCAGAACAAGAGGGTTACTTTTGAGTCAACAATTCAGGTTTCCAGACTTTTCCAGACTGTACCAGAGCGGCGGCAGCAACCTGAGCAGCTGCAGCGGCTCCTGCTGCACGCAAGCAACGGGACGCGTGGGTTGGGCTCCCAAGCCCTGAGCACAGCCCAGAGCGCTGTGGCCTGGGCACCATGGAGAGGCAGGAAAGCAATCCAAAAGCTGGCTATTCCCAGGCAGCTGAACCTTAAGTCTGATGCTGGTTCCTGACAGGCACATGGGCATATGTTTCATCTGCCCAGGAGTTAGAGCACAGACTATGTGGGGCTGCCCCCACCACGCACCTTTTCTGTAATGGCATGGGCCAGTTACTCTCAGGAGCAGGATCAATACTCTCCTGGCATTGAAAAAGCATAAATACATACTTTTGCCATAGTTTTGTAGCAGCAGGACTGGATGTGGCATGTCTCTGCTGTCAAAGCCAGGCTGCTGAAAAAAAGGGCCTACAGCATCCATGGGGGTTAAATGGCAATTCCTGAGAAGGGGAATATCACTTCTCCATGCAGTGCAGGGATACCAAAATACAAGTTTGAGTTCAGGTACCTAAATCCTTTCCTTTGCTCCCAGCTGAGGGGCACCAAGGTCTGCTGGCCTTGCACAGTCCCAGCCCACAGCTTCCCAGTTCCACTCAGGTGCAAAGAGCACTGCAGCTCCCATCTCCAGAGGTGGTAAAGTGCGAGACGGAGCTGGAGTAGCTTGTGAAATAGAAATGTCCTAAAATTTTGGAGGCAATTTAAAAAAAAAAAAAAGAAAGAAAGAAAAAGAGAGACAGAAATGAGGCCCCTACAGTCTTCTGCTTTGATTAAAACAGTTGCTGAGAGAAACTTGACATTTCATGTCTGAAATAGGTGGTGGCAGAGAAAGTACCTAAGTGAAATGTTTTTAATAACTGTAAGGGGAAAAATATTTTCCCTACTAACATTCAGAGGATCGTTTCAAAAAAATCTCCCCTTTGACCACGGCAAGGATCTGCCAGCAACTAATTTCAGTGGCATCTGGCACAGCTCTTCGACTTGCGCCTGTTGCAGACCTCGCCGGGGAGCAGGGCAAGCATGTGAGATTTCCCTTCCCCTTTCAGCATCCCTCTCCGTAACTTTTCCCCGTCACTACCCCCTGCCAAACCTCTTGTTCCTCGCCAGGTTTCACCAGCGGCGCAGCAGATGCAGCCCACGCAGACGATACAGCCACCGCAGCCGACCGGAGGTCGCCGGAGGAGGGTGGTGGACGAAGACCCGGATGAGAGGAGACGGAAATTTCTGGAAAGGAACCGAGCTGCCGCCACGCGCTGCAGACAGAAGAGGAAGGTCTGGGTGATGTCACTGGAAAAGAAAGCAGAAGAGCTCACCCAGACAAACATGCAGCTTCAGGTGCGAGCCACTGTCTGTGCCCCCGAGAACACAGAGGGGCTCTTTGTGCTCAGAGGGGCTGGCGGTGCCGGCGGGCCCTAACCGCCTTCGGGGCTGCCCCCGCACAGCCGGCTCCTAGCAGGAGCACCGGCATAATCAAAGTCGATTAATCAAGATGTGTGTGCTTCAATTAAAGAAATAATTGCATTTTAGTGGGATAAGCCAGGAAAAAGCTGTCTTGGGATTTAGAAGCCTTCGCTAGACGGAGTTGTATTTATTTTCTTTTCTTGTCACTGCTTTTTGTGGGGAATTTTTTTTTTTTTTGAAGTGCCATTAACTTGTCTGTAAAAGACTTCTTCAGAGTAGGGCATGTATCTAAACCTTCATTCAAAGACAGCAAGATAGGAGTGCAAATAGATCGGTCTACCAGTGAGGAAAAGAATGAAGTGGATGGATGAAAATACCCTGAATTAATATAACAAAAGCCCTTCTTATGGTGAGCACAGTACTTCTGCCCCATCCAGAGGTGGGCCTGTGTGCTGCCAAGAGCAGAAAGACCATTTGCACAATGGCACTCCCCCAAAACACACTCCCCCAAAACAGAGAGGTGTGAGAAGCACCCAGGCGCCGGCTGTAGCGGAGCTGTAGGTGACATGCTGTAGGTGACAGCAGCCCTGCCACCACACTGCCCAGCATGGCAGGCTGCCATTTCCCCCGACAGGTCTGGCCCCTGCCTTGATGCAGACAGCCAGAGTATTTCCCAGACAGATTAAAAACACTGCCTGAAGTATCTCTGGTGCTGTGAAGGCTTAGTTTTCTTGTCAGTTTATATTATCAAATCTGGAAGCCAAATTCCCTTCAGAAGATGTTATAAAACAATGTAATGGACAAACGTTAACATAAACCCAGCACACGAGCACTGAGCACCATTTCTGCTCAGTCCTTCTGGAGCTGTGGAGCAGTGTCTGTGTTCTTGGGTTTAAACTTTGCAGAAGAGCCTGGCTTCAGCTTTGTGGCAAACCAAACTCTCTCTTTCTTTTCTAGAATGAGGTTTCCATGCTGAAAAATGAGGTAGCACAGCTGAAACAGTTATTGTTAACACATAAAGACTGTCCGATAACAGCTATGCAGAAAGAATCGCAAGGATATCTAAGTAAGTAGCTGGTATATTTGCACAGTCTCCACACTCCTCACAGGAAAGCAAAGTTTCTCATTCTTCCCTTCAGAACCCCTTCTTGGTCTTATTTTCACTTGAACCTGTCTTCTCAAACATCATCTGAAACATCCGATCTCCTGCCCTTATTTATCCAGCCCTGCTCAAACCCAAAAAAGCCCTGGTTTGCACCCCACACAGCAGAGCTAGCCTTCCCCACCCCTCCCTTCGGCAAGGAGATGCACGCAGATGGACCCTCGCTCCCCTGTGGAGGATCCCGCTTGAACTCACAGCTCCAAACCTGCAAGAGTCCTCCTGGGCACAGCACTGCCAGCACCTTAAAATAACTCTCAAAAGGAAAGTTAAAAAGGAAAGCATTACAGTCCCCTCCAGCGAAAATGGTACTGTGCTCTGACAGTGGCGCAGACCAGGCATGGCGCAGGTTTTCCAGGTTTGTTAACTCTTTTTAAACTCTCCCATTAATTTTTTTTTTCAAAAAATCTCATCTAATGGAGACGTTGAATCGATTGTGTCTAGTTGCATTTTACTAGTGTGGTAATTTAGGGACAAATTCTTTGCTTGGCTCTAGAATGGCGCAGAAGAGCCTCAGGGTTAATATTTGCTAAATTGCAGCATTCTCTTAAAATAGAGCTCATTTCTGTCTCCTCTGCATCACTATGCATCTGGCTCTTTAACAGTACTCAAAGAAAAAAAACATAATTGCATTACATGCCTATCAACTGTTGCTTGAATTAGATTTTCTGTGCTGCAGTGCACTGCACTCTAATTTTGATTCCTGCTGGAGCAAATAAAGCATTTAAGCATCCCAACTGATTTTATAGACCTTAAGATATCGAACTTTTTATCCTGACATTAGTTTCATAATCGTTAAGGTCTTGGACTTTTTTCAGGATCCCAGCCCCTGAAGTCAGGTTGATATCAGAGAAGGTGACTTAAAGAAAATAACAAAAACTACAGAAGATCAAAAGACAGACAGTGTTGGACAACTGTGTGTTTTTAAATCCTGGGACTTGTTTGTGCCTCTGGTTGTTGGTATTGCTGCTGTAGTAATACATTGCTTTTCCAGAGTGTCACCGAGCCTGGGCTTGTTACTGGGATGGATAATTGAATGTGTATTGTCTCTGTCCCCTCATCCCCCACCCAGGTCCCGAGAGCAGTCCTCCCGCGAGCCCGGTCCCAGCTTGCTCCCAGCAGCAAGTCATCCAGCACAACACCATCACGACCTCCTCCTCTGTCAGCGACGTCGTGGGAAGCTCCACTCTCACCCAGCTCGCCAGCCACAGAACAGACATCAACCCCATCCTTTAAAAGTGGTTGATCAGAAACTGCTAGGGGAGTGTGGTAGCGTATCAAAGCGTCCTCTGTGCTAAGAACATTTGCAACTGTAACTCAAGCCTGGAAGATTCCTCAGTTCTTGAAAGACTCTGGCTTTCATTTTTATAGTTATTAAAATGTCTTTTATACTTAGTTACATAAAAGGGAGTTATGCAATTAATATGCTATCAGCTTGAGAAATGCTTTGGTGCTTTCTCCAGTTTTTTTGGTACCAGTTACTTGTTTATAAACCTAACTGTTTCTGTACATAGTCACGTCACGTTTCCTTCTCACCAATCTAGCCTGAAGCCTCAGAAATACAGAGTTGTGTTAAACTGCAGCTTGTTAGCCAATGTGAGGCATGAAAAGTATTAAACAGAGTCATATGTAGGTAACTAGGAGTAATTAGGCTATAAATACAGAGAGAGGGCATCTGCTGACAGCATAATAAAAAATGAGTTAGCATTGTGCTATCAGCAGACCCTGTCTTGCATTCAGAGCCTCTTTCAAAGCGGTGATATAGGATGTGGCTATCAGGACAAAATCAAGCCCAAATAACATGCTCTTTTGTCTCATCCTCCCCCTTCTCTCTCTTCTACCCTGCCCTTTTTCTCCTCCAGTTATTCTTACACCTTCCTTTTCCCTTCCCAAACCCTTTTCATCCCTCAGCTTATTTTTCTCCTGCTTTTTTTCATTCCAAGGCTTTCTTGCTTCCCTCTCTTTTTCGCAAAGAATGGTGATGAACAAGCAAAAACTTCAAGCCCACCTAAAAACTGTCAGCGCGGCTGCTGCTTTCACTAACTCTTCACCCACAGCTGGGCTGTGCTGAGCTTTTGGCTTTTTAAAAATAGAAATGCTCCTGATTTAGTGTTTTTAATAAACAGCGAAAGGCAAAAGCAGTGCAGCCCCAGGTGAAGCAGGATTGAGGGCCAGCTGTGTTGATGCTAGCAGCCCTGTAAGCTTCTGTGGCACGGTACAGGCATAGCGAGCAACACCTGAGAATCACAGCAATTCTTTTGCACTGCCAGTCATTAACATAGAAAAGTCCATGTAGTATATAATAATTCGGAAAAGTTCTATTCCCTAACCCGGTTGTGTTGTTCTCACAACGAAAACTAACAGCCTCAGGTTTCACGGGCTATAAATGAGAAATAAATCAGCCTAATGGTTCTGACCGGTTGAAAAATGCCATTTTTAAATCCCAAGGAAAGACCTGCTTCTGCAGGCATTCCTTTAAGCATCCACAGTCCGATCCCAAGCTGGCAGACAGCAGTGTAGCTTCACTGACTTTAATGGCACTTAACGCCCGTTTACCGCGGGTAAGGAATTGTCTCATTAACATGCTAAATAATTTTTAGAAGGCGTGCAGCCACTAAAAAGTGCTGCAAGAATGGCAAATCCCGCTGCACTCTGGATAAAACTCAGTCCTGCAAAGAGGGTCTGGAAAAGAGCCTTATGCCACAATTAAGGTTTTTGTTTGGACTCTGGGCCTGCCCCTCAGCGTGACTGATTTGCATCCCCAACTGGTACCAGTGATTGATGGGAAAATCGGACGGAGATGATGCCAGTTAATTACACTGCCTCGCCGTATATTGGGACCTGATTTTGCTCTCAAATCTGTCAGCGGCAAAACCTCCCGCTGCGTACCCGGGAAGCGGGCTCCGAGCTGCTGATCAATGTTCAAACGTTTTAAGCTGCATCTTTAATAGCAAAAGCTAATTCACGTTATTCCTGGCAAATATTCTAGCTCTGAACACACTTTGTTCTGAAGTTCTCCTCCTCAAAGGCTGTGTCTTTGGTTTTCAGAGGAGTTGTGGGTTTTAAAAGGGTGGCTCTTCTCCATGCAGGAGTGAGAGCGAAACAACTGAACCGTGACCCACTGTAAGGAGCAGGGCCCGTCTGGAAAGGAAAGCAAAATTCTGAGGATCATTCATTTCTGAATTAGTTCTTATCTTGGTAGCTAACTTTTTATCAGTATTCTTTAACAGCTCGCTTTCCATTTATGCAAATACATTCGAAAGAAGAAGATTTTTAATGTACAGTGTAAATCTTGACTTGATTATATAGTCTAAGAACCAAAAAAAATTACGAAAAAATACAAATGTAAAGGATTTTCTATTATATTTTAGACAAACATATACTTTTAAAGTGTTTTAAATACTGAATCTATAATTTTTTTTTTAACCTCCAGTTGTAATAGCTAAATGGTTTTACTTCATCACGGCTCCCAAGGGAACTTTTTTCAAATATGCAGTCAAGCAAAATGTTCCAGCTGAGTATCCACTATGTAAAAAAAAACCAAAAAAGCATTTCCCCTGTGTCTGAATTTCATCATTCACCATGAAAAAGAAAATGCCATCGCAGGGTTAATTTAAAAAACTTTCCCTCTGTATGGGTAGCACTTAAATACATTAAAAAATAAAAATCAAAGTTGTCGGTAATATTAGAATACCCAGTTAAGCTACACTGCACTAAAATTACGGTTTAGCTTCATTTTATTCAGTCTCCTCAATTAAAATATTTAGCTGTTAAACTGAAAGCCTCTACATTAAAAAGAAAAAAAAAAAGAAAAAAATACAAAAACCTTGCCTAAGTTTTGTTAAATTCAGCAACTTGACAGTTTGACTGATGTGTATTATATATAGCTCAATTATTTCTTTTTTTAATGCTAACTAGGCAAGCCAACCACACATGTTGGCCTAAATGTATAATTACAATGAAATGTCTCCTCTCTATACTATTGGCCTTTAGGTATAATCCTTGCTAGTGATGTGGAAATAAGTAAAGGATGAAAAGCTATTTGCTATTGCTTCTTGTAACTCTGTCGCAGGTTCACAGGCCAAGACAACACGCAGCATATTTATATCGTCTATATCATCGGTAAAAGGACCAACCATACCAGGCACCTTATATTATTCATCAGATTCGCTTCCACATTAAAATGCTTTTGTTTTCCAGGGGAGTGATCCTGCAGCCTTTCCTCAAGCTGCCGGTCCTGCCGGGCACTGGAGGCTGCCTGAGCAAGGGCTGCGGGAGAAGCCCCTGCCTTTCTGTCCCCGGGATGTCCCTCTGCTGCGCAGTCGGTGGCAGCGGCCTTCTCCTGAGCACGTCACTCTAAATGCACTTCCCGGGCCTTTTCCATGGAGAAGAAATCCTGGTTTTCCACGAGCTACTACTGGAGACTGCTCTGCTTTCCTCCTGCTCTGCAAATCCAGCCCGTTGCCAGCCTCGCCGCGCTCTGTGCTCCATCCCGCTGCCGGCAGACGACTTGGACCGCTTCCCTTGCCTGCTCCCCCCGGCGCTCGCAGGGCGGTGAGCCTCAGCGGGCACCTTGCTCAGGAGGAGATATTTCTGTGGACGGCAGAATTGGATGTCTTGTTGTATGACATCGGAAGCACGTTGGAAATCTCAGCCACGGACAACTGCAATACTTTGATCAGAAAGAAATGATGCTGTGATCCGGTTCCTTCGTCCCTGGCCCCCCTTCCCCAAGTCAATTTATGCAAGCCATATTCATAACGCTGCCTGTGGGAGACAAGTAGTTTGTGTGCTATCATGGTGTGTTTTATAAGGACGATGATGATGATGATGATTTATGGAGAATTTCATGCTGTTGGGAATTAATTCCTGCTACGAAGCTAAATGTCTGCTGCCCATCTTCTAAATAGTGGAAAGTCAATGGTTCAGTGCCTCAGTGCGTGTGGATTTAGTGTTAACTGACTCTGTCCTGTTAACTAACAAGCCAGCTATAACTGTTGTTAAATGCCCAACTTTTGAGGATTCATATTTTTTTAAGCAACGATACTTAGTGTTGGAAACTAGCCTTTTAGTTTAGGCAAAATGTGCTTTTTAGCAGCTAATACCTTTTTTAAAAAAAAAAGCGTATAGAGTGAATTTATGAAAATTCATGAGGACCAAAGCGATTTAAAAACAGGAATCTATTAATTTAGTATTCACATAGAATTTTATAAAGTATTTATTAATAAATGTTATTTTAACACATTCCATTTGAACAGTATTCTTGTACAGAATCTGTTTGTTTGTTTTTTTAAAGTTACAATATTAGTTTTGCAATAAACTACTCTAGGTGTGTGTGCATCTTAATCTTTCAGGGTCTCAAGCAGAAGTTGTCCATCTAAGATGGAGAAGCTTGCTGAGGTCAGTTGTACAGAAATTCCTAGAATTAAATATTTCCCTTAAAGCAGCATCTGCTTTTTTTTTTCCTTTTTTTTTTTTTTTTTGGTAACAACAAAACAAATTATGAACCTTCAGTTGTTTCCTTTGTATTGGAAAATGTGCTCTCTCATTTTAGAAAGCATGGGTCAACATATAACTGGAAAGCCTGTCTTTTGTTTTTTAAGGCTGATTTCATACATCACCACAGAAGATCTAACCCCATCCTTGTTTCTTTTCTAATATCACATAGTGAGTTGCACTATACTGCCTTATCATTGCCTCTTCTGTCCTCTTACTAAGCAGTGTTCCTTAGGTTTAGACCATTGAAGCTCCATTATACATCAGAGAAAATTACTGGAGGGGGAAGAAGAGAAAAAGATTGATCTGTAGACATAAAAACTAAACTGTGCCTATAAAACAAAACCAGTTACAACTAATTAGTATCTTATTTCTACATTTCAATTATTTATATTACTTTAAAATTGCACTTTAGCTGTCATTCTCTTTCTTGCTCTCCCTTGTTGAATCATTTATAAATACTCTTGTAAAACGTTTGCACCAGATACATTTATATGCTTTCACTGGTGGCATATCTACAACTTGTCTCTCACACCTGCCCAAACGGAGGAGCTGAGAACAGCCAGTCTGCAGTGTGACTTAGACTTTACACCCTCTTCATGACAGCATATAAATGTTTTATTATGCAAAGTGTGTGAGGCAGCATCTAAGCTACATTTATAATATCTCATCCCGAGAACCAAAGTGTCCTGTATATCGTAAGGTCAGGAGACTGGCTCTGTTGTGCATTGTCATGCACTTTGACTGTTGTCCAACCCACGGTAGCTGCAAAGCTGCAGTGATAACAGTGGCCATACTATGTATTAGAGTTCTGAATCAATAAAATATGTTGCCTTATAACTTGACTAGGGACAGCACCTTTAAAAAAAAAATAAGGAAAGAGACTAAAAACTTCTAAGGACAAACAAAAGCAATAAAATCTCAAGTGATCTGAACACCAAAAAAAAAATTGTTCAATTTTTCATCATCTGAAATAATCATCTAAATACAAAGACAAAAGACTGTTTACATCCATAACCTCTTTTTTTGTTTTTCAGAGCTTACAGTTATCTCAATTTTATCAGTGGCTTTACACTTAAGAGCTAAATTGCTTACCATTATTGGTTTTCCACAGCTTTCAAAATGACTTTATAGTAAATCCTAAGCTGCATGAGGCCAAAAATGTCAGTGTTCACACACACTGACAGACAAGATTGATTCTCTAAGTGGAAATCTGATACTTTCCCAGGCTCTCCTTGGACTGGAATCAATAATCACAACTTGCTCTATTTAGACCAATGTGTAGTACCTGGGATTCAGGATCTCCAGTTCTATATTTATGCAAATTAAATGTTAGCGATGTTGAGTTTCACCTGGTAGAACTGTTCCTGAAGCCCACTGTAACATCATGCCATCTAATGCCATGAGACTCTTAGACCCAAATTGCTTTTTCAACTAAAAATCTGTGCGACAGCCTCCTGAATGAAGCCTGAAAGCTCCTTCTGGCTCTGCTGAAACTGCAGCAACATCAGGAAGCGAGGCAGGTGGGAGGGCTGATAGGGCATTTCAAGGGAAATGTTTCCCTTGCTGGAATTTAGGAAATTCCAGAGAAATTTTTTCCCCACCCCTCGGAGCTGAGATTGCAAAGAGATCCCTGTCAGAGACAACCTCTACCATGCTTCCAAAAGACAAACTATTTTGCACAAAAGGTGTATTCGCTCTTCCGGATAGGAATAGTTGCCACTGAGAGTTTTGCCAAGGACTTTTATCACTGGGACTTGAGTGTTTCCCAGCCCATGGCCGTGAGCTCTGTACCCCTCTCTGTAATGGCTCCGTTCAAACACTGGGTAGCATTCATCGCTGAACGTTGCTTCTTCGGACTATTGCCATTGTCCTGGTTTTAAGGAACTTTTAGCACTGCTTGGAGTAAGCCTAAACTATCGAAGTTTATATATAAATATATATATTATATTAAAAAAAGGTGCTGTCACAGTAAGTTTTGGGCTTGAGGTTGTTTGTATTGTATGCAAAGGTTTTGTGTTTGTTTGTCTGTTTGTTTTATTCTGTAAAGCAACCACCTTCCTTACCGGAGGGAGATAATTTTTTTTTTTTTTTGGTACATAAGTGTAAATACTTGCTGCAGCATTTAATATGTTTAATTTTATGTTAAGCTTTTTGTTGCATTGTGAACCCATTATTGTTACAAATGGACAATGAGTTCATTGAGACTGTTCAACTAGGTCAGATTTTTACATCTCTTTCTAGCTAGAAGAGACAGAAATTTTGTGCATTTGTACAAATGTTAATAATATCACCGCAATTCCAATATAATAAAGCACTCAAATACAAATATTTCTAGTAGTTTGACTGTGTCTATACCCCAGACATTTTATGGAACTCCTGCAATTAAACCAAGATACTCTTCAGTGCTTTCTATTGTGAGCTGCATCCATCATCTCTCCCAAAATCAGAGGACTATGGTGCTGGGCATCCTCCTGTCTGGCCGTAGAAGTGAGGGGCTGTGCAGAAACTTACAGCCCACCTTTGCCCTCCAGCAGCTGAGATGACTTTGGAAGAACAAGTGGTCTGAACCTTTTCCAAGCAGGGAGGCTGCAAAGCCTCAAACAAAAAGACTTAGGTGGCGGAGCCTGACATGAGGCCTCTGCATAAGGATGAGACAAGCTGTTATTTTACTTTTCCTTGCAGCTGGAGTGTGCTTATATCAAAATACACTCTATGCTTGTTATCCCGCCAACCTCGCCTCTTGCCAAAAGCTGCCTGGAAATGGATTTCCTGCTGGGCTAATTAGCTCTAATTGTGATGCCCCTGTTATCTTGCCAACCTCATTTCTCACTATAAATTGGTCCAATACAGACCTTGGCACAATAATGTGTAAACTGCAATCTAAAGTTAGTCGGGATGAACCCATCTCTCCAGTGGGAAAGCCAGCTTTAGATTAATGCAACTTGATGACCTTGCTGGCAGTTCCGGGGTGATGGCCTGACCGGATGGGGTCTGAGAGGTGCAGCCTCGGCTACGGGGACCAGCCTGCCTGCAAGCGCTCGGTCACGGTGTCACACTGCAGGAGGCCAGCCCCATGCGCCATGACCGTGCTTCTCTTTTGGAGGCCCTGGCATGGACACAGCTTCTGCTGTTCTCCCCTTGGTTTTCAAAAGGCTAAATCTGGCCAAGAGCATTCACCCTCCTAAAATGGGTAGGAAAAAGGCAGAGCCGTGACCCTGTCCCCATTCTCCATTTGTAAAAGCTGAAAGATGGGGCAGTGGGCACATGTTGCTCCCTGTTTAAGGGGGTACAGCAGACATTTTCCCCAAACACCACAGCACGGCATTAGGTGGAGCCACATCTGAGGCCAGATACTCCTGCATTGCCTTTAAAACAGGGCTGTCATGCCACAGCTTAACTTGTATTTATACAGCAGGGCTTTTGCTCTGGGACCAAATACTGAAAGAGGATCTTCATATCTGTAAAAATAGATGACTCTCATGAAGGCATATGACAGGACTATTTTATTGTCCACACAGTTATATTTACACCTGACAGTATGAGCTAAGCAAGATGTATTCAGGCTGAGGTAACACTGCCCTTTACAGCTGATTCATGGTTTCCCAAACCTGATCGCAATATTTGTTCCTCTTCCAAGCAGTCCACTGTTACTATTGCTCTCTCTGGGCTGCTCTGGACATCATAACAAAGTTATTTTTAGAGAAAAAATGAATCAGTGCGAGCGCATGCTCCTTCGCCTCTCTTTTGCAGGGATGCAGCCAGAACTAGCCTGAGCTAAAGACGCTCTGCATCAGCAAGGGGGTTGCTCCAGCTTACGTCAGTCAGAGCACTGGTGCAGAGAGACTCCTTCCCCCGACAGACCAGCCCCTCGTGCTTTGGTTGGACCCATTTGCCTCTCAACCTGCCCCCAGCTTTCTCCCAGACCCAGGCTGCAGCCTCAGCTACTTGGTGTAAGGGCACTCAAAACTAATGGCAATGTAGCACAGAGTTTGGGTAGGGATAAGCTAGCACAGAGGGCACCGTATGTTCCCTGCACAAAGCAGGCAGCATAATGGATCAGGAGCAACCATCTGGAGAAAGCAGGAACTCCCAAAAAAAGGGGGGTAGGGCTAAAGGAGGGGGTCAAACCCAAAGCAGCCCAGCCATAGATGGAGGCAAGAGCTGAGAAACTGGACGTAGTCTTGTGCTAAAGAAACCTTCCAGCAGGGCGATGGAGAAGCAGGCAGACATGAGTGCTTTTCGGTTAGTTTTGGGGTGATTTTTTAAAAAATATTGAAATAGAGGGAACTCTGAGCATGCAAGGATGCAAAGCTCTCTGATATCACACTGGATCCGAATAAAAGAACCAAAGTGAGTCTGACCCACTCCTGGGGAATCTCCCCACATGCAGCACTTGGGGACAGCCTCAGAAACGGTGCAGTTGGTTCTGCTCCCTCCATCAGCAACCCTTGCCACCCACAGCTTTAGCAAAGACTTGCAGTAGAGACCTACTTCTCATCTGTCCCTGCCCAAACTGGAGCCAGCACTGGCTGAAGGCAGGCAATGGACTGATTTAGAGGGAAAACCAGTTTTCCTTGCTGCAATAGCTACTGGTTGCTGAGGCCTGAGTATGGGATACTCCACCTCTGGGACTGCCTTCAGAACTATCCTGTTGTATCCACTTTCTTTACAGAACGGTTTTACTCATAGCCATTCAAGAGCTTGGCCCACAGGGAATAAGCACAAGATTAAACACAAAACTTCCTGAGAACTAGTTTCAAGGGAGTCAAAAAATTAAACAAGTAAGAGTGAGAAAGGAGGGATCAAAATTAAACCAGGACTACCATCACCCTTCAGATCAGAGCTAGCCACTAAGGGTTTGGGGCCATTTGCTCAGTTCTTTGGTCTGCTTTGTTAATTGCAACTGCCCTGACTTCTTTTTGCTTCCCATCCGCTCTGCTGCCACAAGGACATTTGTTTTAGTGGCTCTAAGCAGGGCATTAGTGCTTGCCATTTGCTTAAAAACCTCTTTCTGCAGCACTCTTGAGCACCATTTTTCCTCCAGCCTGCTCTATTCTCCAGTGCAACACAATACCATGGTATGACTATGACCCCGCAAAGCTGATAAAATATTTAAGACGCATGTTCTGATTGTGTTAGGTAAGCAAATACCACGAGAGCTCAACCATTAGTGAACCTGATCAGCCCATTCCCCCAGGACTTGCTGGCAAAGCAGGCCAGAGCAGCCTGAGCTAGAAGCAATGGGGCAGCTGCCTTTCCTGAAAGAAAGGGAAGTGTGAAGGTGTATTTTGCAGAGGCTCAAGGAATTTGCAACCTGTGTGCCCCACTCTAAAAGCAAATGATAGCAAGTTACAGATTTAGATATAGATTATATAGATATATTGCTATATAGATATATAAATACACAAATATATATAGATATATATGTATATAGATATAGATAGGGAGACATAGATTATACAGATAAATATAGATGATATAGATATATAGATGCAGATGGTATCGATGTGTGCATGTGTGCACGTGCATGTGTGTATACAGCAGGTCAGCAGGTGTTTTTACAGGGCACTGCATTCAGCTGACAGCAAGTCAAGTTAAAAGAAAGAAAAATACTTGACGTAACGAGCCAGTTCATGTAGGAAATTGAGTCAAGAAAAAATAAATAAAGGCAGAAACAGGTTAGTTTAAGTCTGGGGCCCTCTGGATTATAATGGATCACGTGGGAAGACAGGAGGCTTTGTATGGAAGGAGTCTATATCCTCCTTGGACTTTCTTTTTTGTTTCACTAATCATTTTCATTCTGTGTTATAAGGCGTCTGAGCCAATTCAGGCTTAGTAAAAGTTTTTCTTAGCTTCAAGAAGCTGTGCTGCAAAGACAACTTGTAGCTGTGGATGAGAAAAAGGAACCGTCCGCAGCGGGGCATGGCCACAGACTCCGGTTACGCAGGATTGTGTTTGGTATTACAACACAGGCCATTGTTTTGGCTTGGGTTTGTTGGGTTTTTTTTTGTCAGCATTTTGCCGTAGCTATTCCCTGCACTTTGATCTAGAAGTTAAATTCTCAGAATTAAAGTTAAAGCCAGGCAGTTTTCACAAGCTGAACAGGGAGGATGAGGGAGCGGTAGCTTTTCTTTTGTCCTGCTGCAATGGTGGCTTGCCTTCAGAGGCAAAGTTTTATCATTCAGCTGGAGTATGGGCAAGCTGCACTGACTGGCACCCCCTTTGCCCCTAATTCCTGTAATCCTAAACTCATCCCCTATAATAGCTGAGGGGCTACTGGCCCTCTGCAAAGGTATTCCTGCTACGTCTTTGTGCTAGTACTCCATGGGATGAGGTGGAGGCCCTGCAGGGACACCCACAGCCCCTCATCTCCACAGCAACACAATGTGGAAGCATCCTGGCTGTGCTGGCAGCGAGGTTTGCAGGGGTCCTGCTGGGCAGGGGTCCTGTGCCCAGGGCAGCAGATAGAAACTCGAGTGAGATGGTATCCACAGCTTGTGCCTTCAGTGGCAGTGGTGCAGCCCCATTGCCCTTTTGAGGTTTACCCACCTGAGTGCACTTCTGGTGCCGACCCACCAGCAAGGCTTCACCCAGAGTTGTGCTGCCCCTCCAAAGCCCACGAATCCAAAAGTACCTTTAAAACACGCCCTGGTCTCTGCCTTCAAAGACTCAGCAAACCCCACTCTGCAGATAGAGCAAAAACAAGGCTGCTGATTAAAACAATGTATTTTTTTTCTTTTTACAGTTGCTTTCCAGAGCAGAACCCACATTTTCAATTGCTTAGGACAAGCTTCAGGTGTATCTTCATGAGGGCAATTTCCTCTGCCATATTATGCTACATGTCACTCAAGGAGGATTGTACAAAGTTGTCTTTGCAGCAGCAAAGCTGGGAACCATTTCAATGCTTCTCATAAAAATGTTTCTCATTCCCTTGCAGGCCCCGGCCGAGCACATGGAGCACGCGGGGCTGAGCCCTGCTGAGGGACGGTGCCACAGGAGGAAGCGTGACACGCAAGGGGGCCCTGGCACTCACAGCTCGTTTCTGGGATAAGATGAGAAAAAGGTCCATTTTTCCCAATCAGAAATTAAGCCTCCTTGGCTTGCCAAAGCCACGGAAGACGTCAGGAGCAAGGCAGTCCCTTTTCCAGGAAAGCTCTGCTCCTAACATGGTATGAGAGCAGTGGGATCCCACCAGTGCCGCAAAGCGGAGCTCCGGCAGTCACTGCTGGGCTAATCGGAGCCAGCAGCTGGGAGAGGAAGCCAAGGACAGCTTTTAAATGCACGCAGTGGAGAGAGGAATGAAAAATATTAATTTTAAATGGATCGACGCTGGCCTTGGAACTAGGCAGGCAAATATCCAAGCCTCTCAGGAGGCAGTAATGAGGGCTTTTGAATTAGATGTGATCACCTATCTGTGGCTGTACAGAGTACTTGCTGTGTATGCCCCGTACCTTAGGGAGAACCCCAGACACGTAAGGTTACAAGCGTGCTGTCCGTATACAGGCTCTTTCATCAGAGAGTTTCAAGTGTTTCTCAGGCATTAATTTAGTGCCTTAATTACCCAGGGATTTAGGTAAGTATAATTGTCTTCGTTTTTCCCAGCAGCACGCAGAGAGGAATAGACTGACAGAGAAACCAGAAAGTGTGAGCACACGCACCCCCCCTTTCCTGCCCTTGCCAACAGCCCATACATCAGGGCCCCGCCAGCAGGCTTCAGGCAGGCAAAGCTTTACCTGCAGAAGGCATATCCATGCAGTCCTCTCTAGAAATCGTAATCCTTGCCCTCAAGGAGAAATGAGCTGTTTTGCTTTCCATTTGTCTTCTTCAAAGCTCTGGCCAAGCTCTCCTCATTAGGAGGCCATTAAAACACCAATGTTCTTCACATTACGATTTCCTCTTGGATTAGATGGGAAGATTTTTATACACTGTAAAAAGATTCTCTGGTTCTGACATCTCTTTTTTTATTTTCCCAGACCAAAAGCTTGCGAGGAACAGGAATGGGAAACCATATCAGCGTTCAAATAAAATGCCACAATCATCCACAGAGGCGAGGGGAAAGCCCTGCAGTCTCATTAGCCAAACTTGCACATGGTTATAATCAAAGGGGTGGGAGGGAGACATTCCCTTGGCCACGGATACCACTGATTTTTTTCTAAGGTTCCAATTCTGTAACTCTTATTCATCCAAAGATAAACAGGCTTTTCAGGCGGGGAAAGAGGGCTTTGGGACCCGGCTCTAAGGCTTTTCATGTATTCAGTTGTCACTTGCCTTTTACATTCAAATTCTGATGGGTCAGACTTCCTAGACGGTGTCTTTCAACACCTAATAACTCACCCAGCAAGCTCCAGTGCTAATACAGACGTCTTCTTATCAAGCTTGAAACAGCGTTTTTGGGGGGGATTATTTTACAGACACTTCTTGGTGCTCTCTCCCTCTACGTTTATACAGAGTTCTTTACAAGGATTATTTATGTGGCATTTCTTTCCCATTACACAGTTGAAACATCACCTGTTTTAGCAAGAGATTTCTGGGGTGAGTGCAGAAATATTTTGAGGAATTTGGTCATCGCCATTTGCTAATGGAAAATCTAGTAACCGAAGTGGTTTTTTTTTAAAACCACAATAAATTTTATATTTGTTACTGCTGGATTCCCATTAAATGCATTAATTACAGGAATGTTTAATGAAGCAAATAAAAAAAAAACCATTATGTATAGAGCACTGTGAAAAACAAGGTATTCAGCAGAGTTTGCTCTCATATACTTTTAATAAAAGACCTTACCTTAAGGTAAAAACCCAATAAAATATGCCATAATGTGCTATGGGACCCACCGTTGATTTACAATGCAGTACTCCTTTAGCAGTAAGCAACTTTCGCACAATACACAGCAAGCTTTTATATATTTCTATATAAGACCTTTTTTCTTCTAACAAAGATTTATTGAATTTCCCCAGAGCATATTAATTTTCTAAAGTTCTTTGTTTTGCTCTACTATATTAGTTGTAATAAAGGCAACAATCTCCTTCCTGATTGACACTTGCGATATTAAAATTACAAAATATATGAGAGTCAATATCACAATATAGAAATATTACACTGTACGCTCTGTGAGACTAAATGCAAATGGAGTTTTGCTAATATGTGGCATTTTGCAAAACCATAGCATGTTGGGCGAGGTCTAGAAATACACGTTGAAATTATCGTAAAATCCCAGTTTCTAATTCCTCCAAGGAGCTATAAATGAGTAACTTTTAAAATAAGTTCATACACCTTCCGTTCCCCCAAATTTAAATGACGAATATGTAAAACCCATACCAGCAGGTTCAATCTAACCGCCAAGAAAGGTAAATTATGTATAACATGATGAACATGGGTTTAAATCCTTGAAGAAATAAGGGAGGATTCCCTGAAATGCACTTGCCAATCCTTCACATGTCATCAAAGACCGTTTTTTCAAGCACGATGTAATGTCTCATGATATAATGGAACAGTTCTCAGTGTTCCCTATTAGTCACACTGATTATTATAGTTGGCACAGGGTCCTCTCTATGTTCATTCCTCAGAGGTATGTTTGGTCTCCGATTCCCACTCATTCCACTATAAAATCCCCTAGTTCTAAAAGGGTCCCCTTCTGCCTCAGCTTCACCTGCAAATAACAGAAGGGGAACGTGCAAGACCCTCGTCCTGCAAATTCACACACGCACATGCAGAGGGACAGTCCCACTGAAGTCCTCAGTGGTTTACCCCCACATGCACGTAAATATACACAGCACTATGGCCTACAAGTACAATAAGCACAAGAGATTTTGAGGGAATAAATGCCTCTCTGCTTGCCTTGGTCACCTAAAAAAGCTCTGCTTTGCAGATAGCAATTGTCATCCATGTTCACACATCTTTGGGGCAACAGAGCAAGGAAGACACATCTCTTTTGACCACAGAGGCCAAGGCTGGCAGAGGCATTGGGAGATGCTTGTGCAAGGGGCCAGTGCACAGTAGGGAAAAGACGTCTGTCTGCCTTCCAACTTCCCCGTGGACACTGCAAAGGCCTTTGCCACCCGCTCCCAGACCTTCAGGCTGATGGTGTGTGTGAGCATTACAAGGCCCTGCTCTCTTGCTCCCTCACCTGCCACCTGCCCCAGCCCCAGTGGGCACAAGCCCCACTCCCACCCAGGCCAAACAGGCCGAGGAAGAACCCAGAGAGGCCCTGGACAGCTAGGCTCAGCTTAGCTCGGCTTAGCACAGCTCGGCTCAGCTCAGCTCGTCCTGGGTCATTACAGGTCAGCGCGGCTCGGCTCGACTCGGCTCAGCACGGCTCCGCTCAGCTGGGCTCAGTACAGCTTGGCTTGGCACGGCTCGGCTCAGCTCAGCTCAGCTCAGAATGACTCGACACAGCACGGCATGGTACAGCATGGATCAGCTCAGCACAGCACAGCACAGAATGGCATGGGTCGCCTCGGCTTGGCTCGGCTCAGCTTGGCTCAGCTCAGCACGATTTGGTTCGACTTAGCACAACTTGGCTCAGCACGGTTCCGCTCAGCTGGGCTCAGTACAGCTTGGCTTGGCTCAGCTCAGCATAATTTAGCACAGCTTTGTACAGCTTGGCTCGGCACGGCTCAGCACAGCTTGGCATGGCTCAGCACGGCTTGGCTTGGCTCAGCTCAGCAGGGTTCCACTTGACACGGCACAGCTCGGCTCCGCTCGGCATGGCACGGTACGGCATGGCATGGCTCGGCACAGCTCTGCTCGGCTTCGCTCAGCTCAGCATACTTCAGCTCGGCTTAGAACGACTTGGCTCGGCATGGCTCAGCTCGGCACAGTTCGGGTCGGCACAGCTCAGCTTGGCACAGCTTGACTTAGCCCGGCTCTGCTCGGCTCAGCTCAGCACGGCTCTGCTCACTGGGCTCAGTACAGCTTGGCTCGGCTCACCTTGGCTCAGCTCACCATAATTCAGCATGGTTTAGCATGACTTGGCTCAGCACAGCATGGCTCTGCACGGCACGACTCGGCTCAGCTCAACATGGCTTGGCACAGATCAGATTGGCTCAGCACGGCTCAGCTCGGGACGGCTCGTTCTGGCACGGCAGGACTCAGCTTGGATCCGCAAGGCACAGCGCGGCACAGGTCAGCACGGCATGGCACGGCTCGGCACGGCATGGCACGGCATGGCACGGCTTGGCATGGCAGGGCACAGCTCTGCTCAGCTCGGCATGGCTCGGCTCAGCATGACTTGGTTTGGCACAGCTTGGCATGGCTTGGCTCGGCTCAGCTCGGCACGGCATGGGACGGCACGGCACAGTTCAGCACGGCTCAGGTCAGCACAAATTGGCTTGGCACGGCTAAGCTCAGCACAGCAAGTCACGGCACAGCTCGGCATGGCTTGGCTTGGCACAGTTTGGTTCAGCATGGCATGGTACGCTCGGCAGTGCTCAGCTTGGCACCTCACAGCTCAGCTCGACACGGCTTGGCTTCGCTAGTCACAGCTCAGTTTGGCATGGCACTACACAACTCAGTATGTCTCGCCTCTGCACGGATTGGCTCAGCATGGCTCAGCAGAGCACAGCACAGCTTGGCTGGCTCGGCACAGCACGATTTGGTTTGGCATGGCTTGGTAAGGCTTGGCATGGCACGGCACAGTATGGCACAGCTCAGCAAGGCTTGCCATGGCTTGGCTTAGCACAGCTCATTATGGCATGAAACAGCTTGGTACGGCTTGGCACGCCACAGCTCGGCACGGCACAGCATGGCTTTGCTGGCTCAGCACGGCACGGCTCAGCAGAGTTCGGTTCAGTACGGCTCGGCTCGGCTCAGCATAATTCTGCATGGCTTAGCACAACTTGGCTTGGCATGGTTTGGTAGGGCTCGGTTGGGTACGGCATGGCACAGCATGGTATGGCTTGGCACGGCTCGGCTTGGCACTGCTCCGCTCAACAGGGCTCGTTAGGGCACGGCATGACTCAGCTCAGCTCAGTACGGCTTAGCTCGGTATGGCACAACTTGGTTTGGCATGGATCAGCTCGGCACGGCTCGGCAGGGCACGGCACAACTCAGCATGGCTCAGCTTGGCTTGGCTTAGCTTGGCACAGCTCGGCACAGCTCAGCTTGGCATGG
Organism: Phalacrocorax carbo; assembly: GCF_963921805.1. Lineage (NCBI taxonomy): Eukaryota > Metazoa > Chordata > Aves > Suliformes > Phalacrocoracidae > Phalacrocorax > Phalacrocorax carbo. The sequence continues at coordinate 129,935,744 of NC_087514.1, read as the reverse complement.
CACAGGCCAGCTCAGCACGGCTTAGCTCGGCTCAGCTCGTTCTGGCATGGCACGGCTCAGCTTGACACAGCACGGCACAATTTGGTACAACTCGGCACGGCATGGCATGGCATGGCTTGGCACAACATGGCTTAGCTCGGTATGGCACAACACAGGTCGGCACGGCATGGCATGGCTCAGCTTGGCACGGCTAGGCAGGGCACGGCACAACTCAGCACAGCTAAGCTTGGCTCGGCTTACTCGGCATGGCTTGGCACGGCTCAGCTCGGCATGGCAGGGCACAGCTCAGCACTGCTCGGCACGGCTCGGCATGGGTCGGCACGGCACGAATGGTTCACACAGCAGAGCTTGCACTGCACGGCACAGCTCGGCATGGCACGGCTTGGCATGGCTTGGTTCAGCATGGCACAGTATGACTCGGTACGGCTTGGCCCAGCACGACACAGCTCTGCTGGCTTGGTATGCCACGGCTCGGCATGCTTGTCATGGATCGGCACAGTACGGCATGGAACGGCTCCTTCAGATCAGCTCAGCAATGCAAAGCTCGGCATGGCTCGACTCGGCTTAGCACGACACGGCACAGGTCGGCTCAGCATTGCACAGCTCAGCACAGCACAAAAAGGCTCGGCTGACTTGGCACAGGTCGGCTTGACTCAGCATAAATCGGCACGGCTCAGCTCGGCACAGCTTATTCTGGCTTGTCACGGCTCAGCTTGGCTCGGCACGGCATGGCCAGCTCAGCCTGGCACAGATCTGCTCAGAACGGCATGGCTCAGCTGGCATGGCACGGCACCGCTTGGTTCGGCACAGCTTGGCATGGGTCGGCATGGAATGGCTCAGTACAGTACAGCACAGCTCCGCATGCCTTGCCTCAGCTCAGCTCGGCTCAGCACGGCATGAAACCACTCAGCATGGAACGGCTCGGCACAGCAGAGCATGGCAATGCACGGGACGGCATGGCTTGGCACAGCTCGGGTCAGCATGGCATGGTACGACTCGGTATAGCTCAACTCAGCTTGGTTCGGCACAGCTCGGCTCAGCTCGGCCCTTCATGGCTCGGCTGGCATAGAATGGCACGGCTTGGTTCGGCTTGGTAATGCTTGGCTTGGCACGGCTTGGCTTGGCTCAGCATAATTCGGCACAGCTTAGCATGACTTGGCTTGGCACAGCTTGGTACAGCACGGCTTGGCTGGCATGGCATGGCTTGGTAAGTCTCGGCTCAGCACGGCATGGTACGGCTCAGCACGGCTTCTCACAGCTTGGCTTGGCATGGCTCAGCTTGGTATGGCTCCTTACGGTACAGCATGACTCGGCTTGGCTTGGCACGGCTCGGCATGGCTCGGCATGGCTCAGCTCGGCTTGGCACAACTCGGCTCGGCATGGCACGGCATGGAACTGCTCAGCACGGCTTGGCTTGGCACAGCTCTACTCAGCACAGCACGGCACAGCTCGGCTGGCACGGCATGGCACAGCACAACTTGGGTCGGCACAGCATGGTAAGGCTCAGCTCAGCACAGCACGGCACAGCTTGGCACGGCTCAGCACTGTACGGCATGGGTGGGCACGGCATGGCTCGGCATGGCTCAGCATGGCTCAGCACAGCGCAGCTCGGGTCAGCACGGCTCAGCTCGGCACAGCTCATTCTGGCATAGCACAGCTTGGCTTGGCTCGGCACGGCATGGCATGGTATGGCACGGCTCAGCACGGCTTGCCATTGCTTGGCTTAGCACAGCTCATTACGGCATGAAACTGCTTGGTACAGCTTGGAACGCCACAGCCCGGCACGGCACAGCATGGCTTTGCTGGCTTGGCATGGCACAGCTCAGCAGAGTTCGGTTCAGTACGGCTCAGCTCGGCTCAGCATAATTCGGCACGGCTTAGCACGACTTGGCTCAGCATGGTTTGATAGGGCTGAGTTGGGTATGGCATGGCACAGCATGGTACGGCTTGGCACGACTTGGCTCGGCACGGCTTGGCTCGGTACGGCAGGACTTGGTTCAGCACAGCTTAGTTAGGCACGGCTCGGCAGGGCACAGCACAACTCAGGACGGCTCGGCTTGCCTCGGCACAGCTTGGCTCGGTTTGGCACAGCTCAGCTCCGCACAGCTCATTCTGGCATCGTACGGCTCGGCACAGCACGGCACGGCACTGTTCGGCACAATTCTGCTCGGCACAGCACGGCTCGGCTCAGCACAGCACGACTTGGTTCAGCAGGGCTTGATAAGACTCAGCTCAGCACAGCATGGCACGGTATGTCAAGGCTCGGGATGGCTTGACACGGCTTGGCTTGGCACGGTTCATTATGGCAAGGAATGGCTCGGTGCAGCACGGCTCGGCACGGCTCGGGTCGGCACGGCTCAGCTTGACTCAGCATAATTTGGCACAGCTTAGCATGACTTGGCTTGGCACAGCTTGGTACGGCACAGCTCGGCTGGTACAGCACAGCATGGTACAGCTCGGCATGGCTTGGCACAGCTTGGCTTGGCATGGCTCGGCTTGGCATGGCTAGGCTCGAATCGGCATGGCTCGGATCGGCTTGGCTCGGCACGGCTCGGTACAGCATAGCTCGGCACGGCACGGCTTCGCATGGCTCTTATCGGATTGGCATGGCACAGCATGGGTCAGCACGGTACGGCACAGCATGGCTTGGCACGGCTCAGCACGGCTCGGCACAGCTCGGATCGGCACAGCACAGCATGGCTCGGCTACCACGGCACGGCACGACTTGGTTCGGCACGGCTTGGTAAGGCTCAGCTCAGCACAGTATGGCACGGTATGGCACGGCTCGGCACGGCTTGACATGCTTCTCTTGGCACGGCTCGTTATAGCAAGGAACAGCTCAGCACGGCTCGGCACGGCTCGGGTCAGCATGGCTCGGCTTAACTCAGCATAATTTGGCATGGCATAGCATGACTTGGCTTGGCACAGCTTCGTACAGCACCGGTCAGCTGGCACAGCACCACATGACTTGGTTCAGCACAGCTTGGTAAGGCTGGCTCGGCATGGCTCAGCACAGCTCAGCTTGGCACAGCTTGTTCTGGCATGGCACGGCTTGGCTTGTCTCAACACGGCACGACACGGTTCGGCACAACTCGGCTCGGCACGGCACAGCACGGCTTGGCTCGGTACAGCATGGCTTGGCTCAGCACAGCACAACACAGGTTGGCACGCCATGGCTCGGCTCAGCTCAGCTCGGCACGACTCAGCTTGGCATGGCTCAGCAGGGCACAGCATAACTCAGCACGGCTCGGCTTGGCTCAGCTTGGCTCTGCACGGCTCGACATAGTTCATTCTGGCATGGTACGGCTCGGCTTGGCTCGGCACGGCATGGCACGGTTCCGCCCAATTTGGATCGGCACGGCACAGCTCGGCTCAGTGCGGCTCGGTGCAGCACAGCACAGCACAGTAAGGCTCAGCTGGCACAGCACGACTTGGTTCAGCACGGCTTGGTAAGGCTCAGCTCAGCACATCACGGCACGATATGGCACGGGTCAGCATGGCTTGACACGGCTTGGCTTGGTACGGCTCGTTACAGCAAGGAACGGCTCAGCTTGACTCAGCATAATTCGGCAGGGCTTAGCATGATTTGGCTTGGCACAGCATAATTCGGCACGGCTCGGCTGGCACAGCACGGCACAACTTGGTTTGGCATAGTACGGCTCAGCACGGCTTGGCACAGCTTGGCTTGGCATGGCTCGTCTTGGCATGGCTCGTTAGGGTACGGCATGACTCGGCTCGTCTTGGCACGGCTCAGCATGGCTCAGCTCAGATCGGCATGGCTGGAATTGGCTTGGCTCAGCTCGGCTCGGTACGGCACGGCTTGGCACGGCACAGCTTGGCATAGCTCAGATCGGATCGGCATGGCACAGCATGGGTCAGCACAGTACAGCACAGAACGGCACGGCATGGCGTGGGTCAGCACGGCACAGCAAAGCTCGGCACAGCTCAGCTCGGCACAGCTCGTTCTGGCATGGCATGGCTCGGCTTGGCTGGCACGACATGACACGGCATGGTTCAATATGGCTTGGCATGGCTCAGCTCGGCTCGGCATGGCACAGTACGGCACAGAATGGCTCAGCACGGGTCAGCATGGCTCAGCTCGGCACAGCTCGTTCTGACGTGGCACAGCTCAGCTTGGCTTGGCACGACACGACACGGCACAGTTCCGCACGGCTCGGCTCAGCTCGGCACGGTTTGGCTCGGCTTGACTCGGCTCGACTCGGCTCGACTCGGCTCGGTACAGCATGGCTTGGCTCGGCATGGTACGGCTTGGCATGTCTCAGCTCGGCTTGGCATGGCTTGCCATGGGTCGGCACAGTACGGCACAGAATGGCTCGGCACGGCTCAGCTTGGCACAGCTCATTCTGGCATGGCACAGCTCGGCTTGGCTCAGCACGGCTCGGCATGGCTCAATTTGGCACAACTCGGCTTGTCACGACTCAGCTTGGTATGGCTCGACAGGGCACAGCACAACCCAGCACGGCTCGGCTTGTCTTGGCTTGGCACGGCTCGGCACAGCTCAGCACGGCTCAGCTCGGCACAGCTCGTTCTGGCATGGCATTGCTTGGCTTGGCTCAGCACAGTACAGCTGGGTACGGCTCGGCTTGGCACGGCTCAGTTCGGCTTGGCCAGCTTGGCTCAGCACATCACGGCTCGTTATGGCACGGCACGGCTTGGTTTGGCTCAGCTTAGCATAATTCGGCATGGCTTAGCTCAGCACGGCACGGCATGGCTCAGCCTGACACAGATCTGCTCGGCACGGCATGGTTTGGCTGTCATGGCATGGCACGGCACCACTTGGTTCGGCTTGGCATGGGTCGGCATGGAATGGCTCAGTACGGTACGGCACAGCTCCGCATGCCTTGGCTCAGCTCAGCTCAGCTCGGCTCGGCTCGGCACGGCACGGAACTGCTCAGCATGGAACGGCTCGGCACAGCAGAGCATGGCAATGCACGGGACGGCATGGCTTGGCACAGCTCGGGTCAGCATGGCATGATACGATTCGGTATAGCTCGGCTCAGCTTGGTTCGGCACGGCTTCGCTCGGATCAGCCCTTCATGGCTCGGCTGGCATGGAACGGCACGACTTGGTTCAGCTTGGTAATGCTTGGCTTGGCACAGCTTAGTATGACTTGGCTTGGCACAGCTTGGTACAGCACGGCTCGGCTGGCACGGCACAGCGTGTCTTGGTTTGGCACGGCTTGGTAAGTCTCGGCTCAGCACGGCATGGTACGGCTCAGCACAGCTTGGCTTTGCATGGCTTGGCTTGGTATGGCTTATTAAGGTACGGCATGACTCGGCTTGACTTGGCATGGCTCAGCATGGCTCGGCATGTCTCAGTACGAGTCGGCACGGCTCGGCATGGCTTGGCTCGGCGCGGCACAACACAGGTCGGCACGGCATGGCACAGCACGGCTCGGCTTGGCACAACTCAGCTTGGCACGGCTAGGCGGGGCATGGCACAACTCAGCATGGCTCAGCTTGGTACATCACGGCTTGGCACGGCTCAGCACAGCTCAGCTTGGCACAGGTCAGCTCAGCATGGCACAGTTCGGCTTGGCTCGGCACGGCACGGCATGGCATGGCTCGGCTCGGTACGGTTTGGCTCAGCGCGGCTCTGCTCGGCACAGCACGGCACGGCTCAGCTATCATGACATGGCACGGCACGGCTTGGCTCAGCACAGCATGGTAAGGCTCAGCTCAGCACAGCATGGCATGGCATGGCTCGGCATGGCTTGGCACGGCACAGCTCGGGTCAGCACAGCTCGGCTCGGTATGGCACAACTTGGTTCTGTACAGATCAGTTCAGCATGGCACAGCACGTCTTGGCACAGCTCAGCACGGCTCAGCTCGGCACAGCTCATTCTGGCATAGCACAGCTCGGGTTGGCTCGGCTCGGCTCGGCACGGCTTGGCTCAGGGCGGCTCGGCTCAGCACAGCACGGCACAGCTCGGCTGGCACGCCACAGTATGGCACGGCTCAGCTCGGCTTGGCTCAGTTTAGCATAATTCGGCACAGCTTAGCACGACTTGGCTCAGCTCGGCTCAGCACAGCTCCTCTCGTCTGGGCTCAGAACACCTTGGCTCAGCTCGGCTCAGCATGGCTCCACTCAGCTGGGCTCAGTACAGCTTGGCTCAGCACGGCTCAGCACAGCACGGTACGGCTCGGCAGGGCTCGGCTCAGCAAGGCACGGCTCGGCTCAGCAAGGCACGGCTTGGATCGGATCAGCACAGCACGGCTCACTCAGCATGGCTCAGCTGGTTCGGCACGGCACAGCTCAGCTCAGCTTGGCACAGCTTGGCTCGGCTCGGCACAGTTCAGCTCAGCTTGGTACGGCACAACTAGGCTCAGCACGGCTCAGCACGGCTTGGCAAGGCACAGCACGACTCGGCTCGGCGCAGCTTGGCTCAGCACGGCTTGGCTCAGCATGGTTCCACTCGGCTGTGCTCAGTACAGCTTGGCTCGGCTCGGCTTAGTTCAGCATGATTCGACTCAGGATAGCACGAATTGGCTCAGCACAGCATGGCTTGGCTCAGTATGGCTCAGCTCGGCTCCGCTCGGCTGGGCTCAGTACAGCTTGGCTCTGCTTGGCTTGGCTCAGCTCAGCATAATTTGGTACAGCTTAGCACAACTTGCATCGGCACAGCTTGGCGTGGCTCGGCACGGCTCGGTATGGCACGACTCGGCACGGCACAGCTCGGTACAACTCAGCACGGCTCGGCTTGGCACGACAGGGCTCGGTTCAGCACGGCACGACTCGGCATGGCACAGCATGGCTCGGCACGAGCCAGCACAGCTCGGCACAGCATGGCATGGCACAGCTTGGCTCGGCACAGCACGGCTGGGCTCGGCACGGCTCGGCTCCGCTCAGCACGGCACGGCACGGCACGGCTCGGCTCAGGTCGGCTCGGCTCCGCTCGGCTCGGCACGGCACGGCACGGCTCGGCTCAGCTCGGCACGGCTCGGCACGGCTCCGCTCGGCTCGGCTCGGCTCGGTACGGCTTGGCACGGCACGGCACGGCACGGCTCGGCCCGGCCCGGCCCCGCCCAGCCCCGCCCGGCCCGGCTCGGTCGGCACGGCACCGGCACCGCTCGGATCGGCGCGTTCCCGGTCCGGCCGTGCCCCCCTGTGGCGCGACCGGGAAGCTCAGGCGGCGGCCGCCGCTCGGCCCCCGGCTGCGGGGCCGGCGCTGGGGCCGGCTCCGGGGCGGGAGTCCGGTGTGCCCGGCTCGGCAGTCCCGGACCAGCGGGGGGTGCTGGCTGGTGCCGGCGTCGGCCCTCGCTGCCGGTCGCTGTTGCCTTTTTTCCTGCCTGGCCTAACACAGGTGGCTACAGGGCGAACTGTCTCCGTATAAATTAACTCATCAAACCCCAGCGAAGTTATAACTACCAGAAAAAGGTCTGGAATTGTTTCCTGCCCGCGTCAGCCAGCGCCGTGGCTGCTCAGTCACTAGGTCTCACATAAGGAAGACGCAGTGCAATGCTTTTTTGGCATGAACAGGGAACAGCGGTCATCAGTTTGGTGGCAACCCCAGAGTACACCAGGTTATCAGCAACGGGGAAATGCTACCCCGGTTCATGTAATGGCTGTTCTTTATCAGTGTCACTCTTTAATCTGGGGGAGGGCACTGAAAAACACCATGGGTTCAACGGGCTGGCATCTCCCTCTTTCTGCAGTGCTACCTAAGGAGGAGGGAAGGGGATTGCACTTGTGGTTTCTTCCCTTTCCTTGGTCAGAGCCAACAATTTCCACTGTCCTCTCATGTACCTTCCTACGCACCTGAAACTGCCACCCACTTCTGTTTTTCAGCAAGAAACCTACTACGAAGATGCAGCTGTAGGAACGTGAATTAAGAATTCCAGCCAAAGAATTAAAACAAGGGAATTAAAAGAGTTGTCATCGTAAGCAGAATCCTTGCACTTTATATATATCTCAGCTGCTTTCTCTTTGGCCTGGGCTATTTCTGTTATCAACTTCAACTGCTGTAGAAATGACAAATTGAAAATTTGACAAGAAAATGCTCAGCTGGAGTAAAGCACCAGAGCTTATAAAGAGCATACACAGCCATGTGCTGTGAATAATGCATCTCTGTCGTCTGTACAGCAAGGGCAGCCTTCAGCTTTCTGAAGCTTTTCCTGTTAAAATGCTAATCCTGAAAGAAATTAAAGGAGCAGCATGGAGCTCTCTATAGAGGGGACAGCACAGCCTGCAGAGGGAACCTGTACATTGGGCATAAACGGCAGGGGTTTGGTAGCAGGGGATGACCAGTGTGCAGGGGCGCCATGAAGTCCGAGCAGTGTGGACGGACACCGTGGAGAGTCAAGTGCCAAGCACAGCCATCTCTGAAGCATGTGAAATCACTCCGTTACCTGCCAAAACTTCTGCCTGTCTGAGGAGCACATAGTGCCCTGACTCAGACATATTTAAGACAGCAAGTAGCAGCCTTCAGGGAGGAGTGATGCTCTTGGAGACGTGTTGCTGGAGATGCTGGGGAGGAGGCAGCTGGAGAGAGAGGGGCTCTTGGCTGGAGGTGCTCCCTGCCATAGAGGGGAACACCTCTGAGGGACCATGGCCTGTTGGCAACCCACACTGGGGTAGGGACAACCTTGAGGGACTACAGCCAAGGGTGACCCAAGCAAGAAACGAAGAGGAGCAGAGGAAAACCAGCAAGAAGCATGCAGAAGCCAAAAGAAACCAATACACCCAGCCAGCATGGCAGACAGAAATCAGTTGCCTCACCGAAAGGATTGGGACAGGCTGAGTGTAACCTGCCTGGGATATCAGAGAAGCTGCGATGAGGCAGGGCTAGGAGAGGTGTTTGACCTAAGATGAGCATTAGGAAGGGAGGAAAGCTGTTTACATACTTTACAGTGTTTAACTGTTGGTGTTTTGTTTTTCTCAGTACTCTAATCAGTAACCAGACATTTATGTTATATGGCAATAAATAATAAAGTAAAAATACCACAAATTGAGGCTATTTTGCCCATGACACCCTGAGCACATTACGTGGCTGACATGCGTAAGGAGGCCATAACCCCTTATTACCCATTCACACTGTAAATCTACCCCAATACAACATACTCTGCACTCACCATCTTGAAAAATACATTATTCATTCCAAAAGTTACTTATGCATTTCCACTGGTATAATTCATCTTTGGACCTATATCTTATGGGAATCTGGCAAATTATCATGTAGGTTATTGATGCTTGAGATGTCAATGGAAAGAGCAGAAACTGAGAAGAAATCCAAATCTTTTGGTCGCATGGGACTTCTCAAAGAAGCCAGATAGGTTTTGTATAAAAATACTTGTAAGCTTTCAGGCCACGTGCAAAGATTTCAGTCTAAAGGAGTGCTCATGCATTTTAGGTAAAACCACTAAAACAAGGGGTTTAGAATGTAAGAGAAATCTCAAATATCTGAATAAAATTCTGAGTTGCACACATTTTACAGTTAAACATTCTAAGTAAATAGGAGGGGAAAATATTATTATTCACCAGCAAATTGGTTTTCTCCATTTTGCTGTGTGTTCCAGCAACTCCCTTTTATTGAAGGGATCCTTAACAACATGGCACAGCTCTCCTTCTTAATGCCATTGTTTAGAATGAATGTCTGAAGCAGACAACCCAAACAAATAAAGCAGCCCTTTGAATCATGCTACGGAAAGTGGGTTTTGCTGGAAACTATTCCTAAAAGGAGTTGTTAGGTTAAAACCAAAGCTGAAACCCTCCCTCTTCATACTGATGCTCCAATATGGTACAAAAGCTACCTGTGCACGTGCTGGCTTTTATGCCTGAGCCTAACTTTTAGTACCGTGGGACTATTTGTGGTAGTGCAGATAAGCACAAGCATGAGTGTTTGCAGAAACCAACCTTATCTCCAGCCCGTATTAGCAGGACTCAGCGTACTCGAGCAGACACATACTGCTTTCTCTCAGGACCCACAGGGCGAATAGCCTCCAAGTTTCAGATCTCCTTTTCCACTCTAACTTTAAAGTTAAAACTTCAAAAGTCTGCAGTAAGAACCTTCAGGGATTAATGTAATTCATTCTTTCCTGTCCAAGTTTTACATTGTGAGCTTATTACGTTGCTCACCGCAACTGCAAGCTCTTGGCCAGGGACAACTGTTTCAGTTTATTTTAACAGGGTGTTTACCTTATTAAAGTAATAACAAAGAAGGATGATTGCATTAATTACTACATCAAACTAGCTGCCATGGCACTCCCCCGCCAACCCTCAAATCAATTAGTTGCATCTGTAAGTCGAGTGATTGAAGGGGTTTTTATTATTATTCCTTTTCCCCTCTTTTTTTTTTTTTTTTAAATCCATTTTGCCATTAATAGTGTCTCTTTGAGTGAAAGCTATTGTTCTTCACTGAGAGGATGGGAAGATTTAGATGGTCTCCTAACATGTGGTAAGAGGTTCGAGGCTTGATTCATGGTTACTCAGAACCTTCTGACATGATATATACCCCACAAAGTGATTTTAAAATGCTACTATTTTCAACTGATAGCAATTTAAACTTGCCTTCCCCTAGTGTAATTGGTTACAGGGGTGCCAAAAAGCGGTAAACCTTTAGGGTTGTCATATCTCTGTGAACAAGTGGCATTATTGGTGTCACGCTAACATAAATCCAGCATTAAGAACATCACCAAAAATAGCTACATTTCTTGTTTTTATGTTTAGATCTAGTTTCCTAAGGAAACTATGGTTATGCACTGTAGGCAGGGGAGTGAGCACACATCTTTATGTCTGTCCTAATAACTTTTGAATCCATCAGGTGATTTCAAAAAGTCGGATGAGCAGCAGCCACACAGCTCCAACCAGTCTTGTGAAAGGAAAGGGCTGGATAAAGGAGAGGGAATGCTTGCCCCACCAGCAAGGGAGAAGGCAAAGATGTGAGCACAGTCCTCCCCATCCACACACAAGACACAAAGCCGTGGTTCCACCACTTCCCAGCCAGCACAGACTGAGTGTGTAGTCTGGTAGGTTTGGAGACACCGACTCGTTGCCTCCCCACACACAGATGGTTGCAGATGAGCACCCAGTGTGTTTCTTTGCTCCCGAGAATCTGAAGGAATATACGCAATCAGGATTTTTTAGGAGCAGGAGTTAATTTTTACAGCAGAGAGGGAGGGAGCGCCTCTTCATTGGAAGCTGCCTACAGAGACGGCAGCAGGCATAGCGCAGCCTCCTGCATCTCTGATGGGGATAAGCAGCAACTCCCTGGGCATTTTTAGCAGTACCCTACAGCTGCCAGTTGCAGCTATAAGGTAGAAGAATGACAATGGAGCTGGATGCTGCTTCCCAGTTCTAATTTTATCCAAACCAGATCATGAGCTGTTCAAAAAAAAAAAAGCCTTGGGGCTGCTCTAAGCTAAACCAGCTGTTTATCAAGAGCTCGCAAGGGCAGGGGATAGCAATACTATTCTTGTCATCTCCTGTCTTCAGCATTCTGCCTGCCACCAGCTGCAGAAGCCACTGGGGCTAAAGATTTCCCAACAATGTAATGAATTGCATGGTGGGAAGATCCATCTCGTTCCAGTCCCATTGTTCTAACAGTACAAAATGTCTCAATGCAGCAGAGACTTTGGTTCTTTGCATCTCTCCCAGCTTCTAAGAGGTTTCAGCAAGAAAATGTGTTCCTTGTCCCATCAAGACACCTGGGGCACGGCAACCCTGGATGTACATACAGACTGGGGAACAAGAGGCTGGAGAGCAGGTTTCTAGGGGTTTTGGTCGACTGTGAGTTGAACATGAGCCAACAGTGTGCCCTGGCAGCCAAGAGGGCCAACCAAGTCCTGGGGTGCATCAAGCACTGTATTGCAGCTGGTCAGGGGAGGTGATTGTCCCGCTCTGCTCTGCACTTGTGTGGCCTCACCTCGAGTACTGTGTGCGGTTTGGGGTGTGACATTATATTAAGGATATAAAGCTGCTAGAGAGCATCCATAGAGGGCCACAAAGTTGGTGAAGGGCTTAGAGGAGAAGCTGTATGAGGAGTGGCTGAAGTCACTTGATTTATTCAGCCCGGAGAAGAGGGAGACTGAGGGGAGACCTCATCATGGTCTGCAGCTTCCTCACAAGGGGAAGAGGAGGGGCAGGCACTGATCTCTTCTCTCTGGTGACCAATGATAGGATCCGAGGGAATGGCAGGAAGATGTGCCGGGGAGATTTAGGCTGGATATTAGGAAAAGGTTCTTTGCCCAGAGGGTGGTGGAGCACTGGAACAGGCTCTCCAGGGATGCAGTCATGGCACCAAGCCTGACAGTATTCAAGAAGCATTTGGACAACGCCCTCAGAGACACTGTATGAATTTTGGGGTTGTCCTGTGCAGGGACAGGAGTTGGACTCAATGATCCTTGCAGGTCCCTCCCAGCTGAGGACATTCTATGATTCTATGATTTTCTTGAGAGTACATAATCACAGTCAGAGACATTCAAATGGATTTTTTTGGGGGAAAAAACAGTGTTGCAGATTGGACACGTCAACATAGGTTGCTTCAGGTGGGAACAGGGGGAAATACAAGAGAGACATCTCCCTGTGCCATAGGGGAGGTCCTCACAGCAAAATTACCAAGGCAGGGAACATCACTTTTTGATGTAAATAACAACGTCAGTGTCACCATTGCAGTCGATTAACAGGACTAGGAATATCCCTCGTATCTCTGCATTAAATTCTGCTAGTGGATGCTCCATTTGGCTTCCATTTCCCTCAGCTGGGCCTCACGTATGCATCTAAGAGTAGCATTTGGCGCAGAAAGAGGAATCGGCACTTCTGTTGTAAGCAGAAGCATTTGGTACACCTCATGTGGGATTTCATTCCTGGGCGGAAAAGTCTGGGGAGATCAACAGGGTTCCTTTGTTGCCCAGTGATTTAAGGTGTGTTGATTTGCATGACTTCATCTTCCACCTTCCAACACTCATGAGGCTTTACTGAACGAACTGAAAGGAAAGAGAGGCAGCAGAGGAGTGGGAGAATGGGACCATCCCACATGGATCATTCATGTGTGCTCGTACATACAACATTAGAGAAGGAAAAGAAAGAGCCCACCCACCATCACTGCACCCTGGTGCTTATGGTATTACGCCATGCAAGTAATAGAGGGTATGTTTGTATTTAAAAGAGTGTTTCAAAGCCAAGTGTGGTAAAGAAAATACCTAGCATGATAATAAATCACTTAAGATGCTTGCAATCTTACAAAACAGGGATTGTTGAGAATTTTCATGTTTCACTCCACATTTTCTTTCAAAGGGATGGGAGAAGAGAAAGTTTTCAATTTGTCTTGCAGACATGTAATTTTCATGTTTGTGTTATGTCTTTAATTATGTCATTGAGAAGGACTCCACAGAATTTGCTTCCATTGCCATACCTTCTGAAATGAAGAATTATATTCCATGCTAGTTGTAATGAAAGGAGAATTTTCATCTTCATAAGAAAAAACATGTTCATGGCCAAGGCATTTAACTGGGACTCAGGGCACATAAGAACAATTCAAGTGCCAAAGCACAGGCACTTAATGCAATAGATGCAAAGTAGCCTTTGATGCCCTACAGTTCCAAGACACCTGCTTCAGGCTGGCAAGTGTGACGTAGGACTCCACAGCACATCTGCAGCCTCTGAAAAGGCAGGCGAAGGGCAGGCAGGGTGTCTAACATGGTACTGGTTACTATTGCTTAGGCACTGGAGTTGCTATGCACTATTGTCATAGATTCCTGCATATGTTTGAAATTATTCTGATTCTGGATTTGATGGGAAACACAAGAGAGAACGCATTCCTGTCTTACTTACTATATCCTACTCTGTCTCTAGCCATAAAGTAAGTTCTGGTATAGACTGGGGTCTCTTCTGTAGTACCATAACACTAAAAAGTAACAATTATCACAATGTTATTCTTGGTGATTCATCACAAATCCAAAGATTACGTATTTTAATGCAGGCAGGTAATCTCATACAACCTCAGATGATATTCACTTACTCAGATGATTTTTCCCCAGTACTGCATGGTACGTAACACTGATGATTAAGTGATCAACAGGTGTTTATTCAAAGGCTGCAAAAGCATAAGCCGTTGAAAGTATGAATGAACAGCAGATTGACCAAAGCAAAGGCTGAAATTGAGCTGGGATGTATTTGATGACATTATCATGCACTCTGAGAAGATCAATGTACTGAAAAGCTTATGAAAGAATATTGAGACAGGGAAAGACAGAGGCAACAGAAGCTGCTGGCAGGGCAGGTATTAGAGTGATGGTGGTTAGAGAGAATAGAAGTAGTTGTAAACTAAGAGAGGAAATAGCATCCCCTGTGAAGAAGTAGATAGCAAGTAGACTGGACAGAGTATGTTTATGTTGTAGTGACTCTAGAGTAGACATAGATGAGCAAGAGATGCATAGAAATGTTGCCATAGTGTTTATTGGACAACTTCTGTCTTACCAACAAGATGAAGATTCATTAGGATCTAGCTGCATGTGTGAAATCCAGATCAAAGTCAGGGAAGTAAAGGATGCTTAAGGCATAAAGATAAATTTGGGAGTATTGGCTTCATCTAAGTTACCTTATGAAACCAGTGTGTTCCAGTTGACAACAGTCATTCACCTTCACTGTGATCTGAGGAGAAAAGAGTCTCTGCACTTACAGTTGAGAATTCAGTGAAATCATTACTCCAGAATAACTGTCCTTAGTAGTAGTTACCCAAAATGAACTGAGTTGAAATAAGAATTGTAAAGAATAAGACAGTCTATGCATGGACTTACATCAAAACAACAATTCTGTAACAGATATCCTGGAGAAACCCAAGATTAAACAAACCTATGGCCTTACAAAGAAAAGAAAAAGAACTTTAAACAGAATCTGTTGGGGTACTACTTCAAAGGTTTCCCTCGGCTTCTTTGTTTTTGGCCTAGGATTTACATTTCAGCTAGAGCTTTACTGCTTCTGGAAGGTTGCAAAGAAGAGTACTCAATTTTAAAAAATCATGGAAATTAGAGCTCATTTGGCAGCCCAGTGTGGCGCTGTTCCCCATGGTCTCATTTGGAGGAGAACTGCCCAAAGGCCAAACTGTACCCGTGACTGGAAGCACACATACTTCTCACTATGTCAATAGAAATTCCATACACAGACCTAGGTAGTAAATTGAACTGCACATACTTACTGCAAAAATTGGTGGTAAGGAGAAACATAGAAGATTTTGCAGGAGCTTGTGCTTTGTAAGAATGATTGATATCATCATGCATAAAGTAGTGAATATTTAAATGGGCTGGGGAATCTCATCTGCTGATTACTTGATGTTAAAATATGTCATTTCAGAACTCAGAATACCCTTTCAAAGAATTTTCTAACTTTCTCACTCTCTCTGGAGTCATTAATTATACAGTTTTGAGAATCAGTCAAGGGACATACTCAGGTTTTTTTTCTCCAATAGGCAGAGAAATCCAGTTCAAAGTATTCTACCTGGTCTCTCAACAAATTAATAGACTGGCATGTGTGCTTCCTTGGCTAACACTTTTCACCTGTGACAACTGCAGGTAATTATTTTGCCCACGTGAAACTGATTCTGGGCATTCTCAATGAGAAAACCTTTCTTTCCAGGTTCAATAAAATTTGGTATACCTTTCACCCTTGGAACTCAGATCTTTCATTAAAAAGTTGTATGGCAGTAAGAGCTGACTCTTTGCATTTGAATATTGGTCTCCAAAGAGACAGCAATAGGGGGAGCAAGAGTGCCAATGTAATTCTTTAAAGATTAGGTAAGTTACATCCTGCCCAAACTTAAGGAGAAATGAATTTGTGACAGTTATTTTTATTATGACAGGGCTGCATGCAATGGTTGGAAAAAAGCAGCCATACCAAGAGACTATTTTTTTTAGGATAAAGGTTGGTGAAAAGTTGAGTAATTCTCCTATTTCAGGTACAGCAGGCTACAGATTGACCCTGAAATCTAAAGGCCAGCAGAACTTTGGCAAAACCCACTATTTTAAAACTACTGATTGTGGCCCAAACGTTTACAGAAAACCTGTCAGAGCAACATCTAATAAAATATCATGTTTTTCAGGTTACACCTTTGTGAAAATGTCTTCTCTTTCACATGCATCATAAAGAGAACATCAAAGAGAAAGGCACGGGTTCAAAACTGAAACCTCAGAGAGAGCTCTCTGGCTATTGTGGTTGTAACACACTCAGAAGACCATGTCAGTAATGCCTCCCTTCAAGTATCACACTTTTCAGACTGACACCACCACGTGTGTTGCTGTAGCTGATGCTGATGCCATACCTCATGTCCCAGTGTTTTCCTGTTTGGGTTCAGTTCTACTCTCTGAGCCGTACGGCTGTTTCAGCATCCCCCTGTAGACTAGTTCATGTACAATCAAAGACATGTTAGGGCTGGTGCAAAGGAGCACAGAAACAATGACTCCACTCAACTTTTGGTATGTTTTAAGCCATTAACATTGCCTATTCACTTGAATGATCTGAGAAGAAAAAAACAGTACACTAAGGAGACAGTATAGAAAAACTGGTGCAATCAAGGTATTCTGAGACTTGTTTGTAAAGCACTTTCAAATATTTAAAAGAAAGGTGTGGAGGTTGGGTTATTACTAGTAAAAATCCAAGTAACTTCTTGAAGTATTAATGAGGTGAATGCAAGAGTTACATCATTAGTCTTCTTAAAACTTTTCAGAATTGAATTCTACAAATCAGCAAACAATGAAATTACTCCATTGGTTATTGGGTGCGGTAATATTTACTTCACCACTACAAGTTGCTTTTATTAGGCATTGTTACATCAGCTAATCATTAGCAGGTCTGCCCTTAGGAAATTTTGTTTAGCAAACCAAAAATATATCTCTTTTTAATGTGAAACAGTTGACATGGAGGATTATGGATATTAGATGAGGATTTGGATTTCGAAAAGGGGAGCTGGAATGTGAGAGGCCCCAAAGCACGTATATTCCTGAGCCATCTGTTGTGCCAGCTACAGAAAAGCCAAAGAGGTCCAGGAACTGCCTAAGCTTGGGAGTGCTGCCACAAATACCAAGGGAAGAAGGACCCACAGGCAGGACCCTAACAGCCACAGACTTTAGGGCAGGGAGGAAAGAGGAGCATCTCAAACAAACTGAGGATCTAAACTGCATCCACTTTGCTTTTCAGACTCCAGCACTCCCACCACCCACTTGCTAGAAACAACTGCAGCCTTTAGAGCAATGAGTACTTCAGACACATTTCAGGGCAGTGTTGGAATTTGGATGCTGTGGAGTGCTCAATAAATTCATTTCCCCCATCTTTTATTGAGAGTCTCTGCTATTTTTTTTTTCTTGAAAGCCAGCCTCTCTCCCCCCCCCTAGAAAAATTCTAATACTGATGAAGACTGAGAGTAATTTAACTAACAAGAAATAGAAAAACCTCCAGCCCTTCATCCCGGGTAGAGAGGAAATCAACCCACTTTCCATAACTTTGTTAGAAACACCAGAGTTGTTTCTTTTCTTTTTGCATTAACCACTGGACTTTTTGCTCAGTTTTAAAATTCTTTAAAAGCTGGATTCTATCACAAGCTTTTGAAAAGCAGGTATTAATTTCTTGAAAGGTCAGAAAGTACTATAGGATCGATGGAGCATGAAAATGTAGAAAAGCAGGTATGCAAAATAAGTTTAAAAACATAGAAGCACTTGATGAAAACTTCTGCTACAGCAGAAAAATATAGTACTCACGCCCCAGTAAGTGGAAACATATAGGAAGTTGTTACTTCAAAACCCATGTTTTCCCTCACAAGACCCAGACACTTCCAAACACCACCGAGATTGCTCACAGGATCAAGTAGGAATTCATACAGTTTTCAGGATGGGAGCCCCTGGGTCAGAAGCTTCTCAGACATGGACTCAGGCCTTTACCAAAGGCAGGAAGACTGCATGCATCGTTATAGAAAAAAATGGTGCAAACTCTGCTTACCAGGTTCATGGTTTGTTTGGGTTTTTTTAAAGGAAAACCCCAGAAATTTAAGAAATTTGAATTATCACCCTGAAATATGAAGTTTGGTATCCCTATGAGACTTTCCATCTAGAAGATAATAGGATGTCCCACCAAAGTGCCTTCAGCGATACTAATGGCTCTGTCCACTTCTGCTTTGAGCCATTCCTACCAGCACCACATGAGAGTTCATATTATAAAAGGCTGCAAGCAAAAAGAGGAGTGCAATGCATCTTATCTGTATTCATTTCACATGGATGTAGAAGGCTAAGTAGGATGCAGGGTAGATGTAAATCTCTCGGCCCAGGAAGCAAAAAGACTTGTTCAGTCTTCCTGCCCACCACACGATGCCTCTCTACAAGCCCATGGAAAGATACCTCTTGAGGTGGTGGTCTTCTGGGGGGTAAAAATCAAATAATTTATAACCAAAGATCACTGAGTTGTTTAAACCACTGGAAAGAGGTGACAGTTTTCAATCACTGCTTAACCGAGATTTAGTCTTGAATCCTATTTGTGGGAAAAACATATACCTTCCTCAGCCATTCTGTGACTGACTTGCAGCTTCTGGATTTCTAGACTGGCATGTATAGCTTTGAAGAGGAGCTTTTCACTGTTCTTGTCACCTTTGACCCAAAAGCCAAGAAAATTAAATGTACAATGCTGGGGAGCCATGGGTTATCAACCTCAAAGACTCTCATCCACATACTGTCCATGTGGTACAGAGAGGCATAAATAGAGATTTCTCCCATTTCAAATTTGGGTGATGAAGAGTTTATTTCTCACTTGAGTGGAGAGTCATTATTTGTTTACCCAAAACCCACTTGTTTGTTTTGGTGTATGTTTACCATCATGTCACTAATGCCTCCCTTCCTGTCACACATGCCACCATAGCTCCTCTCTATTCCCAGCACCATATCCTCAATTTAGTCCCCAGAACAGCATGTAGTTGCAGCTCAGCTGGGCACCCAGACTTTCCAGGGTTGTCATTGTCATTGACTTCAGGGTGGTTGTGAAGTCGCCTCATACCTTTTACATGAGGTAAGTACATTGCATGATACCTCTGCTCCCTATGGACATTTTGTGTATGTTTCAAACTGTTGAAAAAGGACCTGATTTTCTTTAATTGGGCAAGCAAAGGAGGTGGGATTTTCAAAAGAAATTCCCCATCCCAATTAAATAACAAAAGTTGAAAAAGGATGAAGAAAACTACAACTGACTTCTATTAGGAGAGTAAGAAGAGTAAGATCTAATGTGTTTCCACAGTTTTATTTATAGTTAACTCAGTGTTTAGAGAAGTTAAATAAGGTGTCTAGATAAGATAATGCTCCATATGGCATCACAGAGATTCCATTATAAATGTCTTCAGTTTTACTGAACTACACTTCATTTAAACTCATTTGTATAAATAACACAAATGACTTAATTGCTTTCCATCAAGCAAAAGTTAGATAAATATTGCTGAAACACAACCTGACTTTTGGAGCTTTTATTTACACTGCCTTGACAGAAATTCACTCTTATAAACCAATGTTCTTCAGCACAGAGGCTGGATGTCTGAATATGTGTTTGATCATGAAGCTTCAAAGGCAACACAAGGAACAGAAATTCAGAAACAACTTTCATTTCACATTTAAAGAAACCATTGAATATGCTCTAATTATTCATATCACACCAAACCTTGACCAGATGCTCACTAGATCTCACCTGTGGTTCAGGATTAAGAGACTTGCTGTAAGAGACTGTAAGAAATACCCAAGAAATCTCAAGACAAGACACTTATTATCACAGCGGTACAGTTATAAAACAACATAGAACCATTGTAACAGTTCAGTGCCATAAAGGTATCCTGTATCTGAAGAGAAGTTTTGAATATATCAGATGTATACAGGATGTGTGGATATGAAGTATTCTATTAAGCTTTTCGCAAGTGTATAAAACAAATTCTAATTGTAGCAATTATATACTATTTCTTTGAAGAGTAACAATGGGATTCAACTAAAAATAACAGCAAATGATAACACAACCTCCCCCCAGGGCCCATCCAAACCATCTCACAGTTCCTGGTTATGACTGCTATCATAGAATTCATGAAGTTTTCTACATTTCAAAGAGCCAGCCCAAATAATCCCTCAGTTTTAGAATTACCTAAACCCTGGTGAATTCCACTTGTGAAATTCGCACATTGTGAATTCAGATTTCCCAAACTGAAACACTGTCACACTTGAAGAAAGTTAAAACCAAAAACTTGATTTGGTGGCCCAAGAGTTGGTGCGGTTCCTGTGAAGAGAAGAAATAGCTTCCCCAAAAAACCACATGGCATATTCAACTGACATTTTGGAGACTCTGCTAAAGGATGTAAATTTATCAGAAAGGGCAAAATTACATTTTTATGATGCTTTAGTAGATATCTATACTATTCCTCACCTCACTGTCCCTGAGTATGGGTCTAACTCATAAGTATCTTCTGTTTGCCTCACTGAATTTTTAAGGAAACCCAACGATAAATTTATTGAGAGCCAATGGTTAAAATAAGAGCTTTGTTTAGTAAATAGAAACAGGCTTTTCAAAGAGGCTTCTGATTCTGGGTGCACCATGCTGGCCTACTTTTCAAACATGCTCAGCACCTGCAGCTCCCCCTGCAAAGGAGGCTGAAGAATGAGACATTCCACACCTCAATTAGTGTACTGAAGGCACAAAAGCTTTAATTAACATAAAATCCAATGCAGTGATTTATGCAGATTAACCTTATTTACAAAGTTGAGCTTTAACAGGTGTTTTGTTGTCCTCTCTCCAAATTTACCAGTGTTTTAGTTTTTTACATAAGCAGTCAAGCTCAAACAGAAACCAAGTTAAATAAATACATAACTGCTTTTGCCATTCTCACTTCACAAAGATCATTAAATCACCAAAGACTGGACATCATATTAACAACAAAGAATGCCTTATAACAAAGGAGAAAAGAATTATGAACAATCCTGCATGTATAAGAGTTCCTTCCAAGAGAGACTGAATACTGAATAAATCCTTGCAATCCTTGCAGTAAAGCTTCATGTATTGTACCTTCACTCTTGGATTGTCAGCATTATGCCTTGCCAATTTATAATTAACATCTGCTGTGGCTAAAGGACGCAATGCCAGATGCAAACTGCTAAGGTCCTTTTAAATTGTTGCACCACAAGTGCAAAGACCGATTTTCCAGGGAAGGAGAGAGAGGTTCAGGACATGGTCTACAGAATGATTCACTTAGAAGTCACGATCGGCATTCTTTAGCTATGTTTTATTCTGTAGTTATCTGAAAAGTAGGGATACGGAGTCAGCTGGTGAGAAGATGCCAGATCATCACACTGTGTCACCATCACCTCAGTGGCCTGGCTTTGAGCCTTCATCTTCATCTGGCACCTTAAATCAGAGAGGTTGTTTTACCCATGTCTTACCCAGAGGAAAAGCTTCAACTCTGTTTGGCCTATTTGACCGTTCAGGAAGGATTTTGTTAGGATCACCTGCAAAACATTTTAGATGGTGACAGGTAAATCCAAGAAACAGATGTAAGAAAATAACCTGGAGATCTCCAGTCAAAAATATCCTCATAGCCAGTAAATGGGGGAGGTGAATTTAAGGGTGACAAGAACCAGAGCCTCCTCCAAAATTAAAATTCACTGTGGTATCAGCAAGCAAAGCTGTGTGTGTGCATACAAAATTAACACTGTCTGTGAAAATAAATAGCCTTGGCAGCAACACTCCAGAGCTAGAGCATAATTGGCCTGCATTTTACTCCCTTCTTTTTCCTTGTAATTTCTTTGTGCTGTGTTTCTTTGTGTAAAGAAACCCTCATTCAAGGGATCTATAGCCTTTCAGAGAGGAAATTAAAGATTCAGTGTCTCTCCATCAACCACAAAGAGAGAGATTTGATTTTTAAAAGAAATTATTGTTATTATTTGTGAACGCAGTTTATCTACATTTCTTCAGACAAGTCTAGCTGTTCTTGCATGAGAGTTTGAAGAACAGCAACTAGTGAGTGTGACAGGATGGAGGTTAAAATAGGAAGCCCTTTTCTTTTCCCTCCAAGGCATATTCAGAGCACGGGGTTCATCTGAACAACGAGGAGACAGCCCATATTTGTATCTTCCCCCTCACACTTGTGTGGATCAGCCTGATGAAGGGACCAGATTTAGGTTCACAGCATTCCTTCCCCCACTCTTCCTAACGCTTGATAAAAATAAAACTCAGGCAACCGATTATGGATTTTCCCCCCTGCCCCTGACATTACATTGAAACTTCAGAAAAAGCATATTCTAAAGGGGGCCTTAAAGAGCAGGATGAGAGGTTATTCATTACCTCCTGCAAACTGGACTGTGTTAAGTGCCTGGTCCTCAAATAGATCTGATCTTGCAAGAGGGGGAAGGCCTGGGTCCCACAATGGGCTCAGTGTGGCAGCTCCCCCCACCCGCACAGAATCCCATTGACGGCACTCAAACAATCTCACCCACTGACGGACATTTAGAGGTCTACACTGGCTGTGCCACAAGGTTTTTTCCAAGAATAGCTACGGTTATTCATCCTAAATGGTCCAGAAAGTCTGGAGACAGCTCACATATTTCTGTTGAACATTATGCGCGCAAACATGAACTCACAAGGGTTAGCTGCAGACTTGAGGAGGGAAAGACGTTAAGTGCCTAGGTTTGTTCTACCCGTTTAGATCCATTTTCTCAGAAAAGTGTGAGAATTAGTCTGGTGATATATAACCATAGTCTTTCCTCTGAAGATTGCAGCAAATGGAAACAATGAGAAGTGCTAAAGCTAAATCCAACCCCTGGGTAAATGACATAATCCTCCCCAGTGCCAAAATGTTGTCTGAGGAATTCCTCGGTTTTACACTAACCTGCTGTAATTCTTTTAGATGTCCCTTAGCTCTCATACCCCTCCTGCAGGCACGTGAGACGTGGCCGTTTTACTGGGCTCAAGTGTTGGGACTGCACAGACAGCAAAAAGGAATTTTATAGGGAAAAGGAACAGGTATGTTATGAAACCAAACCAGGACGATTTTTCAATATAAATAGCTTAAAAGATGTCACTGCCTCATTTGTTGTACAAGCCTCATGCAGAATGAAAATAGCTGCTCTCCTGACCTTGCTAACCATGGCCAAATTTCACTCCTAGTTAATTTTGCCTCATTATTCTGGGACAGCCATCCAGTATTTCACCAAAAGGCCTTTATCTTTTCATTTAAAAAAATCTAATGATCAGTAAAAGTTCTCTTTGGCTTAAACTCAACTCTAGACTGATCTGCTTGGTACTGCCTTATATTTTCAAACTAATCTTCCTCTTCAGACATATATATCTGCTCCATGTAGGAACATCCCAGGTGCTACAGTAATAAGGAATTCTAGTAATAGGACACTTATGAGTTGAATCAAAAGGCAGTTTTCCTGGACACACTCTGAAGAAGACCTGAGCAAGACTCTGAAGTACAGAATAATGCCCTGGCCGAGAGAGGAGGGGAACTCATTGCTTCTAAAGGAGAAGGAGAAACCTGAGTCTCCCAGCCAACAGCCATACCGAGTGCGTCCACAACATATTCCATAAGGTGTCCATTTTGTGGCTTGAAGGAGTATGTGAAAGGCTTCAGTGGGAGATGCAATAAGTTATTTATAAGGAGTATTATGATCAGCTGAATAATTCCAGAGGCAGTAGGGAAGAAAAGTCTCTGATACCTCACTAATATATTAGAGTTCATTAAACTAACCAGCCAGCCCATGGTCAAGGAAGGCACAGTTGATTGTTTGCCTGAATTTCCAAAATACAATAGACAAGATCTCTCAGCAAAGACTGGAGAAGAAGTTAAACTGATACAGAGCAAGAGGGAAGGTCTTTCCAGAAAGTAAGGAAAAAATACTCAAGTTTTCTCAATAGAAGGAGGCCATCAAATAATCCAGTACAGTCCAGTGCTGGGAGCCACCCAGTTCAACAAACTGCTAATAATGTAGAAAGGGGGGTGGTTTGTGAGGCAACAAAATTGTTGAGGATTGTAAGAATAAAGGACAACTGGGAAGAACTGCAGAAACATCAGAAGATACTAACTGGGTGAAGAAAAGGGCAAGATGAAATTCACAGGGAATTTAGCCAGGAAAACCAGACATCACTTGTATATTATGTGTATGGTGGAGAATTCTGAACAATTAATGACTACTCGGGAAAGAGATTTTGAATTTAAAATAGCTCTATGAAAATTTATCAATTAAGAAAGGCAGATCATATCACATAAGATAGTAGGAAAGGAAGAAAGGATAAAATGGAAAACTCTTCAGTGCTGCACCTACAAAATGGATATTGTTGTGCAGTTCTGATTCCGCCCCACTTGAGAAGTTATAGAAGACCTAGAAAGGCTGTGGAAAAGGCAACAATGGTGATCAATGATAAGGTACAGCTGTTATATCAGGGATGATTAGGGAGGTAGATTCTCCAGACCTGACTGCAGGGTGGGATGCTACAGGCTAATGAAATCATTAGTGATGAGCATAAGGTAAATAGGGAAAGAAAGATTGTTCATTATCTTCCAATCCAAGAACTAAAAACCATCTAAAGATACGACCAAGCAGCAGGTTCAGTTAATCAAGAGGAAATGCTTTTTCATTCAGTGTATTTTTAAGCCATAGGACTGTGCCAAAAGTCATTTTGGTGTTCAAATTTATGGAAAAAAATCTAC
Organism: Phalacrocorax carbo; assembly: GCF_963921805.1. Lineage (NCBI taxonomy): Eukaryota > Metazoa > Chordata > Aves > Suliformes > Phalacrocoracidae > Phalacrocorax > Phalacrocorax carbo. The sequence continues at coordinate 129,911,083 of NC_087514.1, read as the reverse complement.
AGGCACCATCTTGGGTCCAGGCAATTCCGGAGCATGAACATCTGCAGTCTGGGAGAGTCTGTCAGGGAAGCATCACTACATTTTCCTCTCCTAAAACTCTCCCCCAGGAATCTACTGTTGACCAGTGTCAGAGACTAATAGACTTGGCTCCTATATATGAATTAAAACAGAAAAGTCTCACGTACTAGAGTGGCAGGACAGTCAGGACTTGATGTTATGAGGGAGCATATTATAAGACAAGTAAAAAAATAGACATTGGAACAGTATATAAAATAATGCATTATTCACAAAACAGAGGCCAAAGAGAAGTTCCCAATCTCTTTTGTAACACGAACTCAAGGAGGCATTCAGTCGAAGTGTTGACAAAACTCCAAGCTAGCTGAACAAAACACCTTTCCGCATCATGTGCAAACAGGTTTCAGCATTCACCGCAATGGGAAGCTGTTGAGGCCATGAACTTAGCAAGAGTCAAAAATGAACCAAATGTTCATGTGGATAAATCATCGTTAATGATGATAACTTTGGATGGGACTTTAAAATTCACACTTCTGAGGTTAAGCCTATCCTTAGAGGCTAACTCTAATGAGGGGGGCAAGTCATCCAACGCCTGCCGATGCAGGATTCTAACACTTTCCCTTCTTGTCAGGCAGGACACAGGCATACATAGCCCCTCGGGTCAAATCACATGCTCTACAATGGGAACAGGTTTGTATCATTTTCTATTTTTGCACCAGCTGTAGTTCCAAAACTGATTTATTATGTGCTTCTTCCTCTTTTAAATAAGAATTAGTAAGGATATTTATGTCTTTATGTCCTTTCTGTTCTTTGGGGAAACTAAGAGTGGGAGAGGCATGGAGGCTGCAAATGTATTTTCTGTGACCATTTGCCTTGGCCAGGAATTGATTTATTGGCCATGTGTGCTGGTTTTGGCTGAGAAGGGGTTAATTCTCTTCACTGTGGCGCCTGTGGTGGTTGGGACCTTTCCAGCTTCCCGCTGACCCCGACTGGCCAATGGCATGTTCATTCCATACCACGTGACACCATGACCAGTATATTAATGGGGGTAGTTGTGGCTGGGGGAGGTGTGGCGTCAGGTTGGCGGGTGGTGAGCGGCTGCATTGCATGTGGTTTGTTTCGGTGGTTCATCCCCCTCCCCCCTCCTCCCCACCCCACCCCCCGGGTTTCACACCTCTCGTTCTTTTCCTTTCCATTGCATTTTTGTTGTTGGTTTTTTATTTTAATTATTAAACTGTTCTTATCTCAACCCGCGAGCATCACCCTTCTGATTCTCTCCCCCATCCCACCAGTGGGGGAGTGAGCAAGCGACTGTGTGGGGCTGTGTTGCCGGCTAAACCACGACACCGTGTCACCACATCCTTGACAATAATAAAAATAACCCTCCTGTGAGAAAGAGATAGAAATGCCCAGGCATATCAAAAAGGAAAACAGGAAAAACAGGTCAAAGCAATAAAACATGGAGCTATTACCCAGAGCCTACAAAGCAAGTATCGTTATGGTACTCATAGCAAGGATTGTAATGGTAACAGAAAACAGCACCAAATGAATCCATCCAATTAATAAAAATCACATGAAAGCAAAAACTAAAAAAAGACAACATAATTAGCCTATTGAGTCTGTCACATATAAGTACAAGCCTGGAGTATGATTCCTGGGCAATCAGTAAATCCCCCAAGAAAGTTTCACCAGGCTGGGAATGGTGAGAATTATTTTAAAGCAAAACTAATAGGTTAATTTTACCCACAAACCAATAATTTTCATAAAATTGAAGCCAGTCTAAACCCATACCCCACAGAAATGTTTCCAAGTTAGAAATTAAAACAAACTCGATATCTCCAGAAAGCAGTGCATGAAAAGTTATTTGTGTCCCAGCAACACTGTATCATTCTGTGAGATGAACTGAAAAAAGAGTTAAAATAAATCCAATTAATATATTTGCATGTGTAAACAATGGAAAAACAGAATACAGTAAACCTAAGCAATGAAAAATGTTTTCATATTTTAATGTGTTTCAACAACCACTGCTACTGGTAACAAAAGGCATAATTCACATCTTCCCCCTTCCCCCCTCCATCATGAAATACTTAAAACTACTAATTTAGTCAGTGGCGTGACCTGGTCACCCAAAGCTATCATATTTCATTATCTACAAATTAGAGACAGTTTGACTCTGTGGCAGGAGACACCTGCATCACCCACACTGCCACCATCCAGCCACCACCAAGGGCAGGGCTGGGAGAATGAGCAAGCAGATGTGGGAGGTGAAAGGAGGACATGGGTTACCTGGAGAGGACATGGCAAAAGCAGGGCGATGGCTTCCTAGGAAGGACTATGGAAAGACACTACTGGAGTAAAAAACTTCAGTCCTGGTCCTTGTTCCCCACCCTTTCCCAGGTTACCACACCCATTAACTTCATAAAGGTGGCAAGAGGCTTCACTAACACCTGTGAAGTGCCTTAAAATTATGTCATGTTATTAAATGTGCATTGTAAGTGCCAAAAGGGCTCAAATCCTGCGGCTCTGGTTTACCAAAAAGGTTCAGCTAAAGCCAATTGGAATAATAATAACTGGGTGAGTGGGAAAAAAATCTCTTAAGGAATAATATGGATCAAACCCCAGGGCATTCATTGTGAGAGGGGAAAAAAATGCATATTTTAGTCTTTTTATGACAACTACTGCACAAAGCTGCCCTCACTTGCTTACCCCCGAAGTGTTATACCCTTTCCAGGGATAGTAGTCCTTGCCATTTGCATCAGCCATTTTAGTCCCAAGCTCTGTTCACATCAAAGTTAAAAGAAATTTCACAGGGACCTCCCACAGCAGCCTTCCTAGCCTGGCCGTTGTTGTTGACATTTAGTGCAATCAATCTTATTTCCACCACTGAAGTGAGGAACTGGGTAATCTTCTGTGCACATAGTTACCAAAATAAGCATTTATAAATGAATATACAAAGGACTTATTTAAAAGCAACACAGAGAGGACTTGAGAGGGTACTGGACTTTATGACCCCAGTACACAGTTAAAGTGGATGGACAAAGGGATGGGAGGAGACATGAAAAAGTTAGAGAGTTGTAAGGATGGAGTTTTAAGAAGTTTTTTGGCATGCAAATTAACATGAAAGGGAGACCCAAAAGATTTGGTTTTTAGATGAAAACCTGTTTTGTGTATGCTTTAAGGCAGGTTTGTGTTTCAGTATTTGTCTTAGTCCATCCTGCTGCAGAAATATGTTTCCATCCCTCACCCTCTTCCTGCCGCTTGCCCTCACCACTTCTCTCATGCCAAGGCAGCTCTGTGGAACTGATCCACCTGCAAGCAACCCCCCTCACATTTTTTCTTGGTTTACTCATCAACCAGCCTAGTGCACAGATCTGGCTTCCTTCACAGATATTGGTGGCACACGGTGGTGCAGGCGAGGAAGGAACTAAACCACAAATAAACAACAAAGGGACAGAAAGGGGGAAGGACTGATCTACAGTAACAGGTGAACTGATATACTAGGAATTGCAAAAGAAATCCCTTCTCACTCAAAAAAAAAAAAATCCAGCAGTGGATTATTGTGACCCAGCAATCTCAAAGGGAAAAAAAAAGATCCTCAAACAGTAAAATTATGAAATTTCACAACCTTTCTAACTTGCTGGTCGTGATAGCAATTTGTTACACAGCTTGCAAATGTACATATTGCTCCAAAAAGAACAGCATACAAAATAAGTATACTCCCATGTTCCCACATTCCTATTTCCCAGCTGTTTAAAGGCTGAACAGGATAACTCCACATGGATTTATACTACAGTAGTAGGACAAAAAACCTACAAGAGTAACAAGAAAGTAGGTTTTAAGCGAGTCTCTTACTATCTGTTTAACCCAGTTCTGGTGGGAGTACGCTGCATGAAGCACTTGTGAAGCGCTCTGTTCAGCACTGGTGGAAGTCCCCTGTAAAGCTTCAAGATCCCCTGTGGTCAGCTGCTGAAATACCACTCCAAGCTCTGAAATGAGCATCTCTTAACTATAGCACAAGAGCAGGAATGCATCAGCAAAACCAAAGGAGATTATTGCCATTCTTAGGAGAGTCAATAAATTTTGGTACATTCATAGGAACAGACTAATGTTAATTGCATACTTAAACATAAAATATTATCTACAGCATATAATAATTTCAGCTCAACAGTTCAATATTTTTAAAAAAGTGGTTTGCAGGTATCTCCTGTTCTGGTGTAGTGAATGAATCTCTCCTTCTCCTTATCTTTGTCTTTTTTTGGGTTTGGGGTTTGGTGTTTTTTTTTGGCTGGTTGGGTTTTGTTTGTTTGGTTTTAATTTTCCAAACTAGAAAGTTAAAGTATAGCACCACGGATCATGTTAAAATATTTCAGGACCAGGCCTGGTATTGAAATTTGGACCAAAAGCCTAATGAAGAGCACAGTGTCTTCCAGAACCCTACATGTCCATACACATCCCTAGTAACAGGCTGGGGACATGAATAAGTTCTGAAAAAAAAAAATAATCAGAAACCTAATGAAAGTTATAGATGGAAAAACCCTATTAGATCATCTAAACCACCACCCTGCTGCTGCACAAAGATCTCAAGTGCGTTCTCCGGCACCCTTCAGACTTTGCATCCTCAGTTCAAGTCTGAAATGGTTTAGGTTGTAATGAAAGCCTTGCTGAAATAAAATAATTTTAATTGACTCTTTTTATATGTGACTAGGAAGACTTTAGACTCTGCAAAATGAAGATACAAAAGGGGAAAAAGGCCACTATGTTAAGTATTTTTCACTGTCTATGGTACATTTCCCTTTTACTTCAGCTTTGTTTCTGGTTTCATTTTCACAGTTCACACACGGTAACTAATCATACAATGAATACACTAGGCTGAAGTGGGTTTTTTTGTAATTTTTGCTGCCATTTTTTTAGAGTTTCATGAAAACCACCTGTTGGAGTCAAGATTTTATTTTCACAATCTATAGAGGAGTCGAATATACTGTTAAAGCGTGCTTTTTGCTCTGGCACACTTTAAAAAAAAAGGGCTAAATGGAGTCAGACTTGAAGGCGTCCGGTAAACATAATACAGAATTAAGCTCTGTGGATCTAGTATCAACAGAATAATGCAGTTAATGTTAATATGGCAGCTACAACATACGATCAGTTACATCCTTTTTCATTTTTTGCAATTCATTCTTTATAACTCTATGGGGGGGGGGGAAGATTGAGAGGGTTTTACAGCACTTAAACAATCTTTGAAACCTTGTTATACACTTCAATACATTAAATAATGCTTTCATTTCCCATTTAGAAAGAAGCCGTGATCACCGATAGCATTACAACTTTTTTAAAGCTGCATAAAATTTGTGGGTATCTGAACACCTGTAGTTTGCAAGTCAGTATACACATGCTGTTTTGCAGAAGTATTGGCAGAACCAGAGTAAAACAGCTTGGAACACTGCAAACACGAGCAATTCATTTGCATCCGAAGGAGATAATGCCACATACTTTTGTGACCTTCTTACTACTTTCTTGCTTCCAGCCCTGGGAAGGACATTTCACACAGGGAACTTACACCAATTCTTTACAGAGATTATTAGCCTCGTTTCTCGCTGCTTCTTCCACTACCAAGAAAAACATCTGATTTTTACGAAATATAAACCAATTATCTGAGAACCTGTAATAATCCCCAGCACCACTGGGTGGTACTAGCTGACTTCGGGTGAAGAGCCGAGCTGAGCCGGGAGCCCGGCAGCGTCTCACGTCGCATGCAAACCACACGGGTTTTACGGAATCCACAATTTCCTGCAGTCACAGCTGGTTTAAAGGCCTGTGGATATCCTGCAGAAGCTCTCCTGCCGTCCGCGTAAGCTTTGGTTCCTCTTGAGAGGGCAGAGCACGGCGATGCGGCGGTACCGCTGCTTTCATGCTCATTTGGTGGTTGCAGCACAGCTGAGAAAATCCTCTTCCAAGTTCAAAATTAAAGTTTTGCTAGACACAAATACCACCTGGAATCCCATGAATGAAGACACTCTTCCATGTAGTCCCAGTGAAATATGCAGCAAAGTATGTAGACATATATGCTTTTATTCTCATTTTTGCAATCTCAGTATTACAGAATTGCAACCCCACATATAGAATTGGCACTGCTCTTTAGTCCCAAAGAAACTCTTTTTTAGGAAGTACCTCTCTTCCCAAGCCAAAGAGCAATATGTTCAGTTACTTTATCCACTGCTGGGTCTGGACAGGCAGCTCACCAGCACTTGTAAGCAGACGGTGTCAATGTTATGTTCACTAGCAGAAATACTGAGTAAGCTGTGCTTGGCCCCAGTAGGGTCAATAGGGCTCCACAAGTATCTTTCAGCTGGCAGAAATCTTATTATTAGTGATAGATGAGCTGGGAGAAAACACAGTTTCCATCTCAAACCCAGCTAGAGCTTGGGAACTGAAGTTAAACAGGCATCTTTCTACTTCTAAACTGAAGAAATAGTTACAGAGTTATTGGAGAAGGCTAAACATAAAAGTAATATACATCCTTTCGAGCCCTCTAAAACATACCAATGAGTCTTACTCCAGCTTATAAAGATGTGCTGAGTGTTGTCAGTTCTTACCAAAGTGACTTTAAAAATCTTAACAGACCGAGGACATTTGTCTCAAAATCATACATAATTCTTTCACACTGCTGGAGTGGTAAGAGATTTCTATAAGCTTGACCACACTGTGGCTCAAGTGAGGGGCATTTTTTTCCTGCTAAAAGCAACATGCAGTGGGGAAAAAAGTGAGCTTTATAAGGAGCGGTTTGTTTAGCAACAGGGAGATGCTGGATTAGCAGCCAGTGAACTGTTGCAATGATCGTCACAGCAGCTCTGTGGCTTCACTTGATACGTTAGCTGCACCAAAGTTTCAGCATCCTCTCTAGCATAGGTCAGCTAGCTGATGCATAAAGCACCATCTAATCATGCTGTGCAGGCTTATGCTTCAGGGCTGAAATTCAGCTGCACAGCTGAAGATAACCCGTTCAGGCCTCGGAAGTCTACGTGCTTTTGCTCTATACTGAAGAATGCATTTGTATGACTGTAAACCAAGCCAGAAGCAGCACAGAAACCCTGTGACCGTCTCACCAGTTTTGGCTTCCCTTTCATCTCTGGACATGGAGACTGTGAGCTGCACTTAAGGGAAGCTGACTACCTGAAAGCCAAGTTGTCTCATACAGCCCCTGCCTGCAATTCAAGCTTGGTCCAAAGACTTTTTTTCAGTTCTTGCCCCCAGGGTGCTCTGGGTCAGCAGCAGGACTTTCCCTCCTGAGTTGCTATTAGAGCTGGAATTGGTGGAGTTCCAGCACATGTACTTAAAACACATTTATGTGATTTGGCTTCTGTGCAGTTCCCGCTCTACACATGCGCTCTCTACAGCAAAATGGGCTGTAATTAATGCTACTCAGTGCACTGTGGATATCTTTATTTAATTAGTGTTGTTAAATTACATGGCAAAAAGCAATTCCTCCTCTCCTTTCATGTGCATGAAGGGTCCCACAGACAGCAGAACCAGTATCTTCCTGGGAAGCAAACTTCTATGACATGAGACACGAATTGTGCATTCCTTAACACACCACAGACGGTCTCTACAGACCCTGTGTGCGACTGGAGACGAAGCAAGAGTCTGAAGAGCATTAAATTGCAGTTCCTCTTACAGCAAGGTCTAGTACATTGTTGATTTCTCTCAGCCCTGTTGCAAGATCACTACTGTCTTGAACAAGAATTACTTTTTGTCCCATTGCTTTCCTTACTAAATTTATTTCCAAGTAATAAGTTTGGACAATGTGCAGAGGAGTTATTGTCCAGTGTCCAATTAGCATGACGACGGGAGACCTATAATTCAAAAACATGAGCAGGAAATAACTTTGGGGCACATTTTAAGATTCCATAATCTTAAAACATGAACTCACTAGAACATCCCACTTCCGAGCAATGCAGATTTCAGTACTGCACCAATGTTACTGGCTTGCTTGGTACCTGAATAAAATAACTTTTCTGCAAGCATTTAACTACTGAAGCTGGAAGTTTTATTACCTTTGTTTCCTTTACATCAAACTGATCTTCTCTAAGAACTATATATCGTTCCTTCGTTTAAAAGTACTGGTTCTGCTCCAGCACATCAAGTCATTTTATCCTGTTACACAATTGTACAGTGCAAGGAAATGGGGGAGCTTCTCCATCTGGCAGATGATCCTCAGAAGTGGAAAAGAAGATGTGCAGGCTTATGCTATTAAACTTTTTGAGTTCAAATAGAATCCAGCTGTTTGGGATCCACAACATTCTTGTAGTTTAACTGCTCACAGTATGTATACTTTCGATCCCTTTATTTTTGTTTTCTTTAATTGTTGGGGCCTGAGATCATAAACGCCTCAGTCTTTCAAATGTGAAGTGCAGCTCTTGGTAATTTGTTCTAATCAACTGCAGTAAGAAACGTCTGCTCCATAACCTTGAATGCTTTTTCTCTCCCCTGACAACAGAATAGACTTCTTGCAAAAAATAAACATCTGGTTTGAATTGAACATCAAATTGCAGTAACTTTAAGTGCCAACTATTAAATTACCTCAAATGTTTTATGTTTGAACATGATTTTTCAAGACAGCTAAATTTTCTAACTGTAGCGCAAATGTACATGTAAAATTACTTTAGAAGGTTAATTCCCTTGAACACACTTTTTTTTTTTATCATGTGTAGGTTGGTCACTCTGTTTGCTTTCTGTTTACAGAAATTGTTATTCACAAAGGTTTTTATATACCCAAATATGTCTCATCAGATGGTAAGAGAAAGAAAAGTTTTGTCTAGAAATCAGGGACTTGATTCTGAACTCTACAACATATGGAGGGATTGTCAAGACTGTCCAGAACCCATTAAATCAAGCCAGAAAATCACATGGAGCAAGATTACAGTCTGCATTTTGATCAGGGAGCTAAACATTAAAATTCACATCTAAGATTTCCCTCATCTGAAAAACCAACCCCCTGTCTTTATCTAGCGCTATTTTTTGGTGATGAGTCTTACAGTCTGATTTGCATGACAGCATTTCAAATTTACAGCTTTATATAAATGTTGCTGTTTTCCTTAAACTATCCAGCTCTTGATCCACCACATTATTGCAAGAGAGATTTTTCTTTTTCTTTCTTTATTTTTAAGTGTGTTTCCAGCCTTCTCAGTCACAGGGAATTTTTTAAGATAGAAAACAGTACCATTTGAACTATTGAAAGCAAATTAAAATGAACACCAAATCCACTGTTTTGCTAATGCTTGCAATTTCTGTATGACTGGAATTGACAGTGTCGCTGAGGCTTCTTTATGCTGCTCCGGGGAGGGGAAAAAAAAAAGTGAATATTTTATTCACTGTGAGAGGGCTCTAAAAGGGCACAGGGGAAGTGTAAATTAAAACCATTTTTGTATTCCCTTCCGTATTTCTGCAAAACCCTCCTCCAAAACAAAACAGAGTAACTGCAAGTGCAGACCAATACTATAATTGTTTACTACTTCTTCTCAGACACTGATCAAAGTGAAACTACAAGCAGTGACACAGACGAAAAAAAATTAAATTAAAAGCACAGATGACTGCAGCTGGGCAAATTGCTGGCAATTACTCTGGTGACTTCTAAATTGGACGTGACCCAGTGTCAGTGGTTGTCTATGCTTGTATTTTCACTGAAGATGATTGTAATTGTTGTGATGATATGATTAGTCCAAGGAGGAAGTAGTAATTACAAAGGTGGGGCCACCTGATCAGGAGTTTCTATGTTATTTAGATGGCTATTTATAATACTGACTGTGGTTTTAGCTATGATATTTGAATACTAAAACACAGATCAGCCCTCAAATTCACTGAGAAACAAGACAAAAGCTTGATCGTAACAAAAATATGAATTGTTTCAGGTACTGCGTCAGAAAAACAGTGATTGTTTATGGACAGTAGATAGATTAGGAAGAATGGCTTAATTTACTGTTTGCTGAAAGTGATCTGAACAAGCTTAAGAGTCACAAAGCTGAAATCCATCAAAGACTATGAAGAGGACATTTTCATTCTGGGGAAAAAAAAAGAAAACCCTGACTAACCAGCATCACCATTGGTAGATGTTCAAAGTGCCTAGACAATGAACATAGCTGATTTTCACCCGATGAACTTCAGCAGCGCATATACTTCAGTGTATGTGATTAGGGGAAAAAACCTACATGTCTTCAACTAGCAGTTCTGCTCGTACCTTGGGTGAAAATAGCTCCAGTTACTACTTAAATAATGCAAATGGATATGGCTGAAAGTTAAGACACAGAACAGCAGTATCATAAGTGAAGAGGTGAGCTTGGAAGAGACCTCTGAGGTCATCTGGCCCAGCCCCTTGCTCAAGCAGGGCCCCTTAGAGCCAGTTGCCCAGGACAGTGTCTAGACAGTTTCTGACTGTGTCTAGATTGTTCTTGGAGTCAGCCCCTCACTAATTCTATTCTTTAACTTCTTTAATTTGACAAAGTCATTTCAGTTTATGTTACTTATTAGCAAACCTTTGCTGACAAAAAACATTTGGTGTCTTTAAGTACTTTGAAAGAGATGATGCTGGTATTTATGTTCTAGAGGAAAACTGGATCAGGAAGTAACATGAAAATTACTGCCACAGAAACAACACAACTGCAAGGAAAATATTAAGTGGGGAGGTACATCCTGAAGGCAGTGCCCCTTCTCACCAAAAGGGACACAGGGCTTTCAGCCTGAGCTGAGAGCTGAAGAAGTATTCCGGGTCCAGATGTTATGACTAATACTCAGGTATGCAGAAAGACACAGAGTCAATACTGTTTGCACCTATGTATCCTAACAAGAAGAAAAATGTATTCCCAAATACCTATCCAACTATCTAAGCCAGTTTTACAAACAGTATTAGTTACTTTTCTTCCACTTTTCCTCCAAAATTCATCTGCCTGGTTAGTGTTAACATTAAAAAAAAACAGAAGGAGAAACAACTTTAAACTCCTAGTTTTCAGCTCAGATGTGTTATTATTTATTGAAAGCTGTGCTGAACTAAGCCCCAGGTTTCAGGGAAGCCTGTCTACTGCAGCTTCCTCAAGCAGCTTCCTCTTAACATAACCCATGAGGTTACACAGGCCCTCAGGATCTGAGGCATGTTAACATGTTAAAATGTTTTCCTGTTGAAATAATCTGTGGAAATCTATTCCAGTTGAGGTTATGACATAATTATGGAATAGCATTCAGTATCTGAGCAGGATTATTTCATGACTTTGCCACGCAGGAGTCTATAGTCAGTCTTTAAACCAAATATCATCTACTGAACTGGATAGACCTCGAGCAATAGGGAGGTTGAAACCTAATAAAGCAAATTTTTTTCTATGTCTATGAAAGTGTTTGGAGACTGCAGATTACTAATTTCAGAATAAATATACTTCCAACTTTTATGAAGGAGACATATCAACTTGTTCACCAAGTCAAACAAGGATGTTTGGACAAGGGAGAGAAAGAGATAAATATGCTTTTGTATTAGGAAAGGGGATCCAAGCAAAACAGGGAGAAAAGGGTCAAAGAAAGCTAGCTGTCTTCTAAATGCTCCACAGTTTTGAGGAGGAACCATGTACAGTGAGAAAAGGCCTGGAGTCATGGATGTTGCAGACTGCCAGGGCAACTCAGGCAGAGAATATACGTGCTGAGGTTTTTTGTGTTATCCAGCTTTGTATAATTCTCAAATTAATGACTAGCTTGTTTTTGTTTGTTATCAACTCTATAATTATGTGTGACAACATCAAAATTCTGAGGTGGTAAATTGCACATCCTTAAGGATGAACTTGTGAGGAAGCATGCTGGAACCATGACTTTTCAAGGGGCTTAAATGAGTTGATTTTTAAGCCTCCCATTTTTATGGAGGAAGAAGAAAGAAGTTGTGCTCAGGAAATGTGTTGAAGTTACAATGAGAAAATCTGTCATCATTGATGTTGGGAATCTTCAAAATATAATTAATCTGGGGTTTTTTTCCTGCAATACAACATAAAAGGTTAATGAACACCTAGCCAGAAAGAACACTGTGAGGGCTTTAACAGATGTGTGGGAACAATGTCAATATCAGGGACTTAGAGAAAGAGTAGAAGGAAAAATACAGAAAAATGGATGAACATAAAACAGGGAAAGGAAGAGAGAGAAGAAAAATCCAAAAGTGATGCAAAGACAAAAATAGCTTAAGGGTTGCATTTGAAGAAACATATATACGTTTGTGCTGGTTTTCCCCCCTTCTCTCTACCCCTAGTTCCAAAATCTCAAAAAATTCAGCTACTATTTTGGACATCCAGTAGGGCTTTCTCTTTCAGTCAGCTTCTCTGGCCTCACAGAGTCTATAGGGGGGTTGGCTCATACTGATCTCTAACTCTTAGTGGAAAAGAAGAGAGGTTCGAGGAGGAGGATACTTGTACAAAAGCAGAATGGAACAAAGTCTGCATACTGCCTGCAGTGAGTGACTCTTTAAAAGGATGCTTAAATAACTGTGTGGTGTTCCTTGAGCCCTTCTCAGGAGCGAGCCTGTCAGGTTCACCGGGGGTACGTCGCTACCAGTTGAATTCTCAGTCTAGGAAACTCCTTCTCCAGAGGCCAAATCTCCCCCAGGAGCTCTTCTACCAATTGGGGCAAGTCAGCTGCAGTGGGCAATTGCTCCACACCTCAGCACACTCTGCATGGGACCTCCAGTGACAGCAGAGGAAGAAGATCCCATTTACTCCCGAAAAGTACCTACAGGACTCGATTACCTTTGTGTTTTGTGGCTGAAATAAGAACTGAGTTTAATCCTGTGTATCTGCCCACATATCACCATCTGTCTTGTAAGTAGAAGAGCAACTCCCTGCAAAGTCCACCTACATCAGCTACAAATTACTCTGCCACATCCAGCCAACGCCACCATTACCCTGATGGGAGCTTACACATACACTTCATTCAGCAGTCCAAGTTTCCCATGACTTTCAACAGCTTTAAAGAAATCACTTTTATTTCTAAGAAATGTGATATTTGGCTTACTTGTGATTTAACAGCATCAACCCACAGCCGTAAGTCTCACGCCAGGTGCCTGGCAGAGGGAGTACAGCGTGCTGCAACAGAGAAGCAGCAATGCTGTCAGGCAAAGGTGGAAACCGCTCTGGTGCCTCTCCTTCCAGCTGCCTCAGAGCCAGGAAGATTTTATGATCCTATTGAAAGTGCATTTAGACCTGCTTACTGATAAACAATGAAACTTTGCTGCTGGAGGTAGTAGCCTACAGTGGGGATGGGCCGTTTTTTTCAAGAAAAATTCTGTCAGTGGTGATCTCTGACTACTCAGCATGAAGACGGGAAGGGCTGGGTTGGGGAGAGTGTTGAAATACTCATATTCCTTCGTCTAAAAAAAACCCAAGGAAACAGGGAGCTCTGTCTCTTGGCTGTTAGACAGGGATGTACAAGTGGAACAATTCAGCAGGCCAAAACAACCTTATGAGCACTTCTGGCCTTGAATTTTCATAACCCAGGCAAAGGTTCTGCATGCTGCAAACTCTTTTTCTCACCAAGCCCTTGTTTGGCCATCATCCTTGCCATCACTGCAGTTTTGTCTCCAGGCAAAGTCTCCCTCTCTTTTTTTCCCATCCCTGCCTACTGGCTCCATAACAGGTCTTGAATTTTGTCCTCTGGGCTTCTTGCCCGCACGGCTGTGGTGGAAACCTCAAATGTCCTCATGCCTTCCCACTCTTCTTGCAGCTGCTCCCATCTGGAAGGTGGAGGGAGGCTGTCCTTTGTGTCCCATCCAGTTAGGAGAAGCCTGCAGGGGTTGAGTGCTTGCACACAAAGAAGGACTCCAAGATCTGAGCATGAGCAACTGCTGCGGATGGAAAGCAGCAGCAGCAAGGAGCAAGACACACTGGAGTCAGGCTGCAACACGCAGCTAGAGAATCACTTGTGATATCAAACAACCAGTTTGAGAAACCAAACCAAACTACCCCTAATGCACTGAAGACCTAAAATTGAACCTCCTAAGAGCCTCGGTGTATAGACCTCCTGCATAATAATCCAAATCATCATAACAGTTAAACATCTGCATTTATCCTCCCTTCCCTGATGGCTGCTTTATCAGTTCACCTTTTAGAGCGGGATGTCATTTGATCATAGATCTATCATTTGCTTAGTAGAGCTGACTGTTCCTATTATTCATGCATTGTCATTGACAGATGCAAATAAACAATCCAGTGATCTTACCAACAAGTGGCAAGGAGCAGCAATATATACTGTCAGTAGTGATATTAGCCACCATGTGCTGGAGGGACAGATGGAAGGAATGAGCATCCACCAGCAAACAGGACTATTATTTTAACAGCATTCAGCCTCACTGCTAGCTCAGCCTCACTGGGAAACTAATCTGTTTTCCTCCCCCAGCTTTGCCCGGCACACTAGCAAGCAAGAGAGTCACAGATTTACACAAGCACGGGGAACCTTGAAATCCACACTGGTTTAAAAAAAATATTCAAAGCCAGCATGTGTTAACATGCAACAAGAACACTGATAAAAATTGCAGTCCACTGGGGATATTTTCTTCCTAAGATATAGCTTTTGAAAGAAAACCATTTCCCACATAACATTTTCTAGTCGTTCATTTTTCTTCATCCTCTCCCATTTTATTGCTGCTTGAGATAGGCCTTGTCATGAGAATCTAGCCAGACATCAAGATGTGCTAAATTACAGAGACCTCAGGTATTTCACAGTTAGTTGTTCTCTTCACTGCTGCACTCTTCTAAAGCAAATGAGATTGAATTAGTATGTTTTTACTGTATCTGTTCCTCTGCCTGTTCCTCTGTTTCCCATGGCCTAGCAGAGGAAGTCTGATTGCCAAGTGTTTTCTCATTTTGTTTAATCTGATACAAAAGGTCACCTCAAGTATCCTTTTGGTATTTGCTCTAGAGCTGAGTATAATAGGTGGCAGCCCCAAGAAGAATGCATGTTGCTAAACTTCAGAAATGTTTGGGTTTTTAGATACAAACAGATGTTTCCTTTTGGTAGCTTCATTTTCCGTGTGATATTCCAAGAAATATAACGGGTGTAGCTGAACCACAGATGAATATTTTTCAGAAATTTATTAGTTTCACACACTGTGTCACAAATTGTGACATGAAGGAGATCAATAATTGATTTTTTAAAAAATCATACTCGTCTTTACATAGACCACCAATTCTTCTTGATATCCACAGCTAATTTTTGCAGCGGAAGCAGGAAAACAGAAAGACTGGCTCATGTTCAGGTCTGATGTAGATCCACTGAAACCAGAAAAAATTGGGCTGCCTTGGGATCCATTGTGCTGCACCAGTTTTTCATAATGTATTTACACTGATAAAACAAATAATTGTAGGAATAACAATTTAATCTGGAGGATTAGTAAACAAGTGTGGGTTTACGCTGTAATCCTGTAGTCTAAATTTGTTAGTAAACAATAATAAATAGTTTTAATTACATACATGCTGTTCTCCAACACAATCCCTTTTGCAAAGTGGTATTTAACTTCATGTAATTTTAAGTGGATGTTTAATAAAGTCTTCCTGGATATATTGAGAGGGCTTCTGTCCCTTCAGGAAAATACATGCCATTCCAACCTTTTCAGATGCAAGTATTTGCTCTTTTGGAGTTTATATTTATGGGTCAGACATAATGATTTACATGGAGAAGATGAGGCAGAAAAACTCCACTTACTTTTTTAGAAGAGTAAATTGAGAATCGGGGGACACAAAAAGGGTGGAGGAGTTATTAAAGATTATTTAAAATGTTTCAGCATTATAAAGCATCAGCTCTAACTCCTGACTTCAAAACCCACGGAGGTCATTACATTACTTTCAGCAGCTTTGCTGTAATGGCCCAGTTGCCGTAATCCTGAAGTTCTATAAGCCTAATAAGGCAAAGAGAGAGGGGACATGGATAGGGCCTATTATACATCAGGAAACAAACAAAATGAGAAGCAAAAGAAACCTCCACAGGCTTGAGAAATGCAGGCTAATCCCAGCAGTGCACAGAGGGCTGGCATGGGAGAGAGGGACCGCTCCGCAGCACAGCTCCCTTGGGGACTAGAAAAAGAGAAGGCTGCCTAAAACGAGATTAATGACTTTGAGAAGAATAATGCCAGATCTGGAATTCTTCTATGTAATGTATGAAATACTCTAGGTTTGATTATTCAGATTCATGACTAAAAATTTGGGTTCTGACTGCTCCTGTCTGATTCTGACTGCTTTAGGTCCAAAGGGCACCGTCTGAAAAACAGGCAGCTGCACAAGCTCTTTGATGTGAAAATGTATGCAGGTGATAAAAGCTCTACCACTGGCCCATAAGTCAGGATTTTACCTCCTTCTGTAAAGAAAATTAGGAAACTAGTTTCATCCAAACTGGAAAAATCACAAATGCAGAACTGGAGAAGTCTGACAGCTCTTCCCCTCTCAGGAGAGAGGCAGCTATCTTTCTGAAGAATTAGACCAAATTATAGATCACCGAGGCTGTCTGCCTGGATTACCGTCAGCTGAATGGTAAAGGTTTAGGCAAGAAACACATTTTTAAAATCCATAATCCTTTTCCTCTTGTACTTTGTTGATACTACATAAAAACAATATGCAATAGTTCTTCTGGCTGCTCTGGAGAGAAATGCAATCTGAGTGGCTGCAGTAGTCAGGGCCAGGTCAAAACACAATGTAAGAGGTACAAAACTCAACACTTCATTACAGATCAATCACAAAGGGAAACAAAAGGCATCTAACGACAATAAGGGGATAAACAGGGATGTTAACATATTATTTTGGACAGCTGTGCATGTAATGGCCACGATGTTCAATTTTAATGCCTCCCGAAGTCTATATTTCACATATTTTCTAAGGCATCATATTTTCTAAGCACCTGCAGCTTCTCAGACACATTGGATGCTCAGCATCCTTAAACACATGTTCTAGTCACTTTTGCTGCATTAATCCAAAACCCTCTAGCCAGACAGAGAAGGAGGTAATAGAACAGGGGAGAAGAGAAAGAACATTTTGGAGAAAAAAAAAAAACACAATAACATAACTGATAAGTCTTAAAGCTCCAAAAACAGATTGAGTGATATTTTGCACATGCCCAAATTTTGTAGAGTTCCCGATCTGAACATCCAAATGATTATTCCAGTGTGTACGTGTTTGGGTCCTGCCACTACTGTCACTTCTGGTAGACTTTGGCAACAGCAGTATATTTGCAAAGCTCTAAGCCATCAGTTATTTACTACAGGAAAACAAAACAACAAAACAAAACAAACCTGTTTTGGTTGTTAAAGTTTGGCTGTGTTTGGAAGGCTGGGAAAACTGTCTGTTCTCCTGTTTCATAAACTATTGCATATCTCAAGGCCTAGGAGCTTGTAGATAAAGATTATTTTCTACTGTGATATAAGTGAAAAAGCTAAAAGTAAAAAGGTGTAAGTGAGAACAGGAGCAGTTTCCCAGGTAGAGTTGTGCTAATTGGAATGGTAGGCGATTTTAGCAGGGTGGATAAAAACATACGATCAGTCTGAAGTTCAGGAACACTTCAGGTGTACTTGCAAGCACAAATTTAAACAACAAATGAATCCAAAATCTAAGTAGGTCAGCATCATTACAAGCTAACAGTTTGGAATTCATTAGTATTTTCCACCTGGAACATATTCTAAATACCTCTAAATAAAATATATGAGAGACTATTTTAACTGAATAATGTGTACCCAGTTGCATATTACAGACACCTCAAAGAGCTGTTAACACCTTCAGCAAACTGCCAGTTCCTTCAATCTGTGCTGACTCTGGTTTTACAGAGGAAAAGTAAGGAGGTTTTGTCTCAAAAAATGTCAGTTTTTTGATGCTGCCTTCAGTGTGAAACCTATTTATAACTCTCCAGTTACAAAATCAGCTTAGGTCAATATATATTTTATAGAATAAATAAAGTTCTTAGCCATTCCTTGAATCCTTAGCAATTCCTTGAAAAGACCTTGAATCTTTTTTCCATTTGAGCCACAGTAATGGAAGGAAGGGATGTCTTTAGTTCCCACTGGAACTCTGCAGTCTCAGGTTCTTAGGGATACATCCTGGCAGGAAAGCCAGAAGCCTCTGCACTTCCCTTTGTGCCAGCAGAATAGTATAAGTGGGATCCCAGTGAATCATTACAATCACAAATTATTCCTGAATAAAATAACTTCAGTTTAAGCAGGATTTATTTAAAATTCATGTAGTCCTTCCTTCTCTTTCTAAGAGCAGACTCTATTTTAAACAGCTGTTACCTCTATTTCAAACAAGATAAAACAAACCCAGACAAACTCCCATTGTACAGAATTTAAAAAATGAGATAAGAAAAACCAAATGACTGAATGGATACCAGGCTGAACCCTTAATCTGTTGGAGAAAACCTCATGCCAATGAGTAGGATGTTAGAAGATGGTAACAGTAAGAGCAGTCAGGTGGAAGGCACTGCAGAACCGTACAGCAAGGATCACAGCACCTGCACCAGGCTTACGGGAACTACTGGTAAGTTCCAGAGTTGTTGGCACATTTACTACTTTATTAATTTTCATGTTGAACTAAGGGCAGTGCTCTCTGAGTTACTTCTGCCACTCTTACATTATAAATTTGCAGGCTGCAGAGTTTTATACTGTCAATACCTAATGCAGGAGCCCTGCTGGGAGAAAGAAAAACTGAAGGTTTTGACAAAATAAATAAGAAGTAGATCTTTTTAGGCAACAAGATGAAGTGGAGAAGTTTTGTTTGGGGGAAAATTAGTTAATTGGGTCCTTATGGTAATGTTATCAACAATTAAACAGTTGGTGTTTGGGTTGGCATCTTTAGGTTTCAGGGTTAACAACTTACTACAATAATCATGAAAGATTCCCCCTCTTTGGTAATTGTCAGCTGAGAAAGACATTTCCATGCCAGTTAACACTCAGGTTCATCTCTACAAGCTGATCAGATCTGAGAACTAAATATTTTTTTTTCTTTTTCAAGATGAGCACTGACTCTTAGAGCACATTTCTGCAATACAATGAATACCATTGCCACAGACCTATTCTCGATGGGTACCTACATTAAGAGTCTTGAAATCTGTTCACTATCAAGGAGTGAAACCAGAAGAAGGATCAAGCTGTTCCTGCAAAAAAATGGCATGCTGAAACATCTGCTATATGTACTGAACAACACTAAATTGTCTCATAAGTCTAACATATGAGCCTTGTCTAGCAGTATATTCGTTCAAGGTTTAGATCATGACATAGTAATGGCAAATAAACCACGCTATCCTTCAGTTATAAACAAAACAAATACTTTTCTTTTCTGAAAGCATTCTTTTCCTGAGTGTGTTCCTCTAGAGCAAAATGATTTCTGACCTTTCATCTGATAGTTATCACCACTAAGTATTCTCCCTTATTTCAAATTGCTTTACAGCAATCAGATAGGGGCTGCTACCATGCTAAGTAACTTCGGTATTTAAACTAAATTTTAACTTTAACATTTAAACATTAAGCAAGATAGAAGGAAGATAAATATCAGTGGTACAATGACAGATATGTCAATGGTACATTGACATCAATGGTGCAGATAAAGTTAACGATTGTACTAAACCATGGATTTGGGCATACAAAAAGATATCTTTCTCACTGTCAGGATGAACTACAGCGGTGTAACAGTGTACCTCTTCATTTGAAAGTGATGCACAGACACCATTTCAGTAAACTTTTCTGGATCCAGACAGGTTACATGCATATCCCCATGTAATATAATTTGTTAACATAATGCCAATCTTTTCTCTTATTGGCAAGGAATTAAAAGTGATGTAATTTTTTACAACCTTCCTACCTCCTTCATGTTCCAAGGAAAGAGAATGCCTTTCTTGACTTAAAAATGGCATTCATGTTTATTTTAACAACATGCCTGAAATATTTGTCCCTTACGAGATAAATCAGTCTCTCAATGAGAAAATTTGTCTCATCTTTCTGTGTGATTTTTTTTCTGTGATCTGTATCCAGGCCTTCAAATAACTTCTGAACATTTACTAACACTAAGCAAACATACACTAAACTAATGACAATGAAACAAACGGCACACGTGAGAAGCTAATTAAATGAACCAGGCGAAAACCAGGGACTTCACAAAAACCTTTTCCACTCCATTCCCTTGACATTCAGATCTCATAATCAAGTCTTTTCTTCTAGTCTCACATGACAAAATCAAATGAACTAGGCTAGGCCAGGCTGATGCATAAGGTGCTATACTACAGTAATACATTCGCCATAGCTAGAGGGCACAGCTATGGCCCTGCGTGAACATTTTGTTGGTCGTTCATTCTCACGAGATTATAAAAAACAAAATGCTCATTTCACAACCCCTGAACACTTGCCACATTACAAAGTAGTATACACATGTTGAGTGACAGATTGCTCTAATGCTTGTCCAGATTCTCTCTTGGTACAGGTTCCACATGATGGATCTCCAAAGAGCAGTAAAGTATTTTGAAATACTGAATACGCAAATATTTGAAATATTTTGAAAAAGAAAATTAATGTGATTTGAGAATAAGTTTGTCTGAACATTAAAAAAACTTCAGTAAAGTACAGAATAGGATTGCACCTGAAGTCAAGAGACACCATTTAATGTATTAGCTAAGGACTGCTGTGCCTGGCAGCAACTTCAAATGAGCTTTGCAATGAAAAAGCAGGTAATACTTTAGTAAAAACTAATACTTTTAGCAATACTCCAATTTTCTTTGTAGCACTTAATAGCTTTTAAGATTTATGTACGTAGGGACCTCCCCATCCCTGGACTAATAGCTTATTTCTACGACAAAAAAAATATTAATTCTAGATTATCAAATTAAAAATAAATCTACCTTTAAAAATCCAACAATAGATGAGATATGCGTCACACTATAAATACTCATAAATTCTCTTTGAAGTGTCAGATTCTTCTTGGTTGGTAAAGATCTTTCCTATGTTTTTAGGCAGTTTTCTTCCAGCTATTTATTCATACTATATAACTCATTTTAATTCTTACAGCCATGTTTGTAAAAACAAATGAGACGTAGATTTATTTTAAAAAACATATCAAGGAGCATCTGTATAAATAAATTAATGTACAATGATATTAAATAATTGCGTTCAAAGACAATTGACTACTCTTCTATGGGAATTTGATTTCTATGGGAATTAAAGCACGCTCGTGAGGAAACTCATCTTTTTATGGAGAAAAACACAACAGCCGTTTTGGACAGGCTGCCAGAACTATGCTATATTTAGCATGGAGCAAAAAGAACAAATCTAGCGTCCAGCACACACACGGTTTCCTTACATTTATTCCCCATTTCACACTTTACAAATATCAGATTATAGATCAACCTCTCAAAAGAGTTGCCCCGTTGAAAAATCAAGTGCATTCCTGCGTACACACAATTAGGCTGATCTGATTTTAAAAATAATTTTTTAAACCAAAGCTTCACTTGTGGACCTCACACAATATACGCACACCCTCGGTGGCCAGAGAAACATGAATTAGTGTGAGCAGCCAGGTTTTTGGAAATGAAGTAGTATTTCTCCTGCTCGCTGAGGGAGTTTTCTGCAAATACATATACTGTCATGAAAACAAATGATTTTTTTTGTGGACTCATACACTACAATCTAAATGTAGGTTTACTAGTTAAATGAGTATTTTGATGGAACTGGAATAGATTCTTTTTTTTTTTCTCCCAATTCCTCATCTTCCAAATCTCTCCCAGGAAAGTGCAGAAAGGCAAAGGCACAAGAGACATTTATTGAATTTATAAGGTCCCTCCTTGTCAGGGTAATAACATAGTTTAAATGATAATGGTATTTTAAAATATGGCATTCGCAGTGTATTGTGAACACTAAAGATAGCACTGCATGAAGAAATAAATATTTTTATAAATCCAACTGTGTTAACACAGGTTCTGATAGTCAAGCAGAGTGCTTTTCGGCAAGGGTTTTTCACGCACGTGTAAACGTTCACTGACACCATTACAGCCCTGTTCTCTTCCGATTGTTTCTCTCTAGCCCTGTGCTGTAACTTCAATATTTCTAGGATCTCATAAAGAAGTTTTAAAAGTTTTCAGTTTTGCAAATCATTAATGGTTTTCCAGTAAAGGTATATACTGTACATAGGATGTTGATCTAATGTGAATAGTCTAGGTGTTCTTAGACTGTGGCAAGACTACTTGAGATTGTTTAAGCAGCTTCCCATCTCTGACTGTTTTTTTCCTGCTTCTGCACTGCACCCCCCACATTTTGCTGCTTCCAATATTCATACAAGTTGAACAGAATCAAAGAAACTGAGCTGGCTGAAAAACAGGGGAGAGGAGAGGTACTAGGAAAGGTTATTTTCCAGGAGGATCAATTTCGCAGTTCACCTTCCAGCTGCACAAACAGTGCCAGCGACTGCAGCAAAGGCTCAGGGATTGAGGGGGGACAGGAGGTGGGCAGAGGCTGCAGCACCAAGCGGTGCTGCTGCCAGGGATGCCTGGTACCTTTTGCACCCCACCCCCAGGCAGTAGTCCACTTAATTTGATGGGACAATATCTGGGTGGTTTTCAATCTTTGACAGATAACATGCCCAGTAATAACTCAGCAGGAGAACAGCACTCAGTTCACACTTCCCCAAGCTGCATGGATTCCAGGTGGGGACAGGGCAGCAAAACTCTTTATTTCTAGGACAAACATTTTGAGCACAAATTGATGGCAGGTTCATCCACTTAAAAAGGGCTGGTTTTAGAGTAATTCTTTAGAAAGGACCTTACTTTAAGAACAACGCAAATATAAATACTTTACTACTGGTAAAAATAGAGCCATGTAATATTTACGTCATTCAGTCACTGAATGTCACTGACATTTATTTCCTCAATTACCAGCTAGTACACCTGCCCGCCCTGCAAAAAAGCTGTAACATCAGTACACAAAGCCTAAGTAATCCTAGAGTTACAGTACATCTGAATTTTAAGAGTCACCAACTTCATTTTGTTAACCATCTGGTTTTTTGTTGTTGTGTTGATCTATATATTTACTTCTCCCAGGCTGGAGCAAAGAGCCATTTCATTCTAGCAAGTCTCCAGACATTTGTATAAATTAAAAAAGCAGCAGTGAATTGTTAATTAGAACAGCATGAATACGCTCAACATAGTATGTTTATATCATTAGCCTGGTAATACTGAAAAACCTGCAGAACTGTAACTTCCAGTGAGTATAAAGAAATTGTATTATCCCAAACGATCATCATTTCTTATTTAGCTTAGCAAGGATCATTAGTTCACTGATTTAAAAGGATCTTATTAGTCTATCTTGGGACAGTGGTCCACCTGTTTCAGAACTAGCATTTTAATTATTTTAGTGTTCACACTATCCAAATGCATTACAACCAAAATAGAAAACATAATATATGGTGAAATACATGAGAGGATGAACGACGAGGCACTCTCTGCAGTCCTAAGAAACAGCAGTGCTAGTAATATGAAGAAGTTACCGCCAGTCTATGATTGAAGTGATGCATTACGATATACAATCTAAAACACCAATTTTCTTTCAGCAAATGGATTTATTGACATAACTGATTATAACCATGTACAGCATCTATGCATCTCCCATTGGAAGAATATCCAGTGATAGAGCTAACGTTAGTGTGATACACAGCTTTACTCAATAATCCCCACTGCATTTCTAACAACAAACAGTGGTGTTTTCCACAGTCAGTCGTAAATGGCTAGAAGCACCCAGGGGTCCAAAAGAACAGATATTTAGGATTCTTAACAAAAAAAAAATAAAACCTGATCAGCGATTCCTTCAGTTTAATTCATTTAACCATTCTATCTATGAGAGTTATGAATTTTAATCTTACACTGACAATCAAGTTCAGCCCCTGATATTTATTGGAACTGCTGCCTGTCAAAATGAAATCCCAAAGGACTTTTTGCTACTTACTCAAGGATCAAGACCTAACTCTATTTTTTTTTTCTCCATTTAAAAGGCAAAGATTAAGGCAAACTGTCCCTACGCTCTCTTCTTTCCTCCCATTTGAATTTAAAGATTGAACAAAACTCTCTCAGAACATAAAGTCCTGTTCTCTCCATTCAGTCACTGAACTCCAACTGAAGGAACCAGTTACTATGGTGTCTTTTGTAAACACTTGTTCAGCTGAAAAAAAAGGGAAAAAAAAAAAAAGAAAAAAAGAAACCCCCCCAAATCGCCTACTTGCAATTATGGTAATAAACAACTTGTTGTCACGAACACCTCGGGTCAGCAATGACTGCATGGTATTGAGATGAATGTCTCCACAGTCCACCAACACTTCCTTCAAACCATTCAGTTCCACAAGAGTTCATCTGAGGTTGCACACTAAATTCAAAGGAGCAGAAGTAGTATCAATGGTCTCAACAATTTACCAAACTCCATCTAAAACATTTGCATTTAAAGTGTAACCACAGTTTGGACCTTTTTAATTAGCTCATTTCTAGACCACACAGAGAGAATTATTAATGTAAACTAAACCACCATATTTCATAGTAACAGAACCGCATTCTGTAAATATTTAGCGAAGTCAAAGTCCGAGAAAATAGAGAGCAACTGATCATAAAATGATTAGCATTGCTCTAAAAACAAAAGCGAAATTCTAATCAAAACAAAACAACTCAAACATCATATACTACTGCATAAGAGTTTAACGTCAGCATTACTCACTCAGCTACACAAAACATGGAATCTAGATTAATATACAAAATTGTTTTATTTCACAGTGAGGTACATAAAGCTTCTAACTTTAGTAGGCTAAGGCTAAGAGAGGATTGCCTGTTAGGATAAAGGCCATTTCACATTCCTGAAATATTCTCACCCATTATTGTTTCTGAAGAAAGGCACCAAAATTATTTATCCATCAGCGGTTCGCCTCTGCATCCACCCATTTAGAAATGAAGATGGATACTGTGAAGGTCAGTGACCTACTGACCATCACCGACCCAGACAACTACGGCACACATTAATGTGTACAAGTACCAAGCAGTATTTATTCAAAAACAGTTTAAAAGTAACTAGTTTGTAAACATATTACAAAACTCTGTTAGTTTTTCCTAGTGGTGTCAGCAATATATTCCTGTAAAACTAACCAGCTGCATTATTGTTTCTCGTATACAAAAAAAAAAAAGTATGAAGACACACTTCTGCATATTAAATTGCCTCACATTCGGTTTGAGTTAAAATGGCACAGCCTTTGAACTGTCCAGCGCAAGACATACTTTTCCAGCCCTCCAGATGACTTGCTGGTTGCGCACAGCTCAAAAGTAACGTTAAAAGATGACCCTCAGTCAAAATTTTTGATTAGGAAGGGCTGGTGCCATGGAAAGCTCTGCCCAAAGTGACCTGACATGGGGCCAGGCCGCTCACTGGAACTGTTATTCCCAGCTCTAGTCCGGGAAAACCACCTGTAAAATAGCACAGTTAAATGTACGGCTCGGAGCTCCTGTAAGGGAGGCACCAGCTGCTGCTCGCAGCAGCTCCCACCGTTTCGCTCTCCTCATGGCAAGGCATGGTCACCGCCAACCAAGACTTCTGCTAGGGTTAGTGACGATTTCTGAGAAAACGGTGACCTCCCAGCAGCAGTGACTGAGGAAGCCCGCCTCACAGATGGCACCAGCCCCGGCCTGCAGGGAGGGCGGCCGAATACAGCGACTGCACCACAGCGCTGCCCGCTCCGAGGCCTCGACCCGGCTCCAAGGCCTCAAAGGCCGGCGGCCGCCTCCCCTCGCCGCCTCGGCTGCAGCTCCCGGCGGGCCTGGCCGCAGGCTCAGTCGGCGAACCGCTGCAGCAGGTGGTCGTCGCCGTGGCGGCCGCCGCCGCTGTCCACGAAGCGCTCGCAGGGGAACTCGATGAGGTCGGCCTCGCTGAGGGCGCAGGCGGCGGCGCCGCGGGGCGGCCGGTGGGACTGGAAGCCCGAGAAGTCGGCGGAGACGCCGGTGCCCATGGAGCGGAGGGGCCGGCGGGTGGAATAGAGCTGCCGGACGTGGACGGGGGCCGCCTTCCGCCGCCGCCGCCCCAGCACCTTCTTCCGCAGCAGGCGGGAGGCCCAGGCGGCCAGCGCCGCGAAGAGCAGCAGCGCGTTCACCGCCAGCAGCACCAGCGTGAGGAGCTGCTGGTCGGGGCCGCGGGGCCCGCCCGCCGCCGCGCCGCCCTCGGGCAGGGTGACCAGCCCGGCGCAGTGGTCCCGCGGCGCCACCGGGCACACGCGGCCGCCCAGGACGCCCTCGACACAGACGAGGTAGGGGGTGTCCGGGCGGAGCTCCCGCAGGGTGGCGGCCGGCTCCCCGCGCTCCGGCAGGTAGACGAAGCGCTGGAACTTGACGGCGGCGCCGAAGCGGTCGAAGAGGAGGCGGAACCGCGCCGGCCCCAACAGGCGGGGGCTGCGGTGCGGCCGCACGGCCCAGCGCACCGTCACCGAGCTGGAGCCCACCGCCTCCACCGACAGGTTGCAGAGAAACAGCTTGTTGAAGTCGCAGGGGTCGGACACCAGCGGCGGGACCCCGGCGGCCGGCGCCGGGCGGGGCTTGCCGGCCCGCCGGGGCCACGCCGCGCTGGGCGGCGCCGGGGCGGAGGTCGCCGGGCGGGCGGGCGGCGGCGTGGGGCTGGCCGCGGCCCTCGGTGGCCCCGCCGCGCCTTCGGGCGCCCCCAGCAGGCGGGCGGTGGAGGCGGACGGCGGCGGCCCCGGCGGCCCGCGGGGCAGCTCCGCACCGCCGCTGCTGTTGCTGCCGAGCCCCTCGGCGGAGGGCTGCGGGCGGCGCTGCTCCTCCGCTACCGGCAGGGGGGAGGCGGAGGAGGGAGAGGCACCGTCGTGGCAGGGGCTGCCGTCTTGCGGCGGCGGCAGCTGGGCGTCTTGCAGGTAGTCGAGGTACTTGCCGGCCAGGGCGGGCGGCAGGCGGCACTGCACGAAGACGGTGAGCAGGCGGCCCTGGGAGTGCCAGGCCCCCAGCCAGTGCTTGAGGCCGCGGAGGCGACAGTCGCAGCTCCAGGCGTTCCCCTCCAGCTCCAGGCGGTAGAGAGCCGGGCTGGAGGCAAAGAGCTCGCCGGGCAGGGTGGCCAGCGCGTTGTCTCGCAGGCTGAGCTCCCGCAGGCGGCCGAGGCGGCCGAAGGTGGCAGGGTGCAGGGCGGTCAGGGCGTTGCGGCTCAGATCCAGCGCCTCCAGGCTGCTCAGCGGCTCCAGCAGGGCAGCGGGCAGGTGGCTCAGCAGGTTTCCCTCCAGGCGCAGCTCCTTCAGCGAACCCAGCCCCGAGAAGGTATCCGGGGCCAGGTGAGCCAGGCGGTTTCCACTGAGCGAGAGCTTTGCCAAGCCTGGCAGGTGCTGGAAGGGCCCCCCTGTCAGCTGCTGCAGGCTGTTGCTGGCCAGCAGCAGGGTGTGGAGGGAGCGCAGCGGCCCAAAGATGTCCGGGTGGCGAAGGGAGCTCTGCTGGTTCCCCGAGAGGTCGAGGAAGCGCAGCTTAGCCAGGCCAGTGAAGGCACCGCGGCTCAGCCAGCGGATGCGGTTGGACTCTAGGTGCAGGTACAGTAAGTTCGGCAGCCCTGAGAAAGTGGAGTCACCCAGCGAGCCCAGCTCATTGCCGTCCAGGCGCAGCTTGACAAGGCTGCCAAGACCGGAGAAGGAGGCAGCGCTGAGGCGGCCGATCTCGTTGGCGTTCACGTAGAGGATGCGCAGCTTGGCCAGGGCGCTGAGGGTGCCGGGGGCCAGCGCCGGCAGCAGGTTGTTGCCCAAGTAGAGCTCCTCCAGCCGACCCAGGCGCTCAAAGGCCTTGGGATGCAGCGAGCGGATCCGGTTGTACTGCAGGTCCAGGCGCTGGAGCCCTGCCAGGCGGTGGAAGTCGAAGGCGGAGATGTTGGCGATGAAGTTGCCCCCGAGGCTGTAGGTGAGGATATCCTGGGGCTCGGCGGCCTTGGGCACCGAGCGCAGGCCCCGGTTGGTGCAGAGGAGGTGCTGGTGCTGCTGGCAGTCGCATGGCTCGGGGCAGATGGGCTCGGCCGCGGGCAGCAGCAGGAGGAAGAGGGGGACGGAGCCCCAGAGTACCCGCGGCAGCACCATCAGGCGGACCCAGCGCGTCGCCCCCATCCCAGGACGAGCCGTGGGCTGCTTCCCCCGCCGGCTTTGTGTCTCTCCGGCATCCCCCCCGCCTCCTCCGCGGCTGCTAGTCGGTCCCTCTGCTCCGCGTCGGGCTGAGCTCCGCGCCGGGCAGGCAGGCGCGGCGGCGGCGGCG
Source organism: Phalacrocorax carbo (assembly GCF_963921805.1). Classification (NCBI taxonomy): domain Eukaryota; kingdom Metazoa; phylum Chordata; class Aves; order Suliformes; family Phalacrocoracidae; genus Phalacrocorax; species Phalacrocorax carbo. The sequence goes on along the minus strand of NC_087514.1, from coordinate 129,882,802 downwards.
GCGGCTGCAGGACGCGGTGCCCGGTACCATGGGCTCACCGGAGGCGGCCGGGGGGGGCTGCGGGCTGCCGCCGCCCGGGCCCTGCCGCCCCTCGCGGCCCGCAGGCTGCGGTCGGACGGTGGCGGAGCCGGCGCTGCCGCGGGGGGCGGGCGTGGGTGCGGGCGGGCTGCGGAGCGGCGCGGCTGCCCGCTGCTCCGCCGGCTCTCCCAGGGGCGGAGGGGGCGGGCGGAGCGGGGAGAGGGGGGTGGCGGCGGCGGCGGGCGGAGCGGGGAGCAGGAGAAAGACGAGCTCCGAAACTTGCCGAGAAAAACTCAGCGGAAATTCGTACTTCCCACACTGTGCCCTGGGGGACCGGAGGATCGGATGGAGCGGGGGGGGGGGGAGCGGAGGAGGCCCGCGGCCGGTCCTGGCTGTGCTCAGCCCCGGCAGCGAGCAGGGGCGCAAAGTGGGAAAGTAGGAATTGGAACCGGCTGTGGCTGCCTCGCAGCCACATGGGCTGCAGATAGAGCTGCGCATCGGGGAGGGGGAAGGGAACAGCAGTAAACTAGTCCTTGTCTGCCCCTCCGCCCCCGCTCTTTTTTTTTTTTTTTTTTTTAGCTTGTATTTAGAAACCTGCCAAAAGCAATAGTTACGGTTTACCACGGATTAAGGGCTCTGTTTTGTTTTAAGCAAACGGCAATCAGAGGGCTAAGCCGCCTATAGTACATCAGAGAATGAATTTTCATTCTTTCTCCGCACCATCCTGCCCAGTCGGCTCCGGACAAAGCTGCGAGTGAAGATCCAGTTGAACGTAGCTCCAGTTCCACGAGGGGCTCGTCAGAATGGTTAAGATGCTTTTTTAGAAGTAGTTCCCATTTTAAAGGTTCTTCCCTCTCAACAACATACAAATTCAGAGTGAAAGGAAGGTGTTGGAAAGCATACTGAAAACAAAATAGCCTGTGTACCCATCCATTCAACGACTTGCCTTTCTTGGCCGTTGCCCTTTTTTTGTTTTCCTAAGAGGTCGCCAATGGGGTAAATAATTGCCTAAGGGCAGGAGGAAATGCCTAGATATGAAGGGTACATAAGGCTGTCAAGGATGATGAGAGAAAGAAGATAATACCCAAAATATCATGTTGCAAATTTAATAAATATACTGGAAGCTGTGTTATCACATGAAGTTGCACCCAACTGCATGCATTTCGCATCCGCTTCTGGACTAAAGCAGTGTACAAGCCATGCTCCTTTTGCTTACCAGAAGGCAGAATTTAGATAGCTTTCGTGGAAATTTTGTTTTTAGTGGCTGTGTCAGCATGAGCAGGCAGCATGGTATGGTAGTTTGTGCAGAGTCCCTGTTGTCCGCTTTCATGGAGAGGTGTTACTTTGATCTAACTCTGATTTGGTACCGCTTTTTAGCAGATGGAGAATATGAAGTGTGCTCCAAGCCTGCTCTGGAGCGTGAAGCCCAGTGTTGTGCATGACGTTGATCAGCAGATTTGCCTCAAAAGCACGCTGGTAGTCTGAAGTAACTTTGAAGAGAAGGGATGAGGCTTGGCTCGGTCAAAGAAACATCACTACGAGCATCTTGATTCCTAGCTCTTGTAGTTAGCTGAGGCTGGGCTGTATGAGGACTAACCTTTTTATAGTGGTAACTTTATTGTGCAGGTGTGGGAAGTCATATCTGAGGCAGGAGAGTGATATTTTAGATAATCTGGATGAATTTTGCAAGTATCTTCTAAAATCAAGTGAGCGGCTCTGAATTATAACTTGCTCATTGGGAAGACAGGGTGTGAACAATAATGTGCTGGAATACGGTTATGGCAAGGTAAGATGTTTGGTTTTTTTTATTTTTGGTGAGGTTTTTTTGGTGAGAAATGGCAGTTGCATAGGCAGCCTTCATAAGCTAGAAGAGTTACTGAAAGATTAGGTACTTGTACCTAAAAATCTACTTATGGGGAAGGCATGAGAGTATATTGCATTAAAATTTTAAAAATTTAAAGCAAAAATGGTGGAAATCAGAGTTGTCACATTCCAGAACTTCCTGACTTCTTCAGGCATGTACTATCTTGTCATCAAACACGCACGGGCTTAGATTAACTTGATTTAAAGTTGTGTCCTAAATTGTTGCTGCATTGTCTTCTGAGGGTGGACAGAAGTTTGTCTGCTTCTTGAGTGAAGTAGCAAGTTCCTGCTTTGGTTATTTGTAACTGCTTTATTTTGAGCAATACGTGCTTGAGTAGTAAGGTATTTTTTTCCTGAGATAAATCTGAGTAAGTGTCACAGGAGGAGCTTTTTGCTGTACTTTTTTCTTCTTTTCCCATGTTATGGAAGAAGCCCATTCAGCATTCGTTCATGATTTGAATGCCCATGGCTTAAGAATGCAGACCTTTCAGCTCAGTCTCGTCCTTATTGAATGTTTTCACTTGCCAGATTTTTCTTTTGAGTATCTATCACATCACATCTAATATTCAGGACAAAGTAGAGGGATTTTTTCAGCCTACAAAGACTATGTGTTTCTTTCCTTGTTCTGAAAGCCACTACAGTGCAAGGGAAGGCATCCTGGCTCCCAAAGTTTTCTTTAATTCTGAGCAAAGCCTAATTGACTGGTGACTTTATCTCCCAACAAATTTGCTTCACTGTGGCGTACTTTAAATAGTGAAATTTTAGAAAACCATTCCAAATAATGGTATGCTTATTTTCTGTTCCTCTGGGTTTTTATTTTGAAACATGCTCAAGCTTATAAGGCCAATTTATGAACTGTCCTTCCTGTAACAGCACCATAGATCTTTTTCTAGTCATGCGTCATTGCAAATACTAAAGGTTTAAGTCAAATTGTGTCTTATGTATTGCTTTTGATTTATGCTTTCTGACACTTAGCCAACATTATTATTTTCACTGGGTTTGGGGATTTATAAGTGACAGGAATTTAACAAAAAATTCTAAGTGATTCTTAAGAACAGAATTCATCACACACTTGTTCTCACACTGGAAATATTTTATACCAGAAACAAAATAAACCAAAACAATGGGGTTTTTGCTGATTTTTTAAAAAATTTAAGTAGGAGGTTATTCAAAATAAATTAGGAACACATCTGTTCAGATAAAAGATGCCACATTTGTTTTCCCTCTTTGGAATAGGAACTTTGCAGCTGCAGTAGTTCTTGTTTCCTTATTTAAGCCCACAATAAAATTTTTAATGTGTGATTGAGAAATAGAAATCTTTTCCTACCCCAAACTGAAAAAGCATAAATCTGACTACGAAAACCGGGGGACGGGGGGTTGAAGTACCCTATTCTTAAAAGCTTTAAAGGTAATCTTAAAATACACCTTCATAGTTAAGATTTGAAGTACGAGGACTTTTAAGGGCCAAGACAAATAGCAAAACCAGAAATACCATCTTCCCACTGATAGGTATCTATTCCTGTGATGATTACAAGAGAACTGACCTTAAGGTATTGTTTCATGGCTAAATATTATCCATATCATTATTAAACGTAAGACCAAATAGCTCTAAGATTTTCTTTTTGTTGTTGTTTTTTTCAAGAGGTGTTATCTAGGCACTGATCAGAGGACTGGTGGTTGAAAGTGGTGAACACGTATTTGCAGGCAGAATGCAAAATGGAGTGAAAGAAGCAGCATGCTCAGTGTAGTCTATCCCAGCGTATACTGGGACTTTGGCAATATCCCCATGAGAAACTTCTGTTAAACAAAATTACTCTTTCTTGAGTCCAGAATAAGAGAAGCGGTGCTGACCTGGTAAGTTTAGGGCTGGTGTCTCACACCTTTATGTAGTTACCGGGAACTACTTACTTGGAGATGGAGCTTTATCTCAAAAGATAAATTTTTAATTGGTCTGTATAATTATTCAGCCCACTGCGCATCACAAGTGTGTTTATATGAATTTGTACAAAATGTTTCTAGAAGTGTTAGGTTTAAAGTTTATTTCTCACTGAGCCAGCTGCCTTCATAGAAACTTCAAACTATTCAACTTCGGTATCAAAATTCCCATTTAAAACAAGACAAAAAGCTTCTCTAAGTTGATACATCAATGTGTTTAGTTGGTTACAATATAAAAACTTAATTTGGAGTTAATTGACTTACACTGTCATTGGAAGTTGTGATAAACATTGTTATTCCATGAGTCATGCTAAGTTCTCCCCAAGTAAGCATGAAGAAAAACAGAAAGATACTCACCATTTCTGTTCCCTATCTGATAGAGTGTCGCTGCATGAATTTATACTTTTGTAGGTATCTTTGCTTTTTGAAGAGATAAAAGTATTGTGGAGCACTGCAAAGTATTAAAAAAAAACAGTTTGTATACCATCAGTGTCTTTGTTAGCAGCTCCTGCAGCTCATGGATTGAAGCATCTTTTAAGTGGTCACCAGTTCAGTGCTATTCTACATGTCAGTGCCAGTAATGCAAATACCATAGTGTAGGAAAATATGAGAATTCTAGTGCCAAATGTGTTATTTTTTTTCTTTTGAAATTACACAGTTCACCTGTGTTGTATAATTTGTTGGTTGCACTTACTGTAGTAATCAACATTTAAAATAAAACTTTTTCCCGATACAATGGTTTGTGTTCATTTGTAATGAAATGTCACTTGCCACATCCAGTTCTTCAGAAATAAAGCATGACTCCCAGGCCAGCAGTTAATATTACATGCTACCAGATGTTTTATAGATACCTGGTCCCGTCATCCATAGAGGTCTGTGGCCTACAAGGCTCTGCTGATTGCATGTATCTTTAAATCCTTTCGGAATTAAACATCTGAGTAAAGTATTTGGGGTTTTTTGACTTATGATGCTGGTCTAGATGTGCTGTTACCATTGTGTGCATGCTCTGCCGAACAATCAAAACTCACTGAATTTCACAGAGTGTAGGTTGTGCCTCTCAGACTTTCTCTGGGCAGGTGGTTCCAGGACTTCATGTTAATTATGGTAATTGGTTCCTTTGTGCATATTAGTTTACTGCCCAAGCAATTTCAAATCTGTTTTGGGGGTTTCCATGTGTAGATTGTGTGAAAGAATTTGTGGTTTGATCTACAGGTAACAGTTTGTTCAAATGTTCTGTCTGCAGGTGAAAATCAGCTAGCTCAATCTAGACAGTCAAATGGAAATCAAATAATGGATGTTGTTGCTATAATACTAGTATTTCATAATAATAAATGGAGCATTAGGTATCTGCAGTCTCCTGTGTAGTGATCTCTGCCGGTATGGATCACTTAAAAATTAGCATTCGTCAGTTAGATGGACTGAATCATAACTGCAAAAGTCCAAATGATTATTTAGCTGTTCTGTTGTGCTTTACCCAACACTTATTTCCTGAGGGAGAAACTCTTTGATGGTAAGAAAGGAAAAAACCCTACTTGTGTCAGGACGAGAGTGGTGTAATTTATGTAAAACAAATGCTTATGTAGCTTATGCAGGGCCAATTAGCTGTTGCAGTGCTTGCAGTTCTTTTGCGTGATTATCTGTTTATATACTGAATCTTTTGCAGTATTGTTAGACCAGTTTTTCCATAATGGGCTAACAAATCAGGCAAGTGTTCTTGCAAACATTTTCTTCTTCTCTTTCTCCATAAAAGGATATGTGTATTTAGGGCAATCTCTTTCATAATGGGTAATACTCTGTTGCCATGTTATTTGTGTGATAGATGTTCTTTTCTATTCCTATCATCCCATAATTTGGAGACTGTAGCAGAAAAGCCCTAAAACAAAATACCACTTGGACCAGAACTTCTATTACTGATTGATAAAACATGTTCTGACAGATATGCAGAAAAAGAGCAAACACTCGCTGTTTGATGCAGTTGACCTATATCAGGTTAGAAGGGATAGCTCGGTGTCATTTAGTCCAGCCTCCCAACTAGATCTGATTGCTCAGGGCTCTGTCAACTCTCCAAAGATGGAGGTATCACAGTGCCTCCCATTAGGTAGCTAAAGACAGCAAAGCTGTCTTATGGCCAAACAAATCCTTTTCTTATAGTCACTCCTCACACACTGACATGAATCAGCCTCATGACCATCTGTGTCCTTCCACTGGACTCGCTTCAATATGTCAAAGGTGTTCTCATATCAGGGCAACCAAAACCCAATAGCTGAAACCCCGGGGCCTCTAAGATGATTAAGGGACTGGAGCATCTGTCGTATGAGGAAAGGCTGAGAGAGCTGGGACAGTTTACCCTAGAGAAGAGAAGGGTCAGGGGGGATCTCATCAATGTATATTAATACCTGAGGGGAGGGTGCAAAGAGGACAGAGCCAGGCTCTTTTCAGTGGTGCCCAGTGACAGGACAAGAGGCAGTGAGTATGAACTGAAACACAGGAGGCTCTGTCTGAACATCAAGAAACACTTTTTACTGTGGGGGTGACTGAGCACTGGCACAGGTTGCCCAGGGAGGTTGTGGGGTCTCCATCCTTGAAGGTACTCAAAAGCTGTCTGAACATGGTGCTGGGCAGCCTGTTCTAGGTGACCCTGCTTGAGCAGGGGGGTTGGACCAGATGACCTCCACAGGTCCCTTCCAGCCTCAACCGTTCTAGGATTCTGAAGCTGGGCACGGTACTTCCGTGTGCTCAGAAGTGCTTAATAAAGGGGAGTAATCACTTTGATTTACTGTCTACACCCTTTCTAATCCAGCCCAGTATGCAGTTAGCCTTCTTGCTGCTTCTTAGCCATCTTAGATTGTACTGCTGCATGGTGGTTATACTGTCCTGTATGCAGAACATAGAATTTGCCTTTGTACCATTTCAAGATGTTTTAATTGTCTCTTTTCCTCAGCCATTTGAGGTCCCGCTGAAGATCAGTCTTGCCCTCCAGCAGATCAGGTGTTTCGCTGCAGAGTGTGCACTCTGTCCCATTGTGCCACTCATTAATTAGGGTGTTAAAGAGTATTAAATGATGTTAAAGAGTGGGTAAAGACCCACTTCTGGTAGTTGGGGGATGCCCATAGTAACTGCCTGAATTTGCCTCTGTTCAATTGCAAGAGGTTTCTCACTAGGTCCCCTGCCCTGTTAAGCAGCGGTCTCACCTCTTTTTAGTTTGGTTTTTTTTGCCTTCCTCATTTTTGCTTTTCAAATCTCTATCTAGTTTTAGCTTAAGCTGAGCTTTGGCTCTCGTGTCTGCATCCCTGCATGCTCAGGCAATGTTTCCCTTTCTCTAAGTAATCTGTTTCTGTGTCCATCTTCTGTGGTCTTTTGTCACACTTGCTTGTTTTTCTGAGTGTCAGAAAGGACCATTCTTGTGCTTTGATAAGGTTGTCCTTGAAAATCAGCAGCTTCTCTGGGCCCCATTGTCCTTCATGGCAGTTTCCCATGGGTCCTGCCAAGCAGATCCTTGAACAAGGCAAGATCTTCTTTCTTCAAGGCCAGGATTGTAATATTTGTAATTTTTCTTGCTTGCTTGACTGAGGATTTTAAACTCTGCAATGTTATGGTCATTGCAGCTAAGGTTCCCCTCAACTTTCACAGCCCCAATGGGTTTTTGATTGTTCATGGAAGCAGGTCCAACAGAGCACCTACTTAGCTTGTCAGTCCCCTGTATCAAAAAATTGTCATCAACACATGCTCCCAACTCCGGTTTCATAAGTAGTATACACGAGTCTTAAATAGTTGAAAACTATGTGCTAGACCCTGAACTGAAATGACTCAGCATACCTTTGACGTTATTAGAGCCATGTGCTCTTGTGCTTTCATCCAAAGATCTGGCCTCAAGTCCTAGATGGTTTTTAAGAAACCATTTAAGCGTGTGACTAAGTTTTGATTAGAAAGACTGACTGGATCATCAGGTTTAGTTGTCTGCTATCAAAGGATATCATATGAGTCCATTAACATCCTTCTGAGAAGTTATTTCAGCGTTTTTTGCTCCTTTTGCTGCTACTGGAAGCATCTTTGAGAACATTCTGGCTGTAGTAGGCAGCCTTCCAATTTCTGACATAACCTCTCTGTGTTTAGTATGCATTTCTTCTTGGGGGTCTACATTATCTTTTAATGTAAAAAAACTCTGCTTATCTTTTGGCATTTAGTGTTAAGATATTTACAGAAAGCCCAGTCCTATCCCTTTAGGCTGTTTTGCTGTGGTAAGCAATCCAAGCTGGTTTAAGCTGCCATAGACAGATAGACTCTTGATTCCTCTGTAGATGCCAGTGTGTCTCATCTCTGTTTTAATTACTCTTTCTTGGATATGAGTGATAGAAATCTACACCCAACTCCAGATAAGGTCTCTTTACTGCCTGAAGAGAATTTCGTATGCTTAAAATTATGCTTGGTTTGAAATCACTTCAGGCCATTTCATTCAACCCTCTTCACTAACTTGTACATTTGTGGTCCTATGTCAAGAGTGACACTTCTAGATTTAATTGAAAATCTGTAAATTTTTGTCACTGCTCCTTAAGACCACATTTTTGCTATATATGGCAATATATGGTGCTAAGAGTCACAGTTTTTAGTGAAAATGGTCAGTAAGGAAGCATTATATAATCCTTCACCCTTAGGCACTGAGCATTTCTATGTAAGTTGACTTGTGGATATTTAGGGGGGCAGACATAAACATTCTCTCTTTCTCCTAACACTGCAGACAGTGAGCCTTTGGAGTAGATAAATTAATATTTTAAATCTTGTATTGGGGATTGCTCTGTGCAGCCACTTCATTTGTATAAGTACCTTGATAAAGTTCAAAACATTTACTCATTAAAATAAGACGACCTAGAAAAAGTAAGTAGAAGCAAAAGCATTGTAGCCTTTGCATTCTTTTAATTTTATAAATATTTGCATTTTGATTACACTGTACTTAATACCACATGATGAAATGTGATATTGGATCAAAGCTGTTGCTCATGCTGTAGCTGAGACTTGTTTAAAATGGCTGATTTATTGGTAGTATTCCATTATACTTCATAGTATTGGGTTACAAATTACTTTAGCTGAATATGTTCCAGTTAGCTCCAAAGAAGAGTACGTGATGTTGTCCAGCATTGTGGACAAAAGAGAGGCTTGCTGTGACAGATACCTTAATGTATAGAGCTGGTGAGGAAGGAGTTATAAGAACACCAAACATAAATAAGAAGTTACTCTGATATTCTCAGGGTCTAAGAACATGTAGGCTAGATGATAACAGTGTAAGGTGGGGCTAAAAGCGGCTGGAAAACTTTCATCTGATCTGTATTGGTAATTACTCTAAAACTTGTTGGGTTTATCAGCTTTGGTTCTGCAAGGATTTATTCTGTGTCTGCTGTGCATTATTATCTGTCATTAAAAATCTGGATGATGGAATAGAATATGGTCATTTGATTTGCTGGCAGCGCTACACAGAGGAGGAGCTGCAGATATTGGAGCGTAGGGTCAAAGTTCAAAATTAACTTGACAACTAAATAGTCTGAGGGAAAAAGTAATTCATAGTCCCAAGAACGATATGGTGACGGGGAGAATGTAGGCAGGGAGGGCAGCAAGGATGGTGAGTGTTACAGCAGTTTCAGTAGTAGGAGAGGGTATATAGGCTGGTGTAATGTGCATGTCTGTTGTTTTTGCCACTATAAGTAAGAAGTCTTACCTTAAAAACATCAAAACATCCTGGTGAGACAAGGAAGTATTACGTTTATTTTTGGGGTGGATAACTGAGGAACGTAGCTCAATAATTTTTGAGTGTCTAATTTGAGAGGCTCATCACCTGTTTCGTCATCATTAACATTTATGTAGTATTTAAATATTTAGTATATAGCTTCAGCTAACTAAACTTGCACCTTTGTTTTAGAGGTCACTTCTTTTGAAAATCAGACTTCCCAGATGTTTCAAATTACACAGCCATGAAATAAAGGACTCCAAAGCTGTGGGGGTTGTGCGTTGAGCTGTGATAGAGGCAAAGATAGAATCTACTTCTCTGTGGTAGCATTTAAGTATTTGGACTAAAGAAATGCTTTTTCTCCTTAACCCTTCCAGTTCTTGTCTCCTGTACAATTTCAATCTCGTGTCCTGCTGATAACAACCCCCTTAAGCCTTTGAGTTTCCATTCCACTACCCCAAGGTCCCTGCTTAGTCATAAAGAACAAGGCAATACTTAATATCAAAATGTATGTTAATATATGTTTACATAAATTCTGACAAAGTTTGACGGCAACCTAAATTCTGGAATTTCTTAATAGCTAAATGTTTAACTTTTAGATTCATAGTATATTTTAATGTGATTTTTATGTATTTTTAACTTAAGGTCTTAACATCTGAAGTACTCTAATACTGCTGTGAACGGTGGTGGTACTAGATTTTTATTCATACATTGTAAAAGAAAATGTCTAAATATTAACTCTTTTTCTTTTCCATATCAGACTGTGAAGAACAACCCTCACTTGCTCCCAGGTATCAGCATGCTAACTGATGGTCCTGTGTGAAAGTCACAATCTCCTGGGAAGTCTGAAGTTACTTGGACCATGGATGCTGAGTTATGTTCTAAACAGAGTGTTTTCTTTGAATAAGAACTCTTACATATTTCTTATGTAGCACACTGGATTTAGAATATAAATTTGTATAGTCATATACAATATAGTTTTTATTTCTGTAGCCTTGTATAATATGAGTAGAATAACATGTCATAGAGTCTTTAGAGGGCTTGTGCCCAGTCTTGTTCAATTAGTCACTGTAAAATTTGTGTCAGAAAAAAACAATTTCAGATTAATGCTGGGTATTCAGATATCTACATCAGCATTGTTCTGTCAGTGTTGTTTTAACTCTCATTTTTTGTCCACCTCGCCATCTCCCTTTGTTTAACATGGTGGGTAGTGTTTTTGCACAAAATTAGGAAAATAAGCCTGTACCAAAATTAGCATCCTGAAAGTAATAAAACTTAATAGAAGCCACATTTGTGATGGACTGTTTGGTAACAGCAAACTATAGGATCAGTACACATGTATCACATTACAGATATCTTATTTTTAATCAATGTAGGTTCAGAAAATTTGTTTCAGAAGCAGAGGAACAGCATAGGGGCAGAAGGCAGAACTACAGACATAGGGGAAGAATCTTGTAGATTTGTATTTTTTTTATGGTGTTTTCAGGTTACTTATTGAGGAATTCAGCCGTTCTGATCTGTTGTTTATTACTGTAAACAGCTTATTTGATTGTCCTTATTCTTCCGTAAATAATTTTATATTGCAGCGACTACTTATAGCTGACCTATTGTTGATTGTACAGTCCCTGTGAGAATAGAAGGTAAATGCTAATGCCACCAGGATACTTGTTTAACACAAACCGGTGCTATCCAGCCTGAAAGTATGAAGACTGGTCTTAAAAAAAATACTCATTTAGCTGGAATCTCTAATGAAACAATATACTTGTGTCTGTGGTATAACATACACATATATATTATATATATACACAGAATATTGTGATAGAATTGTTTAAGCACATCATTAAAGTTTCTAATAAAAGATTAAGCAGTGTTAAACCTTTGTGAGGTAAAAATTCTTTTCTGATTACTTCCTTACTTCAGAACTGGAAGGAGAGAACTTCCTCCCCTCTTCTCGAACGATATCTATGTTAAGAACAGCTTTGTGTTTTGGGGTTGTCCTCTCCAGCTTTCCTCCCTGAGACAGCTTTACTTGAAATAAGCAAACCCTTCCTCTGTGGTCTGCTGTTTGTTATTTTTGTACTTGAAATACCACATGAAATGTAATTTGTGTGTTGAAGAACTGTTATACCTTTGGGAGATGAACCTTCTCTTTTCCTGCTAGTAACAAACAATGCAGTTTTATATTATGCCATAATTAATTGTGAATACAATATACTTAGAAATTTGCACATTAAAAATAGCAAACTCAAATATCAGTTCTGAAAAGAATAATTGTATTAATAGGTCAGGAAATAAATATCTGAAGCAGAAGGAATGGAAGAATTCCCGTTGGTTGCCACTTGGGCATAAAGGCTGCAACCTTTTTTGTGTTACCATGTGAGCAGCTTTCAAACATCCCCATCTCAATGAAAATCCATTTTCTCTCATTTCAGAGTTGCCAAGTCCATGAGCAGAATAAATGCAAACTGTGATGCTTGGAAGTAAATTGGGAGTACAGGTGGGACTCTCTTCCCTCAGCTTTAGGGATCTCAGGTAGGAAATGCCAGTGGCAGTGGCATCAGTCCACCCCCTCTGGCTTAGTAAAAGTGAGAGTCTCTGGTCTTGCTCCTGTTTTAAAAGCATGCTTCTGGCAACAGCAACAACAACAAAAAAAGCCTAGGTAGGCTAGAGAATAAAATACACCTTAAGCCCACTGCTATGTCTGTGTTTAAAATAGATGTATTTTTAAAAGTGGAATAAAAATACTCAGACTTTTGTCAATTGACAAACATGACAATAATGACCAAGTTTCTGAAAGAAAAAAAAAAAACGCAAGGAATAAGATTGTAATTGTGCACAAACAACTTTAGGTCATAATTTCGGTTGAAATAGGTTATTAAAATTATGGTATTTTTAAAATTACTTGGATATGGAAATATCGGACTGAAGACTTCTGCTTTGGGTTAATCAGGCCTTAATTGTTCTCAGATGTGACAGTGGTGCTAGTATATAAGAGGAGAATGGTTTCTGAGGCCAGTCCAAGGCTAGGTGCACAGTGTTGTGGAGTAGGGCTGCTGCTTTACTCTGAGACAAAAGAGAATTTACTGTGCCAAAATAATGGGGTAACAATAACAAACTAAAAACAGAGGGAAGTGTAGAATAACCTATCCTACCATATCCATAAATGTCTCATATTATTCACAAACCTACCTCTTTTTTTTAATTTTTAATTTTCTTCTCTTCTCCTCTCTATACAATTTAGAGTTATCCATAAAAATGTCAGATATTCTCATCTTTTACACCCCTCTTAATTCTTTCCTTTGATTTAGGTATAAATATCTGTTTTCTGGAAATTAAACTTGCTTCAATGGTAAAGGAAGATTAATAAGCTCTTTATGTATTGCTACTTGCAGTTCACTATGAAACTGCTTTTGTGCAGCCTGGTCAGCTATTTCTGTTGGCACACAACAGAGCTGGAGTTTTGCCTAGAGTAGCACAATCTTTTTATTTGCTGAAGATACAGCTAGTCACCACCTCAGCTGTATGATACTCTGCCTACTGCTATGCAGGGACATAGTTACTCACTGTTTGTGCGAGTGCCCACACCTCTGAAGCTCTGCGATGTCCACACTTTATCATTTCTTTTCCTAGCACTTCTCTGTATTCGTGGTTTTTATATGTTTCTGTTGGTTTCTTTCGGCTTCTTACTGTCAGTCAATGCCTGACTTGGCTATTTGCTTACAGTTGTCATGCCAACTCCCAAGCCTGGAAACTCAAGTAGGGAGAGGATTTATCTTTTTTCCCCCTGTTTCTTTTTGTCAAGTACTCACTTCACAGTTACCAAGCTGCATGAACTGAATGCATAAGTATGGCAAACAGCTCTGTGACTTTGGTCTGACACTTAAATTTCTAAATATCCATTTCTGCTTCATGAAGATTTTTTTTCAGCCCTTCCTTAATCCTTGCTGCTTGTCTGCATAGTGAAAACAAGGAAAATTAGAAAGAAAACAGTGGAGTGGGGGAGGGATTTTACACACTAGTCATTGCATTTTTCTTATTTAAACAGAACTGCAAACATATTTCAAATACCCTACATAGAAGTAATTTTTAAAAAATCCATGAGTCTGTTCAGTCTTTCTGAAGGTTACATATTACTGAATTTTATTCACTTTTGATGCCAAGTCATTCACTATTTATGTGTATCAGCTTTCCAAATAACCAAGTGAAAAATACAAGAGAGGTACAGGAAATTAAAAATGCAAACTCTTAACTCTTTATGCCGATGTCTATGCAATCATTATGTCTTGTTAGTAACATATGTAACAAAGACGTAGTTCTGTGAAATAACTGCTATCCAACATAAACAGTAGTTTTAATAGGTTTGCTGTAATTGACAGCTGCATTCACAGGTGAATCACATTGGAAAAAGTAATGTGTTTAAAGGGAATTGGCTTAAGGAGGAACAAACATGGAAATTTCATCTTAGACAATATTGCTCTTTGGAGATTCCAATAGGTAAGTTTGTTCTAGGTTTCACTGGAACCACCTGTATGACTTGTGTACTATTGCATCTAACATGTATCTTGCTTTTCTCAAGTTCAAAAATGTGTGATTTATCATTGAAGATATTTCATATATAAATACTTACTGTAATTCATTACAGTTCTTATTTGAAATTGAGCTTTCCTGGCTGCAAACATTTATTGAGAACATGCATTTATTTTGCATGAAGGACTTTAGAGAATCAAATAAAATGGCTCAGCCTTTTCACAGTTGGTTAATAGTAATTTCCTTTTCTTCTACTGTATCAGACAAGTATGTTTGCTTTAGCTGAGCCCATGCTGAAGTGGAAGGCTTTTATATCTCATTGAAAAACGCAAGAAACCTCAGATATCTAAAGAAGCTTTAATCTAGGAGGCAGTTGTTGTGGATCAGGGTTCCAGAGCTATATTAAACATTATCCTACACTTGGGCCACCTTGCAATAATCTCAGATAATTTCACTCTGAATACTAGAGATTCTACAGTTTATCTAAAGCATTGACCTTTTTTTTTCTAGCTGCAGCCCTCTAAAAGAAGAACCTGTGACTTGCATTGGCCCTTTGTAAGAACAGGGGAGTAAAGGTAATTGTATTGGTCAACAACTCCAGGTCTTAGTGATTGTAGATAAGTGTGCAATGGATGCTTAATATATAAGGATCTAGACCATCTGTACTTTTTACTACCACACACTCTACAAAAGCCTGTAAAAAAAGCCAAGAGTTATAAAATGTCATATGAAGAAATATGAAGCATTGCAAAAGTCTAGGGATCCTCTGGTAACACAATCCTTGATCAATAGTTTCTGCATGATCTTTAGAAGTATATATATAGTGTAAATGCTACAGGCAAAAAATCCCTGACTGGACTTGTCTTCCTGATGCAAATTCAATTGACTTAAGTGGGCATGTGAGCAAGGTGAAACACACTGTCCTTGATTGGTTTTAATACTTTGAGGAGCACCAGCACAGCCCAACTTGTTTCTTTCTTATGCTTTCCATCCTAATACTTGCTGATGGTGAGACCGGATATAAAACACATAAAAACAGATGATCAAGCTGCAAAATGACCAAGAAAGATTGTTTACATTCAACATGTGCCAAGAGGAAATAAACTCTTGGTCTTCTATGCTAGGAATGTAGCTTGAAAGGCAATGTTGCTTTCACATCATTTCCCTAGTCCTTCCTTGGTACTGCATTTTATGCAACTTTTCCTAAACAGAATTATTGTGAGAAGATCCTGGGGTGGGAGGAGACAGAGCCAGTTAGAAGAGCTAATTGGCTGGAACGCTGAGAACCATTTCTTTGAAGGCCTCCCATCCGCGCAGCACCATCAAATGCATGTTGCTGAGGAAAGGACAACTTGTTTGTTTTGGCCATGGCTCATGTGAGCAGAGATAGTGACAAGCCAGGGAATCCAACTGGATAAAGAACATCTGCAAATGATGTTCTGTTAATGTGTATTCTATCCAAAGAAGCCTTGATGCTTGGTCTCAACTCTGATCTTGACCACACATGTTGCTTTGTCAGGTTCATTCAGAATCAGCTTTTGTTTCCTGTAAATAAAGGGGTGCAGAGTCTGTTTCATGCTATTCCACAATAATAGTTTAAACTATTTAGAAAAAAAAATTGTCAGGTATATGGAAATCCTTTATTGAACCAACTTAAAAAACTGTGGATTTAGAAGCTTAGTCAAGTCTTTTGTTATTTGAATCTTGCCTACATTACTCTATGTTTTCTTTAGTAACTAAAGAAGATGGACTAATTTAGCAGTCCATCAATAGAGTGTGAGAAATAAGTTGCCTGATGCTCCATGTGTTATAGAGGCCAAAAAGTTAAATATAAAACTTTGAAGAATATGCTAGGTGACTTTAAAGAGGAAATTGGATTATATTGCTGCAGGAGAGGCTATTTAGTGTTCTTTGTAAGGAGTAATTTTGATCTAGACAGCTAGGGGGACTGATTTAGTTGGACTTTTCACCCATCTTGTTTCTATGGATACTTGCAAGGTAAAAACACCTAATTCAGTATTTTTACCAGTTATGTGAACTAAGTTACGTTCTAGGACAAAGTAATTGGCCTTTCATTCTGATAATCTTTTTCTGAAGCAGAAACATCTCTTTAATTATTCACTTTCATGGTCCTAATGTATTAATAATAATGAATAACTGGTCATTACAGTTGTATGGTTTAATCATTCAGCATGAGTGTTCGTTCTGTTCAGTTTATTTCTAGTAAAGTGGGATAAGCACAATCTTGGAGTTGTTTCCAGGGAGAAAAATATATACTATTTTGAGAACATAGAGTTGGAGAAAATTTGCATTTCGGACAAACTCACATTTAGTTCAGTTGCTTGAAACCACAGGCTGAATTTCATGCCCTGCACAGATGCTTTGCATGAAGCCACTGAAATTGATAGCTCATATCATGTCCACGGAGATATTGTTGCAATACCTTTTATGAATCTTCTGTCTCAAGGATTCAATTTTTGACCTAGGTTATCTTCTCTGCAGCCAGGAGACTTGAATGGATGACCAAAGAGCTTCTAGAGAAACTCAAGTGGAAGAGGGAGGTTCCCGGTATATGGAAAAAGGGACTGGCCACTTGGGAGGAATATGGGAATGTTGTCAGGGTATTCAGAGATTAAACGAGGAAGACCAAGGCCTACTTGGAACCAAATCTGGCAAGGGGTGTCAAGAATAACAAGGGCTTCTTCAAATACATCAGCAGTAAAAGGAAGACTGGGGACACAGTGGGCCTGCTGCTGAACGAGGTCTGGGCCCTGGTGACCAAGGATGCAGAGAAGGCAGAGTTACTGAATGCCCTCTTTGCTTTAGTTTTCACTGCTAAGGCTGGCCCTTGGTCATCCCAGCCCCCAGAAGAGAGAAAAAATATCTGGAGAAAGGAGGACTTCCCCTTGGTTGAAGAGGATTGGGTTAGAGATCACCTAGGCAAACTGGATCCTCACAAATCCATGCGCCCCAATGGGATGCACCCACAAGTGCTGAAGGAGCTGGCAGATGTTCTTGCCAAGCCACTCTCCATCATCTTTGAAAGGTGTAGTTTCCAACATGGTAAACAATAAGTTGATGGCCAGTATTTCACTAACAACTGCAAACATTTGTATCTACAGTGTCCCCTTGTAGGAATTTGGATTGCTTGGTAAATTAAGGTAATATTAAGATAATAATCTTTGTTTATTTTACTACAAATTAATTTACTCTTAAAGCTGCTTAACATTTTTGCAGTTGTTTCAAACTTAATTATAGAAATCAAAGAGTGTTAATATGAGTTATTACTTGCACAGTAAACTGTAATAAACCAACCAATTAAGATTTCTTAATTGACTTTCTGAACTGACTGCTGTTGGGTTAATGCAAACATTTTTTCTCTCTTTTTTAGTTGCTTGTATATTCTGTGTAATGGATCTGTGTGACTTGGCTGACAGTGAGTGTTTCTTGGTTCTTTTTTGCCTCATCTGAAGTTCTTTGATCCTCTACTTTTACTAAACTCATTCTTTAAACTGATAGAGAAAGAACACACATGCTCTGTCTTGGCTTTCAGCTGCTGTTAACTAGACCTTGGTGCCGTGTTTCTAGATTATGAAGAACATATAAGAAGACAGTGAGATTTCCAATATCTTTTCATCTTTATGTGTAATTCCTGTTCTCCCATCTGCTTTTTCAATATTAACTTATTTAAATAATAAAAGGTCTTATTTTTTCTTCATGACTATAGAATATCAGACTGACTTGTCAGCAGCTTGGACATTTTGAGGAAAAGAAGGCTTAAAATTGAAGAGATTTATCTGTTATACATATATCACTACTCCAATCTTGAAAATTTCATTTCGTAACAACACGGTTCTAAACCAGACTGTCAAAACTATAAAATATCCTAAGGAGTAGTTGAATGGGAACGAACTGCCCTGGTTCTCTGTCAGCTGGGAGCTCCAGTCGATCTAGGAAACATATATACCAGCCTGCTTTCCACTTGAGAAATGCAGAGAATCTGGGAGGCATTGCAGAGTGGACCTCATTCCACAATGACAGACCAAATAGAATAGTTTCTGATGAGATATGCTGCCTCTCTCCTCATCACATGAGTTACTTCAGTCTATGAAGATCTTGGGGAGTTTGTGAATTCATTCAGGAGCTATGCCAGTCTCTCTAACTCAAGATACATTAACTTGAGTCAAGATACATAGCCTGAAAATTTGCTGCTCTGTGGACAGAATAAGATTTTTTTAAAACCATTTATATGAATATATTAAATAGTGAGTCATAACAACTCAGTTTATTGCAAACTTCAGCTTACAGACTCAGGCTAAGAGCCAAAGTCCTAACTCGGGAACTAACTACATTGCCTTCAAGAATTATCCATGCTTGAAACCATACAACAGGAATTAGGGCTCCAATGCGTGTATGTAATGCTAAGTAGTTTTTGTAAACTATTTTGTATCTTTTGGTAGATTCACTTTTTTCAGATTTAAGCATTTTCGTCATAAGTCTAGGCAACTTCAGAAAGTGAGATGCAGACATGGTTCTCCCTGGTATTTTATCAAAGTATAATTTTCATCAAAGAATGAAGAAAGAAAAAAGGACGCTTCCATCCACTTCATTGCTGTCGTTCTCATTTTAATTATACTTCCATGTGACAGTGTTCTCTCTAAAGTTCAGTTGTAATTTCTCTGAAACACTTGGAAGGGCAGCTGATTAATACTGTCTTTTTAATCTTCATTGCACTATCTTCTTTAGGCCAAATCTGTCCTGCACATCAGTGTTCTTTCAGGCTGGCCAGGGCAATGCATGTGCTCCATCTTGAACAAGTACCTTTGAGATGGTGGGGGATGGATTAACGCTAATTCTTTAGCATTAGAAAGTATCCTTTCAAGTTAATTATCGGGTTTAAGAATATAAATTTTGGATAGTTTTACAATTTGATGCTAAATAGGCATTCAGAGTCAATAATCTGCAAACACAGGAGTTTTATTACAGTCATGGTATGCCACACCCAGTAAGATTAGGATCTAAAAATGAAAAATTGCAACTGATAGTCTTCAATGCATTGCAATAAGGACTTCAGGTTAGGTTCAGGTTAGACTTCAGGTTAGGTTACCATAACAGGCTAGGGAAGGTTATGGCATTGGCATTAATCTTGAGTTTGAAAAGAGCTTTTTGAGCTAGAGCTGGATCTGGTGCCAGTTGGCTTCCTGTAGAGAGTGTTTTCATTTCAGCTGGACAGATTTATTTTGAAGGGTAAACTATTTTTAAGGGCTGGAAGTCAAACTGACGTGGTGGTTAAGTCCATGTTACTGTTGGATTTAAAATGGAATATTAGAGTATTTTGAACATCTTTTAAATGGGAGCTAGAAAGCCATGCTTAGCTTTTGGTGTGGCAGCGGCTGCTGGTGAAGCGTAAGGAGCTGAGGCACAGAAAGGCAGGAGGGGCGAGGTGAAGGATCGGGTGATATGAATAACTGAGTCAGCGTTGCTGCCCAGACCTAGGTGTTATCAACATGTCTTTTAACGTCATCTCCAGCAGGAGCCAAAGAGCTGTGCGTAGTTCAGAGTTTGATGGGTTGCTAATCTAGGTGTAGCTTTAATTTCAGGATTAGTGTTAATGTTAGGGTTCAGGCTGGCATGAACAGGGAAGAGTCTGCAGCTTCTTGGTCTAATCAGGTCAGTGAGGTTGGATTTGTGTTTTTGACAGTAGGATGCAAACACTGGCCCTAAATGTTACACAAAGCCCTGTCCTTACGCTCAGCCCTGTAGCTAACCCGAGAGCCCTGCTCATCTGAGCTGTAATCCCATGCTTTCTGGCCCATTTCTTCTGGGGGCAGCTCAGTGACACAAGGGCTTGACAGCTTTTCCAGGATCTTCAGAACTCAGGTTTGCAAGCCAGTATCCCTGCTTACCCAGGACTACAGGAAGGGAATCTGCAAACAACTGTCCACCCACTCCAAATCAAGTTGCCTCTCTCCAGCTGCAGGATTGCAGCTCACCAGTTTTTATCAGCCCAAACTGTAGTGCTACACCCTCTCTGGAATTTATTTTTCAGCCTAAAATCTCTTACAAATGCCCCAACTAAGTGCAGTTAGCTGGCTGTAGCAACTGTAAACACACCTTGGTGGCCCCATCTTTAGTAACCCAGATTTTCCCATCCATCCAGGGCTGAAATCAGTCTTCTACGACCTCTTTGCTCAGGAGAGTAGTCACAAACCTTTCACTGTGTCTGGGAGGTGTTCGTAAGTAATTCAGTGCCTTCTCACATCACACAGAGGCACTCCTGCAGTGCTAATCAGGGTCAGAATCCTTCTGATTCAATAGGTAATTCTTCCTGCTGGGCTGCTTTTTAATGTGTAGTACTGAATATGTCTTTTGCAGCCTATTGAAGTACAGAGCAAATTTTGCGTACCTCCAAAACACCATAGAGCACAAAAAGGGTATGGGTTTAAGTTTCTGAATTTTTTGGTTGGCTAGTAGAGGAGCTTGAAGTGGCAATTAGGAAAATGGTTTCAAATGCCTTTAAACAACATAAAGACTGAAATTCTCTCTCTTTTTATTTTGATGAGTGATTTATGCTATGTATCCAGCTTGCTTTTGAGATAGAATGCTAGTAGCTTTTGAAAATTTCATATTGTTAAGATGTTTTTTTCAATAAACTACACTTTTCCAAGTAGACATTTTGCAAATTAATTACTGCTATACCATTTGCTTTGCTAAAAATTTTGAAAGGATTAATAACGTCAAAAAATGAGCACGGTTAACTCAGTACGTATTAGATTGCATACAGCTTCAGCACAGCTAGGTACATCCAGTATCAAATGACATCTGAATGATTCTTCCAACTATATATAAACATCAGCAAGAGGTCTATTAGCTAATCTATTTTTTAAAAGAAAGTAAAACCCACTAAAGTACAATAAGGGAAAAATCTGTTTTGCATTACAGAATGACAGCATTTCTTTAACCTCTCTGCTATGTTCTTGTCTAACAGCATGTATGTTAAACCCTGTATCATTGATGTTTTGTTGTATTTTGGCACAAAAGCCTCTAATCTAGAGTATTACTTTCAACTCATAAAGTTCACCTTTAAAAAAAAATTACCTGTTTAATTACATTCCGAGAAGAAAATCTCTGTATCTGACTTTCTAAGGTATGAGATTCTCTTTTCTGGAGACATCTTTAAAGTGTGTAATTATTCCCATGGGAAGATTAGTAGGTTTATTAAAAAATCTCCAGGTTCCAGGTTTTCTGATGCTCACACAAAACAAGAAGAAAATGTGGGAGGAGAAATGTTACTGCGTTACTCTCTCCGTTCACCTTGACACTGAGTAGGAAAACCTGGCCTTCAAAAGGTGAATGAAAGTTCAGGCTTCATGCTAAATCAGTTATGGGCCTCGCTCCCAGGATTTGCCAGCTATGCCAATTTTTTTTAGGACATAAATTGTAAGATAATGTTAATGGAAAGAAAACCACAGCTACCACACTCATTTTCCTTTGGCTGGGGGATCAGCTTAAATCCCCAGAGTGGCCAGTGCTATATCCTTCCAGACAGCCCTCTCTCCCCTAATCCAATCACCACCATGACCAGAAGCTGCTAACTGTGCTGTGGATTTCCAGATTTCTGCTTTAATTGCCAGCCTGCAGGAACTTGAGGCATGAGACAATAGCTGTCTCAGTCAGACGGGTAAACATGTGCAGCGCCCCTGCTCCAGGCTCTGCTGCAAAGGACGGCCGGGAGAGGGTCCCCCAGCAGAGTCTGTGTGCCTCAGCTGCAGTCAGCACCCTTGTGAGCCACGAGGGTGGTGGTGGGATGGGGTGTCCCTGCTTACATTGGTTGTGACCCAAGCTGCTTCTTTGACCTCTGTGTTGCTGGTAAGAAGGGCACTGGCTGTAGGATATAGCTACCCTGTGTGATTGTATCAGAGGTGCTGTGGCCAGCAGGACTAGGGAAGCGATCATCCCCCTGTACTTGGCACTGGTGAGGCTGCACCTCAAATACTGTGTTCAGTTTTGGGCCCCTCACTACAAGAAGGACATTAAGGTGCTGGAGTATGTCCAGAGAAGGGCAAGGAAGCTGGTGAGGGTTTGGAGAACAAGTTGTATGAGGAGCAGCTGAGGGAACTGGGGTGGTTTAGCCTGGAGAAGAGGAGGCTCGGGAGACTATATCGCTCTCTACAACTACCTGAAAGGAGGTTGTAGTGAGGTGGGTGTTGGTCTCTTCTCGCAAGTAACAAGTGATAGGATGAGAGGAAACTTCCTCAAGTTGCATCCGGGGAGGTTTAGACTGGATATTAGGAAAAAATTTCTTTACCAAAAGGGTTGTCAAACATTGGAACAGGCTCCTAGGGAAGTGGTTGAGTTACCATCCCTGGAGGTATTTAAAAGATGTGTAGATGTGGTGCTTAGGGACATGGTTTAGTGACAGTGCTGGGTTAATGGTTGGACTTGATGATCCTAAAGGTCTTTTCCAACCTAAATGGTCCTATGATTCTATGAGTGGGGACGGTAAGGAATTTAAATAAGACCAACAAACGTCAAGTTGGTTGAATGACATCATTGTGGTGTGTCTCAGTGGTTGTACTACCGTTACGTACAGCACCCATTAAAATAATCCTGACTAAAATAGTCTGGTCTCTGCTTTTAGTTGTATTAAGACTTGCAAGAGAGATTGCATGCTCCCTGGCATGTGGCAAGGCATATGTATCTCAGGCAGAGAGAACTGCAGATAGAAATTGTTGCTTTCACCATGTGACAGGTTTACCACATGCAAGGACAGACAACGGGTTTGTTATTGTCAGCCTCTCTACGGAGAAAGGTACAGCAGCTGACTGACCTGGTGCTGTGGTGGTTCCCACAGGCCAGTGACATGCTGTGCAGGGCAATGTTTCTTCTGGCATGTATTTACCTTCCATTTACTTTAAGCTGCTCTTTTATAAATAACACATTTTAAAAGGAAACTGAGGCTTTTCTTTTTGCTGTAACCTGCCTTTACCAGTATCTGAAATAAATGCCTCCAACTATCTTTTTCATATCCATTTCTCTATGTCTTCCTTCTCCCCAATACTTCTGACAGCTATTATCTCCTGTCTGAACCTTTCCAATAGTTATGATCAACGCTGCTCTAGTGAAGAGTGGTCAGGTCTCCATGACATACCTTCTGCAGAGAAGTCAAGATCATTATGGATGTTAATACTATTGTTATTTACTGTGCTCATCTATGGACTGAATCCCAGCAACAGCCTCTGGTAGCTTGCTGACAGGAAGGCTTTGAAAAGTCCTCGGGGCACTTCTGCAGCACTGCACATGAAAGAGCTGGAGAGAAAGTGTTTCTCCGCACTGGGCATTTCCAGCACAGAGCAGCATTGTCCTACATCTTAGATGAGCAACAAAGTCAATGTCCTGCAAGTGATGACTTCTAAAGTTTAACCTGATTTGTTAAATGGGTACGCCTATTGTTTAGAATAAGCACTGAAACAATCAGTGGAAGTAGCTGGTCTCCCTAAAGGATATTACTAGAGAATTAATGCTTTGTTAAAGGAGCAGTATGTTTGTCCTGGGTCTCACCAGAAAAAATCTCTTGCTAACATCCTTCCTTTTCTCCAGAAAATTCATTGCTAAGAGCAAGTCAGAAATTTAGAGTGAAGATTGCAAATTTTTTAAGTTAAAAAAAAAAACAAAAAGCCTGCCATCTTTTGTCTGTAATTAGCAACATCTGCAAAGAGAGAATTTATATTATATTTATTCCTGTGATGCAGAAGTAGAGGTGATTTTACATTTATTTTTGTTAAAATGCTGATATTTCTTTGTCTGTCTTTCCTCCTTTCTTCATTAGCTAGCTTTATACAAGTGGTTCCTTGTGGTTTGTCTAGGATATCAGTAAGCATGTACAATTAAGCCAGTGAGAAGAGTACTGCGAAACAGATGTGGACAGACCCCAGCATAATTGGGCGGGTGAACTGCTGGAAGCACTGAGCGGCAAAGGCCGAGTGTGTTCTTGCTTTCTGATCTCTGGCAGGGGAATGGAGTTGGCTAATAGTGGGTGTTTTGAACAGCCCTGTGGCTTTGTGGTAATGCAGTGCAATATCATTTGGGAGAGCAGCTGGATCCCTGATGTGGAATTATTCTTCCCTGGATGGGATGTGCTGTGGGAGCAGTGAGCTCTGCTCCAAAACTCAAAGGCATCCTGCCTTGCATAGGGAAAATGGGAGAGCAAAGTCTGATAAGAGACGGCTTCACTCCTCACACAGATGGCTGGCAACTGCAGGAGGCTCAATGTGAGGTGAAAGACAACGAAGAGCTGTGGGGTGGGTGGAGATCCAGGAGCCTCAGACTGATTTTGGAATAGCTGTGAATGAGTGGAATGGGTGTCTTGGCTTACGGTCCCATCTGCAGTTCCCAGTAGCTATAGAAAACCAAACTGGAGTACTGAATAAATATCGACATCCCATAATTCATATGTTAATGTTTTGCAACCAGATTTTGTGCAGATATTAAACATTATTTGAATACTGAAACTGTGAAAACTTTGTATTTTTAGATAAAGCTGTATGAAACATTTCAGAGACATGTTCAAGTTTAAACTTTAACTGAATATAACTACAGCAATTAGTTGCTTCTCTTTTAA
Source organism: Phalacrocorax carbo (assembly GCF_963921805.1). NCBI lineage: Eukaryota > Metazoa > Chordata > Aves > Suliformes > Phalacrocoracidae > Phalacrocorax > Phalacrocorax carbo. Next base: position 129,858,122 of record NC_087514.1, on the reverse strand, counting down.
GACTATATGCTAAACCTTCTACAATGGCTTCAGAGTAATAAAGATAATGAGAATTTAATGTGAACCGACTCACATACCCAACAGGAAAAGGTGAAAGAGCATCATGAGCAGTCAAATATCATTCTAAAATCTAAACCAATTGTACAGCTTAAAATAAATCAAATTTTTAATGAACGAAACAAGTGTGTTTCTGTTGTTGGCTCCCTACATCAGCACTGGAAAACAACTGTTTATTGTCCTTTGCTCCTTTGCTTTTTGTGAGAGTTAATGCAATGTAATGTCTCCCTAAGAAAGAGTGTGCAAGACAGTCACTCCCCTCTCCACAGCACACCCCAGAGAAGTCACCACTGACTCATTATCAACCCTTGCAAAGGCAATATCTATTTTGTGTCAGCTGTGAACACTAGGCAATATAAAGACCCTTTTTTTTTTGCTGCTTATTGCTATGAAAAAGCAAATCGAGCTATTAAAGGCCCCTTTTTTCTCCACCAGCAAAATGAACGTGTCTTCTCAGCTATTTTCCATACACCAGTGGCTTGTGCCTGTCGAGTTTGACCCTCACCAGCTGAAATGAATGCAGCAGTTCTTCATTCTGCACATACTAGTGGCAGCACATGCTGTGTTTTGAATGCGCTACATAGGCTATTCATTGTGGCTACCCTTGTGTTGTACGTAGTGGTTGTCAGCTGCACCACTCGCAGTCTTGTTCCAAGACAGAGAAGTCCCTGGTGATCCAGCAATTAACTGGGGGAATTTGGAGCTTCAAAATAAAACCGAGGTCTCCAAGAACTTGTTTGAAGTTAGCTAAAACAATCAACTTCAAATAAATGCAATAGCAATCTTGGCAGTGGAGGTGAGGAGTTGCCTGCTCTATGAAGAAGGCCCCATTGATGAACTAGATTGGGGTCAATCGTAGTTTGTCATTTGAATATCATTCAGAACTAGATCATTTAATCATAACATTATTTTACAGTAATGCCTATGAAACATCTAGTTAAGGCTGCACTTTTCTTGTGCTACAGTTCTACAGGCGTAGGTATTTATTTGGAGTCCAAGGCAGATCCTTGGACTTAATTGAGTCCAATATAAATTACATATAGCAGGCCACTTCCATACAGTATGACAGTATGGTGGGAGGATAATTAGTCTCATCTCTTTTCAAGGAATTTTCAACATTTACTATATATTTGCTTGCACATTTACCTCAACCAGAGACTGCAAAAGGAGGATTGTGTTCTTTTTCTTGGTACATGCGAGTAACCTAATGGATTAAGTTGCAGATATGTAAGTAGCTGAAGTGAGATGTTCACATCCACTTCATAGGGTGAAAGAAGGTGTGAGAAAAAGACAGCAAAAACCCTGTAATTTTTATATTTTCATTTTATAAAGGTAAAAGTTAAGCTACTAAGTTGCACTTCAGTGTTAACCATACAGGCATTTGTGGTAGGCTGCTCTTGGAAGCCTCAGCTGCTGCTGTAGAAGTCCTGGAAGCACAGTAGGCAATCCAAGACAAGACTCAGTTACCACGTGTGGGCCTGCGGGCATATAATCCCAATTTCATGAGCAACAGTTCAGGTGGAAAGTGGCAAATCATCCGGCATGTTAGTTTTTTCAGTGGCTGGACAAGAAGTGTTTATTTAACACAATGCGATTACAAAGGCTGTGAAAATAAGCAGGGTCACAATACAAAATAAAACACAGATTTTGACAGTATGGACAATCACCAAAGGTATTTTAAAATCTAAATTTAAAAGGTGATATCGTCAGCAGCGATAAGCTACTGTTCTGCCACTTCCTGATTCACATAATTGTTCCCTATTTAAAATCACTGGTATCTTGAGAATGCAGAAGATGGGTTAATTTCTATTGTATTTGACTACCCAAACAAAATCCTGGTGTAGTTAAGCTTTTCTGAACTCAGTCTGTGGTACACATGACTGAGTTTTTTGGTACTAGAATTGTGAAAGGAACATATGCTGAGGATTAAATTTGGGAGAAAAAAAAGGAGAATCTAATGATGAAATAATGTGTACCCATCCAGCTGTTGGGTTTGCACACACGTGTATCTAGCAAGAACCGGTATCAAATACTCAGAGGACCTATGCTGCTTATGTGTTATAGCCAAACTGTCTACCAAGCTTTCTTTTCAAGGACCTGTGCCTAAATAGCAAATGTGAATCCAGGTCCATGCTTTGCAGAGCAGGCACCTGCATTGTTAATTGAACAATGACCACAATAAAGATTAAGGTTTTCTTCCTGACAAAGAGCTGCTCCAGGAATAATTATCCCAAATCTATTTAGCAGTTTGCAGATTGACTAATATGATGTAATGCAATGGTGAAAACCAGATATATTTGTTTAGGATTTGTTGCTTTGCTACCTGTATATTTTGTCCTTAAAAGATCTTGCTTAGAAAGTTACTAAGCATTTGCTTTTATTCATTCAATTGCTTTGGTTAAAATTCTGTACTACCTCCTCTGAGGTCATTACATACAGTAACATTTAGGCTTTAAAAATCACGTTGCAAGAATTAAGGTTTGATAAATATAAAATTTGCTTCATTGAATTTAGACTAAACTCTCTAGGCAAAGAGATTTGGATTTTTTGGGGGAGTTTTTGGTTTTGGTTTGCTGCCAGGCCACTATATCTAGACTTGCTTTAGTTTGGTTTAATAAACTAGCACTTGGAAGGTTAATTGAAATCCCATTTTCAGTGTACAAGTGTAGCAGCCTATTACTAAAATATGCTTTAACATGACTTTACTTGAAATGCTTTGACATTCCAGTATGTCCATCTTTGCAATATGTAACCATTCTATGCAGGTTTTTTCTTATTTTACCAAGGTATCCACATGTGACAACTTTGCAGCTATTTTCCTTCTCTGTCATGCATTCCCACAAAGGTTGAATATTGTATGGGTTGTCTTTCTACACCCCCACTCCCCCCACTCTCTTCTCCACTCAGAAGGATTAAAGCAGAACCAGGAGAGGTGCAGAGAAGGGCAGGAAGAGCAATGAAGGGAATGGAGGAGCATCCACTTAAGGAATGGCTGAGCAAACCACATCTCCTCAGTCTGAAAGAAGACAGTTGAAATAAGATATGTGTGTAGTAAATCATGAGAGGCGTGAAAAGTGTGGATAGCACTTGGTTGTTCACTGTCTTCAATGCAAGCACTACAGAGCTAACAAAGCTAATAGTAGGCAATGTTTAAACAAAAAAGGAGGTTCTTCATCTACCTCATAGGCAGGCTATGAATCTCTTTTTCTCACAGTACTGTGAATACTGGAAACTAGTAGGGAGTCAAAGAGAGACTGTGCTGGGATTGCATAAACATCACGTTCTATTCAGACAGTCCCTGAGCGATCAATGGCTGAAGGCTGGGACAACGCTTGCTCAGCACCCTTAGTCTGCCCTGGGGATCTGGTTTTGGCCAGTGTCAGAGGCAGGACATGAGGCTAGATCAACCTTTAGTTTTACTTATAATGTCGGTTGGTATATGAACTGACAGGGTTTTCACTGAAAGGGTTGTCAAGCATTGGGTCAGGCTGCCCAGGGAAGTGGTTGAGTCACCATCCCTGGAGGTATTTAAAAGACATGTAGATGTGGTGCTTAGGGACATGGTTTAGTGGTGGACTTGGCAGTGTTAGGTTTACAGTTGTACTTGATGACTTTAAAGGTCTTTTCCAACCTAAATAATTCTATGATTCTGTGATTTTAACTCATCAGATGTACTAAGATTCATATCATTGTCAGTACTAGCAACTTCAGACATGTGGCTGCATCATGTCCTTAAATCTTCATGTTCTCCCTTCCTTGGCCTCATCTGTACAAGAAGATTGTACTGGGTAAAATACATTGTAAAGCAACTCAGCTAATTGTGCAAACTCTAAAAGCGTACCTACTCTTAACTGTGTTAAACTTGACTTCTCTCAGTTCAGCTTAAGTTGGTAATATGCTAGCTTTTGTTCATATGAATAAGGAGCCTGCACTGCATTGAAGATCAAAATTTAACTCTACCCAGATACTTAGACTCATATTTCTTTGCTCTTAATTTTATGGCTTTTTTTAAAAGATAATATTTTCTCCCTTCTCTTTAACACACTGAGCATAGACAGTAAGCATCTATCACACTGTAGTTTGTTTTAAAGTTAAGAGCCAAAGGGTTTGGCAGAAAAAGTTTTCATTTTGGTCAACACAAGCATATGCTTCTGTTTTATGTAACTAATGCTAAAATGAAAGTCTACCGCAATTACAGACCATTTTTCCATTACCACACACTTACCATTTGTAAAGTCTCTACAGATCCAAGTTTCATGGAGAATGCTTTTTTGTTACTGCTCAACAATCATATTTGATTTTTGAGCAGTGAGAAGACAGGATCTCTGCCAAAATTTCAAGATCACCTATATAAAATTGCAAAGGCCTGCACACAGAATTAAACACGTCTTACTTATCGCAAACACATGTAAGTCTTTTTTTCCCCCTTTCTGCATGATATGAAATGTTAGAATCTCCTTTCAACGTGTGTAGAGGCAGTGTGGTCTATTGGATAAATCATGAGTCTTAGACTTCTAAGACCTGGGTATTCTACCTTTGACTTTGTGACAAGCACCAGGGAAAATCCTATCGCATCTTTCTGGACAAGCTTTTCACCAGAAAAATGTAATGATGATAGATAGTATTATAATTATGTGCTTTATTTTATGGAAAGAATTAATTGCACGCTGCATTTTGCCAGTAGTTTCTGATAAGGCTTTCAGTAAACTAATTTTGCTTGTCTTTTCACATACCTGCAATTGGTTATTCTGGTTTAAATTGGACCCACCCTCCAGGCTGCTAAGTACTCCAAGAGCACCAGTTCTCACAAAACTGGGCAGAAATGTGGAAGGGTGTATACACATAAAGAAAATACAGGAGCAAACCTGAAGAATTCCTAAGACCCTGTTTTTGAAAGAGCAGCTTATTGTGCCTAGCATTTTTGTTCTACCTACTGTTTATCTCCAGCAACAAGCCAGGAAAGAAACCCACAAAACCAACTTTAAAATATATGGTTTACACTCACTGTGGTAGATTAAACTCCAGGAAGGCTTAGTGGTGTTTCACTCTAAAGTATGCAGCAATAAGGGACATTCAGGCACGCTAAATACTTCAACTAATCCTCAAGCTGCTGACCCACAGTAAATCCATGGCCCTTCAAAGAATCGCTAATGTGACTGTGGAGACCCTCGTGGACAGCTGTAACTGAGATGTGGAGCAACACTGCAGGCTGCCCTGGGAGCAGCAAGGCCGGAGATGCTTGAACCACAGCAGAACATGCGTTTTCATGTGTGCTGGTTTCTCCCCTCCCCACACTGTGGTGTGATGCTCTCCTAGGACAGGAGCAGGGGCGGGAGTACCTCCTGCCAAGGAGCGATGGCCTGTGACAATGCAGGGCAGCTGCCCAATGCGCTCTGTGCAATGAGCTGCTTAACAAATCTTTCTTGTTGAACAGGGTCTGTCATTGAACAAAATATTCAGAAGGCATTTTTGTGACTTCCCAGAGGCAAGGAACTGAACAGCATTCAGCCAAGAGCTGCGCTTTCTTTAGGTGACAAACTGAATGGGATGGAGGGCAGAGAGGGCAAAAGGGGGAGCAGAGACACATGGGAATCCCGCAAGAGCAGGGCAGCACAGAAAGTTATAGACTTATTCTCAAAAGAGATTACTTCAATTTGCACAATAAAAAATGTAGGTACAGACTAAATTCAACCTGAAGCACTTACAAATCCATAGGATGTCTGTGGCTCTCCAGGGGCACCATTTTTATGCCTCTCTGAATTGGGTCCTGAAGGTCACAGAAAAAATTTTTTCCTGGCTTTAGCTATAGGACCAGTGTATGCTCTGGTTCTTTTCTTATTAATCATTTTGTGTGTAAGTGGAACAGAGTCAAATCAGCTTTCTTTTTTAACATATTTTAATTTTCTCATTATAACCAAGAAGCAACTACAGACAACTTAAAGCACATTGTAGCAAGATGGAGTTCTGGAAGAATATTCAGAAGAAAAAGAACGACTTTGAGGTGCTATTTAAGAAAATAGGTGTGTTTCCTTCCACTCTGACAAACTTGAACTCATCCCAATCACATCCCTGTATATATTTTAGTGAGTTTAGAAGAGGTCACTAAGGAGATCAAAGAAACTATCAGTTGTGGTACAAACCTCCATCTGTTGCCAGCCCCCTTCGAGAGCTTGTCTTTCATATTTAAAGACATTTAGTGGAGCATTTCGCCAGCTTCTTAGTATGACCATAAGAGGCCTTAGACTCTCAGCTTTCATAGCTGTATTCCAAAATTAGAGTGTTCTCACGAACTGGCAAGTTTCCAGTTTCTGAAACAAAGTATGGCAAAATCCAGCACTGTGAGCTATTAGCACTTGTCCCTAACATCCAGCATCCAAGCACCTCTGCTGGTGTTCTCCAGCTACCCACAAAAGTTACCTGTACTCTGGTGAAGAAATTACTTACAGTTAGAACTACAAGTCAGTTCACAGTAATTTTAACAAGGGCCACAAAGAGGTCATAGTTAAGAAGAAAAATATCACAGGAACCTTATGAATATGCTTCAAACTAGTAAGGAACACGGATTATTTTGATACTTGTATTTCCATTGTTCATTCTGTGATATTTCAGCTGGAGATGCAGTGAAAATTTTGAAGAAACTCATGTGGATCTCCTTATCCAATACTTTTTCAACTGGGGACCAAGATCTTGTTTTAATTTTGAGCAAGAGAACAGTCCTAGTGAGGAAATGTCTTGAGCCTCCAAGTTTCTTGCTGAATGCAGGGACAGGACCCAGTGGGATTGTGTCCACAGTTGTGGATTGTCTTCTGCCCTCTGCCTCTGCCGGGGCTGTGTTGGTTAACGACTCTTAGCAATGATTTCCTTGCCTGTACCCTGAGATTGCACACCACCTTTTCCCAAACCAAGAAGATGCTTCTTTTGGCAAACACAGGCCCAATACTAACCATCCTGGTTTGCCTTAATTTTCAGTCGGAGGGTTTCTAAAGCCAGGTGGCTTCATTCAAATGCATTTTGTTTTGATTACTTTGTTAGGTTTATCACCTTTTGAAGCAGTCTAAAATTTCAAAGGTGAAAATTACTTAAAGTCATCTTTGCCTGTACACTTTACCTTTCTCCTTCTTCACCAAGTCTTCTGCAGGCTGCTGGTTCCCAGCACTGCACTGCTCTTTTGAGAAGCATATCACTAGCTAATGATCACTAGCACATGCTCAGAGACTGTGCTAGAGCCAAATTGTCGTCAGAAAGACCTGAAAATGCAGATATTACAAGGTATGTCTGACTTCAACATTCTCCATAGACTCCTAAAAGCCTGCAAAGACCAAACAAAACAGAAAGCATCGTTTTTTGAGAAGTCTCAGTGGCAGCATTTTGTCTGGCTATTCGTTTTCCTGTATAGTGTACATGCATTTTGTATTTCAATGACAAAGGAGAAGTTCACAAAGGTTCACAAAGGTTCACTTCAGTGGGGAGGCATGTCAACCATAGGGAGTTTTGGGAGGTGATTTAGAAAAGGAGCTTAACTTCGGACACTCTAAATCGTACCTCTGAAGGAGCCCCTTTCTTTCCAGTGCCTGTAGAGGAAGTGCAGAGAGATTAGCCTCCATCAACACTCCTCTAAATGTCAATGCAAAAGATTGCATACGACAGCAGTTAGGAAATCAGATAGTTTAATGCAGCCATTAATTAAAAAAAACCCCAACATTAAGGCAGTCTCACCATACATTTTAATAACTGTAATTGAACTAGAATTTCAGTGTTTGAAAAGGTTTTTTTTATTAATTGCATCTGTGGAAGCAACAAAATACTAACCGTGTCTGAAAAATTACCCCTTGATGCCCTTAGCACATTTCAGTGAGCAAAAAAGGTACCTTGTCTTTTCATAAGTGCACTTATGGTACAAAAAGAAATGGTTTGAAGAACTGTCATTCAAAACATGGTCTATAACTGTTGCAGCATATAAATAAAGCAGGGTGAAAACTTTGTTAAAATATTTATGCACACTGTAAGATTTAATGTTTCCTTAAAAACACCATTTACAAAAGTGGTTGATATAGTAAAAAATGCACTTAACCCTTGGACTGCGTTTCTGAGCATTTCCTGGTATAGGTTCATGATGGCAGCACAAGGACCCATAAATCCACAGGAGACACTGTGGCAAATGTGCGAATCAGATGCTCTTGGACTCCAGTATGGGTGGACTCTATCAGGTTAGGGGGAAGGAGGCTGATGCTTTTTGTTCTCCATTGGCCAGGGCACAGGTGTAAATTAAAAGCAGTACCTATGTGCTGAAAGCACACATCACTTTAGAGGAGACATATTATCAATAGTAAAAAACCCAATACATTGGGTAATATTCCTTTTTAAATTCCAGGCTGAAGTAGTATTTACATTTTGTATCAATCAGAAGCCAGCAGCAATTTGGTAGGATTTAAACCAAGATAAAGATCTTTTTGTGTGTAGAGTATGAAGATCTTTCCTGTATGAGCCACTAAAAAGTCCAAGACTAGCACAAAGGTTTTTTTTGAAAATGAATGAATGAATACTTGCAATGCTTATATGTGTAAGTGATGTTGAGAGATCTGGATTCCTCATAAGTTTAAAAGAATTTTCTGCAGTTGCTGTGTTTACCAGCATAGACACCACTATATCTGTGTTATACACTACGTCACGAGTGAGAACACAGAAGATTACTATATAACAAAGATTATGCATTTTAACTATGTTATTCTTCTGTATTCTTTCTGAAGCACTCAGATTACATTAATTGTTAGCATTTATTTCTTCTATTGTTTGTTACCACTAAATATTTTTATTACAGTGTACGTAGCTTTATCTATGTAGAAAATGCACTAAGATGTATTCCAATGTAATGCAAATATGGGACTACAGTAAAATTCAGCTAGAAATCACAGCCTTTCCCCATCATTTTCTCCATCAGTAACTGTTGCAATAGGAGCTTATTTGACACAGAAGAATTAATCGCTACTTTAATGATTTTTACTGGAAAGAACAAGACCCCTAACACGCAAAAAAAATCAGCAGGTCTGTATGTGTTAAGCAGATTATTAAAAGAATACAATATGGGAAGATGAGCTAGACCATTCCAGCGCATATAGAACATTTTCACATTACTGCTATTTTATTCAGAAGCAGAGACTTATTAAATGCATTATCAGTTTACCGAATTTCCTTTATTTTCAGTTGATATCATTTCTCTCTCTCTCTCTCTCTCCTCCTCCTAAGGCTCTAGGATCACTCAGTGGCAATTATTAATATGATATCAGTAATTTGGCCTCTACTATATATATATGTGTATTAGATATGCAGGTACTGAGCCAAGCAAACACCATTAATTTTCAAATGAGGAATTCAGGGAGACTTATTCATGGCAGCTGAGTTATGGCAGATTCAGTATTACGGCTGGGCTCCAAGCCAGCCTTACGATCCTTCCTGTATTACCAGCCACCGAGGGCACACAGTTGCTGGTGGGGATGTCAACTTGAGGCTGTATAAGAAAGCTGAGACCCCAGGAAAGCCAACCATATGAAAGGCAGGTCTGAGGCAGCTTGGCAGCAAGTCAGCTTCTAAGTAGTAATGCTTGTATTAAAGACTTTCTGCCTTCCACGCTTAATAGTAATAAAATTTGATTGAAGACATGTTCAAATTGCACTCTGTCTGATGCCAGGTATTTAATATTAAGCAGTTTGGGGAATTTTGCTATCTGAAGCAAAAGGGGTTTAGATTTATTCCAGACTTTCACAGTAGAAACTTGCCTGGAGCCACTGAGCCAGAGAAAAAAAGAAGGCTACTGGAGGTCTGATCATCTTCCTTTTGGCAGAAACACTCCTGGTTCTTCGCATGCTTTTCAAAATTGTTCCACTGTAGGAGGAGTTGCCCTTTGCTGCAACACCAGGAAATCCCCATTTTGCCTTGAAATTGCTGCAGGGTCCAATATGATGATACTACTTTTTTCGGAAAGTACAGAGCTCAGGACTCCTGTGATGATGAACTCTAATCTCCCTCCTTCGTCTCTCTCTCTCTCTCTCACAGAGACACTTTGTAGCCCTTGTGTTGCAAAGTTAAGTTTGTGGCAAAGAAGAGGCTCAAAACCAGAGAAGCAAATTAAAAGAACCGCGAGTTACATATTGGCGCTTTTTTTCTTGTTGGTTAGAAAAGCTCCCGATCCTATGGCAATCCAATTATATTCAAAGCCTGGCTCATGATTTTTGGATGCTCAATGGCATATCAGATATCCTTGGGGACCCACAGCAGACTATGATGTTCCATAAAACCGGTATTAGGTTAATACACAAATCACCATTTAGAAGATGGATAGAGGGAGAGCCTTGCCAGCATGAATTCTTCATTTACTTTTAGGTGGCAGGAAATACAGTGCCTGTATTTGAAGCTTTGATTAAAGCATTTATTGGCTTGACATTTCATATCACTAGCTAAGAGCACACATGCAAATATGTGTTATATTCATTCAGATTTGCATTTGCATGGATGGTTTTACCTATAATGCAGCCATAAACATTTAGAGGATAAGAACTGTCAATAAAGTAATCTCTATACTGAAGGAGATAAAGCCCTACCTCGAGCATAAACAAAGAATTTAAATTTCAGAACCGTTGGTGTAAAGGGTTTTGAAATGTGTCTACAGGGTAAGTGTCCTTTTGAAGCTAAGTGCAGGTAGCAAGAGGAAATTAGGAGACATCCTTCAACAAAGAGCCTGGGAAAGCAGGTGACGGGCAAAGGCATGCAAACAAGTCACATCTTCCTGAGCCCTTACAGCAACAGCTGGAGGTCGCTTCAGGGTCTCTGCTTGATGCAGGGAAAGTTTTACTTTTTCACCTCAACACCTTTCGCATTTTAAGACTATTTTCATTGTTATATCTTGGCCTATTTCTAGGAAAGGTTATTATTTTGCAGACAAACCTAGGTGCCTTTCCTAATGACCCAGTGACCTTAATCTCTAACATTTTGTGGTTTCCTACATGGGAAAGCACTAGAGAAGCAACTTCAGCTCTTTCAGCAAATTGGTCCCAGTTGACTCCAATGCATCTGCATTTTGAGCGCTCTTCTATTCACTGACCAAAACAAGCCAATAGTCAGGATGGCAGTGAAACATCTGCAAGGAAGAACACATATTTCTTCCTTCTACTGCTGGAGATTCCTATCTAGTGTAGGAATGCTTTCAGCTACAGCAATGCAATAGTTTCAGCTTTGTGCTCGTTCATGTCTCCTGTGTTTTTTCCTTGCTGCGGGGGGGGGGGGGGGGGGGGGGGGAGGAGGGAGGAGAGGAGAAGGAGTTTCCCTGGTGCAATTGTTCATGACAGGTAAACTCTCCATAAATCTTTTCTTGAGGAATTCAGTTCATTAAAGCCCAATCAGACATCAATGGCTTGATTTACCTCATTAAGGCTAATTTAAAGTCGTAGAAACAGCAAACTGCTGTTAGGGATTTATAGCTAGAGTTTTAGCAGACTGTGAACAGACAAATAACAAGGCAAAGATAGTTCCTTTTACTGTAGTTTTCACTCACTCGTATTTTTGAGCATAGATACCTATTAAAAGAACATTTACTAAACCTGGAGTCACACTCTGAACATGTAACAAGGAAGACAATGCCAAATAAAATAATTTACCTACAATTTTTGTTTGTTTGCTTGTTTAAAGAATAACTGTATTTTTATTTGAGCTATATTGGATGAAAAAAAGAAAATAGGCTGAATAAAGTTTTTCCTTCCCCCTAAATCTTGTAATCAAAGAAAAGAAAGTTCCTACAGAATTAATATTTGCTTCCATTGCATCTACCAGCACTGCAAGAACAGATTTATTCAGGTTCTGAAGCAATTACATTTGCAAGAGTCTGTGCACATCTGAAGGAGAATGGTATGGACATTATGAATTATTCACAAATTCAAGAACTTTTCGGAACAAGGATTCTGGGTAAAAATGACCCAGGTACCATACCCAGCACTATCAGAGGCTCAATTCCCTGTGAACATGAACTTTGGTTCTTTTCATTATCAAGCTGAAAATGGGAAGGACATTATCTGGTGCTTCAAACAGCGCTATCCCAGAAATGGCTGCATGAGTACAGCAGGAGAGCACCTACAGACATTTATGTGGATCTATAACTCCATTTATTTGGACTCATAAACTCAGTTTGTGTTCCCAGAGGCCTAAAAGCAATCAAGAACTTTGATTTATAATCTATACTGTTCATCCAGCCTCCCTCTAAGGTTAACAGAGACATGAGAAGGCTTGTACAAGTCCTCTAAAGAGCTATATAGTGGTCATCCTGTCTTTATTGCCAGATTGCATGTTACACAACCACATTTGCTAAGGTATGTTGCTTTAAGAAGGTGGAAGTTAGGTAAGGTCACAAGTTTGGTTTTTGGTTGGTGTTTTTTTTTTTTTTTTCAATTTTCAACCAGCCATGGTATTGCACAATATTTCAGGGGGTTTACTGGAGGCAAAATGTCAAGATTTCAAGATTTTGAGTACCTCTATCAGACACCGGATTCTAAAAGCTGCACTAAACTACAGTATGTAGTATACAGTATTCACCTATCTAAGGTTACGTGTAAAGTGCATCTCTGTCATTAGTTTGTGCTTTCTCAGCCTAAGACAGGATGACAGGACAGGACTAAGACTCTTAAAGTGGAGGACAGGTCAGATAACTCAAGTGTTTGAGCACTTGAACTTAAAGAAGTTCATAATAAAGTTGTACAGCAGAAAAATGGTGAGTTTGAATCACATTTTTCTCTTGTGCTAGAGGCATTGCAAAGATGTGCTCTATCCAGACTAGTTTCACCTTAAAATATCCATTCTTTGCAGTTAAACCTTTAGACAAGTTACAGACTGGGAGTTCATCAAAGCCATTGAGCCACATCGAACAAATCAAAAAAAGATGGGTACACATTCTGCAGTCACGAACAAATGCAAACCTTGAAAAATATTTATCCATCTCAAATGGAAAGTTATTTCTGATATTCTGAAAAGAAGCTAAAACATTAATAGCAAGAGAAGATAAAACATAACTGCAACCTCAAGGTCACCAGAAGTTCTGCTGAAGCCTTATAGTCACATCTTTTAGTAACAAAGGGATAAATCATAACCTTTGACTTCTGGAAATTCATCTTCAAAATAGTCACAGTTGCCATAGCTCTCTGTTCCCATTGCTCTCTCTGACCTCTCTCAGACAGCCTGACTAGAAATGGGATGCTGAGAAAAGACGATCTCCCAGATCTGGAAGCTTCTTTGTATTTTTTTCATCTTCCTTCTCTGATTTTCCTAACAGTCACTGCTAAAAAATGCACATCTACTCTGTGACGAAGCTTACTATCATTTTGAAAGCAATGTCAAAATGTAGTTGTTAAGATGCACTTCATGTGGAAAAGTTTTCTCTGGTGAAGTTCATGGGAGAAATTTGGTCATCATTTTACATGGGGATCCTGAAACTTGTTATAGTAATTTAAGTGACATGAAGTTCAATTAAACTGAATTCTCACTTTTCCCACAGAAAATTTAGTATCTGAAAATTTGTATGTGTCAGTTAAGAGTAATTTTTAAAAGGAGCTGTGCAGAACAGCCTTCCCTCAGCACTGCCTGCACTGTGACTGAGTCTACATTTACTCCAAAGTTAAAATCAACAGTTAGACTCTTAAACTCTCTTCACGGTGTGGTCTGGTGAGCAGCTGAGCTGCTCTAAGAGTCTGTTGTTGCCAGAAGGCAACACCTTCACCCCACTGTCCTTCATTCTCCTCCTGCAGACCCAGCATCTCACCCGCAGGCTCACCCCATCTGTGTAGCCACAGCCCCCCATGCAAAGGAGCCACAATCTGAATGAGAAGGGAAGACAGAGGTTAAGAAACTAAAAGACTGCTTTGAGATCACACAGTAAGCCAGCAGAAAAGAGCAGACCAAAATTCTGATTTTTTAAATGCCAGGACCTGACAGCGGTCTGCACTGCCCCTTGTCTAAACAATCACAGATAGGCCAGCATGGGAAAACAGGAAGAGGTAAAATAAGCAGAGGGCTTTTCTCTCCCTCCTTTCGGGGGGGTGGGGGGTGGGGGGGAAGTGGTCAAGTCAAAGGAGCTGATTTTCTGCGTATGTTTAGAGGAAAGCATTGATATATAGATCATGTTTCAGTTTGACAAGTAATACCAAATAATACCCAGTTTGTGCAAGTCGCAGAGGAGTGCAGCAGTCTGATTTTCAGCCTTGTTTTCCAAGAATCTGGGGCACCCGCAGCAGTGGTGTCCACCTGCCTCTCCCCACCTCACCCAACTACTATGAAACCTATTGGCCGACTTCAACACTATGTCCATGAAAAGCCATGTCTAAAGAGAGGAGAAAGAAACCTGAAGTAATACTCTAACACAAATAAGGCTACAGTCTGTTAGATTTAGCCTGGGTCACTCAGGAGGCAGAGGAGAGAGACCACAGTACTGTGAGAGGGTTTAGGAGACACAGAGTTAATTTAATGATACTGCAGCAAGGAGGAATGGAAGGGAGCTGAGGCTATGACTGCAAAGGGTCACAGGAAACAACACCATAGGAATCTAGGCTTGTTAATTCTTCTGTTTCTTTTATAAATGAAAAAAAAATTTTGTGGGATTTTTAAAATAACAGGTGTTTGAATCTTTCCATTCAAAATCTTCTCTTCTGAGTGATCATCTGCTTTCAAAGAGGCAGGAAGACCTTATATGTTTGAGTTTTTGTAGAGGGAGATCCTACACAGAAAATAGATGATCAATGCATTCATATAATTTTGAGTCTTACATGTCCACAGTTTTCCAAAACAAAAACAAATGCAAAAGCCTGCAACAATGACCGCATTTATTTTGACCTTTCAAAGTCAAGTTCTACAATTTTTTTACCAGTGTGTTCCTAATTGCTAAAGTAAATGTAAAATTAGATCCAAAATTTGAAATGAGACACCATAGTGCCTGACCTAATTAGGAAGAGAGACATTTCCACTAATTGTTTTCCAATGAGTTGGAGACAATGCAACAACTCTCCTGAGCAGCGGAACAAGTTCAGAATAAAACGTGTAGTCACGGGCAGTTGCACATCATGGATTTTGTCCTTTGGAAAACGATGAGCAAGATAACCATGAAACAGCCTTAACATTTTCAAGTTCATTCAGAAATAATGATGACAAATATTTCTGCATGATTCAAGTCCAGGAAGGTTTAAGTAAAGAAAGTCCATCATTTAAGTAAATGTTACTGTGCTCCAGAGCTGTCACTTCTGTTATAATTATTGGAGCCTGTGAGTGGCATGTGCAGCCCTGGAAGCCTGGCACAGGCTTTGCTGAGGGCTTTCCAAGCCCTGGGGGACCAGTATGTTGAGCAGTGGCGCTTCCATCTGTAGAGGGTTTCACAATGCAAAGTGTGATGCCTGAGAGAGCAGAGTCACCCCAGCTTGCCCTCAGTCTGCCATTCTGAGAGTGGGACTTCGGAGGTTAAACAAACCTGTTTGTGGGAGAACCACCATCTTCAAATTCTCCAGGTTGCCTAACAGCTGCAGCATTAGTAACAAACAGAGGCATGTCAGCAAGATCGAGCAGTATCAGCTTTGAAAAGAGTAATGGCATGGTCATGCTTTAGTATATAAAACAGGCTGTATGAAGAATATCCTGCCCAGAGTCTTCAACTGTTCTGTCCCCTTCATACTAGCCAACAATGAAAAAAAAAGATGTCTGAGTGTAGACTTTTGGCTTCCAACACTTGATAAATTAATGCAAATTAATAACTGATCTTTGATGAACTGTAAAATCAGGGCTGATCATTTGTATTTCTGTGTGGAGGTATGCAGGGGCAGAGTGCCTCAGTATCAATCAACAGAGGAAGAGGAAAAGACTCCAAGAAAGCTGTCGACCAAACAGCCGCGCGAAGTCCTTGCACGCTTTCCTGGGGATCTTGGAATACTGCCTCATTTATTCCAGATGTAACCTCCAAGACTCATTTGTTCTGATGATGGCTAGATAGCAATATTTCATATATGGGTCTCAAATGCTAAGTGACTAGCAGTTAAAAATAGCAGTCACACAAGCACTGTTCACATCAGCAAAGAAGAGATCTGGCATCACACTTTACAAGACCGTCTTTTGTTCTGGGTCCATAAAGGCTGAGAGAACGACACTGAGAGTGGCACGAGATAACTCCGCTTGGTCACCACATGAGCTTTAGCACCAGCCCCTCAATATTTTTCTCTGTAATTTGCCCAGTGCTAACCTCTCAGGCTCTTATGGGTTTTTTTTTTGTCTGTAAAATGAAGATATTCCATACATCACACAAGTTCTGCAAGACCTAATTTGTTAGTATTTATAAACTTGCTCTGATATGGAAGGTGCACAGTGGCAGACCTCATGAGACAGTGTCAGGGTTCCGGAGTTTCTCAGTAGGAACAACTGTGCTGAGATCCTCTTGGCACAAGTAATAATTATTATCCAGGCATCAGTATTTAGCATCAGAAGATTCATGGGCAATCCTGCAGAGCTGCATTGCCACTTTCTCCACATAAAAGGGTGGCTTTGTAAAAATTAAATGTATTCTGTATTACAGCCTAGAGAAATCTTTGTGTGTTTGGTAGATTTTTAGATTAACTGCAGTATTTATTTATTTATTTTTAACCTAATGAGTTTTCCCCCTTCAGGATTGATCTTTATCACTTTCAGAAATATAGTGTCTGAAAAGACAGCCCATAGGTAAGTGCAGTATAATTAACAGAATCAATCTAGGTTAACAGCTATAACATAACCTAGTAAAACCGGCAGCAATAGCTAATGTGTTAGCATGCTTACTCTCAATTTTAGCTCCTTATAGAAAATCACACAGTAAGAACGTATCTCAAACAGGAGGATGAACTGCAAACTGAATTTATTTACCGAAGGAGTTCATTTGAAAAGACACTTTGAATATTATATATCAAGGTGGAATAAAGATGATGAAAATGCTAAAAAGGAGAAGTTTCATGCAAAAAGGCAAGAATTTTTCATTTATTTCAGTGATCTAAACACAAATTACAATGGAATTATTCCCACTACTACAAAAATTCTTACACTTTCATAGCAAATACATCTACTACCTAGAAGTCTTCTTTTAAAAAAACAAAACCTGACATCTGTCAATTGAAATGGGCAGGTTTGGGAGAATAAGAAAAAATCTATGTTTGCCTCATTATCATATATGCATGACTGAAAGCTATCAGCTTCTTTGACTGCAAAATAAAAGTCAATAGTTTGAACAAGGATAATACTAAGGTTGATGCATGTTACCTCCATCTTCACAAGCCCATTATGGAGGAAAAAGTACTCTGTCACAATCCTGAATCATGGAATGCTCCTGAGGTAAACTCCTGTGAAATTATGATTCATTCTAGGTTATAACTTTTGCTTTAATTTGTCCCAATGGAAAATACTCAGTTTTGTTAAAAGTATCTGAGAATCAGATCCTATTTATATTTCAAGTACAAGATATGATGTATGCCAGCATGCTTTTTAAGTAGGACATTGGCAGCAGAACTTTTTGGATGTGAAAATATACTTTGAATATTTCAATGAAATATAAGGGTGTGTTATTTATAGCAAATAACTACTCAAATATTTTTTCTTGCTATTTGGTTATGAAATATTTCTTTGGTTGTCAGAGACATGACTCTTCCCAGAAATCATATGATGACAAAAATGTAATAGATAATTTGTAGATAATTCTTCAGAGAGTTATTCATGGGAAGGAACAGAAGGGGCGAGAGAAATACGATAAACAATAAATGATGAAGAATCAACTTTCATGCACAACCTGAAGCATCTTACACTAAACAATAAAAAAGTAATTTCCTCTGCATTCCCAGACACTTCTAGGAATTTACCTCTTCTTAAACAACTGAGAAGATTGACTAATCAGGGTTAATTTCTATTTTTTAGAATAAGTTTAACCTCCGCATTCCATTGTTTTCTGTACAAGAAGTGACTAAAATAAGGAAAATAATTTGGATTTTAGGATTTCAGTGTGCTAATTAGGCACAGAAATATTAGGACCTGGATACTAGGCTGAAGCTGCAATTAGCTGAGATTTAATGAGCTGTGTAATGATAAGTGACAGGGCCATGTAACTTTACAGCCATAATTTCCTGACTAGATGAACTCTTAAACACTGCAATCCTACGTCCTACCCCAAGGCACGTTGACCTTTCTAGCTGCCCAGAGGAAAAACAACTGCTTGCAAAGCTTTTAGGACCTACACAATATTTTAGCAACAGGAAATTCCTATAGTTTCAGGGCAATTTCTCACTCTGATCAGAGTAAACATAATTTTCCATGCTAGTCTAAACATTTTTTTCTGCTCCTTATAATCTAGTTTATGTGACTAGAAGAGTTTGTCTGATGTCAAGAGGATCCTCTGAAGTAGCCACAGTCGGATAGGATATCAAGGGCATCCAATATCCCCAGCCACATCAAAAACAGTTTGGGTGATGGAGAGGATGCACAAAGAAAGCCTATAATAAAACACCTCATAAAAGAGGACCAGAAATGCAATCCCAGAAAGAAAGCAAAACCCAACATTAGAAAAACACGTTCACAAACATCAAGAAGAAAGTCTGCTAGGTAAAGCATGGGTCTGAGAATCAAGTGATCTGCAACCATTAATTGCTTCTGGCTGTCCATGACTTTTGACAAGTCAAATTCTCCCTGCCAACCTTAACATGGGGAATGTTACAGATAAAAAAGTTATTTGAAGATGCTGAAGTCCTTAGATTCCCTATGGGAGACACTGACATATTGTTAAGGCTTTCAGTACTCCAAAAAGGGAATATTTTCTTTTGAATCTTAATCTTTCTAGGATGGAGAAACTGTAAAATGTGCCATACCTGTGTGAACACTTAAAATTTTTTTCTCTTTCCCTCATTGTTTGCCTCCTTCAGCACAGAGCACACATTTGTTGTGACTGAGATATGCACTCCATGGAGCAGGGCCTGAATTTTACTCCTATTCCTCTTTTCAGCCACCACCCCTTGTTCTGTCCGTCCATTTTAACAGAAATTATAGCCAACAAGACTGAGAGATAATGCAATGAAAGACCCCTGGAAAGCTCCAAAATACCTAGGTTCTGCCCATACTGAGATTTTGTCAGAATTTAAATATCTGGGTCAATAAGAATCATAAAAATCCCATTCTAAATGATTTAAATGATCATATCTAAATAATAAAAATCCCATCCCCTAAGACACTGCCTGCCTGTACACACAGCAAGAGGCTGGGATGAACAGTGAGCTCCTACTCATGCTTAAGCACAGTCCAGGATTTCTGCATATGTCATAGGAGCATTGAACACCTGGGATTTGTCAGAAAGCCCAGCAGCATGCTCACGTCCACGGCAAATGTACACAAACCATATATCAGTACAGGGAATTGCTTGGGACTTCAAAACTGAAAACAACTTTTGAAAGTGGGTGGCAAGGGAGGAAGCGATGAAGAAAACAGATTAAACATGGCGTTCCCCAAATGCCATGTCTGCTATCTCTACTGTTATGTATGTGTTATGGCGGGTGTGTAAAGCTAGCAATATGATACCAACGGCATGCTTATTAGAAGCCCCAGGGAGATAGTACTTGTTCTGATATGTAGCTCAGAAGTTATGAGGCTGTGAAACATGCAATGACACGGAAACCCTCAGCAACGCTACCAGGCTGTGATATCCCCCTACCTTTCTCCACCACCTGCCAGTCTTTCCTTCCTCAGTGGTCTTATATGCAGGATGATCTCTTTTTCCGGGGCTGACAGCAAAGTACACATCTTTTTACTTCGCTGTTTTTTCTTACAATATTCCCTGACCCTCTGGTGCCCAGCCTGGCTGACAAGCCATCACATTTGCACAGCAGAGAAAGCTCAGCTGATGTGACAAGGGAGCAGGAGTACATTAAGCTGATTTTGCTACAAGAAGAGTAATGTGTAATGAGGTTGTGTGAGAACTATGGCCTTATCTAACTGTGAAAGGAGTCAAATACAATTGCAACTCAGTTAACATCCTTAGGAATTAATTGCCAACTACCTTTTTTGCTGAAAAGCTGGCCTAACCCTGGACAAATACTACTAATGCTTCATTTGCACTATCACCAACGCTCACAGCTATTCAAAACTGCCACACACTCCACTATTTAATTATTTTGGGCAAGGAAGAGCATGATTATGCATGACAAATCTTTGCATTTAAAGACTGTAAGTGCTCTGCTGAGGAATTCTCCTATAATCAACTTTCCTCTGTTTTATCCTACTGATGGGGTGGGAAGCAGGGAAGCTGCAGACAGGGCCCCAGGACACAGCTACCTTGAGCCAACCTTATTCTTGGGGGCATGCCCATTGCTATCTTTTTGTCTGTAGATGGGCAAAGGCAAGCAGCAGGAGTGGAGAAGGAGAAGTTACAATCTTGGGGGCACCGCTGCACGACAGTGTGGTGTACTGGGAAGTATCTCTGGGGGAAAAGATAAAGCCATGATCTGTCTGCCTTCGGAGAAATCCAACCTAGGACAGGCTTTGTAAAGAGGAATCCCCTTTCCAGCAGCACAGTGCATTGTGCTGAGGGAGGGGGAGAGCCGGAAAAGGAAGCAACAAAAGGTCTGAGACATTTGGTTACTACTAATTTTGACCCTGCCATGTCTATCTGCCCAATCATAAAGCAACGTCATGGGGAAGCTGCATCTTCACAAAAATCAGAGTTAGTGGACTGCTGATAGGCTTGCTTTTTATTTCCTCACTTATCTTTATAGGCGACTCACTTGCACACTTCTCAGACTGCAAAATGGCTTTCAGAGATGGGTGGATAATGTCCAACGATGACAAAAGCTTTCAACAGCCATCTAATGTCCCAGCTGAATAACTCAATTTGAAACACAAAGACCATAGAATGAAGTGCCAATAATTCTTATATCCAACCTTTCGCAAATAACTGCCACAACATGAGCAATTATCCCTTGCCAAGTAACATAAGAGTGAAGAGTGATGTACCGCCAGCCTTTGTGAGACAAGCAGAAGAGTCACACAGTTCACGCTGGTAGGCCACAAACCATCTAACCACTGCTTGTTCCTCACAGTACCTGGATTTTGTACCGTTCTCATATACTGGTGGCACAGCACAATCATGGGTGTGTGAATAAGAAGAGTTTGCTATGTTAAAGTTGTTCTCTGAAACCTTTTTCTTGGCCAGTCACAGGGATTTTAAGAATACAGTGTACCATTCACCCTTTTTTTAAAAAACAAAAAACAAAAAAACCCCAGCAGCCAAACACTTAATGCGAGAAGATTAAATGTATGTGAATTAATTCCTGAGGACTTTTTCTGATTTCAGTATGAACAATGCAGCCAAAGTTGTGGGAGAGCCTTGAAAGATGGCCAATTTGCTCTTGTGCCATATTTTAATCACTGCCTAAACCTGTTGGTATAATATTTCCTTGAAAGTGGCAGTATAAAACATCTTCTGGAAAAGCTTGATAAAAATCTGTAAACAATGCAATGAAATTCCTAAACAGCTGCAAGCGAGAAAGCTACCGAATTCTTTCTACTTTAAAGGCAGCTTAATACAATCATACTTTCAAGTAATTGACTGAAAACAGCCTAACCTCCAAACCATAGAACAGAAAAATTCCCCAAGGAAAAAAACTCCTGTCCTATGTCCAGACAGTGAAAGTGTTTTCATAAGGTTTTGCACACTTCATCTTGACTGAAATAATATGAATTAATTAAAAGCCCTTCTGAAACATGCTGGAATCTAATGTGATTCAAGAGGATGAAGCAGCAAGGAGTTCACCAGGTTTTTGATCTAGAGGACTGAGTCTGATTTAGTCATCTGTTCTGCAAGACTTCCCAGCCAGAAGTCCCCTAACTGTAATTTATCAAATAGATAAACTAAAGGAAATTATCAACTCCCTGCTCCAGCATGAGCAGTGCATGATGAAGGGTAAGTGACCATTTGGAAACAATCACCTTCCCTCTGCTCCCTCCAGTTTCTCCCAGTAATTCCAGTAGTCCTCTTAAAATAAGATTTGTAGCCTAAAAAAGGGTTTCCCAGAAACTCTTTCGCTCAGTAATAATATTGCATTCTTATATGGTAAAGAGTTACATATATCGATAATCCTCCACCAACAAGACCTCTTGCATCTGATTTTCAAAACCAATTTGTTCCCACTAGCCCCGAAAGCAGCTTTCATATTAATTCCACCTGGTTTTGCTGCCGTGCAGTGAATACTCTGCTATGATCAGGGCAACACAGAGCCTGAATCCCAACTAGACTATTGAAAGCATTGAAGGCATTTTTCACCTGCGTGCTCCGAGGCGATGCAAAAGTTGTTCAGCTAGATCTGTTTCACTTTCCTTGAAGTGTATTCTTAGTCTGGATTTCCTGAAGATGTAATCCTTATTCTTGTGATAATTATCCTAAATGACTGATTTATACACAATCTCAACTGCAGTTTAATACTGCTTTAAATAAAAGGACTTCCTTGTGTTTTTAAAATGAAAGAATTTATACATATAATCTAAATTTAAAAAGTCAAAGAAAAAAATTTTGGTACAATCGTTGTTTGAAGATATGTACCATGAGAAAACATTTGCTCCTGCAAGTGGTAGGATGGGATTTTTAGCTCTGTCTGCTCTTTGGTGCTTTGGAGCAGCATGAAGCAGCAAGTACCCAGCCATGGTAATTTCTAGCATTGCCTGGCTAGGTAGGGGAAAGGGGTAAGCAATGGGGCTCACAGGCTGGAGAAGAGATATTTCCTTCCTTCCCTTCCTTCCTTCCTTCCCTCCCTCCCTTATTCAATCCTTTCTTCTCAACTTCACATTCAATAGCTACATCCCTGTATGAACCAAGGGCAGGGCATGATTTCCGGCACTGCCCTTGCATTCATCCATACAACTCCTTCCCAGGCAGGACTTTTGCCAGTGCTGAGCCACAGATTCCAGAGCCGGGCCAGCGCAGTGGGAGGAACTGCCTGATCGGCACTGCCCTCTTGGCACTGCCTAGGAGTGTGGTTTAGGGGCAGTAACCTGGTTTTGGGGAGGAAGAGGTGGGGGGTATAGGGATACAAGATGAGCTAGGATGCTTTGCCGCAGGGATATTGACTAGCCTCTGGCCTCTTTAATTCAATAACGTTAATGCTAGCTATTGAGTCTAGAAAGTACATAAAGAGGTAAATTTACATGGGATTAAGAAATAAAGTGTGCTGCATCAGAAGTGAAATCTGAGAAAGGGTAGCTTCATCTCAATGAGAAATGGGAAAACACAACCATTATACATTCCCTAGAGGCAGCTAATGCATGAGATTTCACTGATTTTTAACTAAATGAAATGTTTAAAGGTCTATATTGTTATTCAGATCAAAGATGTTTTTAGTAAATAAGATTACATTCCATTAAAGAGATTTATTTCTTCTTATTTATTCTTTACCCCAAACAACTATTAAATGCAGCCATATTCTAAAGTTTTCTCTGTACATTTGGAGAAGTATGCAATGTCATTTGTGCTTAATGACACAACAGATGAGGAAAAGGAGAGAGAAGTGGCTGAATTATTTCTTGGTGAATAATTTGCGCAGAAAGAAAGAAACCCGCATGCAGCTGCTGGAAAGCATGACAATGGCTGAAAACTAATTCAGACACATGGAAAATAAAGGATTTAAACTGGGCTTAAGCTAATTGTAATCACTAGGTTAAAAGCCCTTCTGGCTTTTTGACTAGCCTGGACCAGTTGCTTTGCTTTGTATTTGCATTCTGCACAGATAAGATGAGTGATACCTGCCTCAGTAGGCATTCAGCCAGGATTTATGCGCTCGGTTCTGTCCCTCACTTCCAACTTGTGGCATGCAAGACACATTCTATGACAAGGATTATGCTCCATTTTGGAGGACAAAACACATACCACACATCAGCACAGAAGCTGTGCAGCTAAGAAGCTTTGTAATTAAGAACTGTCACAACCACATTCCATAATTTATTCATAGTATCAATTATAGAATTCCTGGTAGAGGAAGTCAAACTAATTATATTTTTTAAAATTCAAATTAGTTTCTTCTGTTCAATTAAGGGAAGCCAGAAACTCTTTAGGGTACCCACACTGCCAATGGCAAACTGTAATAGCTTTGCAGTGAAATGGTCAGCTAGAGCAGCTGCTAGAAGAATACTCTTTGCAAAACAAAAACCCCAGTAAAGCTGTGTTAGCCAGCTTGATCTTGGAGAATGACTGCTTAGCCTGCTGATTACATAAAACACTGATTTTTTTTTTTTTATACGATTGTAATTCTGCAACTTGTAAAACCAGAAAAAATTACCAATATATTCAAGGTCTATGGTCTGCCTTTCAGGATGATGAATAACCTTGCTTGGGCCAGATGCATAAATTAAATGATTGCTTGTGAGGTGTATGCTAGGGACACACTCATCATAGTGTGTCCTTCTGGGGTGTGACTGGTCCTCCTTATTGCCAGATGAGGAGCAGATAACAACCGCTTTCCTAGGGCAGGCCCTTCAGACACATGAACTGAGGGGATGGATTCAGTCCTACACTCCCAGACTGCAGCCGAATTGTGTGTTTGTGTCGCCTTGATGTGATGCAGGTCCTGCTGTGCCCTCCACACCGGCACTGATGGATTCACTGGATGGATGGATTCACTGATGGATGCTGATTTCAGCAGAGCTCCCCCTTGCAGCCTGGGCTGCATCACTGCCTCCTCTCCACCCTTATTTCACTGGGCCAAGGACATCACTACGGGGGGTGAAAGGCTTAGACTTTCACTTAAACTACTCTATTTTTATTAGAACCTCCAAAGAAAAACATCATTGCTTGCAAGGAGAGTGGTGCTACAAGCAGCGTTTCTGGTAGACAATGCTGCGGGCATTTTCTGATGTAATTTCAAGTACCAAATAAAAAAACACCGGGCACATACTTCATCAGCAACTGCATATGCCCTGATAAAAGAGCAGAGGGCCCCAGGACCCATCACGGCAGTTATTACAGGACATTCCTTCACATATCCCACACAGTGAGTTACAGCAAGCTGTATTATAAATCCAGCTGTATTTTTAGGTGCATTAGTGGTCGCTTGACTACAACTGAGTCTGGTCAGAGTTCAGATGTTTGGTGGAGTTCTCTTATTCCCCCCTTTCCTCCTAAGAAGTATAAACTCATTTTCCAGATATTTCACTCAAAAACCTCAGGACTTCAACTTCCACCTACTGACTTGGGGGGGTTTATTTCTTTCAGAAAAATTTCCAGAAAGATTAATATGCTACCAAATAGTTTATTGTATTTCCTAATTATGAAAAGAGCAGGTTACCAGATAGAGCAAAAACAACACCTTATCTTTGATCCATTCCTCTTGATACACCAGTGACCTTTGGTAGAAACTTCCCAGTGTCTGGATCAATGATTTGTGGATGGCCAGGAGAAGGGATATAGCCAGCATATAAGCAGCAAGGAAATTTATTTCTGCACGGAAACAAGACCAGAGGCTGGGTGGTTAAAAGCTCTTGTATGCATTAATGCAGCTAACAAGGCTTTATTGTTTTCACCATATTTTCAGTTAAGAACTACGCAACTACAGTTTTGTTGTGGAAAGTGTGGTTTCTCACATGGGTGGATTTATTCAGTTCTGGGAGCAATGAAAAGTTTGCAAAATCACTCCAGTCTTCAGGCTTCTGTTGTAAGGGAAATTTGATGGGAAAGTTGCTGTAACGAGAATAAAAAGTACCCGAAACAACGCAGTCAGCACCTATTTCCAACATCACGATGCAGAGATTCAACTGAATATTATGAATAAATTGAACAAATTAATATTATGAAAATTACCACAGAAATAAAAATCTCCTGATTTTTGAAATCTCTCTTTAGCACTTCAGAGTCCTAAATCATTTGACATGTTTCATAATATTTGTGTCAGAAGAGGGAAAACAACAGCAAAGTAACCCAAACACCTCCAATGATCCAGAGGATGATGTGTTTTCTAACAGAAAAGAAGATGGAAGATTCTCTTTTCAAACCAGTCACGCTTCCGATACCACGACCACTCTCTACGAAGAGAAAATGCACAGGGAAGCAAAGGTATCACATATTGTCTGTGTTTGCTCCCCTCCTGTAAGAAAGGGAAAGAGTAGCTATTTAAATTTACATTTCATGCATGCCAGGCAGTGAATTGAAGCTAGTTGTATCAAACCCGCTCCCAATAGGATTTTGGCGTATTCCTGGTCAGCTGAACTCTATGCTCACAAGGTCAGGTATTAGTCTTTGCTTCTGGACTGTATGATGGGACCCAAAAATGCATTTTATACAAAAGAAATTAAACACTTGGTCTTTAAATTTAAATTTTAGTCTTTTAAATATCTTTTTGTAGCAAAACATACAGAGTTTGAGGTGCATTTTAACTTCAGTCAGTCATTTATAAAATGCTGTCAGGCATGTCAAATATCTGATCTCCCAGATGCAGCAGGCACAGCTAAAACTCTTTTAAGAATATGTTTTCGCCTTTTTAGATAATCCCATAGAGAGTGTAAACATCTTCTGACAGACTTAAATACACCAGTGATCAACAAATGATACCTGCAATATCAGTGTCAAGCAAAGAAATGCCTTAAAACAATATTTACATGAGGACCAAAAATCCAGTTATGACATACTCTTATAAAATATTTTGGCTCATTATTGTGAGAATTCAGAAAGATCCTGGCTCTAGAAGGGATTAGACCAGTTGTGGAGAGCATAGTCAGATTCATCATTTCAGCTTCTAATTTCATATCCAAAAGCCAAAGAAAACTGAGCAGCAATTTTCAATGGTTTGACTTCAGGCACCAAGATGAGACCATAATCCTTATCATTTAAGCTTGTTCATAGCATTTGTGAGTGAGTCCACTGCAACCCTCAAATAACCCTTACTGTAAGGGGAAGTGCCTTGACAAAAAATTAAGTGGAGGAGAGGTGACACCATGACCATGTAGTTAAGGTGTTCTCTTTCTGATCTGCATGGAAGGGAATTCCTCTCCAGCTAGCGACAAAGCTCTAGTACAAAATGTTATTGGGCTTGAATACAAGAGCTATCAAGAAGCTCGTTATTTTTTCAAAATGTCCTTTCTAAAGGTGACTTATACTCTAAGCTTTAACCTAAATGAGTACATAAGCCAAATGTTATCTGTATGAGTAGCCTCTTTGAAAGCAGGAGCTGCTCCTACACTTCGAACAACATACAGCGAAGTGCGTGAGTATATGGCAAGAATAAATTGAATTTTACACTAGCTACATTTAGGCTATATCCTAGTGCTGGTATAAGAATAAGACATTTATTTACATTAAACTACTTTTTTTTTCTTGTACACCAAGTGGATGGTGTAGCAAAGTCATTTGTTTGAATTATACTGAGAGCTTGCCTAGCAATAAAAGAAATTATAGAAGTTAATATATTCTGTAACATTCTTATAGAGGGAACGAAGACAATTTGTATTATTATACAGCCAACCTGATAATACCTGCAGAAACAATCACTGTAAACCAAGATGGATGTCTGTATTTAAAACACAAACCCTATAATAAAAATTTTCTTCAGCTTGAATTCGTTTTCTAGGTCATTTTCTGATGAAGTTTAAATTTGAATCTCATTCCAGGTATAAATATAAAGCGAATGTTTACTTTTCTTATACTGAACCCTCAGTGAGAGAGGAGGACACTTTCACATTATTGTACGAAGTGCTCCCTCACACCTGCAAGGAATTGTATTACATTTTAATATAAGCAGTTTCAAATGTACAGCCTAGCTGTAGCATATACAGGAGTCAAAGATTATTTATTCTCTGTGGAAGCTAACTGAGGAATATTTGTACAGTGTAGGACAGGTCTGTTAGTATTTCTAACTACTTGCATTTAGTCATAGTAATTAAACACTCCTTTTTGTCTTTCATTTTCTATAGGGGACCGTGGTCTGCACTCGACCACAGACAAAACTCAGTCTGAACTGAAATATTCTGCCCCCCATAAGTAATGGGGTTTCACTTTCTTTTTTTCCCCCCTTAACACTAGATTCTGTTTAGTTTCTAGGTACAATTCAATTTGAAATATTTAGATCTTTAGGACTTAACGATATTTTTAGCCTCCATTCAATAACGCTTGAGTTCATGCCCAGTTCAAGTTATTCTCAGAGAAGCTTTCCAGTTTGGGTTTTAGTTCAGAAGACTTGAGGGCTAATGTTTTTCAAAGGGATCTCTGCTTTGTTTCCACCCCTAAAAAGATGGCTAAGAGAAGGCTTATACATACATATGAATAACAAGTCCCTGCATAGTAAGGACTATCCTTACCTGTATTATCATTGCAGTTAAAAATACTCATTAGGAGACAGTTCCCATTATGCCAGGCATATTGCAAGTAGAAAGTAAAAATGCAGCTTTTTCAACTACTTTACAGGTTGAAAAATAGGTTTATACGTGGCTTCAGCTATTATTTTATAAGTCCCTATGGTATCCATGCATTGTACTATAAGAAAAGTTCAACTACATTGGGTGTTGGCTAATTATCACAAAATTTCTCATTCAAAGTAACTGTAAAGCCATTTATTTTCTTCAACAGCAACCAGTAAGTGCCACATTATCATTTGTCCCAAGGTTCTACCATAAAAACAAAGTGATCCTGAAGTTTGAACTTGTCTTATAAAATGGCCTGGCATGTATTTCTGTGAAGTCTTTTGCCTTGTTTAAATTTAGTCTTTGTGATTATCTGAAATTTAAGCAGGGCAATAGTGCAATTTATCAGATACATTAAATCTTTTCTAAAATTGTTTGGTTTTTCACCTTGGCTCCCACGGCAGGCCTTCCATTGTGGTCATATAAGAAAGCACCGAGGTGGGTTTAGAATTATCTGGAACATCTTGTATTGCTTTATGACATTTCTGTCACAAGTTAGTTCACTTAAGATGGCAGACAGCAACAGTGGCTTCAGGAAAAATAGATTAATACCTTCATAGCCACTGAAGTTCTGGCCTGAACAAATACTCCTTCTCTAACATACTGTGATAGCTTTTATTACTCAGACCAGTGTAATATGTGAAAGAATCTCTTGAATATACTAAATCAGAGACAAAACCTCTTATTTACATTTAAGGGTTCACACATTACTTCATTTTTACTGAGACAAAGACTAATGGAACAGATAGCGTAAGTCAGCTTTGCAGTCCAATAGGTTTTTTTAATGCAAGGTTATGAAAGCCACTTTCAAACATTTGTTTTCTTTCTACTTGACACCCTGTTATTCAAAACATTTATTTTTCATGTGTGTTGTGACGTTAAGTTAAAGCAATAGCAGCCCTGCAGAAAGGGATCTGGGGGTGCTGGTCGGCAGCAGGCTCAGTATGAGTCAGCAGTGTGCCCTGGCAGCCAAGAGGGCAAAACACATCCTGGGGTCATCAAACACAGCGTAACCAGCTGATGAAAACAGGTGACTAACGCTGTATTCGGCATTGGTGCAGCCTCACCTGGAGTACTGTGTGCCCCACTATTTAAGAAGGATGTGAAGGTCCTTGAATGCATCCAGAGGAGTGCAACAAATCTGGTGAAAGGGCTGGAAGGCATGTCCTGTGAGGAGCAGCTGAGGACTCTGGGTTTGTCTAGTTTGGAGAAAAGGACACTGAGGGGTGACCTTGTTGCTCTCTACAGCTTCCTGAGGAGGGGAAGTGGAGAGGGGGGTGCTGAGCTCTTCTCCCTGGAGTCCAGTGATAGGATGTGTGGGAATGGCTCAAAGCTTCATCAGGGGAGGTTTAGACTGGACATTAGGAAGCATTTCTTTACCAAGAAGGCGGTCAAACACTGGAACAGGCTTTCTAGAGAGGTGGTCAATGCCTTAAGCCTGTCTGTGTTTAAGAGGCATTTGGGCAACACCCTTAACACACTTCAAGTTTTGATCAGCCCTGAATTGGTCAGGCAGTTGGACTAGAGAATCGTTGGAGGTCCCTTCCAACTCAACTATTCTATTCTATTCCAGTCCCTTCACAATATTCAGAACCCAACAGGGCCAGATCTTTCTAGTCTTATCATGAAATACTGTACTTCTCTAAATCTGTCCCACCTTTTTGGATTTTACCCTAAGATCCTTATCTACCCTGTTTTGGTAAAGAAGTTGTTGGGCTAGAGAATAAGTACAGGGTTTGGTGTCCCTGGGGCATCTTAACTTCTTTTTTTGGATTCGAACGCTATCTCTTGATGGAGCACAGTAGTAGATTACAACATACTGTTTCAGAGATGTTGAGAACAATATCAGGCCCTACATAAGCAGGCATTTGTGTGAGCTTTGCCACATTGTTTTGCTTTCATTGGCCTTAAGTTTACTGATCCAAATTCAATCCAGACTCTGGAATATTCCAAATGACTACATGGCAATTTTCCAACAGTGCTAGTCTGAAGCAAAGAAAGGCAAGATTTATTGGGAAAGGTAAAATTTTTTATTGGGAAAGTTTGGAATTGGCTTCTTGTAAGTAAAGATACAAAAAAAGCAAAACTGTAGGCCTTTGGAGAATGCCCCCCATCACAGTGTCAGAGTTGGATACCCCAAAGTTTATGTCTTTGGCCATATAAATATCTCATCACTGGAGGTAGCAGGCATCAACTTTGCAGAAGTGACAAGTTACCTAAATGTGGATACAGATATATGGGTATTTATCTGACCTTCTTCCTACAGTACTTGAACACTGCCTTGCCTTTAAAGAATTTGCTGTTGTAGCATCTTTATAAGATGAAACACTGAGCTTTGCCTACTCTACAGCAGAGACACTAGCATATGGGGCCCTATGGCCTTATTGTGAGCTTTTAAAGGGATTGAGGTAATTTGAAACAGCTGGCACTGGGACTAAGAGGGAATTTAGGTCAGGTGAATCTATGCCTTACCTAACTGAGAGATTTTACAGGTTTGGAAACCTGGGGACACAACAGCAGTGAAGTATTTGCACAGATGCAGCTGTATCAGCAAAATCTATGCCTTATGGAGACAACCCCTCCCAAACCAAACAAGACATGACAATAAGAACCTGGCAGAAGTGTCTAGCCCATATACAATTTTGCTGGGCTATTTACTTCACCTCCTAACTGAGCGGCAGTGTTATAGCAACATCTCATTGTCCCCAAGATATAAGTCCCAACGTTACGGACAGGCTGCTCTGGGGCTAGCTGTGCAGTGGGAGGATGCCCTGCCCTGGCTGCTGAGATGGCAGGCACCATGCTGCTGGGCCAGGAGAAGGTACTTTTGGTAGCAAGTGCCTGGTTTCCTTAAGTCTTACTCTGAGCAAAGCCTTCGTGTTTTGGCCAGGATCAAACATGAAGTTTCCAAGGACTTGGAGGAAGGTGTCCAGCTCTTGGCACACATGCCAAGTGAAACTTTTCACCATGCTAGATATGTTTCAGGCTCCAGCCTTATCAAACTAGTGAGGTATTCATCTCCAAAATTAGTACTGTACTGCCAAATACTCTTGGATGACTTCTAATAGCGTTTCACCTTTATTTTTGAAGTGTAACATTTGTCTTAGTTTATTGCTTTTTTTGCAAATGTTAATGAGGGACATATTTCTGCATATTAAACATGTAGTAGCACAGCTACAGGGGATGGGCAATACTTATCAAAAGCAAAGTTACACATTAGACATACAAATGTTAAGATTATTAAAGTAGAACTTGCTGTAACTTATTGGGAGTGTATTACTTTGTGCTTAGTAAATGTCTGTGCTACAACCCTCTTGGCAGCTACGACCTGGTGTCCATCAGAGAGTGCAATGCTTCCTTGCAGTCCCTGCTCAGCTGTGCCTTAAAGCAGAGCCGCTCCTTCTGAATGTGAAACTTATAAAGCGTGTGGTTGAGTCTGCTTCATCTCTCTAGACTGCATTTCTTCTGATTTCCATGGGATAAGTGAAACCTTCAGGGATTGCAGACCCTTAGTTAAAGAAATTAAAA
Organism: Phalacrocorax carbo; assembly: GCF_963921805.1. Taxonomy (NCBI): domain Eukaryota; kingdom Metazoa; phylum Chordata; class Aves; order Suliformes; family Phalacrocoracidae; genus Phalacrocorax; species Phalacrocorax carbo. The sequence goes on along the minus strand of NC_087514.1, from coordinate 129,826,094 downwards.
CAGCTCATGAAAGACAGGATTGTATAAACAGAGTCTGAAGGCGCTTGTTTGAAATTAGGCCAAAGCAAACGCTGCGGCCAGCTCTTCCTTTCCCTTTGGTTGCCTCTCCCCCCTTGGCGCTGCTGTAAGGAACACCTTTGCCAGACAGCTCCTGACCTCCCCTGTGCCCCTTTCTGACCCCCAGGCACTCAGCTGGTTTTAATTGCAGAAGGCCAACGCCAGGTCCTTCAGCATGTACTTTAGTGGCATCTCTCCATTCCTTCTGCTGGATATGTTTAAGGGCCTGCTCGGCTGGCTGCTGGATGTGCCCCTCCATCTCTTGCCCCATGAGCCCACTGGGGAGGGGACTCTGCAGCCATTGTGTTTTGGATGGGCATGCAAGATCCGAAACTGGCTCCTGGGGGAAGGATATTTTACTTCTCAAAGATAACTTCTGTTTGCTTTTTGTAACTCTAACAAAAACTGAATGCATTAGAATGCATTTTATATTAGACAACAAAACACATAATCAGTTTGGTGACATCTGACTTTTCTGACAGCTACTAGAGGTTTAATGCTATTAGAAAATCATTTGCAAAATGGCTTTTATCAAAGTAGGACAAACAAGTCTGCTTAATTGCAAAGAAGAGAATTGAGAAACAAAGAAAGGTAAATCTCTTACCATCCACCTCCGTAAACAATTCATTTGAAGTTGTTCATAACCTGGGAGCTAGGATTATAGGTGTGAATATAGTACCTGACATCAGGTACATCCTAAAGCTGGAGGGAGCACTAGGGTGACTGATTCAATGAGATTTAAAATGAGATTACATGGTTTGTTTTGTCTTAGGGCTGGAAAATTTCTCTGATAGACTGCCTAGCAATATTTTTTAAATTCAGCTTTCATATGGTGGCTATAGATTTCTGGTCTTTTTATTTTCTATTTCTTTGCAGCATTTACCTAATCAATTCCTAACAAGCAAAAATTTTACTTAATATCGTAACCAAAGGGCTTCAAAATTCTGTGAGCAAAACTGTCGAATCATCCAGAGGATTTGCATAATAAAATCTCATCACTTACAATGTAAATTGAGCAGTTCAACCACATAGAAATATGATACTTTAAAAGTATTTTTTGCTGAATGATTTTATGTCATTATCCAGGAACACAGAGGCATGACATACTAGCTTTGTTTTTGAGCTCCTAGTTCACCGCACACAATATTAAGTCTATTTAACCAGCATCTATCATGGTTATGGCTGTGAAGAAAAAGGCCAATGTCTGAGTGGAACAACAGGTGCAGAGCACCTGGAACAGTAGCACTAGGACCAATGAAGTGCCCTATTCATCCCAGTGTGCCTGAGGTGTACTTTTACAATACATCTGAGCCACTCTACGTGCAAACTGCTCACAAACTGGCCTTGCTCTACTCCTCCACAATTTCCTTTGAGCCAGCTCTGGTGTCTGCTTCAACAGTAAGGTAGATGGGAAATGGCACACGTGAAAACTTGCCTTCCAACTCATACCTACACCCTAAAAGAGGGAAGGAAGAAAGAAAAGACTCTTTTCCATGAACTGAGAGGGTGAGGAGAAACAGCTTTGAAATCTCTAGCCTGCAAATGTAAGAATCTGGCAAGTTAGTCCCCTCCTTATGTATGGCTCAGTATATGTTTAAAAACCTTCTAGTCATAAATACTAGTTACCTTGTTAAAGACTCCTGAGCAAGTTCTGATGGTGCTAACATACGTATGCGGCACTGGAACAGGTCCCAGAAGCATGTTAGCCATGGTAGCATTTTGCTGCTCCCAGCCCAAGAGCCTGCCTCCAGCAAGGAGCCCTGGATGGAGGGGAAGAGGGATGCTGCTGCCAACATGACCACGCTGACATCAGACTTTGCTTGGGACTTCTGGGCTGACATGGAGGTCACTATCCTGCAAGGGTGATGGTGTACACTGCAGTTCCTGGAGAGGCTTATACCTGTGATGTCCTCCTTCTCCCCAGCCGAGGGTGCCCACCGCTCTCCTGGGGAAATACCCATGCTCATTCCCATGTTCACCTAGTTAGGAGATGCATGAGCCAGGGGAAAGGACAGAGAAGGACTGGACTGGATGGGATTGGATAGCTCTTTTTGGCACCCTTAGATGGACTTAAGCTCATGAAAAATTTCTAATGTCTGCAGGCGTGTGTTCATGGGGTAACTATGCCGGCAATGCTTTCTAGACTGGACTGGCCTGTTTAACGACAATCACTTATGATGTGTGGTGGCCTATGTTGCTGTCATTTAGGAGACTGATCGCCCCTATTTGCTTAAGACCCAAGGCCAGTGTGCTAGCAGAGTCCATGGACCAGAGTCCTATGAGAGTAGGGTGTGCACATCTTCTGTGTTTATCATTTCAGGGTCTTACATGGGCAGAAAATGGGAGGTCCACTATTTCCCCCCTAACTTACCCTTTGGGCTATCTGATAGAAAAGTTTTGCTGTTAAGTTCAGTTATAATCAGAATCAATGACCCACCAGATATCAGAGTGAGACTTACTTGTCTCTATCATACATTTCCTATTTCATCTAGTGACTTCACCACAGCATCTTCATGAAATCAAATGCTGAATGAGAAGCAGCTGTCACAAGCTGAATCTGGCAGGAATGCACTGATTCTGGTCAAGACTGAAAAAGAGAAATGTTTCAAAAAGTATGTGGTACATTGTAGTGGTTTAAACCCAGCCGGAAACTAAGCACCACGCAGCCGCTCGCTCACTCCCTCCTCCCCTGCAGGATGGCGGAAAGAATCAGAAGAGTAAAAGTGAGAACACTCGTGGGTTGAGATAAGAACAGTTTAATAATAGAAATAATAATAACAGTAATAATAGTGGTAATAATAATAATAATAAAATTAATTGTAATGAAAATGAAAATAACCAAAAGAGAAATAAACCCAAGAAAGACAAGTGATGCAACTGAAAAACAATTGCTTGCCACCAACCGATGCCCAGCCTGTCCCTGAGCAGCGGCCCCCAGGCAAGCTTTCCCCTAGCTTGCCTGTCATACTGAGCATGACATCATATGGTATAGAATATCCCTTTGGCCAGTTTGGGTCATCTGTCCTGGCTGTGCCCCCTCCCAGCTTCTTGTGTATCTCCAGTCTTCTCAGTCAGTGGAGCATGAGAAGCTGAAAAGTCCTTGACTTAGTATAGCACTACTTAGCAACAACTAAAGCATCAGTGTGTTATCAACATTATTTTCATCCTAAATCCAAAACACAGCACTGTACCAGCTCCTAGGAAGAAAATTAACTCTATCCCAGCCAAAGCCAGGACATACATAAATGTTATCTTCCCTTGCCTCTATCTCTGCTCATGTCAGTACACAGGTCCTAAATCATGCTAATCCCACCATCAAATTTAGAAAATCCTTAGAGCATCAGCAAAATATGCCTTTGACTTTCCTTGCAAGCAAAGATCTGATCTCAAACTGTTTAATCATTCTTGATGCAAAAAGTGGGGGTAGTGGTGCAGAGCCTCATTCTGGCAGAAAAATGCAGCCTACCTGTGCTGGCGGCTGCAGATGACCCTGCTGTTCAGCCATCTCTTTGTCTTCCAAACACTGCTGGTCAAATTTCAAAATTTAATCTTCACATTCCACTGTCACCTCAGCAATCCAGACTAATTATACAAGACCTAAAGAAAACATTTTTATCAAAAGGAGTTTAGTTCTCACAAGCAGAGACTGTGGAGTAAAGTTTTAGTAGTTAAAATGGAATTAATCTACCCTTAAAGCATTCCTTATCATTTCCTTTTGGACAGAGATTTTCACCTTTAATATTTTGTGCATATTTTCATTACCATAACTTCACTTTTGCCCAAGGCAGGAAGAGAAGAAATTTCCTGAAGCACAAACAAAAAAGTAAGTTCAAGCATTATTTCCTTAAAGGAAAGGCAAAGAACAGTGAACTGGGGCTTATATACTCTCATAAATCTGGAGAGCGCCACATAAGTTCAATACCATAAAAATCCCAGTATCCGATAATATTTCCTATGAACAAAAAATAGAAAGGCATCATATTTTGATCTGGAGGTGGACAGTGCTTTACAGGAACACGAGACCAGGTTTCTGTTTCAGGAAATGAGAGACCATTTTACAGTAAGTGGGCTATGATGGGCTATGGTGGTAAATAAGCATAATGGCATCATACCTTAGGTTCTTTACCAAGAGGCTGTGTTTTACTTCTTTTTGAAAAGAAGCAGCATGACTAGTTTATGTGTCTCTTCTGGCCTATGCTGTATGAATTAATCAATTTCTGTGAAAACAGGCTGACCTATTTTCCAGAAATGCAAAGCATAATGAAAGAAGCCTGTCTCAGGCATTAGTGTTAGACACTGTCTAACCCACGCTATCGTTTTTCAGACAAAAACAACCATTGTCAGGTTTTCTTGTGCTTTTTCTGTTGTACATTACTACTGAAGCAGCGGCTTTCCTAATGAAAAAATCAAACTGGAATCTGACACTTCAGAGTCAGAGTAGCTGCAGAGAACAAAACTATAATGAAAACAATGTATTTCGACCAGAGTTTCACATGTGTTAGTGGTTACTATCACCACCTTTCTCAGGGTTGCCTATCTACATAATCATAGTCTGCAAAGTGAGTTCAAAGGGCTTTTCTATGTAGGAACCCGCACTGCTTCAGTTACAGCCCAGCACATCCTTGTGTGGACGCCCAGCTGTTAAAAGCTGAAAAGAAGACCTCGGCTTGCTTCCATCCTACAGAAAAGCAAAACTTGTCTAGTGCACACAGAAAGGTGGAGCGACACTCTTTTGTTGGCTTAGTTGCTTATTATTTTATCAGTATTAAATACCCCAACTAAATCAAGAATTCTCTGGGCCCCAGATTGCTTGTCCTGCTGTTATTTTCTTTTGCAGGTGTTGCTATTGCTTGGTTGCCACAGGCAAGATCGTGGACTGATCAGGCTGTAGGTCTGATATGATACAACTATTCTTATATTCATGTAGTGATACAACTTTGTATTTAGACCAGGGATGAACACTTGCCTATAATCTCATAAATTATACTTTGCTATTAACTTCGGGTGGTCCAGGATTTCACCTCATACCTTTAAAAATCAAACAGTATTGACTGGAAATAAGTTTCAGTTAAATATATATAAATATATTCTAGGTAAGAATGTTAAATAAAGGAGCAGAACAGCCACTGTCAAATCTATTCCGACCCAAACTATCCTGCATGAAAGAAGTCCCTCAGATGTTTCACTGGGAAGTTAAGTGAAGCAGACATAATAACTACCATACTGTTTCTTCTAGAAGTCCCCTAAAATCCACTGTGCTGTTACTGAAAAGCTGATGGCTTGTGCTCCCTCAGCTGGTTAATTCATGAACATTTCCCAGAGCCACACTATTACTGATGGCTGAATTTTCTGCAGCTCACTAATATCATTACACGAGCAAAGACATTTGTCCCTACAAAAAAAAAGCTTACAATAGTGATAACAGTAGAGTGCAGAGAAGCAAAAAGACTGACTCTTTCAGCCCTGCATATTATCTTGAGCAGTACTGAGAGATAACAAATAAAAGCAAACATTGACTCTTCCTTCTCATCTCCACACACTTAATTAGACTCTACCCTGAAAAAACCCTATACTTTAAATAAACAACATGAACTTATAATTCTGTGCTCTCATACAGCACTTCATGTGAAATTGTAATTAATTTAGGAAAATAGTGTTTTCTACTATGGAATTCCCTAAAGCACTTTTTTATTGTTATTTTTTAATGGATTTTTATTATCGAAGCATTGTCCTCTCAGTGAAAAGCATGCAGGAGTGACCACATGCTCTCAAATACGTACCCCATGGAATCCATTCACTGTAATAACCCAGCGTAGGCTTAAATAGACAAGTAGCTAGCTTCTCATCCGCCCAGCTGTGGTTCATTTGAGGTTTTACTTGGGATATCAGGAAATGCAGCTTTGTTTATGTAACAGCTTTTTTTACCAAGGAAAATTATTTGTCATTATCTTTTATTCAATTATTTCCTATACTTATTCTTCTTTCTTCTTTGCTTTCCTTTTTAGGCAAATCTAATTGAAATGTGGTAGGCCTACTTTCTCTTATTAAGTTACTGTAAAAATAAAATGCAGCTTCAATATGTTTAATGAAAATATGTAATGAAGTGTCAGCAAAGGAAATTTAATAATTCTTTTTAATTTACACCTTCTGGGTAGATTAAAGTCCTATATGCTCTCAGTGTAGGTGAGGTTACCTTCAGGTGTGAAGAAGAAAAAGAAGAAAAAATAGGGCTTCTAGGAACTAAATTTATCCGGTGAAAAATTTCTGCTATTATTTGTGTTCCTTTATAAATAGCCAGATACATTAAAAACATCTTTCCTGAAGAGCTGTGTTGGCTTGTTTGGTTGGTTTTTTAGTAGGAACCTGATATTTGCCTATTCTAGACAAGTAAGTTAAAGTGAAGTTATACAAGTAACAAGAGCAGCTTGCTCATGTAACACCAACCTGGAAAAAGTAAGCATCCTTTTTTTGTTTTTTATCTGTATCTGAGATAAAGGTAATAATCTACAGAAATAACAAAACATTTTACTTGTAAGCGATTTGGCACAGGACTTAGAAATCAAATTAAGAAAACTTCACAGGTGCAGTTGAATTCAGAGGGATGCTGCCATCTGCCAGAGGCACCTATGGAGACCAATTCCTGATTCTACTTAATTCCAAAGTTGTCTTTAAATTCATGAATAAAGAATTGAAAAGTCTTCAGAAGGGACTGGGGTTCTTTTCAGAATTTCCTGCAATGCCTTGAACTAAGGATAAGGCCAGTTTGGAGGATAATACAATGTCAAACTGATGTGAGTGCAAGTTGATAAAGGAGACAGGAGCAGTCCTGGCAAATGAAGAATGTGTTTTTCCATGAGTCTGTTGAGGCAGTGGTGATACCAGACCTTGGTCAGATGTGTCTCAGCTTTTGTCTGAAGCTCCTAAAGTAGCTTCAGCAGGAGACATCCGCTTCCAGCCAGCCCTGCAATGTGAGCCACGGCGATGCTCAGGATGCAAAACATGGTGGTTCATGGGGTGAAGGCCACAAAACAGCTAGCCTTCAGCTTTTCATCTAGATTTCTGTTAGCATTTTTAAGGTCAAACAGCTAGAGAAAATACCTGTACACCTCTAGGCCACCCTTGCATATAGTCACATCACAGAGTTTCTCTAATCAGAGAAAGGAAGACCAACAGAAGTCTCAAAGAATACACCTTTCCTATGGAGTGAGTGAATGATGGACAATAAAAATCTTTCAACTAGTAGAAAAAGTTGTTTAAAGGAAATAATTTCCAAAGATAATGTCGAGCAACACCCTCTAGCAAGCTTCCAGATGAACTCCATGACTGGGTTACAGGGCAATTTACTAATTTCCAAATATAGCTGGGAGCCTAGCTTTAGAAATCTAGGCTTCAGGATTCAAGCTTGTCTAAGGAGCTGGTACCTGTTCCACCAAAATGGGAACCCAATGAAAATCTGATAATATTGTAAAAGCTTCAATGACAGTTTCATGGACTTATTGTAATAATGCATCCCATGAAGGAGCTAAAATGAAAAACATCTATTCCAGGCAAGTCTCTAATCTTAAAGTATAAATCCAGTGAGTAACAAAATAGTGAAGTAAATCTTTATCTAAAGTTTATCTGCAATAAGTTTGGCAAACTTGGTTAATAATTTAACTCATATACTTCAAAAGTAATGGTAGCATCCACTGATAGACTGCTTCTGTGAAGTAATTTTCTGAAGGAACTAGGGAGGAATGTGTATAAATAAGAAAGATATGTGTGACTACTCTCCCTGTGAGGTATATAGAGAATTTACATCCATCCTTTTGTCAGGTGATCTTTTGCTAATCCGATAACAAAACTGAAATACTCCAACAGAAACCATAAGAAGTGGATTCTGATGCAGAGAATTACATTGCATTTGAAATGCTTCATCTTCACCTAAGAGAAGGAATACAGGATTTACAACAGAAAATTGTTCCTACCCCTCTTTACTGTTGGAAGATCCTAAATCTTCCCTTTCATCATTCTGCTCACTGGTCTCTGTCACTGAGTGTAAGGCAATGAAGATTTATTTCTTGAGCTCCCAAGTAATTATAAAGCAAGATAGTTTCCAGGGACTGGGGGCAGTGTTATCCAAAGCCATTTCTCCGGTAACATAGAAATTCTTTCTCTGGTAGCACAGAAATCACTGGAAAACAGAGTAAATGTACTGGACTATAAATAAAAATACAAATCAGGCTTATATAGGAAATGTTCACCCAATTCAAGCAACACATTTTAAGGTACATTTACTTGAAATACACAGCAGGGTTCCACAGAGACTTTGCAGGACATGATTGTTTGGATTGGTAGCCTTATCATTAGAAAACTCATTTCGCTAGGTTTATGGCACTTCAAAAGATCCAACTGTCTCTTTACTTGGTGTTGAATATGTAACTCCAGCCTGAGCAGTCATCTCATCCAGAATTCACATAGTTTCTGGGAAATGCAGCCAATGCTAAAGGACATCACAGGTCACAACATTTCTGAACTGACCTTTGGAGACAGCAATTTTTTTTTGCAACGAGATGATATTTAGAATTTCCTGGCTCATTTGAAGGAAATTTGCATGGTGTCTATGCAAGCATAAAATTGAACTAAGTTCTGGGTTTTTTTAATTCTGTATCTAGCCAATAGATATCACTCAGTCTCAGTGGAAATGGGATATGACAGTTTTCATCTGGTGAAGCTATAAACAGTATTGTTGAAGGAAACAGCTCTCTCCTTTCAAGAAGACAAAGAGGGGGAAGTGTAGCTGGCTTTGGCTTAAGCCCTGGCCATAAAGAAGTCTGTTTTCTCTCTGAGGTGCTATATGTACCTCCCTAGATACAAGTAGGCAGTAAACATGTTTAAGGTTGGAGAGAACAGTCCTGGGGTTATGAGTGAGAAAAGTTTGTTAGTTCTGGAGGCAACCATCAGCAGTGACTGAGTATTTAAGTGAAGGAAGGGAGGGCATAAAGCTAAAAATGGCCCACCAGCCCTTAATTTCCTGTAGCTAGACACGCCTTTCTGGAAGTTTTAAACTTGCCTTTGCTTTCCTCTTGGTTCTAGGGAAGGGGACTCTATTAGAAAGGGGGGAAGATGCCTGAAAAAAATGTGAAACCTATAAAGAGACAGCTGAAATCAGTTTTCTGCACTAGCATTTGATTAGCTGTTCTCCAGCTTTAAGCCCCTGAAGCTAAAAGAACTAAAAAACTCAGCCATAAACAATGAACGCTTTGAATTAGCTTTTCTTCATATGTCATGCAAGAGGAGAGAGTGACGTGCCCGCAGTGAATAGCCACATAGAAGGTCAGCCGGAATCTGCAACAAAATCCAAGGGTGGAAACTAGCAGCTAAAAGCATCTTCGGGACTCTTAAGAAAAGATTAAAATCAAGATGTCTGTTAATTAAGCAAGTAAAACATTTGTTAATGGAGGAGAACAGCAACAATGTAAACCTATCTGAACATATAGTGGTGCTGGGGGCTCCAAACTCTGTCCCTGTGCAGCCCAACGCTTCTGACCCATTTCCTCCAGGGAAGCCAATCCCCTAAGATCATGTCTTGCTGCTCAGGGATGCAAGGAGACAACAGATCAACAGAAAAGTAAATATATCTAATACAGGAAATTCAATCCATCCACTAGAAGATTTTGTTCCTGGAAGCACCAGTAAAGCCTCAAAACAGCAGGTGACTATCTGCTTCAACTAGGAAAGAAAAAAAAAAACAAAAAAGGTCTTACTAGTTGATAACAGGCTATCCATTTTGAAAAAAACATTAACACTGAAATTGTAGTCTTGTTCTGAAAGCCATTCAAACAGGCCTGTAAAGATCCAGGCTGCAAGTCCACAAGTGGACTGTTCACGCTGTATTTATTTAAACAAAAAGATCAAGGCAGATGCTTGCAAGCGAGCTAGGGGAGACTTTTTTTTTAAGAAAAAAGGAAGCATTTACACCAAGATGGTAGGAAAAGAGCTTAAAGACAAAAACCAAATCTTAAGAAAAATTTCTTTTTCCTGGAGATAACCTGTTCAAAGTCTTGTTTGTGTGAAACAGGTATTCCAAGGACAAATTATAAGGCAAGTGATTTTTTTTTACCATTTTGAATCATTATTTAACTATCCACCATTATTTTTCCCTTAAGTTTTCTATTTCTGATTTTCTCTCAGTTAATAATTTATATTACAGGTATTACAGACAATTTGGTGCCCCAGAGAGATTTCTTAACACCAGTGATTATCACTAAAAGCAGTAACTTCTTCATAGCCCTTTTTACATCAATTTCTTTAAAATATATAGGAGAAAAAGGAAAAAGATGAACTAAAAATATTTTAGAAGTTGCCCAGGAGGTGTTAGCAGTACTGGCTTCTGGGAGTCCAAAGGGCAAGTGTTTAAAAAAGAGAAATAATATAACCAAGGAAGCAGCATTTACCCTTTCCACATCATCTTCATTTACTACACATTCTGTTGCATTAGCATAACTAAAGTAAATCCCAGCCTAACAATAAAACAAAATCTTGGATATATGAAAAAGAAAAGCCCACTCCTAGCTCTTCATCACTAACCCTACTTGTAGGGGTTTGCTCACGTTTCCTTGTAGCATCTAGGAAAATAACATCATGTTGCTTCTTGAAATTAAAACAAATTAATTAGACTTAGGGCCACTAAATTTTATAGAGTCAAGATAGGCTTGCATTTTTTCTCCTTTGGCATTGTACACAAGCCCAAGATGAAAGGAATGCATATTTCATTTTATCAACCAGATAAAATGTTTTATATCTGTTTTTAAAAACCAGAAATAACAACCCAAACTGCTTTGGATCATCTAAAAATTTCCATCTATTCCTCAGCTGTTATGCTTACCAAGGTCCAGGAGCAAAGAGTCTTCCAGAGGCTGCAGATTTGCATAGCTCGGGGTGGACCATTTTTTTAAAAAAAATTATTATTTCTCCAGTAAGAAAGAAAATGTATGCTAAAGTGAAGTTCCTCATCTAGCCAGAGGTGCTCAAAAAATGGTTAGACAGTTATAAATAGATGTGTACTTTCATAGATGTAAAAGCATATACGCAGCTGCCATTTTTCCTGTGCATGCACATGGTTCAGAAAGCTCTCTGTCTCCAAAGGTTTCTTTGTGTCTTAAGAGCCTATTGCGGAAGGGTAGTTGGCAAGTATAGACCATTTACTTTCAGGTATGAAGGAGGAAGTACGTATTCAGTGTTTGCACTTAGAAGATTATCAACAGAAAGCATGGAAAACCTGGATGTACAAGGAAACTTGTTTATTCACTGCTAACAGACTTTTTTTGTCATCCCTGACTATTTTTTAATAAAGGAATTTTTTTATAAAAATACTACTACAGAACAATATCATCGATGTTTCCTGTCACCCCCAAAAACTAGATGTTTCCCTGTTTTCCCTTACATGTGCCACTAATGTCAGTGGCACATGATAGAAACAGCTGTAATACCAGTGTTATAAAATTAATATGGTCATGGAAAATTTGCACAAGAGTCATAGCAGCTACTGATTTTTCCCAGTATGTTCTGTATTATAAGTGCTGGACCCTCTCCATTATAAGACCTGTTTTCAGTTGCCCAATTTCATCCATGTTTGGTTGAAATTTTCCATGCCAATGTCTGACCCATGACAATTTAGGGGAGAATATTTTCAGATCTACTTATTTCATCATTTCCAAGAGTCATCTTAAAGCATCCTGGTGATTTTCCCTTTAAACAGGTCCTGTATTTCTGGACTTTGAAGCAAGTACTTCAGCAGTATACTTACCCTGTCCACAGTGTGCCAGAGGAGATGGAGGCGGTGTGGGAAGGAGTGAGGATGGGAGAAGATGGGATGGTGGATGGGAAGGGGAAAAGAGAATACACAGGTGGTTGGGATGAGGACAGTGGAAGCAGTCCTTCTCCCTGCTAAGGCTGGATATGGAAGTGTCTTGGGATGGAGAACACTAAAACTGGAGGAGAAACTGCGGGAGGGAGAGCTTGGGAAGGAGGTAGGAAGTGGGAAGGGGAAACGACCAGACAAGGAACAATGCTCTGGAGGAAGGTGGAAGTGGCAGAACAAAGTGCGTGAGAGCAGCTGAGGGAGCCCAGAGCATGCTGGGGCAAACCTGGGAGTGCTAGGAAGAAAATTTCAGATGCAGGTCTGGAAGGACTGGCTGGGTAAGAAAAATAATAGTGAAAGCTAGAAAAATGGGGAGGAAGACACAAAGCCAGGGAAGAGACAGGCCTGGCACAGAAAGAGACTGAGGAGAAAGATAGAGCAGAAGGTCAGAGCTGAGGCTGGAAAGAAGTGTCAGAAGAACCTATGCCTCACTAGAAAAGAAAAAAAAAAAGCTGCCTTTTAAAAGAATATTTTTGTCAAATGAAGGGCTCAAAAGCTAGAGAGTTTCAGATTAAGGCTGCCTAGCCTTAACCCTAGCCTGTAACCCTAGCTCAGTCATCTTTGGGGAATTTTTATCCCAACTCTCACTCAGATTAGCAACTGTTTGCTTTTATGGCACCTCATCTTTACAAGGAAATCAAAAAGAGGCTGAACAAGTCATGATCTATTTTGCTAGAAGAACAACCAGACAAAAAAGGATGACTGAATTTCTTTTGGCTTTAGTTAGTCTCCTATACAATGGTGCCTGTTCCAAAATGCACCTGATATCAGCTGTATCAGAAGATAAATGTTAACTTTCAAAAGACCTCAATAGGGTATATGAAACGTTATGATTACCCATGTGCAGCAAAGAAAACATAGAGAGGAGATACTGTTGAGGAAAGTATTTTTCCAAAGTGTAAAAGTAACAGAAACAGGTATTAGTGAGTTCTTTGCAAAGAAAATGCTACAGTATTCTCCAGGTAAGTGTAAGTTATCAATAACATCATCCTTCCCTGAAAATTATATACTAGCAAACAACTTCTATCTAACAACAAATAAGCAAGCAGCACACTGGAAGGCAGGCAGAAGCATATTGCAGGGACATCTATTTGAGGGCAAAACAGTGATTTATGTTGGAGGTAGGCAAAAAAAAAAAAAAAAAAAAAGGTTTTGCAGAGCTAGGAAACTCCCATCTTCAGAAAGGGCAAGAAGGAGGACATGGAGAACTATAGGCCAGTCAGCCTCACCTCCATCCCTGGAAAGCTGATGGAGCAGTTCATCCTAGAGGTCATCTCCAGGCACGCAGAGGAAAAGAAGGTTATCGGAAGTAGTCAACATGGATTCACCAAGGGAAGATTATGCTTGACCAACCTGATAGCCTTCTACGATGGCATGACTGGCTGGGTCGATGAAGGGAGAGCAGTGGATGTTGTCTATCTCGACCTCAGTAAGGCATTCGAAAGTGTCTCCCATAGCCTTCTCACAGGCAAGCTAAGGAAGCGTGGGTTGGATGAGTGGATGGTGACATGGATCGAGAACTGGCTCAACAACAGAACTCAGAGGGTTGTGATCAATGGGGCAGAGTCTGGGTGGAGGCCTGTCACTAGTGGTGTTCCTCAGGGGTCTGTGCTGGGTCCAGTCCTGTTCAACATATTCATCAATGACCTGGATGATGGGATAAAGTGTAACCTCAGCAAGATCGCTGATGATACCAAGCTGTGAGGAGTGGCTGATACACCAGAAGGCTGTGCTGCCATTCAGCGAGACCCAGACAGGTTGGAGAGCTGGGCCGAGTGGAACCTGATGAAATTCAACAAGAGCAAGTGCAAGGTCCTGTACCTGGGGAGGAACAACCCCATGCACCAGTACAGGCTGGGGGCTGACCTGCTGGAAAGTGGCTCTGTTGAGAAGGACCTGGGAGTGCTGGAGGACAAGCAGCTGACCGTAAGCCAGCAATGTGCCCTTGTGGCCAAGAAGGCCAACAATATTCTGGGCTGCATTAAAAGGAGTGTGGCCAGCAGGTCAAGGGAGGTTATCCTCCCCCTCTACTCTGCCCTAGTGAGACCACATTTGGAGTACTGTGTCCAGTTTTGGGCCCCCCAGTTTAAGAAGGATGTGGAACTCCTTGAGCAAGTCCAGCAGAGAGCTACCAAGATGATCAGGGGACTGGGAGCATCTCCTTTATGAGGAAAGGCTGAGAGACCTGGGTTTGTTCAGCCTGGAGAAGACTATGGGGGGATTTCAGAAATACCTATAAATATCTAAAGGGTGGGTGGCAGGATGATGGGACTAGGCTCTTTTTATTAGTGCCCAATGACAGGACAAGGGGCAACGGGCACAAGTTGGAACACAGGAAGTTCCACCTCAATATGAGGAAAAACTTCTTTCCTGTGAGGGTGGCAGAGCAGTGGAACAGGCTGCCCAGGAGACTCCACAACCTCCCTTCTCTGGAGACATTCAAAACCCGCCTGGATGTGTTCCTGTGTCCCCTGCTCTAGGTGTGCCTGCTCAAGCAGGGGGGTTGGACAAGATGATCTCCAGAGGTCTTTTCTAACCCTTACCATTCTGTGATTCTGTGTGAACACTCGTGCCCAACTTGGTGTCATCTGCAAACTTACTGAGGGTGCACTCGATCCCCTCATCCAGATCATTGATAAAGATATTAAACAGAACCGGCCCCAACACTGAGCTCTGGGGAACGCCACTTGTGACCAGCCACCAACTGGATTTAACTCCATTCACCACTACTCTTTGGGCCCAGCCATCCACCCAGTTTTTACCCAGCAAAGAATACTCCTGTCCAAGCCATGAGCAGCTGGTTTCTCCAGGGGAATGCTGTGGGAAATGGTGTCAAAGGCTTTACTAAAGTTTATGTAGACAACATCCACAAGCCTTTCCCTCATCCACTAAATGGGTCACCTTGTCATAGGAGGAGATCAGGTTAGTCAAGCAGGACCTGCCTTTCACAAACCCATGCCGGCTGGGCCTGATCCCCTGGTTGTCCTGTACGTGCTGCGTGATGACACTCAAGATGATCTGCTCCATAACCTTCCCTGGCACTGAGGTCGGACTGACAGGCCTGTAGCCCCCCAGATCCTCCTTCCAGCCCTTCTTGTAGATGTGCATCACATTTGCTGACTTCCAGGCAACTGGGACCTCCCCGGTTAACCAGGACTGCTGATGAAGGATTGGAACTGGCTTGGTGAGAACTTCCACCAGCTCCCTCAGTACCCTGGGTAGACCCCATCCGGCCCCATAAACTTGTGTGTGTCCAGGTGGTGTAGCAGGTTGCTAACCATTTCCCCTTGGATTATGGGGGCTTCATTCTGCTCCCTGTCCCTGTTTTCCAGCTCAGGGGGCTGGGCACCTGCAGAACAACTGGTCTTACTATTAAAGACTTATCAAGCAACCAGAAGAACTGGAAACGATGCAGTGAAATGTCATGCTCTTCATGCATGACATGCATTCTTCAGCTTTTTTTAATTTAATGGTAAAATACTTCATTTAAGGGTCGCTATTGATAAAGAGTTACGTTCAGAAAACGATGTTCGGTGTCCATTGAATTCTTTTGATGCCCCCTGCAGGTCA
The DNA here is from genome assembly GCF_963921805.1 of Phalacrocorax carbo. Lineage (NCBI taxonomy): Eukaryota > Metazoa > Chordata > Aves > Suliformes > Phalacrocoracidae > Phalacrocorax > Phalacrocorax carbo. Next base: position 129,810,565 of record NC_087514.1, on the reverse strand, counting down.
TGCTGGATAGGAAGCCTAAATCCTCGCAGGAAAAAACCCTGTAGGTAGTTTTGAAATACCTACTCTATTAAGAAATAGAGCTGCTTCCATTTTAGCTTCCCTCATGAACTTACTGATATGCAGTTCTTCCTGTTCCAACATGCTCAGGCAAAATGCAAAACAGTTCTAGATTCCTTCTTGCTGACCTAATTAGGCAGAACAACAAAGGCTGATAGAGCAACATAGCACGGAGATGTGTAACACCAAATATGGGGGTAAAATTGGAGGCACCTGCTGTACTCGAGACTCAGAGATGTTTGCTCCAGCCCTGTGGGAACATGCAGCTTTACTGTTTTCTAACCTAAAGATACCAGTCTGTTGTCAAATGCTTTTGCCTCAGTGTGATGGTGACTCATACAGATGACCAAACTTTTGAAATTAGTCAATGGCAGGGCTAATGTGGAGTCAGACTCCTTCAAGAAGCTGAAAGCTATGTGTTGTGTTGGCTTCTCCTTGCTAAATGCCCTCCAAGACCTCATAGTACCTGCCTGAGAGTCAGTCATTGCTGGGCTGTCTTCTCCAACTTGCTACAGAGTATCAGGATCCTTGGGGACAAATGTGGTAAAACTATTAGCTGGTTATTTTTCATTATTTTCCTTTTTAACCTTGGGGACTGCACACAGTATACATTTCTCATAAGGGATCTATTTTGCTAGCAGTTTGGAAAAGGCTGGCGTTCTGAGATGAAATATTCTACTTCAGTACTCAGGAGGAGAGAAAAACTGTAATCGCACATCATTAAATGAATCACCACGCTACCCTAGCAGAATGTAACAGGATACAGTGTGCTATGAAAACCTGCTTTAGAAAGTTAAAATTACTCTTTCCTTAAAAAACAGGATCAATCACCCATAATTTTTTGGAGAAAAGACAGATAAGACCTGGAAGGCATGAGGCAAATATGATGGGATAATTCCCAGCTAAAGAATATTAAAGGGATGGATGAAAGAAACAGAAGACAGAAATTTCTAAAGGTTGTTTGTGAGATGAGTTGCAGGGAAGAGAATAACACTGAGAATAGATAATCAGCAGTGGGAAATTAGTACAAAGCAATGTAAGGTTCTCATAACCTTTTTGTTCCTGCCATATTCCATTTTTTAGAAAAAAAAAAGCCCCTTTGAGACAGATCATTGAATTTTGGTGGATACACACAAGCTGATCTGGGATCATTTTGGACCTCTTAAATCAACCTGCGACAGTTTGGAGCCAACATACAGCCAGTGAGAATATGATGGGTAGGAGAGAAAGGAGAGGTGCAGGTAAGCCTCTCCAGGGGAATCATTGCTATTATCTGGTCTCCATTACACAGATGTTAACTCCGAGCTATTCTGTGTGCTTGTTTGATAGCTGGTGTCTAAGGTATAGTGCTTTTCTTCTGAAATGTCATCTTCCTATTGTGAAGAGTGAAAGAACTGCCATGCTGAGGTTTAGGGGTGGGTTGTTTTGTTTCATAGGATTTTTCTCTGCCAGCCTCACACGTGATAACTCTGCTCTGACACAGAGTACTCAGAAGAGACTGCTGTTTCGAGTCTTGCTCAGTTTAGGGAAGCCAGAATAACTTTTCACATTTATTCCTTGGAGGGGAGCAACAAAACTTAATTTCCTTCCCAACGGGCAAGAGGAAATTAAAACAAGGAGTGGAGTATATGCTCAAAATATTTGTGAGAAAGTCAGTTTTAGTTAATGCACACACACGCTTTTGTGATAAAGCTTTTAAGGCATCATCTATTTTACTCATACCCTGAAAAGTCAATATATTTATAATTCAGAGCACTTCTTTGTACACAACAGTGTCGACTTCAAGACTTGTTCTGATTTATTCTGCTAACAGAGGTGACAGTGCTGATCCAAACTTCTTCACACCACAAAAAAGTGGCAGGGTGAGGAAAAACCCTGTTTTCAGCTGACAGGAATGGGTGGTTTCACTGTACAGGGTGCCAATGGGCAGACACAGGACATTCAGATTAGTGAGTCTGTCATTATAAGGCATAAAGTGATGGACAGAGATTTCTTACCTGTGATGAATGGAAGGAGAAAAATAAGAAGGGGATAGACCAAAATTACACATCCTATTCCCTGAGCCAATATTACCATTTGGGCACTTAAAGAAGCTGATCCTTTCTTTACAGACTGCAAATAAAATAGGGGAAAATCCACACCATCAGCATCTTAATTTAGGGTAAGTGCCACAATGGCTTTGGTTCCTGCTCCAGTCCAGCACAGTGCACAGCGCATGAGTTGCACAATGAGCCCTTGGGATCTAACCAAAACCTCCCTCAAGGAATACATGACCCAGGGAAGATCCTGTCCCTCAAGCACATCACTGGACCATTCCAGTTATCCTCCTTACGCAGCCCAACTCGAACTGAGCACACGTGAGTTGAGGACGAGAAGGGGAATAGAAGTGACTCGCCCTTAAAACGGAATGTGTAAAATGGCAGAGCAGTGAAGGGCGAAGGTAATTTAGCTTCCTAATGATCTTATTTCACTTGAACCAGTTCTATAGGATCCTGGGTTTTGCTAGATATTTAGTAGTAATGTGGAAAATATAAGCACTTTTTAACTTGTTATGAGAGAGGATGAAAGCAAAAACCTTTTTGGTTAAAGCAAATTGTAACTCTCATTATTTTGTTTTCCAAATTTTCAGAAAGTTTTCAGAGCAGAGGTCTCATGTTTCGAAGAATTCCTTTAAAAATGAATTGCTTAACAGTGTGTTCAGTAATATTTCAAGACCAGCACAGTTAATGAACTCTGCTGTTGCCATATGAGCAGTACTTTAGGCTATCTCATTGCAGTCTCATTTAATCTCTTGCTTTGATTCTTAATTCTTGCAGCTTCAGAAATTGGCAGTGATAGAGTCCTCCAGCTCCCTAGTGAAGGCGAGGCAAGGAGTCTGTAAAGTTGTTTTCACTGTGTTGCCATTTTCAAAAGAAGGGGTAAGCAAGAGCAGCTGCCCTGGATCTCCTCTTGATGGCTTGCAATCCTTGATATCTTTGAACATGGACTGCTTGCTGACTTCTAAGGTCCCATGCCAGCTCAGCAAAGCCAGCAGTGCTGTTGCTTTAGACCCTGTCATTTAATCATCCAAGGTAAGAAAATATATCACAGATTTGAGACAAGAAAGGAATTTGCTGCTGTGCTTACTTTGCTTTGCTTAATGGTCTGTCATGTCGTTCCATTTTATCCCCATCTTAACATGGTATGAAGAATCCTCTAGGCACCCTTTATCTAATATCTTCTGCAGAACAAATTGCTTTCACTTCTTTAAGTTGTTCTCACTTTCACAGTAATACAGCAGAGGAAAAGAAAGTTTCTGATGACTTACGGCAGGAAGCAGATAATGTGCCCTTCTGGCATCACTGAAGGAGAAGCGGAAAGCTTTCATAAACACATTTCTAAAAGGCAAGATCAGAAAGAGTACACTGTAATTTCAGAAAGGCCCCAGCTACAGAATTTGTATTTATGTCCTGAGTGTCTTGCACTTTGGAATTGTTCAGCTCCCAGATACAGTTCTAAGGCTGCTTCACTGTGGTATTACAAGCTAATTCTGAATTTTAAAACCACCACATCTAAAAGGTTTTATGGGTTAACGTCATATTGTTTCCCAAACAATGAGAAACAAGAAATAAAAAAGCAGCAAAGACTCAGAAGGTTTCAAGCTATTCAGGTTGGAGGTCTTTTTCTTCTGTGTATGCAATGCCTGCAAACCTCTGCTTAGGACCTTGAGACTGTGGGAAGAATACTGAAGGAACATTTTGGCTAGAAAAAAAATCTCCCAGGAAAAGCCCCATGGACTTGGTAACACCAAAACATATGTTGGTTTCAAATAAATATTCGCCTAGTACAGCAAAATAAGCTCCATCATTTTGACATTATCAAAGGGAAAAACGAAGTCTAAACATAGTTTAATGTAAACCTGAAAGTTTTTCTGACTGTTCAAGAACTTCCACCAAATAAAAGGAAACACGTATTTTGTGGAGCTTGGCTTCACATGTTATTCCAATGAAGAATAGATAATAAAGATAGATAGATAGATAGATAGATAGATAGATAGATAGATAGATAGATAGATAGATAGATAGATAATAACTAATAAAGGCCTTCCTTGAGGCCTTCTGACATTAGGTTTTGCAGAGAAAAAGAAGGAAAGATTTCTCCTAAGTTCATTTATATTTTTACAAGGATTTAAACAGTACAATACTGCAATAGGATACCAGGCCCTGTAGAAGGTCCAACGCTTTCACAGCTCAGGGTTCAGAAAAAGGTAGTCCACAGATGGATGTAGTTTCACAACACGTGTGCAAAGCTGGCAATGAAAAATAAAACCTGCTGTTCATTTGAAGACAGGATCTATGGTGAAGTGCAGCTGTTTGAGCTAAAACACTACAAAATAAACCAGCTAACCAACATCACAAGTTTGCACCCACATCCTAACATGTCCATTCAAGGCTTTAATTGCATTTATAACAGAGACCAGAAAATATGCCACAGGAGGGCTGGAACAAAGACCAGCTTCTGTGACTAAGAGAAAACAGATATATGTGTGCTAATTCAAAGGGCCAAGAAAACTGTGTGAGATTGGAGAGGATGGGAAAGAAGGTGGCAACACCCTCAAAATAGTATTAATATGGCCCTGCGAATAACTGATAGTCTTCTGGAGATTGTCTGAGTCCTGGGGAAAAAGAGAAGAAAAAGAAAGGAAACTGCTGAAATGAAAATCTGAAAGAACTATTTGGTGAGCAAGGTCAGTCGGTGGTTTTGGACACAGGATAATCCATTCAGCCTCAACCCTTTTGGATCTGAATCAAGAGAAACAATCTAAAGAAAGAGTTGGAGTCACACAGTTGCTGCTGCTGTTTAAATGACTCATTAGTTAAAACTCCAAGCCAGCAGAAGAAAGTGCCAGGTTTTATTGATTCTCCCACTTTCAGAGACTGAAACCAGTATCGCTTGTTCCCCAAGAGAGATCTGTTCTGAGTCTCCTGCCCGGACGAAGGGGCTACGACAGGCAGCACTGAACGCTCCATGCTCTTAAGATAATTTACAAGTGAGTATTTAAGTGAGAAAACAAAAGTCAAAGTTTCCTTTCTTAACTCCATGGAGAAGAGACATCCTAAGGAAAACAAAGAAATAGAACTTCACTCATCTACAAGTCTAATTTACTGAAAATCTCCACAATTTTACAGAATATCATAGGTGGAACTTCATTCATATAAAGGCTGAACTGTATTACAAGCAAAGCTGTTTCTCTTATGTTGTTCTTTATAGATTATGCTATAGGCCTAGACAGATTAGACAGAGGCCTTGGTTAATCAGTGGATTAATTTGGATTCAGCAGTTATGTTGGAACAGAGCTGTTTTGTGTTTCATAACCTATTGCAGTATTCATTTGGACTGTGAAGGCTGTAGCAGAAGTTGGTTACACCTACAAATATTTCTCAACCATAAGAAGAAGATGAGCTTAAACTGTTCCCTTGATCGGCGTTTCTAGTTTTAGCCTTAAAGAAAAACATTGCAAGAAAAAGCAGTTGAATTGCAACTTTGCTAAAATCTGAGAAAAAGCTGCAGTTTGCTCCTGTGTCTGGATTAGTGGAAGTGATTCACACCCCAGAGGCAGACATACAGCTCTCCCTCCATGAGCTCATTGCAGTCGGGTGTGCAGGACGGGAGCAGAGGTCTGGGAAAGCTGTGCTTCTCATCGGCTCCAGCACACACTGAGAGCAGCGTGCTGCATTGCTCGGCTACACACCAGGGTCTGGCTATTGCTTTCCACGTGGATTTGTCTCTCAGAAAGACCAAATTGGCAACGTGGCTTTCTTACGCCAGCAATGCTAAAATTCATTTATCATGCTGATTTCAGTTAGGGTGTTGGTCACTCTGCTAGGAGAGTTGCCAACCCTCAGTCATTCTTCCTGTAGGAGTTTCCCAAAGGCTTACTTTTAGACTGCGCATGTGTGGGTGCAGTGCTTATTTTTGTTCTTCTAAGCATGTTTTAAATTCCTCCCAAGTTCAGCATGAAGATACGTGATGAAAAGCAGGTGATCAGGAGGCTGTTTAAATGGCCCTAGCCTAGCCATGCAGCAAGGCCGTGCTACTTGTAGTCTTCTGCAAATAAAGGAGATGGATCAGAAAATAACGCTAAACTGTGCTTTTGCAACAGTATGAGAAACACATTAGTTCCACTCATACAAAACCTGTCAACCTTCAGGAACAGACTGCCTGGCATTGGGAGTTTTTCAACGGGTTTAAGGAAGGAAACAGTACGAAGGCTCAGTGTTGACAACACAGATTAGTACTGGACAACCAAGGCGGCCCAGGGCCACTTCCAGTACAAAATACCAGTGAGTCACTTCTTGAATATTCTTGATTTAATCTTGTGTGTGGCAATACAGTCACCCTGCGGTGTTTCAGTCATCACTCTGCGTTGTCCTGGGCACCACACTCTGAAAAGCCTGGGATGGTTTTGTTTCACGGCCTTTGCTTTATGGAGGCTGGGGTGGCTGGGAGGGTCACAGGTGGGACTTTTATATCCACACATGTGGAAGGACTCTACTGAAAACACAGGAGCACACTGAGGACTGAATGAATGCACCAAACCAGAAGTTAGGTGTAGTACTTTGTTGCATCAACACAAGTTATGGAGCTCCTTCCTTTTAATCCATTTAATGCTGCTGCAGCTTTTTGACTTAGGAAGAAAGGATGCAGCAAGATGTTTCTGCTGAAGATGTTAACTTTTTATAAAGTCCCTGATGCCAAGTTACGGAAACAAGTGGAATTCACATTAAAATGGGAGCCTTTGGTTCAGCAGTCTGCCTAAAGACAAGCTTTCCGACATGGGTAAAATGTGTGTCTAATATGTCAGCTAGATATTTTGACAGCTTGGTGTTTGTGTGTTGCTTGTGTTTTAACCATCTGGTAAGCACATTAATTCCTCCAGAGAAGAGAGAGACAGCAACAAGCACGGCAGAGATTTACACAGTTTACATTACGGCTTTACACCCGACCGTGAGGTCGCAGCACTGAGTCCCTGGAGCAGAGTTTGGCAGCAAACACTACCATGTCAGAGGAGACCAGACACAACCCTTGCAGTCACAGGGAACACATTTCTTCCTCTTTTGGCAGCTGACACGCATTTCTGAGAAGTACAAATACAAGGAAAATAACCCTGAGCAGACCATCTGTGGGAGGTGCCATCAGGGCTCGTGGAAGTGCTACCACAGCACACCACGATGTGCCAGTCTGGTTCAATCACTGTTTCCACAATATAGTAGAAGCAAGTCATAGGAAATTTTGTGAGAGGAGTAACAGTGTAGAGAGGACACCAAAACCAACTCTAACGTGGGTTAGGGGAAACCAACAAAAATAAAAGCTGGCAGGCTGTATCCAGTAGGGTGGAAGATCTGCTTTCAGAAAACAGGCAGGAAAGGTGTGAGGGAACATAGCTTCCTTTCATAATTGTTGGTTCCTCTACCTTGGCACAAAAAGAAAGCATGCAGATTTTATACTCTGACTGACTCCAGGTCACTGGAACAAAACACTTCCTTTAATTTGAAATACAACTGCTAAACAAAATTCTGCTACTCCTACAAGAGGTGTTGCTAAGTAAGTTTTCCCCTTGTCAGCTCTGAGATGCTCACAGAGGAATGCATCAATCAGCATGGCTGGGGACAACACAGTCTCAACCTCTTTTTTGGCAATGAATATTTCTGTCCTCCCCTGTTAACCTCATTTAAGGTTTTGCATGAGGCAGAAGGGTTAGTCCCCAAACTAATTCCTTCCCCTTCTCACCGTTCCTCTTCCATACAGGTAAGACATTGTTGCAGCCTTGAGTTGTTTATCAGGTCAAACAGGTTCAGCTATAAAGGAACGTGCATCTAAAATCCTTCACTGTGGTTTGTCATCACTTCCAGTTAAGGCAACATTTGGGTTTGGCAGTGTCACTTTAAGTCATCAGAAATTTCACCCCATTTCAGCAAAAGCAGCTGAGTTTTTTGATAAGGTTCACCAAGATGACTAAACTGTTGATATTCAGGTTTCCATATTGCCATTAAGTGACATGAAAATATTCTGAAGCTTTGGTAGGCAGCAAGCTACAGTTTAGGAAAATTATAAAATCGCTCTAGCATAGGAGTTTTGGATGAGTGAAAAGCAAAATACTATTAGGAGAGTAGGTAAAAGGGCCATCAGAGTCTGTCCAAAGTGACTGCGCAAGCCTTGGTATTCACAAAACTTTACACTTAAAGAGAGTTATCTTCACTGTTGTTTTTATGTGACTGTGTGGAGGGGATGGAAAGACAACCCCGAGTGACATGTCTCATGACCACTTCTGCGAAGGTGACGACAAGTAAGAATTTGGCATCCAAAACTCTTCTAACTTTACAGCATATCTCAAGACAAGAGCAGGCCAAGGCACTTCTTATTTATGTCAAAGTTGCTTCTCAGGAAATAACAAAAAGCAGAGGTTGCAAGAAGCTGGTTTAAAGAACTTCAGATTTTCTGTATCTTTCACTTACAAATAATAAGCTCACAGAGAAGTCCTTGGTTTTCCATGTGAATCAGAGACTATGAACTTTTTAAATGAAATTTTTGTTCATAGTGGATATGGCACAGTGAAAAATGGGTAGGCATGCTCCGCTGCCATCAGTTCACAGCTCTAACATAAACACTATCCTATTTACTTCCATCCACAGTCCTAAATAATACAAACAATCCAACTTACTAAATTGTAATCCAACTTACTGAATTTCTATACAGTTAAATTCACAGCCATGGAGTTTGATACTGCACTCGAAACCAAATTATTTCCTTCAGGAAAAAGCAGAGTATGAAATTTCATCATACATGTTTGTCCCTGCAAAAGCACTACTATAATTAAGGAAGGATCTTGTGGTTAAAAGACATGTGACTAAAAGGCAGCAGCGTTAGGGGCTGTTTACAGCTGCACTACAGCTTACATAAGCTCTGGTTTGAGTCTGCAGAATGAGAATAGTTTAGTCATAACATAAAGTAGGAAAGATAATGTGTATTAAAATCCATCTGCAGAAATAATTCATAACTGTGCATTATACAATATGCAAACATAGTCAGAGCAAGAAGCCATATTTTATTTTATTGAAAATGCATTTTACACATTTTAATGAATACTAAAAGCCTCAAGAAGTTCAAGGCACTGCACAGACACTTGATCTGAAAACTTTCTTCTAATATTGAGAGTATTTGATTTAGAAGGTGTTTTGTTATGGTGTAAGCTAGAGAAGTTTATAGTGCCAGTGATAGTAATTAATACATTCAGATTGTGGAAACCTCATGTTTCAATATATGCTCAATAATCAGAAGGCCAATATAATCTCTGAACATGTTCCAACTGCCCTTACAGTAATTCTTTAATTTTTAGGAGAACAAAATTAAAATTCAAGATTTGGTTGTAAATCCAAGCATATCTGGTGGACAAAAAGCAAGTATAGATTAACATCAATTCAAGAAAAAGAAAAAAAAAAAAGGCAAATTCTTTCCTGTATAATATATTTGGCTTGTAGGGCTCTCTGAACAGCTTTAGCCAAAGGAATTCCATATTACTCACATGCATATCAACTGTAGTGAACCAAGACCGACTGGACATCAGAGGAAAATATTTCACAGTGAGACAGTCAACCATTGGAATAATCTCCCCAGGCAAGTGGTTGACTGGGCCACGTTGGACACCTTTAAGATTTGGCTGGACAGGGTGCTGGGCCATCTTGTCTAGAGTGTGCTCTTCCTAGAAAGGTTGGACTAGATGATCCTTGAGGTCCCTTCCAACCTGGGATTCTGTGATTCTGTGAAGACTTGCAAATTAGAATTTTATTAGCCATAACAAAGTTAAGAAAGTAATCTTTCAGTGTAATACTTCAGCAATGTGGACAGGGAGCCAGGACTCCAACAATAGTGTGGCCAGTAAAAAAAAAATCCCTCATTCTAACCCTCGAAAAACAAGTGGACAAAAAGCAGTAAACCAGATCTTATCTCTCTGGGCTAAAAAAAGCTAGAGTGTAATAACATGGAAGATTTGGAAGAACATCCAATTTTTTTGAAACTCTGGGTAGGACTCAGTTCTCTATGGCATTCAGTTCCAGCAGAGTAGAATCAACTTGTCTCTCTAAAATAGATACCTATTACCCGGGCAGCTGGGTGGCTCTTTAAGATCCATTGATGACTCTGTCAATATCTTGATTAACTATAATGGGACGTAAGTCACTAAAGTATCTAGGTGCCTAAATGTAGGTGCTCTGATATTGTGGATTCCATCCACTACAGGGTGACCTGAACGGTTCATAGCAAGTCTTCTCATTCAGCACCTCTCATACAAGGGCACCCAAGGACATAGATGGTGTGTCAAACTCCAGTTAAGCCTGAAAGATGTTCAGAGTCTAATCAAGGGCAAAAATAAATATCGCTACTCTTTATATCTGTTTAGCCACAAAATACAGTTTTGCCTTTCTAACATCTTTTGAGATATAGTATTGCAATTACAGAGAAAAACTGAAAGAAAATCTGAAAAGTACAACTAGATATCAAAAAGATTGTAACTTGTTTTGAGGTCATAAAGACACCCTGTGTCATACTGAGTTTCTAACAAAAACCCAATTCCTATAGCTTAGAACTATAGTTCTGAGAAAAAATTGAAGTCTAAATAGTTTATGAATTACAGTGAAAAACTGCTGTTCATGTTACTAAACAGTAAAAGAAATAATACTAAAAAAAGATGCTGGTTTTTTATTTTGGTAAATCTATTTCTTATTATACCATTTTTTCTCTGACAGTTTGATTATCAGTTTTTCTCTGATAATACTGGCTTGATTCCTGGGTCAAGTAACTTCACTGACTCCCGTTTCTTGACTCCATCTATGACATAGGTACAAGTTCTTTTGGCTTCTTCACTTTTCTTAGCTGTAGGTTAAAGTTGAGTTCACACAGGTTTTATCCAATAGAATTCTGTCAAATTATTTTCCAAGAGCGTATCTACAACAGAAGGTTTCTAATATTACAGAATCTCCCAGTCTCTCAAGTTGTAGACATTCACCCATCTTGCACTGCTTCTGGGACAGTTAGGCAGACGTTACCAACACACTATTCCATTTGTAGATGCAGCTGCATCTCCAGTTCTGTCCTAGGAATTTATAACGCTTAATCATTTTCTGCTACTGAGTGATCCATAGGGGATGCAGTTTCTAAGAAGACGGTCCAATCTGTTTGATGTCATCATCCCTCAGGGAATTGCATTTACAACTGAGCTGAATGTTAATGTACAGCATTCCATATTCTAAAAATGTCAAAAGGTCTACAGAATAATCTCTGTAGCTATTCCTTTGATGCAATGTCAAGGATAAATATTAATAGGTCTGCTATAAATATAAGCATTTGCCCTACAAAAAACACTTCAAAGAGTATAAAATCCATCCCAGCATCTTACATACACCAAATGATGCACAATAATGACTCCCTGCATAATGACAGTATTAAATTGCAACTAAAATTCGTGTCAGTGAAAATTCATTTAGTATTTTTCACTTACAGGCATCAGAGGAAAATGAGTTAAGAGAGTCCTGATACAGGCTGTGACAGAAACATTTGTCTTCCAATGCTTTTAAATAAGAAAAAAGAAAATAAGAATTGATTGATAAAAATTTGACTGGGTAAGAGTTTAGTCATTTAGTAGTATGAAGCAACTGCTACTCACAGATCTAGTCCGTATAATGCACCACACTGGGAGAAAAGGTATTCTATCCAGCCTAAGGATTAAATCAATGGTCACAAAACTGATGCTCCATTCAAGTTCTGACTGAGGCTTTTGACAACTGGTTTCTGATTCTAAAAGATGTAGGATAAGGTCTTTTATTAAGAGGTGAAATAATTTAAGATTCATTTAGTGACCAATGTTCTCTGTTTCCAATACCATGAGAACAACAGTATGTGAGCTAATTTTAACATGTGGAAAGAACATTTAATTTTATCAGAAGGAAACAATGAAGAATCTAATTTATTCTCCACATGTGTGCATAACCCCCATTGATATTAATAAGAGTTAAGCAACCTATGGAGAGGAAAATAGGCCCCCAGATGTAGCAAAATGTTTTAAGAAAATTATCTGCAGCTTTCTAATGACCACAGAAATTATTTCTTTTTCTATACCAGTGGAGGGAGAAAAAGGGCTTCATGACCAGCCAGTCATGAAATGTTTCTGGCTTTCCCAAGGCTATATGTATGTGAGCAGTCATACACACACACTCTCACAGATGTGTATATGGGTGGTGTCTCACAGACTCACACAAGTACATCCCCCTCAGTCGTTGTCTCTTTCCAACCAGGCTGATTCATAGCACAGGGCTGTCTGAAATTCTGCTGCTCTTCCCACTGGCTGCTCCTCCCAACTAGGGATAAAAGAAGATAGATTTTGCTTAATTAATTTGTTTTTGTTTTTAATCTGAGTGTTTAATGTGCTGTCAGGGGTAGCTGACATGACCAAAACAGGCTGGTGAACAACCTTATTTGCCCTGTACCACGTTTTGCTTTCATTCTACTAACTTTGGTGAGTGTGGAGTCTAATATTGGTTAGTCATCAGCAAGTTTCCTCAGCTGCTCAGTGGTACCCCCGCAGAGGGATGTGCTTTGACTTCATCCTTAACATTTGTACCAGTCGTTTCCATTTTCTTTTCAGGATGAACTTTAATATAAGTTGTTGGTTGTTAGCAAGTCATTCCACCTAATTCTTCATTCTTCTGAGGCATTTCCCTCTGAAGACATACAAATACTTTGCTGTTTCTGTGGTGGAGTTCTTTCCCTTAATTTTCTGTAGTTTTTGAGCACATGGTGCTCCTAATGCTCTGGGGCAAAACAACCATTGCTAAATGGGACCTCTGCAGAGCCTGAAAAGGTAATCTCTTTATTGGTGTTCGCAGCAGGAGTTTAACTGAATGACATCCATCTTTCTTTTCACAGCATTCCCTGGGCAACTGCCCAGGCCTTGAAATCCTGCACTGTATGTCCTTTGTAGCCAAGAACCTGCAATCTTGAACCAAATCATCCTCAACACATTTACAGCCCCCACGCTATCCAGCTATGCTCATGATGTATTAATGTTATTTACACATATATACTTATTTACAGCTCTTTTACGTACCTTCCATCCAATTTTATCTTTAATTTAATGTGCAGTTTTAGAATCATATCATTTGAGGCACTCGCATCTCATAAAATCCTCTGGAATTAGCATTTCACTCTATGTTTTCACATGTTTCAAAATGTCAGCATAATAATGAGAGCAGGACTTCTGAGATTTTGTTTTCTTTTTATACCTGTGGAATGAAATGCAGGTTGGGTATGGGCACCTCTGTTTACTCTCCTTTTGAATCATAGACAATAGAATCGTCAGTCACTGACGAAAGCTCAGTTGTACTCCGAATGTTTTCCTGCCCACTTAAGCTGATTTTATATAACATGCAAAGTGAGTATTCAATATTGAGTTAATTATGCACCAAATGGGGTAAGCCAAAGAATTAGCTTAATCAAGCATTCTTTTTTCCTTAAAACAAAACAACAACCAACCCAACCAGAAACAAGCCAGAGAAGAGCTATGACAGGTATTACAGATAGGCTCCTGGATTGACTATCAGGAGACATTCATTCCCTTTCCAGATTTATTGTTTACCTCTGATGCTGATTTTAAACAGGAGACTTCACTTTGCTTTGGCTCACTTTGTCAGCTTTTTCCATTATCAGTCTTAGACAGTTACTTAACAAAGTTCTGTTTATGGTATAGACTATATATCTATATATAAAAAATATATTGTGTAGTGTTGGGTTGACAGTTGGACTTGATGATCCTAGCGGTCTTTTCCAACCTTAATGATTCTATGAGTCTATAATTACAGCAAACTGTCCATGGTATGGACATATTCTTTACTACATTTTCATTAAAATATTCCATGAGTTGTGCTTTTATCTTTGCTGGCCCAACATGCCCCCCCAAATCACAAATAACAGGTATAGAAATACAGATTTCATCGAAGTATTACTGGGAGTTTCACAGGGGGAGGTTTTGATGATAGTGAAGTTGATGAAGGTTTGGTTTTACTGCACTGGGACCAAGACCTGACCTTCCTTTTGGAGTCAGGCCTGTAAAATCTTAAAATTGACCTGACTTAGGAAATGAAAAGAGGCAAACAGCCCAAACTGAAGAGTTGCCGTCCCAACTGCTCCATGTCTCTATAGATCTGTACTTTCTATTGTCTGCATACAAAATAACTTCATCCAGTTCTGAATGTGAGACAAAGCTTACCTTTTTTTCCCTGGGAATTTGGACAAGAATTGGTTGCAGGATACAGGCAGTTTTATTCTTAACTTTTTGGTAGAACTCCATCATATCATCCTTTATATATTTTGGACTGGATGCTTAAAGCTACAGCAAAGGATCTCAGGCAGAATATAGATGCTTGGGAAAACTGAATACAATCAGCAAGGTAATCCAGGATGCCATTTCTTAGAATAAAGTTGAACTTACTAAAATCTAGGATTCCCCAGGATCATTCTTCAACACACAAGATCTGCAGAACTTCTTAGATACTGGCCCCTTTCATTAGAGCTCAAAATCCCATTTCTAACCTTCTTTGCAACTGAGAAATAATAATAGATTTGTTGGTAAACCTGAGTTTACCTGACAGCTGCCCTTGGTGGAATGGTACTAAGCAGCTGTATGGGGGTTTTGTTGCTTGAAAGGATGTATTTTCATTTATAAATATAACAAAAACTCTGAGCTTTGTGAGTAGGGACATTTGTCTCTCCTGGTTTATTTCCTCCTCCCACTACTACCTAAAAATGTATATTGACATTGCCTCGTGGCATTACAGTTTTTACTGTGGTGCATTATAGTTTCCAAATCACACCATTTTTTATGATACATGGTAGCTTAAAGGGAAAAGCAGTATCCAGCAGGGAAATGAAGGGTGAAACACTGGCCTCTCTGAAGTCAGTGAGAAAAACTATTACTGCCTTCAGAAGAGGCAAGGTTTCAGTCCAAGCATTAAGGGACAAATGTGGAGCCATATATTGATTTTACCTCTTAGGTAAAACCGTAGAGAAGAGAAATGCCTTCATCTGGAATCTAGGATGCTTAATACCAGTAGGCCTTTAGGAAATTGCATTACATAGCTGAATGGTATGTTGGTTCAATGAAACATCCAAAGTCTCTATATTTGACCTCTGTTTCTATAAATGAAGAAAAAAGAACCCAGCTGCAAAACCATTATAGCCTGTAGGATTTCTCCTTACATATGTAATACAGAGCATCCATATCTGAACATATTTAAGAATAAACCAGCCAAGCTTGAGGCTACCATAGCCTATAGTAGTAAATCGTAAAGGACACAAAATTACATTTAGACAGAATTTTATAAAGGGGCAGAAAACATTATAAATAAAAACCACATTAAGATGGGAATCCTCCTCTAGTAGCTGTCCTTGAATCATTTAAAATATTTGTAGCTAATTAAGAGAATCTGGTATCACAGTTAAACTGGGAAAATATTCAGATAAATAATGCATGAACATCTGAAGTAAATAACTTCTAAATAAATATTTTTACTAATTTACTTCTGACAAATAAAGGAGCAAAGCTTTGTTTTTGCAAGAGTCTGATGAATGCAATTTTCAGTTCTGTAGCTGAAATAAAATTTATTTTGGACAACTGCCGATTTAATTTCTAAAGGCTCATAACACATGACTTATCTAAGTAATCATGCAGCTCCACCACTATTTGTGAATTCTGGATATCCAGATACATTTCTGCATTGAACAACTGTCAAACAAATAATAATAATTAATTAAATCTTCATAGGTTTGCATACAATTGACATACAAGGAAAAATGACAGAGGAGTTAAAGCAGTTCTGCTCTGAGCCCTGCTCTTTTCTTCCATCTTAATGAAAGAGTAAAGCTGAGGCTTTGATATCACTGCATTGTCATGGTAATTGGGAAGCTGTGAATTCAACATGACGACTCTACTATAGGTTCAAGAAAGGAAATGTTGAACTATGAGGAAAATAATTTATTTACATGTTAGTCTAGATAAAAGGCCAAAGGTTAATAAAAGCTATGCAGTGTATGTCATGGAGTTTCATTTTAAGTGTTATCTATTTGGAACAATTTGGAAAGAAAATCTCAGTTTAGTACCAACAGAACCATATTTCATGTAGGGTTTGTCAGTAGTAACATGAGAATCAGAATATTCAGAAAAAGAGACTGATTGTTGTTAAGTTCTCAAAATTTTTTCGGTTCTTGTTTTTCCACCTCTCCATCTATATCAAATTATGTAGTAGCGCTTAGCAGAGGTTGAAAGTAGCTTTTATACAAACATGACCTTCACACTGAAATGTGATCCATTCTGTTCAGAGAAAGGTGGTATAGAAACATGGAGAAAATTCCACTTTTCCAGTGTATGTTTTACTTGTCTGATACTTGTTGTCTGGACCAAGAAAAGGCTTCATTGTCCAAAATTATGAATGTTTATGGTTCAGTAAAAAACTATATATCTGCTTAAATATTTAGTAGTCTTGGGTTCCATCCCTGGAAACAATTAAATGAAATGCTGACATGTTCCAAAGTAAGAGTTTGATCACAATGTAAAGGAGAACTATACTGCAAGTAGCTTGGACTTTTAAATTCTGTTCTCTAAGGCAAAGGATATGAAACTTGCTGCTTATTACTAAGAAAGGAAAAACACACTAAAGCTCAATTTCAACATAAATTTTTCTGCACTTTTTTTTTTCAGATCAGGTCTAATGGCAGTTACATAGTCGACTCTAGTAATTTCAAAATCTTTATCAGCTTCCAATTACAGATTAGAGCTCCACTGTATAAAAAACTTTGAAAACAACATAACAAGGAAATTCTCTGCCCCAGTGAACTCTCAATCTGAGATTTAATTAAAATAGAATGTATGAGAGAGGAAGAAATATGAAAGGACAAAAAGGATGAGCATTCATAAATTAGTCATAGCAGCAGGTTTAGCACTCACAAATGATGACCAGCTTATTTGCTGTGTGTTTTTTGCAGACCTAATGAAATTCAGTTGATGCCTCTAGTTTGTTAACCAATTAAAGGTGCAGAGCTAAAAGTTGCACCAGATCTTAGGGGTCTCAAACCTTCCTCTTTAGAGTATGAGGAAAAAAGTAAGAAATCACAGAGTCTTGAACTACACCACCACCTGCTGTTGCAACCATTATGATTCACATAATTTATTCATACCCAAATACAGTGTGCATCTGCTATTTATTGATATTTTGGTTTATTTTTCTTATTATGGCTTGTGCTTATATTGAGTAAAATTTCCAAGTACTGTGGAGAACATATAAATATGGATTATATATTGCTTATAAAGGCCTTTCCCTTTCATAACATCAAAGAATGAATAATGCATTTCCTCCCTCTCTAGCTAAGCAATATAAACATCAAAGGAAGGATTAGCATTTTAGGTCTTTGACAACACTAAATCCTTGTGTCATACGTCTTGATGTCTTGTGCAGAACATTTATATTTCTATACCTATTACATAATCAAAGCAGTGGGCCAAACATCTTTACTTTCCTCTAATTTGCATAATTAATTAAAACCCAACATTTTTGCCAAGCTGTCTATACTCACACTGAAATAATAAATGACAATTTTCGTCCTGAAATAAATCCGTTAACAGGCTTTCAAATTCCTGCCCTCCCCACCAGGTTTATGGTGCAGAGTAAGACATTGCTACTCTGCTGTATTAACCCAGCAGTCAGATATAGTGGATCACGCCAGATTCCATAAATGTAAACTGAGATACCATGACTGCAAAACCAGAAGGGCCTTAACGATTGTACTGCAGCCATCTACAAAGGCTTGGCTGCTAGGAGTCAACATGAAGCTTGGCTGTAGTGCTGGATGGGGAGGGCTTGTGGATGAGGAGACTCAAGGCGTACTGACTTTGGGCGAGGTTCTTTTAGGAGGGCACTTATGAAATGGCTCCTGTGTAATGGAGACTTCAACTGGTAGAAGATAGCCATATAAATTACTGTCTGCCTTAAATTAATGTCTTTCAAACTGAGTGAGTCAGGCTGATGCAGAGATTCAAGTCACTATCTAGTGACCTACCTGTTTTTTTTTTATCTATACTTGTATTTCAGATGTCTTTTTCTGCAGCAGGAAGCATTCCGCCAAGTCAGTAAAATGAAAAAAGTTCTGCACAGAGGTCTTTGCCTCCACAGCGAAATTGCTTACTATGTCTAAAGTTGAATGAGAGGAAACCAGGATGTTAAATATGTGTAAATACTTAGATATGCAATAAGCAGTTTGGTCAAAAGGGAAAAATCTGGCTTCTTGAAGGAAGGCAGTGCAGTTCTGCCTGCTTTCCTTTATTTGTTACTTCTAGATTTTCATCCTGCTGTCTGGGGGAAGGGTGACTTTCTGCTTGCTTTTATTGCATGGGAACATAAAACCCTATTTATCAGCTAGGATTTGCCTTGCATTCACAAAGCCATTACAAGTTAGCTATGACACTAATGGCTGCAGTAGGCAGGTGGCCTGTCTGCTCTGCAGCGCCTTTGTTTTGAAATAAGGACACGAACCAGTACATACCAGTTAGCTAAGGAACCCAGGCGACTCCAGAGGCCACCCCACAGCACAAGAGCAGCATAGACATGTCCTCAGCTGTCAAAGTCACTATGCATTGCACCGATGGCTCTCCAAATGCAGGTCCTCATCCTGCTCATACCTATAATTTTACCAAAACATGTCGTTCCACCAGAGTTCATGTGAAAATCAAATTGGGCAGGTACACATACAACACAGGTTCAGAGCTTCACTGTGAAAGAGCATTCCTACCAAATTCAATGTCGCTTTGTTTTCCGCTGGGTTCAGTAGGCCTTGTGCTGTAAGACTTATTATTTACTGTAATTAGATGGTATTCACTAATTTTTGGTTATTTGAGAACAAAATGTGTGTAAGCTCTAGCTTCAGTAGGAATCCTACCATGCAGAAGCATGAGAGTGATCCGTTAAAGTAGGGTACAGAAATAACCTAATACACTGAAAGTTTGGAGAAACTTTTTAGATGTTTTCATAGATTTCTTTGGAAACAAGCAGCAATGCTTTTGGGTTCCTTTAATCTTCCAACTATTACTTTGGGATTCTCACATCTATTGGCTTTTGAAATACAGCGGCCTCTTCCACAGTAAGTTTCATATTATTTAAAATATCATGTCGCTAGCTGGCTGTCACTTCTTTAGAATTTAGGTATAGGCTGAGGACTGGTTTGTTAAATCTTTCTTCTTTGAAAAACTCCCTAATCTCTTCATTATTTAAAAAAAAAAAAAAAAGGCAAAAAAACCTGCTTAAAGAAACAAACATCAAAACTCTCAGTAAAAACTGCATTGAACCAATCTAGAAGCAAGGAAATCTTCAAGGAATCTTCCCCAGGAATGAAAACCAGAGAAGCTTTCAGATCTTTCTCACACGTAATACAAAGCACACAGACTGTAATTTTTCCTTTGCAAATCACTGTTAATGTCAATGACACCCTCTATGGGGGGTTTCTAAGGTCATACATAGGGAAACGTATTTTTTCTGTGTTCCTCAAAACTTTTGGAAGCTGGGTCTTCTCATAAAAGTGCTGATACCATGCAAGCAGGCACTACATTTAGTTCCACAGGGAGTGTAAAGTGAAAGATTTTTATCAGGCTTACATGAAGCGCGCACTTGTGGAAAGCCCAGGAATAGTCTACATCAAAGAGAGTATCTAGTTTACAATTTAAAGTTTATTCTTGTTATCTGAGTATTTCCACTATTAGTAATGGATAAATCCGGGCTTTGCACAAATTAGACTAGGACAGAATCTGGTCACAGTTGCTATAAAATAGAACTGAGATTTGGCTGCATTGTCCTCACTTTGCACTTTTTACACATAAGAAGGCTACATTTGTTTCTTTTAAATTTGCTTCCCCTTTGATCTAGTAATTTCCCATCTAATTTCATGGCTTTTATGTTCTTTGCTAGTAACAAGAAAAAGGCTATCCTGTCTTGAAATGCGAAAGAGTTTCTTTTAATCTACAGTACATTCCACTTAACTTTATTAATGTACCTTTCAATGTTGTGGAAACTGAGATTACACAACCTCATACCTGCTATTATCACAAAGATTATCAGCAGTTGCCTGTCCTTCAAAGGTACACATGTTCATAACCAGACATGTTCAGACTCACTGACTTTGGAGAGAAAATACTTCATTTGCAATTACTGGAATACTTGGAGTAGTCATTCTCTGAAGAAATTCCTCTCTTGCTTTATCCAGATGTATAGCTGCAAAGATAACTGAAAATTAATTGTGAAAATCCTTTTATGTCTGCAAAGTCTCAGCAGAGTGCGGGTTGTTTTTCTCTTTTAGGTTATTTACCTCTTTACCTGCAGATTCTGCCAGTGTTGTTAACACCACTATATTTCACCGATCGTGTGAGATAGGCTTCCAACAGCGGCTGGAGGGACGTGAGGGCAAGGCAACACTAGATTATGGAGGGAAAAATGAAGACATGACAGACTACAGGGAGGCGAATACTGGAAAGAAAGATATAGCAATAGGAGCAGGAAAAACAAACATGTAGAAGACAAGCGAATGCCACTTCGAAACATCATGTACTCTGAGTGGACAATTTACCAGTACAATCTTGATGTTTAGTGTATTACTACAGTATTTTCCTACACCCCCGGTATCAGCCTGGTTTTATGACCTAATCCAGAAGACAAACTTTCTGCTGTTCTCGTTTTGTTCTCAGCATTCAGTCTTTAAAATGCGTGACATGAAATATTTGGCCAAAGGCCAAAGAGCAGTGACATGCCTGTCCCATTTTTACGTCTGTCTCATGGCAATTTACAGATTAGTAAGAGTTAAGTGCTAAAGCTTGGTTTAAAAGCCCGTTCCTTCCCATATGGAGCAAGCCGTCATTACAAAATAAAACCTGGAAAAGCAAGTTGGCCTCAGCGGCGTCCTTAAAGCTGCTGGCAGGAATCCCACGGGAGGTGTGGGACCCGCCGGCCGCGGCTGCGGGGATCACTGCTACTGGTGTCTTTGCCGCTAGAGGGGGTCTCGGTACCTGTTTTCCCGAGGAAAAAAATATCGACAGCAGAGTCTGGGGAGCCCGGGTTGTCTTTTGGCTCTGGGAGAAGGGGGGAAGCGGCTGGGAGCGGGTCAGAGAGGGGAGGCGCTTTGCACGCTGGTTTGAGACGCTGTGTAAGCTGGGTGGGTAAGGCTTAGCTTGCCAAAGGAACTTTAATGCGCTTCCTTGCTCGTCCCGAAGTAACTTTGTGTTACAGACTCTGTTATGAAACATGGAAGGCTTTAATAAATCATCATCAAGGCAAATGGGTCGTAGGCTTCTTACAGATCCCGTGCCAGCCAGACTTTGCTGTGCCACTGGGCTTTTGACGAGCGTATGGCAGCCGACCACCTTCCTGCAGCCTTTCTCGCCCTCATTTTAGAAAATGAGATGGAAGCTTTGGCTGTCGATAAAGCACTGTGAAGGAAGCACGAAGGGCAGTCAACGGGAGGAAGCTGCCAAGTGATGCTTTCTTGGCTCTTCCTCTTTCCCACTCGCCCATTAAAAGACAGGGCAGCGGCCCAGACCCGCCGTGCCCCTTTGCGTGGGTGGCAGCCGGCCCGGAGGGTGCCCCTCGTGTCCCTCCCAAAGACGCCGGGCCCGGGAGCGCTGCCGGGGGGAAAGGGGAGAGGCCCCAAATGTGGCCGAGCCTGGGGAGAACCCGGTGTTGGTGCTGGCGGCTTTTTAAGAAAACGGATGCCAGGAGGGAGGGGAAAAAAAAAAAAAAAAGGGGGGGGGGGGGGGCGGTGAGGGTGGGAGCGCACCAGGAGGGAGGAGGAGGAGAACCGGGGGCAGCCTGCGGAGGAAGGTGGCGGACAAAGGGCGGCGGGGGGCGCAGCCCTGCCCCAGGTGCGCAGCCCCGCTCCAGCCATGGCTGCGCGGTAGCGAGGGGGTCTCCGGCGGCGCGGGGGGTGGGGGCCGGGGGGGCGGCGGGTCGCGCAGCCCCCACTGCGGCGCCGCCGAGGGGGGCGCCGGGACAGGGCGCTCAACAGGCGCTGCCGCCCCGCCGGGCAAGGCGGGACGGGCGCCGGCACATGGCAGGAGCCGCGCTCGCCGCCAGCCCCGTGGCAGGCGGCGGCGGCCGGAAAGGGGCTTGGCCGCCGGTCGGTGGGGCTCGCTCGCTCGGGACCCACCCTGCCCGTTCAGCCGGGGCCGGCAGCCCGGCCGGCAGCGCCGCCGCTTCCTTTGTGTGCGTGAGGGGAGCTGCGGCGGGTCTCCCCGGCGGGCTGTCAGCGCTGCCCGCGAGGAGGCGGGGAAGGGAAGGGACGGGAAGGGAAGGGAGGAGGCGAGGGAAGGCGCTGGCAGGGCGGCTCTCCCGTCCCCGTCACAAGGTAAGCCCTGCTCCCCAGGCGGAGAGAGGCGCTGGGAGCGCCGCGGGGCCCCTTTCCCTGACCTGCCGAGCGGTTTCGCCCAGCCCCGGAGGGCGGCCGGCAGCGCCTCGGCGGGGCGCCGCCGCCACCCGCTCCCCGGCGGCGCGGGGGGCCGAGCGCGGGCTGCGGCGGCGGCTCGGCGCGGCGCGGCTCCGGCACTTTGCGATGGGCTGGTGGCAGCGGCGGCCGGACAGCAGCGGGGGCCGACGCGGGGCTCGCAGCTAAGGGGCGAGGAGGAGGAGGGACCATGGCCGCATCCAGTAACTCCAGTTTGTCCGGCTCGTCGGTTTCCTCGGGTAAGTTTCTCCGGCGAGCACCGCATTTCTCCCCTCCCTCCATTTTAGCAGGGAGCTACCTGTCTGCAGAGCGCTTCGCCGTCCCGCCTGCCCGCAGCGTCCCCGGCCCCGCCGGCAGCCGCCGCGGTGGTCCCCGAGCCCCAGCGGGCTCTTCCCCGGGGGGCGCCGGTGCCCCTGCCCGGGGCCGGCTGTCCCTCAGGCGGCGCCGGGGGGGGGGGGGGGAGCCGGGACCGGGGAGGCGCGGCGGGGCCCTACTCGCCGCTCCGCCGTGTCTTTGTGTGGGGCGGGGGCGAGGGGACACCCCCACGGCCGGCTGCCTCCCTGGGGGAGCAGCATCCCTCCCGGCTCGGGAAGGAGGGCGCCCGCGGCCCCCCCGCACCTCCGCGGCCGGCACGTTATCGGCAGCCCCCGCCTCAGGGTTTGGGTGGCCTGGGGGGGGTTCGGAGACCACCTCTCCCTGCTGACGGGCGTCCTCTGCCGCGCTCCCCGCGGGGCAGGACCGGCCCCGCATCGCATCTCGGCGCGTGTCTTGCGTGGAGTGCCTGACGCGCCCCTCGGTGGGGCCGGGGCGTTTTGAGTACTTCTACAATACCGGGAATTGCCCATCCGGTTTAAAAAAATACTCCAGGTGAAAAACCTCCCCAAGGGTTTGGGCTGCGGGCAGCTGTGAAAAGCTGGTGCTTGTTGTGGGTTTTGGGGGTGCTGGGGTGGGAGGCGTCGCGGCTTGCTGCCCCTCTGACGGGGAGGGCTGGCTGCCTGCGGGAGGACAGAAAAGTTATGGTCCATTTCTGAGCGAGGCAGCTTGAAATTGAAAGCAGTGATATAATAGGCACCACTGCCTGCTTCTTAGCTCACTGGGCAGTTATTTTAATATTTAAGTTTGGAGAAATTGGCAGAGGGTAATATCCTGGCATTTTAGTGGGCTGAAGAAGTAAATAGAAGGATGAACAACTTTGGGGTTCAAGGGACTTGTGACTCAGTGTTTTATTTGAGGTGCCAGATTGAGAATTTGTAAGAGCGCATTTTAAACATAGCAATATGTGCCGTGAAAAGCAGACAAGCTCCTTTGACTATCTATACAACTGTAGAAAAATGTAAATAAATCTAAAAAGGCAGTGAGCAGCTATGTTTTTTTTAAAGATGGTGTATGTGACTTACACAAATTATTCTGTCACTGTTCCAGCATGCGATGCTTACAGCCAGATCCAAAGAAAGAACTGGCTCCTAGAAATAAATATTTATTCCATCTCTTTAATAAAAAGCACTAACATTGCGAGCCCTGATTGCCTCAACTAGAAAGCACCTGAAAGAAGTAGGCATGAGAAGTTCTGCCTTCTGTTCACATTCACGATGCAAGAATCGCAAGACCAGAATGAAAACAAGCAAGAGTCAACACAACTCAATAGCTTGTTAGTTAAGGTACTTGTTTGGGCAATGTGATTTTTATTTTATGGATCATTTGTATATTTTTACATCTCAGTTATGTGGTACAACCAGAAACAACTCTAAAAGCCCAGACTGGAATGTGGGACTCTCTTCCTTGCTGCTCTAACCATTAAGCTGCAGAAGCATGTCCCCTGCGTGCATAGCTTCCTTTCTCCGCGAATCTCAAGGTCTTTGTTGCATACTGTTCCAACTTCTGAGAAAGGATACTGAGCGCGTACTTCTGAATCCCCTCTGGTTTTACTGAATCTGGGTCCCAGGATCTGAATCCCTAATTGGCCAATGGGTCTCTCTCACAGTCTTGGTTCACATGCCTGAACTGCAGGGAAGAGTGGGAGTTCAGGCACAGTCTTGGTCCACGCAGTTGATCGCAGCTAACTCCAGGTGGCCTCCTGCTCAGCAGGTGAATCTAGCACCAAACTTAGCATCTAGCTGAGGAACTGAGCTCTGGGCTTTAGGTGCACGTTCATGAAAGTCAGGTTTTGGCACTTGATAGTACCCTGCTTTGTATGAAGCCCTTAGCTACAGCCTGTAGCAGTTTCTGGTTTATCTTTTATTTTGTATTTTTGCAGCGATGAGCACAGCTGAGCCTTGGCCCGTGCTTGGGGCTCTTAGATGCTACAATAGTACAACTAATAAATATTGCCAACTGCTTCATAAAATAACTGAGTGCCCTTGGCTTTCATCACTTACAACCTTGGAGTGGTTTTTGTTTTTGTTCCAGCACATTCAGTCTATGTTTCTTCTATGCACATACTAATCAGAAGTTAAATTTGCTGCAGCATGATAAAGTTTCCAATATTAGCAGACACACCATATCTGACTGTATGCAGCTGTATTTTGGCTGCCTGTGGTTTCTCTTCTCAGAACTCAGCAAGTCTTAGAGCATATTGCTTACATAATATAACCAAACAGTCTTGCTTTTACATTTCATTTGGTAGAATTTACATGTATGCTTAACTTACCAATGCGAAGGCTTCCAAACAGTATAATTATTCCTGTTCCGCAGAAGAGGGAAGGCTATAGTATCACAATACTTC
Source organism: Phalacrocorax carbo (assembly GCF_963921805.1). NCBI lineage: Eukaryota > Metazoa > Chordata > Aves > Suliformes > Phalacrocoracidae > Phalacrocorax > Phalacrocorax carbo. The sequence continues at coordinate 129,785,229 of NC_087514.1, read as the reverse complement.
TCACTAATGGAAAAAGCAAGTGACTTGATGCTTGGCCTTGATCAAGCTGTGTAGCGTGTTGCTGGATCTTTTGCCTATCTTAAGAGCAGTTTAGTGTTTGCCCATCTCATAGTGAACTTCTGAAGCCAATTAAAGGACTACTTATATAATCCTTTCAGATCTTGAAATAATCTAGGAACAATTGCCATATTTGCAAATGCAATTTTAGCTTCAGCAAAACCTGACTTTTAGTTTTTTTAAAAAAACATGCTCATATGCAAACATTCTGAGAAGAAATAAAACTTCATCTTGACGCCATATAAATAATTCAAGTTTGAGACCACTGATAGGGTTTGCTGCTGTTTTGAGATAACAACAGATGATCTGCCTCACTTCTGTCCTTCATTAGTGTCTGTAACATCCAAATATGTGGTTAGGTTTGAACACTAGGACATGATACTTGAGAAATGATAGATGACTTGTTTAAGAACTTCTGGGGGTAATAGCTGACCTGCATATGCATGAGTACAAGTTGAAGTGGTTGATTTTGTTCAGGTGGGCCAGAATCTAAGTGGTGCAGAGCATCTACAGGTTCCTTCTATTCACATTGAGATTTTGGTTAGCCTCCATTGCCTGTATGGAAAGGCAAGGGTTAGCTAGAATCCATCTCAAAAGGAGTAAAAAGTTTATTGACTGAGTGATAACAGTGGAAATTAGAGTTTGAATGGCAGATGGAAATTTTCATTAACTTTTTTAAAGGGATGATTTCTTACATCTCTTACCCGCCTTTCTTAACATGGAGATAGTTCTCCTTCCTTAGTGTCCATCTGTACTCTTGTTTTGTAAAATCATGTATTCATACAGGTGAGCACAGATGTGTTGTAGGAACAAAGTAGTCACATTAGGCCTGGGAAGGGGGGAAGGTGTGCTTGTAAATGCTGATTGCTGAAGCCTGAGAATGTGTTGCTGCAGTGACCACTTGCAATGTAACCTTCCTGTCTTGATTCCTGCCAATTCATATCAATGAGGAAAAAAGTTACACAGTTCAAATACATTTACAGTAAGGAAGCTGCCCAAGAATTTTATGGTGTAGATATTCTGTTTCCCACTTACGTTTCTGTAAATGTGCAAGTAGGATTTATAGTCTTCACTTGAACTTGTGCCTACATTAAAGACCAGAATTTGATTCTGTCCTGGAGCAGTTGTTTATAAGCGCTACCTGCACAGTGACATGGCAGGGTGGTTAGCTGTATCTGTTGTACAGATGGGGAGCTAATGTGCATGTAGAGCTAGGACTCCAGCTACCAAATAATGGTAAAGCAAGTATTTGTACTTGGGAATCTGTTGCTCCTTTGCTACCTGTCCCTCCTTCAGAGCTCATGTCTGTGGTCTGCATACTGGTCTCAAGAGCCACTGTGGGGCTGCTAGTTACAGGTTCAATAACAACAGGTACTTGTCACGGGGCCCATCTGACAGGAGCCTATGAAGGAATTTTTTCAGTAAGCTAGCACCCACTGGTAACAAAATCTACAGGAGAGCTGCGGGTATTTGTATTGTATTTCTTCATATATAGCTTTTCGCTTTTGGTGACAGAAGTTAAGCTGCTCTTTGACTACCAACAGTTGTGTTCGAAGGTGGCTGGGGGAGAAAGGGGTACACTGTGCTGAGGGAAGAAGGTTGGCGTGATAAGCAGTTAAATTAAACATTCTTCTTTGGACCCTGGGTAAATCTGCACAGTATATGAGGTGCTGAAATTATAATTACTTCCACTGGGAATTCCGCTTTACTTTCTGTAATCTCTTCTATAGCACATGCCTAGGTGATCTATTAGCTGTATTCCTTGCAAGCCCCTAAATTTTGTTCTTCTCCCTAGATGAAGTGCTGATTCAACCACAAGCAGCATCTTTTCTGTCTCTCCTAACTGCTAACGAGGATGGTACATGTTACTATGCTTTCCTTCATGCTGCTTTCTCCTTAAAATAGACATATTTCCTTGCTGCTCCCTGTCTTCCTATTGACTCTTACTCTCACTCATCTTTCTTAATTTAAAACTTTGTTGTTGTTGTTGTTGTTTAAACTTTCCAGCTTTTTCCTGGCAAACAACTAACCTCTCCCATTTCGTCACCAGCTGCCTCTAGTTTTCTCCACCCAATAGCCAAATACCAATTGTACACAACTGACAAACTCGAGGCTTTGTTTGCTGGAATGTAAATCCAATCATGAGTGAAGAGACCTTTGTGGCTGTTTCTGTTCTGTTTGTCTAAGGAGCAAAAAAATCCAACATGCTTCCCAGCTAGGCTCCATGCAGCAGTATTCCTAAGTGTCGGATGTCTCAGCCTCTGTGCAGTTGTGCCATCCAAAGCTAGCATGGAGTGGCTGTAAATCCCAGCTGCATTTAAGGCTTTGAGCTCTGCTTGAAAAGTCTTCTGCCAAATAGTCTCCCTGTAACAGGTGAATAGGTTAGGTAGCTTGGGCTATCTGTCAGGTAAGGGTCCACACTGAAGGTAAGTCTGGTAAATGATGGCATGTAATCAGGCTTTCTCCTCTGGCAGGACTCAGACTGTGTCAAAACTTTTGCCTGAGTCTGAGCCTGTGCTGTGAGAGTGGTAACACTAGGAGAATGTGGATGAAGACCCAAGGCAAACATGTAAACATATGTGCCAGTGTACCCAGTATTTTGTGTTTTCCATGAGCTCCAAAGATAAATTTGCAGGTGTGAGGCTGAAGGGATAGCACCTTTCTGTTTCCCATCTGAATTGATGCTTCTTCATGTGCTGGGTGCATTTCAAGTAATACCTGTTATTAGGCCAAATGATGAAGTTGAAACGTATGGGCAAGCTGTCTGCTACACACCTGAAGAAGGGCTGTGTGTCTTGTCAGGGTGTTTTTACTTTTCAGCTGTGTCTGCTGCTCTAATAAAAGATACTGGTTCTCCCCACAAGCTCCCTGCTTTTGTATACCTATGTAGAAGATGACCACTCTAAATTTGTTTGAAATCACCAATTATTGATGCTTTTGCTTTTTAATTGAAAATCTAAAACTGTTTTCCTGTCCTGAAGCTCAGGGGAAAAGGCCTTTAAGTGTCATTTAAACATTGATCCTCACTTAACTATAACAAAGTTTATGGTTCTGTCGTGGTTTAACCCCAGCCAGCAACTAAGCACCACGCAGCCACTCATTCACTTCCCCCCCCGGTGGGATGGGGGAGAGAATTGGGAAAATACAAGTGAAAAAACTCATGGGCTGAGATAGAGGCAGTTTAATAGGAAAAGCAAAAGCCACACATGCAAGCAAAGCAAAACAAGGAATTCATTCACTCCTTCCCATGGGCAGGCAGGTGTTCAGCCATCTCCAGGAAAGCAGGGCTCCATGGTACATAACGGTTACTTGTGAAGACAAACGCCATCAGTCTGAATGTCCTCCACTTCCTTCTTCTTTCCCCAGCTTTTTATGCTGGGCATGATGTCATATGGTATGGGATATCCCTCTGGTCAGTTGGGATCAGCTGTCCCAGCTGTGCCCCCTCCCAACTCCTTGTGCACCCCCAGCCACTGGCTGGTGGGGTGGGGTGAGAGGCAGAAAAGGCCTTGGCTCTGCGTAAGCGCTGCTCAGCAGTAACCAAAACATCACTGTGTTATCAACACTGTTTTCAGCACAAACCCAAAACATAGCACCATACCAGCTACTGTTAAGAAATTTAACTCTACTCCAGCCAAAACAAGCACAGGTTCATAAACTAATTCTTTTAATAAATTGAAAGGCAATAAATTGTTTTTTTTTTCAATAAATGAACAGAGATATGTTTTTTAAAGGCAGCATAGTTCTCAACTATGTGTTTTCACACATACTCTGTGTTTCAAGAAGGATAAAAAACCACTTACTGAGGGGAGAAGAAAAATCTTCAGTGGTTCCAGTAAACTAACAAGGTCAAAATAAAATATTAAAGGCTCATGACTCTCTTGGGGTCATGAAGGTGCTATGATGTGAAATAGGCAGATATGTTGTAAAAATGAAAGTCAACATAGGCTGATTTTAATTAAGATGGAAGCAAGTGAGAAGAAATGAAATTACTATTGTACACAGATTCAGAGAGATTCTAATTGGGAAAAAGATTAGTAAATGAAAATAGATGTTTATTCTCAATGATGTAATAGAAATAGTGTTGTGAAAACGGCACATGAAAGCTATTTAAATAATGCTGCCGTTATGCTGATAAGGTGCTACTTTTGATTTTGAAAAGGGCAATAAGAGTTCTTTTTATTTCTGCTCCTTGTGCCAGGCTTCTGCTGGCCAGGGTATTCTTGGTCTAAATTAAAGCTGAAGCCTTTTGTATTTGATGATTATATAGAACTCACCATTTTTATTAAAAATAATAAAAATTCAAAAGGAAAAAATGCCAAAGTACTCCGTTCTGAAGTAGTGATTGGTCCAACAGTTAGTTACTGAATGTGGAGTCTGTGATTACTGAGAATAAAATAGCCTGGAAACTGGTACAATGCATGTCTGCTTCACAATTTAGCTCATATCAGTACTCTAAAGCAAAAGTCTTATTGTTCTTATGGATCTGCTTGTCTCAAAGACATATGTGGAGGATCAGACGAACAGTCTTTCATGCTGTCATGATGATGACCTTTTTGGATACCAGTTCAATTGACTAGTTCTTGCCTTCTGTTTGATGGTTCTGAGAAGGCTTAGATATGCCAAATGCTGAGTGACTGTAGGCAGGAACATTTTGCATTAGTGAGTATTATACACAGTCCTCTTGTATGCCTGTGCCTGTGTTTCACATGTTTCAGATTGTAATAATTTGGCTATTATGATGCATAGGTAAGTCTTAAATGTAGCGTTTTAGACAAAGAAATGTTTGTTTGGGTTTTTTTTAAGTTGCTTTGTTTCTATACATACCTTTGGCTAAAGGGCAACAGTGGCTGGGTTTGCCTTGCTTGCAACACTGAGTGCTGGCAGAAGGTGTTCCCATGCTGGGGAGCCAGTCTGTTGTCACTTGTTCTTCTCTTCTACAAAAGGAGGAGATACTTAGGAGATTAAATATTTGGAGAACTGTGCGTTAAGTAATGGCACATTAATATTGCATGAAAAAGCTTTTGTTGCAGGGAAATGTAGGATTTATACAGGAAGCTATAAGTCTGTAATTCTGTATATATCACATTCTTTACAGGTCTAGTCACAGTTCATGTAAGAATTATATACAGTAGCTAGTGTAAATGTATAGTTTTAACTGCTGTGAATAACGACCCATTCTTGCTATCTTCTTCTGACCTTTGATGATGAGAATGTAAATTGGAATTTTACATTTGGAGGTGGTTATTACAAACTATGAGTCATGGGCAATTCAGCAATAATAGTTTCATCATCCTGTTTTACTCAGCAATAATCCAAATCCTGGGGCTGGAGAGTGATTGTATCCCTGGTAGAAGGAAACTGATGTTGCAATAGTGTCCTTGTAACATTAATGTGCTTTAAAGTTTGCCGATGAATATGTTGAAACTTGACAGCACGGGCTGATATGTTTGGTAAAGTAAGGAGAGGTTAAAGGGTTTTTAAAATTCAGAAGAATGTGCAAGTGTGGCTCACCTTGCTTCTGGTGTTATTGATCAAGGTCATCACAAACGAATTAGTTCAGTAAATAAGACATCTGTTCTGAGGATGTCTTTATCAGGCAGTCCGATTCCTCTGAGACAGGGTGTCTCCAGTACGGTAGTATTACTGACAGTGTAAAAAGTACTAGGTGTGGGCCCTTTCTTAGCATCAGTAAATCACGTGTCACCTGCTGTGACCTGTGTGTCGAGTGACATTTCTCAATTTCTTCTTACAAGCTTGTCATGTAGCTATTCTTCTCTTTCCTTATCACCTTCTTGTTGGCTGTTTAAACATTGCTTGTAGCTTTTAAAATAACCAACATGTTATGAAGTGCATTTGTGGTGTTACGCTTTTTATTTCATCAAAGAAGGAAATTAAATGTTAGAAGAGATGGAGACCTCTGTTTGTAAATGAGATTCAGCTTGTTGAGCAGATGTTTAATTGCTAAGAATTTGTCTTATCTTGACAGATAAATTGGTTAAATGTTTGGCTTTGTGTTATGGCAAGGAAGCAAAATGGCAGGCAAACATCATCTATAGGCGTACTGGGCATGGCCACTGCAAAGGCAGGCAGAAGTTCTGGGAGAAGGTGGGGGTTCTGCTCCAGCAGTGTACAATGGGCCAGAGGGCCTGTGCTGTGGTCAGAAGCAAAAGTCTGACAGCTCTTTCAGTATTAAGTTTGCCAACAAAAGACATGGAGTATCTGTTACAGTATTTTTTCACTGTGTGAAGCTGCATGAATTCGACATTGATTCCCCAATAAGCTAGATAAAATGCCCCAAAAGCAAGAGGAGAGGGTGAGAGGATCACGAGAGACGCAGACAGATGCTCCATTTTTAGCTTTTCCAAGGTATCGTGTGTGATTGCTGTTGAAGGCAGTTGCATTTTTTTGTGTGGCTGTACCCTGTCTTTGTGTGCTGTTTGTGCAAATTATACAGTGCCGTGGCCCCACGGAGAGTGACAGCCCTTGTATCTCTCATTTTGAAGCAGTTACATCGTGTGTGTGCCTGTGTAGCTTAATAGTGGACTGTATCCTATCCTGGTTAGGAGTTCAGCGTTAGGTACTTCCTAGCACAGGAGCATATATAAACTGTGGACCTCTTTGGCACAGAAAATTGGGGATGCTAGCGGGTGACGTGGGCTGTTAGCACATTTAGATAACTTTACCGGAAAAATACCATCCACTGCTTTTAAACACAATGATACCAACTCTGTCTAAAGTCCCTGAGCTGTGTATAGTCTGGGAAGCTGGTGAAATATATATTCTATATGCCTGTTGTATCCTTTTACACTTCTTTAGGTATCTGCCGATAGTCACTGTGGGGGATAATCTACTGATCTGACCCATCGTTGCTGTTCTTATGGATATAGCTGGTAGAGTTATTGCTGAGCCAGCACACCGTGACTTCTAGGTCCTGCTTTCTACAGCCAAGAACTCTTAGAAGAGAGGAGAAATTTGGGGTGGGTTTGAAATATGTGAAGTTGACATTCTGTGTTGCAGGTTAAAAACAAAACCAAAACTCACACCTATGTTGCCATGAGACCTGATAGGAAAATCTTATTAATAGCATGCTGTATAGAATAGTATATAGATTTGTCTCAAACCCTCTTTCTTCCTTTGATTGAAAAGCTTTTTCCTTCTTCTGCTTTGCTTTATGAACATATGACTCAGCTGGATTTATGGTCTAGCTGTAGCTGGATCATATTCTTTTTTATTCCAATATTAAGGCTAGCAATTGATAAACTTTTAAGAGCTAGAATGGAGTTTTTCATATAAGGTTCCTCAAAGTTCCAAAATTCAGGGCTTTACAAAAAAACCTGAATGTTGCAATCAAATTTCTGTAGTGCACAGAAGTGTCTTAAAGCTGAATTAATTCTTTGTAAAGATTTTGTTTTTTAAATGACAGACCCTTTATAAGCACAAGATATGAAGTCCTGACCCTTCAAGCTGCTTGGTACCTTCTGTTCCCACTGCATTGAGGTAGTAAATCAGCAGCTTGCAGGATTGGGTAGTTGCTTATCTGAGTATTTTAATGCAGTTTCCATTAAAGCAGCATCTGCTGTTATGATGGGGCAAATTATTATAGGCTACATGGTAAACCTCCCCTCCTCCAAGTACAGGTAGCTAACATATTTAATATTCAGTGCGTTTACATCATATATATTTATATATATAGAACATGTAAATTCATTGGTGATGAATTTCGAAGGGTTATGTACAAGTCTTAAATTGTACATAATTTGTATAAATACCTGCTTCTTGAGAGAGCATACTCTCCGTAACTCCTGATCTCCTGCCAGGCAAATGAAGATGATGGACAGCTTTTAGCATCGTGCTGTGATAGCTCTGCATTTGTTTTATTTTGCAATCTGAAGCATGCATTTAGGTTGTTCTGTGTTGACGAACTTGCTTCCTGAAAGAATACTGAACCCTTTGATGTCTTAACAAAAACGGAAAGACAAATTTAAATTCTAAGCTTCTGCATGCTCATTTGTGCCTAGCGTATTGGTGTATGTTGGAAATTCTGCTTAAGTTTAGTGAAGAGCAGTAAATAGTGACTTAAATAGGAGTGGCTGCCATGGATGAAACCTCAGTGCTCCTGAGTGACCGCTTGAGGCTGGGAGACAAATTAAAGCTGTGGAAGTAGTGATTGACAGGCATGCTTTTTTCTCCTTTTCCATTATGACACTAAAACCAGCATTAAATTGGGATCCATTGAGAAATAAAATGGATGAACTAGAGGATGGGGGTAAGTAGTTGTCAGATTGGTGAGAATTTATGGAATTATATAGACAAGAAAAAGAGATGTTTTTATTTAGGTTGTATAGAGATAAGAATACAGGATCCTGAACTCTTTACAAAGCAGGTTGCTGTGTCAGACCATGTTATTTAACAGAGGTAGAATTTTATAAGTTTTTAATGTAGAACATCTGGTCATTTTGGTAGTAGATGAGTACGTCCCAGCGTGTGAGACAGAAGAGCCTTAGGTATGTTGGCGCTTTCTTACAAAATGTTGAATGCTGGGTTCAGGCCTTATCTGGTGTTTGTGAGTAGTGAGCGCAGGAGCAAGGGAGCTCCAAGGCATACCTGAAAGCATCAGTCGCTGGCCGTGAAAAATTAGGTAATAACCTTTTTTCCTCCAGTTGAACCAGCAGTTGACTGTCAAAGTGAAGAAGCATCCCATGCTACAGTAGCATTTTAGGTGCACACATGGTACAACATGTTTTCTAGGCTATGAGTTTGCGAATTTTTATGGAACTCTCCGAGAGCTGCATTTCCATCAGTGCAGCGCCTGGAGTGACCACTGTGGTGGCTTTCCATATTGCAGTTTGAGAGATTTCTCCTGCAATTTGAAAAGTATCATGAACATAAAATGAGGTTTTCTGGGCATGCTGTTGGGTAGCATTGCTGAGTAGTGCTATTGCACATTGCTAAACAGTTGTTTTATTTCCTTTCAGAAGTGATGGATTAGTTCATTCAATAAGCTCTAAGAAAGAAAAAACTAAAAAATTTTCCTCCCAAATGCATTAAATTGCCTTATACCGTTGATTTTAAAAATAAACCTGAAAAAATGAATTTTAAGTGCAAAACCAAACAGTTAAGTGTATTACTTTTAATGATTAATGTAACAGTAAGTCTTTAAGCACTAGCAACTTAAGAAAGCAACACATACTGTGTGATTTCTTCTAGAACTACAAAATTTGGCAGGTGTGTACAGGTTATATATGGGCTTGTTTGCACATAAAAATTATTTCAAAAAAAGGTCTTAAGAGCTACAGTGAAGAAAATGTTCCACCATGGAAATATTATGGAATAGTTTTTCTGGAACAGCTATTCCTGAACACTGTTAAGTTATAGTAATGTAGATAATTGACTTGAAAAGTGCAGGAATATACCATTAATTATACTAATTTGTCGAGTAACACTAAGTTTTTCTTTTGTTTCTTTTTTCTTTCTGCTTGATGTATTCTTGAAAGCTCGTTGCTCCTTTTTTTCAGAGACATAATGCATTCTTGACATCAGAAACTCAAACCTGAACCTGCCATTTTCAAGATTTTTTCGTCTTTAATTTCATTTTGTGCTGTTTAGCACAGGACCTGATCACATGATAGTTAAACTATTAAAGGATAAACCGACGTGAAGATAAAGATGATTCATTTCAGAGTAAAACTTTGCTAAACAGAACAGGTAATTGTTAGAAGCATTCATATCATGCACGTACAAGGTGCTGTCAGGATTGGAGGTCTACTTTGCTGAATGTTGTTGAACAGGATATTATAATTACTGTTGCTTCATTTATGCTGACATACATTTATATAGAGATTGCATGAAAAGGTCACAGGGAGGTTCGTAGCTGTATAAATATAGAATAAATGGCAGTTTGGGGCCAAAAAATCTTGTAACTTGAAGAACGCTACAAGCATTGAGGGTACTGGGTGTACACTACAGTGGAAATGGTGAAGAACTGGCACGCTACTATTAATTACGTGTATCAAAATGTGTGAGTATGTGTAAGAAAAGAACAGGAATGAGAATGTTTAGGAAAATAGCAGCTATTTGCCCCCTGCCCCCCACGAGCTGTTTCTTCTTTAATTGTGGTAACTAAGAAGGAGGAGTGCCATTGTCTTCAAAATATTGCTGCAGAGGGCTTTGGCTCATGAAAGCCTTTTCTGTCTTGTATTTGTTTCAGATCCTTTGATCTCTGGTTTGATGAGTACGTCATCACTTGGTATTGCAATTGCTTCCTTTTGCTCAGATATGACAGTAATAGATATATTCACTGAAGAGTATAATTTAAAATTTATATAATTCTCAGTTATTGGAAAGTACTGTAGCCTAAATGGTGAAAATGAGGGGCAGTCTGGTTCAGGCTGATTTTTAAAAAAATAATTGATCCGTCTTATCAATATGCATAATAAGCTTATCAAAACAGACTTCTCAAAAATTAAAGATGAAAAAACTCAATATAAAATGATTGTAAGTGTAATTGAGTAGCGTAATTTACTTTCACTTTACAGGAAAACGCTTTCAGCTTCATCCCTTAAGCAGCTTTAGAAAACTACGTACTGACTCCTGGCAGTAGTGTATTGATTGAAATCATCCAGAGTGTCTAGAAAACATAAGTGTACACAGATTTGACTGAAAGGGATGTGTTTTATAGAAGGAAGCTCCATCACTGTCTAGGGTTTGTAAGAAGTATGTTAACTTCAAAAATACTGGATGTATATAAGGAAGAGCTTAATAATAGCAGCATTTTTTAAAATAGGTTTTTTTCATCATTCTGTAAATACTTAATCTTCACAGCACCTGTTTCATAACTGGAAAGAAATTAGGCAGAAAAATGGAACCACTCAGCTACTACCAGGGACTAAAAGTAAAATCAACATGGAGTAAAAATAGATTTTTCAGGAAACATTCTCAATTCATTAGAGAATGAATCGCCGTCCCCCCTTGGACCTCATTGGGAGCTTTGGCCCATATAAGAGACTTGCTCAGGACTTTTTTTTTCCTTTTATATAGTTTACCATATTTTTGTTTTATATAATAGTGTGTCACAAATTTGTCTCGTACATCTTTGGTTGTTTTTATAAACTCAGCTTAGGACATGCTTTGTCTCAGTAAAATTTAGATAGCATTCTTTTTGGTTTTCCATCCTTTCTCACATGTGCTCTCTCCCTCCAAATGTAAAGCTTTGCTACTCATAGGCTTGGGGTTAGGTAGGCTTATGCTTAAACTAGTTAAGTAACTGCAAGTAACGTCAGTGATGTGAACAGTGTTATCCTGGATTTATGTTCTGACAGTTACTTAGTCTGATACTGACTTTCCCCATCCTTGATGATCAGACTGTTCCCTAGTAAACATTTCAGAACAGATTTATTCACTGCTATGTACTTAAAGAAGTTGATGCTGTTCATTTCTGGGGCTGTTGAGCACCATTTGGAATAGCAGCTGCTGAGGTAACGATTTGGACGTGTCCCCTACCACCCTTGAAAGAAGAAACATCGTGGGCGCACAAAACCTTTCCAAAGTATCAACGACGTGCAAGCCTGAAAGCATTTGCATATTTTATTTTTAACAGATTTTTTTTCCCACCATTAATGTGTTTATCTTGCTTCCAGATACTGAGTCTGATTGTGTGATGTCAAGCAGGAGTGACTTAAGGATTTTTTGTATATCTAAGGCTCCCATAAGCACATGAGCAAGGGCACTTTCTTTCTGATTACCTGCCAGGTTATGACAAACTTAAAGAAATACGATTGTATGGGTACGACTCGGTAGTCAGCTCAGTTTACTGTATCCTGTGATTTATTGGAGCCTGCAGTCCATGTAATGGGAGATGCCAGCTCTCATTTGAGGTGGCTGTAAGAAAGTATGAGAAACTCACCTTCAGGCCTGGCCCAGCTTTCTGAAATACTGAGAAGAAAAGAGTTTTGTAATGAGGTTATTACTTGAAAGCAAACCAAATATTAGGCCAGTCTGTCTTCATCTCATTCCCACTGCTCCTCCCAGAGCAGCCCTCCTGCCCAGTAAACACACCAGTCTTTATAATCTGTGATGATAAGGAACTAAACCTGAAGTTGCACCACTGGCTTTGTTTTGTAAGAGATTAACTTCTCTAGTTAATCTAGTCAGGACTAGCTGACCTGTCAGAGTGGTGTAAAGTTCCCATTCAGTGCAAATGGGAATTAAAACAGAAGTGCTAAGTAGTTGTCCTCTTGGCTTCATATTGCCAGCCTTAGTAAGAGGAAAATAAAAATGAGCCTTACAATGGTTCAAGTATGGGGAAACTACCTTCAACCCTTAGCATCACTTTCTCAAAATGCCTCACTCATGCTCGTCCTTCTTTCCTGCCTTTGGAAACAGCAGAATAAATGCAGCAGAAGGTAGGTGAGCTGAAAAAGTATGAAGGGGGACAAACAATATTACTGTAAGATGACTTTGTGGTCATTTTATTTTCCCTGTTCTCAGTCACTTGCAAGATATTTGCCCATGCCGGGCAGATGGCTAAGGCACAACACCCAGAACAGTGGCTAGAGCACGTTTGCATAGGAAGAGCTGTACAGTGTTTGCCTCAAGCTCAGCTACGACCCTGTGCCTTCTGCCCACCTGCGCCAGCAGCAAATGCTGAGGACAGAGTGTAAGAATAGGATGAACACGCAGAGTAAACTTCTGCAGAATATTCTGTTGGTGTCCAGAAAGCTGTGGCTTGGGAATTTCCTGAGACAAAGAGCTGGATTCTTAGGCTTAATAGATCTACTTTACGCTTATATTTCATTTCATGAATTTGGTTCGTTGTTCTGTGCACCTGTGTAAACTTGGAACATCCCGTGTCAAAAAAGCTCCAGAGTTTGAATGTGTTATGGAAAAAGATACCTTTTTCATTTGCTTTTGAGCTTGCCATCAGCTAGTTTCATTTGATACACCCCACCTCTTTTATTGGAAGAAACAGTGACATTTTTTAAATATACATGTGTGAAAAGTGGCATAGAGCCCTTTATCATAGTGACACTGTCAATGCTTTTCCTGCATGAAGAGTCACAAGGCCGATCCTTGTATGGAATAACCCACATATCTTTGGTCATTCGTATTGTCTTCTATTACTCTTCTCCAGTCCTAATGTAATCTTATAAAAATGGATCAGAGATGAAAACAGTCATCAAGGGATGGATGCATCCTATATTTCTTGCACTGGAATTAGGGTGTTCTCACCTTGTTCTCTGTTCCTTAATATTTACTTTTCCATTCATGGTAGTTTCAAGCTTTTATGAGAGCTGAATTGACTTGCCTAATACAACATATTATCATGTGTCTGCTAGTATTGTTCTTTTTGATAGTTTCTACCAGTTTGCCCAGTGCAGATGTCAGGCTACCTGGATTTTTTTGTCTTTTCCTTGGGGCATTTCATAAAATTGATGTGATGTTAGCCATTTTGCAGTGCTCTGATACTGAGGCAGTTTTAAAAGAGGCAGTCGTACTGCTGTTTCATCCATGAGTTCCTTAAGAACTCTTTCATAAATATCATCTGATCTGTACAATTTTTTTTCATGTTTGTTCTGTAACCTCTTCCACCAAAACCTCCATTTGAAATGGATGATCCAACCAGTCTCTCATAAAGACATGTTCTGCCGTGGTGGCTTCTCAAAGCTCTGTGTCCTCTATATGCAGAACTCAGAATACTTGATTATTTTCTGCTATGGCCTGTAAGTGCTGCTTTTTGTGCCTTGGTCATCTGTTGGTCAGACTGGCAGGCTTTGCACTTGGGCATGAAAATGGGGTTGCTGTTAATTTTTATGTCTTCTGCTAGTCATTTCTCAGGCTGTGTTTTGGCTTACCTTATTGTAGTTTGAATTTGCTTTGGTTTTGGTTTGAGGGGGTTTATTTATTTAACCTGCAGCAGCTCATGAGTCTTTTGACTTCCCTGATTTGGACACGACTCCAGCTTTCAGAAGGATGTTTTCTTGCTTCAGATAACCTCTCATACCCTGCTGTTCAGCTACGCTGCCTTCCTTTTCCACTTTCTTAATTTTTTTTTTTTTTTGCTACGTGGCATGTATTTTCTCTCAGTCTCCAGTGTGGTATCTCTGTTTACCATACTGCCTGGGAAGGTTTAACCCTCTTAGCTTCCCCATTTAGCTAGCTTTCTTTTAGCAAGATTTAATGTATCCTCCAGGGTGACTTAAAAAAATCATATTTTGAAGGTTTTATCAGTCCTGTCAAAATTTCCTAGTATGTGTATCAACACTACCTACAGTTACAAACCCATTAAAAATGTCCTAACTGTAAAACCTATGTGTGAATGTGTAAGCATGTGTGTCTGTTCATCATAGATAGGGAACAGATAATCATTCTTGACAGGAAGAATAATTCTAAATGTAGAATCTAGGCCGTCAAAGCTGTTTTTTGTTTATTTTTATCAGGCTCTAAACTAGCAGAAACTGTACCTTCAGATGTAACGCTGCCCTCTTTGACACCTGTGTCTGCTTGAGGGCCAGCCAAGCTTGTTTTGCACCCGAGGAGTCTGGGAAGCAAGGTCTCGGTTTTGGAATTTGGAATTCGGATCAAGACAGTTTAGCAAGACAACTTATACAGTTAGACATACTTTTTGGGGCCAAAGTAGGCAAACTTTATTCCTGACAGAATCTGGAGCTGTCCCCTAAAATTGCATGTCTTTGTCACAGCTGACTGTGATAGATCCAGCTGAAAAGTCAGTAAGTGTTGATGAAGGGCCTTAGTAAGTGTGGACTGATGTTGTCTGAACAAGCTTAGTAAAGTCCTGTCACTTAGCTGTGATATTGTTTTTAAGGAAAAAGCTTTTCAGCGAGTCAGAAAATGTAAGAATAATTGGATTGCATCATAAGATTGCTGACACTGCTGCTCAAAGGGGAAAAAAAGTGAAGAGGATTAGTAATGTTTAAATATTGTAATAGAAGAAGGTAAAAGAATTTCAGAAAAGATGAAACAGTGAGATGATGTTCTTCCTTTAAACCAAAATCATGCAGTTTGTTTAATAGCAGAGCCAATATACATAGTACATGTACTCAAAAGCTGTCACATTAGCCAGCCATTAATCTTGATCTGGCCTGTTCCAGGCAAGAACCACACGCTCTGTGAATTTTTTTCTTTAAACTTCAAACAAGAGCTCTCTTTATGATAATATTTTCCATGCTGTCTTTCTGAACCTTTCTCTGCATGTTTGAATTTTACAACATTGAGCTTTATCTGAAAGCAAGTTTATTTTTAGAGCTTGCAAGAGAATAGTTCAGCTGCATGAGTAAGATGCAGAGACCAAAGAGCCTGGAAATGCCCCTGTCTGAGAAGCATCTCTTCTTGGCTGGTCACACTTGATTTCAGTTTGCCCATGACATGAACGTGTACAGAGTGTGTTCCAAATCCTTGCTTAGTTTCAGGTTGTTTATTTATAGTTTATTAATATTTTTAATATGATTTTAAGATGAGTGGCTCTATGTTAATTGGATAAGGAAAATCTTATACTGAAATGGGTTCCTGTTAATGGCTAGGGAGGTCTATTCCAGAAGCAGCTGAGGCTTTTGTCCAACTGGGACGATGTGTTCCCACTTCTTTTCCTGAGGCATCTCCTTGGGGAGTATGTTCCTCCTGAGTGCATGTGCCCTGCTTTGTGCAGCTCCCTTTCACCTTAGCAAGCCCTGCATGCTTGCTCACCATTTTCACTTTGCGCATCGTAATCTCCAGTGCTAGAGAAGATGTGTAGGAAAACAGAGGGTTTATTAAGCCTGACTTAGAGCAGAGTCACGGGGTGAAGATCCAGGAGGCAGCCTGAACAGACTGAACAGCTTGTTGCTGCTGGAGAGAGGGGTGTCCCAGCCTGCTGCCGGCTCCCGGTCCCTGCTCTTGCTGCTGCTGTGCGCAGCTCTGGCACTTGTCTCATCCTTCTGTGAGCTGGCAGCCGGCACCGTTTGAGAGACAGGGCTGACAGTGAAAAGCAGAAATCTCATTCTAGCATTTGCTTAGCAAGGTTCTCCTCTCCTTATTCCAGTATCTGTCACCCAAAATCTGATTTTTCCTTCTCTTCAAAAGTATATGGCATGTCGATCACTTCTTACACCATTCAGAGGCTTCCAAAGTGCCCATGCCTTTCTCCTCAGTTCCTACTCTTGCCCTCCTTCAGGCAATTGTTCTCATTCATAACTGTAAAACCTCTTGGTGCCTGTATCATTGCATGCCTTTCATGTAGGAAGCAGTATTAATTGGATTAATTGTACATGGATTTTGTTAATTCTTTAGTATCTGAGGCATTCTTAGGTTTTGATAGACCATCTTTGGGTGTTGTTTTTTTTTTTTTTAATATTAGCGTAGCTGACCGTACTGGGAGCTTTCTGAGAAAAAAAGGACAATGTTCTGTATTACAAACAAAAAAAAATGGTGCGAAGGAGAGTGTATTGCCCAGTAATGAGGAGCCATAAAATTCCAAAGTTGAGAGTCTAGGTGCACACTTTCATGGCCTGCTGTTGACATAATGATTAAAATGTCATTGTTAACCATATGATGAAACATTAATTTTCAAAAAATAAAATATAACATACAGTTTGTGCTTACAATATTGGCACATCTCTGAAATACTCTGTTTTATTCAGTGTGTGAGCTGGAACTGAAGAAAACTATTTAGATGAAGTGTGCTTATTAAACAGAGATAGCAATACCCTTAAACGCCAAAGGATTAAAAGAAAAAGGGAAGGGGGGAGAATTGTACTCATACATGAACATCTTAGAGTCCTGTTTTGCCATCTACATGAAAAGACTTGATTTTTTTGTCTTCTAAGGATGCAGTCTTTTTTTCTGTTATTTTCTTCCCTAGTCCTTTGAAACACTGGAGTGGAAACAGTGATGTTCTGTGACCTATTGTATTAACTTGGGCTATTGCCAAGAAAACTTTTTCTGCCTGGAGAAATAGTGCCAATTTTCAGGTTCAATATTTCATAGTACCTGGGTTATAAAAATGTTGTGAATTTCTGTGCAGCTGACAGTTTGTCTTTCCAATTCAATAAAGCCGTTACTAGCAACTGGTTAATTATTAATCCTTGGATTCAAAGTTGATTGTTGCTTTCTTTTTTTAACCTAAACTGTCCTCTTGAGCAGCTCTAGATAAATAACATCTACAAGGGGGTATATTTTACCATGAGAATTTTTAAACTGCAGCTTTCAAATGCTGAATGAATAACTTATTTCATATATATGAAATATTTTACAACCAAGACTAACATAACTTTAAAAGCAGAGAGATTATCAGAGTCATGTCATTTTAGGAAACAGATTCCCCTAGCTTAAACACATTCTACAAACATTTATTTTTTTAATCTGTTAGTAATTTGATAAGTTTAAATTTTCAGATGCATGATGATCTTAAGTGACATGATAATAAAATAAGGAACATAAAATCTTTATTTACATGAAACACTTTGGTCCCATTGAATCTTGGGAGACAACTCATTGTATATCAAATAGCCAGGTAAGGAGTTTCAGAGATGACACAGATGTTAATTTAAACTTTTTGTAAAAATACTTTGAAAAAAAAACTTTTAAGTCTTTTCAACAGGGAGTAAATGCCCCTTATAATTAAATCTCTGGAACCTCTTTGGTGGAACAGTAGAAGTGCTTTGGAGAGCAGTAGAAATGGAATTGGCTCTGTGGTTCACAACATTAGATCTCTGCAAATGCTCAATAACAGATAATGAAGATAAGTGAGAAATCCAACCAGGAGTGTAAAGAGAGGCTCGTTTGTGCAATGAGGTCCATATGGATAGACATTTCTGCCTTTGCAGAACATCACTTTTATCAGCAGGTCCCCACATAGTACATGGTTCAACTGTGTAGAGCTGATTGCATCATCAAAATGAAGTGACAGCATGTCTCATCTGGTCAGCTAAATGTTGTATGATGTTCTTGATCATGAGGATAAAGCCTGTGATTATTTTGTTTCCATTAGGTGCGTTTCATCCAGCTATACTTACAGTCTTTATTTACTGCCTGGGCTAACACAAGCATAGGCTTCCGTTTGGATTGAAACTGCTTAATCCTAATAGCAATTTCTGGGGAATTTTTGGTGGGCAGCTTGGGGGGAAGGGGACTAAAATAAGGAATTCTCTGAATAGATGATCATCTTAACCCTCTTTATCCTGAGTCCTCAAAACTACCCACTTGCCATGACGCCACATCCCAGTTACATCCTATGTGAGACCCCAGCTGTAGTGCACCAGGCACTGTCCCTATCTGTCTTCCCCTCACATGTGCTCATATTTCCTCTCTATCCAATTCCTTGCATCCCTCCCTAGTTTCTTCCGCATCCTCCCAAATCTGTAAGCTCCCTATTGCAGTACCCTCTATACGATGGTTTCCTTTTGATAGTCTGTAGTTGTACGTGCACTTACTGGTCAGGAAATGTGTGCATACCTATCAGGTGAGCAGAAGGGGTGTTTGTCTTTCTGCAAAGTTAGGTTCCCAGTAAGGTTTTTCCCTCTAACACCACCAGTGGTGTTAAAGCTTTTGAGTTCTCCCCATCTTCCACTGAGCCTCTGTCTAGGCATAGAATTTCACTAAATGTACGGGAACTTAATGTCTTTGAGATCTTTCACTCTATGTTAAATTGAGTGGTAATTGGACGACAAGTTACGGTAAGCCTTATTTGCCTGTGAGAAAAGCAGGTACTGTCATTCCGGAACTGATACTAAGTCAAAATTCAACTTTCTAGAGATGTGAAAGCTGGTTTATTGTGTCTGTATGAGTGGCTGAATGTGACCCCTTTCAGTCTGATTAGTTACATAAATTCAAAAAAAGGGGGGAAAAATTATTCATTAGAATCTGAAGCATTTCTGTAGATGAAAAAATATCAGTATTCATAATTTGTGATTAATCAAAACACCAAGAAACTTCAGCTTCCTGTGAATTGAAGTCAGAATTTTTCCCTTTCATCTTAAGACTTACCCTAGCAATAATAAAGTATCTATATTTTAGATAGATCTAAATTAAAGTATCTATAATTTAAAGTATCTTTAAATTATATCTATTCAGTAAAGTGATCTGTTGTTAAAGCTGTCCATTCATTTCCAGTTTTGGGGCAGGGTCAGGGACTACCAGCTGGTTTGATTGATGGTGCTGATACCTTATGTTCATGGAAGGCATGTAATCAGTCAGGAAATTAAAATATTTCACTGCCTTGAGTACACTATAAGAAGAGTTTGAGGGTTAACTGCTGCCACAGCCTTGCAGCATAGAGCGAGGTCAACAGGTCAACAGAGGAAGTTAGGAAGCATCTGCTGCTGCATATGAGTTTGTAGGTGAGTGGGCTGCAAGCACCCCAAGGGGAACTTGGCACCAACACTGAAGTCATTGCCGCCTCTGGTGTAAAATGAGTCATGAAATAAACCATCTAGTGTGCTGGTTTATGGCTTTCTCTGAAAACTGCCACTACAGACAACACGTGGACTTTGCACACTGTGCTGGGAGATCGGGTCGGTGCAAATCCAGAGGACGACATTATCCTCACCTTCAAACCAAAGCACAGACTGGCTTCTGACTTGGCACTTCTCACTCCAGATGTTTCATGAGCAGCTGTGATTATCATCAAAGTCTATCACACGGTAGCTACATTTTAAGACTTGAGAATGCATTGACTTAAACGGCAGAGGTAGAATCTGCCACATTTTTCTGTCTAGACATGCTTTTAGCTGCAGCGCCTTGAAATAACAGAACATAGGTTTGTAAGAATTGAAATACAGCAGATAGTGTATTGATGTCATGGTGGGAAGGGACTGCATAACCATTGGATCATGACAGGGACACATGAAACCGGAACCTGATGGCTGATGCTAAGGAATGGGCTGATGCTTTCATCCCCTGCAGCAAAGCTGTACGTTTACAGCTTGTAACATGTATTTGAATGATAAAACACAAGCACTGAACCTCCCAGTTACTGTTTTTACATATATTTCTGAACTCTTAATACTATGCAAGTACACTCAAAGCATGATGTAATATATTCCAGAGCGGTATTCTGAAAAGAATTTGGCATATATTACCCCCTCCCCCCCCCCCCCCCCCCCCCCCAGTTTCTGTAAAGCACTCTGGAAGTTTTCACTAACAACTTCTGTCTTCTCAACCGACATATGGAGAAGCCACGATGTTGGCATGAAGTTATCTCCCAGTAATAGTGCCAGCAGAGTGTTATTTTGCGGCATTGTTTGATACAGGAAACTGCTTTGCATTTTGTCTGTAATTTCAGCTTTTCTGAATGTTTGTTTTTGGATTCATAATGTTAATATTGACAGTTTCTTTTGCATTTTGAAATGTCTAATAAAAGTGATAATAATAGCATTAAATATTTCTTCGTGATCTTGTTTGGTTTTTTTTTTAATTCCCTCTCCTTTCTGTGTCTTTAATGAGATCCCTGTGGCAGATATTGAAGAATAGCTGTTCTAGGAAAAGTTGCAATATAGAAACAACAGATTTTTATGTCTGAAAGTCTTCAAGTTCTATGTGCATTTTTCATAGATAGTTCTTTGCAGTTTTCTATTAGTGCTAACATTAAGACCCTGCTTAGGTGCATAACAATGAACTGGGTGCTACTCTGTTAACACAGAAAGAACTGTCAGTTCAGGTCAAATCCTGATTCTTTGCTCGCGGCAGCGATAGGCAAGGCAGGAAGAATGGAGTGGGATTTCCACATCCCTGCTTGTTTCCTGACTTACAGACTAAGCAAATTTGTTTTGGAAAGTAACTGAGACTAAGTATAAAGGCTTCAAAGTCTTTTTAAATAATAATAGCCAACATTTTTATTACAAATTTTAGATAAAATCCTGGCACTGTTGAAGTTGGCATTAAAAGCCCCACTGGCTTCAGCAGAGCCAGGATTTCACACACAATGTTCGAAGCGCTGTCAGGACACGGATTGACTCTCCATTGCCCTGTCCCAAGGCGTGGGTAGGTATTGTTGCCTTTAATTTGCAGACCAAGATAGCAAGATGAAATAATTTGGTCCTTCCTTCACAGAGAGTTGGTTAGCACTGGGACAGTAATTTGAGTTTTCCTTGATCTCAGCAGTCAGTTCATGCCTGGCATCATCTTTTAAAGAACATTTTTGCACGGTATCCCTGCATCTTAATTTGATATTCCATTCTTTGGCCTTGTTTTTACTTGCCCATCTTTTTACTAACCATTTCATTTATTGTGTACTTCTCTAGTATTTTTTCCCCCCTAGTTAATTTACAGTGTTTCTATTTCTGGCCATCAGATTTCCTCTCCTCCTTTTATGGCCATAACAGAGCACACTTGTAAATCATCCTTTGGACTGCATGCACTGGCTGCCTTCTTGCTGCAAAACGTGAGCAACTCTACCCTGTCACTATTACACACTGACATTTAGCAGATGTATTGCCATTGTTCCAATAGTACTGTTTTCTTAACATTTTTAAATGGTTTTGTTATTGTTAGGTGCTTGACTCCTGAAAATAACTTTACTAGACCTCAGTGTCTCTTTATAAACTTAATGGAGGCATTCTAATCTGTGTAATTATTTGTTGAAGTATTTTCCTTCATTTGGAAATAATGTGTACAAGCTTAATTTTTATATTGCTGCCAGTTGCAGACAGTTCAGTTGGGTGATGTGAAATTCATTTATCTTTCCTGGTTGTATATTGTAGTCTACACAAAAACTTAAATTACTTTCATAAAAAAGACATCATCTGAACAATGATGGACATGCCTGCTGAATCCAATGTCTTATGCTGTGCTTCTGGAAACAAATCATATGCTATCTTTTTAAATTTCCTATTCATTTCCCCAGTCTGTTCCTTGTTGTACTTGTTCTCAGTTTAATGCTGGCTTCTTTCCTCTATCAAATGAGATCTTTTGGAGTACCTTGGCATGTATTGTGATTTAATAGTCATTAACTGGATTTTCTCTATGAACAAAGACGGGCTGGCACAGGCAGAACTCCCGGGGTCTCTCTCTTCTTTCTCCTCTCCCCTTGAGCCTCGAGCTCCGGCTTTTTAACAGCTGGGGTCTCATCCGTGTTCCCTGGTATTTGACGTGAGGGTTCATCGCTCACTGAGAGACGGTACTCATTTTTTCAAGGGCTGTGTTCAATGATTTTGTAACAGCGTCAGATGGCTTGGGGTAAGTGAGCTGAATCCAAGTTTGAACACAAATTTTCTTAGATAAAGCACTCTTTCTGTGGTTGATAGTCCTTACCGGTTTGTTTTTCACATGTACAGCAAAGTTATGCTGAAATTTGCAAGTTTAATTCTTTAAAACAAAGTTAAAATGTGGCAGCTTGGTAAGTGAATTGCCACTTGCTTTCTGTTAAGCATTATAATCAATTTTGGCCCCAAACCGAAGCTTTGTTCCCAAGTACCTCCTGCATTTTGATCTGGGACAAATCCAAAATCTGTGGAGTACCTCTCTCTTCGTTCTGATTGGGAAGGCATCAAGAACAGCAATTTTTACCAGATTTCAATGCAAGAGGTGATGACGTTTTTGGAGCAAATAATTGTGAGATTTCTACTAATGTGGTGGCAGCTTTGTTTTTTTAGTTACTGCCTTTGCTAGCACCTTGGGTTGCCCTTGCTGCCAAAGCAGTTGCTTGATCCATGCCTAAACTCTAGTGTAAAACTTGCCAAAGTCTGTATCCGAACTAGCGCTTCTCAGTGTACCTTTGTCTATGTTATCACATCACTATTGATATCATATCTTTCCAAAGTGGAGGGGAGGACAGAGGAGGGACCACCATCTGTGTGACCAGCTTAATTCAGTATATGCTCAGTAATGCATTCTGTGATTGTAGCAGGCTATTCATTTTAAATGTTATTCTTGCTGTTCATGGAGGCATAGCTGAAATACTAGCTTAAGCATTGGATCATGTATATTTAAATGCTAATAGTTGTAAAAATGGTAAGCACTTACTGGCTGTGTAATTTTTTTACTGGAAGGATCACATGGATTAGTATTATTTTCTTATGTGTTTGAATAATCCATAGGTTGCTTTGACTAAAAAATAGGAATATATGTTTGTAACGTAAGTATGCCTAGGGGAATGTGAGTCATATATTCCTCCAGAAATTCTGGAAATGCATCCAGATAGATACGAACTCTAATATTCAGTGATTCTTCAGGTCCCTGAAATATTGACTGGTATGTAACAGAAGATGATAGTGGGGTTCATTCAAAAATTTTTGAGTATTCATTTAAATCTGAGTGCTTGATTCTGTAAGAAATTATTGAAATCCAAGTGTACTTGCTTTTTATGGAGGAATTCAGTATTACTGGAAAACCATTTACATCAGCTCTCACTCTTCCTGCATTGTGCCTGCATTGTGAACAGGCCAGATGGTGCTTTGCTGCATGTGAGCACAGCAATAATTGCAGTTCTCAAAGTGAATGACTACGTTTTGCAGCATGACACCAATTTTAGATGAAAATGAGGCCCAGTGTATTGACAGACACAAGCGGAGTGAAGCCGTGGCCCACAGAGTGGGAGTGGACTTGCTTTCTGGCTATTCCCTCCTATTATTCCTTATGTACATTAACAAATGTCTATGCAAATTAGGGCTGTTTGAAGAGATGTTTGCTTGGGGTGAAGTTTCAGAAATTATCCCTCATCCTCCCCAAGGCTGTATGTTTCAGTATCATGACAACTTTCTTACAGTATTATGAAAAGGTATTAAGCGTAATAGATGTTAGTCTGTGTTCTGAAATAAAACGTTTCATTGGAAGAGCTGGAAATCATTTTGCTGCCATTTACCCTTTATCACCTGTCCAAAACATTTGTTTCTCAATTCTACACAAACTTGTTTCCAGCCTCCCAAATAATTTGACAAACTTTACTGTTAAGTGCATGTTTGCTCCCCTATTCTGCCAGAAAGCTCACCGCTAGTCTCCTGATCTATTCAGAAATTAATAAGCATCCATCCTCACCTCCCTTCCCTGCTCTTCTCTTTTCACTTTATCCCTCTTGCCAGAGTACCTTTTCTCCTCTCTCCCTTCTCTTTGAAATCGCAGTGTTCAGCTACATGGTCCCTCTGCCTCCACTGTCCTCTCTTGAGGTCCCAGACTTGCCTGGCCTTTCTGGATGGGAGGGGAGGAGATGTTGGAGGCAGGTTGTCAGCCTCAGCAGTTCTTAATAGGAGAGGGATGGGGAGTTGGGGAGAGGAAGGGGGCTGGGGTGGGAGAATGTTGCTAGGGATTAGGTTTCCATCTGCCGCTCTCTCATCTGTCCTTACCCCGGTCCTGGGCTGCCAGTGCTCCCTTCCTTTTCTGCTGTTGAAAAGGAAGAAAGCATGGGCTTTTGTTTGTTTAAAAGCATAAAAGAAAGAGGGAATTAAGCTCATTAGTCCTTCCTTATTAGTCAGCATTGACTGTAGGGAGTACGCTTGAGTAAATGGAGGCTTGCAAAATGGCATAAAATAATTCAATAGCAGCAGTTAAGGGATAGCTGAAAGTCCATCTTTCTCTTTTGCGAACTGTAAAAATACTGAAAGTAGATGATTTGACATCAAAGTATCAAAATGAAAATCTGACAGATGAACAATTAATTGTATCACCAGTTGCTTGTTTCCCTCTTACTGACTGTCAAAAGAATCTAAACACTTTTTAAACAACAATTTTGATTCATGCTTGGGTCAGCCCTGCAGTGCGCATTACAGACTTGGATTGTATATTGCTGTACGACTTCTAAGAGCAAATTTGTTACTTTATATGAGTGCTCTGAAGTAATATATATGAATATGTATATCTGAAGTACATGAACATTCTCAAATAATTATTTGTGTTTAGTAGGAAGTTGTTTTATTTGGACAACAAGTTTCTATTTTCCTGCTCTTGGCTTTATCTTTGATCAGTGCTAGAAAAGAGACCTGATTCTGGGTCATCTGCTCTGATAAAAAATAATTTCTTTATTTTAATCATAGAAAGAGAATTCCTGTTGACAAGTTAGTGGCTTGACCATACTTAGAAATAGGCTGAGTGCTGAGGGTGCTTAGTTAACATAATCTTTATGATACAGAATGTCTAAATGCGGAATATAGGTAATTTGTTAGAATATTTTGGATGTACTAAATAGGCAGCACGGGATGGCAAAATAGTACAAGTTTTCAGACAAATGTAGAAAACAGGAATAAGTAGCCTAAAAATTCACAGGTAAACTACTGATGCCTGTTACTGCTGCTACTGTTTTGGCAGCTGCTGCTACTAGTAACCGCTGTGCAAACTGAAGATATTAACAGGAAAAATTATCTTGGGAAAGCAGTAATTAGTACATTCTTAGCACATTTACATGTTTGATGAATACAAGTGGTATAGCAACCAGAGTGATATATTACTAGTACTGCTAGTGGCTTGGGACCGTTCCCCCCTCTGCCTCTCTTCACCACACGCTCTCGTGCAGGGAGACAAGCCCAGGAGTGCTTGGAGGGATGGAAACACCTTCTTAAAACTGCAGTCCCTCTGTTTCTCCCAACCATTAGATTAGAAAAACAATTGTGCAACTTCAGTGAAGTGCTGTGTGCTTGTAGCTTCAGCAGTGTCATGGCACTAGGGCTTTGGCACCCCAAGCAGCAACCTGTGCAGGCCTGGTGCGATGAATGGCAAGTGCAAGAGCTGGGTCACCATCACGGATACATCTAGTAGTGCCATTCTGTGTCTGATGGTGTCTTCCAAGCTGCTGGCAAGATTTTTCTCTTGTGTGTGCAAGTGGGAAGCCAATTTGCATGACAAATTCTGTTAACTTGGGACGGTGGTAGCAGGTGGAGGCGGTCTCTTGCAAGTAGGACATGTAGGAAAGGAAAATGGGCACTA
The DNA here is from genome assembly GCF_963921805.1 of Phalacrocorax carbo. Taxonomy (NCBI): domain Eukaryota; kingdom Metazoa; phylum Chordata; class Aves; order Suliformes; family Phalacrocoracidae; genus Phalacrocorax; species Phalacrocorax carbo. Next base: position 129,759,330 of record NC_087514.1, on the reverse strand, counting down.
GATTTCATCCCATAGACAGTACTACGGTTTTCCTCTTGTTTTGTTTTGAAAGTAGTCACTTTTAAAGGTTTAGTGGAAATGAGGTAATTGCTCCTGGCATTCTTTGAAATTATGAGCATGAGTGTGGATCATTATGAGCTTTATTGTATTTTTACATGATTTGCTTGCTCTTGAAGGAACCAGTTTCAGTGAAGACATTTTCACACAGGACTTTAAGACAGATGAGAGAAAACAGGCAGTTGTTGACAGTACTTGTAACAACACCTTCCTTGATATGTCTCATTTTTTAGTATCCTTTTATCTACATGTCTAAAATTAAATTAGGTCTCCATTACTAAAATTAGAAGAGTCATTGGATTAGAAGTGCCTTCTTTCGGGTCCCTAACTGAATGGAAGGAGCTTCTTTTGATAAAACTCTAATAGAATTAAATGCTCTGCATCTCATCTCCTGAAATCTTATGGATAGAGTATTAACTTTATTATATCCACCAGACTAAAAACACCTTAAAAGGTGGGACAGAATTTTCTGAACAGAGAAATGAGGTTTATGTGAATAAGAGAGATTAGTCATTCAGCCCCAGTGTTACCGGCACATACTGGATTTTTGTTCGAGGTAGCCTTTCCTCTCCACCTTACACAGATAGAACTCCTGTTGTATTCAACACAAGCTTTTGTTGTTTGAGGCAACGTGCTTGTCATAAACTTCAGTGGATTACACTGGTACTTAATACAAAGCTTGTGCATAAGTATTTTTACTATTTGGGACCATAGCATTCAGCATCACTGAGCTCTGGCGTCTTAAGGGCTTCACAATTAAATCTACTTCTTGGCCCTTGACGCAATATGTGCGTTTTGTATGATTAAGTATTTGTATGTTTCTAAAATGCTTTCTTTTCCACTCCAGAAATCATTCATAGCTGAATCCCAGCCAGGTTCTTTTCTGCTGAGGTCTCTGGCTCAGAGGCATTGACTGAATCTTCAGCAGAAATGGTGTAGGGGCAGAGCAACAATCCCAAAAGCGTCTATGTCTTTAAGAGGTCTGAGCTTGAAAACTGGACGGAAACATCAGAAAATAGTAACCAAACTTCACATTTTGCAATGAGATACGTCCTGTTAGCTTGGAAGCAATTATTCTAGTGTTAAAAACCAATTTAATCTTTCTTAGAACCACTATAAATGGCTACGTTTTTCCATTATTTAAAAAAAACTTCAGAGCAGTTTAGCATAGCTTTCCCTTAGGAAGATGCAAATCCTTCAAGGTTGCTGCAGACTGTGGACTCATTTGGTGTGAAATGCAGTCTCTGCAAGGCCTTCTACCTGCTGCCAGGAGGCCCCAGCACATAGCATTGAGCAGTGGGTGATTGAAACGTGACCTTTTTTCAAGCACTTTGACTCACAGTCTATGCCAGTCTGAGGTTACTGGCAGGCTGGGATGGTGCAGCAGGATATATAGATGGGAAGGAGTTCTCGTTGGACACAGTTTAGTTCCTTACCTCTGGGGAATGGCACAGGACCACTGTTGGCCCCAGCTGAGTTTCATCTGGACAAGGTATGTTCAAGAGGTGCCTGAGTTCTGCCCACTTTTTTACAAACGGAGAGTACTGGCACAGAATGCCAGGTTTCATGTCTAAACTATTAATCCAATCTTGCCAAAGAGCTAGGGCTCAAGTTAAGAGGACTACACTTCTGTGTAGATAAGCCTATTATGTAACCATATCTGCCAAATTTTGTGTGTACCCTAACATTCAAAAATTGAAAGAGAATAAAAAGTAATTTTGTTGACACCATTTCAGTTGTTGAATGTTTGTTGGGGTGTGAAATTTATATGTCTTTGAATTTATCTGTGGACTTGTCCACAGCAAAATGAGCATATAAGCATATAAGCAAAATGAGCATTTGCTCTTCTCACAAACTAAGTGGCTTAGGAGGGAAAGCTGGTGTTTAAATTTTGTTCCTATAATTGGGTCATTTCTCTGTAAAGAAATTTTCTGACTGCACTGAGGTTATTTTAGCATGATGCAATGCATTCCGTAATGCGAGCAAGTCTCTTTCATGTCTGATGTGTCACTTTTAGAAACACAACTGTAGAGGGGTATCTTTGAAAAATGCTAAGATGATATTTGCAGTTTTTGTGACCTTCTTTTATTAGTGCCTGTTCAAGTTGATACATCTTTTATGTCCCAAACTTACCTGCTTTGGACTCTTTCCTGCCTTGCAGCCTTGATGCACAGTTTCCAGCTGCAAGGTGCAGTGCTTTTCTGGAGTTACGACACCTCTTGTAACCCTGTTTCTAAGTGTTGGGATCTCATCTGAGCTTGTGTACCCACAGTGAGACCTGATGCTTTGTGCAGTAGTCTTAAAGCCTGGCTGGCTTTGCTTTAAGCTGGCCTTCACAACAGGTGACAAACGAGATTTATCCAGCGTAAGAAGGTCCAGGCCTGCATGAAGAAGGCAATTTGTTGTCATTGAGAGAAACAACAAGCATCTACTAGGAGTATGGAGAACCTCTAAGGTTCATAGGCAGGTGTTACACACTGTGTAATGGTGTCAGTCTCCTATGGAGGAAGCCCAGAAGAGAGCAAGGAGCAGGAGCTTTGAGACAAAAGCCTCATCTGCAGCAGGATAAATGAGCTATGGTCCATAGATCAGGAGCCAGTGGGGCTGTAGAAGTCATGCTTCACAGATTACATAAAGGAAGGTTTCAGAAGGGTTGGTAAGAACACACTTGTGGTGGAAAATGTGTTTAATGTGAGAAGTCAGGCAGACCTAAACATAGGTCAAGCAAGTGTAGTACTCCGGTTATGTAGGTGGAGCGTCGTCTTAGAATGAGTCTGTCTGATTCTAATTTTGCATTTGGTTTTAAGAAATAAGCTAGATTATGGCTTAAATCTTAGGCAAACTGCTAATTACAGAAAGTGAAGTTGCTCCTGTAATCTCTTTTTAGGTTGGAAGAAGCTTGAAGTGGTAAAGGCTAGTCAAGTTCACAGAGGGGCAGGATGTGACTGGAAACATTTCCTTGTGCACAGTGAAGCACTGATCTGAAGAGGAAGTGTTTGAAGGGTGGATAAATGTCTGTGTGTATATTTAGCCAAAACCTCTGTGACAAAGGGAAGCAGGGACTGGAAGGGTTGCCAGGATCTTGGTGTGGAGGAGCCAGTTACCTGGAACAGGCAGCACCCAATCTTCTGTCCAGGCTGGGTGCTGACAACAGGGTCTGACCTGAGAAAACTTCTCTTATGTGCCCAGTGTAATTTCGACATCAATACAAGTCAACAATTTAAATAGTACTATTTTTCACATATATTTCAGTGAAGGCCATCAAAGCCTTTGCAAATACAGCATTTTAACTGATCTGAGAAATCTGTGAGGTCTGTACCAATGCATCTGCTTTACTGAGTTACTGAGGGACGTAAATGTTGTGATCACTTTTTGAAGGAAATGAGTGTTGGAACTGCAAGAGGAATTAAAAATCCAAAATCAGTTTTGTTAATTAGGTATATACTTAGGGCTTCCCAAGACAAAGGGGTTGAAAAGGTAGCCTGTGAACTAAAAACTGTTTACAAATATAATGTTCTGTTTATTGTATATGAAATATGTTTTAAAACTTTCTGACTTGTGATTTGTTTATTTGAGGGGAAAAAAACTAACACTCATATTTTAGAAAATGCAGTGTTTTCTGGGATGCTTAGTTCAGCATATATAAAACTATTTTTTGAGAAATTTATTCCACCTAACTCCATTAAAAGAAATCTGAGCATCTGGCGGTGTAATAGTAAAATCTATAGTGCATTTCTCTTCAAAATGCAGCTGAACGCAATCTTCCCCCTGATATTTCTGATGAGTGTGTGATAGCTATATGAGCTATTTCTACGTTACTCATTTTGACAGCTTAACTTTTTGATGGCAATTTTCCATGGAACGAATCTTTTTGTAAACATATACTTAATAAATTATAAGTTGACTAACAGGCAGTGATGACTAAATTATAATGTCGAAAATATTAATATGACAAGAATTCATGTATCCTAAGAGTGATTTGAGTTTGTGGTCTGTTTGCATATGTTGCTGTTAGCAGCAAACCAGTCAAGGAACAAACAATCCATCCCCTTGGTATATTTTTGCTAGTTTCCAGAATAAGTAATGTCAAGTGAAAAGCTGCACACTTTTGTTTTCTAAAAATGGCTTTTCCCTCCCACAGAAAAAAAAATATTTTGGAAAAAAATTCTCATTTAATGTAATGCATATACTACAAAAGCCCTCCCCCCCTCCCTCCCCCCCCCCCCAAAAAAAAATTATATCCACCACTATTTCTGCGAGTTCTTGTATTTGGGTCTGTAGTAATTGTTGCCTTTCAAGTATAGTTTTCCCCATATATAGACATTTCTCCTCTTAGAACACCGAGAACATACATATGCTGAAGGCAATATTTGACATATAAAAAATCATGTAAGGATAAAAAACTTAGAATTTTTGAGCCCTGGTTAAATTTCCTAAGGAATGATAAGATGTTGCATTGCACTTCAAAAAGCAAAGAGGTTTGGTTTTTTTTTGATAATGAGCATATGTCAGACAAGGCTTTTTTGCTGTTAAAACCTATAGTAGGGTTAGCAGAAAAGGTAGTGCCATTCAAGCAATGTATATGCTAATTTCTGAACGCTTGAAGTTTATTCCTTTTTCCTCCTTGCTATGTCTTCTCTGCTGATTAGTAATAAATCACTTTTAAGCTGGGGCACAGGGGACTATGGCATGGAAGAAAATGCAAGGGTGACAGGCTCATTTACTAGCTTAGCACACAAACATGTTGGGCATATTGCCATTAGTCATCTTGAGTTTGGAGTTCAGTTCAAAGAGATGCTTGTCAATGCATTTCCAAAAGGATGCGTTATTCATTTCCATAGTGATGCTGGTGGTGACTGCACACTCACTAGAAGCTATGAAGAAACTAGAACTTCTCTTTGTTCTTGTTTTGACATGGGATGTATGGTTTATACAAACTAGGTTCTATGGCATTAAAATTAATGAATAATTGTACATTGTTTTCTGGCTAGAAGAAAGTTGAAAGCACACTTCAAAACACCCAGCTTAGCCCAGACTTTGTTGGGTACACTATGGAGGAGAACATGTCCTGATTTGTTGGGTGGATCAACCTCATCTGAATGGACTTTCTGGGGCCACAGATGGTCAGAATAGACTGAGGAAACCAGGATGCTGAGAAAGTACTGGGCCCTTGTAGATGGCACAGGCCCTGGCACATCTGTCCACCATCCTTAGTGCTCCCCTGTTAAAGAAGGGCAGTGTCAATGAACTGTCATTGTATGATGGCTCAGAGTAAGCTTTGACTGACTCCCAAAATGTATGTAAATGCATGTCATGGGGAAAAATCTGAAACCCCAGAAAATTAATTTCATCCTGTCTCCACCAGGAAAAAATGTTCTAGTTCCTTTTCTGTCCTGCTTACCAGCATGAGGTGTTCCCATCATCCTGCAGGAAAGTGATAGATCTCCCTTTTAAAGAGCTATCATGGTCAATGGCAGGAAGTGGTGATGCTGTCAGAAAGTATTTAATACATGTTCTTTCAGGAAAAAAACCACAACTTTGATTTCTCAGAATAAAAATTCTTTGCCAAGGGAGAGGAAGGCGTAGCTGTAGACTGAATAGAGTGAGGAGGGGAAATCCTGATAAAATCCATGCTGTGTTTTGTTAAAGGACATTTTAACAGGCCTGATTCAGCACCTTCTCAGTGCCCGTAATATGCACCCAAAGTTTAGCCTTGGGGCCCTAAGTATTGCTGTGAGTTAGAACTGAGCAAGCCTGTATATGCACTTTACCTGATGTGTGTACCATAGATTATACTTTAACAGTTTTATTACACTTGCAAAAAAACTCTTACTAAATAAACTTTCTAATACTTTTTCAAATCTGTAAAATTAACTCTGTCAAAATCGAACTCTTTTTAGATAAAATTCTATGTCTATGAAGTCTTTTCTGAAGTGTTTGAAAATCAGATCAAGTTCTGTCTTCTCCTAATCTTTGTATTTAACACTTTGTATTTAGCACTTTGTAAATTTTTTTTTATGTCAACATTTTACTACCACTGAGCCTCCAAACATTTGTAACCTCCCTAACAAAATTAATTTCCTCTATTAATGAAAAACTTTTTTTTTCCCCATAGAAGCACATAATCAAAAACTGATTATAACAAACCGACTGAAAATTTCCATGCGAGCTTGAATCTGAATAATTCCCAATACAGAGAATGGAAATCAAGTGCAGCTAGATCAATGTGATTCCTGTTCGTAGTTATTTATACAAGTAACAGGAACTAGGTTATGCTGCTAATAAGCAAGTCAGCCTTTGAAGTACAAAGCATATGCAAATGTGTTAGCCAAAATTTGGGGTTTGGAATGTAATTATGAGCAGAAGAAACACTGAGAATGCAAAAAAGTTGCAGGACTATGGCTCACTTTCCAAGTGGAATTTACTGAATATTTTGAAGTCTGTCTTCACATCCCAGATCTTTTTCATTCTTCCAATTGTAATTTCAGTTGATAAGCTGTATTATTGTAAGCTATTACAGTTCATGGACAGATGTTTTGCATGTTAACGTTCATACATTCTTCCTGCTGTTTATGTAAATAAAGGACTTTTGCATTTACCTTTGCATTACTTAGATCTTAACAAGCACAGCATTTTTAGGAATGTTCAAACTTCGGTAATTTTGCTCCTTAATTTCGGTTAGCTTCTTTCCAGCAGCAGCATTGAGCCAATATGCTCACCAGCTTTAAGGGGAATTTAAAGGGAAAGGCCGGTACAGATCTAGGGTTGTGGAAAAGTGCAAGATGAACACATGGAGTTTGCATATTAGGAAAATGAAAGAATTTACTTGTGAATGGATATAACTATTTGTAGAAGAGAAAGCTAATAGAGTATAGAAAAGGGGAAAACAGCACGACAAGGACTGAAATTTTTAACACTTGAGTAGTAGCAGAAAGGAGTAAATGAAATTAAAGAAGAAACCTATCATTTTAGCGGTAGGAAGCTGGTATATACGTTCAAAGCATCTCAAGCCCATGCTGGCTTTTTCTGTTTGTTTCAGAGCTTTCTAAATTTTAGTTTCCCTTTAAAATCTACAAGCTTTTTTTTGCTGAAAGTTTTATATGTTTGCTAGTGCCCAATTCTGAATTTTTAGGGAACATGGTACAAGAGGTGGTTGCAGAGTGGCTCTGCTCTCACAAATAATGAAAGTTAATGAGTGAAGGTGACTACTCTGTAATGTGGGATAAAGTTCATTGTTCAGTATCCAGAAGATGAGAGAAGTTATTCTGGAAAAACAATGTTTGTAATATGCAAACCCACTAATAGTATTGCTCACATGAGCAGCTGTTGCAGCGTTAGACTGTATACATATAAAATCTAAGGATTGGGTTTGAAGTAGCACTATGAGAGTGGTACCAGAGTGAGTCAGAATAGGTGCTTGGATGCTGACATACCACTTTAGATTTCCTTAGGGCATTGACCCATACACCATTGGTAGAGTTTAGTGGCAGATTTTGAAGGTAGCTCCTGACTACAATGAAGGGAATGCCTTCGATACATTAGTCATCTTTGTTTTGCAAGACCGTTGATGACAAAATACTGGTGTTTTGGCTTATGCTATAAAGTTTCTTATAACACAGATGGAACTTACCAAAAAAAAAAAAAAAAAAAAAGGAAGAAGAAAATAGCACAAATAGCACCTTAACCGAGAGAAAAAATCTACATGGAATATCTTGGCATTTCCAGGGACGTTTGCTCTTCCTTTCTTGATAAAAAAAGGCGGCTTTCAAAACAAATTTGAAAGCATGGAGTAGGATGTATATGTTTCCTACTTGTTTAGTAGGGGCATAAATAATGGTAGTAATAGTATATATAGTAGTAATTGCAAAGTGCGAATTACATATTAAATTCTAAAGGGAAAATCCTCCATAATTAAAAGAATCTTCAGAAACATATTCAGTTTACTGAAATTTAATTATCAGATGAAAATCTTTTTCACCTCCAGAGGAGTCAAATGTTCCAATTCATAATTTTTAGGAAGTCCTAAACAAGTATAAAAATCATATAAAACTAGGGAAGTCAGATAGTAGAAAAGCATAAATTTTTAATAATATGGATGGCAACTTAAAAAATACTGGAATGCAAGATAAATACACTCAGTTTGGTATTTACTATTAAAAATCTGCTTTGAATTCTGCGTAGCGGAACACTTCTTAGCATTTCCTACTTCTGATTCTTGCTTAGCATGGGTCACAGAAGTAGCTGGTGAGGCCTGACAGGAAATGATTGTGTACAGCCCCACACGCTTTCACTCCCCTTATAAACTTTGTTTGCATCCTGTTTTTTAAACAGGTAATGACTGAATGTCTTGCAGAAAAACAGAACTTGGAAAGTGTTGTATTTTAGCTTTGCTTAAAAATATTTTAACATGCATGTCTCGTTTCTGGGACTGCGAAAGGTTTTGACTAGCCATGTCTTATGGTCTGATGTTTTATTGCCGTACTGCCCATTATGTTCGAGCTGGGATTGGAAAGCCCTGAGATAATCACTGCACAAACCACCATTTACCACTTCAGAAAGCCTTATTCCCTCTTAGTCTGCGTCCTGTGTGGTAGAGAATACTTTTGTTGGCAGAAGTGATTGTCAGACTTCAGGACGTTAAAACGCCATCTTTAAAGATTACCCTTTTATCCAGTTTCTTGCTTCCTGCTCAGCAAAACCACCTGGGTGTGAACTGTACAGTCTGGCTTCAGCCAGTCATAGTTCTTCTGCTGAAGAAAGAGATTATTTACCAAATGCTTCAGGTTCTTCCAGAATGCTACTGAAACCAAAAAATGTGTTGAGTTTTCTGCTCATCTGCACAAGCTGTGTATTGTTCCACCATGGAACACGTAGTTTTTCTGGGTTAAGATGCTGTTCAGAAATGGCTCCTGTGTAGCCTGTACTCCAGGAGTGACTGTGGATGGCAGCAGGAGGTTTGGGAGTGCAGGGAATACACATCAGAACCATTCTGCACAGATCTCATTGCAAATAAAGTTCGCTGAAGGTCTGTGGAAAGCTGCAGTCATCATTGGCGTCCTCAGGATTAGAATGAGGTCGGAGATCGGCTGGCTTAGGCAAGCTGTCTAGTCCACATGGATGGTATTTAGGTTTTGGCCTCATAATTTTTTGGCAAATTTAGTCTTGGGAAAAATGTTAGTTGGGCTTGATGTAATTAGGTAAATTCATGTATTTAAAAAAAAAAACAACAGTGATTTCTGAGAACATCTATGCAATAGCAAGTTTAAATGCTGTCAGAGGACAAAATGCCAAGATAAGTTGTTATAACTGTCAAGCCAGAGGTTGGCTGAGCGTTGGAGGTCCCAGGGCACTCCAGAAATCTCTATGCTGAAGCAGCCTTCCCTCATATGGTCCAGGTAGACCTACGGTTGTTGAATAGATCATCAATGGAGATGGGAGTTGGTGGGATATGAGGAACAATTTTTATCTTGTTTTGGAAAGGACATGATCCTAGAGGCATTGTGAAGAAGTAGCACTGCATCAACACTCCTTGGACAGGGGAAGGAATAGAAACTACCTCCAACTTTTTGAACTTAATTGGTAGGGTGGTGGGTGACACTGGGAAATGGCAAAAGGTATAGTGCAGAGAGAGTTTAAGAGACAAGGAGTTTTACATTTCAAAATGGAAAGGTCTTTTCTGAAGATTGTCTTTTAGGACCTGTTAGAACTGGGTGTGTTAAAGACTCTATCTTTCTTTTAATGAAATAAGACCTGAATGTTTTATATAATAACATACATTTGCATGCTGTGGAAAGTGATTTTTATGTTACATGTGTTTATAAGTTCAGACAAATGCCTTAAGGAATGAGGCTGGTATAATCAATAATAACAAAATTTTCAGCAGGGAGGGTCTGCTAATGCAAGCTTAAAATAACAGTTTAGAACTTTTTTTAGTAAGAATTCAGAATTCATCACATATACTATACATGTTGCTAGAAAGATACTTCACTGTATACTGCTGAACTTAAAAATTGGGCAGAAAGAGAATCAGTGGTTGCCCATCTCTGGACAGATGCCTCGGCACCACTCCCAGTGTGATCAAGCATTCCAGATTTGATAACCCAACTCAGAACAGTTTGGCACAGCCTCATCCTGGGTTCAGGGTTGATTTACTGATGGACTTGCTTACTGTTTTGGGGTATGTGAAGCCATAACAGCGTAACTAACACGGGTATCTTGCACAAAGTGCCAAGACCATGTCAAATCCCCAGCAGCTATTAAGTAATCTTCTTTATTGGACATGAGAAGTGGAAATAAATGCTTCATTCTTGATTTAAAAATTTAATATATGGGTAATCTATATTATAATAATTTGCCAAAACTGTTCACACAAATTCTGGTTTACCCATTCATATGCTGTTACTGCAGGAGTGAAGTGGTTTTTTTTCACCCTACTCACAATGCAGTCAGGAGAACACTTTTTATAATAGATCTACTTCTAGTTTCATGTCCCTGTGCAACTATCAATTACATTTAAGTCTACAATTTGTTCTCAAATTTCTATTATAGGGAAGCAAGATATGACTATACAACTTTAGAGATCAGAAGTGTAAAGTGTTGTGAAATAACCAACGCAGAGCTATTAATTGCATTACTTTAGATCATGCTTCCTATGTTTTTTATTTGTGCTGCAGATGAGGATTTTTAATAGGAAGCTTGATTCTGAAAGCAGTGGAGCATATCAACAATGAAATAATTGTTTTAAGAGACACTGTAAAGGCTGATAGTCCCAAATTTTACCTACATGTTTTTTGTTTACTTAATGGGCTTGAGGCTAGTCTAGACCTGCCTCTAATGCTGTTAGCTTCAAAGCTTCTCAGGTACAAAAGGAGCCTCCCTTTGCCTTTTTTTCCTCTGGCAGTGTGGCTGTTTGAAGCTGCCCTTGTTTTCAGTCTGTAACACCTTAATGTTAGTCTGCATATAACACAGCCATTCAAGTTCTTTCAACACTGTGTAGTAATCACATTTATGAGAATGTTATTAGGGTTGTAGTCAAACTGTTCATTGATAGTGTAAGAGAATGTTGTTACCTTACCTGTAACTTCAAATCACCGCTCTTCAACAGACTTGAATGGTGGGGAGTGTCCCCAGTAATTCAAAATAGCTGAAATACAAGGTTGAAAAGAATCAAAGGCAAATACAGAATGCATTTTGAAGACTGTAACTGAGTATACTTTGATAGTGTGGAGTGTCCAAGGTGAGGCAGTTGATGAGCCTGCAGTGGTACTGTTGCATGGGTATTTTGAATAACTAAGATTGAACTTTTAGGGTCATCAGCATGCAACAAAGAACTTCAGTGCTAAGCACTGAATGTATATGGAGATTTTCCCTTGACAAAAAGGAGACGAAAATTTGACATAACACCTTCAATAACAACTGATGATTAACGTATCCTAATTTTAGGTGAGCAGCTTGGTACTCTGGGAGCATCTGGTCGGAAGTTTCTAAGGCTGAAAAGTTAGGACTCGGAATCTCTTTTGAAAACAGGGCCAAAGTCCCAGCTAACCTCAAATTTGCAGTGCTAAGACCTTAGTATTTGAGAAGTATGAACAGTTAGTGATGAGCCAGTGCTGATAGAAAGGCATAACTTGGAGAAAAGAAGACCTCATTTTTAAGACTTGATACCTGAACACAGGTATTTACATGTATTTTGCTAAGTAAACACTAATTCTTTGTAACACAAGCTTTTTGGTGAAGGATTTGCATGTTGCTTTTCCTTTTATTTGGTTCCAAGTTTTAATTAGTTCTTAAATGTCTTTTAGAATCTGCTTCAGATAGGCTGTTCTGTCACAGGATGTTGACTTTGAGTGTGATAAGAGTCGCTTGCTCCTAATAATCAGGTATAGGCTAGAAAGTAGATACAATACCATCTAGATTTATATGTATTTACTGTATTTTCATTGCCCAAACAAAAATAAATAAATAATGAGAAGGGAACCTGGCAATTTCTAACCATGAGTAACATGGCTGGCAGGTTAATTACAGGCTTAGGCATGAATATGCAAAGGCGGAGATGATTCACAACTGCAGGAATAAAAGGACAATGAATGAAGTCTTTGGCTAGATGAACAGTTATGCCAGTGAGGTCTGGCACCAGAGAGGATGAATATAATACTTCCTCAATCGGGCAATCATCATGATCAAGAACAAGTTATTCCATGAGCAGAACTGCAATGAAACCTGGTTTCCTATGGATGTGTAACATAGCCACTGCACTGCATGACTTCACCTCCTCACCATGTGCTTCACCCCAGTATCTGCAGCTGCAGTTCCCATGGTCTTCAGTGTTCCCTTGCCTCAAAACAATTTCCTGTGCTTTGCCCCCAATAATATTTCCTCCTCCCTTCATTCTCCCTTAACTGCCAGCTGGGCTGGAGGCAGTATGCATTGCTCTTAAATTTAACAAACCAAACCCTTAAATCCCTTCTGTGGCCTTTCTCGCATTGTTCAATCACAAATTTTACCTTCCTTCTTGAGAATGCAGCTGATAAAATGTAAGGGTAACCTTAAGACACTATTCACTATTTAGTTGGGGAAAAAAAATGGAGATCTTCAAAGTGTGAATTCAGACTGAAATTTTGCAACTTGAACCCATATTTTATACCTATTGGACTGTAGGATCTCTGTGGCTTTTGAAAATCTCTAGTCCTTAAGATACAGAGAGGCCCTTGACTAACTCCTGGTTAACTCTCACCAACTTAGAAGGAAAGTGGAGAGTTATCCTTTCTATCAATTATATATTTATTGATGGGCATTTAAGTTCTACCATTTCTTTGGTAACTTGTTTCCTTTGCTACATAATGGATTGGGAAAGTTCTTTTAATATGCCTGTGTTGGATAATACAAGTGGTGCACTTTTCTGGTTTTGTGACCATAAGGATTCACAAAATGCTCATTTGCAAGGTGACAGAGTACCAAGATGAATCAGAACAGTCTTCCCTCACAATGTGCTTTTAGCTGCAGTAGCACTTCACAGTAAATCTATCATGAAAGGTATGGCACTGGCAGTATTTGCTGTTGTTTCAGTGCACTATGGTTTCATTTCTCTTTCTCTCTGGTTTTGCTTTATGCTCTGTGACAGTTGAGTCACTTGGTGAGTGTCGATGAGCTCTGCTTTTTTTTAATTTTGGTGGCTTTTCAAATAGCCTGAGCAATGAAAAGAGCTGGAATGAAATGCGACGTTGACCCTAGTTTTGCTTCTTTGCTGTTTTTCTGCAGATTTTTTTCAATGTAATTTCAATATGAAACAGATTATAGTGTGGTGATCCAAGTAGGCTTGAAAAGTAATGCGACATTTACCACAAAGTATTTGTGAGGAATAAAGACTGATCTGGGTTTATGGCTGTTTTGGTTGTAGAGGAATGGAGCTTTGATCAATATTCCTGGAGTACACAAAATTGCTGCTGACGTCTTTAGTGGATGTACATAATGAGGAAGACAAGGCAGTCATATTGGACAGTATGGTCATCTGGACAAGCTGAGCCAATCCAAAAAAACCCCTAAAATAGTTTCTGGTTTAAAGGGTGATCTCTGATTGACTGTGTCAGAATGGGGTTACAGTGTCCCAGCAAGCAGTGAATGGCACTTTTTTTGGAAGGGTGATAGTGAAAATGCAACTCGAGAGAGGCTTTCACAAAATAAGCTCATAAACTCTGAGAAAAGGTAAGTAGGGCAGTAATCATCAGGAGCAGACTGATGACTTGCAGTGTGCGTGTCACTGGTGGAACTGGTACTAGAGTACTGAGTCAGTCGTCCTTATCTCCTTCAAAAAGAAAGTTGTAAAAGGTTAACAGCAAATGAGACAGACACCAGAATGATATGGGGCCTGAGTAATGAATGCATCTTATACAGTAAACATAAAAAACTTATCAGGCTCATTTTATCAGGAAGAAGTTTGAAGGAGAGCTTGATTACAGTGTACAAATTCCTCCACCAAGAGGAGACAGGGAGTGCTAAAGATTTTTTTTAACTTAGTGGAAAATGAGTAAGAGTCAGAAACAGAAATCAGATACAGTCGTAGTAGAAATAAAGTACATGATTTAATGTGAGAAAGGATGAATAAGTGAGGGAGATGGTGCAGTCTCTATCCCTCGATTTCTTCCAATCAACACTGAATGCTTTTGAAAAAGTTGTATTTTCATAAAACCTTAGTAAAAATAAGGGTGTGATATATAGGCCATTATACAGTCTCCGGCCTGGTGTTCTGTGAAATTTAATAAAGTGACCAGATCACTTTAGCTGAAGACACTAATATAGCAGTTAATACACAAGAAGCCTGTATGTAAGTACAGTTACGGTGCCTGTTTTATACGCTGACCTATTTCTGTTCTGAAGTATTTGAATGGTTAAGCTCATGGTGAGAATTAGTCACAAACTTATTTCAGTTTAACAATTTCTGTTTGTCTTTTAAACCTCTTATCATCTCACAACACTTTTATTTGTAGAGCAGCATTACTGATTAGTATACACATGGTACTGAAAGCACTGGTAGGCAAACAGTGCTGAAGAGCCGAGAGAGGAAGGGTAAAATACTGTTCTATTTGCAATTCATAATAATGACTTGCTTTTCTTAAATTGAATGAATGGCAGTGGCCTTGTAGATGCAGAGCAAAGTGCATGACGCCATTTTTCTAAAAGTTTATGGCTTTAGGAGTATCTCAGGATTGGAGAAGGCAAGGCAGGAGGGAGGTGGGCTTTTCAAAAGCATTAGACAAAAACATTTCAAAAGGTATTTTAGGGTTAGATGGTTACAGATTTAATACTCATGATTGTTAGAGCAACTGCAACAACTTTTTAAAATGGCACTATTTATTCTGAGTTCATTTTCTTCTGAAGGAGGCTTTCAGGAAAGATTATAGGACTTTGAGGTGTAAATTGATAAAATTTACTGTACTATTTTTAGGAATGAGGAAGCCTTTTCGGTAGCAGTACAGAGGTCAGAGAGATTTTTAAAATGTAGTTTAACTTTTTGTTATTGGTAGGGGTTTTCTTGCTTAGCTGTATGGCCTTTTCCTTTCTTTGAAAGGAGCTGCAAGGAAAGGTCAATTGAGGGAGTACAGCTGATGCCTGTTGGGAGGGGGACATAGCTTGGCATACAAAATATCTGGTCATTACGACCCTCCCCAGAAGGATCTGAGTGCTGTAATTAAAAGCAGTGGTATATTTTTGTATGCAGCTTCAGTTCTGGTGAATGCTAGGTACCCTCAATTTTAACTGTACTCAGATCTGAAAATGATCTTACATGTCCTGGACCCTCTACCTTGTCAGTCTTTTAATGACATCTACTCTGCGTCTTGACCTCTACCCCTTGCACACTGATCTGTGCAAAAAGAACTAAAAGACTGTTCTATTTAATAGAAAGGGCATAGCAAGAAACACTAGATGGGTCTGAAAGAAGAAAGCTATCAGGAATACATGGGGTTTGATTCAAGATCAGGTACAGTGCTCTAGTATTTTATTTTCTCTATTTCTTTCTTGCTCCAGGTGTTGTACTGCGTTAAGTGCCAAGTGAAGCAGCATGTCATTGTTCTTACTTTTGCCATCCTAACTATTTAAAGCTAAGTTTAAGTCAGGAATGAGAATAATCTGTTTCCTTCCCTGTCATTAGCGGGGTTTTGAGTGCTGAATGGCTTTTCAGGAGAGTTATGCATTTCCTTTTTTTTTTTCTCCCTGGCGGAGTGGAATAAGCTACAGGGTGGTGAATTTTATTTCACTGAAGCATTCCTCTTGGAAAATAAAATGAAAGCTGTGCTGCAAATCCAGCCTCAAGTATCCAGTCTGAGGAAAGACCGATGTTTGATAATGCCATTATGTGATCTAATGGGTCGTGTGGCAGTTCCCATTTCCTGGAGCCATCTTTGTGAGGGTAGCCTGCCCTTCTGCAGACCTGGGAACAGAGAGGAGAATGTCTTCAGTAAATGGGTGTCCCATGAGGGGAAAAAGTAGAACTTCATTAATGTCACTGTTCAGTTCATTTGAGCAAAAAACACGTTCTGATATAAAAATCAGTGCTGCTAATTGTCATTTAGTGTCACCCTTTTCAATTTGCTTTGTTGAAGCATGTGCCCACTAACACTGAGCACATGTTCCTCCTGAAGGGAACTTCTTAAACTCAGGATTTAGAAACTAAAACAGTGATTTCCTGTCTCTCTGTCAAAAGAAATCATTTTAATTATTTACAATTCTGTTCCCATTTCCTACCTTTGTTTTAAAAATGGTCGAAAGAATTCTTAGTTGAAATAAGTAGATACAGATAATTTTTGAGCAGAACTACACAACAGCCAACATCTAATTTATAAAACACAGAGAGTGGGGCTGAGTTGCAGGAGGTTCTTGCAGGTTTTATTTACGTTAGGTACGTTAAATTCCTTTGGCATGTTTTGTAGAGGTCCTAATGTTAATAGGAACTTTGACTGTATAGCAACATCAAAACATATAGCAAAATTTTATATTGTGGATTGGTAATTAATTTTCCTGTGGTGATTTCACATAAATAAAAACTCTTGAGGGGCAAATTTTTTACTCCTCTGAAATCAGTTTGATGTATGTGTGTTCATCCAGGGATTGAAACTGATCCCCTGAGATCTTCCCTGTATCAGCATTCTCTTAATTCATGTGGGCAATAGGATTTCAGTTTTAGACAATTGGAAGCACAACCTTGCTCTGAGCTATAAAGTCCTGCATATGCATGTATGTGTTGTGCATGTCCTTTGTGCATGGACATGTTCAGGACCTCTCTATAACGTTGGATAAGAAATACTTGACTTCAGAATAATTGCGCTTCCAAAAGTCTGAAAAATTTGGTTAAGCAATATTTTTATCTAGTATTTCTCTTTTATCTTCTCTTCCAGCACACAGTCACATAGCAGATTCTGTGCTGTAAAGGTAGAGATAAAAATCCTCTCAAAACCTCCCCCATGATGGACCACTTCCCATACTGTTCTGAACTGCCTTCTTCCCTATGGTAGGAGTGGAGAAATGTTGCTGCCTTGGTGGGAGGGAGAGGGAGCGGAAGAGGGGGATTATTCCATCCATCTTACACAGGACTCAAATACACCAAGAAGCATCTCTCTAGACTGATAATTACAGTAGCCTAAATGACTAGCTGAGACTAGGTGCACATCTTCTAGATGGCTAAGTGGAGACAAATCCCTAGAAACATTTCATTATGCTCCCTCTGTCCAGGCTTAGTTTTTGGACAATCCAAGGCCTGATGGAGGGACCAAACCAGTTTGTCTCAGCAGCTTACCGGTAACTAGTACGTATACCCAATGCACAGGTATGTCTTAAGTGTGGTAGAGATTGGATCAGGTTAATCTGTTTTAAATAAATATAAATTACATACCAGTCTGATTCATAATTTCTTTGGCAGATTCAGGCAGAAGAAGTAACGCTGATTTTATCTTCTTTGGAAAGAATATACCAAGCATGCATCCTGTGGTATCCCTGACTTATTATTCTTCATGGCTTTTGACAGGCTTTCAGTCACTGGATTATCTCTGCCAGTGCCACACCATCAGAAGCTATTAGCTGAAGTTTAGGCTGTTCCTACCTCCTCATCCACCACCATGACACCCTTTTATTAGCTTTGCACTCTGTATACCTATGTGCATTGGATCTTGACTAATCAGCTAATTGGATCTTGTTAATCAGCTTTTACACTGCTTTTATTGGAGACTTTTGGCTGAGATGTTAAGACCGTGTTCAAGCATTTCTGCTTGGATGTAGTATGATAAATTTTGAACTCCAGATCTGATGAGTTTCACTATTTGAGAAATGTAATGCGTGTCAGTGAGCTGGACCTGCCTGTTGGGTTGGAAATCAGGAAAAAAGAGGGCAAGACATGAAACTTCTTGCAGCTCTTTGTAGAGCCACTGCTGGGAGGTGAGGAAGGTATAGAGTTCTTGGTGTGCTTAGGGAGCAATCCTGGCAAGAAACTAAGCATGCAGCTACTTACACAGCAGCTATTGCCAACACTGAAACATGTTGCAGCTTTTTTTCCAGCCCATCCTCAATTGCTTGTGTGGCTGTCTTGGTGGATGTAACTATTTTCTCAGATGTTCCCACAGATATGCTTGTTTTAAGATGTTTCCTGACCTTGTTGCATCCAAAACAAGCTTGATTAATTTATGCAGCCTAAAAACTGTGGCTTTGTTTAACCCTACCTGCTGCAATTTTGGGAGCTGAGATATCTGGCAGGAGGGCTGCGTGAGGGAGCTGGGCAATAATCTTTTCATTGAATTGTAGAAAAGTTGGTTGGAAGGAGCCTTTTGAGGTCTTGAATCAAAACCATTTCCAGCATTATATCTGGTCAACCATAGCTTTGGCCAGCTTAATCTTGAAAACCTCCAAGAACAGATATTGTACCATCTCTCTGGGCAACCTCTACCACTGCTGCCCAGAATTTTGTTTACTTGTTTTTGTCCAATCTGAACCATCCAAGCTGTAGTTTGTGATGTTTGCCACTTGTTGCATTGTCTGCTACTACTGAGGAGAGTTTGGGTCTGCCATCGCTGAAGCTGCTCTTTAAGCAATTGTAGGCTACTATTAGATTGCCTTTTGGCCTCCTCTTGCCATGCTAACAAAGCCCAGGTCCCTTAACCTCTCATTGTGGGTAATGTGCCTTCTGTACGGCATTTGTGTTATTCATGAAGAAAGCATGCTTTTGGTTCATATTCAGTTTGGAGTGCAGCATGACCCCCAGGTCATTTCAGCAAGGCTGCTACACAGCCAGTCAGTTCCCAGCTTTCCATGATATATGGAGTTAGTCTGCCTCAGACCCCTAACTTCTCACTTCTTGTTGAACATGATGAAGTTTCTGTTGTCCCAGTCCTCAGTTTATGAAGGTCCTTCTGAACTGAATCTATCAGGGAGAGATTAAGCTAAATGGTAATTTACTGTTGGCCACAAAGTTGATGAGGTGTCTGTCTTGTCACTCAAGTAGTTGATGAAGATATTGAACTATATCAACCCGCTATTGTTATTGGGGTACTCTGCTCATTACCAGCTGCAAAGCAGTTGTAAAGCCATTGATTATCACCCTTTAGGACTGGCAGTCCGGCCAACCAGTCTTCAAATGACCTAAGAGTCTGTTCTTCTAGCCCTCACTCATTTGGGAGTTGAAGTAGTATGGGAGAGTCACAGTGTCAAAAACCTTAATAAGTTAGGGTATGTTGCATCCACCTCTCTGTCCTCATCCACATAGCAGGTCATTTTGTTACAGAAAGCTGTCAGCTCAGCAAAGCGTGGTCTGCCTGTGTTGACCCTTTTTGATTGCCTTCTTGTCTTTTGTGTGTCTGGAAGTGGACTCCAACGAACACATTTCCTGCCCTGTCCAGGGACTGAGGTTGGGCTGGCTGGTCTGTTTTTCTGTTGGTTCTCCTCCTTGAATTTCTTAAAATAAGCATAATATCCGTATGTTTCCCGCTGCTGGGGACCTACCCTGATTGTGTGCATTTTTTCATACATAATGGCCACACAATCACATCAGCCAACTCTTTTGGCACCCTTTGATGAATCCCATCCAGCCCCAGGTATTTGAATGAATACACCTAGTTTTGTTGACAAGTTCCTAACCAGTTACTTGCCAACTGTCAACTGCCTGTCCCTTTTCCAAACTGTAGAGGTGCATATAAAGGTCTGGAGGCAAGCTTTTCCATATTGCCTGTCAGTGGGTTGTCTACGCCATTCACCTCTGGACCTACATTTTCCCTGAACTTCCTTTTGCTGCTGGCATTGCTTGCAGAAGCCCTTCTTGTTTCCCTTTGCGTAGCTGGATAATTCAGCTGTAACTGGCCTTTGACCTTCCTGATATTAACCCCTAGTGACCGAGCAATGTGTTTATACTCCTCTGTTGCCTTTTTAACCAGCAGAACTGCTTCTTGGAGAGGATGTGTATCTGCAGCCTGCGTGTTCATTAGAGCACAGGGAAGCTGGAAGTGCGCAGACAGTGTTCCCGTCATTCTCCTCCCTCCAGGGCAGAGGAGTGCCTGCTAAAGATACCATCTCAATATTTACATCACTTCAGTCACCTGCTTTTGTACACATGTAGCAGGTCAAGAGAAACTATTACTTTCCATATCCCTGATGGCTATTTACAGTATGACTAATTTATCTCACCAGGCACTCTATTATAAATATGTATTACATTAGGATACTGGTGTAAATGGCCATGTTGTTCAGAAGAACTGCTCTGGTTCAACATAATGCTTTTACAGTTATGCTACAGTGTTACTGCTTTTATAATTCAGTGCAGTTAAAGTGTCATAAAATTGAAATATAGGCAGTGAACCTGTCTGCAGTTTGCATATTTTTTACTTCAGAGACCAAATAATGGCAGCTGGCTATATTCTGTATTTTAAAGTTAAGAAAAAGCAATGCATACATGAAACTTTTCCCATGGTTATTCCATGTGGGTACTGGTATATGCCATGGGGTTGTTTATGTCCAAAGCACTCTGGAGTGAGTGGTATGATGTAGCT
This sequence comes from Phalacrocorax carbo, assembly GCF_963921805.1. NCBI lineage: Eukaryota > Metazoa > Chordata > Aves > Suliformes > Phalacrocoracidae > Phalacrocorax > Phalacrocorax carbo. Next base: position 129,738,754 of record NC_087514.1, on the reverse strand, counting down.
CCGATGGGGTCACATGGGAAGGAACCTCATTCAATGTGGTCATCCTGCTCTCAAACTCTTCTCTTGAGTCAGTGTTGTTGGCCATTGTTGGAAATGTTGGAAATGGAATGGAAATGTTGGGTGAGACGGGCATTTGGGCTTCCCTTGGTATTGCCACTTTTTTGTTATTATGACTTCTATATCTTGATACTTTTTAACTTTCTCTTCTATATATTTAGTTCAAGGGGGTTATCCTCCCCCTTTATTCCGCCCTAGTGAGGCCACATTTGGAGTACTGTGTCCAGTTTTGGGCCCCCCCCCAGTTTAAGAAGGATGTGGAACTCCTTGAGCAAGTCCAGTGGAGAGCTACAAAGATGACCCGGGGACTGAAGCATCTCCTATATGAGGAAAGGCTGAGAGACCTGGGTTTGTTCAGCCTGGAGAAGAGAAGACTGAGAGGGGATTTCAGAAATACCTATAAATATCTAAAGGGTGGGTGTCAGGACAATGGGACTAGGCTCTTTTCATTAGTGTCCAATGACAGGACAAAGGGGCAGTGGGCACAAGTTGGAACATAGGAAGTTCAACCTCAATACGAGGAAAAACTGCTGTGAGGGTGACAGAGCAGTGGAACAGGCTGCCCAGAGAGGTTGGTGGAGTTGCCTTCCCTGGAGACATTCAAAACCCGCCTGGATGTGTTCCTGTGCCCCTGCTCTAGGTGTCCTGCTCAAGCAGGGGGGTTGGACAAGATGATCTCCAGAGGTCCCTTCCATCCCCTAACATTCTGTGATTCTGTGAATGTGTTTTCTAGTAGCTTTTAGTAGTAACTAGCATTTGTCAATAGGATGGATGAAAAAATAGTGTTGTAAAAGCTTTTTCAAGTCAAACTTTTGGCACATCTGTTTATTTTTTTTATGCATTAATGGCAGCACAAATATACACTATTTCATTAATTGTACTTCTTATTCAAGCTGAAATGGCTTATTCCTGGGTTAGTTTCTAGTACCAGAGAGTAACAAAAGAGTCGTTGACTTTGACCTTAATTCAGTTTACTCAGTGAGGCATCGGTGTGCAAGGTCTGCTGCATAATTGTATTTCAGAATTATGTTTCTTTTAAGAAGACATCTCAAAGGTCACAAGAGACACTTCTCGAAAGATTTTCAGTAACAGTTTGTTTGCAAGATGAAATTCCAAATCAGTAAATGAATAATGAATAGAGCTGGAATTGGATATATAACAATAACTTTTAGAAGTGGGTAAGGTAGACATGTCCTTGTCCAATTTGTACACAACTTGAAATCAGAAGAGACACCTGAATTGTACAGCTATTGGAGATTTGTTTTTTCCTGGATAATTCTGTCTGTCCGACCATATTTGGATTTTTCTTTTTTTGTCTGCTGGTAACTTTTGTCTCAGTACTTCAGTTACTTCCTGCACTTAACTGCTCCTTCATCGAGTTAGGGAGTACTTTATTTATGAGGAACTGAATCAATCATCACTTTCTCATGTCATCTTGCATTGCATCAGCTTCCTTTTTCAGTTGAAATGGATGGGTGTAGCTCTCTATGGAGTCCAGCAGTGCTGTTTGCTGGCTTGGTTTTGGGTGATGGTTGCTCAATAGCAGCTTAAACATTTAAACATTGCAGTTAATTTATGTTTATCCATGCCAGTGCAAGGCTCGGAGTTTAAGCACCATTGAGGTAATGGGCATTTTTACGGCAGTGATGTCGTACCATTATTCCTGCAGTCATAATTGTAAAGATTTGCATTTTCAGTGGAGTTGAGTAAGGATTAAGAGCATAAGCAGGAAAGAGGTGGGTTGTAGAGATATAAGTGAGAGCATAATTTGTCCTGCCAGCATCCTCTAATTGCTAATGATGCCTCAGAAGAAGTAAAAGAACTTGAGATTTTTGTTTGCAAGATTGCCAGTTAATTTGTTTACTGGGGGGTTGAAGGAATATTTTATGGAGTATGAGAGCTGCCACGTGTCAAAAAAACCCTTATCATTTCAAGTTTATTTTTCAGTCTGGAGCTGCATTGAGAATTGAAGTAGAATTGAAATTCTATTGAAACAGAAAAACTGAGACTTTCTCCAGTGCACTGTATGGTCTGCTCTGCTCTGATTTAGTTCCCTGACAGTGTAAGACTCTGCTACCTAAGTAAATACATTAATATTCATTAGGTAGATCAGTATTGCACTGTTGGAGCCAATAAATTTTGGTTTAGTTTAAAATCAGAGATGATATTTTATACATTATGTTAGCATACAATTTTTATTAGCATATCAGACTGTGAAGGAGTGATGCATTGCAGTAAAAAGCCAAGTATTTCAAGTTAATTGCTATTCCATTAAGTAGAAGTGGTGGTTTCATCTTAAAAGAGTATAGAGAAATGTTTGGCTAATGAAAAGAGTGCTCAGAGTGATAATAACCGTTTGATGCAGTGAAGATGCCGGCTGAAAATACCCACCTCAGCGGTCAGAACTGAAGGCCCCCAGAAGCAGGTGGTGAGATGGGACTAGTCCAGCCCGCACAAGCATTTATGGGATGAGCCCAAGAGGCAGCGGTGCCTGCCGAGACCCCCATTGCGCTACTAAAAATAAATAAAGAAATAAACAGCCGCCGAGATAAACATTCAGCAGCAGGTTTGTCTGACTTGACCTGCTCTTTTTGTCCAGAACAAGAGTGCGAGACAGAAGAAACCGCATTGAAGTACTCGGTTAGAGGGTAGCTGATTGTTGCAGGTGTGATCCAGCAAATTCTTCTGCACGGTTCTGCCACTGCTGGGGTTGTGCTCTGCCAGTGCGCTGCCCGCCTGCACAGGTGAGTGGCTCTTCTAGCAGGGGACACAGTGAGGCCAGGGAACCAAGGCAGGCTGTTTTTTTATCTGCTTTCCTTCTCTCCTGCTCAGCCTCCTGCAGTGCTTTGGGCAGATGTGGAGGGATCCCTTTTTAGAATGTGCCATGAGGTACAAGCACAGCCACTCCAGCCCCTTCTGGATTTCCTTCCACATTCACACCTTACAGCTTCTTACTTCCTCCACCATGGAATCGGACGGGTTGCAGCTGAAATCAGAGTGGAGGAAATTCATCTTCCGCTGCCTGCTATGGAGATGTCCATTTAGAAATGTTGAAGTAAAGCTCCTGAAACTCATGTCAGCTCACAGTGCAACAGCGGTTTTCTTCCCTGTACCCCTCTTCAATGATGCTCTCAACAGCTACCGTTGATTTTTGTGCCCTGGGTGGAGCACTGCGGCACTAAAGGGCTACTTTTGTCGGATTAGAAATATTTACTCTGCTGAATTTTGCACTGAAGACTGGATTTGTTTACTTCTGTCTCCCTCTTTTTCTGCCCTGCCCCTACTTTGTGCCAGTTGTGGAGAGTTGCTTGTTTTTGAAATGTGCTCTGTTGTTTGAGGTAGCAGTCATATTTGTGGCTCATTTTACCATGATGTCTGAAGGCCAGATTTGGACTGTGACTCTGCTGCTGCACAAGGCTCCAGGCAAGGTGGCTCCATCCCCAGGAAAGCTCAGAGAGGCTGGGAGAAAGACTGTGCTGTTTTTCTCTCTCTTATAGGTATGGAGAGTAACACAGGGAGTATTTGGAAGAGTTGGGAATTAAACTCACTATCTGAAGTTTCAGTACTCTCCTTTAATTGCAGACCCATCCCTTGTCATTCCTAAATATCAGGGTGTTCCCTTCTGATACACCTCTGAGCTGTGTCACTGGTTTGTCTTTTCTCTCTAGCTGGACCCATGAAACTCTGAATAAAAAATTGGTAAAACCACAAAATTTATTTTGGAAGTCAGTGCAAAGAGGCAGGAAAACGTACCAATCATTCCATATACTCTTTTAGGAAAAATCCACTGAAACCTGAAGTGATTGAAGGAGTTTTAGAGAGTGTGTGTGTTGTGAGATGGAGTACACAGAGCACACTTGTAAAAAGAAAGACTGAATCTTAGTAAGTACATAAGGTAAAGATACCTACATCTGTATATGCCGGTAAATGTATAGGAGCACATTCAGAAGAAAGATGGACCTCATTGAACTTTTTCGGCTCATTTAGGATCAAGCCACTGGAACTCATCCATTTTAAAACACGATTGTGTAGTGCTGGTCTTTGGTCAGGGCTGCTGTGTTTTACTTTTGTTATAGGTAAAGATACAGGTTTCAGTTCTGAAATACGATTATCTTCACAATATTTATGGATGAAGGAATTGGATTTAAACAGAGTTTGAATTAAAAGGTGTTTGATACTGCATCTAGCCTGGGATTTTGGCATTTTTTTAGCTTAGCTTTTAAAGAGGTTTTCAATAATCTTTTTTTTCATCAGGCTAGATATTTATTTCAGTGATCAGCTGAATCTGTGTTCATCCAGTACCTCTGTAGTTCTGTAGGTCATTTTAATTGTTACTACTTTAGCAGTTCATGTAAGTTTTGCCGTAGAAGAATACTTCTCTAGATCTGGACATGGGTGCAGAATTCAAGTGCCCTTTCAGTGGCAAGAGTTCTGGACTGTAAGGGATAAATCGTATAGTGCCTGGCTCTGGCTACTCTTATATAGTGCATTAATAGAATTATTATAATTGGTAAACCTAAGTTCTTGATACTTCGGTGTTAGTAGAGTACATTGCAGTCATTGTACTGAGCTTACTGAGAGGGGCATGAGAACTGTGTGCTGTTAACACCATGGCCACTGGGATTTCTGAGCTCACAATGCTTGTATATAATTCTGGACAGTTCTTTGGCTGAAAGAAATCACTCCCACCCTACTGAAATCAATGGAACAAGGGTAAGTTTTATAAGTCAGAGTTTGGCATTCTCTGATATTGAAATTTTTACTGAGTTGGACTATTATGGGGATCTTAGTTGTAGGCTGCATTCATTGTTTACCTCCTAGGTGATGTACCTTTAGATTATGCTACATTATTCCCACTTGTATACATTTTTTAATAAATTTAAAGCTAATACATATTTTGCAGCACCTTTTAAGTAAATCATGTGAGTATTCGTCAGCTATTGTACAGAAGACAATAAAGATAATGATTTAGATGCAGAACAAGTGGTGCAGGAATGTTATGCACCAGTCTTGGATATGCAAGAAGTAGCCTGCCTGTTAGGCTAACACTTCTGTACAGCAGCAGGAGCAGTGAGGGCACAGCTCTGAAATCCCAGTCGGAACTGGTGCAAAAAGGCACCTGTACTTTGAAGGACACTGCAACTTAAAGTTGCATCTGTTTTAAGAGAGATCATAAGAGCTGCAAAGCCTTTCTTCAGAGCTGGCATCAAACCACTTTAGCACCTAATTCAGTCATCTCTTCAATTGTTATAAAACCATCGGAGCATTTTCAAGTGAGTGTTTTGAGATTAGCATTTGTGTAAGGCTCTTCTGCTATATTAAAAGTGCCTGTAATACATTTCTTGGGGAGGTGTGATTTGCAGCTAACGATCATGAAGCACCACCTCAGGTTGATTTTTCGTTAGTGCTTTTGCGCACAACCACTGGCTCGTTAGATGGAAGCTCACATTTCACAGCTCCTTTTAGCCAGCGGTTATGTCATTGTAAATTGTCTGCGGCAGAACTTGGCGTTCTCCTGAATTTCACTGTCTAATGGCACCAATCGCGTGCCTCGTGGACCTCATCAGATATACGTGACTGCTCTCAAATCTGGCCTCCTCACTCCGGTGGGGACTGAGTTTTGGACCCTAATGAGTGAGAAGCTGGGAGGAAATGTGGTTCTTCTAGACAATAAATTAGTTTCAGAAAAGAAGCATTTCTCTGTTGAAAATGTTTACCATTTGGGGACTCTGGGCCAGACCAGCAGCAGTGTAAGTAAATTGGCTGGCATCAGATAAAATGATGCACTGAAATCAAACTGCTGAGTGACAGGGTATAGGCATGTCCTTGAAAATACAGTGAAATCAGGTACTCTTCTCTGGTGCACCTTAAGCAGGAAAGGATATGCTCTGGGTGAGCTGCAGTTTGCTTTTGAATAATTCACTCTTCAGTAGAGATAAGTTATTACAAAACCTTGATCCAGAATAATTTTATTATTTATGTGATGTGTCACTTCAATAAAAATGTAACATAAATGTATTGACGTTGTTGTTTCTCATGCTCTCAGAAGGAACTAAATCTCCACCATTTTTCTTAACATTTATAAGCAAAGCTTCCTAATGTAATAATAAATCAGCTGAAGTTTTGTGTGTGTTTGTGTGATGCTCCATGGTTCTTAAATTTTTTGGTTTTAACATCGTCTGCTGTTTTCTGGCTATCTTTGCATTGCATTCAGATGAA